>NC_092875.1:82337622-83586372 GCF_028372415.1 Notamacropus eugenii
ATGAAGCATTGTATGCCGAACCTGTACATCCTCTGTACACTTCAGTGTAACCTTGTCAGGGTCTGTGCATTGTCTTTGTAGATCCATATCAGCTCTGCTTGGCTTTTGTATTCACTTTAAGAACATATACATATTTAAATGCTTTGACACATTTTGCTGAGGTCTATGAATCCTCCTTAAGAACCTCTGTAGGCTTGCCAGGGCCCCATTGCTTTCAGGGTTTTAGGTTGGCCATGTATCACTGTGGGGGACTGGAAAGAAAGCACAGTGATATGACCACAGGAACACCTGGAACAAAAATATGCCAGCAGTTGGAGGGGATGGGGGCTGTGGTAGGGACACTAGGGACTTATAATCATGCAGACCTACCTTGATGCCATGATCCCTGAAACCTTGTTCAGCCTGGAGGCAACCTCTCTGGCTGCAGAGCACCTGGGGTAGAATGGAGGGAACAGTGTAGCAGATGAGAAATGGGGGCCTTGAAGCAGGACTCCAGTAAGGTAGAGCCCTTGTAAAGCTGAAGTGGCCAATATCAGACCTTGGCTAATTCTTTGGAGTGTTTCCAGCTTTTTCCTTCCCCCAGCATCCTTTTGGACAAGCAACTCCCAGTTCCAGTTACTTTAGGGGACAAAAACCCTTTATGCAGTTGAAATATTGTCATGAGGAATAGGAATTATGCTTGGTTTTCTCTTGGTTCCAGAAGACCGAACTGGATGCAAGTTTCAAATGGGCTGATTTTGGCTCAGTCTAAGGGAAAAACCATCAAAAATGTACTGAAACTGAATGGGTTTCCCTGTGGGATAGTGATTCTTTATTCCTAAAGGACTCCAAGTTGAGGCTAGAGGGATAGGTGTTAGGACATTGGTAAAGCTGTAAAGGAGAGTCTTGTTTAGTTACAAGTTCATCAATTCCGTCTTTAACACATTACTTATATCTACCGCCTCCTCTCTGTCGCCATTTCTATCCCATAACACAGGCACTCAAAGCTATATACTTGTATCATTGTAAAAATCTCCCAATATATGTTCCTGCTTCTGTTCTATTACTTGTCTGATTCATCCCTCACTCCCCTATCATGCTAATCATCCTTTTGCCCAAAGCCAAGTTCATTATCTTTCTTCCTCAAACCTAATCCTTCTTTTGACTTTGCTAATCTGTCTATGGTATCATCATTTACTTTCCAATGTTGGCTACTTTCTGATTATCTTTAACTCTTTTCTCTTCTCCATCACCTACGTCCAATGAAATGAATGTTTTCCACCTTTCATTCCAGGCCTTCTGAAATATTCAAAGATTTCTGGGCCTTTCTGGACAAGACACATATTCTTTGGACAGAGTGACTGTGAAAAGCTGAGAGGCCAGTGTCACCGGCTGGAATTGGTGGCACTAATGAAGGCTCAAATCAAGGTTTGCCCGCTGCTGAGTAAACCTGAAAAAACATCATGAAAGATCATGGACAAACTTAGTAGAATGTTCTTGGCTTGATCAATCTTTCTTTCTCTAAATGAAGTCTTTGCAAAAATAAAATCAACCTCTTGTTCTGATCACTTGAGAAGGGGAAAGAGCTTTACTCATGATGAAATCAGTGGATCAGTGGGATCACATATCCAGGAGGAAAACACCTACCTCATTGCTAGAGGTCTGTCAGAGAGGCTCAGGGGATGACTTATTTTATGTGTTGTAGAAAGGATAAGATTGTTTGACCACACTCCTCACCTTCACCCCAGATATGCCACCAGTTTTGGAACCTTGTCATTTCTGCCTCCATAATATCTCTTGTATCTGTCTTCTTCTCTCTAATCATGTATCTACTAGCGAAGTTCAAAGGGCATATAGGAAGTTCAGGGAGGACTAACATCCTTGGTGTTAGGGTTTTTCAAATGCTTTTCAGAGCTGTTCATCCACTTTTGGTGTCCATCTGTCACCCAGCTTTCACTAGTGAATCCAAGAAGCTGCAGTGAGCACAGTGGCCATACCCTAATAAAACTGTCTTGGCAGACATTCTAAATCAGGTTGAGGGTTATCTACAGTCCTCATACCCATTGGTGAGTTAGAAGGATGTCTATCCAAAGCATGTGAAGACTTCTCCCAGTGGAATAGAATGCTCTTCAGATGAATGTTGTGCATCTATAAGCACCAAATTGGTAGCTCCTTTGAAGCTATATGCTTCCTTTTCTGAGATAGAGTTATTTAAGTTTTGTTTCTGTACTTCTGCTAGTTTGAGTACTTAACATTTTTTGAAGGATAACTTTATTTCTTTTATGTTTTTGGTTTTGTTTGCATTTTCATTTTTTTCAATATATAATTTATTTATTTTTCTGTTCTTTAAATTCACTCCTACAAGAATTTAAATTCAAAATTTTCTCTCCATCTATGCACATTTCTCAGTACAGGACAACATGAACCCCATCCACCCCTTCTTCCAGTCTGTCCCATCTTCTATTACCCACCCTTCTTCCATCTCCCATCCCCTCTATTTTCTTGTATGGAAAAATAGATTTCTATACTCCACTTACTGTACAACTTATTTTCCAGCTGCTTGCTAAAATAATTTTAAAATTTCATTCTTAAAGCTTTGAGTTCCATATTCTCTCCCTCCCTCCCCACCCACCCCCATTAAGAAAACAAGCAATTCAATATAGGTCATATATGTGTAACAATGAAAAGCACTTCCATAATAGTCATGTTGAAAAAGTCTAACCATATTTCATTCTGTCCTATCCTTGCCTTCATTTGCTCCATTTTTTCCCTTGACCTGTCCTCCAACAATAGTGTTTGCTTCTGATTATCCCTTTCCCCAATTTTCTGTCCCTTCTATTTTCTTCCTTCTTCCATCCCCTTACCCCTTGCCTTCCTGCAGAATAATAGATTTCCATATCCAATTGAGTATGTTATTCCCTCCTTAAGTCAAATCCCATGACAGTAAGACTCAATTATTTCCTTTCATTTCCCCCCTCTTCCCTCCATTGTAAACCTCTTTCTTCCCTCTTTTATGTGACACAACTTGCTACACTGTACCTCTCCCTTTCTCTTACTCCTAGTACATTCCATTCAACAGAAAATTTTTATTTATTTTAGGTATTCTCCCTTCATATTCAGCTCACCCTGTGCCCTCTGTCTATATGTGTGTGTGTGTGTGTGTGTGTGTGTGTATGTATATATATATATATGTATATATATATATATATATGTATATATCTATATAGGTATATCTATCTATCTATGTGTAGGTATATACACATACACACATACACCCATGTGCATATACAAACCTGTACATATATAATATGCACATACATGCATATCTTTACACATCTACATATACATACATACACACATGTATGTATACATATATACATACATACATACCTTTTAACTACCCTCATACTGAAAAAGGTCTCATGTGTTTCAAATAACATCTTTCCATGTAGGAATGTGAACAGGTCAACTTTAATGATTTTCTTAAGACTTCTTTTTCCTGTTTAACTTTTCATGTTTCTCTTGATTCTTCTATTTCAAAGTAAAATTTTCTATTCAGCTCTGGTCTTTTCAACCAGAATGCTTGGATGTCCTCCATTTCATTGAAATTTCATTTTCCCCCCTGAATTATTATACTCAGATTTGCTGAGGAGATGATTCTTGGTTTTAATCCTATCTCCTTTGACCTCTGGAATATCATATTCCAAGGCTTTTGATCCCTTACTGTAGAAGCTGCTAAATCCTGTGTTGTCCTGATTGTATTTCTACAATACTTGTATTGTTTCTTTCTAGTTGCATGTAATATTTTCTCCTTAACCTGGGAAATCTGGAATTTGGCTACAATATTTCTAGGAGTTTTCCTTTATTAGCCCTGTCAGGATATGATTGGTGAGTTCTTTTCATTTCTATTTTTCCCTCTGGTTCTAGAATATCAGTGTAGTTTTCCTTGATAATTTCTTGGAAGATAATCTGTAGACTCTTTTTTTGATTACAGTTTTCAGGTAGACCAATAATTTTTAAATTATCTCTCATGGATTTATTTTCCATTTCAGTTGTTTTTCCAATGAGATATTTCATATTGTCTTCTACATTTTCATTCTTTTGGTTTTGTTTTATAATTTCTTGGTTTCTCATAATCATTACCTTCTATCTGTTCCATTCTAATTTTTAATGAACTATTTTCTTGAACGAGCTTTTGAAAGTCCTTTTCCATTTGGCCAATTCTGCTTTTTAAAGCAATCTTCCCTTCATTGGCTTTTGAAACTTCTTTTGTCATTGGGGTTAGTGTCTTTTTAAAGGTGTCATTTTCTTCAGCATTTTTTTGGATCTCCTTTAGTAAGTTGTGGACATGCTTTTCGTGATTTTCTTGCATCATTCTCATTTCTCTTCCCAATTTTTCCTCCACTTCTCTCATTTGATTTTCAAAATCATTTCTGAGCTCTTCTATGATCTGAGACCATTGCATATTTCTTTGCAGGTTTTGGTTGTAGAAGCCTTGACTTTCATATCTTCTTTTGATGGTATGCTTTGTTCTTCCTCATCTGAAAGGATGGAAGAAAATGCCTTTTCATCAAGAAAGTAACCTTTTATGTTCCAATTTTTTTCCCATTTCTTGGACATTTTGCCAGTTAGTTACTTGACTTTTGAATCCTTTTTCAAATGGAGGGTAAGCTCTAGGGAGCTGTAAGTTCTCTGTTCCTTAAAGGTGGCAGAAACAAGGAAGAGGAATTTACTCCTGCCTTGGCCTATGCTCTTGTCTGTGAGCAATCACAAGCACTCTTTTCTGCCCAGCATCTGTGAGTAAGTTTCCCTCTCCACAGCCACCACTAGTTCCTACCATGCCAGCACCAGTGCTCCTCCTTACCCCAGGACCACCACTCAGGGCTGAGATCCAGATCAGCTGCTCAATTCCTCCAGGGTCTTTAGGTCAAGGGCTCCAAAAGTGGATGCAGCCACAGTGACTAATGCCATCCTGAGGCTGGGGCTGGGGCCAGACCCATGCCCCACTTTCATCTAGGTGAAAGAGCTTTCTTTCTGACATTTGAATCTGTCTTTGGTGTTTGTGCACACCCTGAAGTCTGCTCCAGTCCTGTCCATGTAACGCAACTAAGGCTGGGCTGCACACTGCTCTGAGCCTGGTGTGATAGACCTTACCTGTGGGCCTCCCAGGTTATTTTGGGCTGGAAATCTCCTTCACTCTATTGTTTTGTGTCCTCTGCTGCTCTAGAATTTGTTTAGAATCATTTTTACAGTTATTTTATGGGCTAAGGGGACAGAAGTAGGTCCTTCTATTTTGCCATCTTGGCTCTTTTCCCCTCTGCTTTTGTTTGCATATAGCTGCACTGCATGTTTTGATCATTGTTCTTATTTCTTCTGACTTTGTTATGATCTTCCCTCACTTATTTACTATTTTATTGATTTGATTTGATTTTTTTTAAAGTCTAATTATCTAAGAGTTTATCCACTTTGTCTTTTCAAAGAACTAGCTTTTAATTTTGTATATCACTTCTAGGTGGGTTTTTGTTCACAAATTATCTATTTCCCCTTTTAATACTTAATAGCTCCTCTTCTGGGCTTATTTTCAATTTTTTTGTTGGGTTTCTAGTTTTCAAAATTCGTATTTAGTTAGTTAATCCACTGTTTTATTAATATATGATTTCCCTCTGAGCACTATACTAGCTACATCTCAAATATTTTTATATTTTGTTTATTCATTATAATTTTCTTTTATATGTTTATTAGTTATCTATTTCTATAATTTGTTCTTTGACAACTCATTAGTTAAAATTTTATTGCTAAGTCTCCATTTGCGTGTATATCCTTTGTTGGTGGTCCTTGAATCAATTCCTGTTTTTATTACATCATGGACTTTAATTACGTATGGATTATTTCTCAATTTTTGCATTCGTTTGTAATATCACAGAGATACTGACATGGTCAAGTTTTGTAAAAATTGTACATGGTGTAGATAACAGCACAATAGTGATGGGAGACTTAAATATTATTCTATCACTTTTGGATTGGTCTAAATAAAGGATAAAAGAAAAGGGAAATACAGAACTGAACAAATTTTTGGAGAAGCTAAACTGAAAAAAAAACTTATAGTGTCTTCCAAAAAGGACAGCAAAATAATATAGATATTTCTCTACACCATGTCAGCATTCCATCCACTGGACCTCTAGCTGCTCTTAGTGTAGAATAGTCTTATGTTGTTCAAGTGACCTTTCCATTGTATCTGAAAGATTTTCCTCTTCATCACTTGTGGATCTTATTGTTTATGAATTAAATTGTGTCGAGATTTTTTTCCAGAAAATCCTCTCTTTTTTGTATTGTTTTAACATCTCATTGGTGATCCCTTCTCCTCCCCCCCACCTTTTTGGGCATCAACTGTTCCCCAGATAAAAGTCCTCCCTTATAACCAATGAAAATGTGGTAAGCAAAACAAATCAAAATATTGACTATAGCTACAGATATGTGCTTCTTTATATTCTTATAGTCTATTACCTCTCTGTCACAAAAGAGGATGCATTTACATCAGTCCTAATTGGTCACCACATTAAAGCCTTGAATTTTTTCGTAGTTTACATGATTTCCATTATGCTAGTTATTTGTATAAACTATTCACCTGGTTCTGTTCACTTCACTCTGTATTAATTCATACAAGTCTTCTCAATTTTCTCTGAACCTCTCATATTCCTCTTTCTCACAGCACAACAATATTCCACTATATTCATATGCCATGATTTGTCTAGTCTTTTTCCAATTTATGGGCACCCACTTTTTTTTCTGTTTCTTTGATACAATGAAAAAGTGCTTCTGCAAAGTTTTTTGTACCTATGGGTCTATCCCCTATTTGTTCTCTTCTCCCCACTTTCCCATTCATTCTTCTGTGCAGTGTGACTATGTACAACTATCATAGCCATTTGGGGCCATAAAACCAAGAGATGATCTATGTTAGGTCACTGGAGGGCTTTGAGAACACACAAGGGCACAACAAATAGACTTGGAATATCAAGATAAGAAACTATAAAGTTTGCCAGTTTCTATAAGGACCAGCAATGGTAGAAATGAAATATTATGTATGTACAAGAGAAAGTAGGAGAATTTTGTTGGAGAAAAATATCATGTATTGTCAATGAGATTGAAAAAAGTTGTGAAGAGCTTTAAATCTATAACAGAGATAATTATATTTTATCCTAGTGGCACAAGGAGCCCCATGAAGCCTCTGGAGTGGGGAATGGTCAGAACTTTAGGAATAACAATTTGTCAGTTCTTTGAAGTATGCTTTGAAGAGGAGAAAGACTGGATACTAAGAGATCAGTTAGGAGGTCACTGCAAAAGTCCATGAGAAAGGTGATCAGGGCCTGCCTGAATTGGAATGGTTGTGGTGAGAGTAGAAATAGGAAGCTGAAGAAATGTACAGCTAACCTTTACAAGATTTGGCAACTGCTAACAAGACTTTGGTTAACAATCAAATTTGAATAGGTTTCTTATTTTGCAGTGGGGTTTGGATTCTTAGAATGGCAGTTTGTCTGTTCTGTGTGACACAGGTATTCTCTCTTAACATCAAAGAATTGTATTCATTTCCCCTAGGATTAAAGGTCCAAAAAAAAAATAACAACAATGCCATTTGAAACCAGTGAGAGTGGAGAGGGAGCAGAAGAGGCTGGAAGAAACAAGGTTTTGGTTGAAGCCTGAGTCAAGGTGTTGGGGAAACACAGTGATGCATTCCCTGAAGTTCATACTACAAAAACCACTACTGGGTAAAGGTGGAGTTTTGGAACTGAACAGGGTTAGTAGGGACTACCATCAGGCAAGGAGTAGGTTTATTGCAAAGTTCTCTTTTCTATTCATCAGCACAAGGAGAAAAACCTGGTTATTAATAAATATTATTTAGACACTAAAATATTTTAATTTTTCTTCATCTATCATTTCCTTTCTAGTTACACAATTTGCACCCAAATGTAGCTTCTCGTTAATTCTTTTCTCCTTCAGTTGTCTCCACTTTCCAATATTTACAAGTAGTTCCCTATTGTACTATGACTTAAAGGCCAAATGCAGAACTCATGAGCTAAAAATGACTTTTAGATTTTAAAATATAGTGCAGGAAAGGAGTTAAGATGTTAGAGTAGCAGGGACAACCCAGCTAAACTCTTCCATATTCCACTTCAAATAACCTTAAAATAACATTTCATTGATTATTGGATTGGCAGAACCAGCAAAAGTTTGGGATAAGCCATACTTTCAGTCCAAAATGACTCAGGAGGTTGAACAAGGAAGCTTATGATACTAGGGTGGGCGCCAGCCTCGAGCACATATGCAGCAACATCAGAGGTCAGCCTTGGAGGTGACTGTCACAGTGTCTGCAGAAATTCAAGAACTCTCAGCCCAGAGATTGTAAGGAGATTGGATACTTCATCAGAAAGAGATTACAGAGGACACTTAGCCAACACTGGGTACAGGACCAGGTTCTGTATGTTAACTCAGTTGCCCATGTGCAGTTCTCTGTTTCATTTTTTAGGGTGGAGTGGAGCACCTGTGGTCAGTCACAAGGGAACAGAAGCCTTGGTCAGATATCCAGGGTAGAGAGGAGCATTAGTACTTGTGACTGCAGGGAAGGAGGAGTCTTCCTGAATAAAAACCAGAACACAGGTCAGGGAACTTATGACTATGCCTCTTCCAGATTAACACCACATTGGAAGTGCTAGAAAACACCCAGATCCCCAGAAGTAGCTCCAAAAATATCAACACAAAAAAGCCTGTAGTTTAGAATAGTGCCTTCACACCCCAAAATGAACAGAGCCCAACTTGAATAAAACAAAGTTTTAAATCAAGAGATAGTCTGAAAAAATGAGCAAACAACAACAACAACAACAACCACAACAACCACAACAACAACAGAACCTGACCATAAAAAGCTACTGTGGTGGCAGGGAAAATAAAAACACAGATGTAGAAGACAACAATGTAAAAGCATCTACAAGCAAAGAGTCAAAGGAAAATGCAAATAGGACACAAGCCCAAAATAATTCCTCTAAGAACTAAAGAAAGATGCTAGAGTAGTAGAATAAAATTGGGAAAGAAATGAGAGTGATGGAAGAAAATTATGAAAAGAAAATTCTTAGCTTGACAAAAGAGCCACCAAAGGTATTGAAGAAAATAACACCTTAAAAAACAGAATTGGCCAAATGGTAAAAGAAGTACAAAATCTCATGAAAGAAAATAATTCCTAAAACATAGAAATGAGCAAGAGGATATTAATGACTCCATTAGACATTAGGAAGTACTAAAATAGAGTGCAAAAAGAGTTTAAAAATAGAAGAAAATATGATATATCTCATTGAAAAAAATTAACCTGGAAAATAAATTTAGGAGAGATAATTTAAGAATTATTGGACTGCCTAAAAGGCATAATCAGTGAAAGAGCTTAAACATAATATTTCAAGAATATTTTTAAGGAAAACTGACCTAATATCTCATATCTAGATGGTAAAATAGTAATTGAAAAAATCCACCTTCTGAAAGAAGCCCCAAAATTAAAACTCCCAGGATTATTGTAGTCAAATTCCAGTGACCCCAGGTCATTGAGAAAATATTACAAGCTGCTAGACAAAAACCATTCAAATAACATGGAAGCAAAGTCAAGATCACACAAGATTCAGTAGGTTCCATTTTAAAGGGGCAGAGGAATTCGAATACGATATTCCAAAAGGCAAAGGAGATAGGTTTACAACCAATATTAACCTACCCAGCAGAACTGAATATAATCCTTGAGGAGAAAAAATAGATATTTAATGAAACAGAGAGCTTTGAAGCATTACTGGTGGAAAGACCAGAATTAAACAGAAAATCTTACATTCAAACTCAAGACTCAAGAAAAACACAAAAAGGAAAATATGAAAGAGAATTCATAAGGACTTAGTAAGGTTAAACTGCTTACATACCTTTGTGAGAAGATGATAGTTCTAACTCGTATTAATTTTATCATTATTAGTGAAGTTAGAAGAATTCTATATAGATAGAAGGCATGAGAGTGAGTTGATTATGTTGGGATGCTAAAAAACAGTGAAAGTGTGAAAACGAGAAATGCTCTGGGAGAAGAGGAATGGGAGAAGAATAATGGGAAAATTATATCATGTGAAAAACACGCAAAGAAGAGTTTTTACAATGGAGGGGAAAATAAAGAGGGACAGTGGGGAACATGAACCTTACTTTCATTAAAATTAGTTCAAAGGGGAAGAATATACATGCAGATTTAGGGAACATAAAGCTCTATCTACTCAACAATGAAATAAAAAGTGAAGGGTGTAAGAGAAAGAGAAGGTGATAAAAGGGAGGGAGGATTAAAAGAGATCATGGTCAGAACTGAAATGAACTTTTGAGGAGGGGACAAGGTAAAAAGAAAGAGAGAGAGAAGAATAATCAGAAGAAATAAGATGGAGAAAATTACACAGTAATCATAATTGTGACTATAAATGGGATGAACTCACTTACAGAACAGGAGTGGATAGTAGAACAGATTAGAGACCAGAATCTAATATTTTGTTTACAAGAAACATGTGAAACAGAGAGACAGGAGACAGAGCCAAAGCGTCACGGTAAAGGCAGAGACTCTCTTGATGTCCAACTGCCTACAAATACCTTTAAAAATGACTCTAAACAATTTCTAGAGCAGCTGAACCCGCAACAACATGGAGTGAACAAACTTTTATAGCCCAAGTTAACTTGGAAGGGTGGCAGAAAAGGTTTCTTGCACCAGGATGAGAAAGGAGTGCAGTCTAGTACAGGCTGCACCAGCACAGACTGGGCCCCAACAAATGTAGAGATGACCTCTGGGTGACTGAATCACTGGCAGTAGTGGCAGTTTCTAGACCCCTGAGTCCACAGATGCCAAAGACAACTTAGAAGGTCTATAGGAAATGTCTGTTACACCTGGGTAAGAGTAGAGTGTAGTCCAGTCAAGTCATACCAGCACAGCCATGGCCCCAGCAAACCAGGAGCTGGCCTTGAGAGTGACTGAATCAGCAGTAGTTGCTTCCAGAGCTCTCAGCCGACACATGGTAATGGAGTCACACAATTGGTCACAAGGAGATTGCAGGAGTCTTTTTGCTAGCACTATGGCAGGAATCTTGCTTTACCTAAACTCAGATCTAGATGTCAGCCCTGGGTAGCAGTCCCATGGCAAGGAGGAGCACTAGCATGGAAGAGCTTGTGGTGGCAGTAGAGTAGGGACCTTTCTAATAGTTTCAGGATAGAAAAAAGTGCTTGTGATCACTTACAGATGAGAGCAAAGGTCAGGAGAGTAGTAAACACCCCCTCCGTGGATCATAACACCTTGGAAGAACTGAAAACTTACATATTCCTAACAGTGTCTGTGAAACAGGTGCACAAACCAGCAAAGCTTGGTATAGTGTGCCTTTCAATTTGCATTTATTTGCCACCATAAAAAGAACTACTGTAAATATTTTTGTACTTGTGTGTCCTTTTCCCATTTTTATAATCCATTTGGGATATAAACTTAGAAATAATATTCCTGGGTCAAAGAATATGCACAATTTTATAGCCCTTTAGTCATAGTTCCAAATTGCCTTCCAGAATGGTTCCAAAATACCTTGAAGATCAGTTCATATTGATGCTCCAATTTTTCCACATCTTCTCCAACATTTATCATTTTCCTGTTTGTCATGTTAGCCAATATGATAGATGTGATATGGTACCTCAGAGTAGTTTTGATTTGCATTTCTCTAATCGATAGTGATTGAGGGCATTTTGTTTTATGTCTATAGAAAGCTTTAATTTCTTTATCTGTAGATTGTCTATTCAAATCTTTTGTTCATTTATCCGTTGGAAATGCCAACTGCCCTTTCAAGAAAAATTACTCAGTGCCCCCCGCTCCATATTTACTTTCTTTACCACTTTAATGTTTTTTTTAAATTTTCATCCTTTTTAAAAAAGATATATATGTATATATCGGGTCTCTAGTGGTGCAGTGGAGAAAGCACCAGTGCAGGAATCAGGAGGACCTGAGTTCAAATCTCACCCCAGTCACTTGACACTCACTAGCTGTGTCACCTTAGACAAGTCACTTAATCCCAATTGCCTTGCCTCATCCTGGGTCATTTTCAGTCATCCTGATGAATATCTGGTCACTGGATTCAGATGGCTCTGGAGGAGAAGTGAGGTTGGTGACCTGCACAGCCCTCCCTCACTCAAAACAAAGTCAAGTGCAAGTCATGTCATTATTTCTATGATGGCATGGTCTTCTTTGGCAACAAAGGACGAACACACACGTATATGTATATATATTTTAAAATGATGCATCTCAGATTTATTAATTTATTGTAAATGTGTGTACTTTTCCCTGCATTGGAATTTTGATGATGCAGTACTGTGTCATGTATCCATACAGTATCAAATTGTAAGCAAATCATTACACACACATATTCCTGCTGATGCATGCTGGACTTTCTGAGAAGGCACAACATGCTCACCTGCCACCATTTGCTTGTTAAGACCTGTTAGTAGACTTGACCTCTGATCAGTAATAATTTGGATTTTGTGTGTTTATTTGAAAAATAGCATAATCACTATGACTTTTATTCTGTTATACAATAGATGAATCATGTGTGAATGATTTTTAAAAATTTTCTTTTTTCAGAAATTAAAGATATCTATAATCATATGAAAAAATGCTCTAAATCACTATTGATTAGAGAGATGCAAATCAAAACAACTCTGAGGTACCACATCACACCTATAATTTTGGCAAACATGACAGAACAAGAAAATGATAAATGCTGGAGAGGATGTAGGAGAGTTGGAACACTAATTCATTGTTGGTGGAGCTGCGAGTGCATCCAACCATTCTGGAGAGCAATTTGGAACTATGCCCAAAGGGCTACAAAAATGTGCATACCCTTTGACCCAGCAATATCGCTACTAGGACTGTATCCCCAAGAGATCATAAAAATGGGAAAGGGTCCCACATGTACAAAAATATTTATAGCAGCACTCTTTGTAGTTGCCAAAAATTGGAAGTCAAGGGGATGTCCATCAATTGGGGAATGGCTGAATAAATTATGGTATATGAATGTAATGGAGTACTATTGTGCCATAAGAAATGATGAACAAGAAGACTTTAGAGAGGCCTGGAAGGACTTATATGACCTGATGCTGAGTGAAAGGAGCAGAACCAGGAGAACTTTGTGCATAGCAACAACCACAGTGTGAGAGAGATTTTTCTGGTAGACTTGGAATTTCGTAATAATGCAAGAACTTCTTAAAAAAAAAAATCCCAATGGTGGTTCTCTAAGGCAAAATGCCTTCCACACTCAGAGAAAGAAATATGGAAGTCATTCACAGAATGTAGCAGATCATGTTTGTGTATGCGTATGTTTTTGTGTATCATGTTTTGATTTGTTATATGATTTCTTCCATTTATTTTAGTCCGACTACATAGCATGACTATAGTGAAAATGTACTCAATAGTAAAGTATATGTAGAACCTATACAGAATTGCATGCAGTCGTGGGGAGGGAGGGGGGTAGTGGGGGATAGGTGTGGGGGGGATAAAATCTCAATTGTATGGCAGTGATTGTTAAATATTTTAAAAAAAATTTCTTCTTTCTTCATGCTTTCACTGCCCCCTTACTTTTAATCACCAGCCCTCAGTTGCACCTAAGGCTACTACCATCCACCCTGGGTTTTTTAGCACCTCTTAGGGGCAATATCATTCACTTTCAGAACCTGTGATCTAAAGCCTCCAAGAGAAATATGAATTGGTCTTGGACGATGGAAGAGTTCAAAAAGGATTTTGAAAATCAAGTAAGACAAGTAGAGGAAAAATTGGGAAGAGAAATGAGAGGATGCAAGAAAGTCATGAAAAATATGTCAACATTTTGGTGTAGGAGACAAAAAATACTGAAAAAATAACACCTTAAGAAACAGACTAGACCAAATGGTAAAAGAAGTTCAAAAGCTAATGAGAAGAAGAGTGACTTAAAAACAAGATTGGCAAAATGAAAAAGGAGGTGCAAAAGGTTACTCAAAAAAATGATTCCTTAAAATTAAGAATGGAGCAAATAGAAGCTTATGACTTTATGAGAAATCTAGAAACAATAAAATAAAGCCAAATGAATAAAAAAGAAATAGAAGACAACGTGAAATATCTCATTGGAAAAACAACTGGCTTGAAACACAGATCCAGGAGAGTTAATTTAAAATTATAGAACTACCTGAAAGTCATGATCAAAAAAAGAGCCTAGAAATCATCTTTCAGGAAAGTATCATGGAGCCCAAAGGGCTGTAAAACTGCGCATATCAGTTTTACCAGTTTGATCCAGCAATACAATTACTAGGTCTGTATCACAAAGAGATCCTAAAGAAGGGATCAGGGTTCAAATGTACAAAAATAATTATGGCAGCTTTTTGTGGTGGCAAAGAATTATAAATTGAGGCAATGCCCATTGATTGGGGAATGGATGAACAAGTTGTGGCACATGAATGTAATATAATATAATACTATTGTTTTCTTAGAAATGATGAGCAGTATACTCTCAGAAAAACCTGGAAAAGCTTCCATTGGCTAATGCAAAGTGAAATTTGCTGTGTGCAAAGTACCAACAATAATGTAAGATAATGAGCTGGAAGTGACTTAGTTATTCTCAGTAATGTAATGATTCAAAACTATTCTGATAGATTTATGATGAGAAATGCTATCAAACCTCAGAGAAAGAACTGATGGTGTCTGAATACAGGTTGAAGCACATTTTTTTACTTTATTTTTCTTGAGTTTTTTTTTGTCAGTGTTTTCTTTTGCAATGTGACTATTACAGATGTATTTTGCATGACTACACGTGTATAACGCATATTGAATTGCTTGCCTTCTTAGTCGGGGGTGAGGAAGTGGTGAGGGAGGAAGTGAGAGAATTTGGAACTTAAAGTTTGAAAAATGAATCTTAGGAATTGCATCTAATTGCATTTTACATCTAACTGAGGAAAAAGAAAAGACTAAAGAAAAAGAAAAGAAACAGACACAGATGGATTAAAAATAAGAAACTGGAGCTACATCTGTTATGATTCAGCTGGGGTTAAAAAAAGATAGGAGTAATAATCATATTCTTAGAAAACACAAAAGTAAAAGTTGAATTTATTAAAACAGGTAATCAGAGAAACTACATTTTGCTAAGAAAGTACAATAGACCTGTGGTCGCCACAGGTCATATGACAATAAATTAATTTTAAAAAATTAGCCATATTTCTCTAATGAAAACCTCATTTCTTAATGATATGGGGAGTTGAGTCCAATTTATAACAATAAGAGGCATTTCTTAACTGATAAATAGTCAAAGGACTTGAACAGGAAGATTTCAGAAGAAGAGAACAAAGCTATCTATAGTCAAATGAAAAAAATGCCCTAAATTACGACCAGTTGGAGAAATGTAAATTCAAACATGTCTAAGATACCACCTAATACATTATCATATTGGCTAATGTAGAATAAATTGACAAATGCTGGAAGGGATGTGGATAAATAATGACACCAATACATTATTGGTAGACTTGTGAACTGGTCCAATAATTCTAGTGACCAATTTGGAACTACGCCCAAAGAGCTAAAAATCTGAGTATATCCTTTGACCTACTAAGTCTGTAGCTCAAAGAGACTAAAGAAAAGGAAAAGGACTTATTTGAACAAAAATGATTTTAGCAGTTCTTTTCGTGGTGGCAAAAATTGAAAATTGAGTGTCCATTAGTTGGGGAATGGGGGAAAAGGTTGTTGTATGATATAAGAAATGATAAACAGGATGGTTTTAGAAAAATTTTGGGATACTTACATGGACTGAGGTAAAGTGAAGTGCACAGGACCAGGAGAACATTGCACACAATAACAATATTGTAATGATGATCAGCTGTGAAATACTTAGCTCCTGCACAACTAGGCATTTGGGAGAGACCAAAATTAAAATAGACTAAACTTCTTCAGGCTGTAGATAGGATTTTAGTGGCTTGCTTTCCAAAGGTAAAATTAATTATTAATTTTTTCTCAAAAATGTTTTTGTTTTTATCGAGACATAATCCAGAAACTACAATCAATAAACACTGCTTGAGAAGTCACCTTCAGTAAAAGACTTCCCAGCAGCAATTTTTTGGAAATCTGGAAGCTAACCTTAGTAGCCACCTCACTTTTTGAGTTTACTTTCTTGAAAAACCCTTATTCCCCACTGAGATTTGTCGGCAATTTGAATGCTTTAATTTGCTTTTCTTTGGTGTCCAATTAGCTTAAGTCAGAATATTTTGATTCTAGATGTTGACAAATATTGAATTCCTTGAAAATGGCAATTATTTATTGGAGAAGCAGGCAAAATATTTTGTCTCTCATGTAAGTGAACAATTATCTATTTGTCCACTCCAGATTAAACACTCTATGTTATGATTTGATATTTCCATTTCTTTCTGTTGCTAATTTGACAAAGTCGCCCCAAAACATATTGGTAGAACCAAAAAATCTCACAGCAACTGCTGATATAAAAAGAGATACTGAACTGAGAGTCTGACCTTGGAGAGAGCACAAAGCACTTGGATGGTGGCCTTGCAGGTAGAGATGGAAAGAAGCCCTCGTGTTGTTGCCACACATCTCAGAGCAGGAGCCAGAAGCATTGGTATGTGCCTGAGTTCACTTTGGCCCTGTTCAATTCCAGTAACACACAAAAACATAACGTGAAAATATGACTCTTGCTCCTCTCAGCCTAGAGACATATTGACAATGGTTGTTTGCCACTGGTCATATGTCAAACAGGAGAGAGTGCACAGTGGCAACCCACTTGCCAAGTCACATCATGGGCACAATAGTGATTAATAGAAGGTGGGCTAAGTGGGACATGGACAAAGCATTTGTTAACATCTTTACCTTCTTTTATATCCTCTACATTTTTCAGGGACCACCCAAAATCTTTTGGCAGGCCATGAGTGACCAGTGGGTCAAATGCTGTGCAAGCCTGATTTAGGTACTTGGATCAATATGATGATCCTGGATAATTCCAAAGGACCCATGCTGAAAAATGTTATCTACCTCCAGAGAGAGAACGAATGAACTTTGCAGACTGAAGCATACTTTTCAAACTGTTTTTCTTGATTTTTTTGAGCATGACACGTGGAAATGTTTTGCATAACTTCTTATGTGTAACTTACATCATATTGTCTTCTTAATATGTGGGGAAGGGATAGAAGGGAGAGAGAAAATCTAATAAAAGAATGTTCAAAAATAAAATCATTGAATCACAGTAAAGGTATCCATAACTTTTTTGAGAAGAAAAAAGAAGTCCCAGATGATAATTATTTCATCATATGAACTGATGATCTGGAATTAATTGAACTGGAGTTGGAAAACCCTTCCTGAATGCTCCATGAGCATCTGCAGAGGCTTTGCAGGAGCATCAGGTTCCCTTAAGTGGTTCACTGAAATATTTCCAGATACTTTGGGAGGATTAGTTGACTCAAATGTTCCCAAACTCCCCAGGGAGGTATATCAGTGCAAATATCCAACAACCCCCCACCCTCCTGAGACATTGGTCAGCTTTAGATTGAACAGGTGCCCACCAAGACAATGTTCCGAGGAGACATGCAGGTTAGTTATCTCTGGACAACTATAGTTGGTTCTTGAGTTTCTTCAGTCCTTCTTGACATTTGTTCAGTCTATGACCAGATCCCTTAATGGATCCCAGGCACTTTCTGTTTCAGGCCTTTTCCTATGTTACCTGAGTAAGCCCAGGGTTAGATCACTCATCTCACACAATGGAGGTGGTAAGGACTGAGGGTAATAAGTCATTAATGTAGTCACCCCAGAAGTCATGTAGAGGGATTATCTGAAGCCTTGCAAAAGGGAAGTCTTTTCCATATATCTAGCCTGCCTGAAGGCTTGCTGTGAAGTTGATCTAGAATATATATCTTGAGGACCTTTACACTTACCTGAAGACCTGTCCCTCGGCTTCATGATTTTGATGTGTTCTAATGGTCTTAACTTCAGGGTCTCTCACCTCATTTCCTGTCACCCTCATGTTCTTCTATCCTTCCTAAGGATGGTTCTGTGGAGAGAAGGGGTTTAGGTTATTTCCTGTGTCAATGTGAGCAGCTCCTGGGAAGATTTTGGTCCTGGAACAGAAGTGACTGTGTTGCCAGGTAAGTTTTCATGTTTTCTGGGAATGTGTGCAAGGGTGGGTAAAGCTTGACGGGGGATTTCATTCCATTGAATCCTGAAAGAGCTACAGGTATATTGGGATGGGGGAGCATTGAGGTGGGTTGATGGTTCAAGTCATCCTATGTCCTGAGGAGTGTTGTGAGTTTCTGTGACTAACACTATTTTCAGATAGACCCTCTCTCTTGCTCGCTCCAGGAAACCCCAATCCTGTCAGTCTCCCCATACCCATGAACCTCTATCTCCTCACCCTTGAAATTCTTTTGACACTCAGAACCTCTGAAAATCTGGGAGGCATCTGACCCAGGGACAATTCCTATGATCCCAGGACCAACCTTGACCTCTGTGATTCCCTGGATGCCAACAACAAACTTGACCTTTCCTGATGCCATGGGTCATTTTTCCCCTACATCCTTTCCTCCATAGGTCTAAGGTGGTGGTGGGGAGATGGGTTAGGGTTGAGATATGAGTGAGTAAGGGGAATTAAAGCTCTATCTCAAAGGAAGAGGCATTGATGGATTGACCCTACTTACACCACTCCCATCTCTGATTCATTCAGTGGAACGGACAGAACTGATGGAGTCAGGGGGAGGCCTCCATTATGCTGGAAAGACCCTCGAACTCAAATGCCAAACCTCTGGTTTCCCGTTCAAGACAAGCAAACTTGGCTGGTATCTTTGGGCCCCTGGCCATGCCCCACTGTGGTTGACCAGTCTCGACAGTAGTTCTGCAGATACTGCTGAAGACCGAATCACCACATCCAGGGAGGACACTGGCAGCCGGATTTTCCTACAGATTGAGGGCCTGAACCTCAGAGATTCTGGTCAATACCACTGTGCAAGGAGGGTGGGCAAGGGAGATGACACAGACAAACTGGTCTTTGGTCGTGGGACAGATGTAACTGTGGAGCCTGGTGAGTGCCTCTACTACCCCAGACCTAAGAAAACCCTAAGATGTCAGGTCACATAATCAATCAGTGTGGGGCCTAGACCAGAAATAGGTTTTCCCATCTCCCCTGTCTATATTGCAGTGTATTCTGTGACCATGTATAGTTAACATTCTTACTCTGAGCTAAAATCCCTGGGGATGGATAGTGGTAGGTCATTAAAGAGCTTTGGGGTCACATCATAAGGCCCGTGGACTTGCAACACTCAGGAATCAAATCCTGAGACTTGTCAATGCAAGTGACAATGAGGAGGGGAGGAATTGGGAAGGGGAAAGGAGACTGTGGTCTGCGGGTCTGTATAAGCATGTGAGTTGGGGACATGGGAACCAGGCTGTGGCTGGGGCAGGAAATGGGGCTGAGGTTTTTTTACAGTTACTTGGTCACATGAATTTGCTTCCCACATCTAGAACCAGCCTTAGGGGAAGGGGGCAGGAAAGTTGGGGGTAAAGTTTACTTTGCATAGTTATATGTTGGTCATATATGTGCCTTTCCCATATCTGGGGCTAGGTCCAGATAGGGGACAGGAAGCCATCATTTGATTACAGGACCTCAAGCCTCCCTATCACCCAGCGTGTTCATGATGAGGGATCAGGATTCTGTGGCCTGCCTGATCAGGAACTTCTACCCCAAGGAACTCAGTGTATCCCTGGACTCCCCTGGGGCTTTGATCTCAGCCCAGCCTCTTACTCTAATTCCCATGGCCAATGGCACCTACAGTGCTGTCCAGATTGGCAGGGTTGGTGAGAATGATACAGTAACCTGCTTAGTGAATCACCTTGGAAAAGTGATACATGTATCCCACCAGCCAGGTATGATTAGCCTCTGGATGACACAAATTGGGGGGAAGGATGGGGATACTTCAGTTTAAGAAGTGTGTATTCACTGAAGGACAGGTACAGGGATGTAGGGTGTGTCTGTGGAGAGGTATTACAGGGTGCTAAGCAAAGTCATAAGTTAGGGAAAAGGAATTAGAATGTGGGTCCTAAAATGGAAAGGAGTATCATAGGAAAAGCGGTAATGATGCTACAGATAGGAATCCTGGTCTGGGGACTAGGTCTTGGATTGAAGGGGAGCAGCTAGGATCAGGACATGATCCTAGTCTGGAAAGATAGTTTCTGAAATGGAGGTGGGGGGGTGGTATACACTGGGGAGGCCAGTCCTGGGCTTACTGAAGATCAGAGCAGTGTCTGAGGATGTGTTTCTGGTTTCATATCCTACTGGACCAGACCCTGGGATTGCTTCTGAGCAGAAACCATCTTGTCCTGAGAAACATCTCATGGGTGAGTTAAACATTCATGGTGAAAATACACAACTAATGAGACTGAACCTGAGAGCCTCACGTAATAGAAAAATGCAACAGCAACCAGAGGGGAAACTGACAAAGCCTGGAAGTTACCAAGAGGCAAATTTAGCTTTGATCATGTAAAGAATAATTTTCTGACTATTAGGACTGTTGAAAAGTGGAACAGGCCATCTGAGGAGGCCATGGAACCACCTCATTGTAGCATTTCAGCAAAGGCTGGATGAGACTTCTTAGGGGTATGTTGTAGAGGAAATTCCTTCTAGGCACAGGTTGGAGCAGTTAGCTACTCAGGTCCTTTGTAAGTGAAGTTCTCTGAATCTATAATCCTTCTGGATCTATGTGTCCTACTTTGATAATGGGATAGCCCAAGGTTCAGAGCAGCAATCAGCCCAGGTATGGAGTGTGTGATGTTCGACAGTTTGGATGTATCATAATTCCAGGTTCAAAGTATTACCCAGGTCTCAGGAAATGAGGTACTCCATAAACTGAACTGAGCCCAAATGCTCCTTTAAAATTCACTCTCTTGATAATTATTCCCCACAGTGATTACTCCAAACATCCTTTCTCTCCTCTCCATACCCTTATCTTCCACAGTTGTAGCAGATATCCTACTTCAAACAGAGCTTGTTAGTGTTTCCTTTAAACTTGTTCCTTCACTTGTTCCATCACTATTTCTGTCACTGTTATATTCACTTTTTATCCCATGCTTACATCATTCAATTTTTTTTATTTCCCTCCCCATCCAAGTTTCATATCAAATCCAAAATAATCTAACAAATATTTATTGAGCACTGATCTTGTGCAAGATATTAGGGGTTCAAGGGAAAAAATGAAAGCCATTCCTTGCCCTCCCAGCAAAAGGGCAGATATAACATATGAACAGATAAATATACACATGATTATTTGAGAAGGGAAAGAGCCCCAATAATAAGGGGATGAGGTAAGACTTCCTGCTTGAATTGATTCAAGAACTGAAACTTGAAAGAAGTTAAGAATTCTAACAATGCAGGTGAGGAGGGAATGTATTCCAAACTGCAGGTGAGGGTAGTGGAGCTGGGAGATAGAATGCACATTGGGGGAACAGCAAATAGGCCAGATGGTTTAAAGCATGGAATGTGTGAAGGGGAAATAACGTGCATTAAACATGGAAAAGTAGATGAGAACAAATTGTAAAAGATTGCAATTTATCCTGGAGTCACTAGGGAGCCATTGAAGATTCTTGACCTGAGAAAATGACATGGCTAGACTTGTGTTTTAGGAAGATAATTTTGGCAATTGCAGATGACATATTTGAGATGGGGAGAGACTGGAAGCAGAAAAATTTATTAGGATACTGTTGTCATAATTTAGGTAAAAAATAAAGGGACCCTGATCCAGGGTGGTGACTGTATGAATGCATAGAAGGGAGATAAGACATAGAGAACTGAAAGGACATGATAACATACTGGATAAATGGGGTGAGGAAGGGGAAAGAAATTCAAGTTGTGAATCTGACTAATTAGAAGGGTGGTGGTTCCTTAACGTAAATAGAGAAGTTCAAAGGAAAGGTACACTTAGGGGTAAAAGAGATGAGTTCCATATCAGTCAGGCTCAGTTTGGAATGCCTGTGATATACCTAGTTCAGGGGTAGGGAACCTGACCCCTAGAGACCACATGTGACCCTCTAGGTCCTCAAGTGTGGTCCTTTGACTGAATCCACACTTCACAGCACAAATCCTCTTAATAAAAAGATTAATTCTGTTTGGATTCAGTCAACGGACCTCACTTGAGGACTTAGAGGGCTATGTATGGCTTCATCCTAGGTGGACTCAGAAGATTTAAACTTGAATCTCATCTATGATACCTACTAGCTAAGTGACCACAGGCAAGTCAATTAAACTCTCTGAGTTATTTTTCTCATTGATAAAATGGCAGTAAGAACTGCAGTACCTATCTCATGGTGTTTTGGTGAAAATGTCATGAGATTTTGTGTAGATTGTTTTTCAAATCTTATAAGCCCTACTTAAATGTTAGCCAGGATTAATGTTTCCACTGCTTAGAGTGGGACTCTAGAATCCAGTCTGCCTCCCCTTGACTTTGACCATTGCCCTCTGCAGAAGGACCTGTGCAGGGAAACAAGCTTCTTCTCAGTGTGATGGGCCTGAGACTGCTATTCATGAAAACTGTGGCCATCAATGTCCTCTTCACTTTCATGGCTTTTATCTCCTGAGGTAAATGTCTAGCTCTGGCCTATCTTTCATTCCTTCTAGGTTCTCTCAGACCATTAATCCTGGTCTCCTGTCTCTGCAGATTCTCCTGTACTTCCAGCCATAGCTCAGCCTCACCCTTTTCCTCAGTCTCCATTCTGGCCCCTTATGGACTTTTCTGTCCCTTAGACCACTCCTTAGTCCCTTTGAGGTACACATTGTTTATTTCTCACAGAATCCTTCCTCACCTGTGAGGATTTCCCCACGACTTCCTCCTCACTCACTGTGCCCCATTTTCCTTTCAGCTCCCTCTCTTCTGTGGTCTCTTCTCTCTCATCTCAGATATCCCTTCACCCTCCTTCAGCTTGTCAGGCTCTGCTTCACCATGGTCTCATCTCTGCCCCCTCAGTATCCCCTCCATCACATTGCGTCTCCTTCTTCAGACTTGACCTTGAGGAAAGGAGAAGGGACATGGCAATGGGTTTGGCATCTGACTACTTGACATTTCACTTCTAAGTTCTGCTTCTCCAGGAAGAACTTGAGGAAGAAGGTCTGAGAATTTGCCACATGGATTCTGGATCTCTCTGCAGACCCCAGAATGACCTCTGCATGAACTCAACTGCATGAAGACAACTCTAGAATGAACCCAAGGATCCATAATTATCCCAGTTATCTTTAATCAGCTTTAAACTGCAGACTTTTTATTCTGGGTCCATATTCTCTATGATACAGCTTTCCTCATTTCCTTAATCCTACAATAAAGACAAGAATGCCTTGCCCTGCTCTGTGTGTCTGTGGGGTATTCAAAGCCCAAGTACACTTGAGTCTGACAGTTTACCTACTGTGATACAACACTCCCCAACCTCAAGCTTCTTTGTATTGGAGGCTCTGTTTGAGGCTGACAAGGGGATGAATTCATTGTATTGGGAACCTGAACATGGATGCCAATAAAGGGTGGGAGTAAGACCTTGTGAACTAATGGGTGAATGATGATGATGATGATGATGATGATGATGATGATGATGATGATGATGATGATAATGATGATGATGGTGATGATGATGGTGATAACAATAATAATAGCTGGGATTTAGCCAAAAGATTTGCAAAGTGTTTACAAATATCTCATTTTATCTTCACAACAATCTCAGGAGATAGATACTATTATTATCTCCACATTTTGAAACTGAAGCAAATAGACTAGCCCTGGGTCACAGAGCTAGTAAGTGTCTGAGGTCAGATTCAAACTCAGATCTTTCTAATTCCAGGTCCATTAGTGTGCCATGTAGCCACCTCAGCAATGTGCCTGGGGTGGGGATTTGATGGTAGGAAATGGGCTTCGCCATCTTATTCTGTCCAACTCACTGTGTCCCTGTCATTGTGCTTCCTCACATATTCACTTTCAGAGCTAGAAAGTGGTCTTAACTGAGTGATCATTCAGTTGAACCCATACCTGAAAAAGAATCCCCTTTGTAACCCATCTAGTAAGTGGTCATTCAGTCTCTGCTTAAAGACTTCTAGTGAGAGGCAGCTTGTTACCTTGTTGACCAATTCTGCTTTTGGATAGTCCCATATTTTAGGAATTTTTTTCCATCTATCTAACCTCAAATTTTCATTTGGCAAAAAATTATTGAACATCAGCATTACTGACACTTCCTAACTCTCAAGGTGGCTATGAAGAAGGTACTTTGTAAATTCTAGCCTATTATAGAAATGAGAATGATCTCAGGGCCTGATCTCTTTTCTGGGAATTCTGATTCACACTGCTCATTGCCTTTTGACTGTTTCTAGCTGGGCATCATCACAGCCCTTTAAGACAAATGGATCTAAACATTAACTGATGACCTTCACCCCCAAATCAACTGTAGACCTTGTATGACTTAGGCAGAAGAGTACAGAACTATCAAAACCCAAGTAGACATCAATATCTCAGATAAACACACACGCACACACACAGACCCCTTGTGGTGCTGGTGCACAAAATTAAAGGAGTCAAAAACCATTTGCAGAAATCAAACTCTTGGTTCTCTCAACTTGGCTTGGATCCTTATCCTAAGAAGCCTTTGCCTTCCCTAGACATCTATTAAGTACGGGAGGATAACTGCAGTCTCCACCTAGGACTGAGCCTGCTGGCCTTAGAAAGGGGCTCTCCTTCATTCCTCCTCCCCCTAATCAGAGGAAACATTGGCTGCTGGCTCCTTTGTTCATATTCTACCTTCATGATCAACTTAAGTGAGACAGCTACTCTCTTGCTTTTTGTAACACTGCTCCTGAAAACATAAGGACTATATAGGCTAGAATCAGGGCTAGTGAAGTCCTGGACACAGAAAAAATCATCCTAAAGAAAAGTCCTTGCTTTAATAGTTTTCTTGCTGCAGGGGAGGGGCTGAGATAGAGTATACGCATATATACAGAATAATGTGGCAGGGGAAAGGGCACTAAAAGCAGTAGGATTTGAAAGGTTTGTCCAAAGAGGTGTTATCAGAGATGAACCTTGAGGGACACAAAGAACTCTAAGACTAGGAACTGAGGAAGGAGAAATTTTCTAAGCCCCAAGGACAGTTTATGTAAAGACATGAATGAAGGAGAATGAATATTGTTGCTAGGGAAGAGAAAGTAAGCCAGTTTGTCTAGAAGAGAGAGATAAGAAATAAGCTAAATGTCAGATTGGGAAGGACTTTAATTGCTAAGCTGAGGCATTTGTATTATTCCTAGGAAAAATGGGGAGGTACTAAAGCTCCTTGAGAAAGAAGGTCAGAGGTACACTTAACAAAGTCTACTTTGGCAGCTGTGAGAAGTGATTGGAGACAGGAGAATCTGGAGGGAAGTGGGTCAAGTAATAGATTTTGTAATATTTCAAGGGACAGGTTATGAAACCTTAAATGAGGATGGTGTGTCTGTGAGTCATGATGGATATGAAAGATATTGGGGAAGTAGAACAGACAAGACACGATAAGTGGATGAGATGCTGGGGTTATGGAGAGCATGAAGTGACAAGGAAAGTTCACAAACATGAATGGCTGTGGCTTCAAAAGAAATAGGGAAGCTTGGAGTAGGGACAAGTTGGAGGAGAAGGTAGTGAGTTCCATTTCAGAAAAGTTGAGTTTGAGATGCATCCTGGATATCCAGGTGGAAATGTACTTCACTTAATTTGATGATCTCAGGAACCAGAGTTTAGGAAAAAGATCAAAGCTAGTTATATAAATTTGGGTATACTCTGCAAAAAGACTCTAATTGAGTCCATCGGACTTAGTGAGGACATCCAAAGAGAAGTGGTAGAAAGAGACTAGGGTCCAAGATAGATTCAGGCTTATCTGGGACTGACTCCTTAATAGAGGAGCTTTCCTCATCTGCAACAGCAGGATAATGACGTTTATACTAACTAATCCAAAGGTTGTTATTGGGAAAATGCCTTGTAATACATGAAGCCCTGTGGAAATCTTAAGAAGCAGCATCAATATATTATTACTATCTCAGTTTTAAGCATGAGAATCTGCAAGATTTCTGCAAAATCAAGAGAAAAGATTATTTGTGTCCATAAGAACCTGTGATAGTGAAAATCAGAAATAAGCCTTGATTTTTATAGCATTAATGAATATGGTGACACTGCCCCCTAGCGGTGGTACTGTGGAAGCACCTGGCAGTTGGTTGGTGGCTGGAACCAACAATACAACATTCAGAAAACCAGTGAGAACCACGAGGTGCTTGGTATAGAAATCATCTAGTCCACCCCATTCATGGAACAGATAAACAAACTGCTGATCAAAAGAGGAAAATGACTTACCCAGGGTCTCCAAGTCAGTGAATGGGAGTAGGCTTTGAGCTGAGATGTTCTGGCTACTCTATCATTTCTTTGTCCACTATATCATACTACTTTTGTGTGGAGAGATATTTTTTATTAACGTAGAGTATAGAGCCTAGAGACTGTCATTTATGTTGGTGAAACACAAGCATCTGCATTTGCAACACCTGGTTGTTGTTTTGTTGTTGCAGTTGTGTCTGACTTTTTCTTTTTTACTACATCTGGGGTTTTCTTGGCAACAGTACTAGAGTGGTTTGCCATTTCTTCTTCAGCTCATTTTACAGATGAGGAAATTGAGGCAGATAGGGTTAAATGAGTGTGCCTAGGGTCACAGAGCTAGTAAATGTCTAAGGCAGGATTTGAACTCAGGAAGATAAGTCTTCCTGATTCCACTACCAGTGCTCAATCCACATTATCAACTACTTGTCCATTGTAACATGGACCTTGGCATATACCCAATACCTTGGCATAAGTAACATCATGGTCAAGGCCCCTTCTCCTGACTCTTTCCATCTGGATCACATAATGATAATTATTATGCTAGCTAATAATAGGTATGCATGTATATGGAGTGTTCAAGGAGGAGTAGCACCTCTGACTTTCTGAGCTCTGTTTAGGGTTCCTCATCCACTTTTCATTTCTGGCTTTTCCCAATTCTTACCTGTGGCTCCAAGAAGCTATAGTATGCATAGGCTACACCTGGTAAAACTGTCTCAGCAGATGGGCTAAATGAGGTTGAAGGTAACTGATAGGTATTAAACACTTTGGTGAATTAGGAGAATGAGTAAGCCCAGCATGTGAAGACTTCCCCTGGTAGAATGGGCAGATGAGAATAATTTATTCCTACAGCCATTAAGGTGGATGAAACAGGTACTTAGATTGCTGAGAGCTTGTTCAGACATCAAAGACGTCAAAGTCATCGATTGCATCCCAGAACCTTGCCAGTTGTCTTGACTTTTCTCTTGCCACTAGACTTATGACTCTGAAACAGAGGAAAGCTAATGACTTTGCACAACTGTGCTTCACTTAAGTCCATTTCACACATAAGTCAGTACATCATCAATCATCACTATTTTACTATTTTATTGCTTTGCTATATTATTTATATGTAATATATAGTATATAATTATACATTATATATAATAATATTTATATATTTTTTAACTATCTTGAAATTGTGTGGTGATGGGTGAGTGATGAAGCAGTTGGTGTGATTTACTGGGAGCCATAGCTACAATTCTGAACAGAGCTGGCCCAGGAAATTGGTTGTCTTCTCATTGGATTGAAGGAGCAATGAGATTTGTCAGCCCCTTGGTTATCTCTAAGAAAGTAGCTTTTAACTCTGTCAAAAGTAAAGTGTAAGCACAACCTAGAGAGATGTATGAGTTTTGGCTCTGCAAGAAGGAAGATGAGATTCAATTTTATACTGAAAGAAATAATTCAAGGTGGTTTTACAATGCCACACAGAATATTTAGGGGTCAAACACCACTAATGCATCTTCACTACTCAGTGCTGATAGAACCACATTGTAGCTGTGAGAAATATATTGATAAGGGCATGATTCCGAAGACAGGGCCAAAAACTTCCCTAGAGTTCTTAACCTCATTAACTAATGCCACAGCCACAGATTATAAGCCTCAGGTTATCATTAATCCCTCTCTAGAAGAATTTCCAAGTAAAGAAGAGGTAGTAAATGCCATCAGGTTTCTCTGAAGTGGTAAAGTGCCTGGTGCTGATTATAATCCAGCTGAGATCTACAAGGCAGGGGATCCACTGCTGACAGAGAAGCTGACTGCTATGTTCTGGATTATATGATGAGAGGAAGTTACTGCACTTCCCATATAAAGGATGCCTCCATTATCCATCTTTATAAAGGAAAGAGAAACACTGTCCTGTCACAATTTACATTGGGCTCTCTCTCTCTCTCTCTCTCTCTCTCTCTCTCTCTCTCTCTCTCTCTTTCTCTCTCCCCTTAATTGTCTTATCCTTCACCTGGAAACCTGAAAGATGGTTTTTTGCCGAAGAAGCAGTGCGGCTTCAGAAAGAGCCAAAGAATGGTTGACATATTGTTTGTTGTCCAACAACTTCAACAGAAATGTCATGAGCAGAACAGAGGTCTGCATACAATATTCGTTGACCTGAACAAGGCGTTTGATACTGTCATTTGTGATGGATTGTGAAAGATCACTGCAAAATTTTGATGTCTGGAGTTCACCAGTACTGTACACCAGTTTCATGATGACATGCCTCCATGGGTTCAGGATGAAGGACAATGATCTCATGCTTTTCCAGTTTCTAGTGGAGGAAAGCAGAGCTGTGTACTTCTTCCCATGCTTCTTAACCTAATGTGGTAGCACTGTAGTTGGTTGCCTTCATCAAAGAAAAAAACACCATCAAATTCAGCTACCACACTGATGACAAATTATTTACCTAGAAAAAGTTAAAATCCAGGACTAAAGTGGAGGGAGAATTGATGCATATGTTTTTGTTTGCAGATTATTGTCCATTCAGTGCAAACTGTGAGACTGAAATGGAACAAATTATGGATCAATTTTCTGCTTTCTTGTGCTGGATTTTGACCTGATAATTAACACCATGAAAACAGAGGTTCTCCATTACCTAGCATCACATCATCCATATATAAAACAAATTGTCACAGGAAATGGTGAAATTTTGGATGCTGCAGAGAAGTTCACATTCCTTACCAGTATAACTCCCAGGGGTGTCCATATAGAAGATGAAGCTGATGCCCCCATCACCAGAGCTAGTTCAGTGCTTGGAAGGCTCTGAAGAAAAGTGTGAAACCTGAACAGTACAATAATGCCATGACATAAAACTGAACTGCTTTCGTCTGAATTGACTTAGGAAGATTTTGAAGATCATATGGCAAGATAAGTTAGCAGAGGTGAAAATTCTCCTGTGGGTACTCATGCATTGGTCAGAAGTAATACACTGGCCCTGTCAAATCTCTCTGAAGAAGAAGAATATTGATTGTGAGACGTGGCATTAGATTCCCCAGCATGTCATGCTTGCCTCAAAGGAGCTGCTATATTCCATGAGCAAAGCAGAATTAGAGCAGCACAAAGGAAATGTGAATTGTGCAAACCCAGAGAAATCTCCATCCCAAATATCTAACAGACTACACAGGCCTGGAATGTGGTAGAGTCTTCTAAACTTATATTGGATTGATCAGTCACAGCTGAACACATTATATCCTCACCCCAACTCTGTGATGTCCTTGGTCCTCTTTGAAAAAGAAAATGAAGAGCCATGTGTCAGACCTTGTGCTTCCCAATTGTCGTCTAATTTGATCTTCACAGCAATCCTGAGAGGTTGATACTCTTATTATCCCCATTTTATAGATGAGAAAATTGAGGCAAACAAAGATTAAGTCACTTGTCCAGAGTCATACAGACTCTAGAATATTTTCCCAATTCACACTCCAATCAGCAGGTGTAGCACAAAAGTAATATTCACATCTCCTACAGTAGCTATGAATATGCCAGTACAGTTCTGAATCACAAAATATAACAGACTGTCCACATGGAAGACATTACCAAATTATATTCAGACACCAGAAAGTCAAATCTCAACACCAAAAAAACAATCCCTCATAGCAACAAAGAAAACTCCACACAATTACCAATGGAGGCCTTCCCACAAACCAATTCTCTCATGCATATAAAACACCCCCTCTCTCACTCACAGAGTCCTGCCTTGCTTCTTCTCTCTTTACCAGTTCTGTCTGTTCTAACTCATTTCCTGTTCAAATCATTCAGCAAGTTCTTCCCACCACAGGCTCATTTCACTCAGCCTTCAGAGAAGCAACAGCAGCAGCAGTTCCCAGGTTGTTCAACCCACAAACAATTTCAAAGGTCAGTGGGAGGGTCCCTTCACCCAGGGGAGGGGAGAATGGTCAAAAGTGGCAGCCCTGGGAGACTTCTACCTAAAGCCCCTGGGGGAATTGAGCCACTGATCTGAATCTCAGCCCTGAGCTCAGCCCTGACAAAGAACTCAAAAGTCAAGTAACTGGCTGGGAAAATGCCCAAAAAAGGGAAAAAAAGAATAAGACAACAGAAGGTTACTTTCTTGGTGAGCAGGCATTTCCGTCCATTCTTTCAGATGAGGAAGAACAATGCTTACCCTCAGAGGCCTCCAAAATAAATATGCAATGGTCTCAGGCCATGGAAGAGCTCATAAAGAATTTTGGAAATCAAGTAAGAGAGGTGGAGGAAAAATTGGGAAGAGAAATGAGAGCAATGCAAGAAAACCACAAAAAGCAAGTCAACAGCTTGCTAAAGGAGATCCAAAAAAATGCTGAAGAAATTAACACTTTAAAAAATAGACTAACTCAAGTGGCAAAAGAGGCCCAAAACCCATGGAGAAGAAGAATGCTTTAAATAGCTGAATTAGCCAAATGAAAAAGGAGGTTCAAAAGCTCAATGAAGAAAATAGATCTTTGAAAATTAGAACAGAGCAGATGGAAACTAATGACTTTATGAGAAACCAAGAAATTAGAAAACAAAACTAAAAGAATGAAAAAATAGAAGATAATGTGAAATATCTCATTGGAAAAACAATTGACCTGGAAAATAGATCCAGGAGTGACAATTTAAAAATTGGGACTACCTGAAAGCCGTTATCAAAAAATGAGCCTGGACATCATCTTTCATTGAATAAAGAAGGAAAAATGCCCTGATATTCCAGAACCAGAAGGTAAAATAAATATTGAAAGAGTCCACCTATCAGCTCCTGAAAAAGATCCAAAAAGAGAAACTCCTAGGAATATTGTAGCAAAATTCCAGAGTTTCCAGGTCAAGGAGAAGATATTGCAGCAGCTAGAAAGAAACAATTCTACTACTGTGGAAATAAAATCAGGATAACACAGGATCTGATAGTTTCCATATTAATGGATCAAAGGGCCTGGAATATGATATCCCAGAAGTCAAAGGAACTAGGATTAAAACAAAGAATCATCTACCCAGAAAAACTGAGTATAATACTTCAGAAGAAAAAAAGGTTATTCAATGATATAGAGGACTTTCAAGCATTCTTGATGAAAAAACCGGACCTGAAAAGAAAATATGACTTTCAAACACCAGAATCAAGAGAAGCATGGTAAATAGGAAAGAAAAATCATAAAGGACTTTCTAAAGTTGAACTGTTTATATTCCTACATAGAAAGACAATATTTGCAACCCTTGAGACTTTTCTCAGAATTTGGGTAGTTGGAGGGATTATACACACACACACACACACACACACACACACACACACACACACACACATGCATATACATAGACAGAGAGACAGAGAGAGGGAAAAGAGAGAGAGAGAGAGAGAGAGAGAGAGAGAGAGAGAGAGAGAGAGAGAGAGAGAGAGAGAGATCACAGGGTGAGTTGATTAAGAAGGGATGATATCCAAAAACATAAAAACTAAGGGGTAAGAGAGGAATATATTGGGAGGAGAAAGGGAGAAATGGAATGGGGCAAATTATCTCTTATAAAAGAGGCAAGAATAAGCTTATTCAATGCAGGAGAAAAAGGAGGAGATGAGAGAGAAAAAGTGAAACTTACTCTCTTCACATTTGGCTTAAGGAGGGAATAACACACTCACTCAGTTTGGTATAAAAATCTATATTACACTACAGGAAAGTAGGAAAGAAGGGGACAAGTGGGATGAGGTGGTAGATAGAAAGCAAGGCAAATGGGAGGGGAGTAATTAGAGGTAAACACTTACGGGGAGGTGTAAGGGGTACTGACCGCCACACCATCTGGGATGCCACACTGACGGACATCAGGTAAACTGAGTCCGGTGCAGGGAAGGGTGAACAAGATGGCGCTGGAAGGGATGGCCCCACCCCTGGTTTGTTTTTGTTACTATAGTTCCAGCTTGTGTTCATTACTATAGTTTCGGGTTTGTTTGTGTGTGTTACCATGGTTCATTGGGCTGACTGGCAGAGACTATATAATCAGAGTGCTTGCTTGAATAAATCTGAGTTGTTTCATGACCCTCATTCTTTTACTTGTGAGCTCCACAGGAGGATGAGCAGCCTGCTGGTCAGGCATAAGACTTGTTCCTTGTGGTGTGCTATCCCATTACCATAGCAACTTGATGCCCAAACTGGGGCCACAAGCAGGGGGAAGGAGCAGGAAGCTCAGCCAAGGGAGTCAGGTCCCTCAGTAACTCTTCAAGTGAGTCAGGCTCCCCAGAAGCCTAGACGGTCAGGGCTCACAGAGCCTAGTGTACAGGAGCTATCAGGACAGGGTCAAAAGCGGATACCTGGGCACGACAGGAAACCGTAGCCTGTCTGCCTCACTGAGTGCCTCCGGGAGAGGATCCGAGAAGCAGACTCAGAAGACACACGCATTCAGCTTGAGTGAGATGAGGTGTAACTGTGAGTAAAATTGAAATGGGGCAAAGTTCACAAAAGTTGAGTCAGGGTCAATACACAGCAATAATTTATAAAAAGATCAGGAAACATGGAATCACAGTAAGCTTGAGTAACATAAGGAAGTTCATAGATACCATCTGTGAAATCTGTCCTTGGGTATCAGAACGACCTCCTATGAGTTTAGACTCTTGGGTTATTGTTGGAGAGCAGTTAACAGCTTTTGAGCTGGAAAACCCAAATGAATTGGATCCTCACACTTTCTTCTTATAATATAACATGCTGAAGAATGTGTTCATAGAGGAAGATTGTGGCAAGGCAGAGCAAATGAGAACATTCACCACATCCTCACAGATGACCCTGTCTGAGTCAGGGAGTAGTACAAGAGATAATAGCCCAGAAAGGCAGCCAGCACCCATATATCCAAACTTAGAGTTGGAACAAGAGAAATGGCGAGAGAGAGATGACTTGGGAACTGAGAGAGGACATGCAAGATTTAACTGAAAAATTAAAGGGCTTGCTGAAAACTGAAAGGAGGGTTAACTGGAAAAAGGAACTTACCAACGGTGAGAAAGGAGGAAGCACAGATAGTGAGATAAGAGGAACAATTGTGACATCTAGCTATAAGATGAAGGAAGTACAAATAATTTCCAAAAAATCAGCATTACAGCAGACTCTAGAAAAATTGAGAGAGGATGGTGATTATACTAGCCTAAGGGAGATTGGTGGAGAATGGATAGATGCATTCCCCATATTGGAGGATAAAGCAAAGGATGGCTCCATGACAAGGACTCACGGGCCCATACCAGCCTCACAGATGAAAGAGTTGAAAAAGGCGGTTACAGATTATGGGATAAATACTCTTTATGTCCTCATAAGATTAAAAGAATTGGCTAATTATGTGTTAACCCCAAATGATTGGAAATTAATCATGAGAGCCATCTTGACTCCCGGACAATATGTTTGCTTTCTTCAGCTACTGGCAGAAAAATTAAGAGCCATAGCAACATCAGTTAATGCTGGCAACACAACAAATGCCCAACGATATTATAATATGTTATTTGGGTCAGGAGAGTATGCAGAAGATGTTAAGCAAATAGGACATGATCTAGTGCTGTATGAGAGGCTAGCCCAAGGGGTGGAGCAGGCCTTTACACTGATTCCTGAGAAAGGCCCTAAGAAGGTATCTCTGCAATCACTGAAGCAAGGAAATGCAGAACCTTTCACAGATTTCTGTGCTCAAGTAACTGAGGTTGTCACCCGGACTACAGGTGAAGTGGAGGGTCCTACTGTAGTGATAAAGGACATCCTCCGATCAGGAGCTTATGCAGATTGTAGGAAGGCTATGCTAGGATTACCCAAGAACTATTCCATTGAGGACATGTTAAATAGGTGTGAGGAGGTAGGATCTCAGACATACATAGCAAGAGTACAGGCTTCCATCTTCGCAGGGGCAATGAGAAATTATCAGGGAGCTGGACCAAAAATGAGATGCTTTAAATGTGGAAAAATAGGACATTACCAGAGGGAGTGTAGAAACAATGCAGTGGGGAGAAAGGGACTCCAGAACCAAGGGAACAGAACACCATTTAAGAGTAGGCCAACCACACCCTGCCCAAAATGTAAGAAACCAGGACATTGGGCTTCGGAGTGTAGGTCATCCTCCTCTCTCAAGGGTAGTGCTCAATATTTAAACATGCAGACAGGTGTCCCTCCAGCCCAGGAGCAAAGTGGGGGGCACCTGGGAGGACGCAGAGAGGGTCCCACAGGCCACTTTCGACCTTAGGAGGAAGTATCAGACACTCAAATCGGTGCCATACAGTCAAAATTAATTAGCAGCCTAGGAAATTTCCTGATACCTCCATGCACTACAGTATGGTTACCAGTAGAGGGAGTATACATCAAAACAAAGCAAGAGATTATCATTTCTGCACCAGCAAATGCTTACACAGGCTTACAGGCGGTAGTACAGCAACCACCAATTGGTACCTTACACAAGATCCTGAGGTACCACTCTAACAATATGGAGGCTGAGGTTGATAGAGGGCAACTGGTGGCACAATTGATACAAATGAATCATAAAATAGAACAAACAATATATTGGACTCAACAAATTGGCAATCAGAGACCAATGCTTACCATATATATAGAAGGAATACCCAAAACAGGCCTTGTTGACACAGGTGCAGACAGAAGCATATTCCCTTTTACACAATGGGAATCTCAATGGCCTATAGGAGAGGAAAACAGTGTATATGGTATAGGAGGCTCACAATGGGCCAGGGAGGAGGCCAGACCACTATTGTGGACTTTTGAGGACAGATCAGGAAAATTTTGGTCACAAGTATTGAAGGGGCTTCCCATAATACTATGGGGAAGAGACCTACTTACACAATTAGGGATAAGATTAACAACAAATTTTTGAGCGGGTCCATTGATGACAATACCGTGAGAATTCCACCACCAAAATTACGATGGATCTCGGATGAGCCCATCTGGGTGGATCAATGGACCCTAAAACATGAAAATCTCACAACCCTGAAAGACCTAGTACAAGAACAGTTAGAGTAAGGACACATTGAGGAATCCTTTAGTCCTTAGAACTCCCCTGTATTTGTCATGAAAACGAAATCTGGAAAATACAGAATGTTGACTGAGTTGAGAAAGATCAATGACATCATGCAGCCGATGGGTACTTTGTAGCCAGGTTTGCCATCACCCAATGCAATCCCCAGCAGTTATAAACTTTGGGTGATTAACATCAAGGATTGTTTTTACAGTATCACTGTTTATCCTAGGATAAGGAAAGGTTTGCATTCTCTGTACCCAGTGTCAATCTATAGGAGCCATACCATCGTTAACAATGGAAGGTACTACCCCAAGGAATGAAAAACAGTCCCACAATTTGTCAGTGGTATGTAGACAAGACATTACACCCAGTCAGGAAAAGATTTCCCCAGGTGTTAATACTCCATTATATGGATGGTATTTTAGGAGCTCATGATAACATTGAGATCTTAGAAATGACATTACAAATGATAGAGAGAGAATTCCTCAAACAGAGCTTAAGAATAGCATCTGATAAGATACAAAAAAACCTGCCTATACGTTATCTAGGACACACCATATTAGAACATCGAATCCATATTAAACCACCAGTAATAGATGTGTCTAAAATCAAGACTCTCAATCATATGCAAAAGGTGATAGGAGAGCTTCAGTGGATCAGACCACAATTAGAAATACCTTCAGGTGAATTACACTCATTGTATGACACGTTGAAAGGAGATCCTGACTTAAATTCACCACAAGAATGGACTCCTCAAGCGTTGGAGTGTATCTCCAAAATTCAAACAAAAATCATAGAGGCTAGCACCAAGAGATATGAACTGACAGAAAGTATGTATGTCTCTATCCTTTTCACTGTGGAACTTCCCATAGGATGCCTTCACCAAGAGGAAGGGGTTTTAGAGTGGATACGCTTGAAGAGAGTACACAACAGGTCTTGTGTCCCTTACTGTGTACTAGTTGTGCAAGTGGTTTATAAGGCAATTCAGAGAGTGAGGAAATTAATAGGAAGAGATCCTGATGCCATCTATTGTAGATACACTAAAAAACAAGTAGAGAAATGCTGTACAGAATACCTAGAATGGCAAGTCATTATTAATCAAAACTTCAAAACAGGGAACATAAATAAGGCTCTAAGCATATACCAGGAAACACCATGGACATGGGCTGAGAAACACCATGACACTCCAGTTATAGGAAAGAATGTATTTACAGATGCCACAAAATTAAATAGAGCAGCTACATATGTATATCAAGATAAATGGTTGCAGGTATATAATACTCCATTCTCATCCACCCAAAAGAACGAACTATCTGCGGTCTGGAAGGCTTTAGAAATTAATGAGCCTATCAATGTCATTACTGACAGTACATATGTAGCTACACTTATACCAGACCTAGAGACTGCCTGCAGTCAACACAGTTAGAAATTGGACAGCTGCTAGCGGAAGTCCAAAATACCATAAGAAGACGTATGTTCCCATTTCATATTTTACATATAAGATCACACTCCAATCTACCAGGGCCTCTAGCAGAAGGAAATGAGGTTGTGGACTGAGTAGTGTCAGGAGGTGTATACCTAGAAACTACTGAGGAAGCTCAGCAGGCTCACAAAAAGTTTCGCATATCAGCAAAATCATTAGGACATTTATATAAACTTACAAAGAAAGAGGCATGAAAGACTGTAAAATCATGCACAGCATGCATTCCTTTCCAGCCACAGATGCCATGCAGAGTATACAATCCTAAGGGATCACATCCTAATGATATTTGGCAAATGGATGTGACTCACATAGCTTCATTCGGGAGGCTCAAATATGTCCATGTGTCTATAAACACTTTCTCTGGTTTCAGCATGGCTACTCTACACACTAGAGAAGCAGTTAAGGACGTGTGTAGTCATCTGTTGCAATGTTTTGTCGCCCATGGCGCCCCATGCCTATTAAAGACTGATAATGGTCCAGCATACACAGCTTCAGCCTTCCAAAAATTCCTCTCAGAATTCAGAATCTCTCATATGACTGGGATCCCCTACAACCCCACAGGACAAGCCATAGTAGAACATGCGAACTGCACCATAAAACAATATGTCCAAAAACAAAAAGGGGGAGCTTCGGGACCCAGGTCCATGGTACATGATCAATTAAATGACACTTTATACTATCAATTATCTAAAATTCGATGAGCATGGTCTTACGCCTGCCATGAAATACATGGTCAGATCAGGCAGACCACGAGATGATTTAAAGAAAAGATTGGCATGGAAGCCTCCAGCCACGGGACAGACAGCCATGTGGTGAGATCAGGAAGGGCAATAGCATGGACCACATACCATAATAACTTGGGGCAAGGGTTATGCTTGTATCTTTACAGGAGACAAGGAGATTTGGGTACCAGTGAAAAGACTACGGGTTGTACAGCACAGGGAAGAAATCACAGGGTGTCCTCCAGAGAAAGAAGAAGAAACTACAACGCTTGAGCCATGAAATTAGTCAGCTGCATCTTACTGCTCCTTACAGTGAGCCAGGTCGAGGACCAGTATTGGGCCTTCATCCACAACCCACCATGGCTGCAAGTCCTCATGTACTGGGAAGTCGCAGACATTCGCCCAGTGTTGCACGGCAACTTGACTTGGTTATACGGTGAAGGTGCTGCAGAATTCAGTGGGACAAAGCCTTCAGGCATTAGTAGATATTTCAACTTCACTGGACTGGTGAAGGGCTATCCTTGGTGATTGTACAAAAATGTAACAGGGGATTGGAGTGGCCAGAGAGGAAATATAGTGGTCCTTTTGAGTGACAAATTCACATGGTGTGCACAGGTTACCACTGGAATAGCTGCTATAGGCCCCAGTCAGGGTCCCGGACAGGATAACTATATTACACTGGCCAGTTGGAGGGTCTATGGCACTGAATATATGGATCCCCGCGATGCGAGAATCAAAAAAGTGTGCAAGTACTGCAAGACCAATTATGCATCACAAAAGTATACAAGCATAAGTGTCACTAATACTTTACTACATTATCCATTCTTCCTACCATTTGAAGAGTGTAGCATGGAGCAATGCCAGAAAACATTGCTTCATATGAGTGACACCACTTATACAGAGCCTCTGGTGTCGTGCCATAATACTTCTATCTATTCACATGACCTTACTCTCACACTCCCTAGACAGGCCTACTCCAACAGTGGGATCCTGGTAAGGGACATGGATAAAATACTGCTGGCTATAGGAGGAAATTCTGTACAGGGAGCATTTTAGTACATTAATGCATTGAATGTGGTGAATAATGTTACCTTGCAGGGTCAAGTGTGTTTGGGAAAAGATTATGTCTTCCTTTGGGATATAGGTGGAGATGGATCTACATTAACACGCTATTAAAATCATATCAATGTTTTTAATCTCACATGTGTTAATTGCATCATACAAGAGTGCATGGGTCCCTACATGGAGGGTGCATTGTATATTGTCTCTAGACCTAAATATGCCCTGACTGTGGTGAAGGGGGGAGGATGGTACTAGAGCACAGCAGAACACAGTCTGTTAGAATTAATGAAATCTATAGGTCAAAATATTGGCCACAGAACAACGAGATGTACTTCATGTGTAGTGCTAGGACTTTATTGATTGATTGATTTCATATTATCTTCTGTTGCTGTTGCTGTTAGTGTTAAGAATATGCAAGAAACTATTGTCAATGCACACAATGTTCAGGAGTTAATGCATAAGGTATCAGTAGGATTTAGGGAACAATTGAAGATGGATCATGAATTTTACCAGGCCATTCTAATGTTAAAAAATGATATAATAGCTATTGGAGATGAACTGCAGGCCATAGAAACACAACTGGCTTTAAGATGTGATTACAGATATTGTCATTTTTGCTTGATGAACAAATTGTACAATGATACTGAATTTAATTGGGAAGAAATAAGAGCTCAGTTGCATGGTTTATCACTCGCCAACGTTTCAAGTGAAATGAAACTGTTGGAAAAATTGGCATTGGATATAAATACTCAGGGGACAAAAAAATTAATACCTGAGAATTTTGTTTTGGACATGATGCAACTTTTTGGTCATTCCACCTCATTGTTTAATTGGCTAGGTCCATTATTGCCAAGAGGTAGTGTTCTCTTGATTGTTATATGTCTCATACCAGCATGTCTCAAATGTGCCCTATGAACTGTAAAAGATACTATGTGGATGCTTACTGAAAATCAGTTCAAGCTGAGAGATGTACAAACCCATGAAGATAGCCGGGTCTAAAGCAAAAAGGGGGAGTTGTAAGGGGCACTGACCACCACACCATCTGGGATGCCACACTGATGGATATCAGGTAAACTGAGTCTGGTGCAGGGAAGGGTGAACAAGATGGCGCTGGAATTGGTGGTCCCACCCTTGGTTTGTTTTTGTTACTATAGTTCCAGCTTGTGTTCATTACTATAGTTTCGGGTTTGTTTGTGTGTTACCATGGTTCACTGGGATGACTGGCAGAGACTATATAATCAGAGTGCTTGCTTGAATAAATCGGAGTTGCTTCATGACCTACTCTCCCGCCTCATTCTTTTACTCACTAGCTCCACAGGAGGATGAGCAGCCTTCTGGTCAGGCATAAGACTTGTTCCTCTCGGTGTGCTATGCCGTTGCCATAGCAGGGAGGGACAAGATCAAGAGAGAGAATAGAACAAATGGGAGGCAGGATAGGATGGAGGAAAATACATTTAGTCTTACACAACATGACTGTTATGGAAGTATTTTGCAAAACTACACATATACAGCCTATATTGGATTGCTTGCCTTCTCAGTGGCAATGGGTGGGGAGGGAAGAAGAGAGAGAAGTTGGAGTTCAAAGTATTAGCAACAAATGTTGAGAAACGTTTTTGCATACAACTGGGAAAAGGATTACAGGTAATGGGGTATAGAAATCTATCTTGCCCTACAAGAAAAGAGAGAAGATGGGGATAAGGGAAAGGAGAAGTGTGATAGAAGGGAAGGCATATGGAGAGAAAGAGGCAATCAGAATGCAAGGCGTTATGGGTGGGGGAGGGGATAGATGGGGAGAGAATTTGGAACTCAAAATTTTGTGGAATTGAATGTTGAGAGCTAACAATTATTAAATAAAAAAATAAATTATCCTTATAACAGGTCAGATTCCACAGCAGTGCTACTATTTCCAGTGCTTAGCACATAGGTTGGTTTATGGGTTGGTTGTTGTCTTTCGTTCTTAGTACATAGATTGACTGGTTGATGGTTGTTTTTCATTCTTGAAGAGGAACAAAAGGATATCACTATGTTGAGATCAGGATACTGTGTGTTCAGCTCTGGTTGATCAGACCAATATGAACTCAGAAAGATCTACTGTGGAAAAGACACAATTTGTTCATGTAAACATTTGGAGTGGAGATATCTCTAAACTTGTGTACCTCACATTTCTTTTGAGCTGTTGCAAATCTGATAGCTCACTGGGTATAAAGGCTTTTTTGATGTGGGCACACCATTCTGTGTAATCCTGTACCAATATCTCCCATTTCTCATAATGGATTCCAAAGTTCTCCACAGATGGATGTGGAGTCAAGATGGTGGAGAAAGGACAGGAACTCCTCTGAGTTCCCTAAATTCCTCTCCAAATACCTTTAAGAAATGCCTCAAAACAAATTCTAGAGTGTCAGAAGCTACAAAAGGATTGGTTGAAACAATTTTTCAGCCCCCGTAAAACTATTGATAAAGCATTTTTGCTTATTGTTAATACAATTTTACTTCTTAATGGGAAGATCTTCCCTATCCATTAATGGATCTGCTCATTAAGGCGAGTTTGACTAGAGAAGATTTATAGGAAAACCTACACCTTTTGTCAATTTTCTGATGAGGCATGGTTCTCAAGGGTTGTGATGCCTTTTGGCTCTGAAAAATGAATAAATACCCTAGATGAGGCTTTACTTTGGGGCTTACTGATTGGAAGTATATGTTTGGTCAGATGAGACTGGGCAGCTACTAAGGAGTTGATCTGGCTTTGAAAATCCAGATGCTGGTGCTTCTCTCTCTGGTAACTATGCATGTATGGTCAGACAGTTGGATCTGTCTGGTGATCAGTGATGTTATGGATGGCTTTTGGTCAGACAGTTGGAAGCCCTGTCTATTGGTCTTTCTGCTTGTAATTTCTGTTTGTATTTGCCCTGAAGTTCAGGGTGCTGACATTTTCCCCTGAACCAAGTGAGTGATATATGTGCTTAAGCTGATTTTCATATGTGTTTAAAATGATTGTTGACCCCTCGAAATTTGATTTTCTTTTAGAAATGAAGATCTAAGAACCCATGATAGCAGGCCCTCCTCTGTATGTCAGGGTCCTTGCTTTTACAAACAACTTGGAAGGTTGGCAGAAAAAAATCTGTTACACCAAGTTAAGAATGGAGTCAAGTCTAGTACATGTTGTTCTCCAGAAAACCAGCAGTAGGCCTTGAAGGTGAAAGATTCAGGATTGGCAGTGACTATTTCTGGACATCAGAACACAAACAGTATAGGGTTAGACAACTTGTCAGAAGGAGATTAAAGGGGTCTCTTTGCTGGCATAGGGGCAGGACTTTGCCCATACTTAGATCTGGGTCACAGTTTAGGGTCTCAGTCCCTGGGTGAGGAGGAGCACTAGCACAGCAGAGTTTATGACTGCAAGGGAACAGGGACCCTGGTCAAAGTTCCAGGGTGGAAGAGAGTGCTTGGGTTGCTCAGACAGCAGAGCACAGAACAGGCAGTAGTAAACACACCTCTCCTTAGACTGTACTACCTTGGAAGAAATGAAAACTTATGGTTCCTCAGAATTACCTTTGAAAACAGCTACAAAAACCCTGATGCTTGGGACATTGCACCCTCCTCTCTATAAGCAGAGCTCCACTTCAGCATAGAGTTAAAAATCAAGAAATAGGCTGGAACACATGTAAACAGAAGAAAAAGGATCTGATTAGACAGAGTTCTGCAGGGAATCCTTGAGAGCATCCTTGTATTGCTTCATTTGACTCCCATGTGAATACTTGTCTTATGTGAGCTCTCCATAAAGCACTCTTTTAAGCAAATATACATTATTTGGCTTTCCAACAAAGTGACCAGCCATTGGAGTTGCAGGCTCTTAGGCCTTGGAAGTTCAGCTACAGAGAGGACCTCAGTGTCTGGTACCTTGTCTTGCCAGTTGATCTCCAGAATCTTTCTTAGATAATTAAAATGGAAGCATTTCAGTTTCCTTCCAATGAGAGATGGTCCAGGTTTCATATTAATAGAAAAATGAGATCACCACAAACTCTCTTTAGACCTTCAGTTTGTTAGCTAGTCTAATACCTCTTCTCTCTCACACTTTCCTTTGAAGTCTCACAAACTTTGAGCTAGCTCTGGCAATGCATGTATCAACCTCATCATCTCTATAGACATCCCTGAATAGTATGCTGCCATGTTAAAGAAACTTAACCACAGCAATCAAAATTTCTCCATTTGCTATAACTAATCTTTCTCTGTGTGGATGATGCCGTGCAGGCTGGTGGACAACCTTTGTTTTCTTGGTGCTAATCGTTAGGCCAAATGTAGCACAAGTAAGCAGAGAATTGATGCAATCTTTGTCTCTTGTCAGCCTCAGAGGTTGCACTGATTGCACAATCATTTTTAAGCAAAAATTAATGCACCTACTCTCCCTCCACTTTAGTCTTGGCTTTTAGTCTTTTGAAATTAAAGAATTTGCTGTCGGTGTAGTAGTCAACCTTGATGATCTTTCAGTGTGGTAGGTGACCTTTTGTCTTCATTGAAGACTTCTGGCGACACTGCTGAAAACGTCATGCTATCTAGCATGGGAGGAAGTCCATAGCTCTGCTTCACTCGGTTGGTGCATGGGAAAGTGAGAGCATGTTCCATTACCCACAAACCATGCAAGTAGGACCTGGAGCACAATACTGATGAATTTTTCTGAGCAGTGAAATTTTTAGTGCCTAGAACATAAGAAGTACCTAATAAATGCTTTAGTTTAAGGATGAATGTAGAGCTAAGAGACAGCAATAGTTTTTAAGTACTTTACTATATTAGAGACATTGTTCTATGCATGAGGATGATAGTTAAGAATATAGAGAACTATAAGAAAACATATACATTGGTGCAAAGTGAATTAAGGAGAACCAAAAAAACAAACAAAACATACTGTTGAAGACAGGGGTGCTCAGGACCCTAAAATACTGATATGCTGGGTCCCAGCCTTTGAGTTTTTGACTCAAGCCTCCTTAGAGCCAAGGAAAACAAAGTTAATTAAAGATCCACTATGTTGGTCAGACTCATAAGAAATCTCACCATTGACTAGACTCTTCAGGAATCTGAGCATCTTCATGGAAATGGGATGGGTCTTATTTACAGAAAGATTGTGGGAGGGATCTAAGGGTGGTCTAGCAGTCTGGAAGAAGGGCAGGTCTTGAGGAGGAGTCTAAGGAGGATCTTGATGGGACTGGGGTGAGCAGAGAACAGTACCAAGAGAATGGGATTTTGATGAGATCAAAGGTAGGAAGCAGCCAGAGACATTCCAGAAATAACAGACAATGGAGGGTTAGGCTAAATTAAGGGTATTTTGATAGGATCAAGGCTGGGAAGTAGCCAGAAGCATTTGGACAAAGGGATAATGAAAGGCTTACAGCCTCAGGCAAATTCCTGATCAAGTGAGAAAATTCCAGGAGAATTTAAGATGGGTGGTTTGTCAGGGCCTATGAGACACATGGGACTCATATTCTTTTGGGGTGAGGGGAAAATGTCTTGGCTTGGGCCTGTACCTCGTCACATAAAATGATTGGAGAGAATGGCAAAAATAAATAAACATTGAATTATGAGTGATAAAAACTGGTCTAAAAGAAAGGATAATACACTTTGTATATTATAAGTGCAGAACATTGCATCTACTGGAAGACTTGGTTAATATGTTGGTTAGTTTTGCTGAGATGATTTAAAAAATTATTTCTTATTCTTGTTGCAGAGGATGTCTTGCTAGGCAGGAGAAAGATGAAATGGGAGCTTAAGTTGATGTAAAATTAAAAGAGAGCAATTAAAATAATTAACAGCGCAATTTGACTATTATATATATTCCTTAGACTTTGAAGCATATCCTCCCATTCCTCAGAGTGATTCATAGATCCTATTGCTTTGTTGGTTCTGTTGAAAAAATATGAGGCAAGATTATTTTCTGTATTGTGGAATTCAGGGTTTTGATAAGTCTTAGTTCCTTTTGGGAAAGCCACTGACTTTTAAGTTGTCTTTGCATGTCAATTCCACTAGGCGGTGCAGTAGATGAAGAGCTAGAGATGAATTCAGGAATGAGTGATAGCAGTGTTCAACCATTTGAAGGACTGCAATGTTAAAAATGGATTAGATTTCTTCTCTCCCTGGGATCAATAGGTGGACATTATTTAGAATCATATTTAGGGCTGAGGTCAAGAAAAGTTTACTCCCAAGTAGAACTGACCCAGAGGTGGGATGGGTTGCCTCAGAAAGTGGTTGGTTCCCTTTTCATTTCAGCTGGATGGCTGATTGTCAGGCATACTGTATTTGGTATTTCCTTTTCAAGTGTAGATTATGCTATATCACAGAATTACACAGTGTTAGAGTGAAAAGGACTCCCAGAGATCACCTATTGGAACACATGCATAGTAAAGAATCCCTTCTACCGAAAACCCGATACTTTTGGTTAATGACCTCTTGCTATGGAGAATCCACAATGCACTGAGGTGGTTCATTCTATTTCTGGACAGCTATAACTTTTAGGAAGTTTTCCCTGGCATCAAACTAAAATTTGCCTCTTTGTAACATCCTCTCCATTGTTCTTAATTCTCTCTCTCTCTCTCAGGTAGAATAAGTTTAAACTCACTGAGGTCTCATTCAACTCTGACATTCTGTGATTCAAAAGCAACAGTAACAGCAACTGACTAAGAAGAGCATTTTTATAATTTTTAAATTTGTATACACTTTTTAAAATGTTACTATATTGAATATTCCTAATATCCTAACTATACAGAATGAAAACATTGCAAACATAAAGACATAGTGGAAAATATATGAACCTTGTGGAAACAAGATGAAGTACATATAATTCCCATCATCTTCTCTACTATCAGAAGTGTCCTAAAGGTATCTTCAGACAATTTACAAAAAACAAGTTTACATGCTAACATTTTTCCTCAGTTTTTCCTCAGTGACATAAAGCAGTCATAATATTCAACTATGCAATAGCTAGAAGAAATTTGGTTGGTTCTGTAGTCTAGTATCTAGTTAAATGAGAGGCTTGGCTCCTTTGGTTCACTTTCTCTTCATTATAGGTAATGAAGAAAGATGATAAAGAACCAAATCTGTGACTCAGAAGATATCCATTGAAGAACCAACTGCACAGGGTCAATGAGTATAGACTCCAGGGAGGCATCTGTGCCCCATGTCCCCAGTGGTCTCAGTGTACTGTGGTTATGGGAGAATCAGACCTGTCCTGGCAAAAAACAAGACACCTCAGGATATATTTCAAATTTTCTTTAGTGTCCTGGCTACAATGAGGACACTGTGGGAATATTTTCTGGGGAGTATAAAGAAAGGAGAAGATAGTGATCAAAGGAAACAGAGCCGTGAAAAGGAGTTATAGCCACTGAGGCAAATTTACTCGGGGTAGAAGGGGTAAGGACATGAGGTGTATATTGCTGGGAGGACAAGTCTAGTGTATAGACAGGGTTGGGGCACCTATGGCCTTTTTAAAATTAACAGTCTCCTTGTTTTGAAATTATTAAGTATATAGTAGTTAGAGTTTTTACAGAAAAATATACATTTTAAAATATATCTAATTGATATTTCTCAAATGTGGCCTTATTTGATGACAGCTACATTAATAACACGAAAAGGTTCTCCACCCCTGGTAGAGTCAATCCCATGCATTGTTGATATAGATTAGAGACAGAAGTATGATTACTGAGGCTTGCAGTTTCCTTGACGTAGGGTGAAAGAAGTGCAGTCTTCTTTTCCCCTTTGGAAAACTTCCTCAGGGGAGGAGCATGACTTTAATGAAGTGTTGGGTGTTGGAAGGATGGTGAGGTTGTGGACCAGCTGGAACTAGAAAGGACAGGATGTAGGATGAAACACCCCTTTAAGGGTAGGACATAGTGATGAGGGGCACTGTCCTGGTAGTTGGGAGGTCATTCCAGCTTCAGAAAGAAAACGAAGGAGAGAGTAAGCAGGAAGAAGGAAAGGAAAGTGTCATAGGGAAAAAAGGAAAAAAAGATGGAGGGAAGGAGTAAGAATGGAGAAATAATACAGAAATGGACTATGATCTTGATTTTTGTCACAATCCACTTCTTCCTTGGGTGCCCCCAGGTCCAATCCTATGTCTCCTGGTCAATCTTCTTCCCTGGGCCATCACTTTCCCCTGCTTTGATCTTGGTAAGCCTCCCTCTTGTGAACATTTTCCCATTCCCTCCCAAATTGATCATAAGTGAACTTCTGGGTTAAATCCTAGAACATCCTTAACTACTACCCCTGGTAAGTCTGGCCATTTTCTGTATGCCAGTCAGTCTACCTGACAAGTCCCAGTTACCTGAATCAGAAAGTTATAAGGAAAAGCTGAATACGTATTAAAACCAACTTTAGTACTGGCAGAATAAGGATCATGTTCTCAATATTGGCAAAATTCATTGAAAGCAGCAATACTAGAAGAAAGGGGGTAGAATATCCATGTAGAATGTCCATTACTGTTATTGCCAAAAGTGTGATGAAGATCAAAATGAGGTTCCAAACAAACCAGTACATCCAATCTTCCTTGAGAGTAACTCTGCAGAGCATACCAATGTTTGTCACTTCTTAGACACTAGTCCAAGGTAGACTATACAGTTTCTCTTCCCTGTGCCCTCCTTTAGAATGGCTGGAACCACTTGTCTCATCTCCCACATCGTCACAGCCCATAGTTGGCTTTCTCCATCACCTCTGGATTACCTGACATACCAAAATATACAGAACGTCTTCCATTCTCAGGAACCCTCCTCTCTCCCCACCCCAAAATTTCTCAGGACATCTTTGGGTCACTATGCATGTGAACAAGAGAAATCTACATACTGCTGAGGGAAACTGGGCCAAGCCACACTTGTCTTTGAAAGTGAAAAAAGGATCTTTGGGATCAGGATTTTCCAGTGATTGCAGTAAGAACAGCATGAGGACCAAGAGTTGACATCCAGGATTTCAGGAGGATAACCCTTTAATATTGTCCAATTACCCTCTCCCCCCATTCCTCCCCTAGGTTAGCATTACCTGGGCAATGGTACCACGTCCACAAAGAACAAATATAAAGACACACTTCTACTGAATAAGTCACTGTCAGGATCCCATTCAGCTGCCACCAAAAGTCATGTCTCAAAATTCATTCTGAAAAAGGACACCAAGGGTCAAGGCCATAATCACTCAGACTCTATCCTAAAGCCCTTAACTGTCAGCTCTAACTAAAGGACTCAGGATCTCCCAAAAGACAGGAAGTAGGAGTTTTCTCCAACCAATCTGTCTCATAGGAGATGACCACTGGCCCAACTCTCCAGCTGAAGAGAGAAGGTAGTAAAGTGGACAGATATGATTCTCCTGTGATCCCATGGTCCCCAAAGACATCCAAGTATCATTTCTTTGCACCCATGTTTTCTCATGTAGTGGACATTCCAGAAGAGGATAGAGACCATCAACTTCAGGGATGGAAGGCATTAGTGGGAAGATCCAGGGACTCAGAGACAATTCCTTATCTCCAATCAAAGAACCTTTAGGAAAAAGGAACTCAGACTGTGATACATATTGTACTACAGTAACTTTCCTGTCTCTATTGCCTTATGAGCAAGGCACTCCAGAAAACTCCAAAAGTTGTTTATTATAGGGATTATTGGTGCTATTATTGGGTTAAATAAGTGGGGAAGAGTGGAGACCCCAAGTATTCAAATCCCTTTAATTTCCCTGCTCAAAATGTTGAAGAGGAATTTGTTGCCTTAGCTTTTCATCATACTTACCTCTGAAGATGAATAAGAAAAATATAGAAAATAAATATGAAATGTTCCACATGCCAATGATGCTCCTCATCATACTTCCCACCTATGATCCATTGGAATTATCTCTTCCTCACCAGTAATACACCTTGCCAATTCAGGAGAATCTGACCTGCATACTCTATCCTGTCAGAGGAAAAAGCATTGTTCTTTGGGAATTGCCTCCTCAAATTGAAAGTCAGTTATATCAACATCCTTCCGGAGGAGAGGGGCATGTTTTGCCCTAATCAGCACAGAAGATGTAGATATGACTGAGCAAAGGAAGAACAGTGGTCATGGCCATACATTCCAGGCTTTCTAACCACTAGATCCATCCTTGGGTCTCTCTGACCCCTACTTGCACCCATTCCTTATTCATACATGTCTCCTCTTAAATCCCGGAAATTGCCCACCAACTTTAGAACAGAGCATATAATACTTGCAAGATATCTTCAAAGTATATAATGTATATTCTGAGAGTGTTTAATGAGAAGTATATAATGTATAGTGTATATAATAGTATACTATATTATATGTAACAATAACTATGTATGAGAAGTATATCATGAGAATAAACATTATGATGAAAGGTGGACCTAATCCAATGAGGTGCTAGGGGAATGTGACTATAGATTTATAGATAGATAGACACATGATAGATAGGTAGAACGATGATTGATAGACAGATGGAGAGACAGATAGATAGATAGATATTTCCTCAGACACCATAAACTCCTTGTTCCTGAACTTATTCTTCCCCTCACCAGTTACTCCCCTACCCAATTTAAGCCACTCCCAAAAAGATCATGCCCTTGATCTTGCCACTTCTACAGATGTACCACTTCTGAGCTCATGAGCTCAGAATTACACTTTATTATCATTTCATCTTTTCTTCCACCTTGCACCCATTAACTTTGTTCTTCATCCACATCATGACCTCCAGTCTCTCAGTGCCTCAGTTCACTCCCAGGCAATCATCCCTTTACTAACTACACTCTCCTCCTTTCTCCACCTTGACTTCTTGGTGAAGTGGTTGAAGTCTACATTGTCCTCTTCTCCTGAGTCCCTTACCCCTACATCCTCTTGTAAAACTTTGCCCTTCCATACCTCAGTCTGAGATCACTCCCATGTTTTGTTTCTTTGTCTGCTACACACTATTGCTGAATGAAACTGGAGAAAATGATGGAACCATGCTGACTAGGTTCACTACAAATTTATATTATATAACCTCAACTGAATCTCAAGCAACACAATCCTTTTATAACTCCCATATTAACTCTGTATCCCATTCTCCACAATGGTGCTTCCAAACCTTTTTATCCCTCTTCAAATCTCCCATGGCACCTCCTCTCCCACCTTCCTAGCTGAGAACCTTGACTCATATTTTACTGAAAAAAATTGAGGTCATTCATGGATAGCTTCCTTTTCCTTATTGCTCATTATCTCACAACACCTAGATGCCTTCCACTCCATCTCTATCCTTTTCCTTGCAAAGGAAAACTTCTGTACATTCACAAGTGATCACATTCTAGTTCAGCAGATTGCACCTTTCTATCATTCTTACTCTCATTTATCTCCAAACTCACTCTCTCTACTGGATCCTTCCTATTGCCTACCAATGCCCTCCTTATAAAACCCTCACTGGAACCATCCATCCTGACTGTCTTTTCCCTTCTTTTTTGGCCCAAATTCGAAAGAATGTGGGGGCCATTTCACAGCATCCTGACCAATATCTTGCCACTGGACTCCATTTACTCTGGAGGAGGGAATGAGGCAGATGACTTTTCACACCCCTGCCTCATTTAAGTCCAATTAACCTGCAAGTCAAGACTTCAGTCTCCTGGTGACACTGGTCTTCTTTCAGAATGAAGGCAGAACAACAGTCTGTTAGTAGTACTATCTTCCCGCCTGGGAACACTGTTGAGCTGTTCCATTTGGGCAATGCTGTTATTTCCTCCCTCTTCATCCTTCATGTCTTCTTCCTCCTCCTGTGTTCTCCTGTTCTCCTTCTATCAATATGGAGAGTCATATCCTTACATGTGATTTTGGTTGTTTGAACTTTGCAAAATGTGTTGGGGTTGGATTTTTATTTTTTTCTTCCCAGTTATTCTATTAAAAAAAAAAACTGGAACAATTAACTCTTTTTTCTCTTGCAGTTTTCATGCCAGATTTTTTGAAATATAGCTCTGATAAACCAGGTTTTGATACAACCCATTGGGATTCAAATAGAGCTACTTGACCATGCCTTTAAACCCAAATCACTTTGGCTCTTTATTGTCTTGATTGTCTGCCTCAGTTCCTTTAACTGTAAAATGGGGGCAATCATAGCACTTAATTTATAGGATTGTTCTGAGGACTGTATGTGACTGTCCTTGAAACTGCTAATTTGCTACTGGACTGATTACTCCTTAGTCCTAGTTAATGACTTCCCCTCTAGTGCTCCTTTCCCAGACTCATTATCCCCTTTCTTGGTCTGAATGTTCAGGAACTTGACTGCACCACTCTACCCCCATTATTTCAGTCCCTCATTCCCTGAGTCACCTTAATCCTCTTAGTCTTGAAGAGCCTTCAGCCCTAGAATTCCTTTAGCCGAATATTGGTCCAGAGACCTCTTATCCATTCAGGAACCTGAAGAATTACAGTTTTTAATGGTGACCTGGTCATAGTTCATATTTTGTATGTATTAGGAAGTATCTGATATTGTGTGGCCTTGGGTCTCACAAAGACAAGAGTTTAGTAGCTGGTCCATTCTCTCCAATAATAATAGTGATAAATTTTTTGTATCACAATTGAAAAATTGCAAAACATTTTATAGAAATCATATCAAATAAATCTCATAAGAATTCTGAGAAACAGGTACTATGAGTTTTACTATCCCCATTTTAAAGATGAAGAAACTGAGTATCAAAGAGTTTAAGGGATTTTCCCAAAGTCACAGAGGAACATAAGCCCAGGTCTGTTTGATTCCAACTCTCTATCTACTATCTCATCTGTGCTTTACACACCAGTATATTTTCCTGCACCACAAATTCACACAGGCACTTTCCCTTCCCCCAGAAGACCCTAGAGATCTCCCCAGAAGTTCTCTCATAAGCTATGACCTTCTCTGGTCCATTTCTTCTGATAAAGCTTTGGAGTTGGGGGGTAGTGAGAAGAGTGAGTGGGAAAATATATTATTGTGGAGTCACAAAGAGGGATGGGACCTTGGAGATGATCAAGTCCAATATTCTCCCCACCCAAACACTACATCCCACTCTACATTCACCTAGTCAACATATTTTACTACAGAAGAAAAAGCCAAAAGACAGAAGGAGACTTAGGGTAAGTCACACATATTATTTATCACATTGCCTACCTTGGCACCTAGGGGAGGTCTCCTCGAGTGGGCGTTGATACCATGTTCTACCTAAAGTAAAAGGAAAAATAAAATACAGAAGGCAACAGCAGTGACTTTGAAATGTTAGGAGCCCATTGGGTGAGTGCGGATCAGATGACAGGTCTTGGTGAAAGTCACTAAGTAGGTGGAACTCTGAAACACTATCTAGACCCAGAGAGGACAAAGCTATTTTCAAATGGAGGCTAGTCTGTTAGCAGCCCTTCTGTAAAAGAGGTGATGAGTTGGAGCCAAAGGCTGTTGTGAAGTTAAAGTGAGGCTCAGGAAACAGCAGAGTGGTTGTCCAATGCAGTTTCAGGGACAGTCCCAGAGGAGGCCTTGGACAGGTGGTGTCTGGTGCCATGGGTTATTCTCCTAGTTGATTATTCTTCTGTGACTCTGTTTCCTATTTTTGTTCTTTAATAAAATAACCCTTGGTACGTGACTGGCCTGAGGGAGTAAGCATCATGGAGACCAGGTCATGTGTGGGTGGAGACAGTGACAAAATGAACAGCTCTTGCAAACCCACAAGGTGACCCTTAGAATCCTGGAGTTGAAGTTATAAAGGTAGGACATGAGGACCTACTATGTGCTAGACACTGTACTAAGTGCTTTACAAATATTATTTCATTTGTTCCCCACATCAACTGTGGAAGATAGATGATATTATTGTTATCCCCAAGTTATTCCTGGGAAAAACAAGGCACATAGAGGAGAAGTAACTTGTCCAGGGTCCCATAGCTAGTAACTGTCTGAAGCTGAATTTCAACCCATGTGTTCCTGACTTCACCCCCAGCATTCTATCCACTGCACCACCTCTATGTCTGTAGAAACAGCTGCCCATCTGGAGAGCCAACTGGTGTAAATGGTGCTGTGAATTGAGCAGGAGTTTCAAGGGGGGCATTACGAACATAGAATGACTTTGTTGGCAATAATCAGGGTCATCTTATGATATTCTCTGGCAAGGAAAAATCTCACTGCATCACAGGGACTTGAATTCACACAGAAATTTATGGAACATGTGGTCTGTTCTGAAGGACTCAATATTTGGAGTGATAGAGCAATCATCATTGTGGTCCTAATGTTGGTAACAGAGGAACAGGAATATTTCAAAGAGGATTGGCCACTGAGCCAGAAACAGCAGCCCATTCAATAGACTGTAAAAGGAAAGATAACTCCCAGTGCTGCTCTCTCTCTTCGTCTTCTCTTTTGAACTTGTAGCTTAGAACTCTCTCTTTCTGGGAATTGTCATGAAAGGATGAGAAGGGCATCTCCTAAATCCTGCCACCTTAGCAGCAATGCTAAATGTCCTCATATGACAGCATTAGTTGCCCAGTCCAGTCTGAGGCTGGTTCTTGGCTTCCTTCTACTTCATGTTTCTTTGCCTGAGAAAAACTGACCAATAATGGTCTTGAGATGGACCTTTGGGACATCCTGGGGCCCTTAGTTGGAGGTGAGTGGCAGCAGAAAGAGTTTTCTGAAGCTACATCTGACTCACAGAAGATTACCAGTGATAGGAGGATGAGGCCAACTTTGACAGACAGCAGAAAACAAAGGCTTTGAGGGAATTATTTGGACAGTGCAGAGTCAAGGAGAAAGTGGAACAGCTTATTTAAATATGGAGCTCTTGACAGAATATCATTGGAATTATGGGTTACTTTTAATGTTTTAAGTCTTTGTTAATGCACATTTCTGATGCTTGTTTTTTAAGCATTTCTTTTGTGTGGAAGAAACAAATTGCACTCCTATACTGATCCATATTTTATACTAATTTCCTCTATACTTCCTTTTGGGGAGACCCTAGACATCAGTTAAAATGAAGCTTTCAATGTTTTCCCTTGAGATCTCAGGGAGTAGGGGAGTAAAGCCAATAGGCAAGGAGAAAGAACCTGATACACATATATGGGGAAGGGTTAGAACTCAGTCATCCTGTGAGCCCAGAGCTGAGGACCTCCCCAGGTTCCTGGTCCAACACCTGGTCTGTTTCCTGTGTGGAGATAGAGATAGTTTCTTTCAGTAAGCAGCTCTGGCTCTGTCCTCTTGTGCAGACTGAAATCATTCCAAGCAGAACCTGGCTGGGGTCAGAAGGGTCAGACTTTCTTGAACTTGTTGACTGACCGTAATTGTCTGATGACTGATCACTCCACATTCCTTAAGCTGAACTTGACATTTTCCCCTCAAAATCGTTGTCTCCTCCTAACTTCCTTTGTCCATGTGTGTGAAAATATCTGGTCTTCTTTGATTCTTTTCCTTCCCCACACCCCTAAAGCCAACATCAAATTTCTCTTGTTTTCATCTCCGACATTTCTCATTTGTCTTCCAACATTTTTGTTCTGCTGTCTTCACCTTAGTATAGGTCTTATGTCCATCTTTCACATTGCTTCCAAAGCAGTATTCCTGATATATAGTTCTGATCCCTTCACTTACTATGAATGTTTGATGAATGAAAATCTAAGCAGTTATGGGGATGTTCATTTGTCTCAGTGGCCCTCAGGTATCTATGATGTTTGATGCTACAGTTGGGGGAAATGACTGATCCTTGGGAGGGTATTTATCAGAGGTGCTGCAGAGGATACCATTGGGTCAAATGACTGGGAGTTAGGGGGCAGTGAATGATATTCTCTTATACTATCCCTGCTCACACTGGCCCATTGGACTAATGGGGGAGTCCCTGCCTCACCTGTCTCTCATACTTCTCTCTTACATTTATTATGAAATAATGAAAAAAGTCAAATATCAGTATCCTGATGCCAGTTACACCCCTCCTCATCTTCACCTGAAACAAAGCAAACCTATCCATGACTATATGACTTGCACACCCCATCTTTGCACAGGACTAGGTATTCCACAAATGATTGTAGGCACTTCCAGAAGGCAGTGACATCTTTGGTGTAGAGAGTACAGAGACCTACCTGAACATAGAGAAAACAGGGCTGTAGCCTCACATACTTTGGGCCTCCCAATCATTTGACTCAGTCCTGGGTGCCACTGGCCCCTACTGTTCCTTGTTCAGTTATTTTCTGAACCCATTCTCTGCTCACAGCAGCCTCCCCCAAATGCTAGAAGCTATTTTTCAATCATAGCGCAGAGCCTGTTTGCTGACAATGGTGTTAGACTTTCCAGAGGGTGCTGAAGGAAGGATATATAGTTGTGCTGGTTATAATAAGGGGCTATTTTGTATAGCTTGGTGAAGGGAGATGTTGCATTCTCTTGGGGGAATGTGTTGGGGGAAAAACCTTAATTAATTGTGATTACTTTTTCTATAGACAGAGGAAGGATATGACACAAAGTTAGCTAAGCCATGCAATACCAATAAAGGCCAGTGGCCATCAGGAAATTTCCTTAGTGTCTGAGAATGAGGTTATGGTGAGAGAATGAACAGAATCTTATTTGTCTAGGGTAGAGGAGTGAGGTATGGAAGAGGATTCCAAATCTTCTCAGGGGGTATCCTAATGAGATAAATGATACTTGCATAGGTGGTCAAGAGGGGCAATCTCTCCACGCCACGAGAGAATCAGAAGAGGCCAAGGTAGAGCTAGGTATTGTACATTGTCCTGTCTGGGATATAGTATGTTTCTTTCTTTGTGCTTATGCCTAATGACCTTTACTGGGTCTGTATATTATAAATGATCTGCATATTATAAAACTATTTCCTGGGTCTGGAAAACATAAAACTGCACTCACTTTCGCCTTCTCAACAATTAGTAAAGAAAAACCCCAAACACTAATCATCTGAAGGTGTGGAGACAGCTGGGCAAAGGGAAAAGGGAGACAATGGTAGAATGAGGCACTCAGTCACAATAGCAACGACAGTCAAAAGGGAAAGGTAACTAAGCATGAGGGTGTGGCAGATCTCCCCTTTCTGCCCTCTACTTGCTCTCCTTGCTTCTTCATCTTCCTACTCCATTCTCCCTCTTTCTTTTGTGGCCTTGAACTTATCCCCATATTGTCCTCAAAATATTCTAGATAATATCAAGTTTATTGTTTTATACAATGCTAGTTTGTGATTTTATTAAAATCCACAGTAAACTCCAGGATTGCTGTTAAGAGTTTCATTATCGGTCAGCCTACACCTCTCAATCTTGTCCATGAGGCTATTGTAATGAATTTTATCAAATATCTTAAGGAAATCTAAAGTGATACTATGTACAGGTTCTCATTTCCTAAACTGTGTTATGTGTACCTTGGCTATTCATACCTAATGAGGAGGGAGAAGTTCAATGAAATAATCTTAATATCAATAGTTTCTTTCCTTTAGAGATAGGTAGATGACATAGTGAATAGAATACAGTGCCTGGATTCAGGAAGAAGAGTTCAGATCTGGCCTCAGACACTTACTAACTGTATAACCCTGTACAAGAAAAACCTGTTTGCCTCAGTTTCCTCAACTGCAAAATCAGAGTTATAGTAACACCTGGCTACCTCACAGGGTTGTTGTGTGTGGATCAAATGAGACAACATTTGTATAATACAGTTCTGGCACATAGTAAGACTCATATAAATGCTTATTCCCTTCCCCTAAAATATAAATTTGATGTATATACCAAACAAATTATTACATGCAGAGATTTTTTGCCATTTCATAAACTCTACATAATATATTTTGCTAACAAATTTCCTGGCATTCCTTATTTTCTGCTATATTCCACAAGGCCCCTGGGCTCTCCACACCTCAGGACCAGAAATTGCACATCCTATTCATATATTCCAAAGTTCAGTGTTCCCTGACTGAGAAGTTTGGGAAATATCAATCTTTGACACTATCCTTGGTCTAGCTGTCTAATAGTCATGTTCTGGACTGTGTGCGATAGACTGATATGGCGTGGCTAGGCCTGGATATGAGAAACCACAGTTGTTTTGCATCAGAGATGTGATTATGTTTGTGTATTGAACCTGTATTCTGGCCCCTTCAAGTGGACCCCAAGATCAGGCTACTTCCCATGACACATGTGACTGCCAAATACACCCAGGACACAAGAAACATTACGATTTCCCCAGCTAAAGGGATAGGTATGTTCTCATGGAATGTGTTTAAACTCTGTCTTAACACTGTCAATCCCTTCAGGACCAACAGCCTCAAGAAACTCCTCAGTGCCATAGGCCCCCTGGTCCTTATTGCCTCAGGTCACCTCAGTACCCTCAGTTCCTAGTCTCACAAGATCATAGATTTAGAGAAGGGAAGCTATTCCCTCTGACTTTCACTTCACAGTTCCCTAAACCCCACAGCTAAATAAGACATAATTTCCATCTGCTTCTCAAGTCAATTATTCAATCAATGAGTGACTATTAAGTGCCAGGTGCTATGCAGGTACTGAGGATACAAAGACAAAAATGAAATTATCCTGCCCCTCAAGAAGCTTAAGATTCACTGGGGGAAGCAACATGTTTAGGTGTGTATGAAATGTTAGGCAAAAAAATACAAGTTAATTTCAGGAGCAGGAATGAGGAAAATTCTCATATAAGAGACCCTCCCTGAATTAAGCCTTGTAGGAAGATGAGGATTCTTAGAGCAAGGGAGGAGATGGGAGGAGGAGAGTAATACAGGTAAGGGAGACCTAGGCATCTAGGCACTCCCTAGGTTCCTCATGTGTCTCAATTAATTCGAGTTCCTTATCCTCTTCAGTTCTCTTAGCTCCTCTGGCTCTTCAGGAATAAAGCATCTTCTGCTCTCTCACTTCTCCCAGCTCCTTCCATCACCCCACTTAATCTCAGTCTTATCAGTTCCTTCCTTACTTCCACTCTCCCACTTTATAGCTTAATTATTACAGAAAGCACTTCAAATTTTGAGCGAGAGAACCTGGGTTCAAATTCCGGCTACTTGACTTCACTATCATTAGTGAAATTGATTGGATTTCATTATCTTTAAATTCTAAGTCCAATATTTTATGATTCTAGTCCTCTAAATTCCATCTCCCTGGATATAACCCATCTGAATTCACCCAGGGTCCCCCATCCTCCCTCTGTGTTTCTTATAGGTCTTCAGTGGTTCGTCACTGCTTATCACATTGTGTAATCTAACCTGGCATTCAAAGTTTTGCCCTGTGTATTCACTGTTTTCTCCTAGGACTACCAGAAATTCACTCCCCAATTCAGCAAGGCAGATTTCTCCATTAGTCCCCTCCACCTACCCCACACATGCATGCTAAGCCTTTTCCTACCCACCTTAATCTTTACTTATACTCTTCCTCCTCCCCCTCTACCTTAGGTGTAATTCTTTACCTCATTTTCTTCAGTCTCCCGCTTCTGTTCTTTATTCAAGGAGCACCTGCTATATGAAATCTTCCCTGACTGCCCCCAACATACAGGGATCTCTCTTTATACTGAAATATAACACATAATACTTGCAGCAGTCATCTGTTGGGTGTGGACTAGGGAGACAATAATATCATAGGTCCTGGAGACAGTGGTATCTGCCTGAAACTCTAAAACAAACTCTAAAAGTCTTGTTTCTGGAGGTTTAGAGCAAAGACTTACCTATACACAGAAAAAGACTGATGAGGCTGAGGGTGCTAATAAGTGAAGACTTAATTTTTAAGTTGAGTTGATTGTGAAACTATGTGATACAACCATAATGGCTGTCCCATCTAAAGACTATACTGGGAAGTCCCTAACATTGCCAAAAGGACTCTTCTGGCCTTGTATGGCAGTTCTACACCACTTGGATATCACCAGTTTTTGTAGCAGCAACTTTTTTCTTCCCACATCCTCTCCACTTCCTTCCATCTTCCACTCTGTCCCCTGAATTGTTTCTATTTGGTAAACGAAGCTGTAGTAAATAGATAGAATGGGAAAACTCAAAAATCTCTAGAGGTTGGGATTTTTATCTGTAGTTTTCTTTATGTTTTGATTCTCCTTGGTTTAAGTACTGAGATCATATTTATGTCATAAGAAGAATTTTATGAAATCCCTTCTTTTCTATCCCCCCAAAAGTTTGTGTTATATTGCAATTAATTATTCTTTAAATGTTTGTTCAAATTTGCATCTCATTTGGAGTATGGAAGAGTGAGAGATGGGCATTGGTTGAATCCAGCTGTCTTCACTATTGGCTCAAAGAGGGAATAATATATACCTGAAAGGCTTGTACATAGAAATCTATCTTACCTTTCAGGGAAGTAGGATGGGAGGGTATTGTGGTGTGGTGTGGCAAGTGACAGTAGGGAGGTCCTATCAGGGTAGGTCATAGGCAGAAGTAGAACACTGCTGAGGAGGAAAAGGATGAGAGAGTGGACAAACAAGAGGAAGAACAGGATGCAGGGAAATACATAGGTTGTAATCATGACTGTAATTGAGAATGGGATGAACTCTCCCTTACAATGGAAGTAGATAGCAGAGTGGATCAAAAATCAAAATCATCCAGTATGTTGTTTATAACACATTTGAAGCAGAGAGACACATACAGAGTAAAGGTAAGGGACTGGAACAGATCTTGCTACACTCAAGTTGAGGTTAAAAAAAAGCAGAGGTAGCAATCCTTATCTCAGACAAAACAAAAGTAAAAATATACCTAATTAAAAGAGATAAGGAAGAAAACTACATCTTGATATAAGGTACCATTGGTAATGAACATATATGCACCAAGTACATGCATCCAAATTCTTAAAGGAGAAGTTAAGTGAGTTATAGGAAGAAATGGACAGCAAAACTGAAGTGGGGATGGGGACGTTAATGCCCCCTCTCAGAACTGGATAAATCCAACCAAAAATTAACCAGAAAGAAACTAAGGAGATAAAGAGAAAATTACAAAAGTTACATATGACAGACCTTTAAGAAAGCTGTATCAGACCTATATATGGTCCAGTCTATCGGCTTTGGAGTGAGCTGAGTTTAAGGCCTTGAGAAAGGAAGGAAAAAGAAAGAAAGAAATCTGGCCAGTAAGCTCCAAGTTAACTAGGCAGCTTCTTGCCCTATAGGAAAATAAAAGAGAAGGGGGTAAAAGAAGTGAGGGAAGATTGGGAGAAAGGGTAATCAGATTGCATGCCATCTTGGGATGGAGGGAAGGGGAAGATGGGGAGAAGATTTGGAATTCAAAATCTTTTGAAATTGAGTGTTAAAGACAAAATTTAATTAATTAATTAATAAAAAAAAAACAAAAAAGGAAAGAAAAGTGTTACAGTAGATGAAGGGAGAATGTTCAAGGTTTAGGGGTTCTTCCTGGATACATGCACAGAGGTGAGAGATGACATGAAGATTGGAGAACAGCTGATATTACTGCATGAATGTGTAAAAATAAGGCTAGAATGGGAATATGTTTCTAGACTGCGGAGGATCTTGAATGCCAGGCAAAGAAATTTATATTTTTAGCTATAAATCTAAAAGTTTTAGGCACAAAACAGAAAAGTTTTAAACAGAAATATGATATGGTCAGATCTGTGCATCGTTAGTCAGTCAGTAAGCATTAACTTAGTGTTTAATATGTGTCTGTGCTAAGTACCAGGGATATAGAGAAGGGCAAAACCAATCTACCCTCAAGGAACTCATTTTCTAATTGGAGAAACAGCATAGAAATACCTAGGGATACACAAAACATATTGACAGAGTGAATAGAAAGCATTCCCGGAGAGGTGGCATAGAAACTAAGAGTTTTTTCAAGATAATTTGCTTTTCATAACAAACACTCTTTCCATCAAGCCAAAAAGTATCTTTACACATGGTCTTCACCAGGTGACCCATATCAAAATCAGATTAATTATATGCTTTACAGCTAGAAATGGAGAAGTTCTACACAATTCTATACAAGATCTGGAATTGTCTGTCCCTCAGATCATGAACTTCTTATTATAAAATTCAAACTTAAATTTAAGAAAGCAGGGAAAGTCATCAGAGTGTAGAGATATGGCAATAACTTAAATAATATCCCTTATAAATAGGAAGTGAAAATCCCAAGTAGATTTTAGTAGTTAGAACTGTTAAAGTGCCTGAAGAACTCTCAACAGAGTTTGCAATATTATATTGTAGGCATTAACACCAAAAAACTCAAATGAAAAGGGAGAAAGCACAGTGGCTGCTGCTGAGAATTTGCAAATAGCTGATACACCACAAATAGCCATCAGGGTATCATAAAAGCTCTTTGGATTACTGCTATTAGCATAAAACTAAATTTCATCTGCCTTTTTACTGAGCCAAGTATCTTGCATCTGTCTAAACTGCACTGCTGATATTATCATACTGTGTCTCTTGGGCCTGCCACTGAGCTCATTTTCATGACATGGAGTCTATATGTGCTTGGCATAGGTCTCTGTTTGGAATTTCTATTAGTTGATCTCATGGTCATTGCTGGCTCTAAAAGATAATGTTCCATTGGTCCCAAGACTGGGAAGCATTGGTGTATCTTGTGATGTCACCTAGTTTTCTTAGCTGTGATGCTCTTTCTTTCTTAGAAGAGGAAAGTACTTCACCATTGCTCCTTCCATTTAAAGTTCAAAAGCCTTTGCCATTAATTTGGAAGAAGGCAAGATTTTTTTTCAAAGGGATTTCATACTTTTGCATTTCATATCTGCAGAGGGTAGCTGGAATTTTGGCTCAGATAGCCTCTCTTGGTATCCACACCTGGAATTAGATTCAGAAAAAAACAGTTAACAATTCCATAAAAACCTTAAAATAGCAAGCTCCAATAATCAGTTTTCAATATGACCATAATTTCATATCAGCTAAGGAAAGTGAGCATTAAGTAGCTTGCATGCATTTCTGCACTTGTTTTAGTTCCTGATTAAATAATATAAAATCAAATTTACTTTTACGACTGCCCTAATAAATTTATATCTGTTTCTTAAGCTTCTCTATCCTTTTCTAACCATAGTCAGCCTAAAAGAATATGATAAACACATGATAAGAAGCAGTAACTTCATTTTATGTTTAGGTCATGGAATGAATTCAAGTAAAAATGGAAACATTTAACTTTTCCATCAATGAAAAAGTATTAGCCTCCTCTAAGAAACTTACTGAAATTCATTTCCTCAAACTAAAGATGTCTGTGATTCAGTCCCAGTAATTAATTCAGTCAATTGTATTAATATCCAAATGCTCTTACATCACTTTGAAATATCCAATGACCTTATTCCATACAGATACATCTTCATTACAGTTAACTTTAAATCCCAGTCTGTAACAGTAAGCACCCTGGCAAACACTGGGGAAAATGTTATCACATGTTCTTAGACCTGCATTTCTAAAAGGAAAGTAACTTTTTGAGGGGTTAACAATCTCCTTTTATCAAACACATATATCATTCACTTAGTTCACAGGGAAAATTCAATGCTCTGAACTTCAGAGAAAATACAGAGAAATCAAAGATTCAGCAGACAGGCTTCCTGACATACACCAGAGATCAACAGATAACTGTCTGACCATATATGTATAGTTACTAGAGAGGGAAACACCAACATCTGGATTTTCAAAGCCAGGGGTTCCTTAGTGGCTCCCTAGAGTCTGCTCTGGCAAAAGAAAACACTTCCATTTAGTAAGTACTAAGGTAAAACTTCACCTTCAGTGTACTTATACCTTTTTTTAGAGCCAGAGGGCATAATAACCCTTGAGAACCAGTGCCTTATTAACAAAAGGCATGGGCCTTTCTACAAATCTTACCAGGCCCATCATTAATGGGTAGGCAAGATCTTTAATCACATTAACAACCCTAATACACATAGTTTTTGTAGTTAATAATAAATACACTTGGTTGTTAAAGGCAAGATTCAATCAGAGGCACTTGACTATACTAAAATAAAAACAGCAAAAGATTTCACTTTGCTTGCTATCACACTGCACCCTTCTAGGATTCTTGGCCTTATAATCCTAATGGCCATGGATCCTGGAACAAATACAGGCACTATATTTCTTGATTATACTAAAACAAAAACAGGAAAAGGTGCTACTTTGCTTGCTCTTACACAGATTAAGTCTATGGAGCAATGATTCAACATTGTATTTGTACCTTTGTTTCACAAACTTCTTTTCTTTTATATAATTAATCCTATATCATTCAGAAAGAATGTTCGAGGATGAATATTTAAAAAAATAGATAAATTGCACAGACTAACAGAAGAGAAATTTAAATATTTAAATAAACTTATCTCAAAAAAAGAAGTTGAATAAGCCATCAATGAACTCCCTAGGAAAAAATCTCCAGGGTGAGATGGATTTGCAAGTGAATTCTATCAAACATTATAAGAGCAGTTCATTCCAATACTATATAGAATATTTGGGAAAATTCGCAAAGAAGGAGTTCTACAAAATTCTGTTTATGGTACAAATATGATTCTGATACGCAAACCAGGAAGATAGAAAACAGAGAAAGCAAATTATAGACTAATTTCTCTAATGAATGTACGCAAACAATTTAAATAAGATATTAGCAAAAAGAGTACAGCAACTTTTCCTGAGAATAACACATTATGACAAAGCAGGATTTATTCCAGGAATGCCATGCTGCTTCAATGTTAAGAAAACTATGAACATTATTAATCATATCAACAAAAAACTAACAGAAACCACACGACTATCTCAATAGATGCAGAAAAAGCTTTTGACAAAATACAACACCTATTTCTATTGAAAACACTGGAGAGCATAGGAATAAATGGAGCCTTCCTTAATATAATAATCAGTATCTACTTCAAACAATCAGCAAATGTTATTTGCAAAGGGGATAAGCTAAATACATTTCCAGTATGATTAGGGATGAAACAAGAATGTCCATTATCACCACTGTTATTCCACATGGTACTAGCAAAGCTAGCTGTCTCAATAAGAGAAGAAAAGACATTGAAGGAACTAGAATAGTAAAAGAAGAAACTAAGTTATCACACTTTGCATATGATATGATAAAATATTTAGAGAATCTCAGAGAACGAAGTAAAAAACTACTTGAAGTAATAGCTTTGGCAAAGTTGCAGATTGCAAAATAAACCCATATAGATCATCTACATTTCTATACGTTACTAACATAGCCCAACACCTAGAGATCATTTAAAGCTCCAATAGAAACTGTGAAATATTTGGGAGTCTATCTGCCAAAACACACCCAGGGATTATATGAACACAATTACAAGATACTTTTTACACAAATAAAGTCAGATCCAAGTAAGAGGAAAAACATCAGTTGCTTGTGGGTAGGGTGAGCCAATATAATAAAAATGACAATTCTACCTAAATTGACTCACTTATTTAGTGCCATACCAATCAAACTGTCTGATAATTATTTTCTAGAGCTAGAAAAAATAATATTCATTAGACTAAACAAGATGCTGGAAAATTGTTTGCTTATTCAGTCCTGGCCTAATTACTGTGTCAGGCAGAGATTCCATTCTATGGTCAAAATTCATCTGGTGGAACAAAATGTCCAGAATAGCAAGGAAATTAATGAAAAAAATATTGAAAAGGTGGCCTAGCTCTACCAGATCACAAACAGTATTATAAAGCAGCAATTATCAAAACCACTTAGTACTGACTAAGAAACAGAAGGGTAGGGGAGGAGCCAAGATGGTGCAGTAGAAAGATACACATATGCTAGCTCTGAACCCACAGCCCATTAAATACCTGTAAAGAAGAACTCCCAACAAATTCTGAAGCAGGAGAAGCCACAGAACAATGGAATGGAGGAGATTTCAGTTCCAGAGAGACCTGAAAAACTGACTTGAAAGGTTCGGTGTGCACAAGACCCGGAGCAGAGCCCAGCACTGCCTTGGCCATGTGGCACCGAGAGGAGCAGATCTGAGCAGGCTTCAGAGACAGAATGTCCAGCTGCCGCACAGGTCCCTCCACCCACAGGCGCCAAAGGTCAGTGAGAGGGTCTTTTCAGCTCACTGAGAGGGGAGTGGGGTGTCTCCATAACTCAGGCCCCCTCAGGAGGCAGCAGTGGAGGCAGCAGCAGACAGGGGCTCCCAAAGCAGGAAGGAGCTCAGATCCATTGTTGAAGGTCTCTGCATAAACACCCTGAGGGAACTAAGCCCCGTGTGGTGGCCCTGCCGCCACCTGAGCACCTGAACTTAATCTCACACTGAATAGCAGACCTGCCCACCCTTGAAAGCCCAGTGGCTGGGAAGCAGCATTTGAATCTCAGACTCCAAGAGATGGCTGGGTGGATCTGGAGGCGAGGTGGGTTTGGAGAGGAAACTCAGAAGTCAAGTCACTGGCTGGGAAAATGCCCAGAAAAGGGAAAAAAATAAGACCATAGAAGGCTGCTTTCTTGATGAACAGATATCTCCTCCCATTCCTTTGGATAAGGAAGAACAATGCTAACCATCAGGGAAAGACATAAAAGTCAAGGCTTCTGTATCCCGAACAACCAAAATAAATATTCAATGGGCTCAGACCATGGAAGAGCTCAAAAAGGATTTTGAAAATCAAGTTAGAGAGGTGGAGGAAAAACTGGGAAGAGAAATGAGAAACATGCAAGTAAAGCATGAAAAGCAGGCCAACAACTTGGTAAAGGAGACCCAAAAAAATGCTGAAGAAAATAACACCTTGAAAAATAGACTAACTCAACTGGCAAAAGAGGTTCAAAAAGCCAATGAGGAGAAGAATGCTTTCAAAAGCAGAATTAGCCAAATGGAAACGGAGGTTCAAAAGCTCACTAAAGAAAATAGTTCTTTCAAAATTAGAATGGAACAGGTGGAGGATAATGACTTTATGAGAAACAAAGAAATCACAAAACAAAACCAAAAGAATGAAAAAATGGAAGATAATGTGAAATATCTCGTTGGAAAAACAACTGACCTGGAAAAGAGAACCAGGACAGACAGCTTAAAAATTATGGGCCTACCTGAAAGCCATGATCAAAAAAAGAGCCTAGACATCATCTGTCATGAAATTATCAAGGAAAACTGCCCTTAGATTCTAGAATCAGAGGGCAAAATAAATATTCAAGGAATCCACTGATCACCTCCTGAAAGAGATTGAAAAAGAGAATCTCCTAGGAACATTGTGGCCAAATTCCAGAGTTCCCTGGTCAAGGAGAAAATACTGCAAGCAGCTAGAAAGAAACAATTCAAGTATTGTGGAAATACAATCTGGATAACACAAGATCTAGCAGCTTCCACATTAAGGGATCGAAGGGCATGGAATATGATATTCCAGAAGTCAAAGGAACTAGGACTAAAACCAAGAATCACCTACCCAGCAAAACTGAGTATAATATTTCAGGGGAAAAAATGGTCTTTCAATGAAATAGAGGAATTTCAAGCATTCCTGATGAAAAGACCAGAGCTAAAAAGAAAATTTGGCTTTCAAACACAAGAATGAAGAGAAGCAGGAAAAGATAAACAGCAAAGTGAAGTCATAAGGGACTTTACTAAAGTTGAACTGTTTACATTCTTACATAGAAAGACAATATTTGTAACTCTTGAAACTTTTCAGTATCTGGGTAGTTGGTGGGATTACATACATACATGCACACACACACACACACAGAGCACAGGGTGAATGGAATAGGATGGGATCCTATCTTAAAAAAATGAAATCAAGCAGTGAGAGAGAAATATATTCGGAGGAGAAAGGGAGAAATGGAATGAGGTAAATTATCTCTCATAAAAGAGGCAAGCAAAACACTTTTTAGTGGAGAGAAAAAGTGGGGAGCTGAGAGAAAAACATGAAGTTTACTCTCATCACATTCCACTAAAGGAAGGAATAAAATGCACACTCATTTTAGTATGAAAACCTGTTTTACAATACAGGAAAGTGGGGGAGAAGGGGATAAGCAGGGTGGGGGGAATGATGGAAGGGAGGGCATTGGGAGGAGGGAGCAATTTGAAGTCAACACTCTTGGGGAGGGACAGGATCAAAACAGAGAATAGAAGCAATGGGGGGCAGGAAAGGATGGAGGGAAATATAGTTAGTCTTACACAACACGACTATCATGGAAGTCATTTGCAAAATTACACGGATATGGCCTATACTGAATTGCTTGCCTTCCCAAAGGAAATGGGTGGGGAGGGAAGGGTGAAGAGAAGTTGGAATTCAAAGTTTTAGGAACAATTGTCAAGTACTGTTCTTGCTACTAGGAAATAAGAAATACAGGTAATGGGGTATAGAAACTTATCTGGCCCTACAGGACAAAAGAGAAGATGGGGACAAAGAAAGGGAGGGATGATAGAAGAGAGGGCAGATTGGTGATAGGGGCAATCAGAATGCTCAGTGTTTTAGGGTCGGGGGAGGGGACAACTGGGGAGAAAATTTGGAACCCAAAATTTTGTGAAAATGAATGTTAAAACTTAAATAAATTTAAAAAAAAAGAGGACTGGATTTCGAATCAGATGAAATAGGGTTTAAATTCTGCCTATGCTACTTACTAGCTATGGGACCTGAAGCAAGTCCCTTCCCCTCTGTGCCTCAGTTTCTTCTTCTGTAAAATGAAAAGGTTAGGGCAGTTTGAATGGACAAGAATTTCTGTCATGTCCCTTCCTAGCTCTAACTTCTGTCACTCTATAAATCTCGGACAGGATTTTCATGGGTTACAGGCTTGTTCCAAAAGTGTGCCTAAAGTACTATTTTATATATACATATATATATATATATATATACACACACACACACATACATGTATATGTATATATGTATGTATATGCACACATATATGTATATATATTCATATATACATATATGTATGTATATACACACATATATGTATATATATTCATATATACATATACTTACATACATATATACACATATATACATACACACACACACACACACACACACATATATATATATATATATATATATGGTGTGTGTGTGTTAGTAACATTAAAGATTGATCAAATTCTTGACCATCTTCTCAGTATAGGGCATGTACCTAAATTAGGAAGGGATATTAGACTTTGTTCTGGAGGCTAAACCAGTGCAATCCAAGCCCTGACCTAGAGGAAACTTCTCAGGAGCTAACCAAACGGGAATGATAAAATTATTCTGAATTGACTATGCAGTGATCCAGTAGAAGGAAGGAAGCCTGAGTTAAGTCCAGCCTTTGGTGTGAGTCTGGAGTGGATGAAACTGTTTAACTTTGACCCTATCTTAGACTTCAGAAGACCCTTTCTGAAAAATAGCAACTCTGGATTTGCCCAGAAATTTGTATCCCAGGGTTTTGCTCTGTCTATCCCTTGCCCATTTCTCTCTCTCTAAAGTTGTTCTGTTGGCAAAAGCTCTCTTCTATCTCTTCATCCTCCAGTTTTGGTCAAGGTGGTTGGCTGGACTATAATTTTTCTGAAGGTCCTGACATTTTAACAAGAATCCTTCAGGAGAACATTCTACACAGTAACAACCACAATGAATGACTTTCATAGACTTAGTTCTTCTCAGTAATGCAAGGATATAAGACAACTCCAAAAGACTCAAGATGGAAAATGCCATTGATACCAAGAGAAAGAACTTTGGAGCCTGAATGCAGATGGAAGCATACTATTTGCTCTCCTTTTCTTTTGTTGTTTTGTTTCTTCTTTCTTGCAAACAGTAGATGCTTAATAAAATGCTTCTTCCCTTCACTTTCCATCCCTCCTTGTGGGACAGGATGATATAGCCTCAAAGGAGTGTGACAATCTTGTTCCACATGACTGTGATGCATGAATTCCTTAGGACATTCTGACCTTGCTCAATATGCCTGCAATCTGACTCTTAACAAGTGTTATTCTTAGCTAGACGTTGAGGGACTGTTTGTGATGTCTGCTACCAGGGCGTACTGGCCACCCTTCCTGGGATCAGGCATTCCTAAACAGAAATACTCTCAAGAACATTTTGAGAATAGCTACTTTCCCACCAATCACATATTTAATTGGCAAAATGCCTTCTTGGTTAAAAGAAACTGTTAAAGGCAGGTAGTCTGGAGCTATCTTTGGGGAGTCTTTCCTGCGGGTACAGACGACAAGTAGTCAGGGACCTTCCCATAAAAACCCGGGGGGGCTGACCCAGGATTCCCCAGACGTGATCCAGATGTAGATAATTCACCATCGGTGCTGATCAGTTCTGGTAATATTGGATACTTATTGAGATTTACTGATTGTGACACAACTATTGAGACTTAGTGATTGTGACCATTATTATTATTATTAAAATAAATACTAGTACTAGATATATGTGTGTATATATGTACATGTGAGTATATGTTATATATATGTAAATGTGAAAAAAAGAAACAGAAGGGCAAAGAAGTGGAATAGGCTAGGTACTCAAGACATAGTAGACAATGAATACAGCAACCTACTGTTTAATAAACGCAAGGACCCCAGCTTCTGGGATACGAACTCACTGTGTGACAAAAATTGCTGGGAAAACTGGATAAAAGTGCGGCAGAAACAAGGCATAGACCAATGCCTGGCACCATCCATAAGAATAAAGTCCAACTGGGTACATGATCTAGATATAAAGATTGATACTATAAACAAATTAGTGGAGCAAGGAATAGAGTATTTATCAGATTTATGGACAAGGGAAGAATTTTTGACTAAAGAAGAGATAGAAAGCATTATGAAGTGCAAAATAGATAATTTTGATTACATTAAAGTGAAAAGTTTTTGCAGGATGAAATCCAATGCACCCAAGATTAGGAGGGAAGCAGAAAACTGGGAAAGAATTTTTGCAAGTAGCATCTCTGATAAAGGCCTCATTTCTAAAATATATAGAGAACAGAGTAAAATGTACAAGAATATAAGTCATTCCCCAATTGATAAATGGTCAAAGGATATGAACAGGCAGTTTTCAGAGGAAGAAATTAAAGATACCTGTACTCATGAAAAAAATGCTCTAAGTCACTATTAATTAGAGAGATGGACATCAAAACAATTCTGAGACACCACATCATACCTATCAGATTGGCTAACATGACAGAATAGTTAGATGATAAATGTTGGAGAAGACGTGGGAGAGTTGGAACACTAATTCATTGTTGGTAGAGCTGTGAGCTGATCCAACCATTCTGAAGAGCAATTTGGAACTATGCCCAAAGGGCTACAAAATGTGCATACCCTTTGACCCAGCAGTACCATTTCTAGGACTATGTACCCAAGAGATCATAAAATTGGGAAAGGGTCCCACATATACAAAAGTATTTATAGGAGTTCTCTTTGTGGTGGCCAAGAACTGGAAATCAAAGTGATACCCATCAATTGGGGAATGGCTGAATAAATTATGGTATATGAATGTAATGGAATACTATTTTCCTATAAGAAATGATGAACAGGAAGACTTCAGAGAGGCCTAGAAATAATTATATGATCTGATGCTGAGCGAAAGGAGCAGAACCAGGAGAGCTATGTGCACAGCAATGACTACAGTGTGTGAAAGTTTTTTTCTGGTAGGCTTGGAACTTCATTGCAATGCAAGGACTTAAAAAAAATTCTGAATTGTCTTTGAAGGCAAAATGCCTTCCATACCCAAAGAACTTTGGAATTCAATCACAGAATGTAGTAGACCATTTTCTTTTGTATTACGTTTTCATTTGTTATATGATTTCTCCCATTTGTTTTAATTGTTCTACACAACTGGACTATAGTTAAACTGTATTTAAGAGGAATGTTTGTATAGAACCTATATAAAATTGTATGCCATTTCGGAGAGGGAGGGGGTAAGGTAGGGAGAGGGGGGAGGGAGAGGAAAAATAATCTAAGTTAAATGGTAGTGATTGTAGAACACTGAAAATAAATAAAATTGATAAAAGCAAACAAAATAAAAAAAAAAGAAGCCGTAGGATGTGCAGTGGCCACACACTGGCAAAGTCAGAAAGGCTAAATCAGGTTGAAGGCAATTAAGTGGTCTTAAATCCAAACTCAAATCCAAGGGAGTTATCTTCCCCAAGAATGTGAATACTTTCCCTGGTGGAATGGGCAGATGAGAACAATCTATTCCAATGACCATGAAGGCAGCTGAAGCAGGTACTATGGAGTGCTTAGAGTTTAGTTAGACATTGAAGACACCAAGGTCATTTACAGCATCTTGAGCAATCAACAGTCATCTTGACCCTGTCCTGCCACTGGACTGTGATGACTCTGGAGGAGAGAATGAGGCCCACAAGCTCTTGTTACTCTGCCTCACTTAAATCCAATTTATGCACAAGTCAAAAGACATAACCCATACTATTTTACCCTTTTGAGCTTTCTTAAAGAAAGTCCTGTGGTGACAGGTGAGTGATAAAGAGGCAGGTACAAATACACTGGCAATTGAAGTCACAATCCTGCACAGAGATAGCCCAGCACATAGGGTCATCTTGTCACTGGAAACAGCAATGGATTCAGAAGACCGCTGGTTGTCTGAGAAGCCTTTTAAAGATTGTACTGCTCACCTCCTGGTGTGAGGAAGAGACTAGACAAGATGCTTGAAAATTGTTTGCTTATTCAACCCTGGCCTAATTACTGTGTCAGGCAGAGATTCCATTCTGTGGTCAAAACGAAAAAGAAATGCACAACAATGTTTGTAAAGACAACTCTTATCACCAGTGGCACATGAAATATGCACACACTTATAGACAAAACAAAATCAAAATCCAGTTGACCTGAAAGTAGAGCAGCTCTTGTTACAAGAGAACTCAGAAGGTATCACATTTAAATGGCAGCCCTGAGTGAAACAAACATGACAAATGAAGACCAGTTAATTGAAGTGGTAGCAGAATACACATTTTCTTTAGTGACTGAAGTGAAGGGGAGCACTATGAAGCTGGTGTAGCAATCAAAACTTATCTATTCAACAAGCTTGTATGCCTCCTCAAAGGAGTAAATAACAGTCTTATGACAATGTGCCACTTGCAGGAAAATATCACACCATTATCATCAATGTCTATTCCCCCACCATGACAAACCCTAATGAGATGAAATAAAATTTTATGAAGACCTGGAGACCCTTATGATCAGTAAGCCAAAAGAGGACAAGCTTAGTATTCTTGGTGACTTTGATGTTAGAGTAGGCTCAGAGTAACAAACCTGGCAGGAAGTCTTAGGGTGGAATAGAGTTGGAAATAGCAACAGTAATGGTCACTTATCCCTGAAGACTTGTGCATCTCATGACCTTCTCATCACCACCACTGTCTTCCATTTATGTAAACACAATAAAAGTTCATGGATGCACCCTCACAGCAAAAAAATGTCCTTTAATAGAAGATGTGACTGTAAGGAAAAGAGACAGAAAGAATGTGACAGTGATGAAGGCAATGTGTGGCATAGAGTGCTGGACTGGTCATAGATATATCCTCTCCAAGCTATGTATTTGTACTCTACAAAAGTGGAAGCCCCAAGCTAAAATTAATACCAACAGATTAGAGCTCTTCTCCAAGAGAGAATAATTTTTTTGCTAACGTGGAGGGAAAGTTGAAACAACACAAATTGTCATTGGTGGAACAGAAAAAGAGTGGGCAGCTTCTAGTCATTTGGTGTATAACACTACATTTGCTCACCTGAGTCAGAACACTCACACACATCAAGACTGGTTTGAAGAAAATGATAGGGAAATTCAGAAGCTGAGAAGTGAAAAATGTGAACTCCACAGAGTTTATCAACAGGATAGTTTATCCATCTCTAAGGAGTCAGTCTTTAATTCCATCAAAAGTAAAGTAAAATTAAGCTTAGAGAGATGCAGGATTCTTGGCTCAGCACGAAGTCAGATGAAACTCACTTTTAATGTGAATTGCTACCTAGTAACAATCAAAGCACTTTTAAGATGCCCTGAAGGCTATTTATTGGCCAAAGATTTATGATGCATCTAACTCAGTGCTGATGGAGCCACATTGATTAGTGATAAGAACATCATCCTAGAGAGATGGACTGAACACTTCCATAGTGTTCTCAGCAGACCATCATCAATCAGTACTGAAGCCATTGACCTCAGGTTGAAGTCAATGCCTCCCTAGCTGAAGTTTCAATTGAGGAAGAGATTTGAATACCATTAGGCTCCTTTCACATGGCAAAACATCTGGTGTTGATTCCTTGCCAGCTGAGATTCTCAAGGTAGGGTGTTCATTGGTCGTACAAAACTGACTGAAATTTTCCAGGTTATATGACAAGAGAAGGTTATCTCCTCGGATAGGTCCACATCTATAAAGTTAAAGCACATAGATTGTCGTTTGAGAGTCACAGGGGGTTTTCTCTCTTAGTCACTGGAGGTAAGATCCTTCCAGAGTCCTCCTTTTTAAAAAAGTATTTCTTTTTAGTTTTCTACAATCACTTCCACAAATCTTACGTTTTCTCCCCCTCTCTCCCCGCTCCTTCCCTGAGATGGTAAGTATTCTTATATGGGTTCTACACATACATTTTAACTAAATACATTTTCACCTTAGTCATGTTGCATAGAATAATTAAAATGAATGGGAGAAACCATTAAAAAAAAAACCATAACACAAGAGAAAATAGTCTGCTTCATTCTGTGATCCAATTCCATAGTTCTTTCACTGGATGTGGAAGGCATTTTGCCTCAAGAGTTCTCTGGGAATTTTTTAAGTCCTTGCTGTGAAGCGCTAGGTTTCTAGAAAAACTCCTTGCACACTGTGGTTGTTACTGTGTGCAAAGTTACCTAGTTTTGCTCCTTTCACTCAACATAAGTTCATATAAGTCCTTTCAGGCCTCTCTGAAGTTTTCGTCTTCACCATTTCTTATAGCAAAATAGGACTCCATTACATTCGTATACCACAAGTTGTTCAGCCATTCCCCAAATAATGGGCATCCTCTTGATTTCCAGTTCTTGGTAACCACAAAGAAAGCTGCTATAAATATTTTTATACATGTGGGACGCTTTCCCAATTTTATGATCTCTTGGGGATACAGTCCTAAAAGTTATACTGCTGGGTCAAAGGGTGTGTACATTTTGGAGCTCTTTGGTCATAGTTTCAAATAGCTCTCCAGAATGGTTGGATCAGCTCACAGCTCCACCAACAATGAATTAGTGTTCCAATTCTCCCACATCTTCTTCAATATTTTTCATCTTCCTTTTTCTCATGTTAACCAATGTGATAGGTGTGATGTGGTACCTCAGAGTTATTTTGATTTGCATCTCTCTAATCAATGGTGTGTTAGAGCCTTTGTTCATGTTATTATAGATAGCTCTAATTTCCTTCTCTGAAAATTGCCTGTTCACATCCTTTGACCATTTAGTAATTGGGAAATGACTTGTATTCTTGTGCATTTCAATCAGTTCTCTATAAATTTTAGAAATTTCACAGACATTGTTTGCAAAAATTCTTTCCCAGTTTTCTGCTTCCTTCCTAATATTGATTGCATTGGGTTTGTTTGTGGAAAACGTTTTCAATTTAATGTAATCAAAATTATCCATTTTGCACTTCATAATGTCCTCTTTCTCTTGTTTGGTCAAAAATTTCTCCATTCTCCATCAATCTGACAAATGTACCATTCCTTGCTCCCCTAATTTGTTTATAGTGTCAATCTTTATGCCTAAATCATGTATACAGTTGGACTGTATTCTTGTGTATGGTTTCAGGCATTGGTCTGTGTCCAGTTTTTGTCACACTGTTGTCCAGTTTCCCCAGCAGTTTTTGTCAAACAGTGAGTTCTTATCTCAGAAACTGGGGTCCTTGGGTTTATCAAGCAGTAGAGTGCTATATTCACTGACTACAGTATCTTGAGTACCTAACCTGTTCCAGTAGCCTACCCCTTTATTTCTTAGCCAGTACCAAGTGGATTTGATGATTGCTGCTGTACAATAAAATTTGAGCTCTGTTAGAGCTAGGCCACCTTCCCTAGCTTTTCTTTTTATTAGTTCTCTTGATATTCTGGAAATTTTTTCCTTCAGATGAATTTTGGTATTATTTTTTCTAGTTCTAGAAAATAAATACCTGGTAATTTGATTGGTGTGACACTGAATAAGCAAAGTAATTTAGGTAGAATTATCATTTTTATTATGACAGCGATTATGCTCAGCCTACCCATGAACAACTGTTGTTTTTCTCCTTACTTAGATCTGACTTTATTTGTGCAAAAAGTGTTTTGTAATTATGTTCATATAGTCCCTGGGTTTGTTTTGGCAGGTAGAATCCTAGATATTTTATAGTGTCTATGTTAGCTTTAAGTGGGATTTCTCTTTATCTCTTGCTGCTGTGCTTTCTTGGTAATACATACATACATACATACATACATACATACATACATACATATATATATATATATAAATGCAGATGATTTATGTGGGTTTATTATGTAACCTGCAACGCTGCTAAAGTTGTTCACTATTTCAAGTAGTTTTTTACTTGATCCTCTAGGATTCTCTAAGTGTATCATCATATCATCTGCAGAGAGTGATAACTTAGTTTCTTCTTTGCCTAGTCTAATTCCTTCAACTCATTTTTCTTCTCTTATTGCTAAAGTTAACATTTCTGGTACCATATTGAATAACAGTGGTGACAGCGGACATCCTTGTTTCACCCCTGATCTTATTAAAAATGCATCTAGCTTATCCCCATTACATATAATGCTTGCTGAGAGTTTTAGATAAACACCGCTTTTTATTTTATGGAAGTTTCCATTTACTCCTATTCTCCCCAGTGTTTTCAGTAGGAATGGGTGTTGCATTTAGTCAAAAGTTTTTTCTGCATGTATTGAGATAATCATGTATTTTTGGTTAGTTTTGTTGTTGATATGATCAATAATGCTGATAGTCTCCCTAATATAGAATCAGCCCTGCGTTCCTGGTTTAAATCCTACCTGATCATAATGTATTACTCTCATGGTAAATTGCTGTATTATTTTTGGTAATATCTTATTTAAAATTTTTGCATCTATATTCATTAGAAAAATCTGTTTATAATTTTCTTTCTATGTTTTGGCTTTTCCTGGTTTTTAGGTATCAGAGTCATATTTATATCATAAAAAGAACTTGATAGGACTCTTTCTTCACCAATTTCCCCAAAGAATCTGTATAGTATTGGAATGAACTCTTCTTTAAATATTTGATAGAATTCACTTGTAAATCCATCTGGCTCTGGAGATTTTTTCCTAGGGAGTTCGTTGATGGCTTTTTCAATTTCTTTTTCTGAGATAGGGTTATTTAAGTATTCAAAATCCTCTTCTTTTAATCTGGGCAATTTTCATTTTTTAAATATTCATTCATCTCACTTAGATTGTCAAGTTTATGTGCATACAGTTGAGGAAAGTAATTTTTAGTTATTGTTTTAATTTTCTCATCATTGGAGGTGAGTTTTCCCTTTTCACTTTTGATATTGGTAATTCGGTTTTCTTCTTTCTCTTTTTAATCAAAAAGATTTTTTACCAAAAATTTGATCAATTTTATTGTTTTTTCATAAAACCAATTCTTAGTTTCATGTATTAGTTCAGTAGTTTTCTTAATTCTAATTTTACTAATTTCTCTGTTAGTTTTCAGTATTTCTAATTTGATATTTACTTGGGGATTTTTTCTTTTTTTTCCCTCCCTTTTCAGCTACATGCCCAATTCATTGATCTCCTCTTTCTCTATTTTATTCCTGTAGGCATTCAAAGATATAAAAGTTCTCCTAAGAACTGCTTTTGCAGGATCCCATAAGTTTTGGTTGTCTCGTTATTGTCATTCTTTTGAATGAAGTTTTTGATTGTTTCTGTGATTTTTTATTTAACCTACTCATTATTTTTATCTTTTTAAAAAACAATTTATTTATTTAACTTTTAACACTCATTTTCACAAAAATTTGGGTTCCAAATTTTCTTCCCATTTATCCCCTCCCCCGACCCTAAAACACTGAGCATTCTGATTGCCCCTGTCACCAATCTGCCCTCTCTTCTATCATCCCTCTCTGCCGTTGTCCCCATCTTCTCTTTTGTCTTGTAGGGCCAAATAACTTTCTATACCCCTTTACCTGTATTTCTTATTTCCTAGTAGCGAGAACAGTACTCGACAGTTGTTCCTAAAACTTTGAGTTCCAACTTCTCTTCATCCCTCCCTCCCCACCCCTTCCCTTTGAAAGGCAAGCAATTCAATGTAAGCCATATCTGTGTAGTTTAGCAAATGACTTCCATAATAGTCATGTTGTATAAGACTAACTTTATTTCCCTCCATACTATCCTGCCCCCCAATGCTTCTATTCTCTCTTTTGATCCTGTCCCTCCCCATGAGTGATGACCTCAAATTGCTCCCTCCTCCCAATGCCCTCCCTTCCATCATCCCCCCACCCTGTTTTTCCCCTTCTCCCCCACTTTCCTGTATTGTAAGATAGCTTTTCACACCAAAATGAGTGTGCATTTTATTTCTTCCTTTAGTGGAATGTGATGAGAGTAAGCTTCATGTTTTCCTCTCACCTCCCCTCTTTATCCCTCCACTAATAAGTCTTTTGCTTGCCTCTTTTATGAGAGATAATTTACCCCATTCCATTTCTCCCTTTTACCTCCCAATATATTTCTCTCTCACTGCTTAATTTCATTTTTTTAAGATATGATACCATCCTCTTCAATTCACTCTGTGCTCTCTGTCTCTCTCTCTATGTGAGAGAGACACTACCCAGATACTGAAAAGTTTCAAGAGTTACAAATATTGTCTTTCCATGTAGGAATGTAAACAGTTCAACTTTAATAAGTCCCTTATGACTTCTCTTTGCTGTTTACCTTTTCATGCTTCTCTTCATTCTTGTGTTTGAAAGCCAAATTTTCTTTTCAGCTCTGGTCTTTTCATCAGGAATGCTTGGAAGTCCTCGATTTCATTGAAAGACCATTTTTTTTCCCCTGAAGTACTATACTCAGTTTTGCTGGGTAGGTGATTCTTGGTTTTAGTCCTAGTTCCTTTGATTTCTGGAATATCATATTCCACACCCTTCGATTCCTTAATGTAGAAGCTGCTAGATCTTGTGTTATCCAGATTGTATTTCCACAATACTTGAATTGTTTCTTTCTATCTGCTTGCAATATTTTCTCCTTGACCAGGGAACTCTGGAATTTGGCCACAATGTTCCTAGGAGATTCTCTTTTTGGATCTCTTTCAGGAGGTGATCAGTGAATTCCTTGAATACTTATTTTGCCTTCTGGTTCTAGAATCTCAGAGCAGTTCTCCTTGATAGTTTCGTGAAAGATGATGTCTAGGCTCTTCTTTTGATCATGGCTTTCAGGTAGCCCCATAATTTTTAAATTTTCTCTCCTGGATCTATTTTCCAGGTCAGTTGTTTTTCCAATGAGATATTTCACATTATCTTCCATTTTTTCATTCTTTTGACTTTGTTGTGTGTTTTCTTGGTTTCTCTTAAAGTCGTTAGCCTCCATCTGTTCCATTCTAATTTTTAAAGAACTATTTTCTTCAGTGATCTTTTGAACCTCCGTTTCCATTTGGCTAATTCTGCTTTTGAAAGCATTTTTCTTCTCATTGGCTTTTTGGCCCTCTTTTGCCAATTGAGTTAGCCTATTTTTCAAGGTGTTATTTTCTTCAGCATTTTTTTGGATCTTCTTTACCAAGGTGTTGACCTACTTTTCATGCTCTACTTGCATCTCTCTCATTTCTCTTCCCAGTTTTTCCTCCACCTCTCTAACTTGATTTTCAAAATCCTTTTTGAGCTCTTCCATGGCCTGAGCCCATTGGGTGGGCTGGGATACAGAAGCCTTGACTTCTGGGTCTTTCCCTGATGATACGCATTGCTCATCCTCATCTGAAAGGAAGGGAGCAAATACCTGTTCACCAAGAAAGTAACCTTCTATAGTCTTATTTTTTTCCCTTTTCTGGGCATTTTTCCAGCCAGTGACTTGATTCTGAGTGTCCTCTTCGTACCCACCTACCAATCCGCCCAGCCCAGCCATCTCTTGGGCTCTGAGATTCAATTGCTGCTTCCCAGCCTCAGGGCTTTCTGTGTGTGCGGGGCTGCTATTCAGTGTAAGATTAAGTTCAGGTGTTCAGTTGTGGGCAGGACTGCCACTGGGGCTCAGTTCCCTCAGGGGGTTTATGCAGAGACCTTCAACAATGGATCCAGGCTACTGTTTGCTTGGGGATCCCTGGTCTGCTGCCGCCTCCACTGCTGCCTCCCAAGGGGGCTGAGTTATGGAGACACCCTACTCCCCTCTCATCAGCCAACAAGACTTTCTCACTCACCCCCGGCGCCCGTGGGTGGAGGGACCCGTGGGGCTGCTGGAGATCCTGTCCCTGAAGCCTGCTCATATCTACTCCTCTTGGTGCTGGGCAGCCAAGGCAAGACTGGGCTCTGTTCTGAGTCCGGGACACAATGGACCTTACGCCCCAGTTTTTCAGGGCTCTCTGGAACAGAAATCTCCTCCACTCTGTTGTTCTGTGGCTTTTGCTGCTCCAGAATTTGTTGGGAGTTCTTTTTTACAGGTAATTTGTGGGCTGAGGGTTCAGAGCTATCATATGTGTGTCTTTCTCCTCAACCATCTTGACTCCTCCCCCTAACCCACTCATTCTTTAGGATTATTTAGTTTCCAATTAATTTTTGGTCTATCTTTTCATGGTCGTTTATTACAAATAATTTTTATTGCATTGCGATCTGAGAAAGATGCATTGACTACCTCTGCCTTTCTGCACTAGATTATGAGGCTTTTATGCCCTAGTACATAGTCAAGTTTTGTATATGTACCTTGTACCACTGAGAAAAAGTTATATTCGTTTCTATTCCCATTCATTTTTCTTCAGATATCTATCATATCTACCTTCTCCAGAGTTTTACTCACCTCCTTTACTTCTTTCTTATTTATTTTGAGATTAGATTTATCAAGCTGAGAGAGAGGAAGTTTGAGGTCTGCCACTAGCATAGCTTTGCTGTCTATTTCTTCCTGTGACTCCCTTAACTTCTCTCAGTATTTGGATCCCATACCACTTGGAGCACGGATGTTTAGAAATGATATTGCTTTGTTGTCTATGGTGCCTTTTAGCAGGATATAGTTTCCTTCCTTATCTCTTTAGATTAGATCTGTTTCTGCTTTTGCTTTGTCTGAGATTAGGATTGCTACCACCACTGTTTTTCATCAATTGAACCTTATTATACTGTGCTTCAGCCATTTACCTTTGCCAGGTGAGTGTACCATTGCTTGAAATGTGTTTCTTGTATACTATATGCTGTTGGAGTATATCCCCCTCCATTTATGGGAGAGTTCATTCCATTTCCATTCACAGTTATGATGACAATCTTTGTCTTTTCCTCCATACTATTTACTCCACTTATGCTTGCAGTTCTCCCTTCTCCCATCCCCTCCGCAAAAGTTTTAAGTTTTGATTGTGGCCTCCTTCAGTCTTCCCTTCCTTCTTTCAGCCCCCCTCCCCTTTATTCCCCCTTTCCCTTACTGCTTATTCCCTCCAATTAGCTTCTCATCCCTTTTCTTTCTCTATTCCCCTCCTACTGTCTATAAAGCTATTTGGATTTCTATTATTTTCTGAATTTGTTGTTCCCTCCTTGAACCAAATCAGAAGAGAGTAATCTCAAATAATGACCATCTCCCTCCCCACTTTCCCTGTTATGTAAATTATTTTTGTGCCTCTTCCTGTGATGAAATTTACCTTTTTCTGTCTCTTCCTTTTTGCATCACTTGTTACAGTCCCTTCCCACCCTTAAATCACATTTTTATCATCACATCATTTAATTTATACTCACTCCCTCTATGTATGTATATCCCTTTTATACACTATAATAAATATACAGTTCTCAAAATTATGCCCTTATAAGGATATAAACAGTTTGCACATATTGAATAACAAGTTTTTTTCCTGTTTACCTTTTTACATCTTACTTGAGATTTATGTTAGAAGATTGAATTTTCTATTGAGTTCTGACTTTTTCAACAGAAAGGTCTGGAAGTCCCTTCTTTTATTCAATGTTCATCTCCTTGCCTGATATAGTATGCTCAGTTTTCCTGGATAATTGATCCTTGGTGGTATTCCCAACTCTTTTGCCTTACAGAATATCATATTCCAATCCCTCAGATTCTTCTAATGTATAAGCCGCAAGATCTTGTGTGATGCTGACTGTAATTTCTAGATATTTGAATTGTTTCTTTCTGTCAGCTTGCAGTAGTTTCTTCTTCATTTGATAGTTCTGGATTTTGGCAACAGTATGCCTTGGTGATTTCAGTTTGGGATGTATTTCAGGAAATGATCAATGGATTCTTTCAATGACTATTTTGCCCTTTGGATCTGGGACTTCTGGGCAGTTTTCCTTGATGATTTCTTGGAAGGTATTTTCAAGACTCATTTTTTCATCATTTCTTCCTGGGAGAACAATAATTCTTAGATTTTTATGCCCTTGATCTATTTTCCAGGTCAGTTGTTTTTCCAGTGAAATATTTTATGTTTTCTTCTATTTTTTCATTTTTTAGATTCTTTTTGACTGATTCTTAATGTCTTAAGAATAGAGTCATTAGCTTCTACTTGCTCAATTCTAATTTTTAGTAGATTGTTTTCTTCAATTAACTTTTGCATCTCCTTTTCCATTTGCCATTTCTTCCTTTTAAGGAGTTATTTTCTCTAGTTAAGTTTTCTACTTCGTTTTCCTTTTGTCCAATTTTCCCTTTTAAGGAACTGTTCTCTTCAATGAATTCTTTTTTTTCATATTTTTAAAGTCATTGACCAGTTTTTCTTCTATTTCTCTAACATGGCTTTTAAAATCCTTCTTGAGCTCTTCCAAGAATGCTCTTTGGTCTGCTCTTTAGACTTAAGACCAGTTTATATTCCCTTCTGAAGTTTCAGATGGGAGTACAGCCTCAAGGCTCATGTCTTTGGTATTTGTATTTTAGCCCTTGAACCCATAGTAAGATTCTATGATCTTTTCTTTTCCAGTTTGCTTCCTGCTAGTGATGATTATATTTTCCTGGATTTTAAAGTGCATGTCTCCTTCTGGAGCACAGGGGTCTCCATCCCATGGTTCTTGTGCTTGCAACTTGAGGCAAAACAGAGGCCAAGCAAAGTCTTTCTGAGTTTTCCCGAGTTACCCTGGAGCTCACTTCGTGAGGTGTGGTGGGAGGGATTGTCTGGCTACAGGAGGACTCCTCTCCTGAGCTAGAGCACAGGCAGGTTTAGTGGTTGGTAAATCTCATCTGTGATAGTGACTTCCTTATTCCCCTGGCTGGTCTGAGGCAAGTGTCTGCTCCTGGTGCTTGTGTTTACAGGCTTCAGCCCCCTGGAGCTCAGGATCTCCTCCTTGTTCACTGAGGTGGGCCTTTCTGGGACAGCTCCAGTCCAGCATAGGTCCCTTTAAACCACAATAAGAGGGACCCCTCCCCCCTTTGAGATTTTCCTAGCCTCTCTGGGTCAGAGGCTGTTTACCCTTTTGGCTGATTCCACTATTCCAGGAGTTTTCCTGAGGAGATATCCTCTGGATTTTTCAAGGTCAACAATGGGAGGGGGAGAGTATTTACAGATCAATCTGCCATCTTGACTCTTGTAAATTCAAGTAGGTGATTCCCAGACATTTAATCTGCAGGCTGATAGTCTCAGGAACTATTGTTGCCCTTACCTGGGGTTCTGCACGTCTCTCTTACTCAGTTCCACTGGAATTACTCCTTGGGCTGATGTGTTTGAGAATCCTCACTGCTTCAGACCACCAGGTGATTCTTTCTTAACTTTGTGTTTGTGGGGTCTGTGCCGCTACAACCTGGGTGCTCTGCATTCCTCCATCTCCATGAAACAGATCCTTCCTGTAGACCTTCCAGGTGGTCCTTGGTTGAAAATTTGGCACACTCTCTCTTCTAGTGAGTTCTGCCACTCCAAAATTTGTTCAAATTCTCTTTTTAGATGTATCTGAAGGAATTTGTCTTAGAGTTTAGGTTGAGTACTTGCTCTCATTCCTCCATCCTTCTTTTTCCTTTTGTCCAGTTTTCCCTTTTAAGGAACTGTTTTCTTCATTGAATTCTTTTTTTCATATTTTTAAAGTCTTTGACCAGTTTTTCTTCTATTTCTCTAGTAGAGTCCTCCTTAACAGCGTGATCCTTCACCTGGGAGATGGTCATCTACCTGAGAAGCAGTGTGGGCTGAGGAATGGTTGATATGGGGCTTGCTGCTTGACAAGTCCAACACAAATGCCAGTAGCAAAGCAGAGGCCTGTATAAAATATTTGTAGACCTATGTATTGTCTTTGATAGAGTAAGCTATGAGGACTTATGGAAAATTATTTCAAAATTTAATTGCTCAGAGAAGTTCATTAGAATTGTGCATCAATTTCATGACAGCATGCTTGATCAGTTTCTCAATACTGGACAATGCTCTCTTGCTTTAACCATCACCAATGGAGTGAAACAAGCTCGTGTGCTTGCTCTCATGCTTTTTAGCATGATCTTTTGAGTAATGTTTTTCAAATGCCTTCACTGAGGATGAACTCAGCATCAAGGCCAACTACTGCACTGCTTGTAAATTTTTCAACTTGAAAAGGTCACAAGGCAAGACCAAAGTGGGGGCACTGCTGGTTTTCTGTTTGCAAATGATTCTGCACTCAACACATGCTCTGAAGCTGAGATACAACAAAGGATGGATTGATTCTCTCCTGGTTGTGCTGATTTTAGCCTACTAATTAACACCAAAAAAACAATGGTGCTCCACCATTCAGACACAGAACCATTGATTATGTGAAATGGAGAAGTTTTAAATACTGTGGAAAAGTTCACTTGCCTTGGTAGTGTGTTTTCTAGGGATGTACACATTGATAATGAGGTTGATACATACATTGTCTCAGCTCAGTGCTTGGGAAGCTTCAAAGGAAAGTGTGGGAGAGAAGTTGTATTAGGTTGGCTACCAAACTGAAAGTATATAGAGTCATTATGCTGACCTCATTGTTTTATGCCTGTGAAACCTGCACAGTATACCTGAGCTTCCAGGAAAGTGAATTACTTCCATTTCAACTGTCTTAGGGAGATTCTGAAGATCACCTGGCAGGATAACGTACCAGACAGTGAAGTCCTCACTCAAGCTAAGCTGCTGAGCCTTCAAACTTTACTGCTGAAATACAGCTCCAATGAAATTGGCACATTGTTTGAATGCCAATTGTAAACTTGTGAAAAAGACTTTTATGGAAAACTCAAATAGGGTAAGCATGAAGCAGTATTACCACTGCACTCTCAAGGTCTCTCTTAAGAATTTTGGAATAGATTGAGTGACATAGGAGACTCTGGCACATGACTACTCAGCATAATGTGCTCACATCACAGAACATGCTCTGAGCAAAAAAGAATTGAAATAGCTCAAAAGAAATGCAAGATGCACAAATTTAGAGAATCTATCCCAAATATTCCCATGGACTAATTATGCCCTACCCTTGGTAGAATATTTCAAACTTGTATTGGTCTGATCAGACACAGGTGAACACGCTGTAAGTTGACTGTAGCATAGTGGTATCATTTTGGTTCTCTTTGAAATAACAAAGCCAGTCTGTGGTTACTTGCATAGTGGTATTGGCCAGAGTCCTTGACAGAGAGAATTCTAATACAGGGAGCTAGTGTCAGGACTATCTGACTCATGAAGTCCGGAGAAAGTCAAAGTATCTCCCAGAAGGTATTAGCCAAGGAGAGATCTAGGGGACCTTAGAGTGGTGCTAGAGGTAACTACACTTGGCAAGACCCAAGATGGAGGCAGCTTTTTGGAAAAAATGTTTTTTTGCTGGAAGCCAGGCATTCTTCCCATATGACTTCTGGTGGGTCCACACCAGTTTCTTTTGGCTTTTGACTCTTGCTGCTCTCAAAACACCAGGCTAAGTGTTGCATCCCTTGGAGACATAGGATTGGTACTTCAGGGATGAGAACTTAGGGAGTCATTACTCTGTAGAACTCTAGGTCAAGTAATCTCTTCATATACCATTTCAACAAGGAATGGCTTTCAGTTATGGAACTAAGCAAAGAATTATTCAGATAGTAAAAGTGGAGAAAGATCTAAGAAAACATCAAAGATTCAAAATGAAGAAAAAATCTGGTCTTCCTTGATAAACAATCTGCCTGGGAATACCCAGAAAAGAAAGGACAACTGTTTTCCCTGGACCCTTGTTTATAGTGAGACCCCTTTAAATTCATGGTTAGCCAATTCTTTTTTTTTAATTTTTCATTTTTAGCACAGTTTATAACAGATAAAACAGTTCAGCTTTTTTGTCAGGTGATAGTTCTTTGTAAAGCATTTACAATATGGTCCACAAAAGAATTTTTTTTAGATATTAACCAACTGAGACACAAATAATATTTATGTTGCTAATTTCACAAGCTCTTGACCTAATTGTCTCCACAGTATGACTAAGTATTAAAGGACTCTAACTTATTGCTGTTAGTCTAAAGTCCTATGCCTAATAGCTTAATTTTAGACTTAACCTCAGATGTTCCCCTACCAATAATCTATAATTGAATATATCTGGTATTAAGCTTACAAACCTTTTGACTACAGGAAATTGCCACCAAGAGCAGCGACATTGCAGGGATAGAACACCTCCCCAACTTTATGTCAGTTCCAGGTAGGATTAGATTGTCCACTTGCATTCAGTCAGGCTTAAAGTCTGCCACGTGTCAATGGGGAAACTGAGTCAGGAGAATCCTACCTCAGCCCAGGCTGAACAGCTGCCTTCCATGAGATCACGTTTTGCAGTTCATAGCAGCATCTCTCCAGCTTACTGGCATCATGGATTGGAGGCTCAGTTCGCTTTTCTTGCTACCCATACCTTGAGTTAGACTCAGAAGAACAGTCACTTGATAGTCCCATAGCATCTGAAAATGGCAAGTTTCAATAATCAGGTTTCAAATATGAATATAATTTCACTTTGGCTAAGGAACATCTTTTGAGGCAAGTCTTAAGTGGCTTACATGCCTTTCTATATGTGTTCCAGTTCCTAATTAAATAGCAATCATAAAATCAAATTTACCATTAAAATCTTAACTTTGCCATCAATGTCAAATTTTACCCAAGGTTACCTTCCTCTGGGAAATTTAAAGTGAAATTCTTTTCCCCAAACTAAAGATGTCATTGATTTATTCTCAGTAATTAATTCACTCAATTATTTTAATACTAATTGCTTTTATCTCACTTTATAACATGTCCCATTTTTCTCCCCATCACGACCCTCCCCCAGCTTCCTAATACCTTGCATTCTGATTGCTCCTTCCCTCAATGTACCCTCCCTTCTATCACACCCCACCCTTCCCTTATCCTAATCTTCTCTCTTTTTCTTGTAGGGCAAGATAAATTTCTATACCCCATTCCCTGTAGTTCTTATTTCCCGATTATATGCAGTAAAAGTTCTCAACATTCGTTGCTAATACTTTGAATTCCAGCTTCTCTCCTTTCTCCCCTCCCTCCCCAGCCCCACTGATAAGGGAAGCAATTCAATACAGACTAAATACATGTTCTCTTGCAGAAGACTTCCATAATAATCCTGTTGTGTAATACTAATTATATTGCCCTCTCTCTTACTCTATCCCCCCTTATTTTTTCCCACAACTGACCTTGTCCCTTCTCAAAAGTGTTTATTTCTAGTGACTCCCTTCTCCCATTTGCCCTCCCTTCTAACAGTCCCCTCTAACAGTCCACTCATTGCCTCCTTTCCTACTTTCCTGTGGTGTGATAAAAATTTTCATATCAAATTTAGTGCCTATGTTATTCCTTCCTTCAGTCACATGTGGAGAAAGGAGCTTCATTTTTCCTCTTTCCCTTTCTCACTTTTCTCCTCCATTGAATAAGATTTTTCTTATCTCTTTTATGAATTATAGCCTGCGCCGTTCCATTTCTCCCTTTCTCTTCCCTGTATTTTCCTCTTTCACCCTTTAATTTTTTCATATTTTATTTTTTTTGTGTGTGGATATCATGTCTTCTGATATAGCACACCCTGTACTCTCTATCTATATAAGTGTATATAGTGTCTGTGTGTATCTGTGTGTGTCTGTGTGTATGTACAATCTCTCCATCTACCCAAATACTGAGAAAATATTCAAGAGTTAAAAATATTTTCTTTCCATGTAGTAATGTAAATAGGTCAGCTTTAGAGAGTCTTTTATGATTTTTCTTTCCTATTTACCTTTTCATGCTTCTCTTGATTCTTGTCTTGGGAAGGCAAATTTTTCTATACAGATCTGGTCTTTTCCTCAATATGAATTACTGAAAGTCATCTATATCATTGAATGACCATCTATTCCCTTGAAGTATTATACTCAGATTTGCTGGGTAGGTTATTCTTGGTTTCAATTTCAGTTCCTATGACCTCTGAAATATCCCACTCCAAGACTTTAATCCCTTAATCCCTTAATGTTGAAGCTGCCAGATCCTCTGTTACCATGATTGTATTTCCACAGTACTCAAATTGTTTCTTTCTAGCTGCTTGCAGTATTTTCTCCTTGATCTGGGAACTCTGAGATTTGGCCACAATATTCCTAGGAGTTTTTTAGTTCGGCTCTCTTTCTGGAGGTGATCGGTGAATTTTTTCAATATTTACTTTAGCCTCTGATTCTGGAACATCAGGGCAGTTTTCCTTGATAATTTCATGGAAGATAATTTCCAGGCTTTTTTTTAATCATGGCTTTCTGGTAGTCCTATAATTTTTAAATTGTTTCTCCTGTATCTGTTTTCCAGGTCAGTTGTTTTTCCAATGAGATGTTTTTTGCAGTGATTTCCAATTTCTTTTTTTTAATGATTTATTTTTAGTTTTCAACATTCATTTCCACAAGATTTTGAGTTCCAAATTTTCTCCCCATCTCTCCCCTCCTCCCACCCCAACACACCATGCATTTTGATTACCCCTTCCCCCAATCTGCCCTCATTTTTTCACACCCAACCATTCCCTTATTCCCATCTCCTCTATTTTCTTGAAGGGCAAGAGAGATTTCTATACTCCATTGCCTGTTGTATCACCAAGGCAATATTCATAGCACTGGTAGTGACTGTGGATATATTAGCAAAGTTCACAATCACCAAGTATAAAAGACTCTCCATATAGAAGGCAGAAGAAAAACATTTAAACACCAGAAAGCCAAATCCCAGAACCAGACAGCAAAATCCATCGTGATGACCAAGAATTTAATAAATATGATCACTGCAGAGGGTAAAGCCATTCTCAAACCTGCTCCCTCTCAGTCAGGGTTTTCTCACTATCAACCATCATGCTATGTCAGTTGGCCTGTGTCAGTTTCCCTCTGACCTGACCTCACTCACACTTGCACCTAGTTTCACTCCACACTTCCTATTCTGTCTCTTCAGCAAATTCCTCAGCTTCTACGTGCGTTAAGCACATGACATGGGCCTATTAATTAATGAGAGAGACTTTTTCATTTAAATTACTATTACACCTGTATTTGTTATTTCCCAGTTGTGTATAAAAACAATTTTAAACATTCATTTTTAAAACTTTGAGTTCCAACATCTCTGCCTTCCTCCCTCCCTCCCCACCCATCCCCACTGAGGGCAAGCAATTCAATATAGGCAATACATGTGTAGTTATGCAAAAGACTTCCATAAAGGTCATGTTGTGAAAGACTTACTCTATTTCCCCCCATCCTGTCCTGCCCCCCATTTATTCTATTCTCACTATAGACCTTGTCCCTTCCCAAAAGTATTTACTTTTAATTACTCCCTCCTCCCATTTGCCCTACCTTCTATCATCCCCCTCACACCGCACTTATCCCTTTCTCTTCTACTTTTCTGTAGTGCAAGATAGATTTTCATGCCAATTTCAGTGTGCATATTAGTCTCTCCTTAGTCAAATGTGATGAGAGTCAGCTTCTCTTTTTCCCTCTCACCTCCTCCCTTTTCCTCTCAGTTGAAAAAGCTTTTCCTAGCCTCTTTTAGGTGAGAGAAAATTTCCCCCATTCTATTTCTCCCTTTCTCCTCCCAACATATTCCACTCTCACCCCTTAATTTAATTTTTTTTTACATATCATCCCTTTCTCTTCAACTCACCCGGTGCCCTCTGTCTATACACACACACACACACACACACACACACACATATATAAAATTCCCCCAACTACCCACATACTGAGAAAAGTCTCAAGAGTTGCAAATATTATCTTTCCATATAGGAATGTAAACAGTTCAACTTTATGAAGTACCTTATGGTTTTTTTTTCCTGTTTACCACTTTCCTGCTCTCTTGATTCTTGTGTTTGAAAGTCAAATTTTCTATTCAACTCTGATCTTTTCATCAAGAATGCTTGAAAGTCTTCTATTTCATTGAATGACCATTTTCTCCCCTGAAGTATTATACTCAGTTTTTCTGAGTAGGTGATTCTTGATTTTAATCCTAGTTCACTGGACTTCTGGAAAATCATATTCCAAGCCCTTCACTCCCTTCATGTAGAAGGTGCTAGATCTTGTGTTATCCTGATTGTATTTCCACAATACTCGAATGGTTTCTTTCTGGTTGCCTGAAATATTTTCTCCTTGACCTAGGAACTCTGAAATTTAGCTACAATATTCCTAGGAGTTTGTCTTTTCAGATATCTTTCAGGAGGTTATCAGTGTATTCTTTCAATATTTATTTTACCCTCTGGTTCTAGCATATCAGGGCAGTTTTTCTTGATAATTTCATGAAAGATCATTACTAGGGCCTTTTTTGGATCATGACTTTCAGGTAGTCTCATGATTTTTTTTTTTTGATGTCCTAAAATTGGCTTAATGATTTATTTGGCTTTCAATGCATTTCGTTTTCATCTTTGTGGTTATGAAAATCAATAAGGGAAAATGAAAAGAAATGGTATCAGTATAAGATAGTAATTTAATATAAAGTTAAAACAATGTAAGTTAAATAGCAATAAAACAAAAGAGGCCCCAAATGACCTTAGTGATCACATATTTGACTTTACTTGACAAAGAAAGAAGCCTACTAAAGGCCCCACAAGGTTAGAATATAAACGTGTATGTAAAATAGCACAAAGCAGATAATAGACAAGTATGCAATATTATCTCATAAAGCAGAGAGAATCAATGAAGGGTATTGCCAGTTTAAAGGAAGCTGGGCAAGATATCCAACTGGATAAAGTTCTCCCAAGAGTATTCAAGGATGGAAAGAGAAAGTGGCTTACAAAAACAATAAAAATCAGGGGAAACCACAAAACTATTAAAACAAACTATTTTCTGTAATAAAAATATCGAACTGTCATAGCTGGACACTAACATCATGAGGATTGACATGCTTAGAGAAGAAGAAGAAGGGGCATTGAAAAGAACAAAGACAGAAAAAAAAATCCGTATCAGGATGAGTGTATTTTGAGGAGATGCATGCTGAAGGGGATACAACTGTGAGGACAATCAGGGACAAGTTTAAAAAATTTCTCAAAGGAGAAAAATATGAAAAGCATGAAAAAAGTTGGACCTAATTACACTATGCACACATATACATGGACAGAAAGGCAGATAGATAGGTAAAGACAGATGGTGACCAAGAATACATCAACCAGTATTAATCTATATGTTTAGTCTTACATCTGTACAAAATTTTTAAGAAGGTCAACTATAAGCAAATTTAATACAACCTCAAAAAGCATATTAATACAGAACAAATAGGTTTTTCGGAAATGATATTCAACAATGAACTTTTTCTATTACCATCTAATAAATTGTCAAAAGATCTAAAATATATAAGGTTTTGCTTTGCTTACTGTTTGAATTACTTTTAAAAAACATTCAGCTTGGTAGAGCTAAACACCACCTTCCAGAATATTTTACAAAAGAATATTTCCTAAATATGCACTGAGATAATTAAATATATTTTTTAATTTTTAAATTATTTTATTTTATATTTAACTTTATTTAAGTTTTTGACATTCATTTCCACAAAATTTGGGGTTCCAAATTTTTTACCCATTTCTCCCCTCTCCCCACCCCACAATGCCAAGCATTCTAATTACCCCTATAACCAATCTGTCCTCCCTTCTAATATCCCTTCCTTCCCTTATCCATATCTTCTCTTTTGTCCTGAAGGGCAAGATAAATTTCTATACCCCATTACCTGTATTTATTATTTCCTAGTTGCAAGAACAATACTCAACAGTCGCTCCCAAAATTTTGAGTTCCAACTTCTCTTCATCCCTCCCTCCCCACCCATTCCCTTTGGGAAGGCAAGCAATTCAATATAGGCCATATCTGTGTAGTTTTGCAAATGACTTCCATAACAGTCGTGTTGTGTAAGACTCACTATATTTCCCTCCATCCTATCCTGCCCCCCATTTGCTCTCTTCTGTCTTTTGATCCTATCCCTCCCCAAGAGTGTTCCCTTTTCCCACTGACCTCCCTTCCATTATCCCCCACCCTGCTTATCCTCTTCTCCTCCACTTTCCTGTATTAAGAATTGATAAAACCTATAAGATAGGTTTTCATACCAAAATGAGTGTGCATTTTATTCCTTCCTTTAGTCTAATGTGATGAGAGTAAGCTTCATGTTTTTTCTCTCACCTCCCCTTTTTCCCTCCACTGAAAAGTCTTTTACTTGCCTCTTTTATGAGATATGATTTGCCCCATTCCATTTCTCCCTTTCTCCCCCCAATATATTTCTCTCTCACTGCTTAATTTCATTATTTTAAGATATGATCCCATCCTACTCAATTCACCCTCTATCTCTGTGTGTGCGTTTATGTGTGTGTGTGTGTGTGTGTGTGTGTGTGCGTGTGTGTGTCTGTAATCCTACCAACTACCCAGATACTGAAAAAAGATTCAAGAGGTACAAATATTCTCTTTCCCTGTAGGGATGTAAATAGTTAAACTTCAGTAAGTCCCTTATTCCTTCCCTTTGACGTTTACCTTTTCATGCTTCTCTTGATTCTTGTGTTTGAAAGTCAAATTTCCTTTTCAGCTCTGGTCTTTTCATCAAGATTGCTTGAAAGTCCTCTATTTCATTGAAAGACCATTTTTTCCTCTGAAGTAGTTTACTCAGTTTTGCTAAATAGGTGATTCTTGGTTTCATTCCTAGTTCCTTTCATTTCTGGAATATCATATTTCATGCCTTTTGATCCCTTAATGTGGAAGCTGCTAGATCTTGTGTTATCCAGATTGTATTTCCACAATACTTGAATTGTTTCTTTCTAGCTGTTTGCAATATTTTCTCCCTGACCAGGGAACTCTGGAATTTGGGCACAATTTTCTTAGGAGTTTCTCTTTTTGGATCTCTTTCAGGAGGTGATCGGTAGATTCTTTCAATATTTATTTTGTCCCCTGGTTCTAGAATATCAGGGCAGTTTTCCTTGATAATTTCATGAAAGATGATGTCTAGGATCTTTTTTTGATCATGGCTTTCAGATAATCCTATAATTTTTAAATTGTCTCTCCTGGATCTATTTTCCAGGTCAGTTGTTTTTCCAGTGAGGTATTTCACATTATCTTCTATTTTGTCATTCTTTTCATTTTGTTTTGTGATTTCTTGGTTTCTCATAAAGTCACTAACCTCCATCTGTTCCATTCTGATTTTTAAAGAACTATTTTCTTCAGTGAGCTTTTGAATCTCCTTTTCCATTGGCTACTTTTACTTTTTAAAGCATTCTTCTCCTGATTGGCTTTTTGGACCTCTTTTGTCAACTGAGCTTGCCTGTTTTTCAACGTGTTATTTTCTTCAGCATTTATTTGTGTCTCCTTTTGCAAGGTGTTGACCCGCTTTTCATGCTTTTCTTGCATCTCTCTCATTTCTCTTCCCAGTTTTTCCTCCACCTCTCTTAACATGATTTTCAAAATCCTTTTTGAGCTCTTCAATGGTCTGAGAGCACTGACTATTTATTTTGGATGTCTGAGATACAGAAGCCTTGACTTTTATGTCTTTCCCTGATGGTAAGCATTTTTCTTCCTCATCTGAAAGGATGGGAGAAGATATCTGTTCACCCAGAAAGTAACCTTCTATAGTCTTATTTTTTTCCCCCTTTTTTGGGCATTTTCCCAACCAGTTCCTTGACTTTTGGGTCCTTTGTCAAGAGTACAGTATACTCTGGGAATCTGTAAGATCTCAATTCCTCCAAGGTGGCAGAATCAAGCATGTACTGGTCTGAATGCAGGAAGGAATTTTTTGTGCCCAGAATCTTAGCAGTTACCTCTCCACAGCCACCTGGCCTCCAGTTCCACCAGGTCAGCACTGGGGGCTGATTTTCAGATAAGCTGGATGGTCAGGGCCACCATGCAGTGTGAGACAAAGACCAGCTCCCCCAGGGCCTCCACACAGAGCTGAGGCAAGAATCAGCTCCTCCGTGCCCCCGGGGTTTTTACACTCCAACAATGGAAGCGGCTGCTGAGCCTCCTGATGTGGTCTCTGGAGCTGTTGCCTGAGGCCAAAGCTGTGGGAATGCCCTTCTTCCTTCTGAAAAAACCCTGTCACTGACCTTTGGCACCTGTTGGTTGAGGGATCTGCAAACCTGCTGCTACTGCAACTGGGGATTCCACGACTGGAGATTCTGCCCCTGAGGGTGGCCAAGGCTGGGCTGGGCTCTGCTCCATGCTCAGTACAACAGACATTTCCAGTGGGCCATTCAGGTCACCCTGGGCTGGAAATCTCCTCCACTCTGTTGTTCTCCATTTCTGCTGCTCCAAAATTTGTTGAGAGTCCCTCTCTACAGGTATTTTATGCGCTGTGTGAGGAGAGCCTCCGTATCTGTGTCTTTCTACTTCGTCATCTTGGCTCCACCCCCCTAGTCCCATGATTTTTAAATTCTCTCTTCTGGTTCAATTTTCTAGGTCAATTGTTTCTCCAATGAGGTATTTCTCAATATCTGCTATTTTTTCATGCAATTCGTTTTGTTTTATAATTTATTGATTTTTCATGAAGTCATTAGCTTCCATCTGGTCCATTTTAATCTTTAAGGAATTATTTTTTTCAGTGAACATTTTGATCTCCTTTTCCATTTAGCCAATTCTGCTTTTTAGGGCATTCTTCTCCTCATTGGCTTTTTGGATCTCTTTTGCCATTTGGGTTAGTCTGTTTTTAAAGTGTTATTTTCTTCAGCATTTTTGAGGTCTCCTTTAACAAGCAGTTGACTCATTTTTCATGACTTTCTTGTATCACTCTCATTTGCTCTGTTTCTCTTACTTGATTTTTAAAGTCCTTTTTGAACTCTTGTATGGCCTGGGACCAATTCCTATTTTGCTGGGAGGCTTTAGATGGAGGAGCTTTGACTCTGTTTTCTTCTGTTTGCGTGATTTGATTTTCCTTGTCACCAAAATAAGATTCTATAGTCTGATTCTTTTTCCAGTTTTTGCTCATTTCCCTAGTCATTTACTTGACTTCTGAATTCTTGGTCAGTGTAGTTCTCTGCTTCCAGTGGGGATGGAGGGTTGTACTGTCAGCTGTTTAATCCCCCTCACAATGCTCACAATCCCCCTCTAGTGCTCCAAAATAGTGGCTGCAGCTTCCCCTGCTGCTGCTGTGGCTGCTGTGGGTTCTTCTGTTCCCTTCCCCCTAAGCTGCCCTGTGGCTGGGGCCCAACCACTCCACTCTCCTGCACTGGTCCCACAGGCTTTTCCCTCTAACCTTTCAAATTATCCTCAGCTTTTTTGGGTCATGAAGTCCGGAAATCACAACAGGTGTTAGAGATTCAGTCTCTCCCAGGCCTGCTCAGGTCCCCTGTATGCACTTGCAGCCCACACTGGACTGCACTATGCTCCCAACCTGGGGTGATAGACACTTCCTATCAATCTTCCAGGTGGTCTTCAGCTGCAAATTTGCTTTACTCTAAAATTTGTTTAGAGCCATTTTTCACAGGTATTTTGCTGGGTTTGGCAGAAGCACCCTAGAAAGTCCTTGCTGTTACTCAGGCATCTTGACTCCACCCCATTCCCCCTCCATTCTTGAAAAAAGACCAAAATAACAACAATATGTTAGAGTCATGTCACAATGTGTCCAGCACTGGCAGAGCAGACCAATAGGAGCTCAGAATTCTCTGCCATGGGTTGGGCACAGATAAACTATGTGAATATTTGGAGTGGATTCTCTATATTTGTACATCTAACATTTCTTTTGAACTACTTAAATTCTATTTTGCTCATAGAGCACAGCATCTTCTCTCATGAGGACACACCATGCTGGGTAGTCCTTTGCCAATTTTTCTCGTGTCACACAATTTCACGTTAAATAAACTTATCCACAGTATTCAAAACTTTTCTATTTGATGTAAGCAATGGTTCCATATCTGGATATTGAAGCACCATTGTTTTCTTGGTGTTAGTTGTTAGGCCAAAATTAGCACAACAAGCAGACAATCAATCCATACTTTTTTGCATCTCAGTTTCAGAGGATGTACTGAGTGCACAATTGTCTACAAATAGAAAATCATGCACCAAGACTCCTTCCACTTTGGTCTTGGCTTGTAATCTTTTCAAGTTGAAGAATTTGCCATCAGTGCAGTAGTTGACCTTTATGCTGAGTTGGTCCTCACTGAAGGCATTTGAAAACATGTCCAAAAATATCATGCTAAGAGGCATGGAAGAAAGCACAGAGGTTTGTTTCACTCGTTTGGTGACTGGGAAAGTATGAGCACATTATCCATTATCCAGAACCTATGCAAACAGGAGAGGTTTGTTAAGGGATTAGGTAATAGGAAGGGCTCCCTTTTATGAATTGGTGGTCAACTATCCTGGCTGTACTGCTTTCTGATTGGTTAGCTATTCCTGTCCTGTCTGGTCAAGATGGATAAGTAAGTATTGTGGTCCTGTCTTGAGCTAAAGGGATGATGTGTTTTGTGAATGAATGCAATGATATAAATATGTTCAAATATCTGAATTGGATGTGGAGAAAGGTGGGTAGCTAGGGGCAGTGGCCATTTTGAGTTTGGAGGCAGCTTTATTTGGATTCCATCAATTTGGTCCTCATGACCACACTAGAAGTAAGGGTGAGCCCTGCCCCAAGGGATATAGCAATGTTTTTGGTGTCTTGAATGGTTACATGGATTGCTATATCTGTGACAGCCACTAGGTGGCATTCACAGCTTGCTGTATCTGCTTACAAGTTAATCAACTGTTACTGCCTGCTAAGGTGCCAGGCATTGTGCTAAGTATTAGGGAGAAAAACAAAAGAAAAACCACCTCTTTTCAAGGACGTCATAGTCTAATGGAGAATGGACTCTATGTCTTTGAAGACATGGAAGATATTGTGTATAAACAAATGAAGATGGGAGATAGAATGTTCTGTGTAAAGAACAGCAAGAGGCTCAGTTTGGCTGAACTACAGTGTATGTGAAGAGGAATTGTGTAAAATAAGGAAGAAAGGCAAGTTGGAGCCAGATTGTGAAGATTTTAAACGCTAAATACAGTAGTTTGATCTACACACAATAAGGAGTCACAGAAATTTATTTTCTGTGGGTAGGGGAGTGACATGATCAGATCTACAGTTTAAGAAATCACTTTGGCAGCTGTGTGGAGGATGCGTTGGAGAGGGGAGAGATGAGGCAGGGAGACCACTTTAGAGGCCAGCGCAATAGTCTAGGTAAGAGGTGATGGTAGCCTGAACTTGAGTCAAGTCCATATGAGTAGAGGGAATGGGTGGATGCTAGAGAGGTGACAGAGATAGACTTGACAAGACTTGTTAGCTGATTGGTTATCAATTAGTGTAGGGAAGTAGAATAAGGTATTGAAGATGACTCTTAGGTTGTAAACTTAGGTAACAGGAAGGATAGTGGTGCACTTGACAGATATAGTTGCAAAAGGGTATGTCTGCAGCTGCCTTGCCTCTTTCTGCCATGTGCTTATATAGACACTTTGGGGATGTTAAAGCCCCTGACTGCTTCTTGCCAGCCATATCTGTTTCAGAGCTGAAAGGTCTTAGGTATTTTGAATGTGACAAAATAATCCTTTATTACTCACTCAGCAGAAGTACTGCCAACTCAGTGGATCTTTAAAAGGGGGATCATCCATCTTCAATTTCATCTTCTCTTTTTGTCTACAGTCTGAAGATTCTGTTAATACTATTCCAGTCTATCCCTAAACTGAAGGAGAAGGCTGATAACAAGAACAGGGGTATGCAAGGTGAAGTTGAGCCAAGGTCTCTGGCTGCCTCTTTTGTTTTTTGTCTGATCCTAGGTGATGCTGAACAGGGATCCTGAGACAGATGCATCAAAATCTTGGAGGCAAGCTCATGAGTTTGTGAAACTGGAAATCCTGGATCCATTGGTGAGAGCCTGGTAGAAGACAGAATTTCTGGACCAGAGAAGAAACCTGCAAAGAAGAGAATGAATAAAAACCTGGACTGCCAGGTAGGTCACATATCTTGAAGGCGACTTCCTTGAAGTCAATGGTGAGATACCGATTCAGTAGTCCTATGAAATGCATCATGTTCTGATGCTTAAACTTGAACTTCCCAGGAGAGCATAAATGCAATTATAGCTGTGTCAAACATTTCTTTTGCATATTCAGAATAAATATTGTCCCTTAGATGATTTATACTGAACATTGAATTCCTTTCTATTCCTTCTTTGGAGGAGCCAGTAGACATCAGCTAATGCAGAACTAATAAGGAAGGTTATCATTTATATAGTACTTTAAGTATCTGTAATGAAATGAGAGTGCCGGAGGAGAAAAAGAATTGGAAAAGAATTGAGCTCTGTGGAAGAAAGAACTGGAAAGGGAATTAACAACTTGACATAGGACATACAGAAATCTTGCCCAAGCAACAAAATCACTGAAAATTAGAATGGACCAAACAGAAGCCAGTGACTTCATGAGGTAACAACAAATATTGAAATAAAGTCAGAAGACAAAAAAGAAGAAAATGTAAGATATTGTATAACAAAAGCAACTGAACTGGAAAACAGATTGAAGAGAGAAAAGTTGAGTCCTTGAACCATCTGAATTCCACAACCCAAATAAAAAAGCCTAAACCAAAGAAATCTTTAGAGAAAATAGCCCAAATTTCTTACAACCAGAGGACAAAGTGGAAGTAGAATCACTGTTCACTTCCTGGAAGAAACCCCCAAATAAAAGTTCTTAAAAACATTATAGCCAGAATTCAGTTTCCAGGTCAAAGAAAGTATTGCAAATATCTGGAAACAATTCCAGTTCCAAGGAGCCATAGTCAGGTTCATATATGATTTGATAACCATTACTGCAAAGGAATAGAGAGCTTGGAATATAATATTCCAAAAGAAAAAGAACATAAGCTTATAACTAAGACTATCTTACCAGTAAAACTTAGTGTAATGTTTCAGGAGGAGAAAAAGACCATTAATGAAATAGATTATTTCCAAGCATTCCTGATTGAGAATGCCAGAGGTATGAAGAAAAGTTGAATTCAAAAATAAAAGATAAACCATCAATAGGAATCATAATAAGGTAAACATGAATGGATAATGATAGAGAACTAAATGAGGATTAAACTGCTTACATTCTAATAGGTAGAGAATTGGTGCACATATCCCCTCTGAATTCTATCATCATCAGTAGTTATGAAAGGAGTTTACTAGGCAAGGCCTGGGAATGGTTTTGTTATGTGTTGATAATTTTAAGATAAGAAGGGAAATATAAGAATACACTATGGTGGAAGGGAAAGAAAGGCTAGGGAAAATTAGGTCATAAAATCAGAATTTAGAAGTGGACATCTGTACAAACAAGGAGAGAGATTAGGGAGAGTAGCTAACAGTTAAACTTCATTTCCATCTGAACTGATCAGAGGAAGGAAAAATATGTAGATTAAGGGATGGATTAATCCCAAGTGAAACAAACTCTAAAGGAGCACAACAATTTTGACAGCTCTTTTCCACATACCAGAGTAAGCAAATTGGAGAATGGCTGGATAAATTGTAATATATAAATGTAATAAGTTGCTATTGTGCGGTAAGAAATGAGAAAGATGGGAAGACTTTACATTAGCAATTTACACAAGTAATACATGGTTAAGAAAAATACTTTTGAAAGAATTAGAAATTCAGCATAATGACCAACTATGATTCCATAAAATTAATGATTAAATATGCTATCCACCTCCTGAAAAAGAGGTGAAGGACTCAGAGCACAAAAGGAGACAAATTGCTTTGTACATGACCAAAGTGGACACTTGTTTTGATTGGCTATATATATTTGTAGTGGGTTTTGTTTTTAGTTTGGAGGTGATTGTCAGGGAGTGTGAGAAGACATATTTTTGTTGATTGAAACAAAATATAATTTTAAAGTATTGCCTTTATTTTTATTTTTCATTTTCAGTTCCAAATTCTTTTCCCTCCTTCTACCCCAATCCCACTCATTGAGCAGGTAAGAAATATGATATCCATATACATATAAAGTTATGAAAACATTTCCACATTAGCCATCTTGCAAAAAATGCAAGAAAAATAGAGTGAGGAAAATATGCTTCAATATATCCTCTGAATTCATCAGTTCTGTCTCTGGAGGTGGATAGTATTTTTCCTCTTCAGTCCTTTAGAAGTTTTGTGAATCATTGTATTAATCAGAGTAAATTGTTCCTAGTTGATTACCATTACAATATTGCTGTTACTCTGTGTAATGTTCTCCTTGTTCTTCTTACTTCACTTAGTATCAGCTCATATAAATTTACCTGGGTTTTTATCCCCTTCATTATTTCTTATAGCACAATAGTATTCCATTACAATCATATACTACAACTTGTTCAGACATTCCCCACCTTATGAACACCTTCTTAGTTTCTAACTCTTTGCCACAGTAATAAATACTTCTGTACATATAGGTCCTTTCCCTTTGTTCTCATTTGGATATATATTTAGTAGCAGTATTGCTGAGTCAATGTGCATGTATGGTTTTATAGTACTTTGGGTATAGTTCTAAATTAATCTGCAATATGATTGGACCAGTTCACAACTCTACTACCAGTGCATTGGTGTCCCTAATTTTTCCACATTCCGTGCAGCATTTTTTTTTTCTGCCTGAGTTGTATTAATGTGCATTTCTCTAATTACTGGTGATTTAAAGCATTTTCTTCATATGACTATTGATAGCTTTGTTGGAAATCTGTTCATATCCTTTAACTATTTATCAATTTACATCAATTCTTATTGTTCTTAACTAATGTGGCTCAGTTCCCTATATATTTGAGAAATTAGATCTTTATCAGGGAAACTTGCTGAAAAATAGCCTCCCCCACCCTAGTGTCCTGTTTTTCTTCCAATTTTGGCTACATTGGTTTTGTTTGTGCAAAACCTATTGAATCTAATATAACCAAAATTATTCATTTTACCTTCTGTGATCCTCTATTTTTGTTTGGTCATGAATTCTTCCATTATTCATAGATCTGAGAGTTAATTTTTTTTCTGTTCTCCTTTAACTTACTTATGATGTTATCCTTTATGTGTAAAGCATATCCCCATTTTTAACTTATTTTAGTACGTCTAAATGTAAAATGCTGATTTATGCCTTGTTTCTGGTAGATTGCTTTTCAGGTTTCTCAGCAGTTTTTTTTTTTTTGAATAGTGAATTTTTGTCACAATATCTAGGATCTTCAAGTTTATCAAAAATTAGGCTACTGTGGTCATTTACTTCTATATATTTTGTACCTAAACTATTTCACTGATCTACCACTTTATTTCTTATCTAGTACCAGATTGTCTTGATAATTACTATTTTGTAATATAATTGGAAATATGATAGTGCTAGGACATGTTCTTTTTCACCTTTTTAAAAATTGATTCTCTTCATTTTCTTGATTTTATTTTTGCTCTTTTGGATGAAGTTTGTTAAGATTTTTGTCTACCTCTATAAAATAATTCTTTGGTTGTTTGATTGGTATGACAGTGAATAGGTCAATTAATTTAGGTAATGTTGTCATTTTTTTACATTGACTCAGTCTACCCATAAGCAATTAAAAGTTCTCCAGCTGTTTAGATCTTTGTGTGAGAAATGTTTTGTAAGTGTGTTCTTATAGTTCCTATGTGTGCCTTGGTAAGTATACTTCCAAGTATTTTATATTGTTTACAGTTATTTTAAATGGAATTATTTTCTATCTCTTGCTATTGGACTTCGTTGGTAAAAAATAGAAATGTTAATGATTCGTGTGTGTTTATTTTATATCCTACAATTTTGCTTAATGTTTTTAATTATTTTTGACTAGTTTTTCTAGTTTACTAATGTTCTTTAAATATACCAACATATCATTTGAAAAACAAATGATAGTTTTATTTCTTTATGGCCAATTCTTATTATTTTAATTTCTTTTTTTGTTTGATTGCTTAAGCTAACATTTCTAGTATAATACTGAATAACAATGGGGCAGGCTTTTCATTTATCCTTATTACAGACAATACTTGCTCTTTGTTTTAGATAGATACCATTTATCATTTTAAGAAAAGTTCCATTTATTCCTATACTTTCAAGTGTTTTTTCCAGAAATGGAAGCTATATTTCGTCTAAAATGTGTTCTGCATCTATTGGTATAATCATATGATTTTTATTTTTTTTGTTATTGATCAATTATGCTTATAATTTTCCTAATATTGCACTAAATCTGTGTTCCTGGTATAAATCCAACTTGATCATACTGCATGACTTTTATGAAGTATTGCTGTAATCTTACTAGTATTAAAGTACAGTTTTTGCATCAATGTTGATTAGGGAAATCACAACAGAAATTGTTCTGTAGTTTTCTTCCTGTTTTTGCCCTCCCTGGCTTAGGTGGCAACACAATATTTGTGTTATAGTAGGAATTTGACAAGACTACAAATTTATTCTTCAAATTGTTTATGTAGCATTAGAATTAATTTTTCTTTAAATGTTTGGTAGAATTTATTTCTAAATCTGTTGGGTCCTGATATTTTTTTTCTTTTCAGAGTTCATTTTTGGCTTGTTCAGTTTCTTTTTTGAAGTATTTCCTATTTCCTTGGGTTAATCTGGACAATTTATCTTTTTATAAACAATCATCCATTTCATTTAGATTGTCCATTGGTATATAATTGCTAAAATGGCTTTTAAGATAACATATAATTTAAAAAAGAGAAAATTAGCAAGTTGAATGAGAGTGATTTCATAGTTCTCTCACCTTGTTACCCAACCTTGTTTCTTTTCCTTGAGATTTTTCTCCAAATTAAGTTATATTGCCTTTTTTTTTTTACTAGATTTACTAAATTGAAATTGAAAGCAAAAAGTATAGTTTTTTAAACTCTGGAGTTGTTGATCTTACCCTTTCAGATTTCCTCTATCTTACCTTCTAAGGTGGGCTTTTATGGACATACCCAAGGATCTTTTGTACTAAGTGCTGCTTGATTTTATAATTAAGTGGTGGGAATGAAAGTTCACCTCTCCATCCACTGTCTGTTCGACTAGATAACTGTTTCCATAGTGACCTGAAACTCCTGACCATTTATGAGATCCATCCATGGTATGGTAGATCTCCTCACAATCATTTTGTAGTGTCCTTGAAGGTCAGAGTAAAGGAGTGATTTCCTACCAAAAGACAGTTAGAAGACTGAGTTTCCTGGTCGGGGAGGATTTCAACGTGCTTCTTTGCCCTTTTAGAGTCTCTTATACTCACATAATTTTGATCTTTTGTAATTTCCCTATGATAATCTTGCACTTTCCCTCTTCAGCCTTGTTTCTCTTTTGTTGTCTAGAAAAATGAAGATGCAGGGAGAAAGTGGTCTTCCTTTGAAAGGGAATGGAATCAAATGTTTTAGAATGAAGAAAATTGAGGACAGAAAGAGCATTAATAACTTTCAGAGTCAGAGAAGGCTGAGATGATACCTATTATATATCCTGAAGGAAGATAAGCATTTATTAATGTGGGAATGAGGAAGAAATACATTTCAGGAATATACAATGGCTTGTGCATTGTATGTGTATTGTGTATGGAAACAGGAGGTGAGATATAGAATTCAAAGGGAAGCTAGTATAACTGTTTTATGTTGCAGTCTGGGCTAATTAGGGCTACTTTGGATTTGGCATTGGCAGAAAATGAGACATTCAGAGACCATTTAAAAGTCAATACTAGATTTACTTACCCATAGCCTGGAAAGATTTTTTTTTTTTTAGTGGGTATATAACATTGATTCATTTGAGTGTGACTTTCCTGTCTCTAGATTGGGTGTATCAGTGAAACCTGAGGGAGAGCAACTCCTGCTTCCCTGTGGACTAGTTTTTGTAATTAGGCTACCAAGAAACTATGTCATAAGTAGGAATCTTAATCTCTTGAATCAGTTAAGTGATGAGGATGAATTCATGAATTTTTAAGGGAAAAACTAGTGTAGTTTTTCTGTGAAGTCAGTCCTCAGAAAAAGCTAGCACATGAGAGGATCTGGGAAGATGGTAGAGTAGGTGAGAAAAGTTTTGGTTATCCAAATTTCTTCTAAAAAACCCAACCAAACAGAATATCACATCAGAGTAGCAGCAATAAGCACAGGTAAAGCAGCTGTCTTGCTAAGACAATTAGAGAAGACCTTAGGAAAGACATGACCTCTAAACCTCCAGTGGTGGAGGTTTGGTCTGAATGAAATACAAACACTCCAGGCTGACTCTGCTGATTCAACAAGCATCAAGTGCTGAAGGCAGCTGGGTTGAGAGGCAGCCTCAGCCTTATAAACTATCATCTCATAGGCATTGTGAGGATCCAAAGGCTGAGTAGAAGATTGAAGGACCTTCTACTGTTGAGGAACACCAAGCCCAACTGTACTGACTAGAGGCATCCTAGGCAGTGGTTGTAGAGGGAAGGCCCAAGCACACACCTGATGAGGGCAGTAGTGAGGGTCATGGCCTCTTGGCAGTAGGCACTAGCAGAAGAACAAAGTCCCTGCTTTCAGTTCTGGGGCACAGAGGACAGCTATAATTTGCAGGCACCTGACAGACCAATGGAAGCATAATCATTTGAAGTTCAGTGTGGCTGGGGACCCTACATGTGGCTTAGGAGCAGAGTGGAAAGCCCACAGTTAGACCTGAGACAGACCTCAGAACATAATAGTAAGAAAGACCCAAGGCTTGGGGTATCATTCCCCATACTTCAGGAATTCAACTTGATTACACTAATAGCTGCTAAAAAAATCCCAAATTAAAACAAATAAAATCAATAAAAATGAGCAAGCAAAAGAGAAAGAACCCAACCACAGATAATTACTATGGGGATACAGAAGATCTTTGTTCATATTCAGAGGAAGATAATGGAGTGAAAAAAGTCACCTCTTTTTCAGTGAGAAGAGTCAAATAATCCCAATCACAAAGAGTTCTTGGGAAAATTTAAAAAGGACTGTAAAAATCAAAGGTCAAATCCAGCTTCAGCCATTTACTAACTGTGTGACCTTGGGCAAGTCACTTAATCCTGATTGCCTTGCCAAAAAAAAAAAAAATCAAATAAGGGAGATTAAAGAAAAAACTGGGGGAAAGAGAGCAATCCAAGTAAATTTAAAAAAAATTATGAAAAGAAAGTAAACCAGCTGAAAATAGAAAATGAAAATCTTAAGGAAGTAAATAATTCCTTCAAAAGTAGTATTGGGCAAAGAGAAACTAATGGCATTCTAAAACACCAAGAAATGATAAAATAATCAAAAGAATGAAAAAATAGAAGATAAAGTGAATCATTTCATCAAAAAAACAACAGATCTGGAAAACAGATTGAGGAGAAATAAGAATAGTTGAACTACCTGAAAATTACAATTAAAAAGAATCTTGATACACTATTACAATCAATTATCAAGGAAAACTGCCCCACAGTGCTAGAACAAGAAGGTAAAGAAGAAATAGAAAAAAATTCACCAATCACCAACTGAAAGAGATCCTAGGAGGAAAATTTACAGGAATATCATGGCTAAGTTTCAAAGTTCCCAGGTGAAGGACAACATATTGAAAGCAATAAGAAAAACAGAACAATTTAAACATCATAGAGCTGCAATATGGATTACACAAGACCTAACAGCTACTCTGTTGAGGGACCGTAGGTCTTGGAATAATATATTTCATAGAGCAAAAGATCTGGGGCTATGACCAAGAGTAACTTACCCAGGAAAGTTAAGTATGATTCTGAATGAAAAAAAAAGGAACATTTAATGAACTCAAAAACTTTCAAAACTCCCAGAAATTAAGGAATAGTTTGACATACAACGTCCATGAGAAATGTAAGGTAAATATTAAATACCAATTAGAGGAGACTTAATAAGATCAAATTATTTACTTCATGTATGTTAAAATATTAGCAGCACTCTTATGATTGTCATTATTTGGGTAGTCTGAAAGAAAGGGAGGGGCTGAGTTGAGTATGATGGAGTGAACCTAAAAAATAAAACTATAGGGAGGTATGAAAAGGAGTAATTATCTCACACAAATGAGATATACAATGCAAAAAATATAAAGAAGAAGCTAGTGGGGGGAAGGGCAGGAAGTGCTGGACCCTTGGTGTCATTGAGAATGGGTAAAAGAGGAAACAATACAGAAACACACACAGCTAGGAGGATATAAATGTCTTCTAAATTCAGAAAGAGGGCAAGGGGTGAGGTTTAGGGGACTGGATAAGGGAGGAACTCTTAGAGGGATGCATTGGTTAAGGAATAGGAAGACAAGGTAGTAAGTAGAAATAAAGGAGGGGAGTGAGGAGAGATAGAGTAAATAGGCTGAGAAGGATAGTGAGGGAAAATAGGAAGGAGGAATGTAACATGTTAAGTAATTGTAACAGAATGTGAATGGGATGAATTTACCCATAAAATAGAAATGGATAGCAGATTAAAAAATTTGAATTCAATGTTTTCAGGAAACATAAAAATAAGAGATATACATAAAGACAAAATAAAGAGCAGGAGTAAAACTTAGTACATAAAAAAGCAGGGATAGCTATCATTATCTTAGACAAATTTAAAGTTAAAATAGATTTAATCAAAAGTGAAAACTAGAGAAACTACACTATGTGTCAGCAATATTTCTCAATATTGTTTTAGATAATTTAAAATATCTAGACAGCATAAAGTACCTGAAGGTATAACTGCTAACACAGACACAGGAACTATATGAGCATAAATATAAAACATTTTTGTACAAATAAACCCAGTTATAAATAATTGAGATAATATGTATTGTGCGGAGGTAAGTAAAGCCGAGATAATTTTAAAAATCAAAATTTTACCTAATAAATCTATTTATTGAATACTTGACCAATTAATTTATTTTAAAATGTATTTTATTGAGTTTGTAAAAAAAGATTACAAATTTCATTTTCAAGAAAAACATCAGGAACTTGGAAGAAACCAGGGAAAAAGGGTATCAAGGAAATTGATTCAGTAGTAACAGACTTAATCTATATTATAAGTTGAGAAATTTTTGAAGTATAAAAAAGATAATTTTAATCATTTTAAATTAAAATTTTCTTGTACTTCTATATAGTCAAGAAGGAATGCAGAAAATTTTGAAAAATAAACTTTCATAGGCAATCCCTCTGGATGTGACTGGGTTGGAATATTGCAGTGGGTGTAGGAAATGATGATCTGGTTAATTAAGAAAAAAAATTTGAAAGACTTGGAATTATAAAGGAAGATGCTATCCACCTTCAGAGAAATAGATAATAGGATGAAATAAGCATAGTACAGTTTTACATATGTGTGTATGAGTTTGTCTATATATGTGTATGTTTATAGATATCTATGCATATGTATATATCTGCATATATATACACACACATACACACACATATATGTATACACACACATCTCCATATTTAATTGCAGTCTTCTTTAGGGTGGTTGGGGGAGGGAGGGAAAAATAAAATAAAAAGTGCACAGCAGACAATAAAAGAAAATCAACAAGGAAGTAAAGAATAGCTGGGTAGCTTTGAAAACAACGCATAGTATTTATTTTATAGGTGTTCTTGAAATGGAAATTATTGTCTCATAATGAATCTTCTCTTATGGTCTGCTGTGTACAAAGCAATTTTTTTCTTTTCTCATTTTGTATATAAGTTTAAAACAAATTTTTTAGGATAACAAATAAAGAAATATACAATTAAAAAGGAAAGGAAACGTTATTCCAGCCTATGCAACAGGGCAATATTACTGGTATGATAGCTGGAATATGGAATTTATGAAAGGATGCAGAGTATAAACTAAAGCTAAAAGGTTATATGGGAGCCAAATTATGGAAGACCTTAAATTCTTCCTATAGGAAAAGGAGATTTTTAATCAGGGAAGTGACATAGTGAGCTCTGTGATTTGGGAAGATTACTCTGGCAGCTGTGTGGAGAATGGATTATAGAGTGGAGAGACTGGAAGCCAGGAATCCAATTAGAAGGCTATTATAATAGTTGAGTCAAGAGATGAGAAATACCTGAACTAGAGTAGTGAATGTGTGACTGGAGAGAAGGAGAAGGATGAGACATACTAGTGAGGCAGAATCTATAAGACTTAGCAAATGACAGATGTAAGGAGTGAGAGAAAATGAAGAATCAAAGACAACTCTGAGGATGTCAACCTTAGAAAAATGACTGATAGGACTTCAGGGTCTTAGATTTACAGCTGATAAGCTTTAGAGATCATCTAATTCAAAGCCTACACTTTATAGCTAAAGAAACTGGGGGACAGAGCCAAGATGGTGAAGTGAGAGCAACGATTCAGCTAAGCTCTTAGACAAACTCCATCAGATACACAGCATGAGTGTAGTGAAAATGTATTCAATAGGAATGTATATGTAGATGTTATATAGAATTGTGTGCCATCTTGGGGAGGCAGGGCGGTGTTGGGGGATAGGTAGGGGGAAAATCTAAGTTTTATGGTAGTGATTGTAGAACATTAAAAATAAATAAAATGAATATATTTAAAAAAAATAGAAACAGGTGTAGAAATATTAGATGATTAAGCAATGTGAGCTAAGGGGTAGGGGGTCAGGTTATTGACCCATCTAAGAGGTAGGAATTGGGACATTTATTGACTGAGTCTTGCAGGGAGGCTCTGACCTATAAAAGGACTGAGCTCAAGGGGTTACTAACCCGAGTGAACCACCCATGGGGTAGACAGAAGGTGAGACACTAATCCTTTGTGAGTCCTGGAGTGTACACTAAGTTATGTGAATCCCAATCAATCAACCAAGTAACATTTGTAGGTAGTGTTTGCTTTACTTAAGTTCACATTACTCAAATTTGACTTCACATAAAGGATTCTGAAAGAAATCAGCATTCAAAAAAAGACAACTCCACCTATGTTAGCTTTATTGAGTAGTATTGCATAGCTTGATCTCTCTGCTCCTGCCTCTCTGTTCAACCTTTCCCCACTTCCCTCCCCAAACAACCAGTCAAAAAATCCCTTCTACTGAAAGCAGTCTCTCCTGGAGATACTGACATTTTGAAGGGACTGGGGGCTTGCCTTAAGACTTTCAGTCCTAAGAGAGGAGACCTCTGCTCTACTCTGACCACCCAACCTGTCTCCAGCCCCCTCTTGTCTTTCTTCTGTCTCTCCACGCTCAGGTATCCTGTTTCTGTTCCCAGTTCTAGAGTGCTGCCTTCTTCTTCTGTCTGTCTGGCCCTAAGTAGTCTTCCTTTTGGTTCTGGACAGTCACGTAAGTGCATGGCCTTGTGTCCATGTTCTTCCTACCATTTTCATCTTGCATAAAACTTACTTTATGTAGAGGTTAGTGAACCTCACAATTACATAGAGTAACAACTATCTGTAGTAAGCTTCTTATGTACTAACAAAATGGCACAGTAATTGGCGTGTCTGGGCTTGAGTCAGGAAATCTCATCTTCTTGAGTTCAAATCTGGCCTCAGATGCTTAATAGCTATGTTATAATGGACAAGTTGCTTAACCCTCTTTGCCCCAGTTTCCTCATCTGTAAAATGAATTGGAGAAGGAAATGACAAGACACTCCTGTAACTTTGCCAAGAAAACCCAAATAAAGTTGCAAAGTGTCAGACATGACTGAAACAACTCAAATTCCACAACACATGTTGGGAACTGTTCTAGGTGCTACAAGCATAAACATAAAACATAAGATAGTTTTTACGTAAAGGAACTTATTTTCTATTAGGTGTATACAATGAGCTCTTGGATTAATACAGCATCATGCAAAAAAAAGAAAAGTAAAAGTGATTGAGTAGGGGCATAAAATCCACAAAACCTGAGAGAATTAAAAAAGGCCACTTGAAGAAGGTGTATTTTGAGTTAAGCATTAAAAAGACCTAGGGATTCCAAGAGGTGATGGTCAGAAGGGAGGGCATTCCAGAAATAGGAACTCTTCATTGTAAAATCACAGAGGGAAAAGGAGAGGAGTAAGATGGAATGTTATGTATGAGGAACAATAAATTAGTGGGTTTGATTGGAGCATAAAGTACATTAAGAGGAGTAATGTATAATCAAAATGGAAAGTTAGATTGGAGCCATCTTGTGAAGGGCTTAATTGCTTTCAAAAAGGAGTTTGCAGCTAATCCTAATGAGATTAAAATAGCATCTCCTTAACTGGGAGTACAGATCTATGTGATCTATGTACCTTCGGGAGAAACTACATGATGTAGTAGATAGAGCATTGAACTTGTAGTCAGGAAGACCAGGGTTTGAATTGTGCTCTAGACACTTACTTTCTATGTGACCGCAGTTGTGACAACCAGCTATCTGAAAATACGAGACAAATTTTTCAGTTTACTCTATATTCTTAATATATTCTCCATAACTTTCTTAATTCTAGACAAATCAAGTCCTGATTTATACCATTTGCCAATTTCCAGAGTGTAAATGCGCATGCTGAAAATTTAACAATCTACTCTCTATAAGCTGACTCCAGCACATCCCCATGTGGAACTCTGGGCAACTCATTTAAACTTTTTTTGAATCAAATTTCCTAAGTTTTAAAATGAGAGAGTTGAACCAGAAGACCTCTATGGTCTCTTCTAGTTCTAATCCAGGTTTTGTTGATTCCAAGTCTGATGCTCTTACTATTCTATGTGAGTTCTGACCTGGGACATTAAATTTGGGTGTTCCTGCACTCAAAGAACTTATGATCTAATGGACAAAGATAGTATAGAAAAGGAAATGGAAAAACTTGGGTGGGAGTGACCAGGGAGTACCTGGCACATCATGTTCCTTGTGTTCAAACCAAGTAGAGATGCATATGTAAAGTGGAAAGTTATCTGGAGAGTTCAGATCCAGTCCTCTCTAAAGGAAAGCTTTGGGGGGAGTTTAGTGCTCTACCTTTCGGCCTTCCAGTCAGAGGGGAGAGGAGGCTGAGGAAATTGGGAAGGTATCTTGATTCTCCTTGCCATCTCACCCCCTCTACTCTTTAGGTCTGCACAGGATGGGCTCGGACTTCATACTGTTTCAAAATAGCATTAGTCCTAATGTAGTCAATTGCTGCATTGTTATTGGACAGGATCCTGTCTCTCTTCCTGAGGTGATGGATTCCAACAGTTGCTTCTCCGTCCTTTGAGTATTATCAGTGGGCTATTACAAACCTGTGCTCATGCCCTACTCTTAGACCTCCATCCCCGATCTCTTTCACTTACAATGAAATAATAAATAGCAGGGCAAAGAACTGAGGCCCACACTCATGGATTATGTGCTGGTCTCATATAGGAAGGGCCTGAAGCCTCTACTCTTCATTATCATTTTTCTTCTCTCCTTGGAAGACCACTAGGTAGGAAGAAGTCAAACCAAGAGAAGGGACAGGTTATGGTTAAACAGTACTTTTTAAATGCAACCCATCTGGCTAGGTAGGCAATCAAAGAGGCTCCTCTTTATCAAATGATTATATAGTCTACCCTTTTAAGGGGTTGATGCTATAGCTCTATATACTATAGATCAGGAAATTGTCCTATGGGCAGAAGCACATTTCCATCACCATACCCACCTTGTCCAAGGTTCCTCTTAGTTTAGGCTAGGTTTTAAAATATAAAATTATCTAGAATGTAATATATTATATATGTGCATATATATGTATGTGCATTTATGTATATGCATGTATGTATGTATGTGTGTATATGTAATTAGAAATGCCAAGTTCACCCACTTGCATCTTTGGCTATCACCAGTCATCTTGACCTTTATCTTACCTTTGGACTTGGATGACCCAGGAGGAGAGAGTGAGGCTGACAAGTTTACACATCTCTGCCACATTCATATCCAATTCATGTGCAAGTCAAAATATCACCCTTGTGATGTCATTGGTCTTCTTTGAGAACAAAGGACAAACAAAAACAACAATTAATTCATAGTATTTTGCAATTCTCTCTCACATTAGCCTGTATTTTGGATTCCTACCCTGAACACAAGGAAAATCTCCAAAGATGGTTTGTGCTCATTTCCTCATTAAAGTTCTTTCTTTCCTCTCAACTTCACCATGAGACAATTGGAAAACATGCTCACATTACAGTTTAGAATATGTTTATTATAATAAATAATATTTCAAATCCAGCAAAATTAAGCATAATCCTACATGAAAAAATGAATATTTAATGAATTGTCAGACTTCCAGGATTTTGTTTAAAAAAACAAACAAACCTGAACTTAATAGAAGATTTGACCTATAAGATTAAAAAGAAATTTAAGGTATATATCAAAGATTAATTAAAAGTGATTCCATAAGACAGACTGTTTACCTTTTATATAAGAAAATGTAAAATTTATGCCTGATTGTTATTTGTAATTGGGTAGTTCATAAGAAAGATTGGGGTAGACCTAAAATATGATATGATTTTAAAAAGTAAAACCATTTAGGAACAGGTAAAAGAGTAATTATTTTATACAAATGAGGTGTGAGAGAAAGAAATGACAGAGGAATTAGATGGGGGAGGAGGGTTGTTAGCTCTGGAACTCTACTTTTATTGAGAATGTGTTTAAGAGGGAACAATACCTTTATCTTTAGAAGGGTATAAAAGTTTTCTAAGTTCAGAAAGAAGTAAAAGATTAAGGAGATAGGAAGTGAGGAGAGCATAAGGGATTCTTAAAAGGTAGGTTAGGGAATAGGACAAGAAGGGTATAGAAGGGTGTTCAGACTGAGGGGAATGGGAGGATAAGAGAGGGCTCCTTGGAGGAGGGGTAATTTAGGTAATAGGAAGGCAAGGTAGTGAGTAGATGTAAACTAGAGGAGTCAAGAGGGATAGGAAATCAGAGATACACAAGAACATAAAGTAAAGATCAAGGATGGTAATCATAATCTGAGACTAAATGAAGGCTAAAACAGATTAAATCAAAAGAGAAAAACAGGGAAAATACACTATGTGTCAGTTATATTCATCAATTTTGGTTTGGACTGTTTAAAACAACTAGAGAGTACAAGGTTGGAATATTGCTATGGTATAGGAAATGATGAGTTGGTAGACTTGGAAAAATATGAAAAGACTCAGGTTTGTGAAGGAAGAAGTTATGCACCCTCAGAGAAATGGGGGACAAAAAAGTACAGTTTGTTCTTACATAGACGTATATGAATACATTTGTCTATATATGAATATGATTATAGATACCTAAGCATATGTAAGTGTATGTATTTGTATCAATATCTTTCTGTGTATATGTGTATATATGTATGTGTGTATAGATGCATATGTGTATGTACACACACATGTGTATCTCCATGTTGAGTTGTAGCCTCCTTGGGAGGGAGTGGTAAAGGGGAAAAAGAAGAAAGTAAAAAGTACATAGCAGAGAGCAAAAGAAAACTAAGAAGAAAGCAAAGATAGACACCTCTGAAGACAATGCATAGTATTTATTTTATACACTTTCTTGAAATGGAAATTTATTGCTGTATGTTTAGAATCCTCTTATGTTCTGCTGTGCACATGGCAAAACTTTTTTCTTTTACTGTTTTGTATTTAAGTTTGAATATTTAAGATTACAATATGTTTCTTTTTCTTTTCTTATTGTATATTTAAGTTTTAGGACTTAAGTCTAAAAATAAATTAAAAAAACAAAAAAGAAGTGATGTTTCAATGGACTCAAAAGACTCTCAGGGCATTGACTCAAGTTAAGTATTAGCCATCCCAAGTCCTAGGAGGAAATGCTGCCCCTTTCAAGAGATGAGTTCATAACTTCACTATTTTTTTTTAATCTTAATGTTTTATTTTCCCAATTATATGTAAAAAAATTTTGACATTCTTTTTGTTTGAAATTTGAATTAAAATTTTCTCCCTCTCTTTCCTCCCCCCACTTCACTGAGAAGGCAAGAAATTTGCCACAGTTTATACATATATAGTCATGCAAAACATATTTCTATGCAAGTTATTCTGTGAAAGAAACCCCTCTCCCAATATCATGAAAAAGGAAGTAAGAAAAATCTTTGATCCGCATGCAGCCTCTACCAATCTTTCTCTGGAGATGGACAGCACCATTCATCCTAAGTCCTAAGAACTGTCTTGGATCATTGTATATCTGAGAATAGCTAAGTTATTCATAGCAGATCATCATACAATATGGCCATTAATGTGTACAATGTTCTCCTTGTTTTGCTCATTTAGTTTCATATCAATTCATGTAAGTCTTTCCACGTTTTTCTGGGAACATCCTGTTCATCATTTTTAAAAGTACAATAGTGCTTTATCATACACAAGAATCATCACAATCATATACAAGACCTTGTTCAGCCATTCCCCAATTGATAGGCATCCCCTCAATTTCCAATTCTTTGCTACCACAGAAAGACTTGCTATAAATATTTTTTGTACATATATGGCCTTTTAGTTTTTGTTTTTTATCTCTTTGAAATACAGACCTAGTAGTGGCATTGCTTTCAAAGGGCATACACAATTTTATAGTCCTTCGGGCATAGCTCCAAATTGCTCTCCAAAATGGATGTATCAGTATACAACTTCACCAGTAGTATGTTAGTGTTTTAATTTTCCCTCATCCCCTGCAATATTTGTCATTTTTCTTTTCTGTCATATTAACCCACCTGATAGGTGTGAGTTGGATACCTCAGAGGTGTTCTGATTTCACATGATTGTAGATGCTTCTGATTACTTTATCTGAGAACTGCCTGTTCATATCCTTTGACCATTTATCAATTGAGTAATTGCTCCTAGGTTTATGAATTTGACTCTGTTTTCTCTACGTTTGAGAAAGGAAGTCTTTATCAGAGAAATTTACTGTAATTTTTTCGCAGTAATGATGACCAGCTATATATTTCCCTCCATCCTATTTTCTCCCTGCTTATCCTACTCTCTCCATCCTTTTCTCTTCTCCATTCTTAAGAGCGTTACCCTTCTGACTTTTACTCCTGAAATCTACCTTCCTTTCTATTAGCTCCTCTGTGCCTCTTATCCACTTTGCTTCCTACTTTCTTGCATGGTATGATAGATTTCTACCCCCAACTGCCTGTGTATATTATTCCATCTTTGAGATCATTCTGATGAGAGCAAAGTTCATGTGCTCCCCTCTTCACCTCCCCCCGTTTTCTTCTTTTTAATGTGTTATTTATTTATTTTTCAGTTCTTAACATTCACTTCCACAAGAATTTGAATTCAAAATTTTCTCCCCATCTCTCCCCACCCCTACCCCAGTACAGCATGGTCCCTATCCACCACTTCCCCCAGTCTATCCTCCCTTCTATTGCCCACCCTTCTTCCACCTCCCTTCCCTTTTATTTTCCTGTAGGGCAAAATAGATTTCTGTACTCCATTGCCTCTTATAGCTTAATTTCCTGTTACATGCTAAAATAATTTTTAACATTCATTCTTAAAGTTTTGAGTTCCATACTCTCCCTCCCTCTTTACCCACCCTTATTGAGAAAACCAGCAATTCAATACAGGTCATTTATGTGTAACAATGTAAAGCACTTTCATAATAGTTATATTGTAAAAGATTAACCACATTTCCTTCTGTCTGATATCCTGACATTCTATTCCATTCTCTTCCTTGACCTGTCTTCCCACAATATTGTTTGCTTCTGATTATTCCTATCCCCAATTTGCTGTCCCTTCTATTATCTTTCCTCTTCTCTCCCCTTTCCCCTTTCCTTCCTGCAGGGTAAAATAGATTTCCATATCCAACTGAGTGTGTGTTATTCCCTCCTTAAGCCAAATTCCATGAGAGTAAGGCTCCCTTAATTCCTTTCATCTCTCCAATCTTTCCCTCCATTATAAAATCTCTTTCTTCCCTCTTTTATGGAAGATGATTTGCTACATTCTACCTCTCCCTTTCTCTTACTACTAGTACATTCCATTGAACAGTAAATTTTATTTTTTTAGATATTCTCCCTTCATTTTCAGCTCACCCTGTGCCCCTGCTCTCACTATATATATATACATATATATATATACACACACACGTATATATATAAATGCATACACACATATATATACACACATACATACACACATAAACTAATGTACATATACATACTTAAACATATATAATGTACACATACATACCTACCCATACACTCCTACATATGTATGTGTGCACATATGCATATATATACATATACATATATGAATATTACCTCTAACTACCCTAATACTGAAAAAAGTGTCATGACTTACAAGTACCATCTTTCCATGTAAGAATGTAAATAGTTCAACATTAATGAGTTTGTTAAGACTTCTCTTTCCTGCTTGCCTTTTCATGTTTCTCTTGATTCTTGTATTTGAAGGTCAAATTTTCTATTCAGATCTGGTCTTTTCAGCAAGAATGCTTGGAAGTCTTCCATTTAATTGAAATTCCATTTTTTCCCCTGCAGTATTATACTCATTTTTGCTGGATAAGTAATTCTTGGTTTTAATCCTATCTCCTTTGACCTCTGGAATATCATATTCTAAGCCCTTTCATCCCTTAGTGTAGAAGCTGCTAAATCCTATGTTATGCAAATTGTATTTCTGCATTATTTTAATTGCCTCATTCTGGCTGCTTGAAGTATTTTCTTCTTGATCTGGGAGGTCTGGAATTCAGCTATAATATTCCTGGCAGTTTTCATTTTGGGATCTATTTCAGGAGATGATTGGTTGATTCTTTTCATTTCTATTTTCACCTCTGGTTTTACAATTTCAAGGCAGCTTTCCTTGATAATTTCTTGAAAGATGATGTCTAGGCTCTTTTTGGAACATGGCCTACAATTAGTGCAATAATTTTTAAGTTGTCTCTCCTGGATCTGTATTCCAGGTCAGTTGTTTTTCTAATGAGATATTTCACATTTTTTTCTATTTTTTTCATTCTTTGATTTTGTTTGATTGTTTCCTGATGTATCATAAAGTCATTGTCTTCCACTTGTCCAATTCTAACTTTTAAGGAATTATTTTCTTCAGTGAGCTTTTGCATCCCCTTTTGCATTTGGTCAATTCTACTTTTTAAGGAATTCTCTTCAGTGAATTTTTGTGTCTCTTTTCCTTTTGAGCAATTTTGCTTTTCTCTTCATTGGATTTTTGTGCCTCTTTTACTATTTTGCTATTATGGTTTTTTAAGGTGTTATTTTTTTCAGTATTTTTTGCAATTCCTTTACCAAGCTATTGACTTATTTTTCTAGATTTTCTTGCATCACTCCCATTTCCCTTTCCAGTTATTTGTCCAAGTCTTTTATTTGATTTTTAAAATCCTTTCTGAGTTCCTCCATGTTCTGAGACCAATTTTTATTGTGCTTTGAGGATTTAGATGCAGGAATTTTGACTTTATTGTCATTTTTGCTTAGTGTGTGTTTTGATTGTCCTTGTCACCGTAGTAACTTTCCATGCTAAGAAGATTTTTCTGTTGTTTACTCATTTTCCAGTCTATATCTTGACTTTTAACTCTATGCTAAAATGAGGCTCTGCTTTCCAAGTACAGGCTGTAGTGTCTCAAACTTCAGATTTTTTGTGCAGCTTTTTTCAGAGGTAATTGTAGGGATCTGAATTCCTAGGTAGTATGACCTAGGGAGAGGTGTATTTACTACTCTTCTGAACTGTACTCTGGTTTATGAGAAACCATAAGCACTCTTTTCAACCCTGGAACTGTGACTAGGGTATCTGCTCCCCTGTGGCCACAAGCTTTGCTGTGCAAGTGCTCCTCCCCACACTGGAACGAAGACCTAGGGCTCCAAGCCAGATATAAGTATAGGAAATGAAACAGAGTCTTGACTCAGGTGGCAGCAAAGGGTTCCCAGTACATATCCTTCTGACTGTTTGTCTGAACCCTTACTGTCTGTGGGTTGAGAGGTCTGGAAACTGCCAAGGCTTTAGTTACCTTGAGGCCTGCTCCTAGTTTCCTGGGACCTGGTCTGCATTAATGGGGCCCATTCTACTTTTGTATAGTTCTAATTGTTAGGATGAAGTAAGGAAGACTGCCCCAGAAACCTCCAAATTTTATGACCCTAGACAGGTCACTTAACCTCTTTCATCCTCAGTTTCTTCATCCTCATTTCTCAGTGGGGAGAAGAGTATCTACCTCTATTGTTGTGAGGATCAAATGAGATAATGTATATAAAGCACACCACTACAACTGAAGTGCTATATAAATGCTAGCTGTTATTGTTGTTATTGCCATGAAATTTTTTCTTTGTATCAGTCTAATTTGCCTCTTTAAAATCTGCACCCATTACTTCTACCTTCTGGAGCCACACAAAATCAGTCTGATTCCTCTTACACATGAAAGCTTTTCAGACAGTTGAACAAAGTTATCATGTTCTCCCCTGAGTCTTCTCTTCTTCCACATTAAGCATTCCCAGGTCCTGTAGCCATTCTTCATGGAATTAGGAGCTCAAGGCTCTTCACCATGCTGGATGTCCTCTTATGGATCTTTTCCATCTTATCAATGCATATTTTAAATTGGAGTGCCCCACTGAACACAAAAATCTAGACAAAGTTTGACGGGCAGAGTTTAGAAGGACTATCAGCTCCTTATTCTTGCAATTCCTGACCCACTTGATGCTGACCAAAATTACATTAGCTTTTTTGGCTACTCTATCACTGCTGACTCCTATTGAGCTTGCAGTCCACTCAAGGCTTCTTTCCAACAGTCTCTCTCCTTTCTCTTACTTGTGAACTTAATTTTTTTGTCCCTAAGCATAAGACTTTACATCAATCCCTACAAAATTTTATCTTATTAATTTCAGCCCAGTTCTTTAGCCTATCAGAATCTTATTGGATTGTAACTCTATCATGTACTGTACTAGCTGTTATTTCCAACTTGTTGTCATCTGATAATATTCAAATGCAGCACATGTACTCTTGCTCACTCCCTGAGAAGCCAGCAGGCTACATACATCTCCTGCTCTGAGTTCCAGTCACTGAAAGTATTTTTGTCTGGTGAGGTGTAGTCATGGTGGTGGTGGTGGTGGTGGTGGTGGCGGTATGTGTGTGTGCGTGTGTGTGTGTGTGTGTGTGTGTGTGTGTGTGTGTGTGTGTGTGTCTATTGCTGTTGGCTTGAGGCCCTACCAGTTGTATCTCCCTCCATTCTACAGTTAGATACTAATCCATGAAGTTTTCTTGCATTTAGGTAGAAGAAAGGCAGTGTTGGTGATGAGAACATCATGTGATGCACAAGTCTTCAGCAGTAAATGACCTTTGCTGTTGTTGTTTCCAACTCCACTCCTCCCTAGGACTCCCTGCCAAGTCTGGTGTCAATAATAAGCATCCCAGTTCCATTTAACACTTAACATCAATGAGCTTTTATTAAGGCATAGTTTCAGTGAAGACACAGGAAGAACAAATATACAAACATTTCTTCTCACCCTCTCAGGAATACACTCTTTGTTTAATTCCTACATAATATGGGTCTCATCAGGTTCCTGCAGCCTGACTGACAGATGAATCCTATAATTTTTCAGTTGTCTCTCCTGGAATTATTTTCCAGGTCACTTGTTTTTCCAGTGAGAGATTTCACATTATCTTCTATTTTTTCATTCTTTTTTTTTTTTTTTGCAATTTCTTTGTTTATCTCAAAGTCCTTAGCTTCCACATGTTCAATCCTAATTTTTAAAGAAGTATTTTCTTCACTGAGCTTTTGAACCTCTTTTGCTATTTGGCTAATTTTGCTTTGTAAAGTATTCTTCTCCTCATTGGCTTTTTGGAACTCTTTCACCAATTGAGTTAGACTATTTTTAAAGGTGTTATTTTCTTCAGCATTTTTTTGGATCTCCTTAACAAGCTATTGACTTGCTTTTTGTGATTTTCTTGCAGCATTCTCAATTCTCTTCCCAAATTTTCCTCCACCTCTCTTACTTGACTTTCAAAATCATTTGTGAGCTCTTCCATGGCCTGAGACCTTTGCATATTTATTTTGGAGGTTTTGGATGCAGAAGCCTTGACTTCGTCTGATGTTATGCTTTGTTCTTCCTCATCTGAAAGATGGAAGAAAATATATGTTCACCACAAAAGTAACCTTCTATATATAGTGTTATCTTTTCTCCCCTTTTTTTGTTGAATTTTCCCAGCTGGTTTCCTGACCTCTGTTAAGAGAAGGGTATATTCTGGGGACCTGTATATTCTCAGTTCCTCCTGTGGCACAATCAAGGGAAAGGTGTTTACTCCTCTCCTGACCTGAACTCTGGTCTGAGACCAATCAAAAATTTTTTGCCAAGAATCTGCAATTGAATTCCCTCTCCAGTGCTTCCACCAGGTCCACCACCAGTGCTCCTCTTCACCCCTGGTGGAGCTCAGGGCTGAAGATCAAATTAGTGACTCAATTCCCCCAGGGGCTTTAGGCTGAGATCTCCCAGGGTTGCCACTCAGAGCTGAGATTCAATCAGCCCTTCAATTCCCACAGGGTCTTTGGGTGGAGGGCTGTCTGTACCAGATTCAGGTGCTGTGCTGCTCACAGTCTCCTCATCACAACAGAAAGAAAGCTGTGCAGCTGGGGTGGAAATGAGAAGGGGCAGCTGGGACATGGTGATACCAAGAGAGTGGAAGCCTCCAAACTCAACAAAGTCCTCAGCAAGGAAGTGATCATTTTGGCTGCCTGTGAGAGGAACCACATTCCAGCTTTGACAGAAACTCGCTCCGTGTTTGCTTTTGGAGAGAACAAGATGGAGCAGCCAAACCGATGCCATAGCCAATACCAAAGTGACTTGTGGGGCTGAATTCAGTATGATAATGGACTGCAAAGGAAACCTCTATTCCTTTGGGTACCCTCAATATCGCCAGCTGGTACACAATACAAACAGGAAATTCACTACCAGGCCTCAGATGATAGACTATGACTGTGAGTTGTTCCATTTTGGTAGCCATTTTCACTGAAAAGAAAAAGATGGACACATTTTGCAAGTCCCCAATGTCATTGTCTGAGACATAAGCTGTGGCACCAATCACACGCTAGTTCTAGACTTTCAGAAACATGTTTTCTCTTGGGAGGTTGGAGAGGATGTCCCTCTGGGCTATGCAGAGCAGAAAGTCCCTTGCCTGGTGAAGTTCTTTGATTTTACCCCTGTGGGGCTACACAAATCTACATTGGCTACACTTGCTCCTTTGCTGTCAGTGAAATTTGTGGCCTGTATTTCTGGGGTGCTACCAACACTTCTCAGAAGTCTGCCATGTATCCAAAAGCTGTGTAGGAACTCTGTGATTGGACAATTAGAAGCTTAGCATGTGGGAAGAGTGCTATTTTCTTGCCTGCCAAAGAGAACACCATCAACTGGGGCCCCATTCCAACCTTCAATGAACTGGGCTCTGGTGACCACAAGTCCAAGTCTTCCAACACAGCCCAAGAAGTGAAAAGCCTGGATGGCATTTACACAGAGCAGGTTGCATTGCCTACTTGCACTCCTTGGTAATCCTGAGGGACCACTGAAAAAGAAAATAGAAAAAACCTCACTGACTCTAATCCCAGCATCCTATCCTGATGCCAGAGGCAGCAAGGGTGCCAGCGGGTCTGTCTTTAGGCACTTCCAGGCAGCTGACGTTGCCAATGCTCACTGGCACACAAAGAAGGCAGATTCAGGAAAAGGTGGCCCTAAGCTGCTATTTCTTAGTCTTCTTGAGGTTCCAATGTATCAGCAAATTCAATGTTTACTACCGATTTACAGTAGGATCACCAAAGGTTTTGTCTCTCCCTTTCTCTCTTTTCTGCCTTCCCCTACCACAAATGTTTAATTAAAATATTTCCTCTTAGTTGAGGAGTTAGCATTCCTAAAAAACAAACATAAAAAAACCCTCCTTCGAAGAGCATCCATATAAAAATTCCCTCTTCCAAGAATGATATTTTTAACAAAGTGTCCCTCTTTCAAAAGCATCCTCTTTACCCAAACGAGAAAAGATTCCAGAGAGGTTCTTTGCAACTAAATACACCTATTCATGCAAATTTTCCTTTCCTATCGAATCTAGCAGTGACATTTTACAGGGCTAACTCTTGTGCTAATAACCTAACCACTGAACTTTTATTTATTTCCCTTAGTACGTTTTATCTAGAACTGACATTTCATCATAGAAAGAATATCCGCCTTTTTAAAGCTTTGAAACCCAGAACCGACTTATGGCAGAATACATGACTGCCAATATCCTGTCACTTTTAAGAGATGCTGAAAGACTTCACAGCTCAAAAGCCATACTTCTCAGCTAGCTAAAAGATTTCAACCTTTTATCTTTCCAGAGTCACAGAATCAATATTGGAAGGAAAACCCAACATTCTTCCCAGCTAATTCATAGAATTTATCAACAAACAGACTCTTCAACAGTACCCCAATTAATGGTTATCTCAAACATTTGAAGATCACCAGTACGGTGCAAATCAGACATAATGATGTCAGGAATTCCATGGCATTTTGGACAGCGCTCATTAATAGAGAGTCTTTTCTTTGCATGAAGCTGAAAACTTTACAATTTATTGCATAGGAAAAGTGGGTTTTGTTTCCATAAGACACTCTTTATATCCAAGCACATCTGGGGAAGGAGGGAGTACATTAATACTTGGAGCTTAGTTGACTTTCTCTGGTTTCTGGTTGTCCCCTAGGGATACATGGAGGGCTGTGAATGAGACATAGACCTGATAAATTTTGATGTCATAAGGCTAGGTCAGAGGCAGGGAAAAGGGGAAGAAAAAGGGAGGAAGGAGGATAAACAACATCTCAGGATATCGTGAAAATCCAGTTACCTTTGGTAAATGACTACATGGTAGCTAGTTGACCCAGGCAGTAAGTTTGCTGAGCCTAAAGTCGGGGACACCAGAGTCCACAACCTACCTCAAACATTTACTAGTTGGGTTACCCTGGACAAATCATATAACTTCAGTTTCCTTGTATATAAAATAGGGAAAATAATAGCACCTCCATCACAGAACTTTTATGAACATCAAATGAGATAACGTGTGCAATGCACTTTGCAAACCATTAATCCCTATATATTAACATTATTATTGCTCTAAAATGAATTTTCATAAATTAAATTCTCTTTTCTTACTTGCTTATTTGTCTTATTAGCATCATTCAGATATACATTTTCCTAGGTTCCAGTCTGTGAAAAATTCAAAATTAATTATTTTGTGAGCAAACACAAGTGTACTGGGAAAGTCACCTGTTTAAAGAAACCCTGCATTGGTTCCTTTAGAAAGAAGGAAATTCCCATGAAATGGATGGTTTGATAAGTTCTAGTTTCCATTACAGTGTAAAAGGATGTTTAGGGATTCTTTGATAGAAAAATGGTGACTGTGCCTTGAGCCACACTGCTCTCCTGGCCTTGGCTGCTATCAACAGAGACTGGTACCAGAAGACTATCCCTACTAAATAACAATTGATATCAGATGCAACCAGTTACAGACAAGGCAGGTCAAGGAAGAATGGGGTCATGTTGTGTGGCTTTCATCCTGCTTTAATCACTCAGCTACTCCCTTACTTGACCTGAGTCTTGTCTCTAAGGTTCAAAGCCTTGAAGGGAGGCAGACAAGAAGGAATCTATTGCTTTCTAATTAGCCACAGTGTATCTGCACAGGGGTGATGTTGGCCAATGTCCTATGCATGTGATCTTCCTAATATAGACCCCTGAGTGTTCCAGTCTGGATTACTGTGTCCCCTTCCTCCAATTACGTTTAACATTTCATGAATTGGTTCACAGATGAGCAGAGGGTGTTAGTCAAAGGGTAATCACTTATACTGGAGGAAGGCAGTATATATCCCTTAGACCTAACTTGGTTCATAGCCATTGTCATCCATCCTACTGCACTGGAATAAGACTATTCAGATAAGCATTTTGTATCCATGTGCTACTCTTGAGTGTGGGTATGATGGATGGGGGTGTGCGTGGGGCAGAAGTTGAGTGTCATTGATGGGGAATGGGGAATCTCAATAGAGAGATGGATAAAACACTTCCTAAGTTATTTGCTTGTGTTAGGCTCCAAGTTAGAACTACAGTTTGACAATGTGGGTGTGGCTCCAACGAACTGTAGGCCTCTTATTCTGCACTACCCTGAACCAACACAAGACAACCAGCCCCTCCTTTCAAATCTAACCACTATGCAGAGATGGCAGGAAGGTTCCTCTCTATCTTTGAGTATGTATGCGTGTGTCTTGGCAGGAAATAAAGACACTAATTCAAACATCATATGTGCAAGTCCTTTAGATAGATGGAAATAACTCTAATTTCTCTAGGCTGTAATGCTTGGAAAGGACCTTTCTGCAGCAACCCTCTGAGGTGGGTAGCCTAAGTTTCCTGGTCCTCTCCTTGGGTCTGCATTTAAATGACGTATAGCTGTTCAGAATCATCACCCTCACTCTTTCCTTTAGTCATCAAAGGCAAAAGTCAAGATGAGCAGGGACGACTAAGGAGGCAATGGATGACCTTTGTCTTTTCAGATCATAGTCTTTTCCAGGCCTCAGCTGATCTGAGGCAAGAGCTAGGTAAGAAGTAAGACAGAAGATGGTGTCATTTACCATTTACTATCACAAAAGTATCAATCTTGAATTAACTAATTTGCTCGAGGGGAAAGGGAGAGGATATGGAGTAGATCCTGCCATAGTTAGTGTAAGAAGTGAAAAGGGCTGCAGAAAAACAAAAAACAACAGGCTGTTGCTTGCCATTTGGTGAAAGGATAGAACACCCTCCAATACTACTGAAGGCAGCTGGCCTGAGTCAGGTGTTTCATGCCAGCTCTAAGATTCTGATTTGGGTTTTTCAGGGATTGGTCATTTTTCCCCTTATTATGTAAGCTTTGTCACTGGATACCATGGGAACACAAAGAGACCTGAGAGCTCAGACAGGGTCTGCCTGAATAGGAAGAGCACAGACTTCCAAGGAGCTCTTGGGGTAGGGGGAGCAAGAGGAGAAAATGTAGAAAACAAAAGATGTTGTGGAATTAGAGCTAAATAAATTAGAAAAAAAGGGAGGAAGAAGAAAAAATAAATGTTGATGGTTCATAAAAGCAGATTTTGAGGTGCAAAGAGGAAGAAATGGATTAGCAAAAAGAAAAAAAGGAGAAAAAAGAGGAAAAGAAAATGAGTAACAAAAAGCAAATTGAAGAGGAGAAAGAAAAAATCAAGAAGGAAAAGAGGAAGTTGAGAAATAAAAAGATAGAGTAATGGGGAAGAGAAAGCAGAAAAGAAAAAAGGAAGAGGCACAAAAAGGTCACAAAAGAAGAAAGATATAAGAAGAAAAACAAGACAAAAGGTAAAGAAAAAGAAGGAGAAAGCAGGAACTGGAAAGAGAGAAGGAAAGGATGAAAAAGTGGAGGAGGAAAGGGAGAATATTAAGAAGAATAATATCTTGAGGAGAAAGGTGAGGGATGGGAAAACAAGGAGGAGGAAAAGCAGCAAGGCTGGAGGAGCAGGAGGAGGAGGAGGAGGACAACCTCACCAACAACAGGGGAAGAAAAATGCATGGTCAGTCACCTCCCATAAGAGGGAGGGGTCTTATGGTCTTTGAGAGTCCCTTTTTATTCCTGTTGAGACCAGGAGTTTAACACTCAAGCAGCAGGACTTATTTGGTTCCTGGAGGTTTTCCCACCTGGCTTGGGGCAGCCTTACTTTTGCTCAGGAAGGCCTTGGTTGGGAGTGGTAGTGGCAGTCGCCTCTTGTCTCTCATCGTATCTGTGGTGACAAAGACATCAATGTGGGACACCCTTGATTGTCATCAGATGGGTGAGTTATTGACCCACCATGAGATCCCCTAGAACTGGGGACTAGGTCTCAGCTAGAATCACAAACAACTTTCAGTACCTGGGGAGGTTGGGGGGGCAGGGTGGGTGATGAGTGTAGAGGGAAGGTTAGAAGGGATAGGGGAGATTGGGAGGGGGATGTGAGGGAAGTACTTGTGGCCTACCTTGGCTGACTCATGGGCATTGAACCATTTTTCTCTTTTAAGTAAATGATCCATTTTCACCTCTGCAGTGTAATGTTACACAATTGATTACAAAAAATTACTTACATGCTATCCCTCCCTTATCCCAGTTGGCTTGAATGAGCTTATATTTATATGTAACTTTAAGGCTTTCAAAATCCTTTCCACATATTATGTAATAATAAACATGCCTTGATCCTTTGTGGAAGAAACTCAGAGAGCATGGGGGTTCATTAGAATAAGTTTCAGTAGATGTGAATCCATGCTGATTATCTCTGCTGCCAAAAGGCCAACCTTGAGAGAGTAAGCTGAGTTTAGCAACTAAAAATGTATGTGAATGAGAGAAAAGAAAGCAGGATATGAGATATGCTTCTTGCTGCTGCTTTTCAAAGGTCGAGGTAGGTCTAAAATGTGAAGGGAAGGGGATAATATGGTCAAGTATCTAACTGAGGAATATCCCATTAAGTATGGAAAGTTTCTTCCTATTTCAGAATCTCTTATCTTGTGCTTGAATTGGGATCGAGAATTTAAATCAATGCCAATAAATACACCTATTCATGCAAGTTTTCCATTCATATTGACCCCAATGGTGACATTTTACAGGGCGAGCTATTGTGCTAATAGCCTAACAATTGAATTTTTCTTGCTTTTCCTAATTAGTAAATTTTATCTAGAATTGACATTTAATCATAGAAGGAATATTAGCCTTTTCTAAAACTTTAAACCAGGAACTGACTTAGGGCAGAGTGCTTGGCTGCCTATATCCTACGACTTTGAAGAGATGCTGAAAGACCTCTCCACTGAAAATCCATACTCCTGTCAGTCAGCTAAAAGATTTCAACCATTTGTCTTTCCAGAGTCATAGAATCAATATTGGAAGGAAAAACCAAAGTTTCATTAGCAAAGAGATTATTCAACAATACCTCTCTCAGTGGTTACGTCATACATGTGAAGATACCTCTGTGGTCAAGACTACCCATGATGACCTGTGGAACCCATTGCATTTTGGACAGCCCTTATTATTAGAAAGTCTTTCTTTTCATGGAGCTGAAAACTCTCTACAGTTTATTCCCTAAGATAAATCGATTTTGTTTCTCACAAACAAACATGTCTGGGGAGGGGTGTATACATTAACACTTGGAGCTTAGTTGAGTATCCCTGGTTTCTGGTTGTACCTGAGGGGGACAGGGAAGGCTGTGAATGGGACATAGACCTGGTAAATGTTGGTGTCATAAGGCTAGGTTGGAGGCAGAGGAAAGTGTACGAAAAAGGGAGGAAAGAGGATAAATAACATCTGAGGATATTGTGAATATCCAGAGCTGCCTTTTGGGAAATGAAGGCATGGTAGCTAGGTGGCTGAGAAGGTGAGGGTGCTGAGCCTAGAATAGGAAGACCTGAGTTCAAATCCTGCCTCAGATGTTTACTAGATGAGTTACCCTGGACAAATCACTTAACTTCTCTTTCCTTCTAAGTAAAATAAGGACAATCATGGCGCCTACCTCACAGGGCTCTTATGACCATCAAATGAGATAAGCTATGCAGTTTGCTTTGCAAAACTTTAAATGCTGTATGCATGGTAACTCATTATTTTCTGTACATAAAATGAATTTTCATAAAGTAAATCATGTTTTCTTATTTGCTTATTTGTCATATCAACAACATTCATAAATACTTTATCCTTGCTTCCAGTTTGTGAAGAATTATACATTAATATCTGTGTGTACAAATACGAGTGTACTATGGAAGTCACCTTAAAGAAACCCTGAACTGGTTCCTTAGAAAGGAGGAAATTACCACTAAATGACTGGTTTTTTATGTCCTAGTTTCCTTTACATTTTAAAGGGATCTTTAGGGAGTCTTTGATAGAAAAATAGTCACTGAACATTGAGTTATCCTGCTCTCCAGTCCTTTGCAACTGTCAACAGAGAGTGGCACCCAACAGCCATTCCTACTAAAAAACAATTGATATAAAATGCAGCCAGTTGTGTGACTTTTATCCTGCTTTCATCACTGAGCTGCTCCCTTGCTTAAAATGAGTCCTATCTCTAGGGTTGAAAGCCTTGAGGGAAGGTAGAGAACAAAGAATCAATTGTTTTCTAATTAGCCTAAGGGTATCTGAACAGGGGTCCTACTGGACAAGGTTCTGTGCTTGTGAACTTTTTAATATAGAACCCAGAGTATTCTAGTCTGTATTACTGTGTCCCATCCCTCCAGTTATGTTTTGACATTTTATGAACAGGTACACAGATGAGCAAAGGCTGTGGGGTAGAGACTTATGCTTCAGATAAGAGATATACATCACTTACCCCTAATTTTGTTCATAGTCATTTTCTTCCATTTATCTCCACTGTAATAACACTATTCACCCAAGCATTTTTTATCCATGTGCTACTCTAGAATGTGGGTATGAAGGATGGGGGTGGGGTATGGGAAATTCAGTGTCATTGATGGGGAATGGGGACATCTCAATAGAGACATTGATAAAATGCTAGCTAAATTCTTGTTTGTCTATGTTAGGCTCCATGCTATAACGAAATTTTATTAATTTGGGTGTGGCTCCATGGAAATGTAGGCACATAATTCGACAGTACTCTGAGCCAACAAAATCTAACCAAGTCCCCTTTTCAAATCTATCAACTTTGCTCAGAGTGATGTAAGGTTCTTGCAGTGTGTCCATCTACCTTTGCATCTGTGTCTGTGTATCTTGGCAGGAAATAAGAATTCTAATTCATACATGCATGGTACAAATCCTTTAGGTAGGAGGAAAAAACCCTAATTTCGGTGAAAATGTCGATGGGGAACAGAAAAGAGATTTTGAGACTGCCTGGAGGAAGAAACAGATTAGGAAAAAGAAGGAAAGGAGAAAAATAGGAAGAGAAAATAAAAAAGGAAAAAGCAAATTGAAGAGAAGGAAAAAATCAAGATGAGAAAGAGGAAGCTGAGAAAGAAAAGAGAGAAACTGATGAGGAAGAGAAAACAGAAAAGAAAAAAGATAGAGGCACAAAAAGGTCCAGAAAGAAGAAAAAGCTAAGAAGGAAAAGAAGGCAAAAGATAAAGAAATGAGAAAGCAGGAACTGGAAAGAGGAGGAAAGGATGAAAAAGAGGAGGAGCAAAGGGAGAAGTAGAGGAATATGGTGAGGAGGAAAAAGATGAGGGAGGGGAGGACAGCAAGGAGGAAAAGCAGTAAGACAAGGGGAGGAGGATGAAGAGAAGGAGGACAACCACACCATCTACAAGGTCAGAAAAAGTCATGGCCCTTCACCTCCCAGCAGGGGGAGGGGGTTTGTGGCCTTTGACAGTCCCCCACCCCTCCTGTTGGATACAGGACTTTAGCACTCAGACAGCAAGACTGAGTTGTTTTCTGGAGGTTTCCCTACCTGGCTTGAAGCAGGCAGCCTTTTGTCCAGGAAGATCTTCATCATTCCAGTTGGGAGTGGTAGTGGCAGTTGCCTCTGGTCTCTCATTGTATCTGAGGTGACTCAGACATCAATGTGGGACAACCTTGATGGTCATCAGATGGGTGAGTTTTTGACCCCACCATGAGATCCCCTAGAACTGGGGCCTAGGTCTCAGCTAGACTAACAAACAACTTTCAGTACCTGGGAAGGTGGGGGGGGCAGGGTGGGTGATGAGTGTAGAGGGAAGGTTAGAAGGGATAGGGGAGATTGGGAGGGGGATGTGAGGGAAGTTCTGGTGGCCTAGCTTGGCTGACTCATGGGCATTATACTATTTTTCTCTTTTAAATAAATGATCCATTTTCACTGCTACAGTGTAATGTTATACAATTGATTACAAAATTTACTTGCATGCTGTCCCTCCCTTACCCCAGTTGGGTTGAATGAGCTTACATTTATATGTAACTATAAGAATTTCAAAATCGTTTCCATATTTTATTAAACAATGAACATGGCTTAATCTTTGAGGAAGAAACTCAAAGGGCTTGGGGGTTCATTAGAATAAGTTTCAGTAGATGTGAACCCTCAACCAAGTTTAAAACTTGTGAGTTGCTAAGGGGCCACTTCATGGTGAGATTTTTCTCTCTAATATATTTTTTCACAATTGATAGGCCTGTGTGGAAACCTCTAGTCAATGGTCAATGAGTTTTGAATAATTTTTTCCACACTGAAAATCTTCTTGATTATACCTGTTGTTCTCTTGAGTGTCCACATGCCAAGATGTATTGCTCATTTCATTTGAATATTGGGCTCCCCTTGTTTTGGAGATCCTGTGGTCTACAGAGAAGTCCAGTGTAGGGCTAAAGAGTTGGATTGTGTAGCAGGTACCCAGTTAGTAGGAGGAAGATATGGTTGAGCTCGGCTTGCAGTATATATTTTGGGGAGAATGTCAAATACTAGGTGAGGCCTGTGAGTGAATAAGAACAGTAGTATTAGTTAAAATTTGTGGAACATTTGGGCTTGTATGCATTCCATCATCTATAATCATTGTTACTAATGAGAATGCTTGGGGACTATGCTAATCTCTACTGCAACTAGAAGATGGCAAGAAAATGCAACAACATCCTTCTCAGAGAAGGACAAATCCCAGATCACGTAAGAGGTCTGCTAATTGAACCAACCTCGCCTTGAGCAATTCTTGATTTAGGGGCAGCAGCATTCTTTATAGAGCATGCCTCAAGACCTGGTCAGGTGCAACAAGTGGTGATGGCATGCAACCTTTCCACCCAAAAATCTGTAATATGGAACCATATCTACAGGACCCTAGTTTTCAAAGGAATAAATCTAGAAATACTAGAAAATGAAACATAAAGTGAAGAAAAAGAAGATGGACAAGTCTTTAGATGGATCGGTGAAGAAAGGCAGAGACTGAATTTGAGAGAAATTTAGGAGTATTTGAGGAAAAATTGAAGATTGACTTGAGTTTATGGAAGATGAGGTGAACTCCATCTAATGAGGCCTCCAGATGGAGAAGGATCAAGGAAAAAATTTCAAAAAGGAAAACAACTCAAGGAAGTGCAGAAGGTATAGCAAAGTACAAAGAGGAAGGTGAAACACTTTGGTAAGGATAGAAGGAATGAAACAATTGGATGAGTCTACCTATGTGCTGCTTAGAGAACTGAGAGAAAATAGCTAGTCAAGTTTTTAACAGGTTAAAAACTAAAATGAAACAACCCATAAAGGAAACAGAGAACATGGAGAGAAGAGTTCTTAAGGGAATGAATCTGTAAGGAAAGTCTACCTATAAAAGATGGAATGAGGTGATGCAGTGGATGGGGAGCTAGAATTGGAGTCAGTATGACCTGAGTTCAAATCCTGCCTCAGACAATTATTAGCTATGTGACCACGATCAAGTCACTTGTTTTTTCTCTGTTTAAGAATAACTTTTGAAGAAGAAAGGATAGAATGAAAATGACTAATTAGGAAATTTATACCACTTAGCAAATATATACTCTATACTTATGAATATATGGACATTTGTTTCATTAGCCAATTAAATAAGGAGACCAAAGATGTCCTTGATGAATTCAAATCATGGACCTGAAGAAAATGACATCTCTGGGAACTGACAGAATTGCTAGATGAGATTGTTGAACCACCGTTGATGATGGTAGTGAAAGTGTTTAGCATAGGAAGACCGTGAGAAGAAGAAATACTGGCCTGAATTTTTTTAAAATGGAAAAAAATGGATAGAATAAATCTTTATTGCCTTTGAATAATGTGCTAAATCTAATAAGATTAATTTCAGTATGGTAAGTTCTTCCACCTGGGTTTGAGATATAAAGAGTGAAAGACACAGATAGTAATCATAACTGGGAATGTGAATGGGATGACATCTCCCAAAAAACTGAGAGAGATAGCAGAATGGATTATGAACCAGAATCTAACAATATGTTGTTTACAAGAAACATATTTGAATTATGGGGATACACACAGGATGAAGGTAAAAGGTTGGAGTGGAATATATTGTGCTTCAACTGATATAAAAAAAAATCAGGGGTAGCAGCCCTAATCTCAGAAAAAGCACAATCAGAAATAGATCTAATCAAAGAGATAAGGAAGGAAAGAATATCCTGCTAAAACACACCATGGACAATGAAGCAATATCATTTCTAAACACATATGCTCCAAGTGGTATAGCATTTGAAATCTTAGAGGGAAGTAAAAGGAGTTTCAGGAAGAATAGACAGCAAAACTATACTAGTGGAGGACCTCAACCTCTCTCTTTCTGAACTGGAGAAGTCTATCCTCAGAACAAACAAGAAAGCAGTTAATGAGGTGAATAAAACTCTGGACAAGGTAGATAAGACAGATCAATGGAGAAAACTGAATGGGGATAGAAAGGAATATACTGTTTTCTCAGCCGTACATGGCACATACGCAAACATGGACCATGGACTAGGGCATAAAATCCGAACAATCCAGTTCAGAAAGGCAGAGATACTCAATGCATCCTTCTCAGATCATAATGCAATAAAAATCACATGTAATAAAATCCAATGGAAAGATAGACCAAAAATTAATGGAAAACTAAATAATCTAATCCTAAGAATGAGTGGGTTAAACAAGAAATCATACAAACAATCAACAACTTCATTCAAGAGAAAGACAATAATGAGACAACCCACCAATATTATGGGATACTGCAAAAGCAGTTCTTAGGGGAAGCTTTATATCTTTGAATGCCTACATGAATAAAATAGAGAAAGAGGATATCTATGATTTCGGCCTGAAAAAGTGAGAAATCGAACAGATTGGAAATCCCCAAGTAAATGCCAGATTAGAAATACTGAACACCAAAGAAAGGATTAATAAAATTAAAATTAAGAAAACAATTGAACTAATAAACAAAACTAAGAGTTGGTTTTATGAAACAAAAACAAAAAAATTGATAAACTTTTGGTCAACTTGATTTTAAAAAAAGACAGAAGAAAACCAAAATAGCAATATCAAAAATGAAAAAGGCGAACTCACCTCCAATGACAAGGAAATTAAAAGAATAATTACAAATTACTTTGCCCAACTACATGCCAATAAATTCGACAATCTACATGAGCTGCATGATTATTTTTTAAAAAAATATGAATTGCACAGAATAACAGAAGAGGAAGTTGAATACTTAAATAACCCCATCTCAGAAAAGAGAAATTGAATAAGCCATTAGTGAACTCCTTAGGAAGAATTCTCCAGGGCCAGATGGATTTGCAAGTGAATTATCAAACATTTAAAGAACAGTTAATTCCAGTACTATATAGACTATTTGGGAAAATCGGGGAAGGAGGAGTCCTCCCAAATTCCTTTTATGATACAAATATGGTTTTGATACCTAAACAAGGAAGAATCAAAATAGAAAAAGAAAATTATACATCACTTTTTCTAATGAATAGAGATGAAAAAATTTTTTAAAAGATTTTAGTACAAAGAATACAGCAACATCTCATGAGAATAACACGTTATGACCTGGCAGTGTTTATACCAGTAATGTAGGGCTGCTTCAGTATTACGAAAACTATTCCCATTATTGGTCATATCAACAACAAACCTAACAGAAACCACATGATTATCTCAACAGATGCAGAAAAAGCTTTTGACAAAATACAACATCCATTCCTGCTAAAAACATTGGAGAGCATAGGAATAAATGGAATTTTCCATAACATTATAAGGAGTACCTATCTAAAACCTGCACCAAGTATTATATGCAATCAAGGTACGTTAGATGCATTCCCAATAAGAATCAGAGATGAAATAAGCATGGCCATTGTCAGCAATATTAACCAATATGGCACTAGAAATGTTAGCTGTAGCAATAAGACAAGAAAAAGAAATTGAAGGAATTAGAACAGGCAAAGAGGAAACTAAGTTAACACTCTTCACAGATGATACAATGACATACTCAGAGAATCCTAGAGATTCAAGTAAAAAACTACTGAAATAATAAACAACTTTGGCAAAGATGCAGGTTACAAAATAAACCCACACACATCTTCTCCATGTTTATCTATTACTAACAAAGCCCAACAGCAAGAGATAGAAAGAGAAGTGCCATTTAAAGCTAGTGTAGACACTATATAATATTTGGAAATCTACCTGCCAAAAGAAATCCAAGGACTATATGAATACAGTTACAAAACACTTTTTGCACAAATAAACTCAGATCTAAGTAAGTGGAAAAACAGCAGTTGCTCGTGGGTAGGCCTAGCTAATATAACAAAAATGACTATTCTACCTAAATTAATTTACTTGTTCAGTGCCATACCAATCAAACTATCTGATAATCATTTTCTAGAGCTAGAAAACATAATATCAAAACTCATCTGGAAGAACAAAAGGTGCAGAATATCAAGGGAACTAATGAAAAGAAATGCTAGGGAAGGTGGAATAGCTCTATCTGATCTCAAATTGTGTTATAAAGCAGCAATTACCAAATTATCCTGGTAGTGGATAAGAAATAGAAGGGTAGACTAGTGGAATAGGTTAGATACTCAAGACACAGGAGTCAAAGAATATAGCAATCTACTGTTTCATAAACCCAAGGACCCCAACTTCTGGCATAAGAACTCACAGTGTGACAAAAATTATTGGGAAATCTGGATAACATTGTGGCAAAAACTGGGCATAGACCAATGCCTGATACCATACACAAGAGAAAACTCCAAATGGGTATATGATTTAGGTATAAAGATTGATACTATAAACAAATTAGTGCAGCGAGGAATACTGTATTTATCAGATTTATGGAGAAAGGAAGAATTTTTGACTAAAGAAGATATTGAAAGCATTATGAGGTACAAAATGGATAATTTTGATTACATTAACCTGAAAAGTTTTTACACAACCAAACTCAATGCAATCAATATTAGGAGGGAAGCAGAAAACTGAGAATTTTTGCATAGTATCTGTGATAAAAGTCTCATTTCTAAAATATGCAGAGAACTAAATCAAATGTACAAGAATACACATCATTACCCAACTGAGAAATGGTCAAAGGATGTGAATAGGCAGCTTTTACAGTAAGAAATTAAACCTATGTATAGTCATGAGAAAAAATGCTCTAAATCACTATTGATTACAGATATGCAAGTCAAAACAACTCTGAAATACCACATCAAACCTATCAGATTGGCTAATGTGACAAAACAGGAAGATGATAAATATTGGAACACTAATTCATTGTTGGTGAACTGTGAGCTGATCCAAGCATTCTGGAGAGCAATTTGGAACTATGGCCAAAGTGCTAAAAAAATACACATACCTTTTGACTCAGCAATACGACTTCTAGGACTATATTCTCAAGAGATCATAAAAACGGTACAAAAATGTACAAAAATATTTATAGCAGCACTCTCTGTGGTAATCAAAAACTGGAAATCAAGGGGATGCCCATCAATTGGGGAATGGCTGAATATATTGTGGAATATGAATGAAATGGAATACTATTGCACTAGAAGACATGATGAACAGGAAGACTTCAGAGAGGCCTGGAAAGACTTATATGAACTGATGGAACAGAACCAGGAGAACTTTGTACACAGCAAGAACCATACTGTGCGAGTAGTTTTTCTGCTAGACTTAGAACTTCATTGCAATGGAAGGACTTTACAAAGTCCCAATGGTCTTTTAAGGCAAAACGCCTTCCACATCTGGAGAAAGAACTACAGAATTCGATCACAGAATGTAGCAAAACATTTTCTTTTGCATTACGTTTTCATTTGTTTTATGATTTCTCCCATTCGTTTTAATTCTGCTTTGCAACATGATTAAGGTGAAAATGTATTTCATAGGAACGTATGAGTAGAACCTATATAAAATTGTATACTGTGTCGAGAAGGGAGGGGAAAATTAGGGGGGAAGGAGAGGAAGGGAGGGGGAAAATACTCAAATTATGTAAGTGAAGGTAGAACACTGAAATCAAACAAAGTAATACAAAAGAAAGAAGCTTAGCTTGTGGGAAGATCGGTATTATCTTAGCAGCAGATGAGAGCACCATCAGCTGGGGCCTCTCCCAACCTTCCATGAATTGGGCTATGGCAATCACAAGTCCAAGTCTTCCAACCATGCCCCAAGAAGTGAAAATCCTGGATGGCATTTACATAGCGCAGGTTGCCATAGGCTCCTCATATTATTTGGTGATAAAGAGACAACAGAACGAGACTAAAAAGAAAAAGTGAAAATAAATTCCCTGAGTATAATCCCTGCATCCTCCCCTGATGCCAGGGGGAAGTAAGGGTGCCAGGGAGCCTGTCTCCAGGCAGCTCCAGGCAGCCAACATTGCCACTGGAACACAAAGAAGGCCAATGAGAAGAGATTATTCAGTGAAAATGTAGCCCAAAGCTCCTATTTGTTCATCTTTCAGAGGTGATATTTTATAAGCCATTAAAACATTTAATACCTATTTATTGTATCATCTCCAAAGAGTTTCTCCCTCCCTTTCTCCATTTTCTTCCCCATCATACCAAAAATATTTAAATAAAGTATTTCCTCTTAGTTGATTAGTTAGCATTTCTAATAAAATTTACATCAAAACCCTCCTTCTTTCAAGAGAATCCTTACAAAAAACCCTTTCCAAGAATGTCACTGTAAAAAAGACTCCCTTTTTCAAAAGCATCCTCTTCATGCAAATGGAACCATATTCCAGAGGGCCGCTTTGCAACTAAATACACTTATTCACGCAAGTTTTCCTCTCATATTCCCTCCAACAGTGACATTTCACAGGGCTAGCTATTGTGCTAATAGCCTAGCAACTGATTTTTTATATATTTTCCTAAGGAATTTGTTTTACCTAGAACTGACATATAATCATGGAAGGAATATCAACCTTTTCTAAAGCTTTAAGACTAAGAAATGACTTATGGTAGAATACATGGCTGCCAATATCTTGTGACTTTTCAGAGATACTGAAAGACCTCTCAACTCAAAATCCATACTCCTGTCAGCCAGCTAAAAGGTTCCAAATTTTTATCTTTCCAGAGTCACAGAATTAATATTGGAAGGAAAACCCAAAGTTCCTGCCAACTAATTCACAAAAATTAACTACAAAACGAATCTTCAACAATACTCCCAATCAATGGTCATCTCAATCCTTTAAAGATCAACACTATGGTGAAGATCACCCATGATGCCTTGAGAAATCCCATTGCATTTTGGACAGCCCTCACTCATTATTAAAATGTCTTTTCTTTGCATGGAATTGGAAACTCTTGACAATATATTCCTTAAGGTAAGTGGATGTTGTTTCTAGAAGATCCTGTTTATATGCAAGCATGTCTGGGGAAGGGTGAAATACACTAAGTGAGCTTAGTCGAGTTTCTCTGGTTTCTGGTTGTCCCTGAGGGGGATAGGGAAGGCTGTAAATGGGACATAGACCTGGTAAATTTTGATGTGATAGGGCTAGATCAGAGGGAGTGTCAAGGGGAAGAAACAAGGGGGAAAGAGGATGAATAACATCTGAGGATATGGTGCACATCCAGCAGTGCTCTTTTGGAAATGAAGGCATTGGAGCTAGGGGACCCAGCAGGTAAGGATGCAGAGCCTAGAGTCGGGAAGACATGAGTTCACAACCTCCTTCAGACATTTCCTAGGTGGGCTAACCTGCAAAAATTGCTTAACTTCAGTTTCTTTGTGTGTAAAATGGGGACAATGATTGCACCTACCTCACAGGGCTCTTATCAAAATCAAATGATGTAGCATGTACAATTCACTTTGCAAACTTTAAGCCCTATGTAAGTGGTTATTATTTTCTGTAGATAAAATGAATTTTCATAAATTAAATTCCCTTTTCATGTTTCCTTATTTGTCTTATTAATATCATTCAGATGTACCTTATCCTTGGTTTCAGTTTGTGAAAAATTCAAACTTGGTATCTTTGTGAGTAACACAAGTGCACTAGGGAAGCCACCTGTTTAAAGTAACCCTCCATTGTTACCTTTAGAAAGGAGGAAATTCCCACTAAATGGCTAGTTTGATAAGTCCTAGTTTCCTTTACAGTTTAAAGGGATCTTTCGGGGGCCTTTGATGGAAAAATTGTGACTGCACATTGAATCACCCTGCTCTCCAGTCCTTGGCTGCTGTCAACAGAGACTGGTACCCAAAGACCATCCCTACTAAATAACAATTGATATCAGATGCAGTCAGGTGTGGACAAGGCAGGTGAAGGAAGATTGGGGCCATGTTGTGTGGCTTTCATTCTGCTTTAATCACTGAGGTGCCACCTTGCTTAACCTGAGTCCTATCTGAAGGATTCAAAGCCTTGAAGGAAGGTAGCCAATAAGGAATCAAAGATTTTCTAATTATCCTAAGGGTATTTGAACATGGGTCCTGCTGGCCAACGTCGTGTACATGTGCGCTTGTTAGTAGAGAGACCTGAGTGTTCCAGTCTGGATTACCCTGTCCCCTCCCTCCACTTCTGTTTTCACATTTTATGAAGAGGTTCCCAAATGAGCACAGACTGCTGGCTAGAGGCTAATCCCTTATACTGAGGGCAGGGAGTATGTATTAATTACTCCTCACTTTGTTCATAGCCATTATCATCCATCCTACTGTCCTGGAATAAAACTATTCAGATAAACATTTTTTATCCATGTGCTACCCTTGAGTGTGAGTATGATGGATGGGGGTGAAGGGGTAGTTGAGTGTTATTGATCTGAAGTCTGCAGTACCCTGAACCAACAGAATCCAACCAAGTCCCCTTTTCAAATCTAACCACTGTGCCCAGATGGATGAAAAGTTCTTGCAGTGTGTGTGTGTCTATCTATGAGTCTTTTTCTATATATCTTGATGGGAAATAAGCACACTAATTCAGACATCCATAGTGCAAGCCCTTTAGGTAGATGAAAGTGACTCTACTTTACGTAGGCTTTAAGGTTGGAAAGCACCTTTCTGCCAGCAACCCTCTGAGGTGGGTAGCCTAAGTTTGCTGGTCCTCTTTTGGGTATTGTATTTAAGCGAGGTAAAGCTGTGCAAAATTGTCACCCTCACTCTTTTCTTTAGTCATCAAAGGCCTGTGGTAAGAACAAAGTCAACATGAGCAGGGATGACTAAGGAAGCAGTGGATGACCTTGGTGTTTCTAAATGAAGATCTTTCCCAGGACTCAGTTGAACTGAGGCCAGACCTAGGTCAAAAGGCAGACAAAAGATGACCTAATTGACCATTGACTATAACAAAAATATCAATCTGTGAGGGCTTAACTAATTTGCATGAGGGCAAAGGGGGAGGATAGGGAGCAGGCCCTCCCATAGTTAGAGCCAGAAGTGAAAAAGACCTCAGAAAAATATAAAATGCCAAACTGTTGTTGCCATGTGTTCAAAGGAAAATACCTTGTGCTCAATTATATTTGGAGGCAGTTGGCCTAAGTCAGGTGGCTACCTCCACTTCAAAGATTCTGATTCCAAGGCTTCAGGGATTGGTCAGTTTTCCCCTTATTATGTAAGCGTTGTCACTGGATACCATGAGAACACAAAGAGACCTGAGAGCTCAGAAAGGGTCTGCCTGAGTTTGAAGAGCACAGTCTTCAAAGGAACTAAGAAGGAAAAGAAGGCTTCCCTTGCGCTAGCCTTCCCCTTGTCCAGGAAGACCTTGGTCTTCCTAGTTGGGAGTGCTCCTGGCAGTTGTGTCTAGACTCTCATTGTGTCTGAGGGGACCCAAATAGGAACGTGGGACACCCTTGGTGGTCATCAGATGGGTGAGTTATCGACCCCACCATGAGGCCCTTAGAGCTGTGTCCTACGTCTCAGCTAGACTCACAAACAACTTATAGTACCTGGGTGGTCGGGGAGGTGAGGGAGGTGAGAGAGAAGCTGAATGATGAGACTAGGGAGAAGGTTAGAAGGCATAGAGGAGACTGTGAGGGAGATGTGAGGGAATTTCTTGTGCCCCAACTTGGCTGACTCATGGACATTGAAATATGCTTTGTTATTAATGTATTTATACCTTGTTAATTAATTACTTTAATCAGTTAATTTATTGATTTATTGATGTATTTATACCGTTTTTCTATTTTAAACAAAGGATCCATTTTCACCTCTACAGTGTAATATTATGCAATTGATTATAAAAAATAACTCACATGCTGTCCCTCCTTTACCCCACTTGTGCTGGATGAAGTTACATGTATATGTAAATTTAAGATTTCCAAACTCCTTTACACATATTATTTAATTCTAAACATAGCTTAATCTTTTTTTGCAACATTCAAAGCTGTTGAATTGAAAATATATCCCTTCAATTCAGAGTGCTTTAGAAGAGTCACATAAACTACATTGTTTAAATTGTTATTATTTTGGTATTCTTATTAAATACAGCTCAAAGCCTTAATGGCAATGACTTTAAAGTATTAAGTGATTATACAATCAGACCTCTTGTGACTTTTCCCGCCTCTGTCAAATACCAAGTAAGATGGCACTCATACATTTCTTGTCTGCTGAAGTAGACATCTGTAGTTAAAAAAGAAGGAAAGAAAAGGCCTATGGGAAGTGCCAAGAATCCAGGAGTTCATTATATAGTTGGTTTGGATTTCAATTTAATATGGAGTGTTAAGTTTCATCAGATATAGAAGTAGTAAACTAGAAGGAATCCATGATAGGTTATCAGTCATCCAAAAAATAAAACAGAATGCATATAACAAAGAATGGACTTAATGGGAATTATCATCACTACGTAGGGGACAAGGGAAAATCTCAAACTCTAAAACTGGTTTTAAATAAAAAACCCACATCATAGAAAATAGGGAAAGACATATATAAATTAGGACACAAGATAGGACTGTAGTTTTGTCTTATGCATGGCAGGCATTCAATAAATATTTCTTTAACAAATGAAGTAATGATCAAATCATCACATGGTCTTAGTTTTCTGGTGTGTTTTGGGTTTATAGATTTTGATTGTTTTGTTCTTGTACATAATTTCACTGAGTTCCAAAGAAACATACCCACAAATTGTAAGCTTTGGATGGGAATTAATGAGAACAAATGTGCCAGTCTACTTGTTCAAATAGAGGAGCTATCTTTCCACCCATAACCATGTGTATGTTCAATTGCTTCCATTCCTTTAACATAACTCTGGTTAATCATGACAGTGCAATCATCAGTGTTTTACATCTCTCAGAGAGAGATATCATCATTTTTAAAGTGTAACCTAAGATGATCTTGAGTTATTTCAATATTACAAACATGGCTCTCATCTTATGTCCTTGATACCTTAAGTATAGTTGTTTGAAGTATTAGGTTTTAAGTCAATCTCAATTAAAAGTTTAGGAAGAAGCAAAAATGCCTGAACTATGGATAATAGCAGAAACAAAAAATATGTGCAATCTACATATGAGGCAATCCCACCATTAAAAATTCTGGAATGACTGCTCACTAACAATGTACGTCTCATTGTTTCCTTGAGCCCCTGTTTCCCTCCTATTGCTTTCTCATTTTCAAATAAGTGTCGATTTGGAACATAAAACATTTTGGGTTTTCAAGTACAGGAAAGCAGATTTTATTAAATGATCCATGAGAAAAGATTATATCAAGGAGGGAAAAGTCATGTCTGTCATCTTTTAAATGCAAAGGTAGTATTGACTTTCAAAAAGAAAAACAAACACCAATCACTTCAGCCTCTAAACTGCTTTTACAACTCTCTGTGCTTCAGGATTATGTCAAAGAACAATCGGTTTCCAGTCCTGTTTACAAGTTTGTCCTGAATGGCAGCTCTTGACAAGAAACTTCTCAGTTCCAATCTCCAGGATTAAATAAATTCATTCACAACAAAGAAAATAGGACCACCAGGAGAGCACCACTGGATAATGATAGAGCCAACTGCAGAGGTACGTGGAGTGTTAGCACTGCCTTGGGTACTATTCTTTGGAGTGTGTGGTGCAAAAGGTCAGTATTGTTTTATGGTGCAGAATTTACCACCCTGCCATGCCAACAGCAACACCTAGATTGTTCCACAGTTAATTCTTAAGTTGTGAACTAGCAGTTGGATTATTTGAGCTTTTCCCTGCCAGAAATAATCAGATATTCAGGGGTCATTATATGAGCAGCATACTTCTAAGATGGTTGACAAAGCTATCTCTTATGCTCTGCATTGAAAACTGCAGGGATAATGTTCTTCAAAATGAATCAGCTCATGTAAGTCTTTCTTATACAACTAAGTTCTATAAAAGAGTTTGAAATGATCAAGTATCCTTTTAATTCATATTTCAAATGAATAGCACACTTACAATACTACCTTTTGAAATTTATACTGACTAATTATAATTAAGATGTCTTTAAAAGTACTATTGTAACTGTCATTAAAAATCTTGGTATTAAAAGAGGATATTATCAGAAGACCCAGAACAAAGATCCCAAGGCCATGCCAGTGGTGCCCCAGTCAGCATTCCCAGAGCCCGGTCTCCATCGTTATCCCAGTAATGCTTACAGACGATGACATGGTTGACAGGCTGCTGTACGTAAGGTCCTGGATATGGATACTGGTATGGTATCGCATAAACCTGCCCATTAGTAGGCATAGATAACTTGAGTTCCTGGAGGCTATGCACCATTATAATGACCATAGCCAAATACCTCTGCAGACCGTGTGGCATAAGCTGTACAAGGAGGAGGAGATGGAGCAACGGCAGTCTCATCATACATGACTGCTGAGCCAGCATAAGCTGTATTTGTTCTGGCATCCTGGAGTGCAAATTTCCATGCCAAGCAATCATCTTCACTTTGTGCACAAAGATTGATAGTTGTCCCATCAGGGAAAACAATTTGCAGTATGCGGTCTTTTGGCTAAGCCTCAGGAGCCTGAAAAATCATAGCACTCATTTTCCATTTGGATGTTGATGCAGTCAACCAGCATGTCAATCTTCTACATTCTACCTAGTCTGGTCATCCTAAGAGATTCGCTGCTCATCTGACCAGAGATCGAACCAGGTTTTTTTCCACCTCTTCAAGATTGTGCTTTGTCAAAGCAGCCAACCACTCTTCACAAATGCCATCCTTTCACCTTCTGGAGAATTCAGTTGGCCACGAAACTCAATGTGGGAGTCTGGTCAGAAGGACAGAATGACGGATGCACTTGCTCAGGCTCTTCCTACTGGACACTGGCTTAATCTTTTGAGGAAGAAATTCAAAGGGCCAAGGTATTCATTCGAATAAGTTTCAGTAGATGTGAACACTCAACCAAGTTTAAAAGCTTGTGAGACGTTAAGGGGCCACTTCATGGTGACATTTTTTCTCTAGTATTTTATTTGTCAATTGATTGGCATGTGTGGAAAGCTCTAGTCAATAGTCAATTAGTTTTGAATAATTATTTCCACACTGAAATTCATCTGGATTATACCAGCTGTTCTGTTGTGTGTCAACATGCCAATGATGTAGTATTGTGCATTTCATTTGAATATTGGATTCACCTCCTTTGGAGAATCAAGAGAAGAATGAAAAAGTAAACAGGAAAGAGATGTCATTAGGGACTTACAAAAATTGAACTGTTTACTTTCCTACATGGAAAAAATATCATAACCCTTGAGAGTTTTCTTAGTATTAAGATAGTTGGAGGGAATATTTTATATATACATACACACATGTGTGTATGTGTGTGTGTTGTGGTGGGTTTATATATATATGTTTAGGTGAGTACATACATACACATATATATATGTATATATGTACCAAGGTATATGTATGTAGTCATCAGATAAAGACCCACCTGAGAGGATGTGACTAGCAACCACCACAACACAAGGAGAACATGTGGAGCAATGTGTCTAGCAGACTCCATACTGAGCAGGAAACAGGCCAAATGAGAAGACATGAGTTATTCTGGAACATCACAAGTGTCAGCTGCCCCTCCACCTGGAACCCAGCACCACACGTGCCCTACAAGGTTGCCCTTTAGGTAGGATCCTCATAGATCCATCCTCTTCCCACTCACACTATGTCTATTTATGAGAGAATATGCCCTGCTTTGATTGTGGGGGGGGGGGGTGGGGAGCTATTGTGATTTTTCTTATCATGTGATTGAACTTCATGTCTTTCCCTTGAAATAGCTGTGTCCTCAGGGACAGCACATAACTTGAACATTACAGTCCTACACTACCAAACATGCAGTGCTCCCTTTCCTTTTCTTCTTCCCTCACTCACCCTCCCTTCTGTGCCCTGTCTCTCTGTTCCCTTATCCCCACACACGCTTCTTTGAGTGTCCTCTGAGTTCCCTTAAAGCCAGTCACCCGTTTTCTCACCAGAGTCTGAAGATACTGCGGTGCCACTGCTGGCTCCCGAGTGTGTTTTCAGACAGGAACCTTGTGCAGTAACAACACAGCATGAAATCTGAAGTGACCTGGGCTAGGTCACCTCCACTGGCAGCTTTACAGGCACTGGCTGGTGAGAAGAGTCACCTGAGGGACCTAAGCTCACTTCTGTTTTTAGATAGCACATTCACATTTAGTGTGCTGCCTGGGGGCTCATTAGGGAGTCAGTGTCCTAAACAAATAACCCTCTATTTATGGACCACAGGGTCATCTCTGCAGAACTGTTCTGTCTAGAGTCTGGAGATCAGGACTCAAACCAGCTCTCATTTACTTGGTGCAAGATTCACTTTTGTATTTCTTCTATGATTTTCCTTTCCTGTTTTCCTTTACATGCTTCTTTTGATTCTTTTCTTGGGAAGTCAGATTTTTCTGTACAGATCTGGTCTTTTCCTCAACATGAATGATTGAAAGTCATCTATATCATTGAATGACACTTTTTTCCCTTGAAGTATTATCCTCAGATTTGAGGGGTAGGTGATTCTTGGTTTCAATCCCAGTTCCTTTGACTTTTGAAATATCCCATTCCCTTCAATCCCTTAATGTTGAAGCTACCAGATGCTGTGTTATGCTGATTATATTTTCACACTACTCAAATTGTTTCTCTCTAGCTGCTTGCAGTATTTTCCCCTTGATCTGGAAACTCTGAAGTTTGGAATATTCCTAGGAGTATTTTTGAAATATTGAAATTATTGAAATATTGAAATATTCCTAGGAGTTTCTCTGTTTGGGTCTCCTTTGGGAGGTGATCACTGGATTCTTTCAATGTATATTTTGCCCTCTGATTATAGACCATCAGGGTAGTTTTCCTTGATAATTTCATGGAAAATAATATATAGATTCTTTTTGGATCATGGCTTTCAGGTAGTCCTATCATTTTAAAATTATTTCTCCTGGATCTATTTTCCAGATCAGTTGTTTTTCCAATGAGTTGTTTCACGTTATCTTCTATATTTTCAAACTTTTGGTTTTGTCTACTAACTGCTTGGTTTAACTCAAAGTCATTCATTTCCATGAACTCAATTCTTTCTTTCAAGACATTATTTTATTCAATGAACTTTTAAACCATCTCTTCCATTTGGCTAATTCTGCTTTTTAAAACCTCCTTCTCCTCAATGGCTTTTTAGATGTCTTTTCCCAATTGGGTTAGCCTCTTTTTAAAGCTGTTATTTTCCTCAACATTTTTTGTTTCTCCTTAAGCAAGCTGCTAAATTCTTTTTTAAGGTCTTCTATTGCCTGAGAGCAGTTTAAGTTCCCTTTGGAGGCAGAGGCCTTGACTTCCTCTGACAGTATGCCTTGTTCTTTCTCATCTGAAAGGATGGGGGTAGACACCTGTTCCTCAAGAAAGTAAGCTTTTATGGCCTTATTTTTGTTCCCTTTTTTGGGCATTTTCCCAGCCACTTACTTGACTTCAGAGTATCCTCTCCACTGCCACCTGGCCTCACGACCACCAAGCCAGCACTTGGGGACTGAGATTCAAATGAGCTGCTCCCAAGCCTAAGGGGCTTTGGGCAGGGGCAGGGCTGCTATTCAGTGTGAGATTAAGATCAGCTGCTCAAGTGGGGACAGGGCCACCACAGAGGGCTCATTTCCCTCAGGGGCTTTCTGATGAGACCTTCAATAATGGAGGCAGGCTGCTGCTTGCTTTGGGAACTCTGTCTGCTGCTGCCTCTCCTGCTGCCACCTGAGCAGGCCTGAGTTATGGGGAAACCATGTTCCCCTTTCGGCCAATCCAAAGGATCTGCTCATTGACATTTGACACTTGTGGGTTGAGGGATCTGGGGTGCTGCGGGACATTCTGTCCCTGAAGCCTGCTTGGATCTGCTACTTTCAGTGCTGGGTGGCCAAGGCCGGGCTGGGATCTGCTCCATTTTATGTAAAACTGACAATCATAGCCTTTACTAATGCTTTAAAACCAAGAACTAACTTATGGCAGAATACATACATACCAATATCCTGTGACTTTTAAGAGATGCTGAAAGACCTCTCAACTCAAATTCCATACTCCTGTCAGCCAGTTAAAAGATTTCAAACTTTTGTACTTCCAGATTCACAGAATCAGTATTGGAAAGAAAACCAAAAGTTCCTCTCAAATAATTGATATAACTCATCAGCCAAGAGACTATTCAACACCATCCTAATCAATGGTTATCTCAAACCTTTGAAGATCATCAATGTGGTGAAGATTCTGAGAAACCCATTGCATTTTGGTCAGCCCTCATTGTTAGAAAGTGTTTCCTTTGCATGGAGCTGGAAACGCTCTGCAATTTATTCCCTAAGGTAAGTGGATTTAGTTTCTGGAAGGCCATTTTTATATGCAAACATGTCTGGGGAAGGAGGGAATACATTAAGTGAGCTTAGTCGAGTTTCTCTGATTTCTGATTGTCCCTGAGTGGGACAGAGAAGTCTGTGATTGGGGCACAGATCTGATAAACTGTGATGTGAAAAGGTTGGGTCAAAGGAACGGAGAAGGGGAAGAAAAAGGAAGTTAAAAGGATAATTAATATGGGAGGATGTTGTGACAATCCAAAGCTGCTCTTTTGAAAATGAAGGGATGGCAGCTTGGTGGCCCAGAGGGAAAGGGTGCTGAGCCTAGAGTCAGGAAGACCTGAGTTCAGAGGTTGCCTCAGACATTTCCTAGCTGAGTTACCCTGGACAAATCACTTGACTTCAGTTTCCTTGTATGTAAAATAGGGACAATAATTGCACCTAACTCACAGGGCTGTTACCAAATCATTATGAAATGAGATAACATCTACAATGCACTTTGCAAACCATTAAGCCATATATAAATGGTAATTTATTATTTTCTCTACGTAAAATGAATTTTCGTACATTAACTCCTCTTTTCTTATTTGTCTTCTTAACATCATGCAGAAATACTTTGTCCTTGCTTCCCGTTAGTGAAGAATGATAAATTAACATCTTTGTGAGCAAACACGAGTGTACTCAGGAAGGCACCTGTTTAAAGAAACCCTGCATTGGTTCTTTAACAAAGCAGGAAATTCTCACTAAGTGGCTGGTTTGATAAGGCCTAGTTTCCTTTGAAGTTTATGGGAATCTTTAGGGGGCCTTTGATAGAAAAATCGTGACTGAACATTGAGTCAGCCTGCTCTCCAGTCCTCTGCTGCTGTCTACAGAGACTGGTACCAGAAGGCACTCCCTACTAAATAACAATTGATACAGATGCAGCCAGTTGTGGATTAGGCAGGTGAAGGAAGAATGGCGCCATGTTGTGTGGCTTTCATCAGGCTTTAATCACTCAACTGCTCGCTTGCTTACCCTGAGACCTATCTCTAGGGTTCAAAGCCTTGAAGGAAGGGAGAGAACAAAGAATCCATTGTTGTGTAATTAGGCTCAGAGTATCTGAATATTGGTCCTGGGGCCAATCTCCTGTGCAGGTGAGCTTCTTATTCTAGACCCTTGAGTGTTCCATTCTGGATTACTCTGACGTCTCCCTCCATTTATGTTTGAACATTTTGTGAACAGGTTCTCAAATGAGGAGAGGTTGTTGGCTAGTGGGGAATCACTTATACTGGTGGTAGGGAGTATATACCATTCAGTCCTAACTTTGTTCATAGCCATTATCATCCATCCAACTGCATAGGAATAAGATTATTCAGATATATAATTTTTATCCATGTGCTGCTTTTTAGTGTGGGTGTGATGGATGGGGCCAAGGTGGTTGGGGAGTTGAGTGTCATTGATTGGGAATGGGGCCATCTCAATAGATATATGGATACAACAATTACTATGTTCTTGTTTATCTGTGCTAGGCTCCATGCTATGCCTAAAGACTGATGGGGAAGAGAAAGCAGAAAAGAAAAAGGAAGAACAAAAGAAAAAAGGAAGGGTCATAAAAAGAACAAGAAAGAAGAAGAAGATAAGGAAAAGAAGGAAAAAGAAAAAGAAATGGAAGGAGAAAGCAGGGACTGGAAAGAGAGGAGGAGAGGATGAAAAAGTGGAGGAGAAAAGGGAAAAGAGGAAGAGGAATATAAGGAGAGAAAGATGAGGGAAAGGAGGATGGTGAGACGAAAAAGCAGGAGGACAGGAGGAGAAGGAAGAGGAGGAGGAGGAGAACAATCACCCCATCTACAGGAGAAGAACAAGGCCTGGCCAGTCACCTCCCATCAGGGGGAGGGGTTTGTGGCCTCCTGTTGGGACCAGCAGTTTAGCACTCAAGCAGCAGGACTGATTTGGTTTCTGGAGGTTTCCCCACCTGGCTTGGGACAGCCTTCCTTTTGTCCAGGAAGACCTTAGTCATTCCAGTTGGGAGTGGTTGTGGCAGTCGCCTCTACCCTCTCAGTGTATCTGAGGTGCGTCAGACTTCAACATGGGACACCCTTGGTGGTCATCAGATGGGTGAGTTATTGATCCCTCCATGATCTCCCCTAGAGTTGGGGCCTAGGTCTCAGCTAGACTCAGAAACAAACTTCAATACCTGGGTGGGGGGCAGGTTTGAGGATGAGAGTAGGGGGCAAGGTAGAAGGGATAGAGGAGATTGTAAGGTGGATGTGAGAGAAATTCTGGTGCCCTAACTTGGTTGACTTGTGGGTACTGAAACTTGTTTTGGTGTTAATGTATTTATACCCTGTTTTTCTATTTTAAATGAATGATCCATTTTCACCTCTACAATGTCATGTTAAGCAACTGATTATAAAAAATAACTCACATGCTCTTCCTACATTAATCCTACTAATCCTACTTGAGTTGACTGAAGTTACATTTATATAGAACTTTGAAAGTTTCAAAATTCTTTACACATATTATTGAATAATAACATTGCTTAGTCTTTTGAGGATGAAATTCAAAGTGCTTGGTGGTTAATTAGAAGAAGTTTCAGTAGATGTGAACCCTCAACCTAGTTTAAAAGCTTGTGAGCTGCTAAGGGGCCTCTTCATGGTGAGGTTTTGTCTCTGGGATGTTATTTTTCAATTGATTGGCATCTGTGGAAAGCTCAAGTCCATAGTGAAAACCTTCTCAATACTTTTTTCCACACTGATATTCTTCTTCATCATACCAGTTGTTCTGGGTGTGTCAACAGGCAAATTGCTCCTGTAGTACTGTTCATTTCATTTCAATATTGGGTTTCCTGTGCTTTGGAGATTCTATCATCTCTAAAGAGGTCCAGTGCTGGGGCTGGACAGGTGGTGTGTGTAGCAGGTGTCTAGTGACTAGGAGGAAGATATTGTTCAGCAAATCATGTTGTAGGCATTTTGGGGAGAATTTCAAATGAAGAATGAGACATATGAGTAAATATAGTATTAGTTAAACTTTATCAAACATTTGGGGATGTTTATCATCTACATGTACATCATCTGCAGTAATTGCTACTAATGAGAATGCTTGAAAACTATTCTACCATTTACTGCAATGAGAAGATGGCAAGGAAATACAATGACATCCATCTGAGAAAAGGAAATATCTGAGATCACATGAGAGGTTTCCTAAGAGAATCAACACTACCTTGACAGCTCCTGATTTAGGAACAGCCATATTATTTAGAGAGCATGACTCAAGAGTTATACCAGATGCAGGAAGTGGTGATGGCAAGCAAACTTTTCACCCAACAATCTGGAATATTGTGTCCACCACATTCCCAGGAACCAAGCTTCCAAAGTAGCAGATCAGAAATGAAGAGGGAATGAAAAGGATGTATTGAAAAAAAGAAGAGAGAAAAGACTTTAGATGGAGGGATGAAGAAGGCCAGAGACTGAATTTGGGGAGCTGAAATGTAGGAGAATTTGTGGAAAAATGGAAGGATGATTTGAGATGATGGAAGAAAGCTGGAAACCATCTAATGAGGACTGCAGATTGAGAAGGATCAATGAAAAATTCTCCAGAGGGGAGGAAAAAACTCAAGGAAATGTAGAAGGTATAGCAAATAAGAAAAGGAAAGTGAGACACATTGGTAAGGACAGAAGGAATAGAAAAGTTGGATAAATCTGCCTATCTGCTGCTTAGAGAACTCAGAGAAAATACTTAGGTGTGACTGTCAAGTTTTTAAGTGGCGAAAAACGAAAGTGAATCAACCAGTAAAGAAAACAGGGAACATGGAGGGAAGAGTTGTTAAAGGAGTAAATCTGTAAGAAAAGTTAACCTATAAATGTTGGGATTAGGTGATGAAGTAGATGGGGAGCTTGAGCTGGAGTCAGTATGACCTGAGTACAAATCCTACCCCAGAAAATGGCTAGCGATGTGCCCATGATCAAGTCACTTAAACTTTCTTAGTCTCAGTTTGCTCATCTGCAAAAGCTGAATAATATGTCCCACCTTGCAGAAATGTTACAAGGATCTAAAAATTTAATATTTTAATGCTTAATATACATACTAGCTGTAGAGCAGTAGTACTACTAGTAGTACCAGAAGTAGTAGTAGTGGTCGTAATTGTAGGAGTAGTAGTAGCAGCAATAGTAGTAGTAGGGGGAGTAGTAGTAATAGCAGCAGCAGCAGCGGGAGTAGTAGCAGTAGCAGTAGTAGTAGTAGTAGGAATAGTAGTAATTGTAGTAGTAGTAGTAACAGTAGTAGTAGAAGTAGTAGTAGGAGTAGGAGTAGTAATAGTAGTAGCATTAGCAGCAATAGTAGTAGTAGGAGTAATAGTAGGAGTAGTTATAGGAGGAGCAATACTAGTTGTAGCAGTAGTAATAGTAATAAAAGGAATAAACATGTAGAAGGAATACACATATAAAGCAAACAAAAAAAGTACATCTTATAAATAGAGTAAAGTAGTAATTAAATCAAAAAGCATGGAATATTACTTTGGTAACAAGGAAGATCAAAACATATAGCCAGAAGATAACAAAGTAAAAACTCCTACATCCAAAACCTCCAAGAGAAATATGATTGGTCACAGGCCCTGGAAGACCTAAAAAAGGATTTTGAAAATCAAGTAAGACAGACAGAAGAAAAATTGGGGAGAGAAATGAGAATGATGGAAGAAAATCATGTAAAATGAGTCAATAGCTTGCTAAAGGAGACACCCCAAAAATGGAAGACAATAACACCTTAAAACACCCAAATGGAAAAAGAGGTCCAAAAAGCAACTGAAGAGAAGACTATGGAAAACCAGAATTGGCCAAATGAAAAAGAGGTCCAAAAGCTCACTGATGAAAATAATTCCTTAAAAATTAGAATGGAACAGATTAAAGCTAATGACATTATAGAAAATCAAGAAATTGTAAAACAAAACCAAAAGAATGAAAAAATAGAAAACATTGTGAAATATATCACTGAAAAACAAATAACCTGTAAAATAGATTCAGGAGAGACAATTTAAAAATTATTGGACTACCTGAAAGTCGTGATTAAAAAAAAGAGCCTAGAAATCATCTTTCAGGAAATTATCAAGGGGAACTTCCCTGATATTCTAGAACCAGAAGGTAAAATAAATATTGAAAGAATCTACGTATGACCTCCTGAAAGAGATCCCCAAAAGAAAACTCCCAGGAATATTGTAGTCAAATTCCAGAGTTCCCAGGTAAAGAAAAGAATAATTCAAGCAGTCAGAAAATAAACAATTATAGTATTATGGAAATACTGTAAGGATAACACAAGAGTTAGGAGAGATGCTATAATGTACAAGCTACTAGATCTTGTGTTGACCTGATTGTATTTACACAATACTGGAATAGGATATTCCAGAGGTCAGAGAAACTCTAGAATTCAAACCAAGAATCACCTACCCAGCAAAACTGAGTATGCTATTTCAGGGGGAACAATGTATGTTCAATGAAAAGGAAAATTTGAGTTTCAAACACAAGAATCAAGAGAAGCATGAAAAGGTAAACAGGAAAGAGAAATCCTAAGGGGCTTTACAAAGTTGAACTGTTTAGATTCCTACATGGAAAGATATTTGCAACCCTTGATTTTTCTCACTATTAGGATAGTTGGAGGAAAAATTATATATATATATATATATATATATATATATATATATATATACATAATCACATCTATATGTAAATATGTTTATGTGTGTGGTGTGTGAATATGTATATGTATGTGTGTATACACACATACACAGTATATAGCCATCAGATAAAGACCCAACTCAGAGAAAATGACTATCAGCCATAGCAAGATCAATGGAGAACTTGTGCAACAATGTATCCAACAGACCCCATACTTAGCAGAAACAGGGACATTGAGAAGACATTAATTTTGCTGGAACATCACAAGGGTGAGCTGCCCCTCCACATGGAATCCAGCCCCACACTTTCCCTACAAGTTTGCCCTTTAGGTGGAATCCTTACATATCCCTCCTCTTCCCACTCATGGTGTATCTATTTATGAGAGAACATGCCCTGGTTTTATTGGGGGGGGGGGGACAAGTGTGACTTTTCTTACCATGTGATTTAATTTAATGCCTTTCCCTTGAAATATTTGTGTCTTCAGGGAAAGCACACACCCTGAATATTGCAGTCCTGTACTACCAAATATGCAGTCCTCCCTTTCTTTTTCCTCTCCCCTCCTCCTCCCTCCTCCCCCTGCCTGTCTCTCCATCCCTTTAGCCCCACACCCCACTTTTGGCGTCTCCTCTGAGTTCCGTTAAAGCCAGTCATCCATTTTTCCGTAGTTTCAATTAAGGGGTCACTGGGTTTCCTTTCACCTACGAAATTCTACGATGCTCCCTTGACAATACCTGTTCATGCCAATGAGCCTGTCAACACAATATTTTGAGAAGTAAATTAAGGAAAGAGATGGTCACGGTCTGGGGTCAACCTACCTTACCCAGGAACTTTGAGTCTGTTAGTATATGTCATTGAAGTAAAGCCACATTGACAGAGAACTGAGGTGGAGAAATGTAGGAGGTTAATCTAAATGCTCAGGGACTAGTTTTTGATCTTGTGTAATTTCTGAAAATGGAGCTTCACAAAATTGTGTTGTTGGAATGCTTGCAGGAGTGAGATGGACAATTAGAGAGCTTTTCTGGAGAATACACAGGAATCTCTGCTTAGTTCATCAGGGCTTTTCTGCATGAGGGAGAAGGTGCTTCTGACTGTGTTACATGTGCAAAGGTGCTTCAGGAGGTGGGACTCAAAGATGAGTGACTGTGGAGGAGACAAATGTATTTCTCCAAAGAGGTGCCATTTCATTATCAATGTGTTCCATCATATGGTAGTGGTGAAAAGCACTAGTTTACTTAAAATAGAAAAGCAGTTGAATTGGCATTCAGGGACTCTTCCTCACTTATTAGCAGCAAATGCTACATGGATGGCTCTTTTAGTAAGTCAGAGGGGACTTCAAGCAATGACAAAACCAACTATACACCATACACAAACGGAGAAAGAATAACAATAGTGAGGATAATAATAACTCCCATTTATGTAGCAATTAACTCTGTGCCAGGCACAATGCTGGGCACTTCAGGAGCAGTTTATAATTACTTCATGTGATTCCCACACCTGGGGGAGTAGCTGCTATTATCAACCCCATTGAACAGTTAAGGCAATAAAGGAAGAATTACTTGTCCAGGATCAAAGACAAGACAGGATGGTCTTGGAAATATGTTAGTGTTAAGTACGAAGGGAGGCAACTAATTTTTTAAGTAAATTTATGAATACATATTCATGGAAAACTTTGGCTTCCCTCAGGAACTTCCAGGGGAGGCAGTATAGCACAATGGTCTCTGGAGCAAGAAAATCTGAGTTCAGATTCTGCCAGTAAAACACACTAGACAGCTAACTTCACCTTCCAATTTTCTGGGCAATATTTATGACCATAAATTGCTGGATAATTGCTGAGCTCCTGACTGGCTGAAATTTTCTCACTGTGTGGTCCCTAATCAGCTACCATGAAAGAAATCCATACTCAAACAAAATGCAGCCTCATAACTTTGAGAACTAATATAATGAATACTCAAATGATGAGAAACACTTATTCTTATGTATTCATATACTTGTACCTTATTCCGACACAAGATTTTTCTGATTAAAACAATAGGAACTTTAAGGTATTTAATATACGTATGTCTACATAAGTACACCTGTGAAATTCATTGGTTCAGTACTTGGAAATGAATTTACCTACCTCTAATTACTTCTAGTAAATATGTTTGTGTGTATATAACAAATCATCAGTTTCATTTCCCCACACTTTGGATTAAGCACCACTATGTGCTAGACACTGTGCTAACTTCTTAACCAGTATTTCCTTTGATCCTCACCACAACTGTAGGAGATAGGTTTTATTATTTTCATTTACTGTGCCTTGCCCAGCACACACAAGGAAAGTGCCTGAGGACAGGTTTGAACTCCGTCTTGACTCCAGATCAGCTGCCACCTAGTTGCCCTCATTTAATAGGAAGGTAGTTTTAAGAAATAAGAAGGAAAGATCTCTTTATATTCTCCCCCTTTTGCTAGAAATGGGTGGGGAGAAGAATTTCACTCTTATATTCATCATTAAAGATGGGAAAAGAAAAAAAATCTTTCATAAGGAAGCCTCTTTGACTAAAGATACATACACAGGAGCACAAACACTGCTTTATACAAGTTAGGATGACAATATTATATATTTTAATAAATATCCCTTCTGGGTTCTTACTGAGAAATGGATTCAGATATTTAAATGAAAGCAACCTCCCCTCCTCCAAGCCATTTTAGGAGTTTCCTTAGGAAAGAAAAGGGATCTTTGCTGATTATTTCTTTGGCCAGAAGGCCTCCTCTATCTCAGTGAGCTGTGTTTAGCAAATGAAAATTTATGTGAGACAAAAGAAATAGGATATAACATATGCTTTTCACCACAGCTTTTTAAAAGTATAGGTGGGCCTAGAGTGTGAGGGGAAGAGAACATTTTGACCAAATATCTCATTGAAGAATAACACACTAACTGGGGAAACTTTTGTTATTGCTTCAGAATCTCTTATCTTCTCCTTTAATTGGGATCGAGAATTTAAATCCATGGAGAGAAAATACGCATGTACACATACATGTACAGACATGCATGTTTGTGTACGTGTATATGTTTAGGTGTTTATGTGTGGAAATAGAGAGATACATATACAGATATGGATATAGATACAGACATAGATACAGATAGGATATTGATAATGGACATGAATATAGATTAGATAAAGATAGGTATAGGTACAGGTACAAATTGGATATATATGTGGAAATGGGAACGTATACAGATTAGACAGGCATATAGATAGGGACCCAGATATAGATGTGGATATGAATATAGACACACTGATATAGATATGAAAATAGATACAGATACAGATTCAATATAGATATGGACATGAATATAGATATAGATACAGATTGATATAGGAACAGACACTGATTGAATAGATGTAGAAATGAAAACATAAGCAGATTAGATCAGGACATAGATACGTATATGAATATAGATATAGATACACATACATAAGTATAGACACAGATCAGATAGATATGGAAAGAGAAACATAAGCAGATTAGATAGGGATATACATATAGACACAGATATAGAAATTTATATGAATATAGATATAAAAATATAGATATGGAGATAGACATAGATTACAAATAGATAGAGATATATACATATATAGATAGATATAGAAGTAATCTAGGTATTGAAAGAGTTAGGTACTAAGGTAAATTCAGGAAAACACATTAACACCGAACCCTTTCAATGCTCACATCCCAAGGGAAAACACCAAACCTTCTCTCAGTCTGTAGGTACTGAAGGTGATGAGTCTAGCCCCGTCTCAACCCTCAGCTTCAGGGGAACATGGAAGGGTAGTAACTTGCTCCTCTGCTGACCACTAAAGGGGGCTCACCTTGCTGTCTGACTCACCTTTGTTGATCACCTCAGATACACAGAGGGATTGGGGCTTCTGTCTCCACTACTCCCAACTAGGGTGGTGGGGTGTTCCTGGACAGAAGGAAGGTCGTACAACCATGTCTCAAGTCAGGGGCCTCAGGCATCGGGGACCTCTGGGAACTGAGTCAGTTCAGCTGCCTGGGTGTTATTCTCCTGGCCTCAGCAAGAAGGAAGGAGGATTCGTACAGGCCACAAAATCCTCAAGTCCAAGAGGCCTCTGCTGGGATGTCAAGTGCCATGTCATTTCTTCCCCTGCTTTAATCTCCTCCTCCAAGAATCCCCAGCATCCTTGTCAACCTCCTTCTTGGTCATCATGGAGCCAGAGCACACCAAGGAGAGGATCATGAGTGTGGGGCAGAGGCGGGGGACCCAGGCCCTTTTCCTCTCCCCATTATTCCCAACCCCAACCCAGGCTCTAAGTGCAGAGGGTAGCTTTTGATTTTGGGAACAACCAACTTGGACCTCATTGGTCAGAAGGAAGAGACTAAACAGAAAACTGCTTACAGCAATCTGGGGCAGAACTTGTGGGTGTCCCACAGAAACGGCTGTCTGTCAGGGGTCTATGTGGGGATGAATGTCTCTGACCCCTGTGCCACTTGCAGTATCCTCCTCACTTCGGAAGGAAAGCTATGGAGCTGGGGTCGAAATGAGAATGGGACAGGATGATACCAAGAGAATGGAAGCCCCCAAAGTTATGGAAGTCCTCAGCAAGGAAGTGATCCTGTCTGTTGGCTGTGGGAGGAACCACACTCTGGCTTTACTGGCTTCATGTTTGCATTTGGAGACAATAAGATGGGGAAACTTGGCCTTGGCAACCAGACCAATGTGATCCCCAGCCCTGTCTAAATAATGTACAATGCCCAGCCAAAACCAAAGTGACTTGCGAGATTGAATTCAGCATCATAATGTACTGGAAAGGAAACCTCTACTCCTTTGGGTACCCTGAATATACTCAGCTGGGATACAATTCTGACAGGTAATTCATTGCCTGGCCTCAGAGGACAGAATATGACTATGAGCTGTTCCTCTGCCGAGTTGCCATCTTCATTGAAAAGACAGAAGATGGACAAATTTTGCCAGTCCCCAATGTCGTTGTCTGAGATGTTGCCTATGGCACCAATCACATGCTGGGTGTAGACTCTCAGAAACGTGTTTTCCCTTAGGGATTTGGAGGGGATGGCCAGCTGGGCCACACAGAGCAGAAGGATGTGATGGTCCCTCAACTGGTGAAGCACTTTGATTTCAAAGGCCAGGGGGTCAGGCAAATCTACGCTAGCTACATCTGCTCCTTCACCTTCTGTGAAGTAGGTGGCCAGGTTTTCTGGGGTGCTACCAACACTTCTCGGGTGTCCACCATGTATCCCCAAGCTGTTACAGGACCTCTGTGGCTGGACCATTAGAAGCTTTGCTTGTGGGAAGAGCTGTATTATCGTGGCTGCAGATGACAGCACCATCAACTGGGGACTGGCTCCAACCTAAAGTGAATTGCCCAAGTCTTCCACCACAGCCCAAGAAGTGAAAACCCTGGATGGCGTTTACACAGAGGAGGTTGCCATAGGCTACTCACACTCCTTGATGAATGCCAGGGACCAGAACAAGACAGAAAATGAAAAGAAACAAAAAATCCCTGAGTATAATCCCCCACACTCTCCTGATGCTGGGGGCAACAAGGCTGCCAGTAGTCTCTCCGGGCCCCTCCAGGCAGTTGACATTGGCAATGTGCCCCAGAACGCAAAGAAGGCAAGAAGAGATTTCTCAGGGAAAGGTAGCCTGAAGTTCCTATTCCTTAGTCTTCCCAGGTTCCCTCTTATAGGCAAATTCACAGTCAACTACCTTTTTACTCTAGCATCTTCAAAGCATTTCTTGCCCATTTTCTCTCTTTTCTCCCTTTCCCTAAGCCAAAAGTTCAATTAAAATATTTGCTTTTAGGATTCCTAAAAAAACAAAACGAAGTAAAAGAAAAAACCCTCCTTCTCCCAAGAGCACCCTTTTAAAAATCCCTGCTTTCAAGAACGTCGTTATAAAAAAAAAAAAAAAAAGACTCCCTCTTGCAAAAGCATCCTACTGCTCCAAGTGGAAACAGATTCCAGAGAGGCTCCATGCAAGTAAATACATCTATACATACAAGATTTGCTTTCATATGGACTGCAGCAATGACATCTTTCAGGGCTAGCTGTTGTGCTAACAGCCTAAAACTGAATTTTGATGTAGTTTCCTAAGTAGTCAGTTTTATCCAGAACAGGTATTATGTCATATGAAGAATGTACTAAGCCTTTTCCAAAGCGTTAAAACCCAGAACTGACTTACGCCAGAATCCATGGCTGCCAATATCCTGAGAGGTTTAAGGGACCTTGGAAAGACCGCTGAACTCAAAATCCATGCTCCTCTCCGCCAGCTAAAACGATTTATTTTTCGGGTGTCACAATCAATATTGGAAGGAAAACCCAAATTCCTGCGAACTAATTCATGTAACTCACCAACAAAGAGACTTTTGAACAATACCCTCAATTGCTGAGAAGCGCAGGGAAGGGGAATCGCTGTGGTTCCCTACTAAAACAGCGCTTGAATCGAACTCACTGTTTGATTCCTGGCCAGAGCCGCCCTTACCGACCTCTCCACCTTCATCTCCACTAATCAGCACTTGGTCTGTCCTCCATTCACGCACCAGCCACCTGTCAGACACACCTGGCCGCCCACCTCCTCCCCCTCCACTGCAGCCCCAACCTCAGCCCCAGTCCCTACCCAGCCTCCACCTCCATCATGACAACATCGACCCCCTCTCAGGTACAGCATACTTACCACGAGGACACGGAGGTCACCATCAACGGCCAGATCAACCTGGAGCTCTACGCCTCCTACGTCTATATGTCCATTTCTTACTACTTCGAAGGTGATGATGGAGCGTTGAAGAACTTTGCCAAGTACTTCCTCCACCAGTTCCAGGAGGAGAGGGAGCACGCTGAGAAGCTGATGAAACTCCAGAACAAGTCCAACGACAGCATCTTCCTGCAAGACATCAAGAAACCATCCCCAGAACAATGGGAAAATGGGCTACATGCAATGGAGTGTGTGTGCTCTGCCTTTGGAAAAAAAATGTTAGTCAGTAGTTACTGGAACTACACAAGCTGGCAAATGACAAGAATGCCCCCATTTATGAGATTTTATTGAAACTCACTACCTGGATGAATAGTTAAAGTCCATCACACAGCTAGGAGATCATGTTACCAACCTGGGTGAAATGGGGGCCCCCAATTCTGGCCTGACAGAATATCTTTTTGACAACCACACCCTTGGAGACAGTGACTAGGAGAGCTAAGTCACACCTGGCTTCCCCACCTCTGGGAACTGTTGGCATGACTCCTACTGCCTTTCAGTGCATACATATTTTGGTTATCTGATCATAATCTGTACCAAAAAATTACTACAATTTACATCCCAATAAACTGACCTGATACTGATGAAAAAAAAAAAAACCGAAAAACAAACCAATACTCCCAGTCAATAGTAATCTCGAACGTTTGAAGATCACCACTGTGGTGAAGATCCTCTATGAAGACCTGAGGAATCCCATTGCATTTTCCACAGTTCTCGTTATTAGAAAATATTTTCTTTGCATGGACCTGAATACTCTACAATTGATGTCCTAAGGTAAGTGGATTTTGTTTCTGGAAGACCCTGGTCATATGCAAGCATGTCTGGGGAAGGGGTGAATACATGTACACTTGGACCTTAGCTGAGTTTCTCTGGTTCTGGTTGTCCCTTAGGGGAAGAGGGAAGGCAGTGAATGGGACATAGGCCTGCAAAATATTGGTATGGTAAGGCTAGGTCAGAGGCAGGGAGAAGGGGAAGGAAAAGGGAAGAAAGAGGATAAATACCCTCTGAGGATATTGTGAAAATTCAGAGCTCTTCTTTTGGAAATGAAAGCATAGTAGCTATGGTCCAGCAGGTAAGGGTGCTGAGCCTAGAGTCAGGAAAACCTGAGTTCAAATCCTACTTGACATTTACTAGCTGGGCTACCCTGGACAAATCACTTCACTTCAGTTTCCTTGTGTGTAAAACAGGGACAATAATTGCACCTACCTCCCAGGGCTCTTATGAACATCAAGTGAGACAACATGTAGAGTGAGCTTTCAAACCTTTAAGCCCTATGTAAATGGTGAATTATTTTCTGTACATAAAAAGAAATTTCTTAAATTAGTTCCTCTTTTCTAATTAGCTTATTTGTCATACTAACATCATTCAGAAATACTTTACCCTTGCTTTCAGTTCATGAAGAATTCTAAATTAAAATCTTTGGGAGCAAACAGAGTGTACTAGGGAAACCAACTGCTTAAAGAAACCCTGCATTGGTTCCTTTAGAAAGGATGAAATTTGTGCTATATGGCTGGTTTGTGAAGTCCTAGTTTCCTTTAGAGTTTACAGGAAAATTTAGGGGGTCTTTGATAACAAAACGGTGACTGAACAATGAGTCACCTGCTTTCCAGTCATTTGCTGCTGTCAGCAGAGGCTATTACCTGAAGGCCATCCCAACTAACAACTGATATCAGATGCAGCCAATTCTGGACTGGTAAAATGAAGGAAGAATGGGGCTATATTGTGTGGCTTTCATCAGGCTTTAATCCCTGAGCTGCTCCCTTTCTTAACCTGAGTCCTATCTCTAGGGTTCAAAGCCTTAAAGGAAGGTGGAGAAGAAGGAATCAATGGCTTTTTTAATTAGTCTCAGGGTATATTAACAGGGGTCCTGCTGACCAATGTCCTGTACAGGAGAGCTTCTTAATCCAGAGCCCTGAGTTTTCCAGTCTGGATTAATCTGTCTGCTCCCTCCAGTTATGTTTTGATATTTTGTGAACAGGTTCACAAATGAGCAGAGACTGTTGGCTAGAGGCCAATCGCTTATACTGGGGCTAGAGGGTATGTATCACTTAGTCCTAACTTTGGTAATACCCATTCTCATCCATTCAACTGCACTGGAATACGACTACTCAGGTAAGCATTTTTTTTATCCATGTGACTAGGTGGGGAGTTGAGTGTTACTGATGGGGAATGGGGAAACCTCAATACAGACATGGATAAAACAAAGTTCTTGTTTACCTGTGCTAGGCTCCATGCTATTACTAAAGACTCATGGGGAAGAGAAAGGAGAAAAGAAAAAAGGAAGAGACAGAAACGAAAAAAGGAAGAGGCACAAAAAGTCAAGAAAGAAGAAGATAAGGAAAAGAAAGCAAAAGAAAAGGAAAGGAAGGAGATAGGAGAAAATGCAAAGAGGAGGAAAGGATGCAAAAGTGGAGGAGAAAAGGGAGAAGAAGAAGAGGAATATGGTGAGGAGAGAAAGATGAGGGAGAGGAGGACATGGAGGAGTAAAAGCAGGAAGACAGGAGGAGAAGGAAGAGGAGGAGGACAATCACACCATCTACAGGGGAAGAAGAAGGCATGGCCAGTCACCTCCCAGCAGGGGAAGGGGTTTGTGGCCTTTGAGAGCCCCCTCCTCTCCTGTTGGGACCAGGAGTTTAGCACTCAAGCAGCAGGACTGATTTGGTTTCTGGAGGTTTCCCCACCTGGCTTGGGACAGCCTTCCTTTTGTCCAGGAAGACCTTAGTCATTCCAGTTGGGAGTGGTTGTGACAGTCGCCTCTGCCCTCTCAGTGTACCTGAGGTGCGTCAGACATCAACGTGGGACACCCTTTATGGTCATCAGATGGGTGAGTTATTGACCCCACCATGAGCTCCCCTAGAGGTGGGGCCTAGGTCTCAGCTAGACTCACAAACAACTTTCAGTACATGGGGGAGGTGGGCAAGGTTGGTGATGAGAGTAGCCGGAAAGTTAGAAGGGATAAGGGAGATACGTGAGGGGGATATGAGGGAAGTTCTGGAGTCCTAGCTTGGTTGACTTATGGGCATTGAAACCTGATGTGGTGTTAATATCTTCATACCTTGTTTTTCTATTTGAAAGAAATGATCCATTTTCACCTCTACAGTGCAATGTTATACAACTGATTATAAAAACTAACTCACATGCTGTCCCTCCCTTACCTTACTTGTGTTGAATGAAGTTACATTTATATGTACCTTTGAAATTTTCAAAATCTTTTGCAGATATTATTAAATAGTAAACATGGCTTAATCTTTTCAGGAAGAAACTCAAAGGGTCTGGGGGTTCATTAGAATAAATTTCAGTAGATTTGAACCCTCAATCAAGTAGAAGATCTTGTGACCTGCTAAGTGACACTTCATGGTGAGGTTTTGTCTCTGGGATTTTATTTCACAATTGATAGGAATGTGTGGAAAGATCTAGTCCACAGTCAAAATGGTGTGAATAGTTTTTTCATACTAATATTCTTCATTATAATAGTTGTTGTACTGTGTGTCAACATGCAAGTTGTTCATATAATATTGTTCATTTCATTTAAATATTGGGCTCCCTGTGCTTTGCAGATCCTGTCTTCTGTAAAGAGGGCCAGTGCTGGGGCTGGACTGCTGATTTGCATTGCAGGTATCCAATCACTAGGAGGAAGATGTGGTTGACCAAGTCATGGTGCAGACATTTGGAGGAGAATGTCAAATGCAAGCTGAGACATATCAGTAAATAAAAATAGTATTAGTTAAACTTTATTAAACATTTGGGGATGTATGCATTCCATCACCTACAATAATTGCTACTAATGAGAATGCTAGGGAGTTATTCTGCCCTTTACTGCAATCAAAAGATGGCAAGAAAATACAATGTATCCTTCCAGGAGAAGTAAAAATCCCAGGTCACATGAAAGGTCTGCTAATTGAATCAGAATCACCTTGACAATTCTATATTTAGGAGCAGCAGCATTCTTTAGAGAGCATGACTGAGGAGTTACTCTAGGTGCAGCAAGTGGTGATGGCAAACAACCTTTCCACCCAACAATCTGTAATATCGTGATTACAACAACACCATGATCCTCAAGGAGCACATCAGAAAAGACTAGAAAATGAAAAAAATTGAATAAAAGGATAGAGAAGACTTTAGATGAATGAATGAAGAAGGCCAGAGACTGGATTTGGGGAAGAGAAATTTAGGAAAATTTGAGGAACAATTGAAGACTGACTTGAGCTGATGGAAGAAGAAGTGGACTCCATTTTATGAGACCTCTAGATGAAGAAGAATCCAGAAAAAAATCTTGGAAGGGAGGAAGAAAACTCAAGAAAATGCAGAAGTTACAGCAAATAAGAAAAGGAAAATGAAACATATTGGTAAGGATAGAAGAAAGAGAAAAATTAGATAAGTCTGCCTATCTGCTGCTTAGACAACTCAGAGAAAATAGTTTGGTAGGCCTATCAAGTTTTTAAGAGGTCAAAACGTAAAGTGAATAAAACCCTAAAGGAAATAGAGAACATGGAGTGAAGAGTTGTAAATGAAGTAAATCTGTAAGAAAGAAAACCTATGAAGGATGGGATGAAGGGATACAGTGGATAGGGTACTAGATTTGGACTCAGTAGGACCTGAGTACAAATCCTGCCCCAGCAAATGATTGGTGACCTGCCCATCATCAAATCAGTTAAACTTTCTTTGTCCCAATTTCCTCATCTGAAAAAGCAAAATAATAGGTCCTGCCTTACAGAGATGTAGAAAGGATCGAATGATTTAACATATATAAAGTGCATTGAAATCTTAGTGCTCTATATTAATACTAGCTGTAGTAGTAGTAGTAGTAGTAGTAGTAGTAGTGGTGGTGGTGGTAGTAATAGTAGTAGTAGTAGTAGTAGTAGTAGTAGTAGTAGTAGTAGTAGTAGTAGTAGTAGTGGTAGTAGTAGTAGTAGTAGCAATAGTAGTAGTAGCAGCAGCAGTCAGTATGAAGGTAGAAAGGGAATAAACATGTAAAAGGAATAAGCCTATAAAGTCAGCAAAAAAGTGAACCTTATAACTGGAGTGAAGCAGTAATAAAACCAAGAAGGACAGAGTCTCACTCTGTAACAAGGAAGATCAAACACACAACCAGAAGATGACAAAGTCAAAACTCCTACTTCCAAAGCCTGCAAGAAAAATAGGAATTGGTCACAGGTCCTGGACGACCTCAGAAAGGATTTTGAAAATCAAGTAAGAGAAGTAGAGGAAGAATTGGGAAGAGAAATGATCATGATGTAAGAAAATCATGTAAAATGGGTCAATAGCTTGCTAAAAGAAACCCCACCCAAAAAATACTGAAGAAAATAACACCTTAAAACACTCAAATGTCAAAAGACATCAAAAAAACAAATGAAGAGAAGACTGCCTGAAAAAACAGTGTTGGCCATGTGGAAAACAGGTCCAAAAGCTCCCTGACGAAAATAATTCCTTAAAAATTAGAATGGAGCAGATGGAAGCTAATGACTTTATAAAATGACATGAAATTGTAAAATTAAATCAAAAGAATGAAAAAGTAGAAAACAATGTGAAATATCTCACTGGAAAAACAAACAACCTATAAAATACATCCAGGAGAGACAATTTGAAATTTTTTAGAGTGCCTGAAAGCCATGATGAGAAAAAGAACCTAGACACCATCTTTCAAGAAATTATCAAGGAGAACTGCCCTGGTATTCTAGAGCTAGAGGGTAAAATAGATATTGAAAGAATCTTCACATCCCCTTCTGAACGAGATTCCAAAAGAAAAACTCCTAGGAATATTGTAGTCAAATTTCAGACTTCCCAGGTCAAGGAAAAAATACTGCAAGCTGTAAGCAAGAAACAATTTGTGTATTGTGGAAATACAAACAGGAAAACAGAAGAGTTAGCATAGATGATATAATGTGCAACCTGCCAGATCTTGTGTTGTCCTGATTGTATTTCCACAATACTGGAATAGGATATTCCAGAGGTCAAAGGAACTCTAGGCTTCAAACTCACCTACCCAGCAAAACGGAGTATAATATTTCAAGGGGGAGAATATACATTCAATGAAATAGAGGCCTTTCAGAAAATACATACTATATATTCATGAATTCATATAAATTTATTTCATTAGCAAATTAAGTGAGGAGATCAGAGATGTCCTTGATGAATTCCAGTCATGGAGCCTAAGAAAATGACATCCCTAGGCACAGATGGAAGTGTTCGGTGAGATTGATGACCCTCTCCTGGTGATATTCACGAGACTGTTTAGCAAAGGAAGGCCTGGAGAAGAACAAGTACTATCTTGAGTTTTTTTAAAAGAAAAAAAGAATGGAAAAGATCTTGAATGACTTCGAATATTGTGCTAAATCTAATAAGATTAAACATTGTAAGTCTAACACTTGTGTGTGAGAAATAAAGTTTTGAGGTCCTATATAATCAGCAGTTTCCCTGGAAAAAGATCTGAGAGTATTAATGAACTTGTAATGTCAGGAGAGTGAAAGCTTCTGGAATAAGGAGGTGATCGTCCTGTGGTCAAAGCCCAATTACACTCTAGCGTTCGTTCTGAGCCCCAAATTTCAGAAGGACGTTGATGGGCAGGAGAGTATCCAGACATGGTTAATTTCCATAATAAAGAGCTTGGAGCACAGGTCAGCTTGAGATTGGTTGAACAAGTGGTTACATTGTTTCTCCTGGCAAGACAGGACCAAGGAGTAACAGAATAACTCTAAGTACTTGAGAGGCCCAAGCTATGGAAGAGAAATTAGATTTGTCCTGTTTGACCCCAAGGGCAGATCTGGGAATAATGTATACATTAAGCCTAAATTTGAGGTTGATCTAAAGCAAAATGCTCAAGCATTTAGAGCTCTCCAGAAGTGGAATGGCTGCCACTGGGAGTAGTGGAAGGTCTTATTGAAGGTCTTGAACCAGAGGCTGATAGTTAAGTGGCAATGCTCATCCTTTCTCAAGTATGTCGTTTGAATTAAGTGGTCACTGGATTTCTTTTCAACTCTGAAATTCTCTGATACTCACTTGACAATAACTGCTCATGACAATCAGCCTGTCAACACAATATTTTGAGAAGTTCATTAAGGGAAGCAAGGGTCACTTTCAGGGGTCAACCTGCCTTGTCCCAGGGACTTTTGAGTCTCTTACTCTATGTCATTGAACCAAAAGCACATTGTCAGAGAACTGAGGTGGAGAAACTTAGGAGGTTAACTTAAATGCTCAGGTGATTAGTTTTTGATTTTGTATAATTCCTGACAATGGAGCATCACAAAATTGTGTTGTTGGAATACTTGCAGAAGTGAGATGGACAATTTGAGAGTTTTTCTGGAGAATACTCAGGAATCTCTGCTTATTCATCAGTGTTTCTCTGCATGAAGGAGAAGGTGCTTCTGACCATGTTACATGTGAAAAGGTGCCTCAGGAGGTGGGACTCAAGGATGAGTGACTGTGGAGGAGATAAATATATTACTCCAAAGAGCCTCCATTTCATTATCAAAGTGTGCCATCACATGGTAGTGGTGAAAAACACTCGTTTACTTAAAAGAGAAAAACAGCTGAACTGGCATTCAGGGACTCTTCCCCACTTATTAGCAACAAATCCTAAATGGATGGCTCTTATAGTAAGTTGGAGGGGACTGCAAAGAAATGACAAACTGACCATACACAAACTGGACACATTTGAAGCCAACTTTACTGGGATGAAATTTGAGGGTTAGCCCTTGGTCTCCTACAGATAAGAACGGGACTCAAAGTGTTTTCAGTTCAGTGTATGTGCCTCTAGGTCTGAGGGTCTGTCTGGCATTAGACCCACTGCTGACCCCTAGTGGCATAAGTGCTAATGGCAGATAGGAAACTCCCTGAAGCTTGCAACAGTCTCATGGTGGGGCTTGGTTCTTTTCCTGTATGTAGAAATAATAACAATAGTGATGATAATTATAACTCCCATTTATGTAGCAATTAACGATGTGCCAGGCACAAGGCTAAGAACTTTATGACCAATTGACAATGACTTCATGTGATTCCCCCAACTGCGGGAGATAACTGCTATTATCATCCCCATTTCACAGTTAAGGTAATTCAGGCAAAAATGACTTGTCCAGGGTCCCAGATGAGACAAAGACAAAAGAGGATGGTCTTGGAAATATGTTAGCGTTAAGTAGGAATGGAGGCAACTAATCCTAAAAGTGGTGAATTCATGGGTATATATTCATGTTACAATTTTGGCTTCCCTCAGGAACTTCCAGGGGAGGCAGTATAACAGAATAGTCTCTGCACCAAGAAAATCTGAGTTCAGATTCTGCCAGTAAAACACCCTAGACAGTTAACTTCACCTTCCAATCCTCTGGGCAATATTCTTGACCATAAATTGCAAGATAATTGCTGATCCGCTGACTGGTAGAAGTTTTCTCACTGGGCATTGCCTAATCAGCTACCATCAAGCAAACCCAGGCTGAAACAAAATGCAGCCTCATGACTTTGAGGCCTCAAATAATGAATAGACAAATAATGAGTAACATATTTTTAATATATTCATATACATATACCTTATATTAATACAAGATTTTTCTGACTAAAATAATAGAAATATTAAAGCATTTAAATATATGTATGCATACATACACACATATGGTATTCATTTCTTCAGTACTTGGCAATGAATTTATCTACCTGTAATGAATTCTAGAAAATATTTTTTTGAGTGTGTATGAGAAATCATCCTTTTCATTTCCTCACACTTTGGATTAAGCACCACAATGTTTTAGACACTGTGCTAATCTCTTAACTGATATTTGCTTGGATCCTCACAACAACTGTAGGAGATAGGTACTATTATTGTCATTTTACTGTGACTTGCCCAGGACACACCAGTAAAGTGCCAGGGGCCATGTTTGAACTTAAATAGTCTTGACTCCAGACCAGCTGCCACCTAGTTCCCCTCATTTAATAGAAAAGTAGTTTTATCAGAAAAGAAGGAAAGATCTCTTTTACAAAGCAAACTAAAAAAGCACAGTTATTTGGTTGTTTTCTCCCCCTTTTGCCAGAAATGGATAGAGAGAAGTACTTTTATACTCATCAATTAATATGCGGAAAGGGAAAAAAGTCTTTAGTCAGGTAAACTCTTTAACTAAAGGTGCATGCACAGGAACACAAAGACTGCTTTATACAAGTTAGGATGAAAACATTATATGTTTCAATAAATATCCCTTCTTGGTTCGTAACTGAGAACTTAATACAGTTTTTTAAATAAAAGCAACCTCCGCTCATGTCATTTTAGGATATTTCTTAGGAATGAAATGGGATCATTTCTGATACTCTCTCCTGTGAGAACCCCACCTGACAGAGTGAGCTGAGTTTAGCAACTGAATATTTATGTGAATGAGAGAAAAGAAACATGATATACTACATGACTTTCACTGCTGCTTTTAAAAAGGCTATGTAGGCCTACAGTGTGAGGAGAAGGGGATATTATGATCAAATATCTAACTGAAGAATAACGCATTAGTTGGGAAAATTTTTGTCATTACTTCAAAATCTCTTGTGTTGTTCTTGAATTAGGGTTAAGAATTTAAATCAATGGAGAGAAAATATGCACATACATGTAGCAGACATGCATATTTGTGTATGTATATATGTTAATGTGTGGATATATATGTAGATATAGATAAGGACATGAATATAGATATACACTTCAGATACAAATTAGATATGCATACGGATATGAATATATGGACATGGATGTAGATACACATAGAAATATAATATAGATAGATGCAGATACAGATATGGATATAGATACAAACATAGATACAGATAGATGCAGATACAGATATGGATATAGATACAAACATAGATACAGATAGAGATGTGATATAGTTATGGATATGGAAATAGGAACATGTACAGATTAAACAGGGATATAGATAGGGACTCAGATATAAATATGGATATGAATATACATAACCTGATATACCTCCATAGGTAAAGATAGAGATAAGACACAAATATGGACATGAATATAGGTATAGATAAATATAGGTACTGATACAGATTGGCTATAGATATGGAAATAGAAATATATGGAGATTAGACAGGTATATTGATAAGAACACATAATAGATGTGGATATGAATATAGATATGAAGATAGCGATACAGATATAGATTAGATGTAGATAGGGATATGGATATAGATATGGATAGGTGTATAAATAATCTAGGAATTGAAAGAGCTAGGTAATAGGGTAAATCCAGGAAAACACATTAACACCAAGACCTTTCAATGCCCATGTCCCAAGGGAAAAGACCAAAGCTTCTCTCAATCTGTAGGTACTGAAGGTTATGAGTCTAGCCCCGTCTCAACCCTCAGCTGCAGGGGAACATGGAAGGGTAATAATTTGCTCCTCTGCTGACCACTAAAGGGGGCTTACCTTGCTGTCTGGCTCACCTTTGTTGATCACCTCAGATGCACGGAGGGACTGGGGCTTCTGTCTCCACTACTCCCAACTGGGGTGGCGGGGTGTTCCTGGACAGAAGGAAGGTGGTAAAACCACGTCTCAAGCTGGGGTCATCAGGCATGGGGGACCTCTGGGAACTGAGTCAGTTCAGCTGCCTGGGTGTTATGCTCCTGGCCTCAGCAAGAGGAGAGGAGGATTCTCACAGGTCATAAAATCCTCAAATCGAGGAGACCTCTGTTGGGATGGCAAACGCCATGTCACTCTCTTCCCCTGCTTTAACCTCCTCCTCCAAGAATCCTCAACATCCTTGTAAAAATCCTGCTGTGTCACCCCAGATCCACATCACAACAAGGAGAGGTTCATGACTGTGGGGCTGGGGCAGAGGTACGGGGGACCAAGGCTTTTTCACCCTCCCCATCATCTCCTCCCCAATTCTGAAGGTTCTAAGTACAGAGGGCAGCTTTTGATTTTGGGGGTGAGCAACTGGGACCACATTGGTCAGAAGGAAGTGACTAAACAGCAAGCTGCTTACAGCAATCTGAGGCAGAACTTGTGGGGGCCACACAGAAATGACTGTCCAGAATCCAGGTTTGGATGGTGGTCTCTGACCCCTGTTCTGGTCACAGTCTCGTCATCACCACAGAACGAGAGCTGTGGAGCTAGGATCGAAATGAGAAGGGGCAGCTGGGACATGGTGATACCAAGAGAATGGAAGTCCCCAAACTCATGGAAGTCCTCAGCAAGGAAGTGATGGTATCTGCTGGCTGTGGGAAGAACCAAATTCTAACTTTGGCAGAAACTGGCTCTGGGTTTGCATTTAGAGAGAACAAGATGTGAAAACTTGGCCTTGGCAATCAGACCAATGCAATCCCCAGCCCTGCACTGATAATGTCCAATGACCAGCCAAATACCAAAAAGACTTGTGGGGCTGAATTCAGCATGATAATGGATTGCAAAGGAAACCCCTACCCTTTGGGTGCTCTCAGTATGGTCAGCTAGGACACAATTCCAAAGGGAAATTCATGCCTGACCTCAGAGGACAGAATATGACTATGAGCTGGTCCCTTGTTGAGATGCCATTTTCATTGAAAAGACAAAAAAATGGACATATTTTGCCAGTCACCAATTTTGTTTTCTGAGATGTTGCCTATGGCACCAATCACACGCTGTTTTGGATTCTCAGACAGGTGCTTTCTCTTGAGGGTTTCGAGGGGATGCCTGGTTGGGCCATGCAGGACAGAAGGATGAGATGATCCCTCAACTGCTGAAGCTCTTTGATTTCCCAGGTCCTGGAGCCAGGCAAATCTATGCCATCTATACCAGCTACACCTGATCCTTCACCTTCAGTGAAGTTGGTGGCCTGTTTTTCTGGGGAGCTATCAACACTTCTCAGGAGTGCACCATGTATCCCAAAGCTCTTCAGTACCTCTGTGGCTAGACCATTAGAAGCTTAGCTTGTGGGAAGAGTGGTATTCTCCTGGCTGCAGATGAGAGTACTGTCAGCTGGGGCCAGTCTCCAACCTTCAGTGAATTGGGCTACCGGGATCACAAGTCCAAGTCTTACACTGGGGTCTGAGAAGTGAAAACCCTGGATGGCATTTACACAGAGCAGGTTGCCACAGGCTACTCACACCCCTCGGTGTAACTGAGGGACTAGAGGGAGACTGAAAATAAAAAGCCAAAACATCTCCCTGAGTATAGTCCCTGCACCCTCTCCTGATGCCAGGAACAGCAAGGTTGCCAGCAGACTCTCCAGGCTCCTCCAGGCAGGGGACATTGCCAATGTGCCTGGAACACAAAGAAGATAGATGAGAAGAGATTACTCAGTGAAAGGTTGCCTGAAGCTCTTATTTGTTAGTGTTTCCGAGGTTCCATTTTATAAGCAAATTCAACGTTTACTACCTTTTTACTATACGATCTCCAAAGTGTTTCTCACTCCCTTTCTCTCTTTTCTCCCTTCCATTACACCAAATGTTCAATTAAAATATTTTCTCTGAGTTTAGAACTTAGCATTCCTTAAAAAAAACCAAAAAAACAAAACAAAAAAACCACCAAGAAAAGCACACAAACCAAAAGAAAACCTTCCAAGAGCATCCTTGTAAAAATCCCCACTTCCAGGTACATCACTGTAAAAAAAGAATCCCTCTTCCAAAGGTATCCTCCTGCTCCAAATGGAAACAGATTCCAGAGAGACTCTTTGCAACTAAATACACCTGTTTATGCAAGTCTTGCTTTCATATTGACTCCAACAATGCTATTTTCCAGGGTTAGCTATTGTGCTAACACCCTAACAACTGAATTTTTATCTGTTTTCCTAAGTACTAAGTTTTATCTAGAACAGGCATTTAATCACAGAAACAATATTAGCCATTTCTAAAGCTTTACACCAAGGATTGGCTTAAGCCTAAATGCATGGCTTCCAATATCCTGTGACGTTCAAGACATGCTGTAAGATCCCTAAATTCAAAATCCATGCTCCTGTTGGCCAGCTAAACGATTTCAAGCTTGTCTTTTTCCAGAGTCACAGAATCATTATTGGAAGGTAAACCCAAAGTTCCTCCGAAATAGTTCATATAACTCATGAGCAAAGAGACTCTTCAACCATATTCCCAATGGGCCAGAAGCAAAAGGAAGGAGAGTCGCTGAGGTATACTTCTTCAACAGGGCTTGTATGGAACCCGCTGCTCAGATTCCTGGCCAGAGTGGCCCTTAGCCACCTGTCCACCTTCACCTCCACTAACTAACACTTCCTCTGTCCCCCAGTTCACTCAGCAGACGCAGCTTAAGTCACTACCTACCCCAGCCCCACCTCTGCTGCCCCCAGCACCTCCACAGCCTCAGCCCCAACCTCTGCACACTCTCCACCACTGACATGACCACATCGAACCCCTCTCAGGTGCAGCAGTACTACCGCCAGGACTCAGAGGCCGCCATCAACCGCTACAGCAACCTGTAGCTCTATGCTTCCTATGTCTACATGTCCATGTCTTACTACTTTGACCAAGATAATGTAGCGTTGAAGAACTTTGCCAAGTACTTTCTCCACCAGTCCCACGAGGAGAGGGAGCATGCTGAGAAGCTGATGAAACTCCAGAAGCAACCCTGCAGCCACATCTTCCTGCAAGAAATCAAGAAACCGGCCCTAGAAGACTGGGAGAATGGGTTGAATGCAATGGAGTGTGTTCTGACTTGGGAAAAAAATGTCAATCAGTCGTTACTGGAATTGAACAAGCTGTAAACCGACAAGAATGACCCCTTTTATGTGATTTCATCGAAACTCACTACCTGCATGAACAGGTAAAGCCCATCAAACAAGTGGGTGATCACAGTAACCAACGTGTGCAAAATGGGCACACCAAATTCTGGCAAGAAGAAATGTCTTTTCGACAAGCACACTCTTGGAGACAGTGACAGTGAGAGCTAAGCCACACCTGGCTTCCCCCACACCTGGGAACTGTGGGCAAGAGTCCTCCTGTTTTTCAGTGTACGTCTATTTTGGTTATCTGACCGTAATCTGTACGAAAAGTGGCACTATATGCATCCCAAAAAAGAGACTGGGTACTGATGAAAAAAAAAAAATAAAGACAACTCAATACCCCCAATCAATGCTTATCTCAAATCTTTGAAGATCATCAGGATGGTGAAGAGCACCCAGAATGAACTGACCAATCCCATCGCATTTTGGACAGCCTTCATTATTGGACATTCCTTTCTTTGTGTGGAGATGAAAACTCTCTACAATTTATTCCTGAAGGTAAGTGGATTTTGTTTCTGGAAGACCCTGTTAATATGCAAGCTTGTCTGGGGAAAGGGTGAATACATTAACACTTGGAGCTTAGTTGAGTTTCTCTGGTTTCTGGTTGTCCCTTAGGGGAATAAGGAACGATGTGAATGGAACAGAGACCTGGTAAATTTTGATATGATAAGGCTAGGTTAGAGCAGGGAGAAGGGTCAGAAAAATGGAGGAAAGAGGATAAATAACATGTGAGGATATTGTCAAAATCCAGAGCTGCTTTTCTGGAAATGAAGGCATGGTAGCAAGGTTGCCCAAAGGGTAAGGGTGCTGAGCCTAGAGTCAGAAAGATCTGAGTTCAAATGCTGCCTCAGACATTGACTAAATGAGTTACCCTAGACAAATCACTTAACTTCAGTTTCTTGGTGTTTAAAACAGGGACAATAACTGCACCTACCTCACAGGGCTCTGATGAACATCAAATTAGATACAGTGTGTTTTGCAAACTTTCAAGTCCTATATCAATGGTAACTTATTTTTGGTAAAGTGAATTTTCATAAATTAAATCCTCTTCTCTTATTTGTTTGTTGGATTAGCATCATTCAGAAATACTTTGTCCTTGTTTCCAGTTTGTGAAGAATGTGAAATTAATATCATTGTGAGCAAACATGAGTGTACTAGGGAAGCCACCTCTTTAAAGCAAGTCTGCATTGGTTCCTTTAGAAAGGATGAAATTCAGACTAAATGGCTGGTTTGAGAGGTCCTAGTTTCCTTTGGAGATTACACTAATTTTTAACGAGTCTTTGATAGGAAAATGGTGACTGAACATTGAGTCACCCTGCTCTCCATTCCTTTGCTGCTGTCAACAGAGACTAGTATCCAGAGGCCATCCCTACTAAATAACAATTGATTTCAGATACAGCCAGTTGTGGACAAGGCAGGTGAAGGAAGAATAGGGCCATGTTGTGTGAATTTCATCAGGCTTTAATCACTGAGGTACTCCCTTGCTTAACCTGAGTTCTATCTCTAGAGTTCAAAGATTTGTAGGAAGGTAGAGAACAAAGGATCAATTGTATTCTCATTAGCATCAGAGTATCTGAACAGGAGTCCTGCTGGCCAATGTCCTGTGCATGTGAGCTTCTTATTATAGAGTCCTGAGTGTTCCAGTCTGGATTACTCTGTCTCCTCCCTCAAATTCTATTTTGACATTTTGTGAATAGGGTCACAAATGACCAGAGACTGTTGGCTAGAGGCTAGTCACTTATACTGGGGATAGGAGGTATATGTCACTTGGTTCTAACTTTGCTCATAGCCATTATCATCCATTCAAATGCACTTGAATAAGAGTATTCAGATAAGTATTTTTTATCTATGTGCTACTCTTATATGTGGGTATGATGGATGAAGCCAGGGTTGGTGGGGACTTGAGTGTCATTGATGTGGAATGGGGATATCTCAGTAGACATACAGATAAAACACTTACTTAGTTCTTGTTTACCTGTGCTAGGCTCCATGCTATAACTAAAGAATGATGGGGAAGAGAAAGCAAAAAAGAAAAAAAGGAAGAGGCAGAAAAGAAAAAAAGAAGAGGCAGAAAAGAAAAAAAGAGGCACAGAAAGGTGAAGAAAGAAGAAAAAGATAAGGAAAGGAAGGCAAAAGAGCAAGAAACAAAAGGAGAAAGCAGGAACTGAAAAGAGAGGAGGACAGGATGCAAAAGTGAAGGAAAAAAGGGGGAAGAGGAATATGGTGAGGAGAGAAAGATGAGGGAGAGAAAGATGGCAAGGATGAAAAACAGGAAGACAGGAGGAGTAGGAAGAGGAGGAGGAGGAGGATAACCACACCATTTACAGGGGAAGAACAAGGCATGGCCAGTCACCTCTCAGCAGGGAGAGGGATTTTGTGGCCTTAGAGAGGCCCACTCCCCTCCTGTGAGGACCAGGAGTTTAGTACTCAAGCAGCAGGACTGATTTGGTTTCTGGAGGTTTCCTGACCTGGTTTGGGACAGCCTTCCTTCTGTCCAGGAAGACCTTAGTCATTCCAGTTGGGAGTGGTTGTGACAGTCACCTCTGCCCTCTCAGTGTATCTGAGGTGCGTCAGACATCAACGTGGGACACCCTTGGTGGTCATCAGATGGGTGAGTTATTGACCCCACCATGAGCTCCCCTAGAGCTGGAGCCTAGGTCTCAGCTAGACTCAAATACAACTTTCAGTATGTGGCGGGGTGCGGTGGGGTAGGGATGGGGAAAAGAGTAGGGGGGAAGTTAGAAGGGCTAGGGGAGACTGTGAGAGGGATGTGAGGGAAGTTCTGGTGCCCTAGCTTGGTTGACTCATGGGTATTAAAACCTGCTTTGGTGTTAATGTATTTAGAGCCTGTTTTTCTATTTTAAATAAATGATCCATTTTTACCTCTACAATGTAATATTATGCAATAGTTTATCAAAAATTCCTCATATGGTGTTCCTACCTTACAACACTAGGGTTGATTGAAGTTGCATTTATAGGTAACTTTGACATTTTCAAAATTCTTTAACCATATTATTTAATAATAACATGGCTTAATCTTTTGAGGATGAAATTCAAAGGGCTTGGTGGTTAATTAGAATAAGTTTCAGTAGATGTGAACCCTCTACCAAGTTGAAAAGCTTGTGAACTGAGAAAGGGCCACTTCATGGTGGTTTTGTCTCTGGGATTTTATTTCTCAACTGAGAGGCATGTGTGGAAAGCTCAAGTCCATACCAAAATCTTTTGAATAACTTTTTCCACACTAATATTCTTCATCATTATTCCAGTTGTTCATCTGTGTGTTAATGAGCAAACTGCTATATACTCTATACTACATAATACTGTTCATTTCATTGAAATATTGGGCTCCCTGTGCTGTCAACATCCTGTCCTCTGGGAACAGGACCAGTGTTGAGGCAGGACAGGTGGTTTGTGTAGCAGGTGTCCAGTTACAAGGAGGAAGATATGGTTGAGCATGTCATGCTGTAGATAATTCAGGGAGAATTTCAAATGCAAGATTTTACACATTAGTAAATAGAAATAGTATTAGTTAAACTTCATTGAACATTTCAGGATGCATGCATTCCATCATCTACAATAATTGCTACTAATGAGAATGCTTGGGAGTTATTCTACCCTTTACTGCAATCAGAAGATGGGAAGAAAATACAATGTCCTCCATCTGAGAGAAGGAAAAATCCCAGGTCATATGAGAGGTCTGCTAATTGAATCAGGAACACTTTGACAGTTCCTGATTTAAGAGCAACAGTATTTTTTAGACAGCATGACTCAAGAGTTTCTCCAGATGCAGCAAGTGGTGATGGGAAACAATATTTCCAACCAATAAATTGGAATATGGTGACCACAACAACCCCAGGAACCCAGCTTCCTATGGAGCAGGACAGAAAAGACTAGAAAATAAAAAAGATAAAAGGAATAAAAAGAAGACAGGGAAGACTTTAGATGGATGGGTGAAGAAGGCCAGAGACTGAATTTGGGGAGGGGAAATTTAGGAAAATTGGAGGAAAAATTGACGATTGACTTGAGATGATGGAAGAAGAGGTAGACTCCATCCAATGAGGCCTCCAGCTGGAGAAGCATTTGGGAAAAAGTGTCTAAGGGGAGGAAAAATACTCAGGGAAAGGCAGAAAGTACATCACATAAGAAAAAGAAAGTGAAAGACAATGGTAGCAATAGAAGCAAGAGAAAAATTGGATGAGCCTGCTCTCTGCTGCTTGGAGAACTCAGAGAAAATAGTTAGGTGTGACTGTCAAGATTTTAAGAGGTGAAAAAGTAAAGTGAATCAACCCATAAAGGAAATAGAGAACATGGAGGGAAGAGTGGTTAAAGGAGGAAATCTGTAAGGAAAGTAAACCTATAAATGGTAGCATGAGACGATGCAGTTTATGGGGAGATAGATTTGGAGTCAGTATGACTTGAGTACAAAATCCTTCCCTGACAATTATTGATGTGACCACAATGAAGGCACTTAAACTTTCTTAGTCTCACTTTGCTCATCTGCAGAAATTGAATAGCATGCCCCAACATACAAAGACGTTGAAAAGATCCATGATTTCACATACAAAAAGTGCTTCCAAATCTTTATGCTCTATGTAAATGCTAGCTGATGTAGCAGCAGCAGCAGCAATAGCCACAGCAGTAGTAGTAGTAATAGTAGTAGAAGTAGCAATAGTAGAAGTAGTAGTAGTAATAGTAGTAGAAGTCATAGTAGTAGTAGTAATATTAATAGTAGTCGTACTAGTAATAGTAGTAGAAGTAGTAATAGTAGTAGTAGTAGTAGTAGTAGTAGTAGTAGTAAAGGGAATCAGCATGTAAAAAGAATATACCTACAAAGTAAGCAAAAAAGTAAATCTTATAACTGGAGTAATGTAGTAACAAAATCAAAAAGCACAGAATCCTACTTTTGTAACAAAGAAGATCAAAACGTACAACCAGATGAAGACAACAAAGTCAAAACTCCTACATCCAAAGCTTGCAAGAAAAATATAAATTGGTCACAGGCCCTGCAAGACCTCAAAAAGATTCTGACAATCAAGTAAAGGAAGTAGAGGAAAAATTGGGAAGAGTATTGGGAACAATGGAGGAAAATCATGTAAAATGAGTCAACAGCTTGCCAAAGGAGACCATCCCCCCCAATAATACTAAAGAAAATAATACCTAAAAATGCACAAATGGCAAAAGGTGTCCAAAAGGAAATGAAGAAAGATTGCCTGAAAAACCAGAATTGATCAAATGGAAAAGGAGGTCCAAAATCTCCCTGAAGAAAATAATTCTTGAAAAATTAGAATGGAACAGATGAAAGCTAATAACATTATGAAAAATCAAGAAAATATAAAACAAAACCAAAAGAATGCAAAAATAGTAAATAATGTGAAATATCTCATTGGAAAAACAAACAACCTGTTAAACAGATCCTGGAGAGATAATATAAAAATGATTGGACTACCTGAAATACATGATCAAAGGAAGACTCTAGACATCATCTTTCAAGAAATTATCGAGGAGAACTACCCTGATATTCCAGAACCAGAGGGTAAAATGCATATTGAAAGAATCTATCCATCACCTCCTCAAAGAGATGTCAGAAGGAAAACTTGTTGGAATATTGTGGTCAAATTACAGAAGGCCCAGATCAGGGGAAAAAAACACTGCAAGCAGTGAGAAAGAAACAATTCGAGTTTTGTGGAAATACAATCGGAATAATACCAGAGTTAGCAGAGATCCTATAATGTACAAGCTGCTAGACCTCTTATTGACCTGACTGTATTTCCACATACTGGAACAGAATAGCCCAGTGGTCAAAGTAACTCTAGAATTCAAACCCAGAATCACTTACCCAGCAAAACTGAGTATAATATTAAGGGGGAAAAATATATATTCAATGAAATAAAGGCCTTTTAAGCATTCTTGATGAAAAGACCAGAGCTGAATAGAAAATGTGACATTCAAATACAAGGATCAAGAGAAGCATGAAAACTTAACAGGAAAGAGAACTAATAGGGGATTTCCTAAAGGTGAACTGTTTCCATTCCTGCATGGAAAGATATTTGTGACCCTTGAGAGTTTTCCCAGTATTAGGATAGATGGAGAAAATATTATATTCATACATACATACATGTATATATATATGTTTATGGAGTGTGAATACATATATGTATATACACACATATGCACATATGTGTATTTATACCCATATGAACATGTACATAGCCATCAGGTCAGGACCAAACTCAGAGCAAATGACTATCAGCCATCACAAGACCAATGGAGAACCTGTGCAACAATGTATCCAACACACCCCATATGGAGCAGGAAACAGGCCCACTGAGAAGATGTCAGTTTTTCTGGAACATCACAAGTGTGAGCTGCCCCTCCACATGGAACCCAGCCCCACACTTTCCCTACAAGATTACCCTTTAAGTGTAGTCCTTACACATCCCTCCTCTTCTCACTCATGCTGTGTCTATTTATGAGAGAATAGAGCCTCGTTATATTGGGGGGGGGCTATTATGATTTTTCTTACCATGTGATTTAATTTAATGCCTTTCTCTTGAAATAGTTGTGTCCTCAGGGAAGGCACACAACCTGAACATTGCAGTCTTGCACTACCAAACATTCAGTCCTCTCTTTCCCTTTCCTCCTTCCTCCTCATCCCTCCTCCCCCAGACTGTCTTTCCATCCCTTTATCCCAAGAACTCCCTCTTTGGGTCTCCTCTGAGTCCCCTTGAAGCCAGTCACCCATTTTTCTGTAATTTGAATTAAATGGTCACTGGGTTTCCTTTCAACTCTGAAATTCTCTGAATCAGCCTTGACAATGAGCCTGTCAACACAACACAATATTTTGAGAAGCTCATTAAGAAAAGGGATGGTTACATTCAGGGGTCAACCTGCCTTGTCCAAGGGACCTTTGAATCTGTTATTATATGTCATTGAAGTAAAACCACATTGAGAGAGAAGTGAGGTGGAGAATCTTAGGAGGTTATTTTAAATGCTCAGGTGACTAGGTTTTGATTTTGTTTAATTTCTGAAAATGGAGCATCACAAAATTGTGTTCTTGGAATGCTTGCAGGAGATGGACAATTTGAGGGGTTTTTGGAGAATACCGAGGAAACTCTGCTTACTTCATCAGGGCTTTTGTGCATGAAGGAGAAGGTGCTTCTGACTTTGTGTTGCATGTGAAAAGTACTTCAGGAGGTGGTAGTCAAAGATGAGTGACTGTGGAGGAGATAAATATCTTGCTCCAAAGAGTCGCCATTTCATTATCAAAGAATGCCATCTCACAGTAGTGGTGAAAAGCACTAGTTTAATTAAAATAGAAAAACAGTTGAATTGACTTTCGGGGACTCTTCTCCACTTATTAGCAGCAAATGCGAAATCGATGTCTCTTTCAGTAAGTCAGGGAGACCTGCAAAGCAATGACAAAACAAACTATACACAAATTGGACACTTTTCAACCAAACTACAGACAGGAACAGGGTTCTCAAAGTGCTTTCAGTTCAGGGTTTGTGGATTCTCAGTCTGAGGGGGTGTGTGGCATTAGACACTCTGTGATCCTGAGGGGCATAAGTTCTAATGGCACATAGGAAACTCCCTGAAGTTTGCAACAGTCTAATGATGGGGCTTGGATCCATTACTCTATGTAGAAATAATAACAATAGTGATGATAAGAATAACTCCCATTTATGTAGCAATTAAGTCTGTGCCAGGCGCAATGCAAAGCACTTCAGGAACAATTTACAATGACTTCACTTGATTCTCACAAATGTGGAATGCAGCTGATATTATCATCCCCATTTTACAGTTAAGGGAATTCAGGCAAAAAGCATTTGTCCATGGTCACCAGAGCAGACAAAGACAAAACAGGATGGTCTTGGAAATATGTTAGTGTTAAGTACGAATGGTGGCAACTAATTTTATAAGTGGTAAATTTATGAATGCATGTTAAACCTTTGAATTCCCTCAGCAGCTTCCAGGGGAGGCAGTATAATAGACTGGTCCTGGGAGCAAGAAAATCTGAGTTCATATACTGCCAGTAAAACACACTAGCCAGTTAACTTCACCTTTCAATCGTCTGGGCAATATTCTGTGACCATAAGTTGGAAGATAATTGCTGCTCCGCTGATGGGTACAAGTTTTCTCACTGCATTCCTAATCACCTACCCTGAAACAAAGTCAAACTCAAACCAAATGTAGCCTCCTAACTTTGAGAACTCAGATAATAAATAATCCAGTAATGAGTTACATGTATTTTTAGGTAATCATACACGTGTAACTTATTCTAATAAACATTTTTCTGACTAAAATAATAGGAATAATGAGGCATTTAATATATGTATGTATACATATGCACACATGTGCAATTCAGTGGTTCAGTACTGGCAAGGAATTGATCTCCCTCTAATTACTTGTAGTCAATATGCTTGTGTGTGTATATGACAAATCATCAATTTTATTTCCCCACACTTTGGATTAAGCACCACCATGTGCTAGACACTGTGCTAATTTTCTTCACCAATATTTCTTCACCAGTATTTCCTTTGGTCCTCACCACAACTGTAGGAGATAGGTATTATTATTTTCATTTTACTGTGTCTTGCCCAGGACACACCAGGAAAGTGCCAGAGGCCAGGTTTGAACTTAGATAGTCTTGACTCCAGCCCAGCCGCCACCTAGTTCCCCTCATTTAATAGAAAGGGAATTTTAACTGAAAGGAAGGAAAGGTCTCTTTTATAAAGCAAACTAAAAAAGCACAGTGATTTTGGTGGCTATTTTCTCCCCCTTTTGCCAGACATGGGTGGAGAGAGTATTTCACTCTTTTATTCATCAATAAATATGGGAAAAGAACAAAAAATCTTTAATGACAAAGCCTCTTGAACTAAAGATGCATACGCAGGAGCCCAAAAACTGCTTTATACAAGTTAATATAATAAAATTATATGTTTTCATAAATATCCCTTCTTGGTTCTTAGTGAGAAGTGAACTCACATTTTTCCATGAAAGAAATCTCCACCCCCACGACATTTGAGGAATTTTCTTACAAAAGAAAAGGGATCATTGCTGATTATCTATCATGCCAGGAGCCCCCCGCCCCGAAAGAGAGAGCTGAGTTATCAATGGAAAATTTACGTGAATGAGAGAAAAGGAACATGATATAACATAAGCTTTTCACTATTGCTTTTAAATAGGTTGGATGGGCCGAGAGTTTGAGGGGAAGGCGACCTTATGACCAAATATCTAATGGAAGAATAACACATTAACTAGGGAAACTTTTGTCATTGCTACAAAATCTCTTGTCTTGTCTTTGTATTGAGGTCAAGAATTTAAATCCATGGAGAGAAAATATGCATATGCACATACATGAAGCAGATATGCATATTTGTGTATGTGTATGTGTTTATGTATACATATAAGTAGATACATATATAGACACAGATGAGATGCAGATATCAACATGAATATAGATAGAGATTTTAGATTCAGATTATATAAGCAAAGGGTTATGAATATATGCACATGGATATAGATACACATACAGATATGGATATGGATGTAGATACAGACATAGATACAGATGAGATATCTATATGGGCATGAATATAGCTATAGAGAAAGATAGGTATAGGTACAGATACAGATTGGATATATGTGCGGAAATAGCATCATACACAGATTAGACAGGGATATAGATAGGTTCAGAGATATAGATATGGATGTGAATATAGATACACTGATGTAGATATGAAGATAGATATAGGTACAGATTAGATATAGATATGGACATGAATATAGATATAGATATATAGAGACACACACTGGATAGATATGGAATTAGAAACATAAGCAGATTAGACTGGTGTACAGATATGGACATGTATATAAATATAGATATAGATAGATATAGGTATATAAACAGATGAGATAGATATGGAAAGAGAAACATAAACAGATTAGACAGGGATATAGGTAGAGAAACAGATATAAATGTTTATATGAAAATTGATACACTGAAGTAGTTATGGAGATAGATGTAGATCCAGATAAAGATTTGATATAGACAGGGATATGGATACAGATATGAGTAGATATATAAATAATCTAGGAATTGAAAGAGCTGGGTAATAGGGTGAATTCAGGAAAACTCATTAACACCAAAACCTTTCAATGCTCGTGTCCCAAGCGAATACACCAAACCTTCTCTCAGTCTGTAGGTACTGAAGTTTATGAGTCTAGCCCCGTCTCAACCCTCAGCTGCAGGGGAACATGGAAAGGTAATAACTTGCTCCTCTGCTCTCCACTAAAGGTCGCTCACCTTGCTGTCTGGCTCACCTTTGTTGATCACCTCAGATACACGGAGGGATTGGGGTTTCTGTCATTACTACTTCCAACTAGGGTGGCAGGGTGTTCTTGGACAGAAGGAAGGTGGTACAACCATGTCTCAAGCCAGGGCCTCAGGCATTGGGGACGTCTGGGAACTGAGTCAGTTAAGCTGCCTGGGTATTATTCTCCTGGCCTCAGCAAGAGGCGGAGAGGATTCTCACAGGCCATAAAGTCCTCAAACCTTTGCTGGGATGGCAAAAGCCATGCCACTGTCTTCCCCTGCTTTAACCACCTCCTCCAAGAATCGCCAGAATCCTTGTAAAACTCCTCCTTAGTCATCAAAGAGCCAGAGCACACCAAGGAGAGCATCATGAGTGTGTGGCAGGGGCAGGGGTGCAGGGGACCCAGGCTCTTTTCCTCTCCCCATTATTCCCTGCCCCCATCCAGGCTCTAAGTGCAGAGGGCAGTTTTTGATTTTGGGAGCAACCAACTGGGACCTCATTTTTTGGAAGGAAGTGACTAAACAGCAAACTGCTTACAGAAATCTGGGGCAGAACTTGTGGGGGCCTTATAGAAACTCCTGTCTGGGGTCTATGTATGGACCAAGGTCTCTGAACCCCTGTGACACTCACAGTGTCTTCCTCACCACAGAAAGAAAGCTTTGGAGCTAGTGTCGAAATGAGAAATTGCAGCTTGGACAAGGTGATAACAAAAGAGTGGAAGCCCCCAAATTCATGGAAGTCCTCAGCAAGAAAATGATCCTGTCTGCTGCTTGTGGAAGGAACCACACTCTAGCTTTAATAGAAACTGGCTCTGTGTTTGCATTTGGAGAGAACAAGATGAGGCAACTTGGCCTTGGCAACCAGACGGATGCCATTCCCAACCCTGCACAGATAATATACAATGGCCAGCGAAATACCACAGTGACTCGTGTGGCTGAATTCAGCATGATAATGGAGTGTAAGGGAAAACTCCAGTCCTTTGATGCCCTGAATGTGGTCAGTTGGGACACAATTCTGACAGGAAATTCATTGCATGGCCTCAGAGTTTAGAATATGACTGTGAGCTGGTCCTCTGCTGAGTTGCCATCTTCACTGAAAATATAAATATTATACAGATTTTGCCATTCCCCAATGTCATTGTCTGGGATGTTTCCTGTGACACCAATCACACTCTGGTTCTAGACTCTCAGAAACCTGTTTTCCCTTGGGGGTTTGGAGAAGATTGCCAGCTGGGTCTCACAGAGCAGAAATATGAGATAGTCACTCATCTGGTGAAGCTCTTTAATTTCCCACGCCAGGGGCCAGGGAAATCTATGCCAGCTACATCTGTTCCTTCACCTTCAGGGAAGTTGGTGGCCAGATTTTCTGGGGTGCTACAAACATTTCTCAGGGGACCACCATGTATCCCAAAACAGTTCAGGACCTCTGTGGCTGGACCATTAGAAGCTTTGCTTGTGGGAAGAACTTTATTACCTTAGCTGCCACAAAGCAGGTTGCCACAGGCTATTCACACTCCTTGTTGAACACCAGGGACTAGAGCCAGAATGAAAAGGAAAAGCAAAACAACCTCCCTGTACATAATCCTGACATCCTCTCCTGATGGCTGCAAGGCTGCCAGCCAGCTCTCCAGGCTCACCTAGGCAGTCGAGATTGTCAATGTGCCCAGGAACACAAAGAAGGCAGATGAGAAGAAACTCCTTAGGGAAAAGATCTCAGAAGCTCCTATTTGTTAGTCTTTCACGTTCCCTTTTAGAAGCAAATTCATCGTCAAGTACCTTTTTGCTGCAACATCTCCAAAGTGTTTCTCTCCATCTTTCTCTGTTTTCTCCCTTCCCCTACCACAAATGTTCCATGAAAATGTGGCTCTTAGTTGACTACTTAGGATTTTTAAAAAAAAACAAAAACAAAACAAAAAATAACCTCCTTTTACCAAGACCACACTTGTAAAAATTCCCACTTCCAAAAACCTCATTGTAAAAAAAAAAAGGACTTCCTCTTCAAAAGACATCCTCCTGCTCCAAATGGAAAGAGATTCCAGAGAGGGTCCTTGCAACTAAATACTTCTATTCCTGCAAGGTTTGCTTTCATATTGAATGCACCAATGACATTCTGCAGGGCTTGCTATTGTGCTAACAACTTAACAACTGAATTTTAATCTATTTTCCTAAGTAGTAAGTTTTATATAGAGCATATATAATATCATAGTAAGAATATAATAAGCCTTCCTAAAGCGTTAAAACCAAGAAGTGACATGGCAGAATGCATGGACGCCAATATTCTGTGAGGTTTAAGAGATACTGAAAGACTGTTGAACTCAAATCCACGCTTCTGTTGGCCAGCTAACGGATTTCAACTTTTTATTTTTCGAGAGTCACAACAAATATTGGAAGGAAAACCCAAAGTTCCTCTGAAGAAATTCATGTAACTCATCAACTAAGAGACTCTTCAGCAATGCCCCCAATCAGCTGGAAGGAGAATCACTGTGGTTTCCCACTATAATAGTGCTTCAATCTAAACAGCTGCTTGATTCCTGGCCAGAACCGCCCCTACCTCCTATCCATCTTCATCTCCACTAATCAACAGTTTGTCCATCCTCCCATTCGCCCACCAGTCAGTTGCACAGTTGCCCCTGCCCCGTGCTCCTCTCCCTCCACCACACCAGCCTCAGCCCCAGCCCCTGCACAGCCTCTGCTTCCATCATGACCACATCGACCCCCTCTCAGGTACAGCAGACTTCCCACCAGGACTCAGAGGCCGCCATCAACCGCCGGATCAAAGAGCTCTACGCCTTCGGAGTTTACCTGTCCATGTCTTACTGCTTTGACCCAGATGACGTACCATTGAAAAACTTTGCCAAGTATTTCCTCCACCAGTCCCACTGGGAGAGGAAGCATGCTGAGAAGCTGATGAAACTCCAGGACAAGTGCAGCGACCATATCTTCCTGCAAGACATCAAGAAACCCGACCAAGAAGACTGAGAGAGTGGGCTGAATGCAATGGAATGTGCTCTGCCCTTGGAAAAAAATGTCAGTCAGTCAATACTGGAACTGCACAAGCTGTCAAAGGAAAAGAATGACCCCCATTTACATGACTTTATGGAAACCCCACTACATGGACAAACAGTTAAAGTCCATCACACAACTGAGTGATCACGTAACCAACCTGCAGAAAATGCACCCCACCCCTGCCAATTCTGGCATGGAGGAATATGTTTTTGACAAGCACACCCTTGGAGACAGTGACAATGACAGCTAAGTCACACCTGGATTCCCCCATACCTGGGAACTGTGGGCTAGACTCCTACTGTCTTTCAGTGCATGCCTACTTTGGTTATCTGACCATAATCTGTACCAAAAAACTACCACCATTTACATTCCAATAAAGTGACCTGGTTCGTATGAAATAAAAAACAAAACGTACCAATACCCCCATTCAATAGCAATCTCAAATGTTTGAAGATTACCACTATGATGAAGATCAGCCATGAAGACCTGAGGAATCCCACTGCATTTTGGACAGCCCTCATTATTAGAAAGTGTTTTCTCTGCATGCAGCTGAATTCTCTACAATTTATTCCCTAAGGTAAGTGGATTTTGTTTCTGGAACATCCTGTTTATATAGAAGCATGCCTGGAGCAAGGGTGAATACATTAACTCATGGAGCTTAGTTGAGTTTTTCTGGTTTCTGGTTGTCCCTTATAGGAGGAGGGAAGGCTGTGAATGGGACATAGAGCTGGAAAATTTTTATGTGATAAGACTGGATCAGAGGCAGGGAGAAGGGTCAGAAAAATGGAGGAAAGAGAGGATAAATAAGATCTGAGGATATTGTGAAAATCCAGAGCTGCTGTTTTGGAAATGAAGGCATGGTAGGAAGGTAGCCCAGACGGTAAGGGTGCTGAACCTGGACTCAGGAAGACCTGAATTCAAATCCTACCTCACATTTACTAGCTAGGTTACCCTGGACAAATCACTTTACTTTAGTTTTCTTATGTGTAAAACAGGGACAATAATTGCACCTACCTCCCAGGGCTCTTATGATCATCAAGTGAGATAACCTGTACTTTCCTTTGCAAACCTTTAAGTCCTATATAAATTGTAACTTCTTATTTTCTGTACTTACAATGAATTTTCATAAATTAATTCCTCTTCTCTAATGCTTATTTGTGTTATGAACATCATTCAGAAATACTTTGTCCTTGCTTCGAGTTCATAAGAATTCTAAATTAACATCTTTGGGAGCAAACATGAGTGTACTAAGGAAGCCACCTGTTTAAAGAAGCCCTGCATTGATTCCTTTAGAAAGGAGGAAATTTGCACTAACTGGCTGGTTTGACAAGTTCTAGATTCCTTTAGAGCTTACAGGAACCTTTAGGGTGTCTTTGACAGGAAACTGGTGACTGAACATTGAGTTGCCCCCCTCTCCACTCCTTTCTTGCTGTCAACAGAAATTGGTACCTGAAGGCCATCCCTATTAAATAACAGCTGCTGTCAAATACAGCCTATTGTGGATGAGGCAAGTGAAGGAAGAATGGGGCCATGATTTGTGGCTTTCATCAGGCTTTAATCACTGAGCTGCTCCCTTCCTTAACCTGAGTCCCATCTCTAGGGTTGAAAGCCTTGAAAGAAGGTGGAGAAGAAGGAATCAATGGGTTTTCTAATTACACTCAGTGTATCTGAACAGGGTTCCTGCTGGCCAATGTCCTGTGCAGGTGAGCTTCTTAATACAGAGCCCTGAGTGTTCCAGTCTGGATTACTCTCTCTGCTCCCTCCAGTTATATTTGGACATCTTGTGAATATTTTTTACGAGACAGCAGAAGCTGTTAGCTAGAGTCTAATCACTTATACTGGGACTAGAGGGTATTTATCACTTATTATTAACTTTGTTAATACCCATTATCATCCATTCAAGTGCACTGGAATAGTACTACTCAGATAAGAATTTTTCATCCATGTGGCTATTTGGGGGGAGTTGAGTGTCATTGATGGTGAATGGGGACATCTCAATAGAGAGATGGATAAAACACTTCCTACTTTCTTGCTTTCCTGTGCTAGGCTCCATGCTATTACTAAAGACTGATGGGGAACAGAAAGCAGAAAAGAAAAAAAGAAGAGGCAGAAAAGAAAAAAGAAGAGGCACAAAAAGGTCAAGAAAGAAGAAGACAAGGAAAAGAAGGCAAAACACAAAGTAAGGGAAGGAGAGAGTAGCAAATGCAAAGAGGAGGAGAGGATGCAAATGTGGAGGTGAAATGAGAGAAGAGGAAGAGGAATATGGTGAGGAGAGAAAGATGAGGGAGAGGAGGACATGGAGGAGCAAAAGCAGGAAGACAGGAGGAGAAGGAAGAGTAGGAGGAGGAGGACAACCACACCTTCTACAGGGGAAGAACAAGGCATGGCCAGTCACCTCTCAGCAGGGAGAAGGGTCTTGTGGCCTTAGAGACTCCCCCTCCTTTCTTGTTGGGACCAGGAATTTAGCACTCAAGCAGCAAGACTGATTTGGTTTCTGGAGGTTTCCCCACCTGGCTTGGGACAGCCTTCCTTTTGTCCAGGAAGACCTTAGTCATTCCAGTTGGGAGTAGTTGTGACAGTCGCCTCAGCCCTCTCAGTGTATCTGAGGTGCGTCAGACATCAACATGGGACACCTTTGGTGGTCATCAGATGGGTGAGTTATTAACCCCACCATGAGCTCCCCTAGAGCTGGGGCCTAGGTCTCAGCTAGACTCAGATACAACCTTCAGTACGTGGTGGGGCAAGGTGGGGTAGGGTTGGTGATGAGAGTAGGGGGGAAGTTAGAAGGGCTAGGGGAGACTGTGAGAGGGATGTGAGGGAAGTTCTGGTGCCCTATCTTGGTTGACTCTTGGCCACTGAAACCTGCTTTGGTGTTAATGTATTTATACCCTGTTTTTCTATTTTAACTAAATGATCCATTTTCACCTCTACAGTATAATGTTATGTAATTGAATATAAAATATTACTCACATGCTGTCCCTCACTTACCCTACTTGGGGTGAATGAAGTTACATTTATATGCAGCTCCAAATTTTTTAAAGTATTTTACAAATATTATTAGATAGTACATATGACAATCTTTTCACGAAGAAATTCAAAGGGTCTGGGTGTTCAATAGAATAACTTTGAGTAGATGTGAACACTCAACGAAGTTCAAAAACTTGTGAGCCGCCAAGAGGCCACTTCATGGTGAGGTTATGTCTCTGGGATTTTATTTCTCAATTGATGGGAATGTGTGGAAATCTCTAGTCCATAGTTAAAAAGTTGCGAAAAAATTTTTCCACACTAATATTCTTCATTTTAATGGTTGTTCTGTAGTTTGTCAACATGCAAATTGCTCATATGGTATTGTTCATTTCATTTGAACATTGGTCTCCCTGTGCTTTGCAGATCCTGTCATCTGTAAAGAGGGCCAGTGCTGGGGCTGGACAGCGGGTTTGTGTAGCAGGTGTCTACTCAGTAGGAGGAAGACATGGTTGAGCAAGTCATGGTATAGATATTTTGAGGAGAATGTCAAATGCAAAATGAGATATATGAGTAAATAAAAATAGTATTAGTTAAACTTTCTTAAACATTTGGGGACAAATGCATTCCATCACCTACAATAATTGCTACTAAGGAGAATGCTAGGGAAAGATTCTACTCTTTATTGCAATCAGCAGATGGCAAGGAAATACAATGACATCCTCGTGAGAGAAGAAAAAATCCCAGATCACATGAGAGGTCTGCTAATTGAATTAATATCACCTTGACAGTTCTTGATTTAGGAGCAGCAGCATTCTTTAGAGAGCATGACTCAGGAGTTACTCCAGGTGCAGCAAGCAGTGATGGCAAACAACCTTTCCACCCAACAATTTCTCATATCATGACCACAACATCCCCAGGAACCCAGCTTCAAAAGGTGCAGGACAGAAAAGGCTAGAAAAAGAAAAAAAATAAATTGAATAAAAAGAAGACAGAGAAAACTTTAGATGGATGGGTGAAGAAGGCCAGAGATTGGAATTGGGGAGAAGAAAGTAAGAAAATTTGAGGCACAATTGAAGATTGACTTGAACTCATGGAAGAAGAGTTGGATTCCATCTAATGAGGACTCCAGATGAGGAAGGATCAAGGAAAAAGTCTCAAAAGGGAGGAAGAATACTCGAGGAAATGCAGAAGGTATAGTAAATAAGAAAAGGAAAGTGAAACACACTGGTAAGGATAGAAGGAACAGAAAAATTGGATGTCTGCCTATCTGCTGCTTAGAGCACTCAGAGAAAATAGGTAAGTGTGACTATCAAGTTTTTCAGAGGTTAAAATATAAAGTGAATCAACCTGTGAAGGAAAAAGAGACCATGGAGGGAAGAGTTGTTAAAGGAGTAAATCTGTAAGGAAAGTAAACCTATAAATGATGGCATGAGTTGATGCAGTGGATATAGTACTACATTTGGAGTCAGTATGACCTGAGTACAAATCCTGCCCCAGACAATTACTAACGATGTGCATGTAATCAACTCACTTAAACTTTCTTTATCCCAATTTCCTCATCTGACAAACCAGAATAATAGCTCCCAACATACAGAGGTGTAGAAAGAATCAAGTGATTTAACATGTATAAAGTTCTTACAAATCTTAATGCTCTATATAAATGTTAGCTGTAGTAATAGTAGTGGTAGTAGTAGTAGTAGTAGTAGTAGTAGTAGTAGTAGGTATAGTAGTAGTGGTAGGAATAGTAATATAAGTAGTAGTAGTAGTAGTAGTAGTAGTAGTAGTAGTAGTAGTAGTAGTAGGAATCGTAGTAGAGGTAGGAATAGTAATATAAGTAGTAGTAGTAGTAGTAGTAGTAGTAGCAGTAGCAGTAATATTAGTAGTAAAAAAGGGAATAAGTTTGTAAAAGGAATATACCTATAAAGTAAGCAAAAAAGTAAATCTTACCAATGGAGTAATGCAGTAAAAAAGTAAAAAGTGCAACTACGCTCCACAAAACCAAGGCATATTCACTCATAGAGACATAGCATGAATGGGAAGAGGACATATGGGAAGGGGTCCCACCTAAAGGGCAAAGGTGTGGAGAACACAGATCATTGTTGAGGTCTTCAGCCCATTATGGGGTTGTGGTAAGAAATCTTGGTGTGACAGGACCACACATGATCACAGATCCATAGGAAGCCATCCAAGACTAAGAAGATGGAAATCTGTGCAACTTGAGAGTCTACAAGATTGTCCAGGATCCCAGGCAGGTTCCCACATTGACAATAAACACCTTGGAACCACATGTTGCCTACGGACGACGTAGCAGATGTCTTTGCGAAGAGAATCAAAGCAGGAATGGAGAGTGGACCAAGAGAGCTGTCAAGGCAAGAGAAGCCTTCATCAGCTGAAGAGAAACGGTCGTGGCAAGGGGAAGGATCAGAAGGGAAAGTCTCAGATGAAGATGAAACTAGGAATTGCTGCCCATTACCCAGAGCGGAGGAGATAAAACTGGACAAAGGCAGAAAAAAGACAGAGCTGCCCAGTTATTACTCTTTCTTTTTTCTCTTCTTGAGAAACCTTTGAAGAAGGAGGGACAGAATCAAGATGGCTCATTAGCAAATTGGTACCAATTAGGAAACATATACTCTATATTCATAAATTTATACAAATTTATTTCATTAGCAAATTGAGTAAAGACGTCAGACATACCCTTGATGAATTAGAATCATGGAGCCTAAGAAAATTACATCCCTGGGAACCGATACAGTTGCTAGGTAAGATTGCTGAACCAGTCACTGATATTTGCAAGACTGTTTAGCAAAGGAAGGCTTTCAGAAGGACAAATACAGTCCTGATATTTTTTTAAAAGGAAAAGAAAGAATGGAAAGGATCTTAATTGGCTTTGAATATTGTGCTTATTATAATAAGATTAATTTCAATATTGTAAATCTGACACTTGCATTTCAGAAATAAAATTCTAAGGTACTATATAATGAGCAGTTTGCCTGGGAAAAGATCTGAGAGTTTTAGTGAATTTGTAATGTCAAGAGAGGTAAAGCTTTTGGAATAAGGAGGTGATCATCCCTTGGTCAAATCCAAAGAATAGTCCGGTGTTCTTTTCTGAAGCCCACATTTTCAGAAGGATGTTGATGGGCAGGACAGTATCCAGATATGGTTAATTTTCATAATAAATAGCTTGTAACACATGATACCTTGAGATTGGCTGAACAAGTGGTTAAAGTGTTTATCCTGGCAAGATTGGAGCAGGAAGTAATAGAATAATTCTCTTTAAGTACATGAAAGGCCCAAAATATGCAAGAGAAATTAGATTTGTTTTGTTTGACCCCCAAAGGCAGACCTGAAATCAATGTATGCATTAAGCCTAAATTTGAGTTTGATCTAAAGAAAAATGCTGAAGGAATTAGAGCTATCCAAAAGTGGAATGACTGCCATTGTTGGTAGTGGAAGGTCTTGTTGGAGGTCTTTAAGCAGAGGTTGACAGTTAAGTGATAATCATCATACGTTATCAAGTATGTAGTTTGAATTAAGTGGTGACTGGGTTTCTTTTAATTCGGAAATTCTCTGATTCTCCCTTGACAATAACTGTTCATGATAATGAGCCTGTCAACAAAATATTTTGAGAAATTCATGAAGGGAAGCGATGGACACGTTCAGGGGTGAACCTGCCTTGACCAAGGGACCTTTCAGTCTGTGATTATATGTCATTGAAATAAAATCACATTGGCAGAGAATTGAGGTGGAGAAATTTAGGAGGTTAATTTAAATGGTCAAGTGACCAGTTTTTGATCTTCTATAATTCCTGAAAATGGAACATCACAAAGTTGTGTTGTTGGAATACTTGCAGGAGCGAGTTGTACAATTTGAGGGTTTCCTTCGAGAATACTCAGGAACCTCTGCTTAGTTCATCAGTGCTTTTTTGTATGAGGGAGAAGGTGCTTCTGTCTTTGTGTTGCATGTGAAAAGGCTGGTTCACGAGTTGGGACTCAAAGATGAGTGACTGTGGAGGAGATAAACGTATTGCTCCAAAGAGGCGCCATGTCATTATCAATGTTTGCCATCACATGGTAGTGGTGAAAAGCATTCGTTTACTTAAAATATAAAAACAGTTGAATTGGCATTCAGGGGCTCTTCCCCATTTATTATCAGAAAATGCTAAATAGATGCCTCTTATGTCCTGGTAAGAGTAAGTTAGAGGGGACTGCAAAGCAATAACAAAACTAACCATACACAAATGGAACACATTTCAAGCAAACATTAGTGGGACAAAATCTGAGGGTTAGCCCTTGGTCTCCTACAGTCAGGAATAGGGCTCTCAAAGTGCTTTCAGTTCAGGGTGTGTGGCTCTAGGTCTGAGGGTGTCTGGCATTATGTGCCATGTCTGGCACACAATACCACTGACGCCTAGTGGTATAAGTGCAAATAGCACATAGGAAACTCCCTGAAGCTTGCAACAGTCTAATGGTGGGACTTGGTTCTTTTCCTGTATGTAGAAATAATAATAGTGATAATAAGAATAACTCCCATTTATGTAGCAATTAACTCTGTGCCAGGCACAATGCTAAGCCCTTGATGAGCAGTTTACAATTACTTCATGTGATTCCCACAACTGGGAGAGGGAGCTGCTATTATCATCCCCATTTTACAGTTAAGGCAATAAAGGAAAAATGATTTGTCCAGGGTCACCTGATCAGACAAAGACAAAACAGGATGTTGTTGAAAATATGTTAGTGTTAAGTGGGAATGGTAGCCCCTAATTTGATAGGTGGTGAATTCAGGAACATATATTCATGTTACAATTGTGGCTTCCTTCAGGAACTTCCAGGGGAGGCAGGATAACAGACTGGTCTCTGAAGTAAGAAAATCTGAGTTCAGATTCTGCCAGTAAAACACACTAGACAGTTAACTTCACTTTTCAATCCTCTGGGCAATATTCTGTCACTATAAACTTCAAGATAATTGCTGATCCTCTGATTGGTAGAAGTTTTCTCCCTGGGCATTGCCTAATCAGCTACCATCAAACAAAGCCAGGCTCAAACAACATGGAGCCTCATAACTTTGAGGCCTCAGATAATGAGTACTCAAATAATGAGGAACATATATTTATTTTTATGTATTCGTATACATATGCTTTATTCTACCAGAAGATTTTTCTGACTAAAGTAATAGAAATCATAAGACATTTAAATATATGACGGTGTACATACATACACATATGAAATTCATTGGTTCAGTCCTTGGCAATGAATTTGTCTACCTCTAATTTCATCTAGTAAATATGTTTGTGTGTGTGAATGTATGAGAAACCATCAATTTTATTTCCCCACACTTTGGATTAACCACCACTACGAGCAAGACACTGTGGTAATATCTTAACCAATATTTCCTTTGATCATCACAACAACTGTAGGATATGGGTATTACTCTTTTCATTTCACTGTGTCTTGCCCAGGACACACCAGTAAAGTGCCAGGGGCCAGGTTTGAACTTAGGTAGTCTTGGCTCTAACCCAGCAGCCACCTCATTGCCCTTATTTCATAGAAAAGTAGATTTAGCAGAAAAGAAGGAAAGATATCTTTTACAGAGGATACAAAAAGGAATAGTGATTTTTGTTGTTGTTTTCTCCCATTTTTCCCTGAAATGGATGGAGAGAAGTATTTCACTCCTATATTCATCAATAAATATGGGAAAATGAGAAAACAAAGGTATTTAATGAGGAAACCTCTTTAACTAAAGAGTCATACACTGGAGCACAAAGACTGCTTTATGTAAGTTAGGATGAAAAAATTATATGTTTTAATAAATATCCCTTCTTGGTTCTTACTGAGAATTTAAAACAGATTTTTAAATGAAAGCAACCTCCCCTCACGTCATTTTGGAAATTTTCTTAGGAAAGAAATGAGATCATTTCTGGTTATCTCTCCTGCCAGAAGTCTTGAACTCCCCCTCACAGAGTGAGCTGAGTTTAGCAACTGAATATGTATGCAAATAAGAGAAAAAAAACATGATATATTCTTTTCATTACTGCTTTTAAAAAGCCTAGGTGGGCCTACAGTGTGAGGGGAAGGGGATATTATGATCAAATATCTAATGGAAGAAGAACACATTAACCAAGGAAACTTTTGTCATTACTTCACAATCTCTTGTCTTGTCCTTGAACAGGGGTTAAGAATTTAAATCCATGGAAAGAAAATATGTACATACACATACCTGTAGCAGACTTACATTCTGGCGCATGTGTATGTTTATGTATGGATATAGATAGATACAGACCTAAATAGAGATTAGATATAGATACGGACATGAATATAGATACACATTTGAGATACAAGTTACATGTGAATAGGGATATAAAGATATGCACATGGATATAGATACACATACAGATATGATATAGACAGATACAAATAGAGATATGGATATAGATACAAACAAATACAGATATAGATGTGACATTGACATGAACATGAATATAGATATACATGAAGATAGGGATAGGTACAGATATAGATTGAATATATATATATATGGAAATAGGAATATATACAGATTAGACAGGGAAATAGATAGGGACTCAGATATAAATATGGATATGAGTATTGATACCTTGATATAGATATGTAGATACAGATAGAGATTAGCTGTCGATATGGACAAGAATGCAGATATAGATAAATATAGATAAAGATACAGATTGGACAGAGATATGGAAATAGACACATGGAGATTAGACAGAGATATATAGAGAGGGACATAGACATAGATATGGATATGAATATATGTGCATAGATATAGATATGAAGATAGAGATACAGATAGGGATATGGATATAGATGTTGATAGGTATATAAATAATCTAGGAATGGAAAGAGCTTGGTAATAGGGTAAATTCAGGAAAACTCATTAACACCAAAATCTTTCAGTGCCCATGTCCCAAGGGAAAACACCACAACTTCTCTCAATCTGTAGGTACTGCAGGTTATGAGTCTAGCCCTGTCTCAAGCCTCAGCTGCAGGGGAACATGGAAGGTTAATAACTTGCTCCTCTGCTCTCCACTAAAGGTCGCTCACCTTGCTGTCTGGCTCACCTTTGTTGATCACCTCAGATACACGGAGGGTTTGGAGCTTCTGTCTCCACTGCTCCCAACTTGGGTGGCGGGGTGTTCCTGGACAGAAGGAACGTGGTACAACCATGTCTCAAGCCAGGGGCCTCAGGCATTGGGGACCTCTAGGAACTGAGTCAGTTCAGCTGCCTGGGTTTTATTCTCCTGGCCTCAGCAAGAGGGGAGGAGGATTCTCACAAGCCATAAAATCTTCAAATCCAGGAGGCCTCTGCTGGGATGGCAAACGCCATGTCACTGTCTTCCCCTGCTTCAACCTCCTCCTCCAAGAATCTCCAGCATCCTTGTAAAACTCCTTCTTGGTCATCACAGAGGTGGAGCACACAAAGGAGAGGATCATGACTGGGGGCCAGGGGTGAGGGACACAGGCTTTTTCCCTCTCCCCATTAACTCCCCCTCCCCCAAACTAGGCTTTAAGTGCAGAGGGCAGCTTTTGATATTGGGGTTGACCAACTGGGTCCTCATTGGTCAGGAGGAAGTGACTAAACAGCAAACTTCGTACAGCAATCTAAGGCAAAACTTATGGGGGCCACACAGAAATGGCTGTCTGTACAGGATCCAGGTTTGGACAATGGTCTCTGACCCCTGTGCTGTTCACAGTCAACTCATCAACACAGAAGGAAAGCTGTGGAGCTGGAATCGAAATGAGAAGGGGCAGATGGGACAGGGTGATACCAAGAGAGTGGAAGCCCCACATTCATGGAAGTGCTCAGCAAGGAAGTGATGGAGTCCACTGACTGTGGTAGCAAACACACTCTGGCTTTGACAGAAGCTGACTTCATATTTGCATTTGGAGAGAACAAGATGGGGCAACTTGGCCTTGGCAACCAAAACAATGCCATTCTCAGGCCTGCCCAGATAAAGTACAATGGCCAGCCAAATACCAAAGTGACTTGTGAGGCTGAATTCAGCATGATAACGGACTGGAAAGGAAACTTCTACTCCTTTGGGTGCCCTGAATATGGTCAGCTGGGACACAATTCTGAAGGGAAATTCATTGCTACAGGCTGTCCAGGCTCCTCCAGGCAGTGGACATTGTCCGTGTGCTTTGGAACACAAACAAGACAGGTGAGAAGAGATTACTCAGTGAAACGTTGCCCGATGCTCTTATTTGTTGGTCTTCCCAAGGTTGCATTTTATAAGCAAATTCAACGTTGACTACGTTTTTACTGTATGATCTCCAAAGATTTATTGACTCCCTTTCTCTCTTTTCTCCCTTCTCCCAACCCAAATGTTCAACTAAAATATTGCTTCTTAGTTGACGACTTAGCATTCCTAAAAAAAGAAAAACAAAAAGAAAAACAAAAAAAAACTTTCTTCCAAGAGCATCTTTGAAAAAATCCCCACTTCCAAGAATGTCACTGGAAAAAAAGAATCCCTCTTCCAAACGCATCCTCCTGTTCCACATGGAAAAAGACTCTAAAGACGCTCTTTGCAACTAAATACACCTACTCATGCAAGTTTTGCTTTCATATTGACTCCAACAGTGACACTGTCTAGGGGTAGCTATTGTGCTAACAGCCTAACAACTGAATTTTTATCTAGTTTCCTACATACTAAGTTTTGTCTAGAACAGGCATTTAATCATAGAAACAACACGAGCCTTTTCTAAAGCTTTAAAACAAAGAATTGATCTACAGCTAAATACATGGCCACCAATATCCTGTGATGTTGAAGGGATGCTGAAAGAAACCTGAACTCACAATCATGCTCCTCTTTGCCACCTGAACGATTTCACCCTTTTATTTTTCCCGAGTCACAGAATCAATATTGGAAGGAAAACCCCAAGATCCTCTGAAATAATTCATATAAGTCATCAACACCGAGACTCTTCAACAATACTCCCAATGGACCAGAAGAGCAGGGAAAGGGAGTCTCTGAGGTTTCCTCCTTCCACAGTGCTTATACAGAACCCACTCCTCAATTGCTCCCCAGAGGTGCCCTTACCTACCTGTCCACCTCCACCTCCACTAAACAATGCTTTGTCCCTCCTCCCTTTGATGCAGCACAAACAGCTCAGTCACCCCCAGCTCCTGGCCCCTGGCCTCAGCTGCCATTGCTGCCGCTACCACTTCCCCAACTACATCCCCAGCCACTGCACAGCCTCCACTGCTGCCATGAACACGTCAGCCCCCTCTCAGGTGCAGCAGAACTACCACCAGGACTTGGAAGCTGACATCAACTGCTAGATCAAACGGGAACTCTACGCCTCCTATGTCTAACTCTCCATGTATTACTACTTTGACCAAAATGATGTAGCATTGAAGAACTTTGTGAAGTACTTCCTCTACCAGTCTCAGGAGGAAAGCCAGCACACTGAGAAGCTGATAAAACTCCAGAACCAGCTTGGCAGCCCCATCTTCCTGCAACACATCAAGAAGTCACACCAAGGTGACTGAAAGAGTGGGCTGAATGCAGTGGAATGTGCTTTGCACTTGGAAAAAAATGTTAATCAGTCATTACTGGAATTGCACAAGCTGACAAATGACAAGAATGACCCCATTTATGTGATTTCATCGAAACTCACTATGGGAGGAACAGGTAAAGTCCATCAAACAACTGGGTGATCATGTAGCCAACCTGGGCAAAATGGGGGCCCCAGATTCTAGCACGGAGGAATATCTTTTTGACAAGCACACCCCTGGGGACAGTGACAATGAAAGCTAAGTTAACCTGGCTTCCCACACACCTGGGAAATGTGGGCATTACTCTTACTGTCTTTCAGTGCACGCATATTTTGGTTATCTGGCCGTACTTTCTACCAAAAAACTACCACCATATACATCTCAATAAAGTGACTAGGTAATAATAAAAAAAAAAAAAGAAAAACAAACAAAAAAAAAGAAAAACAACCCTAATATCCCCAATCAATGCTTGTCTCAGACATTTCAATATCAACAAAATGATGAAGATCACCCAGGATGACCTGAGGAATCCCATTGCATTTTGGACAGCACTCATTATTAGAAAGTCTTCTCTTTGCATGGAGCTGAAAGCTCTACAATTTATTCCCTAAGGTAAGTGGATTTTGATTCTGAAGACCCTGTTCATATTGCAATCATGTCTGGGAAGGGGTTAATACATGAACACTTGGAGCTTAGTTGAGTATCTCTGGTTTCTGGTTGTCCCTTAGGGGAATAGGGAAGACTGTGAATGGAACATAGACCTGGCAAATTTTCATATGATAAGGCTATGTTAAAGCAGGGAGTAGGGTATTTATCAGTAGACAGAGTGTTGACCTGAGATCAGAAGACCTGAGTACAAATTCAGCCTCGGTCCCTACCAGCTCTATCACCCTGGGCAATTCACTTAACCTCCATTTTCCTTAATTCACTGGGGTTTGGAAATGGCAAACCACTCCATTATTTTTGCCAAGAAAATTCCATGGACTGTATGGTCCACATGCCCATAGTCAGATACAAGTGAACAATACCCAGAAGAGTTATAGAAGAGAACACAAAGAGCTGAGAAATGTGGGCCTGGGCCATCTTACCCTTACTAGCTGGGTGACCTTTCTGGGCCTTGAATCTCTAATATTGAAAATTGACAGGTTGAATAAGAGATCTTACGAACTCTTACACATTTTACAACTCTAAAATTTCTTAAAATTCTTAGCTGAGCAATTAAATACTACAGTTCTGGTACGGAAGTCTCTTGGTTTTAAGTAGATCTAACAATGCAGGTGTCCTGTTTTCTCTTTAGTAGAATATTTCCCTTCCCACCTGTGTCTGCAAATTCCCTTGATTCCCTTACCTAAGCTCCCTAGCAGAGGACAGCATCGTCAGGGCATTAGAAATCCTATGCTTTCACCTGCTGAACTCACAATAGTTTGTCCTTGGTGATAAGACAGGTGTCATGTCTAAAGAATTTCTTTTCTTTTCAGCCTCAAAAGAGCCAGGGAACAAGTCATTATCAGGTCTGAATCTCTACTGAATATATGAAAATCTTATCTCTGAAGATTTTTCCACATTTTATGTCTGTTGAGGTATTATCAGTACATTGTGTCAGAGTGAAATATTTCCAGGTTCCTGCAATGGTTTATTATTGAAATGAAAATTACTAGAAGACAGAAGAGACCTTGGGTGAGAGAATAGATTACACTTGAAAGAATTACACATCATGTTGTGGTGGAATGGACTTTAGGGGTTATGTAAGTCAACACTTATTTGAAAAATGAAGAAATTTTCTCCAAAAAAACCATAAATTTTAATATTTGCAAACGTTTTCCTTCTAACAATCATGTTGAGCTGCTAATGACATTGTCTTCATGCTACAGATGAGAAAATTAAACCTGGGTTTTTGAGCCCAAATCCAAGTTCTGCAAACCAGTTACTAAGGAAGGATGACTCCAAACCTCAAAGTGGAGAAATACCTTTCTGAATGTCATATGGTACTTTAATAGCTGGGATCTAGAATTCAAGGACAAGCTTCTGATATGCAATCAAGTGTTGTCTCCACTGACCTACACAGACTTCCACTGACAAAGGCTTCCTGGCTGCATTTAGTTTGCGTAAATAATATTTGTTTAATTGAACTGAATTGAACTGAGTTAAGCAAATATTTTTCATCATGTCTTCCTTCATTCAACAGGCAGCTGACTCATTTCTATTCTGTGGATGAAAGCTATGCTTGCATTTGTTCTGATCAGTATGTTGATGGATAACATTTGTAGATCTGAACAAGGCCTTTGACACTGTTACTGGTGAGGGATTAAGGAAAGTTAAGTCAAAATTTTATTGCCCAAAGAAGTTCATCAATATTGTATGTCTATTTTATGATGGCATGTTTGCCCTGATTCTGGACAATGGACAAAGCTCTCATGACTTCCTAGTCACCAGTTGAGTGAAACAGGGCTGTCTGCTTCTTCCCATGCTTATTAGCATGATGTTTTCAGCCATGCTGACTAATGCTTTCAATGAGGATTAGCACGACCTCAAGGTCTACTACCATACTGATGGCAAATTCTTCAATTTGAAAAGATTAAAAGCCAAGACCAAAGTGGAGGGAGTTCTGTTTTCAGATGATTGTGCACTCAGTGTAGCCTCTGAAGCTGAGATGCAACAAAGCATGGATCAATTCTCTGTTGCTTGTGCTAATTTTAGCAATATCAAAGAAACACAGGTGTTCCATCAGGCACCACCACACTATCTGTACATGAAACCATCAGTTACAACAAATGGAGGAGCTTTGAAAGCTGTGAATAAGTTCGCTTCTTTTGGTAGTGTACTTTCCAAGGATGAACACATTGACAATGAGGTTGATGCACACATTTCTAGAGTTTGCTCAGTGTTTGGGAGGCTCTGAAGAAAAGTTTGGAAGAGAAGAGGTATCAGACTGACTGCCACACTGAAAGTCTACAGAGCCATTGTGATGACCTCATTGTTGTGTGCTTCTGAAACAAGGAAAGTCTACCAGTGCCATGCCAAGAAACTGAATCACTTCCATTGGAATTATCTTAGGAAGATTCTGAGGATCACCTGGCAGGATAAGGTAGGAGATACTGGAGTCCTTGCTAGAACTGAATTACCAAGTATTCACACTATGCTTGAGAGGGTGCAACTCTGATGGGGAGGCCAAGATGTTTGAATGCAAAATGTTAGCTTGCCAAAATGATTGTTATATGGAGAATTCACATGGGGCAGGAGATCACATGGTGGTCACAGGGAATGATATCAGGACACTCTCAAAAACTATGGATTTATCTGTGCAACATTGGAGACACTGGCACAGGACTGCTCAGCATGGTAGGCCCACATCAGAAAGGGTGCCATGTACTTTGAGCAAAGCAGAATTGAGACAGCACAAATCAAACACAGGATATGGAAATTTGGAATATTCACCCCAAATATTCACATTGACTCCTTGTGTCCCACCTGTGGCAGAGCATTGTGAGCTCATATTGGTGTGATCAGCCACAGTCAGACACACTGAAATTACACGTTCTCTTGGAAATTCCATCCAAAAATAAAACAAAACACACACACACAAAAACCAGGAAACATAAGTCATACGAACAAACAAACAAAAAAAACCTTCTTCCAAGAGCATCCTTGTAAATGTCCCCACTTCCAAGAACGTCACTGTTAAAAAAGAATCCCTCTTCCAAACGCACCCTCCTACTCCACATGGAGACTCTTTGCAACTAAATACACCTACTCATGCAAGTTTTGCTTTCATATTGACCCCAACAATGACATTATCCAGGGCTAGCTATTGTGCTAACAGCCTAACAATTTTATCTAGTTTCCTAAGTACTAAGTTTTATTTAGAGCAGGCACTTAATCATACAAACAACACTGGCCTTTTCTAAAGCTTTAAAACCAAGAATTGAGCTGCATCTAAATATATGGCTGCCAATATCATGTGATGTTTAAGGGATGCTGAAAGAACCCTGAATTCACAATTCATGCTCCTCTTGGCCAGCTAAACCATTTCAACCTTTTATTGTTCCAGAGTCACAGAATCAATATTGGAAGGAAAACCCCAAGTTCCTCTGAAATAATTCATATAACTCATCAACAAAAGACTCTTCAACAATGCTCCCAATGGACCAGAAAAGCAGGGAGAGGGAGGCTCTGAGGTTTCCCACTTCCCCAGTGCTTATGCAGAACCAGCTCCTCGATTTCTGCCCAGAGCTGCCCTTACCCACCTGTCCACCTACACGCCCACTAACAAAAAAAAAAAAAACAAAAAAACAAAAAACAAAAAACAAAACAAAACAAATAAACAAAAAAAACCCATGAATATCAAGGCATTATCCCCAATCGATGCTTATCTCAAACCTTTAAAGATCACCACCATGATGAAGATCACCCAGGATGACCTCAGGAATCGCATTACATTTTCGACAGAACTCTTTATTAGAAAGTCTTCTCTTTGCATGGAGCTGAAAACTCTACAATTTATTCCCTATGGTAAGTGGATTTTCTTTCTGAAGACCCTGTTCATATGCAATCATGTCTGGGGAAGGGGTGAATACATGAACACTTTGAGCTTAGTTGATTTTCTCTGGTTTCCAGTTGTCTCTTAGGGGAATAGGGAAGGCTGTGAATGGGATACAGACCTGGTCAATTATCATATGATAAGGATATGTCAAAGCAGGGAGTAGGGTGCCTATCAGTACATAGAGTGTTGAGCCTGGAATCGGGAGACCTGAGTACAAATTCAACCTCAGACTCTTCCAGCTCTATCACCCTGGGCAATTCACTTAACCTCCATTTTCCTTAATCCTCTGGGGTTTGGAAACGACAAATTACTCCATTACCTTTGCCAAGAAAACCCCATGAATTGTATGGTCCACATAGCCACAGTCAGACACAAGTGAACAATACCAAGAAGATGTATAGCAGAAAACACAAAGAGCTGAGAAGCAGTGGGCCCGGGCTGAAGTCTGGGATCTTACAGTTACGACCTGGTTGAACTTTCTGGGCCTTTAGTCTTTAATATTCAAAATTGGCAGGTTGAATAAAACATCTGAAGGACTCTTTCACATTTTACAAGTCTAAAATTTCTTATAACTCTTAACTAAGCAATTGAATACTCCATTTCTGGAATGGAATTCTCTTGGCTTTAAGTAGATCTACAATGTTAGGGGTCACATTTTCTCTTTAGCAGAATATTTCCCATGCCACCTGTGTCTGCAGATTCCCTTGATTCCATTACTTAAGCTCCCTAGCAGAGGACAGCATTGTCAGACCATTAGGAATCCTATGCTTACACCTGCTAAAATCACAATTTAGCTGATCTGTGGCCTGCGTCATGATGTTATTGAGGTAGAGGGCTCAGCAGTGCTCATAGAATGCACACAGACCAGGCAGAAAACTGTGAAAAACATCTGTCCCCAGTCACTCCTCACTAAGTTAATGCTGAGCTCTTCTCCCCATGACAAAGGGCAAAGGTTCATCACTAGCTGGGGCCTCAAAGGGATTCTATCTCCATCCTCCTCCCTGACTCAGGGTGGAATGATCAAGGGGTGCAAGGTTTACCCATAGCTCCCTTCCTTTCTGTAAGCTGCCTGGGAGCTCCAGAGCAAGTTGGATGGTGAGTGCTCTGTTACTCCAAAAAGAAGCTATAGAGGGGACTCTTGGTGTGGTAAAAATTGAGATTCCTTCAGACTCAAAGACTTTGTGATGCAAAGACACCAAACAGTGAGCTCCAGGGTTGCATTATCTAGTCCTTGTTGAGTAGCTTCTAGTAAGTGTCATGACCTCCCTGGCCCTGGCCATCACAGACTTGACCCAGTGATGGTCAAGTAAGGGTGGAAAGAGGATGACCTGATAGTGAGGAGGTCCTGGCTCTGATAATAGTTAGCAGTACGACCTTGGGGAAATCACCTAAAACCTAACAGAGCATCAGGGACCATTAGATTGTAAGCTCCTTGAGGGTAGGGACTGTCTTTTGCTCTTTCCATCTGCAATGTTTACACAGTGCCTAGTACAAAGCAGGTGCTTAAAAATATTTATTGATTGACTGACTATATAATAAGGGGACCATAGGATCACAGGTTGGATTGGGTGATCCCTAAATTGTCCTCCAGTGCTAAAATACTATGGTTTCTATGAACTGAGGCATTTTGGGGTAACAAATGAATGATGGGAAAGCACGGTGACTGATGCATGAGACACCTTAGTGTACCACTGTGCATTGGTATCAATGACTGGTTATGTGATTTTGAGCAAGTCAGTCTACTTCAAATGAGATAATGTACGTAAAACACTTTGTAAAGCAAGGAGCCTGTGTAATTTTAGATGCTGGCTGTCATTCCTTAGGTCTTTCTTCCTTCATTTAGAATGTAATTTTGTGGAGGACAGAGATTCCATAACTTTTGTATTTTTTATCCCCAGTGTACTTAGCACATATTTAACAAGAACTTAATTAACTGATATTATTCAAGATGCTAATGAAGATAAGGATGATTGTGGTGGGGAGCCCAGTGATGACTCTTGGGTTCATCCTTGACTGTCCAAGATCTTTCCTATGAGCAGGAAGGAAAATGATATGTGGGGTCCTGTGGGAGTTGTAGAGTGTGGGGCAAAGCAACATGTAAACACCTGAATGTGGAAATTCTAGTCAGAGCCCATGTTCCTCTTTGGCACACTTTCTTCTTTTACATAATGAATTGATTGTGCTGCCACTAAAGCCAAGGCCAAGGGAATCACCAAGGGCAAAAGGGAGTTGGGAAGGAAAGTGGTTCCATTCGAATTCATACTCCAACTTCATAGGATCAAAGGACTTGAGTCATGAAAGACACTGGGACCTTAGAGAGCATCTCGGTCAACTTTTTTTTCGAAAGATGAGGAAATTAAGACCCAAAGAAGTCCAAGAACTTGCCCAAAAGCCTCAAAAGCGAGAATTTGAATCCAGTTCCTTTTAGTCTACTGTAAGTTTCAAAAAGCTCTTGAAAATATATCTGCCTCACCACATGGGATTTAAGCCGGCCATAACAGGGGGAAAAGGATTATACATAGGACAAACTCTGAGGCAGGACAAAAACACACAACCCTGCATCATGTATCCTTTTCATCACCTTGGCAACCCCCTTCTCTCAGGGTCACAGTTTCCTCATCTCTATCATGTTATTTTAGAGACACAGACCTTAACTGTGAAAATCCCCAAAAGAGTAGGGGAATCTATAATATAGAGTGATAGTCCTCTTTTGTTAACTGTTATTATGGTGTTTTGTACCTAAACAGGCTTTGATAATGAAAGGATTTTTGATTGTTTGCTAATTTTTAAAGTATTTTCTTTCCTTCTACAGACCTTCTTGCCCACAGGAGTTCTCTAGCATCATGGACATCTGCTGAACTAAAAGAAGGTATTGTGTGAGGAAAATACAAAAGAAACACCACAAAACATAATAGGTTGTTGCTCATTCACTTACTGTAACTCATGGCATCCCAGAATGATAGAACCTCAGAGTTACAAGGCACCTTAGGGGCCACCTGGTCCAATCCCCCCGTGTTACAGATGTCTTAAAGAAAACCCAGGGGGAAACATGACTTGCACAGGATCACACAGAGTAATTGGCAGAGCAGGTATTTGAATGAATCTCTTTAGGTTACAAGTGAAGTCTTCTTCCTGCTTTAACACCTTTTTTGGGCCTTAGTTTAATCATCTGTAAACTAGAAGTAATAATTTCTGCCTTACATTTTCACAAGGCAGTTATGAAGAAGCCATTTTTATAAAGTGTAGAGAGATATATATCATGTGAACTTTGCTTTTATAGCTTTTACTATTCCTATGCTGTAGCATCTAATCCCTCTCAATTTTCCCTCCTTCCTGATGCTCATCTATAACTTCCAAACACCCAGATTCCTGCTTAAGGACTCATTTGAGTGGAAAACATGGAGGACAGAAGCAAAGCTAAAACCTTGAAGACTATACAGAAGCCTCATGCCCATTGATCATAAATATTTTGAGAAGAGTGAGGAGACTTGGACGTAGTGAGTTTCACATAACTGTTTTAGAAATGAAATTTATTGTATTTTAATAGACAAGAAAATACTGGCTACTGATATTTTCCAGTGAAGGGAAAAGTGAGTTTTTGCAGGAGGTGTAGTGAGACCCAATTAAGCCAGATCATAGCCAGACTATTTATTTAAAGATTAAAATCTAGGAGAGCAGCAGACAAAAAATGGAAAAGACATGTTAACATTTTTATTACTAACTCTCTTCTCAAAGTCACTATGTGGGGACTTTAATATTAAAATGTCCAAGGTGTAACATGTGGAAGTAGAGTTCAGAGTAGACCAGGACTCTACACAGAGGAGATACATGCTAGAGTTAACACAGTTTGCAGAGTTAGGGGATTCTTAGGTTGTCTGAAAGATAGAATGATGCCAAATGCTTAGAAAAGTCAAGAATTTTATTATAATATCCCCTTTGTGCCTCCACCCTACAAATTTCCAAAAGGCAACTGAGAAAATAGAAACACTTATGTAGTCCCTGAACCTACTTCCCCATGTCGATCAATATTGCATGGGAATAAGATGAACACACGAATGTGATTCAAGAAATCAGTCCCAGACACTTGGAATGGCCTAAAGAGAAGTAGAAGTGTTTTCAAAGAAGGACATAGAGTAGTCTGGATTGACTGGAGCAAAACAGGTATAGATGGGGAGAAGAGAATGAGATAAGCAAGAAAGGTAAGATGGTACCAGATTATTTAGGCCTTGAATGCCAGGCAGAAGATCTCAAAATGGACAGGATATACTGCTGCATTGAAGAGTTGATCAGTGAAGCTACATGGCCAGATCTATACATAAGATTATTAGGTTGTGCTAGACTAGAGGATATTATTGAAGATGGTATAAGAAGGTATCGAGTAGACTTTGGCACATTATGCTATAGAGGACCACATGTCTGCTGTCATATAGTTGACTGAAAAATGCAGAAACTGTAAAATCCCAGTGTACTCATTTTTTAAATTATTAGTTATTTGACTCAAAAGAGCAAACTGCCCCTTTTGTTGGCTCTCCTCCAGTAAGATATCGCCTGTACCTGATCGAAAACTTATAGGAGTCTTGTAACACCATGGGTGACTGTAAGAAAACTAGTTATCACATTGAATGAGGCTTAAAACAGAACAATGAGTGGCCACCCAAGGTCTTTGCTCCTGTCATAAAGGATGCCCAGCTCTGAGTCCCAGTGGAAGAGGGATTTCCTGTAAATGCTGAATCCTTCCAGATATTCCTATTTATAGATGACATTGTACTAATAGGTTAAAGTCCCACAACTTTAGAGTCACTCAGTAGAAATGAGAAGAATGCAGGAAAAGGGGAGGAAGAATGTGCTCCAGGTTGAGACCTGTAATTAACGAGATCATTAAATCTTATATCTAGAGGTAAAAGGGGACCTGAGAGGCCTTCAAGTCTGACCTCATTTTTTACACGAGGATAATTAACCTCAGAGAGGTGAAGAGACATAGTGAAGGTCACACTGTAGTTAAGGGTCTGAGGTAGTCTTGGAACCAAGATCTTAGTAACTTCAAGTCCTGTTTCATATACATATATGTATATTTACATGTACATGGTGGTACACACATACATCTAAATGGCATAGTGGATTGAGCATTGGACCTGGAGCCAGGAAGACCTGAGTTTACATATAGCCTTAGATACTCATTAACTGTATGAGCCTGGCCAATCACACATGTGCCTGTGTGTTAATATGTATGTGTGCACACTGTGCATGCATGTGCGAGTGCATACTCACAATCACTATAAACATGTCTTTTGTGTACACATTGTATATATGTACATACACATATGAGTACGTTTACATACAGTCTTTTCTTCCGTATTCTTCCAGTGATGATATATTGCTGTGAATTATAGAATTCCATGTTCTCCAAAAGAATTACATTTGAGGGTAAGCCACAGAAAAATGGAAAGCTACCTGATATTCAGAAGCAGGTTGTACTATGTAATATGAAGAATTATGCCTAGGGGAGTAGATCATCACCAAAGAGTCCATGATCTGGAAAGGAGATGGTCATAGAAAGAGTGAGAGACAACCAGTGGACAACTGGCATGCTCCACTTCCATAACAATGTAAGAGAAAGCAGGGGGAGATTCCTAGCAGATTGGGCAGAGCTCTTCTTCAGTGGAATTTATGGGAGGTCCTTGGACAAAAGTAAGACAGAATGAGAAGGTTGGGTTTGACAGAATAGCTTACATCCTATTCACTGAACTGAATTACCCATATTGAAGAAATCATAGTAGTATGAAAGAAAGAGCAGTAACCCCCCACATTTATATGTGTGTGTGCGCTAGGAGCTAGAAAAATCAGAAGACGCCTCACGTGGAAGGTGGCATTTAAGCCAGACTTTGGAGGGAAGGAAAGATTCTACAAAGTGGGAGGTCAGGAGGGAGGCTGTCCCAGGCCTGGGGGACAGTGGGGAACAGCCTTTGAAAGGTACCAAGGTGGTTGATGAAAAGACTTGTGTGATCAAAAATCCAAAATACGTGTGTGAGGAGTAATCGTACACCTTGTGAAGTTCAGATTTCATGTTGTTACCTCTGTTTGACTGAGGAGGAAACAAGAATTTACTGAGGTGCTGGGATTTGTCAAAGGGAATACAGTTAGTAAGGGCTAGAACTCAAACCCAGTGCACCTGACTCCAAGCAGGCTGCTCTCCCTGTTGGGGTCATTCTAAACCATCTCATCATTCTAACCACAATGCCCACTGAAGGAAGGCCATTAGCAATACAAAGGAGTAACCTGCAAATAAGGACAAGGAACAAAACAATAAAATCTTAGAGGACACAGAGGAGGCATTGACCCTTTATTAAGTTCTAATGAATTCCCATGGGTGAGAACTTTAGAGTTGTCTGCCCAGCATTTGTGACATCAGAAGGAAAGATCTTGGTCTTTTGGATAGACCCAGCTTATGTCTCTGCATTTAGGCAGGGCCCCCTGACTAATCTGCCTAGTGAACAGTTTCTTTATGAGCTATCATCTCTGTATTTTTAGGTCCCATGCAGCCTACCTCCATAACAAAGGGAGTAACAAGTGCCTTGTCTGGCCTTAAATCTGGGGACCCAGACGTTCAGGCTTTGGAACTGATGCCTAAAGAGACAAGAGGAAAAGGTGTGTAGGAATACCAGCACTGTCCTTGGATCCAATTAGAGAGAGCCCCTGCTGCCCATATAGATAGGAGAGAGCCATTAAAGAATGGAAGGAGTGATTGGATTCTGAGCTCCAAACTGGCAGTATTGTAATGTTGAATCTAAGGTCGCTATATTTGGCTTAACTACATGTGTATATAATACATGTGTATATATGTGTGTGTAACTACATGTGTGTATATAATACATATGTATATATGTGTGAAGCTACATTTTTGTATATAATACATGTACGTGTGTGTGTGCGCGTGTGTGTGTTTGAAAGAGACAGACAAACAGACAGAGAAATAGAGGGTATCTTCATAGGGCCTCACGCTGGTCTGTAAGGCAAACTCAGGAAATAAAAGGAGTTTATTAACACAAAAAAGCAGCAGCATTGCGTGTACTTTTTGGTGTGTATACAATGTGTTTATAATGCTCCCTGTTTGTCTTCTCTCCTAGTACAAAAAGTATCTTCTATTTGATTACAAGCTCCTTGAGGGCAGGGATTGTCTTTTCCTCATTTGTAACCCCAGCATTTAGCACAGTGCCTGGCATACAGTAGGGATGTATTCAATGTTTATTGAAATGAACTGAACTGAAAAATTCCAATTTCTGTCAGTCCCAATGCAGGACATCTTTTCAAGCATTGTAAACAGCACGCAGCACATGGTCCCCATCTCCTTTCACAGAACTCCCCTCAAATCTCTTTACCCATAGGAGCATTCATCAGTGGACCACTCCCCAACCACTAAAACAAAGCCTGCCTCTTTTTACAATCCTTCTCCCACACTTTGGATGAGTCAGCCTCAATGACTCCAGTTTAAAACCTTATTTAGACTTTGAATATGTAGCAGTTAATCTTCATAAGATGTCCTGTGCATGTCCACTAACCTCATCTCCCCATAATTACACGTATCAATCAAAAACACTTTTCCCTTTATGTAAAAGTTGCTTACTCCTCTCTACAAAAGGCAATACCAGTTTCCCTAGAGCTTGATTGTAACCTGTGGCACATCAACATTTTAATAACAACCTTCAGTTCCTTAAGGAGTAAATTATGGGTAATTTCAGGCACCCTGGGTCAACATGGAAGACATTTTTGTAGGGACAAGACTTTTCTAGTACTGTTCACCCAGTGCACCCACATGTAAGGCCTGCTCTGCATGAGATGCCATCATCCTATTCACACAGTGTGCATGAAGCCTTCCAGGCTTGGTCTGGAGATCCCCACTGGGATGGAATAAATTGCCATGGTATAAATTGTTCTCCAGGTTCTACTCATTTCACTCTGTATTAGCGCATAGAGGAAGAAGAAAAGGAGGGAAAGAATTTGAACACACTTTATAAAAAGAATGTTAAAAATAAAGGAAAAATTAGTAAAAACACATCATGCTGGTAGGCAGAGGTTGTCTTTCTGCTCTCCTGTATCCCCAGTACTTAGCACAATGCCTGACACATAGTAGGTACTTAACAAATGTTGGTTGCTTGGTTATATAGGCGAAGCAGAATAGTATAATGAATAGAACAGTGGACTTGGAGTTAAGAAGACTGGTGTTCAAATCTCATCTGAGAAATTGACTAGCAGTGTTGAACCTCAGCAGTTTAATCCCTCTGGGCTTCAGTTTCTTCATCTGTAAAGTGAGCATGTTAAACTAGATGACCTCTAAGGTCCCTTCCATCTCGAATTCTGTTTTTGTGGTCTCCATCTGACAGATAAGAAGGCTGAGGGACTGAGAAACAATGTTATTTTCCCAAGGTCACACAATATCAGAAAGAAGGCTAGAGGCCAGTTCTTTTGACTCCAAGTCCTATTGCTTTCAAAAGGTCTCCCTAGAGCAATCTTTTATAGACTGCCAAGAATTTCACTGTGTTTAAACTCAGATCCTGTGATGTCCCAAAAGATGAATATTTGATTTGCTTTTTCTTTTTTTTGTAAATTAGATTGTGACATTCACTTTTGTGCAACTGGGTGACAGTGGAGAAGTCAAGGAGGAGATGCCTCAGATTGAAGAAATGCTCTTTTGTCTGACGTCTTGGTGTCCAGAGGAATTTGAATCTATGGTTGTAACTGTGGTCAAGAAGGAAGGGGAGACCCAAGTGATCCCATGGATAGGTATGTGGGATTATAGATATGTGATATGGATGCAGTGTCAGGACCCAGTACTGGCACAAGGTCAGCTGGCATTGGTTCATTGCACTTAAGTCCTGACTCATCAAGATAGCCGGGATCAGGAATAGATCAGAGCTCCATAGCTGTGTGTGTGTGTGTGTGTGTGTGTGTGTGTGTGTGTGTGTGTGAGAGAGAGAGAGAGAGAGAGACAGAGACAGAGACAGAGACAGAGAGAGAGACAGAGAGACAGAGAAAGAGACAGAGAGAGAGAGAGAGACAGAGAGAGAGAGAGAGAGAGAGAGAGAGAGAGAGAGAGAGAGAGAGAGAGAGAGAGAGAGAGAGAGAGAGAAAGAGAGACACGGGGGGAGGGAGAGTTTGTTTTTAAAGAGAAAACAAAGTTGTGCCTGGACACTTGGTACTCGTGAACAGTAAAGGTTTTGCTTTGTTGTAGGTGGTGCTTTTCACATCATTGTTGCTTAGAACTAGGGAAGAAATTTGGCTGAGAGTCAGAGAGGAGTTCAGGATCCAAAGTGACAGGTGAGAATCACTAAATAAAATGGAAGTAATCCCAGGTCAAGCTAGCAGGGAATCATTGAGTACCTGCTACATGTTCACATGGCCCTTCCCTCCAAACATCTGAGTTATCTGGTTAGCAATAGGAAATAAACACAAGAAAAAAAATATATTTATGTTTGTATGTATATATACATACATATGTATAGATGTATGTGTAAATACACAATAAAATAAATTTAAAGTATTTTATAAAGTAATTGTGCAATAAGGAAAAACACAAGAAAAATTAACAAAGTAAAAGAAACTACACGAACCCTAGGAAGACTATAAATAGTTGAAATGTTAACTATCCTGAATTTTTAAAAAGTTCTAGTGGTGCCTTTGTTTTTTACACAATTGTTATTCTCCATCCACCCCAACTCTCCATACAAATTGCAAAACTGATTCATATCCATTGACAAAACATGGTCCCATAATACATGTATATTCTGCCCCCATGATCCCTTAGCTTTCTGTCAGATGTGTTTCATTATGTGCTCTCCAAAGACAGATTATTGTGCCTGATCTGAGCCTGACTGCCTTGTCTGGTTATTGTCATCATTGTGTATGTTCTTCAGTTATATATTTCAGACACTCTGACGCCTATTAAGAAGTATACAAGGCATGGAGATGATATGAGATGAAGCCAGTTGAAGGGAGTAGGAATGTCTAAACTGGAGCTGAGGAGAGTTTAATGGAGCATGAGAGCTATTACCAAATACATGAAGGAATGGAATGTTGAAGGGTTATACTTGCTTTGCTTCACCTAAGAAGATAGAACTAAAAACAACTGAAAGAAATTGCAAACAGACAGATTGAGGAGAAATATTAGGGAAATTTTCTGGGAAATTTAAGTGGAATGAGTCACCTCCTCGGGTTATAACAATTTCCCTGTCAGTGGAAGCATTTAAGTAGAAATTGGATGACCACTTACTGGGGAATCTATAGAGGCAATAGGATAGGATGCTCAAGGGTAGAGTGGTGTAGGCTACCTCTGTGATGACTTCCAATGTAAGGGTCTATTGTTCCAAGAATGGAGAGCCCCTATCCCTAAGTCACTGGTCATATGGCAGAGGAGATACTCAACCAATCAACATTCCTTCAGTACCTGTCATGCACTTTGCACAGTGCTCAACTCTGAGCATAAAACGGAAAAAAGAGAAAGAGTCCTGCCTTCAAGGAGCATACATAGACAAATAAGAATTTACATTACACAGCATCATATGCCATGGGTCAAATGAGTGGCAAAGACAGTGTTTCCAGCAGGGTAGCCACTTAGCAAAACCTAGCAGAATTGTTTTCAGGTGATCTAAGAGAGGAAAGATCACTTTCAGCTGAGATCATCAGAGAAGTCTTCATGGAAGAAGTAAAATTGGAGTTGGACCTGGTATAAAAATATCATGTTTATTTCAGTTGAATGACAAGGTTGGAAGCCAGGTAGCAAAAGGTGAAAAGTAAGGATCGGACTTGTAAAGTTTCACTGGGGAAAATCTTCGTGGATGAGATTTGAATTGAGTTTTGAAAAATGGATAGGATTTAGAAATGCAAAGATCTTGGGGAACTGTAAAAGAAAGTTTTGCAAGTGAAAAAAATGCAAAGTCGAGAAAGTACAAGGCGAAGGTCAGTGAATAAATATGGCTAAACCAAAGGCTATATGTAAAAGAGAAAGAAGCCTGGAATGGTTAATAGATGAAAACTGAAAATCAGGATCTGGTCAAAGAACTCACAGATCAAGGGCAGCTTAGGCTACCAGGGGAAATAATAACAATATGATTAATAATTATAGTTTGCATTCCTGTAACTCTTTAAAGAGGGGACAGATAGAGAGATAAATGATACATACCTACATACTGTGCTAAGTGCTAGTGATACAAATACAATTAAAAAGAAAGCCTGTGCCTTCAAGGGGCTTCCATTCCAGTCTGTGAAGAGAATATATAAAAGCAAGCTGAGAAGTGGAGGAGGGGAAAGTACATGCTGGTGGGTGGGGAAGGCTTTATAGTTACAATGTACCTTGGCACTTACCTTAGTCATCTGAGCCTAGTAATAACTGTGAATCTCTATCTGACATATAGGGAAGCCTTGAAACATGACTATGTCCAAATAGGGCAAATGCCAGTCCTATCCCACCTTGAAATTCAATAAATTCAGTTAATTATTTATTCAGTGCCTATTGTGTAAAGATAACTATACTTGGTTCTAGCACACATACAAATTGTGAAAGACCAATATGCTGAGTAAGGGAGGTGATCATTCTGTCTTCCTCCACACCAGTCATAATACAGCTGGTTTATTGTGTCTAGTTCTCTGCATCGCAAACACAAACCCTCAGATGAGTTGGGGCATGTCCAGAGAAATGTGACTAGGATGGTAAAGGAACTGAAAGCCTTACTATAGGACTGGCTAAAGGAATTGGAGATGTTTAGACTGCAGGAAAGAAGACCAAATTAGATGAAGAAACAGGGCTCTTCAAATCTGTTAAGGGCTGTCATGCGGAAGAGAAATCAAAGTTTTGTTTTACTTGACCCTAGAAGGCAAAACTAGAACTAATGAGTAGAATTTATAAGAAAGAATACATTGGAAAAACATAAAAGTTTCCTAAATGTGAGTGTCATGCTTAAGTGGACTAAGCTGCTTTGTAAGTTAGTGTGGGAGTTCTCCATGAGTGGGAGTGTTCAAGCACAGGCTGTCTGCTCACCTGTTAAAGTTGCTATAGATGAGAGCTTTGCTTTAGGCAGGGGCTAGACAAGACTATCTCCAAAGTGCTTTCCAACTCCTCAGGGAGTTTATAATCCATCAGGGAATTCTATTTCCATGCATTATATAATACAAAATTATGCTTGAAGAAGCATTCTAGTTAACAAATTTCTTTGTAAGAGTTGATGAAGTAGAAAGAGTGCTCAACTTCAAATTTGAGAAGCTCTGAGTTTGAATCCAGAAACTGCCAGTTACTTTATAGCAACAAGCAAGCCATGTAACTGTCTGAGCCTCAGTTTCCTTATCTTTAAAATGTGGGTGATAATATCATCCTCCCTGTGTCCAAGGCTATTGTAAAGAAAGCCTTGGTAAAATATAAAGTTTTAATATATACGCCAGAATTATTCTTGGTGACAAGGATGTAACATTTTGGTCTGTCCATTGTTTTCCCTTTGCTTCTTTAGGTAGAAGGCAGAGTCTGTGTGAGAAGCTTCTGTGTGAGAAGCTTCTGTGCTCCTGTGATCAGTGTATGGCTGCTGAGTATGTATGGCTGCTGCAAACTTCAATGAGAGTCACAGGTTCTGGAGTAGATCCAGGTGCCAGGAGAATGGAGCACCGTGTGAAGACAGTCACCATGAATGGCCTTTCCCTCCCACTGGTGTAGAAACCAGGAGCTCAAGCTCTGAAGAAAACAGCAATGAAGAGTCTGTTGCTTCCCTCGAAGGGGGTTTCAGAAGAAAGAAGAGATTCTTGGGAAAGCCATTTGACAATGCTGGTTCCAGGCCAGCCCACGGACAATTATTTGTTTCCTTCATCAGTGAAAAACACCATAAACAGGTCATCTAGATCTATATTATTCCAAATTTAAACTTTCTGAAGCCTAGGATGCCTTACCTGCTGAATCATAATAATGACTCTTCTACATTTTCCCCCACAGGTGCAATGGGAAGATTGATTGAGAAAGTAAAGAATATGCTTTGAAAGTTAGAATTCCTACACACACATGAGACATTATTATTGCCAGACTTCTTAGAATGCAAGATCAGAGGGGTCTGGATGTACTTTTTTATCTGATTTGTATTGAATGTATTGGATCATGGAATTTAAATAAAAATTCAAATGTGTTTTTAGAACTTCCCCACTTTAGATGACGATGCACCAGTGCTGCTGGGGGTATATATGGGAGAAGGGATGAGAGGATCACTACCTGAGCACTTAGTCTTTGAATGCTATTCTTGGGAAAGTGGAGCAATGATAAACCTAGAGTTAGCAGTTCAGGTAAAGGAAGTTCTAGTTAAGTTAGGTATCACTTACTTTCAGGCAAGTAGGTAGCACAATGGATAGTGTGCTGGGTCTGAAATCAGGAACTCATCTTCCTGAGTTAAATCGTGCCTTAGACACTTATTGTGTGACCCTGGGTAAGTCACTTAACCCAGTTTGCCTCAGGTTCCTCATGTGTAAAATGAACTGGAGAAGGAAATGGCACATCATTCCCACATCTTTGCCAAGAAAACTCTAAATAGGGTCATGAAGTGTCAGACACAAATGAAAAACAACTTAGCAATAAAAAAATCCCACTTCTGCATTAGCACCCATGTGACTGGGTAACTAGTCTTTTCCCAGTCATAGAGGTAGAAATGTAATGTAGTGCACTGAGAATAACTGAGCTGGAAGGCAGAAGACCTACCTCGTGGTGCAGTCCCTGAGCAAATTGCTTTCACTTCCTGGTCCCCCATGGCTTCCTCTGTAAAATGAGGGAATTGGACTCTTTTCTAGCTCTAACAATATATGAGTACAATTCTACTCAATTTGACTTAGATTCACCACCTGCTTCAAGAGCTTTCTTTTATGGGATTGTATGTGAGGAGCACAGTTTAGTCAGTGCAACAAAAGACACTTCTTAAAGTACATTCTCAACAACCCTTTGAAAAGAAATCTGACACTACATATGACTGATTTTGTTTTGTTTTGTTTTAGAGACGATTCAGGCTTTCAGAGACTTTGTGTAATTATAAACATGCTTTTATTTCACAACTTAAAGCCTACAAACTTTAGGTAGGAAAAATTTTAACCTCATATATTATATATCTCGGAGTGGAAAAAATATATATAATCAGAAAATACAATACTCAGAATTAGAAGAAACTTCAGAGTTCATGCAGTCGGACTCATCCCTACTTTATTCACAGGTCTCTATATATTTGGTGTTCATCCAAAATCTGCTCCAACATTCTTCATGATGGAGATCTTGTTACTTCTTAAGGCAACCTTGTTGGACCGTTGTGTTATGATGAAGAAAAACCTTCACCTTCCCCTTCAGTGATCCCATGAATTCTCCATTCTAAGCCAAGGCATGCCATGAAGTATAACTTTAAGTAACTTCCAGTACAACACACTCTAAGACAACCATTCTGAACACTATTATTTTACCTTGCTGTCTCCTCCCCCAAAATGCCTCCCCACCTCAAGAAGTGTAGGACTCAAATACTACTTAGAATTCTATTTCATTAGATAAATCCTTTGTCAGTCTACTACATTACAAAAACCCCTTGTCCCTTTTCCTTCCTCAAAGAGAATAGTCTTAACCAGAGTCTCAAAGTCAGTGAATGGGAGTAGGATTTGAGCTGAGATGTTCTGGCTACTCTATCATTTCTTTGTCCACTATATCATACTACTTTCATGTGGAGAGATATTTTTTATTAACGTAGGGTATAGAGCCTAGAGACTGTCATTTAAGTTACTTATGGTGAAACACAAGCATTCATAATTTCAACACCTGGCTGTTGTTGTTTCAGTTGTGTCTGACTTTTTCTTTTTACTACATCTGAGGTTTTCTTGGCAACAATCCTAGAGCAGTTTACCATTTCCTTCTTCAGTTCATTTTACAGATGAGGAAACTGAGGCAGATAGGCTTAAATGACTGTGCTTAGGGTCACACAGCTTATAAATGTCTGAGGCAGGATTTGAACTCAGGAAGATAAGTCTTCCTGATTCCACTGCCAGTGCTCTATCCACATTACCAACTACTTGTCCATTGTAACATGGACCTTGGCATATACCTAATACCTTGGCATAAGTAACATCATGGTCAAGTCCCCTTCTCCTGACTCTTTCCATCTGGATCACATAATGATAATTATTATGCTAGCTAAAAATAGGTATGTATGTATATGGAGTGTTCAAGGAGGAGTAGCACCTCTGACTTTCTGAGCTCTGTTTAGGGTTCCTCATCCACTTTTCATTTCTGGCTTTTCCCAATTCTTACCTGTGGCTCCAAGAAGCTATAGTATGCATAGGCCACACCTGGCAAAACTGTCTCAGCAGATGGGCTAAATGAGGTTGAAGGTAACTGATAGGCATTAAACTCTTTGGCAAATTAGGAGGATGAGTAAGCCCAGCATGTGAATACTTCCCCTGGCAGAATGGGCAGATGAGAATAATTTATTCCCACAGCCATTAAGGTGGATGAAACAGGTACTTAGATTGCTGAGAGCTTGTTCAGACATCAAAGACGTCAAAGTCATCCATTGTGTCCCAGAACCTTGCCAGTTGTCTTGACTTTTCTCTTGCCACTAGACTTATGACTCTGAAACAGAGGAAAGTTAATGACTTTGCACAACTGTGCTTCACTTAAGTCCATTTCACACATAAGTCAGTACATCATCAATCATCACTATTTTACTATTTTATTGCTTTGCTATATTATTTATATGTAATATATAGTATATAATAATACATTATATGTAATAATATTTATATATTATTTAACTGTCTTGAAATTGTCTGGTGATGGGTGAGTGATGAACAGCTGGTGTGGATTTACTGGGAGCCATACCTACAATTCTGAACAGAGCTGGCCCAGGAAATTGGTTGTCTTCTCATTGAATTGAAGGAGCAATGAGATTTGTCAGCCCCTTGGTTATCTCTAAGAAAGTAGCTTTTAACTCTGTCAAAAGTAAAGTGTAACTGAGATGGGGGGCGGAGCCAAGATGGCGGAGTGAAAGCAATGACTCACCTAAGCTCCTGGACAAACTCCTCTGGATATCTCTGAAAGGAGAATCTGACCAGACTTTGGAGGTGTAGAATCCAGCGGGTGACAGACTTTGACAGATTCGGAGCCCAGGTTGGACTGGAAGGTCCACGGGAAGGATCTGTTCCGCAGGGTTAAGCCCCCAGCACACAGTGCAGCGCGGTCAGTGCAGCAGGGTGGAAGGGACCTGAGAAGCCCGAGAGTGGCGGGCGAAACCAGCAGAGCAGGAGACAAGCCAAACCGAGCCGGTGAGAGCCGCTGAGCACCAGATGTCAGCGCAGCAGCCCTTGAAACCTTCAGCCTGAAGACTAAACTTCGGTAAGTCAGCTACTGGAACTTCCAGGAGATAGGATGGCGGAGTGATCAGTAAATGCTCTCTCCTCCCCCCTGATGACCATGAAAAAACCATAAAATACTTCCCCAGATTAATCCTGGATCAGCGGGAATAGCAGAAGGGGACAAATAGTCTCATAACACCAGAGGCTAGAAAAATAGCAAAGGGGGATTCTTCCTACTGTGGCAGAGGCGATCTGGAAGGACAGACGACCCAGGGCAGAGAAAATTCGTACTGAGACCCAGGCAAGCCTCAGCGCTGGGAGACGAGACCCAGGAGGGGCGGGAACACGCATTAGCTTCTAGGCGAGCCCTAGCCCTCCAGGGGAAAAGGGAAAACAATAGGGAAGCTGGGATCACCATCCACTGACCTTGCCTTGGCCTCAGGTCAGCTGAGGAGATCTCCTGAGACCAGACCACCCCTCCCACACACCTAACAACCTAACCCCAGGGTTGGTCTGGGAAACAACAAAAAAAAAAAGCCTGCTTTTAGCCTAGACACACATCAGCTCAACTTAAAAGATCTGTATCTTCTGACTGAAAGAACCAGAAGCTACAACACTCAGCCAACATCATGAATCGGAAAAAGCAGACGAAAAGTGAAAAAACCATAGAATCTTTCTATGGGGATAAGGACCAAAACACAAACACCAAAGAGGTCAGAGCTGAGACTGTACTTCCATCTGAAACCTCAGATGGGACTATGAATTTCTTGCAAGCACAACTAGATTACCTGGAACATCTGAAGAAGGATATAAAAGAAAAACTGGCCAATGATTTTAAAACTATAAAAAAAGAATTCACTGATGAGAACATCACTCTGAAAAGGATAATTGAACAAATGGAAAAGGAAGTTCAAAAATTAACTGGAGAGAATAATTCCCTAAAAGGAAATGGAAAAGGAAACCCAAAACCTAATTGGGAAAATTGGTCGAATGGAAAAAGAAGTACAAAAATTAAATGGAGAAAATAGCTCCTTAAAGGGAAAAATTGGTCAGATGGAAAAAGAGATGCAAAAGCTAACGGAAGAAAACAATACGATGAAGATTAGAATTGGGCAAGTAGAAACTAATGACTCAATGAGGCAACAAGAATCAGTCAAACAAAATCTAAAGAATGAAAAGATAGAAGAAAATGTAAAATATTTAATTGGAAAAACAACTGACCTGGAAAATAGATCCAGGAGAGAAAATTTAAGAATTATTGGCCTGCCAGAAACCCATGATGAAGAAAAGAGTCTGGACAATATCTTCCAGGATATCATCAAGGAAAACTGCCCAGAAGTACTAGACTCAGAGGGCAAAATAGTCATCGAAAGAATCCACTGTTCCCCTCCCGAAAGGGATCCCAAACTCAAAACCCCAAGAAATATAGTTGCCAAATTCCAGAGCTATCAAGTGAAGGAGAAAATACTACAAGCAGCCAGAAAGAAACAATTCAAATATCAAGGACACACAGTCAGGATCACACAGGACCTTGCAGCTTCTACATTAAAAGATCGAAAGAATTGGAACCCAATATTCCGTAAGGCAAACGAGCAGGGACTTCAACGAAGGATCAACTACCCAGCAAAGTTCAGCATAACATTTCAGGCAAGGAGAAAGTCATTCAACGAAATAAGGGATTTCCAGAGCTTCCTGACCAAAACACCAGAACTCAATAGACAATTTGATCTTCAAATGCAGGTCTCCAGAGAATCATAAAAAGGTAAACAGAGGGGAAAAAACAAAACCAAAAACTTGCTACTCAATTAGGGCAAACTGTTTACCTCCCTATAAGGGAAGATGATACCTGTTAATCTTGAGAACTGTGCAGCTATTATGATAAAAGGGATATATGTAGAGGGAACGGGCATAAAGTAAATGATGTCATGTCAAAAATATGATTTAAGTATGAGAAGGGTTTGTAATAGGTGTGAAAAGGGGGAAGCAGAAAATGGCAAATTATATCACAGGAAGAAGTACAAAACTATAGTAGAGGGAAGGAGGGGAGGGAGATGAGCATTGTTTGAGAGGTACTCTCATCTGATTTGTTCAAAGGAGGGAACAATAATCTTAAGTAGGTAATCCTAACTAGCTCTATAGGTAGTAGGAGGGGAAGGGGGAAGAAAGGGGAGGGTGGCTAAAAGGGAGGAAAGAAGCAATAAAAGTAAAGGGGAGTTAAAGGGAGGGGGGTTAAAAGAAGGAGGGGAAGGCTGCAGGAGGGGGGGGAGAAAAGTGAATACTATTGAGGAGGGGAAGGGAGACAGGAGAGCTAAAAGCACAAATAGTGGGAAAGAGGTTGGAGGGAAATACACAGATTGTAATCATAACTGTGAATGTGAATGAAATGAACTCTCCCATAAAACGGAGACGGATAGCAGAATGGATTAAAAGCCATAATCCAACAATATGCTGCTTACAAGAAACACATTTGAAACGGGAGGATACACATAGGATAAAGGTCAAAGGATGGAGCAGAATATATTGTGCTTCAGCTCATGTAAGAAAGGCAGGAGTAGCAATCCTAATCTCAGACAAAGCGAAAGCAGAAATAGATCTAATCAAAAGGGATAAGGATGGAAACTATATCCTGCTAAAAGGCACCATAGACAATGAAGCAATATCATTACTAAACATGTATGCTCCAAGTGGTATAGCATCCAGATTCTTAGAGGAGAGGTTGGGGGAGTTGAAGGAAGAAATTGACAGCAAAACTATACTAGTGGGGGACCTCAACCTCCCCCTCTCTGAACTCGATAAATCCAACCTCAAAATAAACAAGAAAGAGGTTAAGGAGGTAAATAAAACTCTGGATAAGGTAGATATGATAGATCTTTGGAGAAAATTAAATGGGAATAGAAAGGAATATACCTTTTTCTCAGTGGTACATGGAACATTTACAAAAATTGACCATGTACTAGGACATAAAAATCTCACAATCCAGTGCAGAAAGGTAGAGATAATCAATGCATCCTTTTCAGATCATAATGCATTAAAAATTACATGTAATAAAAGGCCATGGAAAGAGAAACCAAAAATCAATTGGAAACTAAATAATCTAATTCTAAAGAAGGGTTGGGTTAAAGAAGAAATCATAGAAACAATCAACAATTTCATTCAAGAGAATGACAATAGTGAGACAACATACCAAAACTTATGGGATACTGCAAAAGCACTTATTAGGGGAAGTTTTATATCTTTGAATGCTTACATAAATAAAATAGAGAAAGAGGAGATCAATGACTTAGGCTTGCAGTTGAAAAAGCTAGAAAAAGCTAGAAAAAGCCAAATTGAAAATCCCCAAGTAAATACCAAATTGGAAATACTGAAAACCAAAGAAGAGATTAATAAAATTGAAATTAAGAAAACTATTGAATTAATAAATAAAACCAATAGTTGGTTTTATGAAAAAACTAATAAAATTGATAAACCTTTGGTCAATCTGATTAAAAAAAAAGAAAGAAGAAAATCAAATTACTAATATTAAAAATGAAAGGGGTGAACTCACCTCCAATGAGGAGGAAATTAAAAAAATAATTAGAAACTACTTTGCCCAACTTTATGCCCACAAATTCGATAATCTAAACGAGAGGGATGAATATTTTAAAAAATACAAATTGCCCAGATTAACAGAAGAGGAAGTTGAATACTTAAACAGCCCCATCTCAGAAAAAAGAAATTGAACAAGCCATCAATGAACTCCCTAGGAAAAAATCTCCAGGGCCAGATGGAATCACAAGTGAATTCTATCAAACATTTAAAGAACAGTTAATTCCAATACTACATACACTATTCTTGAAAATTGGGGAAGAAGGAGTCCTCCCAAATTCTTTCTATGATACAAATATGGTTTTGATACCCAAACCAGGAAGAGACAAAACAGAGAAAGAAAATTATAGACCAATTTCCTTAATGAATATAGATGCAAAAATTTTTAATAAGATTTTAGCAAAACGAATACAGCGTCTTATCACGAGATTAATGCATTATGATCAGGTAGGATTCATACCAGGACTACAGGGCTGGTTCAATATTAGGAAAACTATTAGCATTATCGATCACATCAACAACAAAGCTAACAAAAACCACATGATTATCTCAATAGATGCAGAAAAAGCTTTTGACAAAATACAACACCCATTCCTACTAAAAACACTGGAGAACGTAGGAATAAAGGGAACTTTCCATAAAATACTAAGCAGTATCTAAAAACCTTCAGCAAGCATTATATGCAATGGGGATAAGCTAGATGCATTCCCAATAAGATCAGGGGTGAAACAAGGTTGTCCATTATCACCACTATTATTCAATATGGTACTAGAAATGTTAGCTGTAGCAATTAGACAAGATAAAGATATTCAAGGAATAAGAATAGCCAAAGAAGAAACTAAGTTATCACTCTTTGCAGATGATATGATGATTTACCTAGAGAATCCCAGAGATTCAAGTAAAAAATTACTTGAATTAATAAACAACTTTGGCAAAGTTGCAGGTTACAAAATAAACCCACACAAATCTTCTGCATTCCTATATATTAGCAACAAAGTCCAACAGCAAGAGATAGAAAGAGAAATCCCATTTAAAGCTAGGGTAGACAGTATAAAATACTTAGGAGTCTACCTGCCAAAACAAACCCAGAGATTATCTGAACACAATTACAAGACACTTTTTGCACAAATAAAGTCAGATTTAAGTAAGTGGAAAATCATTAGTTGCTCATGGGTAGGCCGTGCTAATATAATAAAAATGACAATTCTACCTAAATTAATATACTTATTTAGTGCCATACCAATTAAACTATCAGAAAATTACTTTCTAGAGCTGGATAAAATAATATCAAAATTCATTTGGAAAAACAAAAGGTCCAGAATATCAAAGGGACTAATGAAAAGAAATGCTTGGGAAGGTGGCCTAGCGCTACCAGACTTCAAACTGTACTATAAAGCAGCAATTATCAAAACCACTTGGTATTGGCTAAGAAACAGAGAGGTAGACAAGTGGAATAGACTTGGCACTCAAGATGCAGTAGGCAAGGAATATAGCAACCTTCTGTTTGATAAACCCAAGGACCCCAGCTTCTGGGATAAGAACTCATTGTTTGACAAAAATTGCTGGGAAAACTGGATAACAGTGTGGCGGAAATTAGGCATAGACCCATACCTGACACCGTACACAAGAATAAAGTCCAAATGGGTACATGATTTAGGTATAAAGATTGATACCATGAATAAACTGGAGAAGCAAGGAATAGTGTATTTATCAGATCTATGGAGAAGGGAAGAATTCTTTACTAAAGGAGAGATAGAAAGCGTTATGAAATGCAAAATGGATAACTTTGATTACATTAAACTGAGAAGTTTTTGCACAACCAAACCCAATGCAACCAAAATCCGGAGGGATGTAGTAAATTGGGAAAGAATTTTTACAGCTAAGCTCGGGGATAAAGGCCTCATTTCTAGAATATATAGAGAACTGACTCAAATGTGTAATCACACAAGTCATTCCCTAATTGATAAATGGTCAAAGGATATGAACAGGCAATTTTCAGAGGAAGAAATTAAAGATATCTATAATCATATGAAAAAACGCTCTAAATCACTATTGATTAGAGAGATGCAAATCAAAACAACTCTGAGGTACCACATCACACCTATAAGATTGGCAAACATGACAGAACAAGAAAATGATAAATGCTGGAGAGGATGTGGGAGAGTTGGAACACTAATTCATTGTTGGTGGAGCTGCGAGCGCATCCAACCATTCTGGAGAGCAATTTGGAACTATGCCCAAAGGGCTACAAAAATGTGCATACCCTTTGACCCAGCAATATCGCTACTAGGACTATATCCCCAAGAGATCATAAAAATGGGAAAAGGTCCCACATGTACAAAAATATTTATAGCAGCACTCTATGTAGTTGCCAAAAACTGGAAGTCAAGGGGATGTCCATCAATTGGGGAATGGCTGAATAAATTATGGTATATGAATGTAATGGAGTACTATTGTGCCATAAGAAATGATGAACAAGAAGACTTCAGAGAGGCCTGGAAGGACTTATATGACCTGATGCTGAGTGAAAGGAGCAGAACCAGGAGAACTTTGTTCACAGCAACGACCACAGTGTGTGAGAGTTTTTTCTGGTAGACTTGGAATTTTGTAATAATGCAAAAACTTCTTATAAAAAAACAAATCCCAAAGGTGGTTCTCAAGGCAAAATGCCTTCCACACTCAGAGAAAGAAATATGGAAGTCACTCACAAAATGTAGCAGATCATATTTGTGTATGTGTATGTGTTTGTGTATCATGTTCTGATTTGTTATACGATTTCTTTCATTTATTTTAGTCTGACTACATACCATGACCATAGTGAAAATATACTCAATAGGAAAGTATATGTAGAATCTATACAGAATTGTATGCAGTCGTGGGGAGGGAGGGGGGTAGTGGGGGGTAGGGAGGGGGGGATAAAATCTCAATTGTATGGTAGTGATTGTTAAACATTAAAAAATAAAAAATAAAAAAAAAATAAAATTTTAAGAAAGGTAGCACAAAAGCCAATTGGGAATGTTTACAAGACAGTGCCACCACTGTAGTCCTCCACTGATGATAATATAGAGGTGATGGGGAAAAAAAGGTTATATTTCATGTTTTTTTCTATGCTTTTGCCCACTGGAGTAGGTAAGTTGGGGCAGAGAAGGAGGAATATCTCATTAGCTGAGGATTTCCGTAACACTAGGAGTATAATATGAGTGGTGCATACAAAGCTTATCCAATGCCTGAGAATCAGCAGGTATTGGGTGGCTACATGCTGATTTAACCCCATCTTGACACTTTCTGATCATCTGTGATTGAACCCAGGATTGGAGAATGAGTGAAGAACCTCTATCCTCTGTGTTGTGGAAGAGTTTGGAGGTATTTTAGTGGAAGAGGTTATTCTCTCTCTCTTTTTTACAAATCTCAGTCTTTATGTTGGTTACAGATTCACATATATTCAGGGACCTCTTAGACCTCTTTGAAAGCAATGATGTCAATGCTCTCCACATAATTTTCAAACTTGGTAATCTCCTCCAGGATGTCTGTGCCCACCTTGTCATCCTCTACCACACACTGGATCTGTAGATTCTGAATGCCATAGCCCACAGGATCCAACTTGGAGCCACCTCAGACCAATCTATCCAGCTGTATGGATCAGACAGACTTCTCCAACTTTGCCATGTCTTTCTCATAATCCCAAGGCTTGATATTTAGGAGGGTGGAAGACTTTGCAATCAGTCTTGGCTTCTTGACCTTCTTCTCTGCATACTGCTGGGCTGCTTCCTTGTCTTATTTGTGAGTTGATTTTGTGAAGTTGGTTGTTTAAAGCCCAAACTTTGTATATACCACTATTGAATTTCATCACCTTAGACTTAGCACAAGGATTTAACCTGTCAAGATCATTTTGGATTTTGTATTATCATCTAATATACCCTTATTTATCTTTTTAATAAATTCTTTTGGGGCGGAGCCAAGATGGCGGAGTAGAAAGACGCACATACACATAGCTCTGAACCCACAACCCATAGAATGGCTACAGGGAAGTAACTCACTGCGAATTCCGCACCCAGAGGCCACGGAACATAGGAGCGAGGGAGATTTCTGTTCCAGAGAGACCTGCAAACCTCTCGCGGGGGGTCCTTCGAGCCGCGGACTGGGCGCCGGGACTGGGAGCTGAGTGCAGCCCTGCCGCGGCCGCGGCACCGAGAGGAAAAGATCCGAGCAGCCTTCACAGACAGGATCTCCAGCGGCCACGCGGGTCCCTCCACCCACAGAGGGATCTGCAAACCTCTCGCAAAAGGTCCGTCGTGCTGCAGACACAAAGCCCAGCCCAGACCTGCTGCGGCCACGGCTGCGGCACCGAGAGAAACAGATCCGAGCAGGCTTCAGGGACGGGATCTCCAGCGGCCGCACAAGTCCCTCCACCCACAGGTGACAGGGGTGGGTGAGAGAGTCTCTTTGGCGGGTCGAGAGGGGAGTGGGGTGCCCCCATAATTCAGGCCCCCCCCGGGAGGTAGAAGCTGAGAGGCGGCTGCAGACAGGGGCTCCCCAAGCGGACGGGAGCTTGAATCCATTGCGGAAGGTCTGCGCATAAACCCCCTGAGGGAACTGAGCCTGAGAGGTGGCCCTGCCCCAATCTCAGCACCAGATCATTATCTCATACTGAATAGCAGCCCTGCCCCCGCCAAAAGCCCTGAGGCTGGAAGCAGCATTTGAATCTCAGACCACAAACACGGGCTGGGAGGATCAGGAGGTGAGGTGGGTGTGAGGAAAATATTCAGAGGTCAAGTCACTGGCTGGGAAAATGCCCAGAAAAGGGAAAAGAAATAAGACTATAGAAGGTTACTTTCTTGGCGAACAGGCATTTCCTCCCTTCCTTTCTGATGAGGAAGAACAATGCTTACCATCAGGCAAAGACACAGAAATCAAGGCTTCTGTGTCCCAGCCCACCCAATGGGCTCAGGCCATGGAAGAGCTCAAAAAGAATTTTGAAAATCAAGTTAGAGAGGTGGAGGAAAAGCTGGGAAGAGAAATGAGAGACATGAAGTCAAAGCATGAATAGCAGATCAGCTCCCTGCTAAGGGAGACCCAAAAAAATGTTGAAGAAATTAACACCTTGAAAACTAGCCTAACTCAATTGGCAAAAGAGGTTCAAAAAGCCAATGAGGAGAAGAATGCTTTCAAAAGCAGAATTAGCCAAATGGAAAAGGAGATTCAAAAGCTCACTGAAGAAAATAGTTCTTTCAAAATTAGAATGGCACAGATGGAGGCTAATGACTTTATGCAAAACCAAGAAATCACAGAACAAAGAGAGAAGAATGGAAAAATGGAAGATAATGTGAAATATCTCATTGGAAAAACAACAGACCAGGAAAATAGATCCAGGAGAGACAATTTAAAAATTATGGGACTACCTGAAAGCCATGATCAAAAGAAGAGCCTAGACATCATCTTTCATGAAATTATCAAGGAAAACTGCCATGAGATTCTAGAACCAGAGGGCAAAATAAATATTCAAGGAATCCACAGAACACCGCCTGAAAGAGATCCAAAAAGAGAAACTCCTAGGAACATTGTGGCCAAATTCCAGAGTTCCCAGGTCAAGGAGAAAATACTGCAGGCAGCTAGAAAGAAACAATTCAAGTATTGTGGAAATACAATCAGGATAACACAAGATCTAGCAGCCTCTACATTAAGGGATCGAAGGGCATGGAACAGTATATTCCAGAAGTCAAAGGAACTAGGACTAAAACCAAGAATCACCTACCCAGCAAAACTGACTATAATACTTCAGGGGAAAAAATGGTCTTTCAATGAAATAGAGGATTTTCAAGTATTCTTGATGAAAAGACCAGAGCTGAAAAGAAAATTTGACTTTCAAACACAAGAATGAAGAGAACCATGAAAAGGTGAACAGCAAAGTGAGGTCATAAGGGACTTACTAAAGCTGAACTGTTTACATTCCTACATGGAAAGACAATATTTGTAACTCTTGAAACATTTCAGTATCTGGGTACTGGGTGGGATTACACATGCACACACGCTCACATACACAGAGACAGAGTGCACAGAGTGAATTGAATAGGATGGGATCATATCTTTAAAACAAAATGAAATCAAGCAGTGAGAGAGAAATATATTGGGAAGAGAAAGGGAGAAATTGAATGGGGCAAATTATCTCTCATAAAAGAGGCAATCAAAAGACTCATTAGTGGAGGGATAAAGAGGGGAGGTGAGAGAAAAACATGAAGTCTACTCTCATCACATTCCACTAAAGAAAAGAATAAAGTGCACACTCATTTTGGTAGGAAAACCTATCTCACAATACAGGAAAGTGGGGGATAAGGGGACAAGCAGGGTGGGGGGGATGATAGAAGGGAGGGCATGAGGAGGAGAGTGCAATTCAAGGTCGACACTCATGGGGAGGGATAGGATCAAAAGAGAATAGAAGTAATGGGGGACAGGATAGGTTGGAGGGAAATATAGTTAGTCCTATACAGCACAACTATTATGGAAGTCATTTGCAAAACTACACAGATTTGGCCTATATTGAATTGCTTGCCTTCCAAAGGGAAGGGGTGGAGAGGGAGGGAGGTAAAGAAGGTGGAACTCAAAGTGTTAGGATCAACTGTCGAGTAATGTTCTTGCCACTAGGAAATAAGAAAAACAGGTAAAGGGGTATAGAAAGCTATCTGCCCCTACAGGACAAAAGAGAAGATGGAGACAAGGGCAGAGAGGGATGATAGAAGAGAGAGCAGATTGGTCATAGGGGCAATTAGAATGCTTGGTGTTTGGGGGGGGAGGGGATAAAAGGGGAGAAAATTTGTAACCCAAAATTTTGTGAAAATGAATGTTAAAAGTTAAATAAATAAATTTAATAAAAAAAAATAAAAAAAAATAAAAAATAAAAAAATAAAAAATAATAAATTCTTTTAAATATTTTACCAAATGCTTTTCTAAAATCTAAGTATCTATGGCAATAGCATTTATTGATCTACTAGCTACTAAGACAACTCTGTGGTATAGTGGATAGAGTTGACTTGTTGGAGTCAGAAAGACATGAGTTTGAATCCTGCCTCAGATAGCTACTTATTATTTGAACCTGGGCAATTCAGATAACCTTTCAGCCTCAGTTTTATTGTCTATAAAATGGAAATAATAATGGCCCCTACTCCACAGGATTGTTGTTGGAATCAAAGAAGATAACATATTTGAAGTGCTTTGCAAACCTTAAAACATGCTGAAAGTGCTAGCTATTAATATTGCTAGCTTAATAAGCCTATTAAAAGAAGAAATAAACTTGATTGGATGGAATCATGTGATTTGTAATGACCATTTCCCTCTTTTAGACATTTATTGATAATTTCTTTAATTGTCTACTTTTGAATAGTCTCAATAATTGAAATCACGATTACAGTGTATACTGTATTGGCATAGTATATGTGTGTGTGTGTGTGTGTGTGTGTGTGTGTGTGTGTGTGTGTGTGTGGATATGTGTATATATGTATGTCCAAATACAGTCTCAGACTATGAGTCCTTATGCAAGTCACTTAAACTTTATGTATGTAAATGTATGTGCATATATACCCACATATACACATATATGTTCACCTATGCAATATGCATATGTACATATGTGTATGCATATACACATATTTGTATATAGTATTACACGCAATACATTGGCATAGTATATATTATGTATGTGTATATAAGTATCTATGTGTGTGTTCAAATCTAGCCTCAGACACTTACTGTATATCTTGGGTAAGTCACTTAACTTCTGTTTGCCTCAGTTTACTCATCTGTAAAATAGGGATGATAATAATACTTACCTCCCAGGGTTTTGTGAATAAAATGAGATAATTTTTATAAAAAGTTTTACGAACCTTAAAATGTTATATAGTACAAGATATTAATTGAAGCTACACTTTGCAGACTATATTCTTTCCCACTTAAAAAAAATCTGAACAGCCTTTTACCTTTCTCTAGTCCTATGGTAATTTTTCCATTCTGCATGTTTTTTCAAATATTAATGACAATAGCTCAGTAACCACATCCTCTAGTTCTTTCAGTAGGTGTGTAGTTTGTCTGCAGGGACAGCTAGGTGGCGCAGTGGATAGAGCACCAGTGCAGGAGTCAGGAGGACTTGAGTTCAAATTTCACCTCAGGCACTAGACACGTGCTAGCAGTGTGACCTTGGTCAAATCACTTAACCCCAATCGTTTCATCCTGGGTCATCTCCAGTCATCCTGATGAATATCTGGTCACTGGACTCAGATGGCTCTGGAGGAGAAATGAGGCTGGTGACCTGCACAGCCCTCCCTCACTCAAAACAAAGTCAAGTGCAAGTCAAGTCAAGTCATCATTTCTCTGATGGCAACGAAGGACAAAACACACACAAGTTTGTTTGCATCAGGTGACTTAAAGACTTTCGTTTGGGTTCCTTAAATCAGACATTGGTGTGCCTAGTTTATCCTTGGCCCTGAATGAAAATATTGATGTTAGCTTCTGCTTCAAGGGATACTGCTGGGACTTCAATGAGAAATGAGGTTCACAAAATTGTCCTGTAGTGAAGTGGGTTTGGGGGAAGGAGACAGAGGCTCTCTCCCCTTCTCCCCCAAGAGAGTCCTTCTCTGGGATTTGGCTAGACAACTCTCTCCTCTAGTCTGCCAATGACTTGAATTTGTTTTGCTGTTTTATACAAAATTACATACAAAATTAATGCAAAGTTATTTTGAGGAGATCACTAGCAGCTTGGGGGTAGAGATGAACTTAAAGACACATAGGAATTCTAAGGGGGGAGGTAAGGAAAGTGCATTCTAAATCTAGGCAAAGGCACTGAGATAGAAGATAGGTTGTTGTGATTGAGAAACAGAAAATAGGTCAATTTGACTGGCACATGAAATTGCATAAACTGGAGTAATATATTTTAAGTTTAAATAGGTAGATAGGCAGGCTAGAGACTGAGAGTGGAGGGATTTAAATTCTATGGTGTGAAATTTGTATTCTAAAGACAAGAGAGAGCCACTGAAGCTTTTTCAGCAAAGGAGTGAATTGGTAAGCTGTATATTTGACAAAGATTATTTTGGCAGCCGTTTTGAAGTACAATTGAGCAGAGGAGAGACTGGAGGTAGCAAGACTGATTACACTATTATAATGGCCTGAGTGAGAGGTGATAAAGGCCTAACCCAAGGTGGCAGCTGTGAGAGTGAAGACAAGGAGACAAGTTTGAAAGATATTGTTGTATAAACAGAGTCAACAAGATTTGGTAACTAATTAGATGTAGGGGATGACAGTGAGGGAGAATGAAGATGCAAAAATATATTGAGGTATAAAGTAGGGGAGATGAAACAAAAGTCCACAATTTTCTTAGCAAAAATTAGAAGGCAGGGCAATTTTTTGCCTTTCTCTGTATCCCTAATGCTTAATGCAATGCCTGGCATATAATGAGCACTTAATAAATGCTTCTTGACTGAAAAATTATCTGCTGAAAGAAAAACTTCTGGGAATGGCATAGGTGGATTTAGAAGAGAAAAGGTTGGGATACTGTGGGGAGAGTGCTTTGAAGTCAATTAGTGAAGAATAAAATGATTTCGGTGTAGTAGTAAGGTCCCAATTTAAATAAGATAACATGGATTTGTGGTGTGCCTTGACAGCACAGTTAAATGACTAGCAGTGTTCAGTAATGGTGGAGGAGGAGTAGGGAAGGCTGATGGTGAAGATGACCTAGGACTGAGGATTGGCAGGGCATGAATATCACTGAAACAAACTTGCAAGTGATTCAAAGGTTGAGTAATCTGTATAGTTTTTTTTTTATTACAATATAACAATTCATAACAGTGACTGTATAGCTGAATTGGTCACCTCGAGGGTCAAGACTGTGAAGAGAGGGAAAGGCCAGAGCAGAGATTATTATTTGGAAGAAGAAAGAAGGATGAAAGGACTAGAGATAATGGTAAGGTGGTTGGAGGAATAGAGAGAGAGGGAGAGAGAGAGGGGGGGGCAGAGAGGGAGAGAGAGAGAGAGAATGAAAAGATTGGTAATAATGATTAGAAGGGGAATTACAGAGTTCAGAATCATGGATGATAGTTATCTAACTCACAACCATCATTGTAGGTGGCCGAGGTAACTAATAATGTATGAAAGTATAGGGTATGGAAATCATGTTGATGAGGATAATGATGGAAATCAACATGAATTCTGAAATTCTCATGCAAGGCGGCAGAGGTAGAGTTGGAGAGGAAAACGGTGACACCAGCATTGACCTCTCTGTGAAAGTAAGGAGTGTGAACTGGAGGCTGGTACTTTCCTTCAACAAGGACTTGGATTGGGTGATGTGCTTCAGAATAACGGTAGCAAAGGGAAGTTCTGGAAGTGGCAGAGTTAACTGGGAAGGAGGCAACCTTTATTTCTTGGTATCTTTTGATACAATCATATGGTATTAGGGGGAGCTTTTTTGGATTACATATTCTATGGTATACTTTTTACATACTTGAATCCACCTTGCATTCTTGATATAGGGATCCCATGTGCTCTTGATGGCTACTTTTGAAACCATCTAGACCAGGGTTTTTTGTGTAATAACACTTTGGTGACTTGTCTTATTTCTTGCTCTAAAATTGATCCATTTAAATTTTGGCATTTTATATTTTTGTACATAATCATCTACTTCCTTTAAATGCTATAATTTATTAGTCTATCACTATGTGTACCATTTCCTAACAATATTCTGGATTTCTGTAGTATTTTATAAAGTCAGAGAGTTAAAACTAGAAGATCTTCAACGTTATTTAGTCCAACTCTATCATCTTACAGATGAAGAAGCAGAGCTAGAGGGGGTCCCAAATTTGTCAAGGGCACACAGGTAGTAGTGTCAGACCTAGCATCTGAACGAAGGTAGATCTGTTGACTTCAAACTTAGTATACTTTCCATTGTATGATCTTGCCTTCCAGTTGCTTTGACATCTCCTTTTCCATTTGTATTTTTGTTTCTTCCCCTTTTTCTCATATTAGCTTTACTAATTCTAGGGGCTTTATTGACTTTTTTCATGTTTCACTTTTTGCTTTGAATTTAGGGAAATTCAAGTGTTCTTACATTTTCTATTCTGTTTGTTTTATTCCTTGCTTCAATATTTTTCCTCTCTTTTTCTTTCCTTTGAATTATTGCTTTGTTTCTTTTCTCATGAGGTTAGTTAATTTATTTTCAACTTTTCTTATTAATGTAGCTATCAAATGCTCTAAATTTGCCCTACTGCTTTTGTATGGTCCTATAGATTTATATACAGATTAGTATCCATTTCAATTTATTTATGTGATCTATTACCAAGGAATGGGTGAAAAACTATGGCATACAAATGTAATAGAATATTATTTTGCAATAAGTGGTAAATATTGGTTCAGAGAAACATGGAAAAGACTTGTATAAATTTACGGGGAATGAAATAAGCAGAATCAAGAGAATAACATGATCAATGATTAAAATAACAAATATGAAAAGACTATGAATAGAAAGTTGAAATCTTTCATCTAGAGACCAGACAATGAGATAGAAATTCTTCCTCTTAATAAAGAAGTAAAGGATGTCCAGGACAGAATATTGTATATATTATCAGATAAGGTCACTACACTTTATGTTTTTGTTTTATTGCTGTTGTCCGTTATAAAAGAGAGAGTTTATTGGTGATGTTGAGATGGCATATAAAAAACATAAGACATGAATAAAACATGCTACAAAAATCTATTATTTTCTTTTAGCTAAACTGTTGTGTAATGAACGTATGTATAGTTAATTAGTTTTTGCTAATATTATTGCTGTTTAATTCTAATTTTGTCTTATGATCAGAAAATACACTATGAATCAGTTTTACCTTTTTGAATATAGGTGGGCTTCTGTCACCTATATATAAGGTGTTGTTCCAACTAAAGTGGATAAAGAATAAAAATAAAATAGTCTTTTCACTCAAGAAGTTTACATTTTACTTGAAGGCACAATATGTACACAGAAAAAAATATTAAAGATCCTGCATTGAGGTGGACCCTGCCCCAAGGGATATAGCCATGTTTTTGGTGTCTTGAATAATTACATTATCTGTGAGAGCCACTAGGTGGCATTCAAAGTTTGCTGTATTTGCTTACAAGTTCATCAACTGTTGCTGCCTGCTGTGGTTCCAGGCATTGTGCTAAGCATTAGGGATAAGAACAACAGCAAAAGCACCAGCTTTTAAGGAGGTCTTAGTCTAATGGAGAATGGATTCTATGTCTTTGAAGACATGGAAAATATTGTATATAAACAAATGAAGATGGGAGATAGAATGTTCCATGTAAGGAATGGCAAGAGGATCCATTTGGCTGAACTACAGAGTATGTGAAGGAGAATTGTGTATATTATGTGAGAAAGGCGAGTTGGAGCCAGATTGTGAAGACTTTAAACACTAAATGCAGTAGTTTGAGCTACACATAATAAGGAGCCACAGAAATTTATTTTCTGTAAGTAGGGGAGTGACATGATCAGATCTACATTTTAAGAAATCACTTTGGCAGCTGTGTGGAGAGTGCATTAGAGAGGGGAGAGATGAGGCAAGGAGACCACTTAAGAGGCCATTGCAACAGTCTGCGTAAGAGGTGATGGTAGCCTGAACTTGAGTCAAAGCCATGTGAGTAGAGGGAATGGGTAGATGCTAGAAATGTGACGGAGATAGATTTGACAAGACTTGGTAGCTGATTGGTTATCAATTAATGTAGGGTTGTAGAATACGGTATTGAAGATGACTCCAATTGTGTAAACTTAGGTAACCGGAAGGATAGTGGTGTCCTTGACAGATATAGTTATAAAGGTATGCCTACAGCTGCCTTACCTCTTTCTGACCTGCCACATGTGTTTATAGAGGCACTTTGGGGATGTTAAAGTCCTTGACTGCTTCTTGCCAGCCATGTGTGATTCATACTGAAAGATCTTAGAAATTTTGGATGTATCAAAGTAATCCTTTCTTAGTCACTCAGCAGAAGTACTGCCAGCTCAGTGGATCTCTAAAAGTGGGATCATACATCTTCAATTCCATCTTCTCTTTCTGTCTACAGTCTGAAGATTATGTTAACACTATTCAAGTCTATTCCTGAATTGAAGGAGAATGTTGACAACAAGAACAGGGGTATTCGAAGTGAAGTTGAGCCAGGGTTTCTGGCCACCTCTTTTATTTTATGGCTTGTTTTTGTTTTTGATCTAATCGTAGGTGATGTTGAACAGTGATCCTGAGACAGATACGTCAAAATCTTGGAGGCTAGTTCATGCGTTTGTGAAATTGGAGATTCTGGATTCCTTGGTCAGAGCCTGGTAGAATACAGAATTTCTGGACCAGAAAAGACACCTGCAAAGAAGAGAATGAATACAAACCTGGACTGCCAGGTAGGTCATCTATCCTGAAAGAGATTTCCTTGAAGTCAATAGTGAGATACCTATTCAGTAGTCCTATGAAATGCATCATGTTCTGATGCTGAAACTTTAACTTCCCAGGAGAGCATAAAAGCAATTATAGGTGTGTCAAACATATTTTTCATATTTAAAATAGATACCTGTTCCATAGCTGATTTATACTGTACATTGAATACCTTTCTATTCCTTCTCTTGAGTAGACATCAGCTAATGCAGAGCTAATAATGAAGATTATCATGTATATAACACTTCAAGTATTTTGAAAGAAATGAGAGTGCTAGAGGGAAAAAAAACTGGAAATGAAACGAGCTCTGTGGAAGAAAGAATAGAAAAGGGAATTAAAAACTTGGCACAGGAGGTGAAAAATCTTGCCAAAGCAACAAAATCACTAAAAATTAGAATGGACCAAATAGAAGCCAGTGACTTCATAAGGCAACAAGAAATATTAAAGCAAAGTCAAAAGACAAAAAAAGAAGGAAATGTAAGATATCATATAGTAAAAACAACTAAACTCAAAAACAGATTGAGGAGAAAAATTTGAGAGTCCTTGAACTATCTGAATACCATAACCCAAATAAAAGAGCCTATACCAAAGACATCTTTAGAGAAAGTAGCCCAAATTTCTTACCACCAGAGGACAAAGTGGAAATGCAATCACTGCTCACTTCCTGAAGGAAACCCCCAAATAAAAATTCTTAAGAAAATTATAACCAGAATCCAGTTTGCAGGTTGAAGAAAGCATTGCAAATATCTAGAAAGAACTCAAGTTCCAAGGAGCCATAGTTAGGCTCATATATGATTTGGTAACCACTACTAAAAAGGAATAGAGAACTTGGAATATAATATTCCAACAGGAAAAGAATATAAGCTTATAATTAAGAATACCTTACCAGCAAAACTTAGCATAATGTTTCAGGGAGAGAAAAAGACCATTAATGAAATAGATTGTTTGGGGAGGAGCCAAGATGGTGGAGTAGAAAGATACACATATGCTAGCTCCGAACCCAGAGCCCACAAAATACCTGTAAAGAAGAACTCCCAACAAATTCTTGAGCAGCAGAAACCACAGAACAATGGAGTGGAGGAGATTTCTGTTCCAGAAAGCCCTGAAAAACCAACATGAACAGTCCATAGCTCACCGGACCCAGAGCAGAGTTCAGCCCTGCCTTGGGATGCAACACAGAGAGGAGCAGATCTGATCAGGCTACAGGGACAGAATCTCCAGCTGCTTCACAGGTCCCTCCACCCACAGGCACCAAAGGTCAGTGAGAGAGTCTCTTTGGCTGGCCAAGAGGGGAGAGGGGTATCCCCATAACTTAAGCCCCCTTTGGAGGCAGCAGCGAAGGGAGCAGCAGACAGGGGCTCCCAAAGCAGGCAGGAGCCAGGATCCACTGTCGAAGGGCTCCACATAAACCGGTGAGGGAACTAAGCCCTGTGTGGTGGCCCTGCCCCCACTGGAGCACCTGAACTTAATCTCACACTGAATAGCAGCCCAGCCCACACTGAAAGCTCTGAGGCTGGGAAGCAGCATTTGAATCTCAGCCCCCAAGCACTAGCTGGGCGGATCTGGAGGCTAGGTGGGTGTGGAAAAGAAACTCAGAAGTCAAGTCACTGGCTGGGAAAATGCACAGAAAAGGGAAAAAAAATAAAACCACAGAAGGTTACTTTCTTGGTGAACAGGTGTCTATTCCCATCCTTTCTGATGAGGAAGAACAATGCTTACCATCAGGGAAAGACATAGAAATCAAGGCTTCTGTATCCCAAACATCCAAAATAAATATTGAATGGGCTCAGGCCATGGAAAAGCTCAAAAAGGATTTTGAAAATCAAGTTAGAGAGGTGGAGGAAAAACGGGGAAGAGAAATGAGAGAGATGCAAGAAAAGCATGAAAAGCAGGTCAATGCCTTGCTAAAGGAGACCCCAAAAAATGTTGAAGAAAATAACACCTTGAAAAATAGGCTAACTCAATTGGCAAAAGACGTTCAAAAATCCAATGAGGAGAAGAATACTTTAAACAGAAGAAGTAGCCAAATGGAAAAGGAGGTTCAAAAGCTCACTGAAGAAAATAGTTCTTTCAAAATTAGAATGGAATAGATGGAGGCTAATGACTTTATGAGAAACCAAAAAATCACAAAACAAAACCAAAAGAATGAAAAAGTGGAAGGTAAGGTGAAATATCTCATTGGAAAAACAACTGACCTAGAAAATAGATCCAGGAGAGACAATTTAAAAATTATGTGACTACCTGAAAGCCATGATCAAAGAAAGAGCCTAGACACCATCTTTCATGAAATTATCAAGGAAAACTGCCCCGATATTCTAGAATCAGAAGGCAAAATAAGTATTCAAGGAATCCACTGATCACCTCCTGAAAGAGATCAAAAAAGAGAAACTCCTAGGAATATTGTCGCCAAATTCCAGAGTTCCCTGGTCAAGGAGAAAACATTGCAAGCAGCTAGAAAGAAACAATTCAAGTGTTGTGAAAACACAATCAGGATAACACAAGATCTAGCAGCTTCTACAATAAGGGACTGAAGGGCGTGGAATATGATACTCCAGAAGTGAAAGGAACTAGGACTAAAACCAAGAATAACACACCCAGCAAAACTAAGTATAATACTTCAAGGGAAAAAAATGATCTTTCAATGAAATTGAGGACTTTCAAGTATTCTTGATGAAAAGACCAGAGCTGAAAAGAAAATCTGACTTTCAAACACAAGAATGAAGAGAAGCATGAAAAGGTAAACACCAAAGAGAAGTCATAAGAGACTTACTAAAATTGAACTGTTTACATTCCTATTTGCAAAGATAATATTTGTAACTCTTGAAACTTTTCAGTATCTGGGTAGTTGGTGGGATTATACACACACACACACACACACACACACACACATGCACACACACAGAGACAGAGAGCACAGAGTGAATGGAATAGGATGGGATCATATCTTAAAAAAGTGAAATTAAGCGGTGAGGAAGAAATATATTGGGAGGAGAAACGGAGAAATGGAATGGGGCAAATTATCTCTCATAAAAGAGGCAGGCAAAAGACTTTTTAGTGGAGGGAAAAAGAGGGGAGGTGAGAGAAAAACATGAAGTTTACTCTCATCACATTGCACTAAAGGAGGGAATAAAATGCACACTTATTTTGGTATGAAAACCTATCTTACAATACAGGAAAGTGGGGGAGAAGGGGATAAGCAGGATGGGGGGGGAATGATGGAAGGGAGGGCAATGGGAGGAGGGAGCAATTTGAAGTCAACACTCTTGGGGAGAGACAGGATCAAAAGATAGAATAGAAGCAATGGGGGGCAGGATAGGACGGAGGGAAATAAAGTTAGTCTTACATAACACAACTATTATGGAAGTCATTTGCAAAACTACACAGATATGGCCTATATTGAATTGCTTGCCTTCGAAAGGGAATGGGTGGGAAGGGAGGCATGAGGAGAAGTTGGAACTCAAAGTATTAGGAACAACTGTTGAGTATTGTTCTTGCTACTAGGAAATAAGAAATACAGGTAAAGGGGTATAGAAAGTTATCTGGCCCTACAGGACAAAAGAGAAGGTGGGGACAAGGGAAGGGAGGGATGTTAGAAGAGAGGGCATATTGGTGATAGGGGCAATCAGAATGCTCAGTGTTTTGGGGTGGGTGGAGGGGACAAATAGGGAGAAAATTTGGAACCCTAAATTTTGTGAAAATGAATGTTAAAAGTTAAATAAATACATAAAAAAATTTAAAAAATAAAAAGTAAAAAAAATAAAAAATAGTAAAAAAAAAAAGAAATAGATTGTTTCCAAGCATTCCTGATGAAAACACCAGAGGTATGAAGAAAACTTGAAGTTCAAAAATAAAACAAACCATCAACAGGAATCATAATAAGGTAAATATGAATGAATAATGATAAAGGACTAAGTGAGGATTAAACTGTTTATATTCCAATATGGGGAGAATTGGTACATGTGTCCCCTTTGAATTCTGCCATCATCAGGAATTATGGAAGAAGTTTAACTAGACAAGGCCTGGGAATGGTTTGTTATATGTTGATGATTTTAAGAGAAGAATGGAAATATAGGAATACACTATGGTGGACGGAAAAGGAAGGTTAGGAAAAACTAGGTCATATAATCAGAATTCAGAAGTGGACATCTGTACAAACAAGGAGAGGGATTAGAGAGAGTAGCTAACATTTAAACTTCACTCTCATCTGAACTGATCAGAGGAAGGAAAAATATGTAGATTAAGGGATGGATTAGTCCTAAGTGAAACAAACTCCAACTAAGAGAGCACAACAATTTTTGTAGCTCTTTTCAACATACCAAAGGGTGTGAATCTGAGGGGTGACCCTAAATTGGAGAATGGCTGGACAAGTTATATAAATGTAATAAGATATTACTGTGCTGTGAGAAATGAGAAGTATGGGAAGACTTTGTATGAACAATTTATACAAGTAACATGTGGTAAAGAAAAACAGTTTTGAAAGAATTAGGAATTCAGCATAATGACCAAATACGATTCCAGAAAAGTAATGATGAAATATGCTATCCACCTCCTGAAAAAGAGGTGAAGGACTCAGAGCACAGAAGGAGACAAATTGCTTTGTATATGACCAAAGTGGACACCTGTTTTGATTGGCTATATAGATTTGTAATTGATGCAGTTTTTCTTTTGTTTTTAGTTTGGGGGTGAATTGGCAGCGAATGTGAGAATGCCAATTTTTGTTGATTGAAAAAAATATAATTTTAAAGTATTGCCTCTATTTTTATTTTTTATTTTCAATTCCATATTCTTTTCCCTCCTTCTACCCCAATCCTGTTTATTGAGCTGGTAAGAAATACGATATCTATTATATATATATAAATTTATGCAAAACATTTCCACATTAGTCATGTTACAAAAATGTTAAGAAAAATAAAGTTAGAAAAATATGCTTCTGTATATGCTCAGAATTCATCAGTTCTGTCTCTGGAGGTGGATAGCATTTTTCATCTTCAGTCCTTTAGGAGTTTTGTGAGTCATTGTATTAATCAGAGTAAATCGTTCATAGTTTACCATTGCAATATTACTGCTACTTTGTATAATGTTCTCCTACTTCTTCTTAATTCAATTAGTATCAGCTCATATAAATTTCCTTGGGTTTTTCTCAAACTATTCACTTCATTATTTCTTACAGCCCAATAGTATTCCATTACAATCATATACTACAACTTGTTCAGCCATTCCCCACCTTATGAACATCTGAGTTTCTAACTCTTTGCCACTGCAATAAGAGCTACGATAAATATTTCTGTAAATATAGGTTCTTTTCCTTTGTTGTCATTTGGATGTATATTTAGTAGCAGTATTGATGAGTCAATGTGTATGTATGGTTTTATAACACTTTGGGTATAGTTCTAAATTGATCTGCAAAATGGTTGGACCAATTCACAACTCTATTACCAGTGCATTAGTGTCCCTAATTTTTCCTCATTCCCTGAAGCACTTTCTTTCATGCCAGAGTTGTACTAATGTGCATTTCTCTAATTATTAGTGATTTAAAGATTTTCTTCACAGGACTCTTGATAGCTTTGTTGAAATACTGTTCATATCCTTTGACTATTTAATAATTTACATCAATTCTTATTGTTTTTAACTAATTTGGCCCACTTCCCTATATATTTGAGAAATAAGGTCTTTATCAGAGAAACTTACTGAAAAATAGCCTCCCCCAACCCAGTTTCCAGTTTTTCTTCTAATTTTAGCTGCATTGATTTTGTTTGTTTTGTTTGTGCAAAACCTCTTGAATCTAATATAACCAAAATTATTCGTTTTACCTTCTGTGATCCTCTATTTTTTTTGGTTATGAATTCTACCTTTATTCATAAGTGTGACAGTGAATTTTTTCCATTCTCCTTTAATGTACTTATGATATTATCCTTTATGTCTAAAGCATACCCCCATTTTGAACTTATTTCGGTATGTACAAATGTAAGAAATTTATGTATCTCTTGTTTCTACTAGATTACTTTCCAGTTTTCTCAGCAGTGTTTTTTGAATAGTGAGTTTTTGCCACAATATCTAGGATCCTCAAGTTCAGAAATTAGGCTACTGTGGTCATTTACTTCTATATATTTTGTACCTAAACTATTCCACTGATCTACCACATTATTTCTTATCTAGTACCAGATTGTTTTTGATAATTACTACTTTGTAATGTAATTGGAAATATGGCAGTTCTAGAACATGTTCTTTTTCATTTTTTCATTTTTTTTTTTTTTTACTGTTTCCCTTGGTTCTCCTGGTTTTTTTTTTTTGTTCTTCTAGATGAAGTTTGTTAAGATTTTTTTCTAGCTCTATAAAATAATTCTTTGGTTGTTTGATTGGAATAACAGTGAACAGGTAAATTAATTTAGGTAATGTTATCATTTTTATTACATTGGTTTAGTCTACCAATAAGCAACTAAGAGTTCTCCAACTGTTCAGATCTTTGTATGAAAAATGTTTTATAACTGTGTTCTTAATAGTTCCTATGTGTGCTTTGGGAAGTACACTCCCAAGGATTTTATATTGCTTACAGTTATTTGAAATGGAATTTTTTTCTGTCTCTTGCTGCTGGACTTTGTTGGTAAAAGATAGAAATGCTTATCATTCATGTGTGTTTATTTTATATTCTAAAATTTTGCTTAATGTTTTTAATTATTTTCAACTAATTTTTTTTAGTTGTCTCTCTAATGTTCTTTAAATATACCATTATATCATCTGAAAAACAAATGATGGTTTTATTTCCTTATGGCCAATTCTTATTCCTTTCATTTCTTTTCCTTATCTGATTACTAAAGCTAGAATTTCTAATGCAATATTGAATAATAATGGGGCAGGCTTTTCATTTATCCTTAATACAGACAATACTTGCTCTTGGTTTTAGATAGATACCGTTTATCATTTTAAGAAAAGCTCCATTTATTCCTAGTGTTTTTAACAAAAATGGAAGCCATATATTATCCTAATTTTTTTCTGCATCTGTTGATATAATCAAATGATTTTTATTTTTGTTATTGGTCAATTATGCTGATAATTTTCCTAACATTATTATTATTATCCTTTGTTGGGATTGGAAGCTCAATTCCGTGTGGACAGTCTCGGGCGGGTAAAGGTGGGAGCTTCTAAATCTTAGAGCTCTCACGAGACCCCCCCAGGAAATGGCTGGGAATCGAGGTGAACCGAGCTATCTCGAGTAATTCTGCCTCTTCCCGTGAGAAACGTGATGGGAGAGAGATCTCCCCGCCCTCGAGATTGTCCCGGATCTGGGCACACCTAGTTACCTAACAACATGGTATTCAGATGCAAACTATGCGGCTGAAGGTTAAGTAGGATTGAGGAAGCCTGAAAGCTCTCTTAGCACGTGAGGAGCCAAGAGGACAGTAGGCTCCGCTTCTCTTCTTTCCTCTCTCCCCTCCCCCTCTCTCCCCGCTTGTACTTCTACTTCCAATCCCTTAAGATCTTAGCCTCCTTAGGAAATCTCCCCCTCTTCCTCCTAAGGAAGACCCCCCTGCACTTGTAACCGAGACCCTGAAATAAAGCTCAACCCTTGTTCGACTCTGGAACGTCCTTTCTCTCATATGAGCATCCGGTTTTGGCCAACCGAAGACCTCGGAGGTGAGGTAAGAAGACTCGGGTAGCCCACACAGGCCTCTAGGCCTGACAATCCTTATATTGAATTATAATTATTATTATCCTAATATTGAAGTATCCCTGTATTCCTGGTATAAATGCAACTTGATCATCTTTATGAAATATTGCTATAATCTCCTTGCTAATATTAAAGTACAGTGTTTGCATCAGCGCTGATTAGAGAAATTGTTCTGTAATTTTCTTTCTGTTTTTGACACTCTGGTTTAGGTATCAATACCATATTTGTGTTACAGTAGGGATTTGACAAGACTTCACCTTTCTTTTTCAAATTGTTTATGTAGCATTGGAATTAATTTCTCTTTAAATGTTTGGTAGAATTTACTAGTAAATCTGTTGGGTCCTGAGATTATTTTTTCTTTCAGAGTTCATTTTTGACTTGTTCAGTTTCTTTTTTGAAGTACTTCCTATTTCCTTGGGTTAACCTGGACAATTTATCTTTTTATAAATAATAATCCATTTCATTTAGATTGTCAATTGGCATGTAATTGTCAAAATAGTTTTTAAAATAACATAAAAAAGAAATAATTGGCAACTTAGATGAGAGTGATTTCATAGCTCTCTTGCCTTGTTACCCCAACCTTTTTTGTTTTCCTTGATATTTTTCTCCTCCTTAAGTTATTTATTCTTACCAGAATGTACTAAAGTGAAATTGAAAGTAAAATGCACAGCTTTTTAAACTCTGGAGTTGTTGATCTTACCCTTTCAGATTACCTTCTAAGATATGTATGTTACCTTCGAAAGTGTGCTTTTAAATGTGTGTGTGTGTTCGTCCTTCTTTGCTGAAGAAGACATGCCATCAGAGAAATGATGACATGTACTTGACTTTATTTTGAGTGAGGGAGGGCTGTGCAGGTCACCAGTCTCACTTCTCCTCCAGAGCCATTTGAATCCACTGACCAGATATTCATCAGGATGACTGGAGATGACCCAGGATGAAGGAATTGGGGTTAAGTGACTTGCCCAAGGTCACTCAGTGAGTGTCAAGTGTCTGAGGTGAGATTTGAACTCAGGACAGCCTGACACCTCCAGTGCGCCACCTAGCTGCCCCAAGGTGTGCTTTTATAGACCTGCCCAAGGACCTTTTGTACTAAGCGCTGCTTGATTTTATAATTGAGAGGTATATGAAAGTATACCTGTCCACCCACTGTTTGTTCCCACTAGATATCTGTTTCTATAGTGACCTCAAACTCCTGAGCAATTATGAGATCTGCCCATGGTGAGATAGATTTCCTCACCATCATTTCCTAGTGTCATTGCAGGTCAGAGTAAAAGAGTGATTTCCCATGAAGAGACAGCTCGAAAACAGAGCTTTCAGGGAGAGAATTACAACATGCTGCTTTGCCCTTTCAAAATCCTTTATATTCTCATAATTTTGATCTTTTGTAATTCCCTTATGATAATCTTGCATTTTCTCCCTTCAGCCTTCTTTCTCTTTTGTTGTCTAGAAAAGCACAGATACAGGGAGAAAGTGGTCTTCCATTGGGAAGGCATGGAAGCAAATGTTATAGAATGAAGAAAATTGAGTAGAGAAAGGGCATTAATAACTTTGGGGTTCAGGGAAGGCTGAGGTGATACCTATTAGAAATCCTGAAGGAAGATAAGGATTTATAGATGTGGAGATGAGGAAGAAATACATTTCAGGAATATACAGTGGCTTGTGCATTGTATGTGTATTGTGTACGAAAATAGGAGATGGGATAGAGAGTTCAAGGGGAAGCTAGCATATCTGTTTTATGTTGTGGGTTGGGCTAATTAAGACTACTTTGGATTTGGTATTGGAAGAAAATGAGATATTCAGAGACCATCTAACAGTCAATAAAAGGAAGATTTATTTATCTACAGCCTGGAAAGATTTCTTAGTGGGTATATAACATTGATTCATTTGAGTATGACTTCCCCGTCTCTCGATTGGCTGTATCAGTGAACTCTGAGGGAGAGCAACTCCTGCTTCCCTGTGGACTAGTTTTTGTAATTAGGCTCCCAGAAAACTATGTCATTGGTGGGAATCTTAATCTCTTGAGTCGTTTAAGTGATGAGGATGACCTCATGACTTTTCAATGGAAAAACCAGTGCAGTTTTTCCAAGGAGTCAGTCCTCAGAAAAAGTTAGCCCATGAGAGGATCTGGGAAGATGGCAGAGTAGATGAGAAAACTTTTAGCTATCTAAGTTTCTTCTAAAAAACCCAACCAAACAGAACATCACCTCAGAGTAGCAGAAATAAACAGGAGGTAAAGCAGCTGTCCTCCTAAGACAATTAGAGAAGACCTTATGAAATACTTGACCTCTAAACCTCCAGTGGTGGAGGGTTGGTTTGAGTGAAATGCAAATACTCCAGGCTGACTCTGCTGATTCAACAAGCCACAAGTGCTGGGGGCAGCTGGGTTGAGAGGCAACCTCAGTCTTATAAACTTTCATCTCATAGATATTGTGGGGATCTGAAGGCTGAGTAGAAGATTGAAGGGCCTCCCACTGTTGAGAGAGACCAAGTCCATCTGTGCTGACCAGAGACATCCTAGGTGGTGGTTGAAGGGAGAAGGCTCTAGCACACACCGGATGAGTGCATTAGTGAGGAGCAGGGACTCTGTTGGCAGTAGGCACTAGCAGAAGAACGGAGTCCCTGGTTTCAGTTCTGAGACAGAGAGGAGAGCTATGGTTTGCAGCCACCTGAGAGATCAAAGAAAGCAAAATCATTTGCAGTTCACTGTGGCTGGGGACCCTACATGTGGCTTAGGAGCAGAGTTGAAAGCCCACAGTTGGACCTGAGACAGACCTCAGAACATAATTGTAAGAAGACCCAAGGCTTGGGGTATCATTCCCCATACTTCAGGAATTCAACTTGATTACACTAACAGCTGCTAAAAAAACCCCTCCAAATTAAAACAAATAAAATCAATGAAAATGAGCAAGCACAGGAGAAAGAACCCAACCATAGGAGACTACTATGGGGACAGAGAAGATCTGGGTTCATATTCAGAGGAAGACAATGGAGTGAAAAAAGCCAGTCCTTTTTCAATGAGAAGAGTCAAATAATCCCAATCACAAAGAGTTCTTGGAAGAATTTTGAAAGGATTGTAATAATCAAATAAGATCAAATCCAGCCTTAGTCACTTACTAACTGTGTGACCCTGGGCAAGTCACTTAATCTTGACTGCCTTGCCAAAAGAAAATCAAATAGGGAAAATTAAAGAAAAAAAATTGGGGAAAAGAGAGCAATCCAAGTAAATCCAGAAATTATGAAAAGAACATAAACCAACTGAAAACAGAGAATGAGAAACTTAAGAAACTAATTCCTTCAAAACTAGAATTGGGCAAGGGGAAACTAATGGTATTCTAAGACACCAAGAAATGATAAAACACAATCAAAAGAATGAAAAAATAGAAGAGAAAGCGAAACATCTCCTCAGAAAAACAACAGATATGGAAAACAGATTGAGGAGACATAAGAATAGTTGAACTACCTGAAAATTGCAATAAAAAAGAATCTTGATACATTATTAGAAGAAATTATCAAAGAAAATTGCCCCAAAGTTCTAGAATAAGAAGGCAAAGAAGAAATTAAAAAAAAAAAATTCACCAATCACCTCCTGAAAGAGATCCCAGGAGAAAAATTTACAGGAATATCATGGCTAATTTTCAGAGCTTCCAGATTAAGGAGAATATGTTGAAAGCAACAAGAGAAAAAAAAAACAATATAAATATCATGGAGTTTCAGTATGGATTACACAAGCCCGAATAGCTAGTATGTTGAAGGACCATAGGTCTTGGAATAATACATTTCATAGAGCAAAAGAGCTGGAGTTATGATCAAGAGTAACTTACCCAGGAAACTTAATTATGATCCTGAATGAAAAAAAAAAGGGACATTTAAAGAACTGAAAAATTTTCAGGATTTTGTGGCAAAACCCCTAGAAATTAATGAAATATTTTACATATAACATCCAGGAGACTTGTAAGGTAAATATTAAATACCAATTATAAGGGACTCAATAAGATCAAAGTAGTTATTTCATATATGTTAAAATATTAGCAGTACTCTTATGATTGTCATCATTATTTAGGTAGTTTGAAAGAAAGGGATGGGCTGAGTTGATTATGATGGATTGAATCTAAAAAAATAAAACTATAGGGAGATATAAAATGGAGTAATTATCTCATACAAATGAGGCATAAAATGAAAAAATATAAAGAATAAGCTAGTAGAGGAGAAGGGCAGGAAAAGCTGAAACCTTGTTGTCATTGAGAATAGGTTAAAGAGGAAGCAATATATCTAGGAGGATATAAATGTCTTCTAAATTCAGAAAGAAATAAGAAGGCAAGGGGGGAGGTTTGGGGGAGAGGATAAGGGAGGAACTCTTAGAAGGATGGGTTGGTTAAGGAATGGAAGAGCAAGGTAGTAAGTAGAAATAAAGCAGGGGAGTGAGGAAGATAGGAGAAATAGGAAGGAGGAAAATACACGTTAAGTAACTGTAGCTTAGAATGTGAATGGGATGAATGTACCCATAAAACAGCAGTGGATAGCAGATTAAAAAATTTGAATTTGATGTTTTCAGGAAACTATATAAAAATGAGAGATACACATAAAGATAAAATAAAGAGCAGGAGTAAAATTTAGTACATAAAAAAAGCAGGGATAGTAATCATGATCTCAGTCAAAATTAAAATTAAAATAGATTTAATCAAATATTTTCCAACATTGCTTTAGACCACTTAAAATGTCTAAACAGCATAAAGCACCTGAAGGTATAACTGCTAAAAAAGACAGAGTAAATATATGAGCATCAATATAAAACATTTTTGTACAAATAAATTCAGTTATAAATAACTGAGATAATATTTATTTTTCATAGGTAAGTAAAGCCGAGATAATTTTTAAAATGACAACTTTACCTAATAAATCTATTTATTCAATATTATACCAATTAAATTATTTTAAAATGTATTTTACTGAGTTAGAAAAAAAATTACAAGTTTCATTTTCAAGAACAAAATATCAGGAACTCGGAAGCAACCAGGGAGAAAGGATGTAAAGGAGGTAGATTCAGTAGTATCAGTAGTATCAGTAGTATCTGTATTATAGGATGAGAGCATTTTTAAAATGAAAAGGATAATTTTCATTATTTTAAATAAAACTTTTCCTGTACAAATAAAGCCTATATAGCCAAGAATAGAAGGGAGGCAGAAAATTCAGAAAAATAAACTTTCATAGGCAATCCCTCTGGATGTGATTGGGTTGGAATATTGCTGTAGGTATAGGAAATGATGATCTGATTGATTTAGAAAAAAGTAGAAAGACTGGGAATTATAAAGGAAGATGCTATCCACTTTCAGAGAAACATAATAGGAGGAAATAAGCATAGTACAGCTTTACATATGTGTGTATGAGTTTGCATGTGTGTATGTGTATGTTTATAGATATCTATGCATATGTATATATATACATATATACACACATACGCACACACACATATATGTATACATACATATCTCTATGCTTAATTGTAGTCTTTTTTAGGGTGGTTGGGGGAAGGAGGGAAAAAATAAAATAAAAGTGCACAGCAGAGAACAAAAGAAAACCAATAAGGATGCAAAGAAAAGCTGTGTAGCTTTGAAAACAATACATGGTATTTATTACATAGGTGTTCTTGAAATGGATATTTATTATTTTGTAATGAATCCTCTATTCTGTTCTGCTGTGTACAGAACAATTTTTTTCTTTTCTCATTTTGTATTTAAGTTTGAAATAAATTTTTTACGATAATAAATAAAGAAAAATAAAATTAAAAAGAAAAGGGAAAGCTATTCCAGTCTATGTAACAGGGCAATATTACTGGTACAATAGTTGGAATGTGGAATTTATGAAAGAAAGCAGAGTGTAAAATAAGGCTAAAAGGGCATATGGAAGCTAAATTATGGAGGTCCTTAATTTCCTTAAATTCTTCCTATAAGTAAAGGAGATTTTTAATCAGGGAAGTGACATACATGGTCATCTCTGTGATTTGGGAAGATTACTCTGGCAGCTGTGTACAAAACAGATTATAGAGCAGAGAGACTGGGAGCTAGGGATCCAATTAGGAGGTTATTACAATAGTTGAGTCAAGAGATGATGAATACCTCAACAAGGATAGTGAATATGTGACTGGAGAGAAGGAGGTGGATGAGAGATTCTAGGGAAGCAGAACCTAAAAGACTTAGCAAATGACTGATTTAGGGAGTGAGAGAGAATGAAGAATCAAAGATAACTCTGAGGATGTCAGCCTTAGAAGGATGACTGATAGGACGTAAGGGTCTTAGATTTACAGCTGATAAGCTTTAGAGATCATCTAATTCAAAACTTACACTTTACAACTAAAGAAACTGAGGTGTAGAAATATTAGATGATTAAGTAATGTGAGCTCTGGGGTAGGGGGTGAGATTATTGACCCATCTAAGAGGTAGGAATTGGAACATTTATTGACTGAGTCTTGGAGGGAGACTCTGACCTATAAAAGGGCTGAACTCAGGGGGTTACTAAGTTGTGTGAACCAACCATGGGGTAGACAGAAGGTGAGACACTAATCCTTTGTGAGTCCTGAGGTGTACACTAAGTTATGTGAATCCCAGTCAATCAACCAAGTAACATTTGTAGGCAGTTTTTGCTTTCCTTAAATTCACATTACTCAAATTTGACTTCACATAAAGAATTCTGAAAGAAATCAGCATTTACAAAAAAAAAAAAAAAAAAAGACAACTCCATCTATGTTAGCTTTATTGCATAGTACTATGCTTGCTCTCTCTGCTCCTGCCTCTCTGCTCAGCCTTTCCCCACTCCCCTTCCCAAACTATCCATCAAAAAATGCCTTCCAGTGAAAACAGTCTCTCCTGGAGAGACTGACATTTTGACGGGATTGGGGGCTTGGCTTAAGACTTCCATTGCTGAGAGAGAAGATCTTTGCTCTACTCTGCTCACTCAACCTGTGTCCAGCCCTCTCTTGTCTTTCTTCCATCCATCTATGCTCAGGTATCCTGTTTCTGTTCCCAGTCCCAAAGTGCTGCCTGTCCTCTCCTGTCTATGTCTGTGTCTGACCCTGTGTTCTTCCTTTTGGTTCTGGCCAGTCACATAGGTGGCCTGTCTTGTCTCCATGTTCTTCTTACCATTTTTATCTTGCATAAAAGTTACTTTGTGTAGAGGTCTGCTGAACCTCACAATTACATAAAGTGAGAACTATCTGTAGTAAGCTTCTTACGCACTAACAAGATGGCACAGCAGATGGTGTGTCTGGGCTTGAGTCAGGAAATCTCATCTTGAGTCTCATCTGGTCTCAGATGCTTAATAGCTATATTATACTGGACAACTTGCTTAACCCTCTTTTCCCCAGTTTCCTCATCTGTAAAATGAATTGGAGAAGGAAATAGCAAACTACTCCTGTATCTTTGCCAAGAAAACCCAAATAAAGTTTCAAAGTGTCAGACATGCCTGAAGCAACTCAAAAGCAACAAAACATGTTGGGAACTGTCCTAGGTGCTACAAGCATAAGCATAAAATATAAGACAGTTTTTACCTAAAAGAACTTACTTTCTATTAAGTGTATACAATGAGCTCTTGGATTAATATAGGATCATATAAAAAAAAAAGAAAAGTAAAAGTGATTGGGTAGGGGCATAAAACCCACAAAACCTGAGAGAATTAAGAAAGGCCACTTGAAGGAAGTGTCTCTTGAGTTAAGTATTAAAAAGAGCTAGGGATTCCAAGAGGTGATGGTGAGGAGGGAGGGCATTCCAGAAATGGGAACTCTTCAGTGTAAAATCACAGGGGGAAAAGGAGAGGAGTAAGATGGAATGTTATGTATGGGGAACAGTAAGTCAGTGGGTTTGATTGGAGCATAAAGTACATGAAAAGGAGTAATGTATAATCAACATGGAAAGTTAGATTGGAGCCACCTTGTGGAGGGATTAAGTGCTTTCAAAAAAGAGTTCGCAGCTAATCCTAATGAGATTAAAATACCATCTCTTTAACTGGGGATACTGATCTATGTGATCTTTGTAATCTTTGGGAGAAACTATATGATGTAATAGATAGAGCATTGGACTTGCTGTCAGGAAGACTGGGGTTTGATTGTGCTTTAGACACTTAATTGCTAGGTGACCACAGTTGTGATGATAAATGTCTAACAACTAGTTGTCTGAAAATACAAGATAAACTTTTCAGTTTACTCTATATTCTTAACATTTTCTCCATAACTTTTAAAATTCTAGACAAATCAAGTCCTGATTTGTACCATTTGGCAATTTCCAGAGTGTAAATGCTCACGCTGAAAATTTACAAGTATACTCTCTATCAGCTGACTCCAGCACATTCCCCTGTGGGACTCTGGGCAACTCATTTAACCTTGTTTTGAATCAAATTTTCTAATTTTTAAAATGAGAGAGTTGAACCAGAAGACCTCTATGGTGTCTTCTAGTTCTAATCTAGGTTTTCCTGATTCCAAGTCTGATGCTCTTACCATTATATGTGAGTTCTGGCCTGGGACATTAAATCTGGGTGTTCCTGCCCTCAAAGAACTTATGATCTATTGGACAAAGACAGCATACAAAAGAAAATGGAAAAACTTGGGTGGGATTGACCAGGGAGTACCTGGCACATCATATTCCTTGTGTTCAGATCAAGTAGAGATGCATATGTAAAGTGGAAAGTTATCTGGAGGGTTCAGATTCAGTCCTCTCTAAAGGAAAGCTTTGGGAGGAGTTTAGTGCTCCACCCTCCAGCCTTCCAGTCAGAGGGGAGAGGAGGCTGAGGAAACTGGGAAAGTATCTTGATTCTCCTTGCCATCTCACCCCCTCTACTCTTTAGGTCTGCAGAGGATGAGCTCAGACTTCATACTGTTTCAAAATAGCTTTAGTCCTAATGGAGTCAATTGCTGCATAGTTATTGGACAGGATCCTGTCTCTCTTCCTGAGGTGATGGATTCCAACAGGTGCTTCTCAGTTCTTCGAGTATTATCACTGGGCTATTACAAACCTGAGCTCATGCTCTACTCTTAGACCTCCATCCCCGATCTCTTTCACTTACAATGAAATAATAAATAGCAAGGCAAAAAACTGAGGCCCATACTCATGGATTATGTGCTGGTCTCATATAGGAAAGGCCTGAAGCCTCTACTCTTATCATTTTCTTCTCTCCTTGGAAGGCCACCAGGTAGGAAGAAGTCAAACAATGAGAACGGACAGGTTATAGTTAAATAGTACTTTTTAAATGCAGCACATCTGGCTATGCAGGCAATCAAAGAGGCTCCTCTTTATTAAATAGTTATATAGTCTACCCTTTTGAGAGGTTAATGCTATAGCTCTATATACGATAGATCAGGAAATTGTCCTATGGGCAGAAGCACATTTCCATCACTATACCCACCTTGGCCAAGGTTCCTTTTAGTTTAGTCTAAGTTTTAAAATATAAAATTATATAGAATATAATATATTACATATATGCATACATATGTATGTGCATATGTGTATGTATGTGTGCATATGTAATTAGAAATGCCAAGTTCACCCACTTGCATCCTTGGTCATCACCAGTCATCTTGACCTTTATCTTGCCTTTGGACTTGGATGACCCAGGAGGAGAGAGTGAGGCTGACAAGCTTTCACAGCTCTGCCTCATTCATATCCAATTCATGTGCAAGTCAAAACATCACCCTTGTGATGTCATTGGTGTTCTTTGAGAACAAAGGACAAACAAAAACAACAATTAATTCATAGTATTTTGTAATTCTCTCTCACATTAGCCTGTATTTTGGATTCCCACCATGAACTCAAGGAAAATCTCCAAAGATGGTTTGTGCCTCATTTCCTCATTAAAGTTTTTTCTTTCCTCTCAATTTCACCATGAAAAACATGCTCACATTACAGTTTAGAATATGATTATTATAATAAATAATATTTCAAACCCAGCAAAGTTAAGCATAATCCTACACGAAAAAATTAATATTTAATGAATTGTTAGACTTTCAGGATTTTGTTTAAAAAGCAAACAAACCTGAACTTAATAGAAGATTTGACCTATAAGAGCAAAAAGAAATTTAAGGTATATATCAAAGATTAATTACAAGGGATTTAATAAGGATGGACTGTTTACCTTTTATATAAGAAAATGTAAAATTTATGTCTGATTATTATTTGTAATTGGGTAGTTCATAAGAAAGATTGAGGTAGACCGAAATATGATATTGTTTTAAAAAGTAAAACCATTTACAAACAGGTAAAAGAGTAATTATTTTATACAAATGAGGTGTGAGAGAAAGAAATGACACAGAGGAATTAGATGGAGAAGAAGGGCTGTTAGTTCTGGAACTCTACTTTCGTTGAGAATGGGTTTAAGAGGGAACAATACCTTTACCTCTAGAAGAGTATAAAAGTCTTCTAAGTTCAGAAAGAAGTAAAAGATTAAGGAGACAGGAAGTGGGGAGAGCATAAGGGATTTTTAAAAGTTAGGTGAGGGAATAGGACAAGAAGGATATAGAAGGGTGTTCAGATTTAGGGGAGTGGGAGGATAAGAGAAGGCTCCTTGGAGGAGGGGTAATTTAAGTAATAGGAGGTCAAGGTAGTGAGTAGAAGAAAACTAGAGGAGTCAAGAGGGATAGGAAATCAGAGATACACAAGAACATAAAGTAAAGATCAAGGATGGTAATCATAATTTCAGACTAAATTAACGCTAAAACAGATTAAATCAAAAGAAAAAACACTGTGAAAATACACTATGTGTCAGTTATATTCATCAATTTTGGTTTGAACTGTTTAAAATAACTAGACCGTATAAGGTTGGAATATTGCTGTGGAATAGGAAATGATGAGTTGGTGGACTTGGAAAAATACGAAAAGACTCAGGTTTATGAAGGAAGAAGTTATGCACCCTCAGAGAAATGGGGGACAAAAAAGTATAGTTTGGTCTTACATAGATGTATATGAATGCATTTGTCTACATATGAATATGATTATAGATATCTAAGCATATGTAAGTGTATGTATTTGTATCTATATCTTTTGTATATGTGTATATATGTATGTGTGTATGCATACACACACGTGCGTATCTCCATGTTTAGTTGCAGCCTCCTTGGGAGGGAGTGGTAAGGGGGAAAAAGAACAAAGTAAAAAGTACGTAGCAGAGAACAAAAGAAAACTAAGAAGAAAGCAAAGATAGACACCTCTGAAGACAATGCATAGTATTTATTTTATACACTTTCTTGAAATGGAAATTTATTGCTGTATATTTATAATCCTCTTATGTTCTGCTTTACACATGGCAAAACTTTTTTATTATTTTGTATTTAAGTTTCAGTCTTCAAGATTATAATATGTTTCTTTTTCTTTTCTTATTGTATATTTAAGTTTTAGTATTTAAGTATAAAATAAATTTAAAAAACGAAAAAGAAATGATATTTCAATAAACTCAAAAGACTCTTGTATTGACTCAAATTAAGTATTAGCCATCCCAAATCCTAAGAGCAAACGTTGCCCCTTTGAAGAGATGAGTTCATAACTTCACTATATTTTTTAATTTTAATACTTTATTTTCCCAATTACATGTAAAAACAATTTTGGCATTCTTTTTGTTTGAAATTTGAATTAAAATTTTCTCCCTCCCTTTCCTCCCCTCACTTCATTGAGAAGGCAAGAAATTTGCCACAGGTTATACATGTATAATCATGCAAAACATATTTCTATGCAAGTCATTCTGTGAAAGAAACCCCTCCCCCAATATCATGAAAAATAAAGTAAAAAGAAAATCTTTGATCTGCATGCAGACTCTACCAATCTTTCTCTGAAGTTGGACAGCATCATTCATCTTAAGTCCTAAGAACTGTCTTGGATCATTGTATATCTGAGAATAGCTAAGTTATTCATAGTAGATCGTCATACAATATGGCCATTACTGTGTACAATGTTCTCCTTGTTTTGCTCATTTAGTTTCATATCAATTCACGTAAGTCTTTCCACATTTTTCCTGCTCACCATTTTTAAAAGTACAATAGTACTTTATCATATGCAAGAATCATCACAATCATATACAAGACCTTGTTCAGCCATCCCCTCAATTTTCAGTTCTTTGCTACCACAAAAAGACTTGCTATAAATATTTTTTGTACCTATAAGGCCTTTTACTTTTTGCTTTTTATCTCTTTGAGGTACAGACCTAGTAGTGGCATTGTTTTCCAAGGGAATACACGATTTTATAGCCCTTTAGGCGTAGCTCCAAATTGCTCTTTAGAATGGTTGTATCAGTACACAGCTTCACTAGGATATTCCACTCCTGACTCCAGGAATCCCCAGCACTAGTGAGTCTTCAAATCTTTGAATTCCAAACCTAAGAACCCAAAAGTATTGATTTTGCCCTTTTCTGATCCTAGGAACTTAACCTTTCAATTCCAAGAAATTCCCCAAACCTGAGAAACTGTTAGACCCAGGGACCTTCCCCTCCCTTTCCCCTCTTCTTCCCTTCCCCCCCTGCCCTGACAACCTCAAGAAAGACTTAATTCCTGGGAACTCCTGAACCTTGTCAATGACCATGCCTGCCCTTTCCTGTAGCTATGGGACTCCTATCTTCCATTTCTTTCCTTATGATATAACTAAAGAAAAATGGTCCCTGACTTTGGTATCTAAAGTCCAGGAGGAGGGGAGAACGATTTAGGACAGAATGATATTTAGGAGACATAAGGACACAAGATGTGCACTCCTAGGAGGGATAGATAATTGTTCCTCCTTACTCTGCCCCCATCACCCTTTTCCTATACAAGAGATGAGATACTGCTGAAAGAGTCAGGGGGAGGCCCACACCTGGCTGGAAGAAAAATGAGCCTCAAGTGCCAAGCATCTGGCTTTCAGTTTAATGCAGGAAGACTAGGCTAGTACCTTTGGTCCCCTGGACATGCCCCATTGTGACTGACCAGCCTTGATAGCACATTGTCAGAATCCGGAGGGCCACATCACCTCTGTCAGGGAGGACACCAGCTGTCATATTTCTCTCCAGATTAAGGACCTTAGTCTTGGAGACTATCATTGCATTAGAAGGGTGGGGATGGAGGTGATACAGACAGGTTGATGTTTGCTTCTGGGACAAATGTGGCTGTGGACCCTGGTGAGTACCACTTCTGTCTGTTTTAGTCTGATAGTCTCCATGTCTCCCACTCTGATAATGTGATGCCCCAGGGTTCCTCATGGCCATGTTATAAAGCATGATATAAACAGACTAGGTATGTGATAGCTCAGGGCTCAGAGCATGTGCATAACGGCTCACTGTAAGTAATGGCTCAGGGATTGGAGGGAGTGACGATCTAGATACAAAGTTCAGGGAACTTGCCAGTCCAGCGTTCAGGGTGGGCAGTAGCTCATTTCTATTCTCCCTGGCCTTCTTAGTTGCTCTCCTTCCTAAGTGGTTCCAAACCAGACCTGGTCCTAGTTCACATAGTTTCTGGTGCCCAGACTAGAACCAAGGTACTTCATTTCTCAGACCCTTCTCTCTACCACAGTGTGCTGTGTGATCATGTACAGCTAGCACACTCACGTTGGACAGTAATCCCTGGGGATTGTCTATGGTAGGTTAATGGAGAATTTTGAGTTCCCAGTATAATAAGGCTAATGGACTTAGGATACCCAGATGTGAAGCCCAGAGATCTGTCAGCTCCAGTGGGAGTCAGGAGTGGGGGGAAGTTGTTAGGGAGAAAAGGGGCTGTGGTCTAGGGGCAGTATAGGCATGTGAGGTGGGAATGTGAGAGCCAGACTTGGGCTGGGGCAGGGACCTGAGACTGAGCTCCAGTTTTCACAGTTATTTGGTCTCATGAACTTATTTGCTACACATGGGGTTCAGGTGAGAAAGCAGTGGGAACCAAAGATGAAGTTTGTTTTTCAGTGTTATTTGGTTTCATATGTTTGCTCCCCACACATGGGGCCAGGTCTGGTCTTAGAGGGGGCCAGGAAGTGGGTGAAGTTTGCTTTTTACTCTTATATATGTGTTCTTATACTTGTATCTGGGTTGCAGGGTGGCTGGGTGCTCTGTAGGGGCCAGCTAAGTGACAGGAAGTCATGGTTTGATTGCAGGGTCTTAGGCCTATTGGTCACCCACCTGGTGAGAAGTCAGGACGCTGTGGTCTGCCTGGTCAGTGACTTCTACCCCAAAATACTCAATGTGTCCCTGGTCTCCCTTCGGGCTTCAGTCTTTTCCCAGCCCTCCCTGTGGCTCTTACAGCCCATGGCACCTTCAGTGCCATCCAGATTGGCAGGGTTAGTGGGAGTGACTCAATAACCTGCTCGGTGTATCACCCTGGGAAAGCTATCCTTGTGTCCTACCAGTGCCTGCCTGGGCATGGGGAGTGGTTCCAACAAAGGATGTCTTGTCCTTTAGAAATGTTTTCCAGATAACTGAGGGGCAGAAACAGGAAGTGGGGGGAAATGTAGTAAAGTGAAGAGGAGGTCCCTGGTTGGGGAGCAGAGGCCTGGACTGGGACTAAAGATCCTTGGGTAGAAAGGGCTCTTCCAGACCAGTGTTTCCTGACTGGGAGTGGGAGGAGGAATCCACAAATAGGGGATGTGATTTCTGGGAGAGATTAAGGGGAAACCTGGCTGTTGAAGGGTGTTCTGTACTATAAAGGAAAATCCTGAGCTGAGAAGGAAAGACCTGGGCACACTGAATCCAAAGGCTGTGACTAATTGTATATGTTTTTGCCTTCAGACTCTGAGATCACCCCTCAGCTGGAACCATTCTGCCATGACCAGTAACTCCCAGGTGGGTTTAAGGTGAAAAGACAGAAATAATGAGATTTAGTTTAAGTAATATGATTAGAAGGGAGACAGTTCTACCATTGTGACAGTCTCTGTGTCTCCCACTCTGATAATGTGATGCCCCATGGTTCCTCATGGCCATGACCAACACAGAGAATGATACAAACAGCCTAGTTAAGGGATAGCTCAGGGCTCAGAGCATGTGCAGAAGGGCTCAGTGCGAGTTATGGCTCAGGGATTGAAGGGAGTGATGACCTAGACCTTTAGACTGCGTGAAGATCCAAACTTCAGGGAACATACCCATCCAGGGCTCAGGGTGGGGACTAGCTCACTTCTATTCTTCCTCAGTTTCTTAGCTGCTTTCATCCCTTGGTAGTTCCCACCTTGTCTGCTCCTGGTTTTGGGGACGCTGAGTCTCAGTGGAGGAAATACTTAACTTGAACTAACTTCATTCATTACAGATTTATGCTATAGCATTTAAGCTGGGTCCTCACTCTGAATTTATGTTTTTAACTTTTCTTTTGTCAATACAATAGTGAGCAGACCTTCAAGTTAGGAAAACCCAGGTTTGAATCCCGCCCCTAATATATATTGTCTGTGTACCCCTGGGCACACTGTTGTTCCAGGCTGATCTCTAACATGATCATTTGCAGGAAAAACACCAACCTGCATTGATGGAGGGAGTTGCACCCAGGATTGCCTTCTACCAATAAAACAAATCCTGACACCAACTCTAGCTTTATTCCCTATAGTAGTATTTGCAAACTTATTTTTCTCCTGTACCCTCTTATCAGTCCACAACTCTTGTAGCTTTGGGAGACATCTCAGCATTCTACTTCCCTAAGGAGCCTGAGGCCCTCCTATAGGGGTGGTCTCCCTCTTGGTCCTCACTCTCACGCTCATGCCTTTTTAGCTTCATCATACACTCCCACCCTCTGACCAAAGAATAATGTTTGCCAACATGTGTTCAGCACTTTAAGGTCTACAAATGACTTTACATGCACCATTTTGTTTGAGTCTCATAAGTGCCCTGTGAAGGAGGTATCAGTGGTATTGCCTCCTCCCCCTTCTTATAAATGAGAAAACTGAGCTTCAGAGAGATTTATTGATTTGTCCATAATTATACAGTTGATAAAAAGGGCAGCCAAGGGCTTAGTGGACCTCTAGAGTACTGGGCCTAGAATCAGGAAGGCCTGAGTTCAAATCCATCCTCAGATACTTCCTAGCTCTGTGATGCTGGGCAAGTCATTTAACTTCTCATTGCCTGACAAAATGGATGTACTTGAGAAGGAAGTGGCAAACCACTCCTGTACCCTTGCCAGGAAAACCCCAAATGGGGTCACAAAAGGTTGGTCACAACTGAAATGACTGAACAACAACAACACATGGTTGGTAAATGTCAGAGGCTGGATTCTAGCTTGCAGTTGACTCTTCATTTCAGGAAAGTCATTTTGGTGGTTGTTGAGAATAAGCTCGAGTGGTGAAAAACCTGGGGCAGGGAGACCCAAATAGAATGCTTTGTAGTAGTCTTTCTTGACTCTTAAGTCTAACACTCTTTCTAATTCATCACTCTGACCTTGAGCAATCACTAGTACAGTCTCTGCCATTGAGCCTGTCTTCTTCTGCCTCCTCCAGGGCCTTGCTCCATTTCTAATGTCTCCTGTACTCCTAGCTCCTTACCTCTGATGATGAACTTGGCTCTTCCCAAACCCCTTTACCTTAATTACCACGTACTTACATGGCAACACTCCTCTTCCCCTCACTGCTAAAATTCTGAGAGTTGTCATCACTGTCCAGTTACTTTCTCCTCAAGCTCTCCCCTCTGTTTTTCACACTCCTCTCCTCTGTATAGTGAGTTCTCTCAGTGACTTCCTAACCACAAAATCCGGAGGCCCCTTTTGGTTTCCATTCTCCTTTGACCTCTCTGCAACTTTTTATGCCGATTATCAGCCATCATTGAATACCTCCTCCACTGCCCTCCAGAGACAATTCATTATCTTCATTTTTCACTCTCCGTTCCAACTGCTCCTTCTCTATCTCCCTCTCTGGACCCTCTTTAGTGTCAGTACTCCTTAAGGACCACTCCTGGGCTTTTTTCTCTTCTCCTTCCTTTGTCAATTTCCTTCAATCCCTGGCTCCACTACCAAGCTTTTCCTGATGACTCACAAATCTTATCTCCAGGTCTCTACCTCTCTTATGAGTTCCAAATCCACTTCACTATCTTCAGAAAATGTCCACTTGCATAAACCTCAAATTAACATGTCTAAAATGGAGTTTGTTCTCTTTTCTCCCATTTTTTTACAAGATTTCCCCTCATGCTGCTGCTACTCAGGTCGCCCCTTCTCTTATGTTGTATCCTTGGGGTCATCTTCAGTCTTTCTGAGGAATGTCAGGTCACTGGATTCAGATGACTCTGGAGGAAAAGTGAGGCTGGTGACCTTGCACAGCCCTCGCTCACTCCAAACAAAGTCAAGTGCAAGTCATGTCATCATTCCTCTGATGGCATGGTCTTCTTTGGAAGCAAAGGACAAACACAACAACCCTTGGTGTGACTGTAGATTCTTTCGGTATATTTAGTCTTACATCTTATTTGTCACAAAATTGTACTAATTTTGCTTCTACCACATCTTTTACTGCTTCTCCATCCCTTTTTACTTAATGACTTATTTTTAGTAAAGATACCAATTATCATTTTCCTGGAGTGATGAGATGATCTCCTGATATGTGTTCCCAACTTTTCCTCTCCTCCACATCACAATATAATCATCAGAATAGTCTTTCATATGTATGGAATATTACAAAAATAGTTGATTTATTTCTCCATTCAGAAATCTTTAGTGGCTTCCTTTCATGTCCCACATAGTGTCCAAATTCTGTTGTTTGACATTCAAGGCCCTTCACCATCTGATGGTACCCTGATATCATTTTACTCTCCTTCATATACTCTAGGCTCTGATCAGTCTGGCCTACTGAACATATCATGTCCCTATTTGCTTCCTTACATTTCCTTAGACTTTTCCATATGTCTTCAATCACTTCTCAATATCTGCCTCTTGGTTTATTGTATTCTAGTCCATCCTTTTAAATCAAATTCAAATTCTACCTTGTCCATTAATTCTTCCTGGAAGCCCCTGTTCCATAGTGATTTTCCTCCCTCGAACAGAAGATTGTTTTCTAATTCTCTAAAGTATTTGTGTAATTTAGTATACTACAGTTATCTGTGTTTGTGCCTTATACCCCTTATAAACTGTCAGCTTTCTAAGGGCAAGTACTGTGTAGCATCAAAACATTCTATCTCCCTGAATACACAATATAATACTTGGTGACATTTTTAATAAATGTGAGCTCAACAAACAGGTGAGCGAAATAATGAAGAAAGCTAAGGCTCAGAACCTGTGATAGTTTCTAAGGGGCTGAGAAGTACAAGAAGTCAAATTTTAGAGTCTGTGAGAGTCTCCAACTCAGGGTGTGTAATAACCCAGGAACTGGAATGTGTGATCACTTGGGAAAAGTGTACAGTAACTGATATTCAGTATTTGTGATAATACAGAACAAAACATTGGAATAACCAAGTGGCCAAAGTATTTGATATCTTCAAGCTCAATGTGTGTGATAACCCATTGCTCAGAGTATGAGATAAGCTCAGTGCCTGGGATAAGTCATTGTTCAGGGTGTGATTTCCTTTGGACTCAGATTCTAAGATGTCTCTTGGTTCAGTGTGTTTGATAGCTCAAAACTAAGGGTGCATATAATAAAGCAACACTTAAAGCATGCCATGGTATGCCATGCTGGGGAAAAGTGTTTGTAAATACCCAGCATGTGTGTAATACCCCTTTCTCTAGAGACAGCTCACAATGTGGGCTTATTTTCTCAGATAGTAGGGTCTCATCATTGATTTCTAATTAAGCCCAAATATATTTTTCTCCCATGACCTTAACCTTTCTCCCTTTTAGCAGGGGAACCAAGTGCTCCTGGGACTGCTGAGCTTGAGGCTGCTATTGATGAAGACTGTGGCTTTCAACATCCTGTTTACCACTATGGTCTTGGTCTTTTGATGTTCCTTCCATTGTATAAAATCATCCCATTAATCTTTTTCTATTATCTGCTCCCTCAGAGTTCCATCTATCTGTCCTCCTCAAACCTCATCCATATTCAGCCTCCTTTTTCTCAGTCTCCTCCCTATCCCTTCATCTCCCCCACCATAACTTCACAATCATATGCCTCTTCCCCTAGGCATTTCATAGTCTTCTCTGTCCTCATTCCTTTAGATTCTTCTTTTTTTCCTAAGTTTCCTTTCTTGACTGTTATACTTTCTGTCCCTATGATGTCCCTTCTGTGGGTGGAAAAGGGGAATGAATGAAAGTTTTGTCTCTGACTCCTTGACTTGAATTCTGAGCTTTGCTTCTCTAGAAACCTGGGCAACAAAGTTCTGGGAACCACCATTTGGACCCTGACATGACCATTTGAGCTCCAGAATGATCCCAGTGACCCCAGTCACTTTCATTCCCCTCCCTGGGATTCATAGTAGTCAGTCCTTGGTGTGTATACTCTGAAATCATCAAGGTATTCCTTTCTTTGGAGTTCAGGAAATTTAAGTGGGACTGGTGACAGGGAGAGAGAGCAGATATTCATAGCCCAGTTTCCCCAGGTTTCCTTAGCTTGGGGAGTAGCAACAGTTTCCATTAATACCCGTTTCCTATATGAGGCTTATTTTGGGGGGTATAACCAGCTTTCAACCTCCAGTTCATGTTCATGGGATTATGGCCATGTGGGCTGCTTGGAGTCAGTAGGGGCTGTGTACAGTGACAGAAGTCAGACTCTGAAGGCTGGGGACCCCTGGGGGAAAAATCAGCCACATCATCTTCTAGTGCCTACCTTCTCTTATTATATCCCTGGGGAGATCATCATCCTGCGTTCCTATAGTGGAGGAAGAAAGCACAAGGAAGTTCAAATGTAGGGAGGAATTTCCTAGTGCAAGATCTCCTTGAGACCCTAAAGCTATCTATGTTTAATCCCTCTCCCCAAAATATTCCTGAGGTAAGGGGTATAAGGAATTTTTAGGACATGGTCCAAAACCTAGACTTCCTCTGAGAAGCAGCTGAGTCTATTCAGAGTCTTCTGTACCCTGAAAGATCAAATGTTAGTATTGTATGAACCACTGTTTCCCTGGTAACAGGAAACAGAAGGAGGGCCCAGGGAGTACACACTTCTAGAAGGAATCCAGGAGGCCCAAGGGGGTCCAGGCAGAGAGAAACCCTAGTGGAAGATAAGGGCAGATGGTCAAGAATGAGAATGGGTAGTACAATCCCTCAAGCTGCAGGAGAAAATAACAAGGGAATGATTTGGGCATCTGGGAGTTAAACTTAGCCTCAAATGCTGACACTCTCTTGGAAGAAAAGAAACAAGCATTTATTAAATGGTTAGTATGTGCCAGGAACCATAGGGAGCTCTAGAGATACAAATATGAGCATGAAAGAAAGACAGTACCTTCCCTGAAGGAGTTTACGTTCTAATGGGAGAAAATAACATTCAAAAAAGAGCTAAAGGAGGGAAAGGAAAGGACGAAGACATTAAAGGGAAAGGTTTTGAAGGACAGAAGTCAGGAACACCCAAGGGAGAATAAAGGCTAGCCTGAGTCCCTCCACAAAATGGAACATACAAGAGGAATTCACCAATGGGAAAAGAGGGTGGGCCCCACAGAGACATATCCCAGGCTGAAAAGATTGCAGGCACATTAGGATATGGTAGGGTGAGGAGGCCCCAGGTGCTAAGGGAAGGCATTGCTGGGACATGGTTTTGAAGACCAGAAGCCAAGAACAGGCCCCTTGGTCCACAAGTGTGAGACAACAACAACAAAAACCCACATATGAACAAAGAAGTGTTCAGGGATTAAACTCAATAAGTGAGATGATATTAGAGGAGTCTGGGTCATAAAACTGACTCATCATCTTTCCTGAGCTAATTATCATGGGGGTGAAACTTGTAAAACTTGAGTCTGGGTATCAACCAACCATGATGATGAGATCATAATGAGGCTGCCATGCTGCCTTAATTGGCATGAGGTGCTGGAAGTGACAATGAGGGTGGGGAGTGAGATGCTGGGGATATGGAAATGCCAACCTCCTCCTTGTTCATGCCTTCTCCCTGAAATAGCTTGACTTTGCTAGGATATAAAGGAGGAAAGGGTGACAGGAGCTTGCTCTGGACTGCCTGTAGTCTGGGTGACCCCTGCTTAACCACTCTGGAAGCTGGATTTTCTAGAGCTGAGTTTGGGGATAGGATATAGAAGGTAAGATCTACAAATAGTGTGTGGTGGATGGGCAATTAGACAATGGTAGGGCCCCTTGGAAAGTCCCATCTATAGTCCACTCTGCTGCCAAAGTGATTTTCAGGATATGCATGTCTAACTCTGATCTTCCCATCTCCCAATTCAATAAACCCCAGTGGCTCCTTATTAGCCTTCAGGATAAAATATAAAATATTCCTTTTAGCATTTAAAACCCTTGAAAACCTAACCACTCCATACCTTTCCAGTCTTTTTATCTTTACTCCCCTAAGTGTATTCTATTGACCAGAGTCAATGGACTTCATACTCTTCACCTCACTTCGCTACTCCATGTCCTTTTACCAATTGTCCCCTATTTCTGGAATACTGTCTTTCCTCACATTTACCTCTTGTCTTCCTTGGCTTTCTTTGAGACTCACCTCAAATACCACCTGCTTCAATAGGTCTTTTTCTGTCCTCCTTAACCCCTCTCTCATTAGTAAATGTCTTCTCTCTGAAATTGCTTTCCACTTACATGGCATATAGTAAAGTTTTTTGCATGTTGTCTTCTCCTTTAGAATGTGAGCTTCTTGAAGGCATGGATTGTGTTTTGGCTTTTCCATGTATTCTTGGTATTTAATACAGTCCCAAGCATATAGTCAATGTTAATAAGTTTTTTTTTAAACTTTTTGATTGACAATGAAAACTCCCCAAACACCCTCTGATTTGGAGGACTAGGTGTTCAGTTTTGAAATTTGGATACAGACCTTTCACAATTCCTTTTTCTTAAGGGAAGAAGCCCATGTAGTCATCAGTAATCTAGCCTATAAGGTGGGGTAGGTACTATGAGAGTCAAAATCAGTGCAATATTCTTTCAAGGAACTGGGTCAGTTAGAAACCACATTCCTTCCATGGTCTTGGGATATACTTTGCAAATGGCTGCTTTTGCCACTGGCTAATGATATTTGTTAAGTTAACCTTATTAACAGTAAGTGGAAGCACCTGAAATTCCTGACCACTAAGCCCTTGATGCTATTTTAAAGTTCAGCTAATTACCTAAATGGAGCCTCAGCAAAGGGATATATTCTGCTCCAGTGGGTAGATAAGTCACTCTAGTTACAATGGCTCCCAAAGTGGGACTTTCCCTGGGAATTTTAACCAGGCCAGTGAAATGATCTCCTGATGAGGGCTGCCACTCAAAATAATTTTTGAAAGCAACCCAACTACCCCAGGTGGACTTCTTGGCATATCTGAAATGACTTTGGGCCTTCTTTCCAGAGGTTCCATCTGCCCTTACTCGTGGCCACCCTTGGAGAGATTTAGTACTTGGTGCTTGTGAATCTAAGGAACTTAGCTCAGGTGGATTTAGGGCATCAAGTCCTAAAGATGACATGATATGTGGCAAAAGGACCCTCTGCCAAGCCAGGAATGTCCTCTGGGAACTATAGATTTGGCTATTAAAATCTGAGGCTCCTTTGGAGCAGCTAGGTGGAGCAGTGGACACAACTCAGGGCCCAGGGGCACAAGGAACTGAGCTCAAATTTGATTTCTTGGGTTTGTCAAGAGGATCAAATGAGATAATACTGGTAAAGCACTTAGCGTGGTTCCTGGCACAAAAAAGACCCTTAATAAATGCTTGTTGCCTTCCTTCCTAAGTAAGAAATGGATGGCAAGACATTCAGCACCTTGGTGTGGAGGTTCTCATGGTTTAGGGCAGGCAGAAAGCAGGCCCAAGTACTCCCACCCCCTGTAAGTTCAAAAAAGGTGGGATTTTTGTTGTTTTCCTTTCTGGAGTTCATTTACCTAGACTCATGCTAAATTGTAAACATCTGAAGGATCAATCTTCTTTGAGCCCTGGTAATTCACAACTATGCTGAGTGATGTAGGTTATGATGCATTCTGGCTCTGGGCCTATTAGTTGAAAACTATATATAGGGAGGTAGGTATTTTATTTGGGGTTCACTCATGGGAAGAATGGCTTTTATTGTGTGATTTGGCCAGATCTGGGTAGCCATTGTTATGGAGCCACCAGGCTATGTGAACCCAGATGTTGGTGCTCCCTAATCTAGAGATTATGTATCTATTACTTTGTTTAGACATTTGGAGCCCCATTGATCAGATATCTCTGCTAATTTCTCTATGTTTCTCTGCTTTTGTTTTCTTCACATTCAGGGTGCTCACCTTTCCCCTGAACTAGTGAATAACTTATATATGTTTAATTAAAGTAAGATTATTGATCTTTTTGAAGTTGTCTTTCCTTTAGAAAAGCAGATCAAAGAACCTGTGGAAGCAGGCCATCCTGGGTATGGTAGGGTCCTTTCTAACACACTCCATCCTCCCCATCCTTTTTAATACAGACTTAAAGAACTTGAGGGTAGAGGCCAATGTCTCCCAATTTGGCAAGTCTTTGGCTCTACCCATCCTGTCAGGTGGTCTTATGATAGGATTGTTGTGAAATAGGATGGGAGCATATAAAACAAATGTTTACTGGACTATTGGATACAGGATCACAGAATACAATTATTCAGGGAGATCTGATCCAAGCAATGGGGGAAGTACATGGTGAAGTGGGAAAGGATTCTCCTACAATTATGATGATTTGGAAGAGTGAACATCTTGGGAGCCATACCCAGGATTCACATGATGGTTGGACACTGGCCATTTAGCTGAAACCTGGCAGTGGTTGACCACCAACCTTAATGGATTATTGCATCATTTTCATCATCATCATCATCATCATCATCATCATCATCATCATCATCATCATCATCATCATCTAGTGTTTCAAGGCTTGCAAAAAGTATTTTAGGATTATATTATTTCATATGATTCCCACATACATTATTTTACAAGATCCCCTTGGCAACCCTGTGAGGTAAGTGCTATTATAATTCCCATTTTACTGATGAGGAAATAATCAGAGAAAGTTTAGGTGATTTGCCTAGGGTTATACACATAGTAAGTGTCTAAGTCAGGATTAGAACTTAGATTTTACTAGCTCCAAGTCTAACATTCCATTCCCTGTGCCTCATAAATGCTAGACAATCTAAATAACCAGGAGACAGTCCTTGTTAAAGTGATAGGCATCAAACCCCAAGTGATCTAGAAATTAGGATGTAGGCAAGATTAACCAGATCTGCAGATTCCTACTCAAGTCACCAGTACAAAACAGTACTGTCTTGAGAAAAGGAAATCTCTGCATTGATTGATGAGATGAAATAAGCTAAAATCCTAGTACACATTTATTCTTTTAACAACCTCCAGTGTAAGTAGGTAGCTTGCAGTATCTCACTACAGAACTAAGCAGGTTGGTGTCTCTAATTTCTGGATTTCTGGAGCAGTCTTTATCTCGAGAGGATATATCTTAAATTTTTAGATAATGATATGTGGTCATTGACCGAGCTAATATTTTCTTGTTTTTTTTTTTTTTCTGGACAAATCCTTGCAATAAGGGGAGAAATATATCTGAAATTGCTACATGAGTTACTCTACCTGTGAAAGCCACCAGGGGATGCTCTAATACTGAATAAGAATAGCTCTTTTTCATTATCATATGGACCAGTCATTCCTAGTAGTATCCATGTCTCTCCCAACACTTTCTTCTTATTTCCTTCCCAGATTTATAGCTAACCTATTAACATGCTTGAATTTCCATCATTTTCATAATTTATTTATACTGTATCTTATTTGGTGATTGGTCTATTTTTCAGTCCTTAGCATGAACCCAACTAGGAGTATTTTATCTACATCTAGGTTAAATATGTTTACTAAAACAAATAGAAAGTGATGCTATATAGTTTAAGACAGAGATTCTAAAGAGCAGCCCCAAGTGAATTCCATTTCCCCTTCTCTACTCTGCCCTTTTCTCTGTCTCTCTCCATTATCAGGCATAATCAAGCTAAAAGACCATAATGATAGGTGGTTTCTTAGCTCACTGCATTCACCTCCCTACACCTCCTGATCCTGTGATCTGTGCAAACTCCCTGAACCTACTAGTGAAGCCACTGCCTGATGATGATATGGCCTAGTTGGCTTCCTTTTGATCACTAATATGGCCACTGACAGTTTAGATCACTGGAAGTGTGAGACAATAAAGACCCCAAAGAGAGAGATGCCACATTCCACTAGAATTCCCGCTAGAGCTTGAGACTTCTCTAGACCCCACAAGAAAGGCTCTTTATGTTAGTTTTCCTTGTGGGTATTCAGGTCCATACTTTTGTGTCCCTTTGGGGCTTAACAATTCATGCAGCACAGAGCAAACATGTCAGATCTTCACAGTAGGAAGCTGTTGTAGCATGTGCTTTACAAGCAGAGTAAATAGCCTTAAAGGCATGAGAATGTGAACTCACTACGCATGTTCTAGGCAGAGAGCTGTGTAGTTTGGCTAGAATGTAGCATATGAATTGGTAAGTAATATAAGACAAGGTTGGACAGGGAGAAAGGGGAAAATAATATCAGATTGTGGATGGTCTTGAATGTTAAGTGGAATAGTTCGAATAGTACTCAGCAGGCAACTAGAAGTCTCTGAATATTTTTGAATGGAAAGGTGACATTACCAGGTCTATCCCCAAAATTATCCTGACAGTCATAGGGTAGATTAGAAGAGAGGTGGAAAGATTATTGCAACGGTTTTAGTCATTGGGAATAACCATGTAAGTTAGGATGTTGACAGTCTGTGTGGAACAGAAGAAAGGGGTATGAGAGATACTGTGCAAATTGACAGGATTTGGTAACTAACTACTCAAATATGAGGAATGAAAGAGAGGGAAGAGTTAATGATATCTCCAAAGTTACAAACTTGGAAGGCTCAATAAGGACCAGATTCAGGAAGAAAGGTTATGAATTCCATTTTGGACATAAGGAAGATATCAGGCAGTGGTATGTAGCATAGAAGGGACAGAGGAGAGGGTGGAGGTGGGAAGATCTGTTAAGAGGTTATTTCAATAGTCCACAAAGATAGCAGTGATGATTGAATTCAATTCAGTTCACCAAATGAGTATTAAACACTTTTTTAGGTACTGAATATATGATTTCTTAAGTACTTAATTTGCCAATGAACTGTGATAGGCAGACAAAAAATATGAAAAAAAACCCAATGATTCTGTCCTCAAGGAGTTTTCACTCTACTGAGTTGATACTGTAGTGATGGAAGTGGAAATATAAAATTGGGCATCATGAGAGATGCTATGGAGGTAGAATTCATAAGGATTTGGCAAATGATAGGATATAAGTAATGTGGGAGACAAGAGGGTCAAAGACAACAGTAAAGTATCAAACATGGGAAACTAGATGAATGGTGGTGTCACAGAACACTGGGAATATTGTTGTAACAGTAAAGTCAAATAGATAGGCAGGTATTGATCCAACAGATTTCCCCTTTATTAATTCACAATGTTTGAGGAATCACAATGACAGAGTCAAGGGGCCCAGGGCATTAGCAACATCATCAAAGATAGTATCTGAGCCATAACAGAAACAATCAAATTTATGCAAACTTCGGGTGGAGTGAGAAAGGTTGACTGATCCCTTCACTCTCCTCTGTCCCTCCCGTGGATCTCCAATAAAGGCCCAAATCTAGCTAGTTTGAGGCACAGTCCATCATTCCCTGACTTCTCTGCATAAATCAAGGACTGGGGTGAGGAGAGCCCAAGATTCAGAAAAAATAGACTATTTCTTTCCTTCCACCACGAGGGCAGGAGCATTCATTGTAAACAATGCAGATAAACTAGGCTACAAGAGTATTATCCTTCAAAGCTGTCCTTAGTTCTCTCTTCCCCAAGACAGAGGGTCTGAAGTTGAAGCTCACAGCCACTGTCAGATGCAGCCCAAACCTGGTCTCATAGCTCAAGAATTCCTATTATACAAGGCACCAGAGACATCTTCCACCATAGGCTAGGGCCAAGAGAAAATGGGGAACTCCTATGAAGAAACAAGAGACAAAATTATTGAAGGCACTTGATTTCTGATATCCAAACCTAGCCTTCCTCTCAGTTTACTAGGGAGAGTAGGGTGGCTGAGATAGCTCACACCTCCTCCCCCACAATTATCATATCTGAGGAAGCTGGAGGGTGAAAGTTGGACAAGATTTGGTGCTGGCCCTGAGCTGGAGCTGTGGGGATAGGGATCCTTCTTGTGCTGGGCCCACATGGAGCTATATCAAGATGGGAGGAAGAGTTGGATGGAGTGGAGGTGTTAAAGGGAAGAGTCAGAGCCTCTGCCATCACCCCATATCTAAGGTCAGGAAAGAGCCTACAAAGAAGGTAGAAGAGTGGTTAGAGAGGTAAGTAGTCAACTATGTGAAGCCATGAAACCGAGGGAAGAGAGAATATCTAGAATATCCAGCAGAGAGAATTCAGAATATCCAGAAGGAAGGAGTACTCAGGTGGTCAGCAGTGAGTGGCTAAAGCTAGAGTCTTAAAGAAAAGGCCACTCAATTTGCTAGTTAGGAAATTTTGGTGGCCTTGGAAATAGAGGGGCTTCAGCAGAATGATAGGCAGAGAAGCTAAATTTTAAGGAGTTGAGGAGAGAGAATTGGTGAAAAGGGCCTGGAAAAATCAAGCATAAAATTTTCAAGAAATTTGGAAAGGATGACACATGAGACAATAACAGAATGGGGGAGAAGAGTCAAGGGAAACTTTTAGGGGGATTGGAGACACATGAGCATGTTTATGGACAGATAGCAAGAAGCAAATAGAAAGAAAGACACTAAAGATGCATGAAAAAGAGGGAGGGATGATTCCTGAAGCAAAAACCTAGAAGAGGATGGAAAAAATGGAGACAAAGGCACAGATGAAGGAACTTGAGAAGCAGCATCATTACTTTGTCACTAGAAGGAAGGAGGAGAGAGTAGGTCATGATTCTGAAAAATGTCAGGGAGTAGAAAAATTTATGTTGCTCCAGCCAATCATCCAATCAATTCTTAAATAGTTATTCCCAAATGACAGTAAGAATTTCTGAAGCTAAATCTACTTCTTCACTGTGCAACTTACTGATCACTTAAGAATTGGAGTTTGTTTTTTTTGTCATAATCACTGTTCACATGTCTGCAACAGCACTGACAGACTAGGGCCTAATCTGCTCAGACCAATGATGAACAAGTATTTATTAAATACCTACTATGTGTCAGGAACTATGCTAGACACTAGGCAAAGATAAAAATGCAGCTATGCCTGCACTCTAGAAATCTATGGGGAGGGAATGGGGAGCAGAATTTGCAACATGTACATGAATATGCCTTAAAAACAAAGTACAAATTTTTGGGGGTGGCCTCAGTCTTCTTCATGAAGTAGGAAACTAAACAATTAGCTCCAAGTCGGGGGTTGGGCTTGAAGTCAGGGCAAGAGGAGATGTATAAAGCTTTGGTATACTTGTGAGGAATGAGATCAAACATTGATTAGAGGGAATTATAGACTGCAAAGTGTGGAAATGTTTTGTTTTATTTTTTGTTTTGGGTCAAGACCTAAAATTTCCTTGGTGTATAGGGAACTTTGTGAAGACTTACCCCTCCACTGATGCAGATCTCAAACTGCTGGGCAATTTAAGAGTTGCCCAAGACAAGGACAGGATAGTTGCTGGGAGTTATGTTGCCAGGACTTGTTCCAGGCAGGATAAGGACACTGAGTTCTACTTGCTATTCACTCACTAGGCAACATTATCTGTTTACCTTGGGCATCACTTAACTTCACTCTGCCTCAGGTTCTTCACCCGTAAAATGGATGGGTTGGACTAGATGGCCTCTGGGGTCCCTTTTAGCTCTAATAATAGCAATAATAGCAAACAGTGACATAGGGTTTTGACGATTTCAATTCTTTTGGGAGATAGGTGTTATTATCATCCTCACTTTACAGGAGGAAACTGAAACAGACAAAAGTGACTTGTCTGGAGTCACAAAGCTAGTAAGTGCCTGAGGCTGAATCTGAACACAAGTTTTCCTGACTACAGGTCCAAGTTCCTGCACCAGTTGCTGCTCTAAATTTCTGAGCCTAGCATTCTACGAACCATTCCAGCTCACTCATTCCACTGTGACTGCCTCAGAGAACAATGAGCTCTCCCACCTCTCCATGCCTAACATAGTCTGGACGTGTCATCTGGAACATGGGTACCTGAGAATCCACAACAGCCATTGGGCCTGTGGTAATAATAATCCCTTTCTGGACCCTGCACAGATGTAGTGCCCAAGAATTTGGTTTCCTCAGGGTCTTGGAATGCAGAGAAAGAGAGATGGCTGAAATGCAGGTGAAGCAAGGACATCTAAGAAGGAAAATGCTAGAACTACCTTCTAACCTATGCTGACTTAGACTGCATAGTTATGGTGTTCACCTCAAGATGCTGAGCTATGTCCCAAGCACCCCCATACTTCAGGACACTTGCTGCCAACCCCACATGAAAACTAAAGGTGATTTTTTTGAATGCCAGTAGGGCTACAAATTGGCCCTGCAGTCACAGTTATTGTGTGTTAACTCCTTTGTCCTGCCCAGACTTACATCTGTCTGCCTCATGCTCCACCCCCTGCTAACCACCACAGCTTGGGGGATGGGCAGACCCCACTAACCTCAGCTGCCTCTTAAAAACACTTCCTTCTGGGCAGAGCTCATATCTATGCAGACATCACTCACCCTGGACCACAGTTGTTGGTGCCATTCTGTCTAGAGAATCCTGCCAGGCTCAGCAGCATGTCTGCCAGGACCCTCACCACTCTTGCCAGGATCTACTCTTTGGGGCTGCTCCTCTCCATTCTCCCAGGTATATGTCCCATCCACACTGCTTCTCTCCTCTTCCTTACCCTCTTTGTGGGTCTGAGGTTCTAATCAGCTTCTGGATACCTCTATCCTTATGTCCTCTCCATTATCTCTTCATTGATCATAGGGGCCTTGAAATGTAGCTTCTCCTAGTTGCTTGGCCTCTTCTCCCTGGCAACTTGAGTTGGGACTGGGATCTCTAATTAGCAGCCAGATGTCTCTGCCATGGCCCCTAAACTCCCCTTCCTGCAAAGGCTTTGTATAGGTCTTAATCTCCTTGTTATGTTCTCTACAGGTTCCTGGGCCCAGGTGCGGCTAGTGGAGACAGGAGGCAAGGTGACACAAGAGGGCCAGTCTGTTACCCTGACCTGCAGGGCCTCTGGCTTTAACTTCAAGGATTATGCCATGTCTTGGCACTGGAGCCGAACTGCAAGCCACAGGGAGCTTGTGGCCAGCATCAGTGCGCAAACTGGCAATAAAAAAGAGTACAGCTCCAGAATTCAGGGCAGGGCTTCCATCAACAGGGACAATGGGGCCCAAACTGTCTCCCTGAGCTTGCACCGGTTACGAAAGGAGGATTCAGGCAAATACTACTGTGCCAGACTCACTCACTCTGCTAAGGCCCAGACAGAGGTCTGGACATAAACCTGGGATTAGAGCCCCAGATGCTGCTACTCCCAGATGCTGTGTTGTGTTGTGTTGTATTGTGCTGTGCTGTGCTGTGGTATGTCTGTGTGTGATTGTGTGTGTTTGTGTGTGTGTGTGTGTGTGTGTGTGTGTGTGTGGTATAGAGAAGAGAAGAAATAGATTATATGTGTGTAGCAAAGTAAGATGCAGAGCTTTTCTCCCAGACTTCACTGTTCATCCACACTCTTATGACTCAAATCATTGCTGTAGTCTTAGCTCATGGCCCCATCCACCCTTCCTCAGGGTGTCAGATAGCCACACTTTCTGGGGCCAGAACTCCAGTAAGGATTCCTGTGAAAACAATCAATGACTGGGAACAGGTAGAATTCAGACTGAAGTTCTGCTGTTACAGCATCTCCTCTGTGTCATGTACCTGGTCCTGGATTGGTTCAATTGTCGGGACAAGTTAGAAGAGACAAGCCCAGACTCCATTCTGGGGGACCCTCACAGCCTGAGGAGGCAGAAGAACTAACCGTCTCTGCCCCTGGGTAGCTCAAATTTTAGCTTGAAAGAACCCAGTAAGAATTGATTGTTTCCTGTGCTCAGAAGCCTTTCCTACACTATTTCTTGTGAGGTAGGAGGTACAAATATAAAGTATATGTCCATTTTACAGATAAGGTAACTGGTTTACACGAGGGAAAATGTCTACCTGGAGTTACTAAGAAGATTTCTTAAACCTTCTGCTTGCAGGCCTTCTGTCTCTTCCGCTATATCTGGGGTCTCTTAGATCAGCTCTACATAACGCATTGATCCTTTGCTGGTCTGTAAGATCTCATAAATTCTCCTTTTCAAGTTCTTTCAACCTCTAATTTGGATCTGGTAATGGGAAGGGCTCGGAAGGCTATAAGGGATGCAGACTTCTTTAAACATGTGTTATAATCTTGTCACCATCAAGTCCTTTTGGACCCTCTGTGCTTCAGATATTGGACAGTTCTGCAGTCCCGCATACTCTTTAAGACTCAGATAAAGGGACATATGCATAGCAAGAAGGAGCACAAGGAGAGAAGCCAAGGGACACTTGACCACTGTAGATGTGCTTCTTCAGGGCACTGAGGTCCCCCAAGGCTCTTCTGTACACCTTCTATCCCTCTGCCAAGGACTGTCCCATTCTGCACATGCCATATGATTAGGGCCAACCATTAAATAGCATCAATGAAGACTGCTTCTTCCAGTCTTCCTGTTAGCTTCAGGAAGCAGTGATGTGGAAGAGAGTTTGGCTATTGTTACCAAATATTGCCTTTTTGACCCCACAGCCCAGATCTATTGTCTTCCTTGCTGTACTACCTACAATCTATGGACCAAGAATTTCAAAGAAGTCCCTTGGGATGGTGGGAGGGAAGAGGAAAGGACATTAAATCTGATCCTTGAAGGATGGAAAGGGATAAAGAGAGATTAAATGGGAATTGAGACAAAAACAGAGGAAAGTCACCAAACCAACTCCCCCAAGGTCTAGATTATTCACTTTACTCACTGCTCACAAATCTGCAGCAGCAGCTATAGGATAAGTACTAAGCTCCACAGGTCAGCATTGAAAAGTCCTCTAGATTTTCCCTCTCTTGCCTTCTTACTCATAGGTCTCCCCTCCAAACTCTCAGATGCAGTCCAATGGGATACTTCACTATCCCCCAAACCGATTTGTGGATGTTCTCATAGCTCTTCACCTACTTAAGATGCCTTCCAAACTGCTGTATCCCTCCACCCATCTACCATCGAATCTTCAAGACTCAACTTGTCTCATTTACTCTGGCAGGTCTGTACTGACCACTTCAGCCTAAGCTGGCTGTTCCTGTCTCTAAACTCATAGTCATCTTTTCAGCGGGGCTCTCCTCTCTATGTTCTATACTACTTCCTTATACCTATTTCATTCTGAAGAAGAAATTATCTACTGTAAGCTGACCATAGAATTCTGGGATTGAAATTTGTCGTCTCATGATGACCAGAGACTCAGCAACAGCATGGAGGGGAACAATGAGGACCTTGTATAAAGGGATATTATTTAGCATTCCATTCCCACATTCTCTGTATTTCCAAGATCTTCACCTTAGTCTAGGTTAACATGATTAACCTGGATTATTGCAATATAATCCTGTCTGGTTTCCCTGCCTCAGATTTCTTTCATGCCAATCCATCCAACACATAGCATGACTTTTCCCTCATCTGATCTCCCTCCTCTGTCTTCATGCCCTCTTAAGGCCCTCATCTATATCTACCTTGTATTTTGGTTTTATTTAGTCTTATTTTAGTCTCTCTCTTATTCCCTCAAATGAGATCCTGGAGGCCAGGAAACAAATCTCATTCATGTTTGCATTTTTTCCCAGTTCCTAACACCTGGGGTTCTGCAAATAATAACATAGTCAATGTTTGTAGCACTGAAAAAAATGAATTTAGAATTAGGACAAGATCATACTGTAGATGGCTTTGAATGTTAGACTAAGGAGTTTGGGCTTTGTCTTATAGGCAATATGATGTCATTGAAAGGTTCTGAGGAGTGAAATGATGTGGTCACAGCTTCCTTGGCTTCCTTCAAGGCTAAGAACAGATACCACCTCCCATGGGAAGATTCATTTCGGGAACTCTCTCACTGTCAGTGTTCTATCCTTTCTCAATCAGTTTTTAAAGTATGTTTATTGAATATTTTATTTCCTCAGAATTATAAGTAAAAACAATTTTTGATATTTGTTTTTTAAATTATTGAGTTCTAAATTCTTTCCTTCCTTCTCTTTTTCCCCCCATTTAGAAGATGAGCAATTTGATATAGGTTATATTTGCAGTCATGAAAAACATTTCCATATCAGTCATGTTGTGAAAGAAAACACAGCTTAAAAAAACCAAGAAAAATCAACAAAGTAAAAAAGTATGCTTCAATCTACATTCAGACTTAACCAGTTGTTCCTCTGGAGATGGATAACATTTTTAATCATGTGTTCTTTAGAATTGTCTTGGATCATTGTGTTGCTGAGAATAAGTAAGTTATTCACAGTTGATCATTCTACAATATTGCTGTTATTGTGTACAGGGTTCTTCTGGTTCTGCTCATTTCACTTTGCATCAGTTCATTTAATTTTTGGCTTTTCTGGGAACATTCTGGTTATCCTTTCCTATAGTACAATGGTATTCTGGCACAATTATAGACCACAGGTTTTTCAAACATTCTCCAATTGATGAGCATCCCCTCAATTTCCAATACTTTGCTACCACAGAAAGGTGTTATACATATTTTTCTACATATGTGTTCTTTTTCTTTTTAAAAAATCTCTTTGGCATACAGACCTAGTAGTAGTATTGCTAGGTAAAAGGACATTCATGGATTTTATAGCCTAGTGGGCATAACTCTAAATTGTTTTCCAGAATGATTGAATCAGTTTACAACTCCACCAATACATTAATGTCTCAATTTTTCCACATCCTCTTCAACTTTTATAATTTTACTTTTCTGTCATATTAGCCAATCTGATAGGTGTGGGAATGGTATCTCAGAGTTGTTTCAATTTGCATTTCTCTAATCAATAGTGATTTAGAGAATTTTGTCCTAGGACTATAGATCACTTTGATTACTTCATCTAAAAGTTTCCTGTTGGTATCCTTTGATCATTTATATGTTGGCGATTCCTCTTGTTTTTGTAAATTTGACACTTCTGTATGCATTTGAGAAATGAGACTTTCATCTCCCTTCTCAAATTAATTTTGATTCACTCATTTGCATACCTGTTTTGTCTTATTTCAGTTCAGTAAGCAAGCATTTTTTGAATATCTTCTATGTTCAAGATACAGGTATATAGTCACAAAAACAAAAATGAAAAACAGATTCTGTCCGCAAGAAGCTTCCATGTCATAGGAGAATACAACTTTTATACATAAAAGTCAGTTTAAGATAACCAAAGGAAGAAGAGAGCATTAACCATGAGGGGGATCAGGAAAAGCTTCCCCATAGGACATGAACTGATCTTTGAAAGAAGGTAAGGTTTGTATGAGATAGAGGTGAGGATGAAGAACATTGCAGGCATAGTGAAGAGTTCAGTTAAGGCCATCGTTGTAAGAAATAAAACACTGAAATCAGAGATCAGCAAGTAGGTCAGTTTAGTCAGAATGAAGAATGCATGAAGGAGAATAAGGTGAGACAAGTCTAGAAAAGTAGAATAGAGCAATATAGTGGAGAGATTTAAATGCCAATGTGAGGAATTGGTATTTTATTTTAAAGCCAATGGGGAGAGTTGAATGTGGTGGTATACACTTACGCTCCCAGCTACTGGAAGGACTCAGGCTGATGGATGAATTGAGCCTAGTTCTGGAAGTAATTTATTAATCACACTGTGTCAAGCTGATAAGATGTCATTACCCTTAGTCTGGTATCAATATGGTGAGCCCTTGAAGGGGAGGCGGTGCCAGGCTACCTGGCCCAGTCAGAAATGGAACTGGTCAAGGCTTCCCTGTCAATTAGTTGTGGACTCAGACCTGTGACTAGCCATTGAACTTCCAGTCTGGGTAAGAGAGGGAGACCCAGTTTCAAGAAATAAAAGTAAAGGTCAAAGAGAGTCAGTGAAGCTACTTGAGTAGGTCAGTAAATTGGCCAACCCTGTGCTTTGGAAAGATTGGTTTGGCTGCTGGGTGGAACACAAATTGAAGAGGAGAAATCAGAAGAAGATAGACAAATTGAGAAGCTATGGCAACAGTTCAGGTAATAAGGTCTGAACTGGGACAATGGTAGTCTTCTTGCATGCAGAGAAAGAGACAGAGAGATGTTGTAGGGGTAGAATCAATAAGACATGGTCATCGATTACATATGAGGGATGAGGGAAAAGGAAAGGTCAAGGATGACTGAGGCAGTTACGGAGCAAAGGAGATAGAGTAATGCACTTGGAGACAAGAAGACCTAAGTTCAAATTCTGAATTTATTAAACACTTATTAGGTGTGTGACCCTAGGCAAGTCACTTAATAAAGATCATAATAGCACCTGTCTCCAAAGATTGTTTTTCTCTATTTACTTTTTATTCAGTATTTCATTCTTTTGCCAGTTACATTTACAATTTTAAGAAACCTAATTATTTGATTAATTAATTTTTAGTTTTCACCATTCACTTTCATAAGATTTTGAGTTTAAATTTTCTGCCCCTCTTCTCCTCACCTCTCCCCAAGATGGCATAAAATCTGATATAGGCTCTACATAAGCATTCATAATAAACATATTTTCACATTATTCATATTATAAAGAAGAATTAGAACCAATGGGAGGGAACCACAAGAAAGAAGAAACAAACAAACAAAAAAAGGGGGCTGGAAAATACTGTGCTTCGATCTGTATTCAGACTCCATACTTCTTTTTCTCCGTGTGGATAGCATTTTCCATCAGGAGTCTTTTCAAGTTGTCTTACATCCTTGCATTGCTGAGAAGAGCTAAGTCTACAAAAGTTAGTCATTATACAAAGTTGCTATTACTGTGTATAATATTCTCCTAATTCTGCTCACTTCACTCAGCATCAGTTCATCTATATTTTTGCAAGTTTTTCTGGTCTGTCTGCTCATCATTTCTTATGGAACAATAATATTTCATTATATTCCTATACCACAACTTGTTCAGCCATTGCCCAATTGATAGGCATCCCCTCGATTTCCAAATTCTTGGTTACCACCAAAAGAGCTGCTGTAATACTTTTGTACATGTGAGTCCTTTTCTCATTTTTGTAATCTCTTTGAGATATAAACTAGAAGTGGTATTGCTGCGTCAAAGAGTACACACATTTTTATAGCCCTTTGGGCATAGTTCCCAATTGTTCTCCAGAATGGTTGGATCAGTTCACAACTTCACCAGCAATGCATTAGTGCTCCGATTTTCCCACATCTTTTCCAACACTTATCATTTTCCTGTTTTGTCTTGTTGACCAACCTGGTAGGTATGATATGGTACCTCAGACTTGTTTTGATTTGCATTTGTCTAATCAATAGTGATTGAGAGCATTTTTTTATGACTATAGATAACTTTAATTTCTTCATCTGAAAACTGCCTATTCATATCCTTTACTCATTTATCAATTGGGGAATGACTATACAAACAATTTTTAACATTCATTTTTAAAACTTTCAGTTCTAAATTCTCTCCCCTACCTCTTTATCTCCCTCTCTCATTGAGAAGGCAAACAATTCAAAAATAAGTTTTACTTGTGTAGTAATGCCAAATATTTTCATAATAATCATGTTGTGAAAGAAAATATAGGCAAAAACTCAAGAAAAATAAAGTTCAAAAAAGTATATAGTTCTATCTGTATTCAGCCACCATCATTTCTTTGGAGATATATAGCATTTTTCATCATAAGTCCTTCAGAACTTTCTTGCATCATTGTATTGCTGAGAATCTAAGTAACTTACAGTTGATCATTGCACAATATTACAGTTACTTTGTACACAGTACATTTCACTTTGCATCATCTCACTTAAGTTTTTCCAGGTTTTTCTGAGAGTACGTTGCTCATCGTTTCTTATAGTACAATAGTATTCCATCATAATCACATACCACAAGTTGTTCAGCCATTCCCCAATTGATGGGCATCCCTTCAGTTTCCAATTTTTTGCCACCAGAAAACAGCTGCTATAATTTGTTTTGTGCACATAGGTCATTTTCCTTTTTGTTTATCTCTTTTGGGATACAGACTTAGTGCTATTGTTGCTAGGTCGCAGGATATGCATGGTTTTATAGCTCTTGGGCATAGTTACAAGTTGCTCTACAGAATAGTTGAATCAGTTCATAACTTCACCAATAGAGCATTAATGTCTCATTTTCTCATCTCCACTCTTAAATTGGTCATTTTCCTTTTCTGTTCCATCAGTGAATCCTAAGTATGAGGTGGTATCTCAGAATTGCTTTACTTTGCATTTCTCCCAATCAGTATTGAGTTAGAGCATTTTCTCATATGGTCATAGACAGCTTTGATTATTTCATCTGAAAGCTGTTTATATCTTCTGATTATTTATCAGTTGGGTAATGGATCTTATTTTTATAAGTTTGACTCAGTTCCCTATATGTTTGAGAAGTTAGGCCTTTATCAGAGAAACTTGATTCAAATTTTTTTCACAGTTACTATTGTTAACTCTGTTTCTCTCCATCCTATTTCCCCCTTATTCTATTCTGTCTTTCCTTTCACTCTGTGTTTTCTTTCTCATTACCCTCTCTCCCAATCTGCCCTCCCTTTTATCAGCTCCCCTTCTTTTATCCTCTTCCTCTCCTACTTTCTTATAGGCTAAGATAGATCTCTATACCCAATTAAGTGTATATGTTATTCCCTGTTTGAACTAATTCTGATGAGAGTAAGGTTCACTCACTCCCCTTCATCTCCCCCCTCTTCGCCTTCACTGTAAAAGCTTTTTCTTGCCTCTTTTATGTGAGATCATTTACCCCATTCTACCTCTCCCTTTCTCTTTTCCCCAGTACAGCCCTCTCTCCCCACTTGTTTTATATATATATATATATATATATATATATATATATATATATATATTTGTTATAACTACCCTAACGATGACAAAGTTCTTACAAGTTACAAGTATCATCTTCCCATGTAGGAATGTCAATATTTAACTTTATTAAATCTCTTATGATTTCCCTTTGCTGTTTACCTTTTCATGCTTTTCCTGAGTCTTGTATTTGAAAGTTGAACTTTCTATTCAGCTCTGGTCTTTTCATCAAGAATGCTTGAAAGTCCTCTACTTCATTGAATGTCCATTTCCCCTGTAGAAGGATTATGCTCACTTTTGCTGGGTATGTGATTCTTGATTGTGATTTGATCATTTGTCCACCAGAATATCATGTTCCAATCTCTCTCATTCTCTGGTGCAGAAGCTGTTAAATCTTGTGTTATCCTGATTGTGGCTCCATGATATCTGAATTCTTTCTTTCTGGATGCTTGCAATATTTTCTCCTTGATGTGAGAGCTCTAGCATTTGGCTATAAACTTTCTGGGATTTTTCATTTTGAGATCTCTTTCAGGAAGTGATCAGCATTCTTCCTATTTCTGTTTCGCTCTAGTTATGGAACATTAAGGCAGTTTTCCTTGATAATTTCTTGAAAGGTATTTGAATAATTTTAAAATTAAATCTCCTGGATCTATTTCCAGGCCAGTTGTTTTTTTTCCAATGATATATTTCACATTGTCTTATTTTTTATTCTTTTTGTTTTGTGTTATTATTTCTTGCCTTCTCATAATCTCATTAGCATTCTTTTGCTAAATTCTAACTTTCAAGGAATTATTTTCTTCATTGGACTTTTTCAACTCCTTTTCCATTTGGCCAATTGTACTTATTAAGGCATTCTTCTCCTGTTGGCTTTTTAGACTTCTTTTACCATTTAGCCTAATCTGTTTTTTAAGGTGGTATTTTCTTCAGTACTTTTTGTGTCTCCTCTGCTAAGCCATTTACTCTTTTTTCATGATTTTCTTGCATCACTCTCATTTATGTTCCCAATTTTCCCTTTACCTCTCTAAATTTAAAAAATCCCTTTAAAGCTCTTCCACGTCCTGAAACCATGTCATATTTTCACTGGAGGTTTTAAATATAGGAGCTTTTACTTTGTTACCTTCTTCTGGGTGTTTTGATATTCATTGTCACCATGACAACTTCCCATGGTCAGAATTTTTTTTGTTGTTGTTGTTTGCTCATTTTTCTAGCTTATTACTTGATTTTATCTCTTTGTTAATGTAGAGCTCTGCCAGGGTGGTGGGCACACTGTCCCAAGTTTCAGGTATTTTGTGTATCTGTTTTTAGATACTTATAGGGACTTGTAAGTTTTCAGTTCTTTCAAGGTGATATGATCTAAGGAGAAGTGTTTGCTACTCTCTTGAAGTGTGTACTGATTTGGAAGCAATGAAAAACACTCTTTTCTGCCCTGAAACTGTGAGAAGAGTCCCTGTTCCACTGTGGCCACAAATTCTGGTGTGCTAGTGATCCTTCTTTCCCTGGGACTGCCACCCTTGACTGTGACCCAGATCTGAGTATGAGAAAAGCAAGAGTCTTGCCCCTAGTTCCAGCAAAGAGACCCCTGTAAATCTGCTGATCAGATATTTGACTCCCTGTGTTGTCTGTGGGTTGAGAGCTCTGGAAGTAGCCACTGTTGCTGCTGATTCAGTGACTCCTTAGACCTGTTCCTGATTGCTGGCTTGACCTGCTTTGTACTGTGCTCCACTCTCACCCAGTCTGATGTTCCTTTCCGGCTGACCTTCTCAGTTGTCTTTGGGGTCTGTTGGCTTAGACATCTGGAAACTTCTATTGCCGCCAGTGATTCAGTCATCCTGAGGCCTGTTCCTTGTTTGTAAGGGTGTGGTTTGCATTGGCATGACCTGCACTGAACTGAACTGCTGTCTCACTCTGGTGCAGTAACATTTTCCACTGATCTTCTAAGTTGTCTTAAGCTGGAAAATTGTTTCAATCCATCTTTTTGTGCATTCTGCTGTTCTAGAATTTGTTTAGAGACATTATTAAAAGGTATTTGGAGAGATTTGAGGGAGAGTTCAGGTGAGTCCCTGCATTTACTCCAGCATCTTGGTTCCACCTTTCCCCAAGGGCTATTTTGAGTATCAACTAAGAAAACATTTGTGAAATGCTTTGCAAGACCTAATATTGAGGCTAGCTACTATTGTTACTATTATCTCTGTTGGGTTTCCTGCATCTTCTATTAATGTACTAACATAGTACTGTTAAAAGAAGACTGAATTAGCATCCAGGGGATGTTGTAGACTAGGTCATGTCAACAAGTAATTGAGCATTGACTATGTGCTAAGTACTATGAAAAACACTGGAGATACAAAGAAAGCAAAAACAGACCCTACCTTCAATGAGTTCTCATTCTAATGGGGAAGGCAAGTGTATAATACAACATGTCTCTATCTACTCATTGAAAATGGGAAATAAACTCAGAAGAAAGGCACTAGTTGCTAAGGGTGGAGTAGTGTGATTTGGTGAAGGAAAAGGCCTCTTGAAGAGGGTGATGTGACTCAGTCTAGCCTGGTAGTTTAGGTGAAAGATCAGAAAGAAATGAGAACCATTCCTAGAACATCTGGCAGTTAGCAAAAGGTTTATTTCACCAGAGCATACGAAATATGTTCTGTAAGGATGTAGCACTGATTCAGTTGGGACCAACTCAGCCATGCTAATGTGACAGTTAGGTCTGAGGGAGATGCTCCTGACATCTTATGACTAGGTTACTTTGGAAGTCATATTAGTGGTTTGAACCTTAGTTCCTAGGACCATTTTAAATCTTGGGGATGATTTCAGCACCTTTTATGGAAATGTTTGCCTCATCTGTATGTGGTAGAGCCTTAGAAAATACTAGCTCAGCCCACATGGCAGGGTTCCTCATAGATATTGCTTCTACCAAAAGCGATCTGACTTCAAATCTCACACTTACTGCTTATGTGACCAAGGCAAGTCATTTCCCCTCTCTGGGTCTCTGTTTCCTCATCAGTATGTGCAGGGTATATGGCCCATGTAAAATGTTTATGTCCAAAAGGGTTGTCTAAATATTGCTCATGGAGATAGATATCTCTGGAATCTCATTCACCTTACTCTAGGGAAACTGATTCCTGACTGGAAGGGAACAGGAGAAGGGGTAAAAAGGCTTTCTATTTCATTCTTCTCTAAGAGGGGGTCACTAGATGAAGATTATAGTTATCTCTCCTTGGCTCCCCAGATAATTCTGGTCTAGAAGTCTATTTTTTTAGGTTCAAAAGAGATAAAGTTGCTAGCTCTCCTGGTCACTATCCCTTGCAGGATGAGGGCCCCCACAGCTTACACCTGCAGACTTGACTCCTTGCTACCAAATACTAGTTAAATAAAAGACTGTCACCAATTGTGAATATTTATCCAAATACACAGCAAATAGAAATTTAAATTTTGCATAGTAGCACATACCTAGAAATATAAATGAATGAGTTCTTCACATGAGAATGAGAGAAAAGGATATAATATTACCCTCGGTGAAATTCCCTGAAGTCTCTAGCGAGGTAAGCTAGAAATGAAGCACATGTTGATGATTTAGTCTCTCTTTCTCTCCCAGAAAGAGATTCTGTCTTTTTTGGCTCCTTGGAATCAGTCTTAAGAGTCTGGAGCTGCTTATGTATGTGTCCCTATTAAAGTAGGGAAGGAAAATCTCTCTCCTTTCCAAAGCTCTCCTGCCAGTGCTACCACTCATACAGGAACTCAGTGTTGACTCATTCTTTCTATCAATTAGGATATTCTTATTCAAAATGTTCCAGTTTTGAAACCCAGATTACAGATATAATAAGGGATTTGGACTAGATGGCTTCTAAGGACACTTCTAGTTGTAATTCTATGATTTAATCTTATCTCTGATTTCTACAAAGCTCTACATGTTTTATTTAAGTTCCTCTTGCAAGTTGGAACTACACACTGGGTTTGTGTTGAGGTATATATCACTGTGTGACTAAAGTTGGAAAACACAACAATGCGACCTCTAGAGCATGTGGTTCAAAAACCTACAAGTTGGAAGGGAGTGCAGTGGGAGACTGGCGATTCTACCTCATTCACTAACACACTTCTATCATGCTTGTACCATCATAGGTCCATAGGAGGGAGCTCCTTGACCTTGGGATCATACTCTGTCTCTAGAGGGACTGGAACAACAGAGGAAGCACTGCTAGAGACCAAAAAACCTGAATCCCAAGGTTAGCCCAGGGTGAAAGCCTAGTTTTTTTTTCCTTCTTGTCTCTGATCGGTTCCTTGCAAAAAAAATTTTCTGATTCTAGCTACATGAGAAGGAAAAAATTTCATGTATTTGAAAGATGAACACATGGAAGATAAACTAGATGTGTGTGCCTTTTCCTGAGAAAGCAGAATTAGATAAATAAATGGGCAGAAGTAAAAGAGGCAGATTTTAGTTTGATGTGAAAGCTAGAAAAACTCTTAGCCCTCCAAGCTGCCCCAAAGTGTTATGGACTGCCCCACGGTGTGATGATGTTTGCCTCAGTGGAGATCTTCCAGCAGAAGCTGGAAAACCATTATTATTTAAGCTGTTTCAAGTGAGACTCCTGTTTGGTCATGAATTAGACTAGGTGGCTTGTGATACTCCTTCAAATTTGGAGATTCTATGGGTAAAGAAGTCAGCCATTACTGGGACTAACACATCTGGGACATGAGTGACACAAGAAAGGATGTCTCTGAATGACTGCAATATCCCTGGATTCCTGGTCTTTAGTGACTATTGTATACATTTCAAAATCCCAACGACCTAACCAGAAATGCTATTAAAAAAGTAAATGGTAATAGTTGCCTGGGTATTTGATCATTGTTAGTGTCATGCCACTAGCCCTTCACTCAGTGTCCAAGAACATTGGCTTGCCTAGATCTAGCTGTTTACCTAGATTAGTCAGGGAGCCAGCATGTTCCTGGAGTAGAGGTCCTGGAGTGCTAGCAGCTTTTGAGAAAAACAACTTAGACATGATTACACAGTTTCATGCTTTCCTGCCTCTTCCCCTCCCCTTGCTTTTGATTTTAGAGAACTCTCCACAGAACTCCCGTCCTATCTGCCTTTTCTTTTCTCAAAAGTGAATACTTGAATAGTTCAAATGATAAGAGGCAGTTGGTTGGTTTACCAGTTAGAGTTCCAGACTTGAAGTCAGGAAGTCTCAAGTTTAAATTCAAGTTCAGACACTTACTAGCTATGTAATTGCAGGAAATTCACTTAATTTTTCTCAGTCTTGGTTTCATCATCTGTAAAATGGGAATGAAAATAGCACCTCTTTCACAGAATTCTAAAGATCAAATAAGATGATGTATACAACATGCTTTGTAACCCTTAAAGAGCTATATGAATGTGAACCATATTTATGATTATTATTTGTGATCTCTTTTGTGATGGTGGACTGCAGTTCTTCCATATATCTCCAGATTCTGTGATTTTTTCCATGTTACTCCACATATCCTTGACAAAAGATGTACCTAACATACTGGAAAATGTGGGGTTGGAGGGTGGAAGCTGAAAGAAACATCAAAGATGACTGAAACTTATGACCCTGGATGACTGGGAGAAATAGTGGTGCCATCAGTATTATTCACTTCACTTGACCTCACATCAAGAAACACTGAAGTGCTTATTTTGCTGAAGACATAGGGATACAAAAATGAAAAATGTCAAGAATCTTGTGTTATAGGCAAAGAAGTCTCACATTTCATTATTAGTGATGCTATTTAAGGATAAATATTTTGATAAAATGTTGTATTTTTACTAAAGGAGCCTAGAACATTGATGAACTCAGTTAGCCATACCTGTGGCTGATTCCAGGAATCACTTCCATATCCTTGATTCCTGGAAGCTATACTGAAACAACCCACCTCCACTTGGTGGCAGTGCATTCCGTGGCAAGTTTATTTCTTTTCAATGGGGTAGAACATTAGAGCACCAAGACGGGAAGGAAAGCAGCTTTAGATATATTGGGCTCAATATGACAGCATGGACGACTGAAGGGCATGATGTGTGAGGGTGGGGAGTGGAATGGGATATTAGATGAGCAAGGAGTTTGGTCCACCCCTGTTCACAGTGTTTATGTCTGTTCCTGATCTAGATGTCCAAGGAAAGTTATAATAGTCACCTGATTCCTTGAAGGGACACATTTTTCATTCCCTGGGCCTTGCTCCTACTCTAGACCTGCCAGGTGGTTTTCATAGCATCAGATTTGACTGCAGCTACCAGTGAACTCAATGGAAAGTTGGGAGCTCAAAAGTTCTCCAGCAGCCTGCAAGAGGCAGAGCCCATCAAAAGATTGCTACAGTATCAAGTTCCCATTGGTTTAATAACAGCTGACAGTTATATAATGCTAGACACTATACTAAGCACTTCACAACTTTTAGATTATTTGGTTGTCACAACAGCCCTGGGAGATAGATATTGTTATCCCCATTTTAGAGATTGGGAAACTGAGGCAAACAGAGATTAAGTGATTCACCCAGGGTTGTGACCTAGCTAGTAAGTGTCTGAAGCAAGATTTGAACTCAGGTCTTCCTGATACCAGGCTTGACATTCTATCCATCTAGTTGCCATTGTACTGAGGTTGCACACCTTGGAATCCATATCCTCAGATCTACAACTAGCAGCCTTATAGAAAGGTCTTTATGGAGCTCTATTTGAAATCTTTTGGATTACCAGAGGGTGGCTAAGGATTAAATACTGAATCGTTTTCTGTCTAATCAAATTGAAAGATAATGGCCAGTGTTAGCCAATGTGTCTTGAACATCTAAAGAATGAATCACTGAGCTCCTTACCACTCAGGGAGTTCAAGCTGAGGATGAATGACTGACACACTAAGAATGTTACAATTTGAGAGTTGGGAAGGGCCTTAGCAGTCATTTGGTCCACACATAGAAATTCCTACCATAATGTACCCAACAAACATCCATGCAGTCTCCTGCTTGTACTCCTCCAAGGAAGGGGAACCCATCATCTTTTTAGGCATCTCATTATTCTGGCCTAGGTGACTTGACTGAAGCCCTACTATTTCCCTCCACCCATTCAGCCAAACCTAAAGAGCAAGCTGGGCACCCCTATGACCCTGTCCTTTGCCTAGTAACAATGCCCTTTGGTTATTGTAAGTGTTATTAGCTGTCATCCATTACCACCACTATGGCTTGCAAGTTCCCACAACTGTTACCATCTCTATCCCTCAATTACTTTATTACCAGACAAATAAGGCAAGCTACAACTATTCTGCACCTCCTGTTTTCTCTTTGCCATATTCTGCAACTCTTAGTAAGGAGGTTCTCCAAGCATGTTCAGGCATGTTTTGGACTGTTGTTCATCCTTTGTTTTGAAGGGGATCAATGGCATCACAGGATTGTGTCTTGACTTGTGTGTGAATTGGATTCTTTCTCTCTTCCAGAATCATCAAATTCCAATGGCAAAAGAAAATACAAGATGACTGGCAATGGCCTGGGATTCAGGAGATGACGTACGTGTCTTTGGTTTCTAACCCAGCTCTAAGTGCTGCATAATGCCTGCTCATCCACCTTCATGATCTGTTGGCACAAATTGTCCTTTCTACCCATTCCACCAGAGGAATTTTTCACATGCTTGGAGTATTTATCCTACTAACTCATTGACTGGTTTGAGGCCTGTCAATTTCCCTCAACTTGACTTAACCCATTTTATGAGAAGATTTTACCAGAATATAGCTGCTGCAAATGCAACAGCTTCTTGGAGCATCAGATGGGAGCTAGATGAAAAATTGAAACCAAAGGTGGATCAGCAGCTCTGAGAATAGCTAGATGCAGAGGTAACTAATAATCTTGGCACCAGATTAAAACTTGCCCTCAAATCAACAGTGGTGGAGAGAAATCCTGCACATTAACTTCACAGAGGGTGACATTTTGGGGGATGCTCCAACTTGCCAGGGTGGGGGAAGCTGCCACCCAGTGAAGGACTCACACGATCTGGATTCAGGTGAAAAGGAGACATACCATCTAGAATCTTCCCAAATTAACTAATTTTTATTGCTAACATCTTTATACTGTTGAAGGAATGAAAATATCCTTTATCTGATAAAAGCTGTATGACCTTAGGCAACTAAGGTCTGCCCCTCAGTTTCTTCATCTGTAAAGTAAAGGACTTTGAATTAGATGGCTTCTGAGCCCATCCAGCCATAGCTCTATGAACCTAAGATCCTGCCAAAATGTAATTGTAACATTTTAAAACTGAGCAATTTTATAAAATATTCTTTTAAAAGTTCTATATCCCAAAAACTTCCTTGCCTTGGGGTCACCAAATCCCTAATTAAATCTCGGGCTAGATGGACCATGAGTTCTCTTCAATCATTGAGAATCTGAGGCTTTAAAAATTTCCAGAGATTTGATGGAGTTGTGTATCTAAAACATAGAATCCCTGGAGAAGTGTACTATAATACAAAGTTAGATGGGTGAATTAGTTTGAACTTTGTCCTCTGAGTATTGGGGACACACTGAAATTCTTTGAGTAGGGGAGAAATGTGGTCCAAGTTGGGTTTTAACATCATTCTGATAGCATGCACAGGATTGACAGGAGGATAAAAGACCAGAGGTGGGGCATCTTAGGGAGAGCTAAGAGCTTGTTCAGTTTTTTGAATTTCTTTTGCTTTTGGACAGCATTAACAGTGGGGCAGTTCTTTCTTGTATTGAGCTAAATTTGATTCTTTACAGCTTCAGGGGGAAGCAGTCAATCAAGTACATTTCAGTTTTCATTGCAAAATGGAGGAATTTGAACTACCTTTAGATACTTTAAATTACAGAGGGATTGAGCTCATTCCAATTGGCCTTACAGGATAAATTAGGAGCAGTATGTGTATGTTTGTGGAATGATAGATGGATCAAATGAAAGTGACTGAATGAAAAAACATCGATTAATTATGTTTCTCTTATGTGCAAAACACTGAACAAAACCTTGAGGATACAAGCAGAAAGGTAAGGCAGTTCCCTACTCTCAAGTGGCTCACATTCTAATGGGGGAGGAATCACATATGGAAGGTTTCAGCTGCAAGTCAGATGGAAAGGTCTTATGGGGCTTAAGGTGCAGTGGCAAAGAGATGGTTGTGCCTATTCTTTAATGTCATTGCACTGATAAAGTTTGACCAGTTTCTGTTGTTTAACCATCTGACAGTACCAGCAACTTTGGTGGGAAGAACTTTTTTTTTCCCCTTTGTCTCAAGAGGTTGTGGTTGCAGCCTCTGCAGGAGTGGTTTCCAGGCTGTATTCCCTCAGGGACTGTTTCCCAGTTTGATGGCAATGGACTAGAGACTGGGCATGTTGATATTTCTAACACTTTGGATTTCAGGATCTTGGCTTGTGTCCACTTGGAGATAGTGGTCAAGGTGGTGATGGTGATTCTACTTACTTGGCACATGCCGCCTTTGTTCCTCCCTCAGAGTACTCTGCTGCTTCAACCAGGCTGACTTGCCTTCTCTGTGAGTGACAGTTGGTGGCAGTTGATTGAGATGGCTGGTCTCTCCTCCAAAGGAAGTGTGTGTGTGTGTGTGTGTGTGTGTGTGTGAAGGGGCAGATTTTGGGTAATAATTCCTAATGATCAGTCATCCCACAATAGATCAGAGGACTGTAGATTTAGAGATGGAAGGGGTCTTAAAGGTGAAGTGCATAAACTCCCTATTACTAGGATCAGGGAAGTTAAATGACTTCCCAAGGTCATCCGAGTGAGAAATCTCCCAGTTGGGATTTTAAGTCTTTGCAAAGAGAGAGATCCTTGTCCCTGAAGGTGTCCAGTGAAAGGTGGTAGATAACCCCACTGTAAGGAAACTTGCTGATATGGGCATCAGGAAATAGACTGGTTTCTGATGTTTTTTTTAGCTTGTGTGTTGGGGGAGAGGGACATTGACATCATACTTTCATGGATGAAATGTGGGGAGGTGTCAGAAAGATGCTTAAGGACTAAAGCAGTTTTTGGGATCAGACATGTTGTGTTATAGGAGGGTCTTCAGTCATCATGACTGGACTCTCCTGAGCCTCTTTTAGTGTCTTTAGTACTGGAGCTTCAAAGTCATTTTCTGGGAACTGATAAAATCATCAACAGAAAATGCAGCAGTTTCTTGAAGGGTCTAATGTCTGAGACACACACCTGCAGGTCCCAATCTTACACTGTGGTTACCAGAGCTCCTTAGGGTTTTCATCCTTAGGGGATGAGAAAGGTGCTTTGGAGTAAGCCATGAATCACTGTGCCACTCAGTGGGAGCACACAGTGATCTGTTCTCAGATGGCTTTATTAAAAATCTATTAACCTCTGCAGTCTGTGAGAGCCTGTGCTCACATTGTCAGAATCTATTTGTTCTCCCTAAGTAATTAACATCACAGATGCTCAGGGGTCACCTAGTCCATGTTGTACCTGAGAAGGAATTCCCCCTGCAATCTACCAAACAAGTGGCTACCCAGTATTTGCTGAAGTGAGCCCACTCTTTCCAGAGATGGCCCACTGTATCCTTGGATAGCTCCAATTGTTTGTAAATCTTTCCTTCCACCCAATCTAATGTTGTTCCTTTGCACTGTCCCCAACCTCCCCATTCTTGGTTTTGTCCTTTGGGGTTGAGACAAACCAGGGCATTTTCCCCTTCAATGTGACAACCCTATATATACTAGAAGACAGCTGCCAGATGCATCCTCTGGCTTTTCTTCTCCAGGCTAAACATTGTCATTTCTTGCATCATACCTTCACATAGCATGACAAAAATCAAGATGATAGGTGATGGTCCAGGATTCAGTGGTTGACCCTGACCTTTTGAAACTAAGGTCTTTCCCAGGTCTGAATTTGTCTGAGACAACAACCATTCAATGATTTTGGTCTAGGCAAGAATTGGGACAAAATATGGTCTAGTTTGCCATCAGAGAAGAATCAGTCTGGAAGGAGAAGACCCTTAGAGTTTCTAGTCATACCAGAAAGCAATTACCATTTACAGTCTCTCAGATCTATCAAAACCCAAGAATGTGCAAGACAAATTTGGGCTATCAGTACCCATTCAATGAAAGCCAGAGTGATTTGGGTTTAAAAGCTTAGTCAAGTGACTCCATTGTTATCATGATGGACTTTTGCAAAGTCTGTTTATTCAGAGCTATATTTCAAGAAATCATGAATTAAAACTGTACAAGACAAAGCGTAAATTGCCCCAGCTTTTTTTAAAATGGTGAAATAAATAAGTAGGAAATTTAAAAAATCAAGCCCCTAACTACAAGATAGCTTACCACATGTAAGTAAGTGACCAAAAACTGTGTTCCTTTGTACAGAGCACCCATATGTAAGGGTATGATTTCTTGTGTGGACAGAAGGACCATGTGGTGAAAGAAGAAGAAGGGGAAAGAGAAGAAAGAAGAGGAAGAGGAAGAGAATATTGCAGCAATTCCCAACTTGAATTGTGTTGGCCCAGAATGCAGCAGTTGATCTGGATATTTTTAGATTAAAGTTTAAACTAAGACTTGGAAGGAGGGAGACCTGAGTTCAAATCTGGCCTCTGACACTTATTAACAGTATGTCCCTGGGCAAATCACTTCATCTCTGTTTTGCTTAGTTTCCTCACCTGTAAAATTGGATTAATAACTGCACCTACTTCCCAGAGCTGTCTTGAGGATCAAATGATACAGTCATTGTAATTCACTTGGCACGGTGTCGGGCACATAGTAAGCACTACATAAATGTTAACTGCTATCACCATCACCAATGTCATCACTGAAGGGGTGGTTGGACCCCAGCCCTAGGACCATGTCTTTCCCCAGCCCAAAGACTCTATCTCTAGCAATAACTCCTGAGTGGGCCTCAGTGAGGCAAACTATCTCTCCCTGTTACAAGAACAAGCTGACCCTGTAGAATTTCCCTTGAATGAACAGAATTACCTTGTACCAGCAGAACTATCATGTACTGATTCCCACAGTTACCATATAAAATATAGAGGTCAAGCTATAGATGTCAACTCCTGAAGCTATCATGTTACAGACATAGCAGACCAAAAACACACCACTTAGGAAACACTCACACACACACACACATACACACATCTGCTGGGGGGTTTCCAGTAGTGAATGACACTTTTGTCCAAAGTACAGAGACTTTATGTTCCTTTACTCGCTGTACCACCTTTTAGGAAACTTGGCACACCATTCATTGAACTTTTTCTATATAAGCTTTAGCATTACTTCCATTAAGTTGCAAGTTCCTTATGGAGCTCTGCTCATTTTATTAATGTTATAGTGAGCTTTCATCACTTGACTAGAAGAGTGCTTGAGTCCTTGAATTCTTTGCAGATGACTCCACCCTGTACCTTAATAGTTTAGGAGTCCCTGTACCCTTAAACGTCATCAGTTATCATCAACATCACCACCACCACCACCACCAACACCACCACCACTACCAGTCTTTCCATTCTGTTACTTTCCCAGTCTTGGTTACTATAGCTCTTTTAGTTCAGCTTAAGATTACCCTAACTTTCTTAGGTGCAATATTAAACTTAGGAGTCTCCTAGATCTTTTTATTTCCCTCGGGGAACTTTTCTCTATCCACATTTCTATAATTTTATACCTGTAAAGTTGGAACTCAAGTATAAGACTACATTTATCCCATTTAAATTCCACTGTACTACATTTTGTTTGATGATATGGTTTGTCTTATCTAGATCTTTTTAAATCCTGACTCATCCAGAATATTACTTATCTTCTGAGTTCTACCATCATCAAATGAGATAAGCACATTAACTATTCCTTTATATAAACCACTGAATAGAGTGTGTTATGAATGACCGTGGTGAGTTCCCCTCCACAAACTCCTTCAAGCAGATCCAGAAAATTCAGGCTGAATCCTGATGAGGAAATCCAGAAAAATTCACACTAAGTTATTTCTTCAGCCTAGCTTTGTATAGAGAGACAGATGGAGGTCTGTGCACGCTGGGGGAAGTTGTCAGGCCAGGATCATAGGACATAGGACCAAGGAAGTGACTGTCCACACGTGTGAGAGGAGGTCCCAGACCCACGCTTAAGAACTGCAGTTGAGACAGGTGTGAAGTGGCAGCTTTATTGTTTACTATTTAATTCGAGGTGACAGACTGAAAAAGGGACCCTCAGAGAAGAATGGAAATCCCTAGTAGGGAGGCTCTGGGCAGTCAGTGGATAAAGTAGAAAATTCAAAAGTCTGCAGCAGTAGCAGGAGTGTTATGGCACAGAACAGAGTCTCATTTCTGGTGCCTACTCTAACCTGGAAAGGAATACCCAGGGCATGACCTCCAGACCAAAGGGAAGCCTACTATCCTGCAATTCTGAACTAATAGTTTTCTAGCTGACTGATAGAGGTTGTCTAGCATCATTCTACTCTTACACAGGCCCAAACTCAGATTGGGGACTTGCAGAGCTCAGACCTCAGTATCCCCTGGTCCCCCTTTTAAAAGTCAGTCTTGCTTCTGACTAATGCCTCCCTTAATATACCCTCCCTCTAATCTCCCCTTTTGTGTTAATCTCTTTCAGACTTTCCTCTGGATAATTTTGGGAATACTGAAGATTTGTAGTTTCCATTCTGTTCCTAAGATCCTGGAATAAAACAATACTCAGTACCACAAGAAAATAGCTGCAGGACCAATCCAGATCTTCACTTCAGAAATTCTTTCCAGAACTTCAGATTCAAAGTCAGGAAGTAGGCTGGAAAGATGGTCAAACAAAGAAAGAACACTATCATCAGGAGCTATTATGCTGGAAGAGATGCCTGAGACACTAACACAGAAGAGAAAGACTCCAAAACATCTGTAAGCAATGACTCAGAAGACAACACAGTATCGGTACTAATTCAATTAGAATTATAATTCCTAGAAGACATGAAACAAGTGTTTTTTAAAAGTTAAAACATTTTTGTAAATATATAAAGTGCTTGAGAGTGCATGATGAAAAAATAAATGAGAATTATGGAAAAAAATTGGAAAGACAATTAATAGTTTGACACAAGAGGTGCAAAATTTTGCCCAAGCAACAACAAATTCCCTGAGAAATTTGAATAGATCACATATAAGCCAAAGAATTCATGCATATAGCAAGAAAAAATGTTAAATCAAGTCATACGGTTGAAAAAATAGAAAAAAAGTAAGGTGCCTCAAAGCAAAAATGACTGAAATACAAAACAGGCCAATGAGAAAAAAATTAAGATTTACTGGAATATCTCAACACCATGACCAAAAAGAACCTAGCCATCATCCGTTTTTCAAGAAATCTTAAAATTATCCAGAACTCTTAAAATGAGGAGACAAAGTGGAAATAAAAAGTATCTATCAGTAACCTTCTCAAAGAAATCACAAAATGAAAACTCTGAGCAACATCATAGCCAAAATCCAGAGTTTTCAAAAATATTGCAAGAAGTATTGAATTCAAATACAAAAGAAATACAATCAGGAATACACATGATTTAGTTACCTTCAAAAGGAGTGGAGAGCCAGCAATATGATAGTCTCAAAGGCAAAGTGTATTGATTTAGGTAGGTGGAGCCAAGACGGCAGAGTAATAGCATGAACATTCTAGAGCCCTGCCCCCAGCTCCAGCCAAATACCTGTAAAAATTGCTCTAAACAAATTCTGGAGTCGTAGAACACACAGAATGACAGAGTGGAGCAAATCTCCAGCCCAAGAGAGCCTGGAAGAGTCTGTTGTGCCACACTGGGAGCAGAGCACAGTCCCGTATGGGATGGGAGTGCACAGAGGGGTTCTAAAGAGGCCTTGTGGGGACAAAATGTCTCACACCTATGGTGGTTTCCAGACTTCATAACCTCAAAATGCTGAGGATAAATTGAAAAGTCAGTGGGAAAAGCCTGTGGGACCAGTGCAGGAGAGTGGAGAGATATGGCCCCAGCCTCAGGGCAGCTGAGGGGTAAGAGGACAGAGGAACCTTAAACATCCACAGCAGCAGCAGGGACAGTTGCAGCCACTGCTTCTGGAGCTCTTGGTGTACAGATTGTGGGGGGATCAAGCAAATGACAGTACACTACCCCCACATCCACTGGAAGCACAGTATTACCTTGACAAAGAGCTCAAAGGTCAAGTAAATGGCTGGTAAAATGAGCAAAAACCAGAAAAAGAATCAGACTATATAATCTTACTTTGAAGACAAGGAAGACCCAAGCATGCAAACAGAAGAAAACAAAGTCAAAGCTCCTCCATCCAAAGCCTCCAAGAAAAATATGAATTGGTCTTAGGCCACAGAAGAGGTCAAAAAGGATTTTGAAAGGCAAGTAAGAGAAGTAGTGCAAAAACTGGGAAGAGAATTGAGAGTGATACAAGAAAATCATGAAAAACAAGTCAACTGCTTGCTAAAGGAGGCCTCAAAATATGCTTAAGAAAATTATATTTTAAAAAATAGACTAACTGGAGGCAGAGCCAAGAATAGAAAGATGCACATACACTAGTTCTTCCCTCACAGCCCATAAAATACCTGTAAAGAAAGACTCTCAACAAATTGTAGAGTAGCAGAGCCACAGAACAATAGATTGGAGGAGATTTCCAGTCCAGGGTGACCTGAAAGGGCAATGGAAAAAGTGTGGAAAAAGTGTGTCACACCAGATGGGGAGCAGAGGACAGCCCAGCCTTGGTCATGCAGCATGGCACTGGGAGGAGGATGACAGCAGGATTCAGGAGCAGAATCCTCAGTGGCATTAGTAGTGGTTTGCAGATACCTCAAGCCACAGGCAATGAGGTTTTTTCAGCTGGCCAAGAAGAGAGCAGAGTCTTCCCATAGCTCTGGCCTCAGGCAGCAGCAGAGGCCACATCTGGTAGCAGCAGCTCCCACAGCAGCCCCCACAGCAGCCCACATCCCTTGCTGGATTGCAAAACCCCTGGGGCACTGAGCAGCTGATCCTTTCCTCAGCCCTGTGTGGAAGCCCTGCCCTCATCTAATGCTCCTGGAGGAACTGAGCAGCTGATGTTTATCTCACACTAAAGGGCAGCCCAAACCCCACCTAAAGCCCCTGGTGGAATGGAGCAGCTGATCTGAATCTCAGACCCCAATGCTGGTTTGGTGAAACTGGAGGCCAGGTGGTTGTAGAGAAGAAAATACTATTCACAGGTTCTGGTCACAAAAGTTTCTTGTTGCTCCCAGAAGAGTGTACACACTTGATTGTGCCACCTTGGAGGAACCGAGATCTTGCAGATTCCCAGAGTATACCCTACCCTTGACAAAGGACCCAAAAGTCAAGTAACTAGTTGGGAAAATGTGCAAAAAGAAGGAAAATAAGACTATAGAAAGTTAATTTCTTGGTGAACAGATATCTTCTCCCATCCTTTTGGATGAGGAAGACCAATGAATACCATCAGGGAAAGACATAAAAGTCAAGACTTTTGTATCCCAACATCCAAAATAAATACCCAGTGGTCTCAGGCCATGGAGGAGTTCAAAACAGATTTTGAAAATCAAGTAAGAGAGGTGGAGGAAAAATGAGGAAGAAAAATGAGAGAAATGCAAGAAAATCATGAAAAGTGAGTCAACAACTTGCTAAAGGAGACCCCCCCCCAAAAACTGAAGAAAATAACACCTTGAAAAATAGACTAACTCAGTTGGCACAAAAGGTCCAAAAAGCCAATAAGAAGAAAAATGCTTTAAAAAGCAGAATTAGCCAAATGGAAAAGAAGGTTGAAAAACATACTGAAGAAAATAATTCTCTAAAAATTAGAAAGGAACAGATGGAGGCTAATGACTTTATTAGAAACCAAGAAATCACAAAACAAAACCAAGAGAATGATAAAATGAAAAATAATGTGAAATATCTCATTGGAAAAACAGCTGACCTAGAAAATACATCCACGAGAGACAATTTAAAAATTATGGGACTACCTGAAAGCCATGACCAAAAAAAGAGCCTAGACCTCAACTATCATGAAATTATCAAGGAAAATTGCCCTGATATTCTAGAACCAGGGGGCAAAGTAAATATTGAAAGAATCCACTGATCACCTCCTGAAAGAGATCCAAAAAGAGAACTCCTAGGAACATTATAGCCAAATTCCAGAGTTCCCAGGTCAAGGAGAAAATACTGCAAGGAGCTAGAAAGAAACAATTTGAGTGTTGTGGAAAATACAGTCAGGATAACACAAGATCTGGCGGCTTCTACATTAAACGATTGAAGGGCATGTAATATGATATAACAGAAGTCAAAGGAACTAGGACTAAATCCAAGAATCACCTCCCCAGCAAAACTGAGTATAATACTTCAGGGAAAAAAATGATCTGTCAATGAAACAGAGGAATTTCAAGCATTTTGATGAAAAGACCGTAGCTGAATAGAAAATTTGACATTCAAACAAGAGAGTCAAGAGAAGCATGAAAAGGTAAACAGGACAGAGAAATCATAAGGGACTTACTAAAGTTGAACTGTTTACATTCCTACATGGAAAGACAATATTTGTAACTCTTGAAACTTTTTTCAGTATCTGGGTAGTCGGTGGGATTATACACACACACAAACACACACAGAAACACACATATACATACATACATACATACATACATACATATATATATACATATATATGGAGAGAGAGAGAGAAAGAGAGAGAGAGAGAGAGAGAGAGAGAGAGAGAGAGAGAGAGAGAGAGAGAGAGAGAGAGAGAGAGAGAGAGAGAGAGAACATAGGGAGAGTTGAATAAGAAGGGATCATATCTAAAAAAATAAATTAAGGGGTGAGAGAGGAATATATTGGGAGGAGAAAGGGATAAATGGAATGGGTCAAATTATCTCTCATAAAAGAGGCAAGAAAAAGACTTTTCAATGGAGGGAAAAAGGGGGGAAGTGAGAGGGAAAATGTGATGCTTACTCTCATCACATTTGACTCAAGAATGGAATAAAATGCACACACATTTTGGTATGAAAATCTATTTTGCAATACAGGAAAGTGGAGGAGAAAGGGAAAAGCAGGGTGGGGGGATGATGGAAGGAAGGGCCATGCATGGAGGGAGCAATTAGAATTCAACACTCTTGGGGAGGGACAAGGTCGAAAGAGAGAATAGAATAAATGGGGGCAGTATAGGATGGAGGGAAATATAGTCTTATACAGCATGACTATTATGGAAGTCATTTGCAAAACTACACATATGTAGCCTATATTGAATTACTTGCCTTCCCAATGGGGATGGGTGGGGATGGAGGGAGGAAGAGAAGATGGAACAACTGTTGAGTATTTTTCTTGTATACATCTGGGAAATAAGAAATAGAGGTAATGGGGTATAGAAATTTATCTTGCCCTACAGGACAAAAGAGAAGGTGGGGATAAGAGATGGGAGGGATGTTGTAAGGGAGGGCAGATTGGTGGTAGGGGTTATTAGAATGCTCTGCATTTTGGAGTTGGGGGAGAGATAAGGAGAAAATTTGGAACTCAAAATTTTTTGGAAATTAATGTTGAAAACTTAAAATAAATAAATGAATTAAAAAAAACCCGATTAACCCAAATGGCAAAAGAGATCCAAAAAGCCAATGAGGAGAAGAATGCCCTAAAAAGCAGAACTGGCCAGATGGAAAAGGAGATCCAAAGACTCACTGAAGAAAATAATTCCTTAAAGAGTAGAATGGAGCATATGGAAACTAATGACTTTATGAAAAATCAAGAAATTATTAAAAAAAAACAAAGGAATGAAGAAAATAACAGAGAATGTGAAATATCTCATTGGAAAAACAACTGACCTGGAAAATAGGTCCAGAAGAGATAATTTAAAAATTATGGGACTCCTTGAAAGCCATGATCATAAAAAGGAGCCTAGACATCATATTTCATGAAATTATCAAGGAAAACTGCCCAGATATTCTAAAACCAGAGGGTAAAATAAATATTGGATGAATGCACTGATCATCTCCTTAAAGAGATCCAAAAAGAAAAACTCCTAGGAATATTGTAGCCAAATTCCAGAGTTCCCAGATCAATCAGAAAATTTTGCAAGCAGCAGAAAGAAACAATTCAAATATTGTTGAAATACAATCAGGATAACATAAGATCTAGCGGCTTCTACATAATGGGATGAAAGGGCTTGGAATATGATATTCCCAAAGTCAAAAGAACTAGAGTTAAAACCAAGAATCACTTACAAAGAAACTGAGTATAATATTTCAGGGAAAAATGATCATGCAGTGAAATGGAGGACTTTCAAGCATTCTTGATGAAAAGACCAGAGGTGAATAGAAAATTTGGCTCTCAAACACAAGAATCAGAGAAGCATGTAAAGGTAAACAGGAAAGACAAATCTTAAGAGACTTACTAAAATTGAACTATTTACATTCCTACAGAGAAAAATAATATTTGTAACTCTTGAGACTTTTCTCAGTATTTGTGTAGTTGGAGGGATTATATATATACAGACACAGGGCACAGGGTGAGTTGAATAGGAAGAGATGATAACAAAAAAAATAAAATTAAGGGATGAGAGGAATATATTGGGAGTAGAAAGGGGGAAATGGAATGGGGAAAATTATCTCTCATAAAAGAGGCAAGAAAACGCTTTTTCAATGGAGGAGAAAAGAGGGGGACGTCATCAGGAAAAAGTGAAGTTTACTCTCATCACATTTAGCCTAAGGAGGGAATAACATGCACACTCAATTTGGTATGAGAATCTATCTAACACTACAGGAAAGTAAGGGAGATAAGGATAAGTGGGGTGTGTGGTTGATTAGAAGGGAGGGCAAATGGGATAAAGGGATAATTAGAAGTAAACACTTTTGGGGAAGGACAAGATCAAAAGAGAATAGAATAAATGGGGCAGGATAGGATGGAGGGAAATACAGTTAGTCTTTCACATGACTATTATGGAAGTCTTTTGCATAACTACGTATGTAAATAACCTATATTGAATTGCATGCCTGCTCAGTGGGGATGGGTGGGGAGGGAAGAAGGGAGAGAAGTTAGAACTCAAAATCTTAAAAGTGAATATTAAGAATTGTTTTTACATGCAACTGGGAAATAAGAAATACAGGTGATTGGGTATAGAAATCCATCTTGCCCTTCAAGAAAATAGAGGAGATGGAGATAAGGGAAGGGTGAGGTCTGATAGAAGGGAGGGAAGATTGGGGGAAGGGCTAATTAGAATGGAAGGTGTCTTTCGGTGGGGAGAGAGGAGAGATGGGGAGAAAATTTGGATTTAAAAATCTTGTGGAAATAAATGTTAGAAACTACAAATAAATAAATTAATTAAAAAAGAAAAAAAAGGTTATTGGTTTGCAGCCAAGAACAACTTGCCTAATAAAATCGAATAAAATACTACAGGGTAAAAAAAATGATGCTTAAATGAGATAGAGGCTTCCCAAGAATTCCTGATGAAAAGACGTGCTGAGTAGAAAAGCTAATAAACATGACTAAAGAGAAGCATGAAAAGACAAACATAAGTGAGAAATAAAGAAAGATTAAACAAGGTTAAACTGTTTGCATTCTTATATGCGGAGATAAAACATGCAAAGTCTCAGAACTTTATAGTCCCCAGGGTCATCAAGGGAATTTAATTAGACAAAAGCCCTAAGTGTGATTCTGTTGTGTTTGGATGATATCAAAAGGGAATGAAAGAAATAGAGAAAGGAAGTGCATTGGGAGAGGGAGAAAAGAAAATTTAAAAATGAGGAAAATTTTTGCCTCAATGGGAAGCACAAAGAGAACTTTATACAACAAGGAAGAGGGACGTGTGTATGTGTGTGTGTGTGTGTGTATATGTGCACGCGCGCGCACGTGTGTGAATGTCAAGAGGACAGAAGAATAAATTTGAAACTCCTTCTTTTGACCTAGTTAAAGGAGTGAAGAATATAAATACCCATACAGTGCAGGAGTGCATCTTATCCAACAACAAAATAGGAAAGAAAGACATTAAGAGAAAATGGGAGAGTGAATGAGAGAATGGGAGAGCAGGGGTCCTTGGATTTGTTCGACAGTAGACTGCTATATTCATTGACTACTGTGTCTTGAGTACCTAACCTATTCCACTAATCAGCTCCTCTGTTTCTTAGCCAGTATCAAGTAGTTTTGATGATTACTGCTTTATAATACAATTTGAAATTTGATATGGCTAGGCCACCTTCCTTAGCATTTCTTTTCATTAATTTTCTTGATATTCTGGTCCTTTTATTCTTCCAGATGAATGTTGATATTATTTTTTCTAGCTCTAGAAAATAATTTTCTGGTAGTTTGAATGGTATGGCACTGAATACGTAAATTAATTTGGGTGGAATTATCATTTTTATTATATTAACTCGAGCAACTGATGTTTTTCCAGTTACTTAGATCTGACTTTATTTGTGCAAAAAGTATTTCATAATCGTGTTCATGTAGTCACTGGGTTTGTTGACAGTTAGATTCCCAGATATTTTACAATGTTTACTGAAACTTTAAATGAAATTTCTCCTTGTATCTCTTGCTGTTGGTCTTTGTTAGTAATAGACAAAAATGCAGATGATTTATGTGGGTTTATTTTGTAACCTGCAACTTTGCCAAAGTTATTTATTTCAAGTAGTCTTTTACATGATTCTCTAGGATTCACTAAGTATATTATCATATCATCTGCAAAGAGACATAACTTAGTTTCTTCTTTGCTATTCTAACTTCTTCAATTTTTTTCTTTTCTAACATTTCTAGTACCATAATGAATAACAGTGGAGATAGTGGACATCTTTGTTTCACCCCTAATCTTATTGCAAATGTATGTCGCTTGTCCTCTTTACACATAATGCTTGCTGATGGTTTTAGGTAGATACTACTTATTATTTTAAGGAAGGTTCCATTTATTCCTATGCTCTCCGGTGTTTTCATTAGGAATGGGAGTTATATTTTGTGAAAAGTTTTTCTGCATCTATTGAGATAATCATATGTTTTTTGTTAATTTTGTTGTTGATATGATTAATAATGCTGATAGTTTTCCTAATATTGAACCAGCCATACATTCTTGGTATAAAGGGTACCTGACTGAAATGTATTATTCTCCTGCTAAGTTGTTGTAATCTTTCTTTGCTAATATCTCGTTTAAAATTTTCGCATCTATGTTCATTAGAGAAATTGGTCTATAATTTTTTTCTCTGTTTTGTCTCTTCCTGATTTAGGTATCAGAGCCATATTTATATCATAAAAAGTATTATATCATAAAAAGTATTTTTCCCCCAGTTTCCCCATATAATCTATGTAATTTTGGAATTAACTGTTCTTTAAATGTTTGATAGAATTCACATGTAAATCCATCTTGCCCTGGAGATTTTTTCCTAGGGAGTTCATTGATGGGTTGTTGAACTTTTTTCTCTGAGACAGGGTTATTTAGGTATTTCACTTCTTCTTCTGTTAATCTGAGCAAATTATATATATTTTAAAATATTCATCCATTTCACCCAGATTGTCAAATTTATGGGTATACATTTGAGCAAAGTAATTTCAAATTATTGTTTGAATTTCTTCATGTTGGAGATGAGTTCACCCTTTTCATTTTTGATACTGGTAATTTGGTATTTTCTGGTAATTTCTTGTAATTTCTTTCTTTTTAAAAATCAAATTGACCAAAGACATAACTGTTTTTTAATTTTTTTTTATAAAATCAACACTTAGTTTTATTTATTTTTTCGATAGTTTTCTTAATTTCAATGTTATTAATGTCTCCTTTGGTTTTCAGTGTTTCTAATTTGGTATTTACTTGGGAGTTTTCAATTTTTCCCTTTTCCAGCTGCATAACCAACTCTTCAATCATTTTTCTCTATTTTATTCATATAGACATTCAATGATATAAAACTCCCCCCAAGAACTACTTTTGCAGCATCCCATAAGTTTTGGTAGTTTGTCTAATTATTGTCATTCTCTTGAATGAAGTTAGTGATTGTTTCTATGATTTATTGTTTAACCCATTCATTCTTTAGGATTGGATTATTTAGTTTCCAATTAATTTTTGGCCTATCTTTCCCTGGTCCTTTATTGTTGGGGGTGTAAGGTCAGTTTCATGTGGACAGTCTCGGGCAGGTAAAAGTGAGAACTTCTAACCTCAGAATTCTCATGAGGCCCCCAGGGAACAGCTGGGAATTGAGGCGTGAGATACGGGCTATCTCGTGCATCTCTGCCTCTTCCCCATGGGATACGTGCTGGGGAGAGCATCCCACCCTTGAGATTGGCCCGGGGTCTGAGCACACCTGTTGTTGACTAAGCTAAGAGCTGAGAGCACGCCTGGTATTCACGTGCAAACTATGTGGTGGAAGAGATTAAGTAGGGTCAGGAAAGTCTGAAGGCGCTCTTTGCGCTGAAGGGCCCTTAGAGGGCAGAGGGTCCCTCTCCTCTCCCCTCTCCTGCCTCCATTCTTTTGCTGTAAGATCTTTGCCTCCTTGGGAGGAGGAGGATTCCTCTCTCCTGAGGAAGAATTCACCTTGCACATGTAACCAAGACCCTGAATAAAGCCTAACCCTTGTTCGACTCTGGAAAGTCTCTTCTCTCATACGTTTATGCGGTTTGGCCAGCTGAAGACCTGGACGACGGGTAAGAAAAGACTCGGGTAGCCCTTCGGCCTCAAGGCTGGACACTTTATTACCTATAATTATTACTGAATTGTGATCTGAAAAGGATGCTTTGACTATCTCTGCCTTTCTGCACTGTATTGTGAGGTTTTTATGCCCTAGTACATGATCAATTTTTGTGCATGTGCCATGTACTTCTGAGAAACAGATATTTCTTTCTCTCCCCATTCAATTTTCTCCAGAAATCTATCATATCTACCTTATCTATAGTTCTATTCACTTCTTTAACTTCTTTCTTGTTTATTTGGAAGTTAGATTGATCATGTTCAGAGAGTGGGAGGTCAAGGTCCCTCAATAATACAGTTTTTTGGTCTGTTTCTTCCACTAACTCCCTTAACTTCTCCTTTAACAATTTGGATGGGGAGGGGCAGAGCCAAGATGGCAGGGTAGAAAGACAGAGATACACAGGCTCTTCCCACACAGCCCATAAAATACCTGTATAGAGAGGGACGGTGAACAAATTTTGGGGCAGCAGAAGTGGAGAACAAGAGAGTGGAGGAGATTTCCAGCCCAGTGTGACCTGAAATGCCAGTGGGAAACGTCTGTTGCACCAGACACGGAGTGAAGCCCAGCACATCATTGGCCATGCAGTGTAGCTTGTGAACAACTCTCATGGGCAGAATCTCCAAGTGCAGAATCCCTAGGCCCAGTAGCAGTGGTTCACAGATCCCTCAACCCATAGGAGCCAAAGGTCAGTTATGGGTTATTTTCAGCTGGCCAGGAAGGGAGAAGGACCTTCCCATAGCTCCAGACTCAGGCAGCAGCTGCAGAGGCCACATAGGTCAGGCAGCAGCAGTTCCTACTGCAGCCCCTACAGCAGCCTGCATCCATTGTTGGATTGTAAAACACCTGGGGGCACTGAGCAGCCCATTCTTACCTGTACAGGCCCTGAGGGAGCTGGTCTTTGTCTTTTACAGAATGGCGGCCCTGACCCCTCAGCTTATCTGAAAACCAGCCTCCAGTGCTGACTTGGTGGAACTGGAGGCCAGGTGGCTATGGAGAAGTAACTGCTAAGATTCTGGGCACAAAAATCTCTCTCTGCTCTCAGACCACTGTACACGCTTGATTGTGCCACCTTGGAGGAACTGAGATCTTACAGGTTCCCAGAGTATACCCTACTCTTGACAAAGGACTAAAAATCAAGTAACTGGTTGGGAAGATGCCCCAAAAGGGGAAAAAATAAGACTATAGAAGGTTACTTTCTTGGTGAACAGATATCTTCTCCCATCCTTTCAGATGAGGAAGAACAATGCTTACTATCAGGGAAAGACATAAAAGTCAAGACTTCTGTATCCCAAACACCCAAAATAAATATTCAATCATCTCAGGCCATTGAAGAGCTCAAAAAGGATTTTGAAAATCAATTAAGAGAGGTGAAGGAAAAACTGGGAAGAGAAATGAGAGAAATGCAAGAAAAGCATGAAAAGTGGGTCAACACCTTGCTAAAGGAGAACAAAAGAAATGAAGAAAATAACACCTTGAAAAATAGGCTAACTCAATTGGCAAAAGAGGCTCAAAAATCCAACAAGGAGAAGAATGCTTTAAAAAGCAGAATTAGCCAAATGGAAAAGGAGGTTCAATAGCTCACTGAAATAAATAGTTCTTTCAAAATTAGAATGGAACAGACGGAGGCTAATGACTTTATAAGAAACCAAGAAATCACAAAACAAAACCAAAAGAATGAAAAAATGGAAGATAATATGAAACATCTCATTGGAAAAAGAGCTAACCTGGAAAATAGATCCAGGAGAGACAACTTAAAAATTATAAAACTACCTGAAAGCCATGATAAAAAAGCTTAGATGATTCATGAAATTATCAAGGAAAATTGCCCTGATATTCTAGAACCAGGGGGCAAAATAAATATTGAAAGAATCTCCTGATAGAGATCCAAAAAGAGAAACTCCTAGGAAAATTGTGCCCAAATTCCAGAGTTATGAAGTCAAGGAGAAAATTTTGCAAGCAGACAGATAGAAAAAATTCAAGTATTATGGTAATACAATCAGGATAACACAAGATCTAGCAGCCTCTACATTAAGGGTTCGAAGGGCATAGAATATTATAATCCAGAATTCAAAGGAACTATGACTAAAACCAAGAATCACCTACCCAGGAAAACTGATTATGATACTTCAGGGGAAAAAATAATCTTTCAGTGAAATAGAGGCCTTCCAAGCATTCTTGATGAAAAGACTGTAGCTGAAAAGAAAATTTGACATACAAACACGAGAGTCAAGAGAAGAATGAAAAGGTAAACAGCAAAGAGAAATCATAAGGGACTTACTAAAGTTGAACTGTTTACATTTCTACATGGAAAGACAATATCTGTAACTCTTGAAAACTTTTTTCAGTATCTGGGTAGGTAGTGGGATTACACACACACACACACACACAGACAAATAGCACAGGGTGAATAGAATATGATGAGATCATGTCTTAAAAAATGAAATTAAGCAATGAGAGAGAAATATATTGGGAGGAGAAAGGCAGAAATGGAATGGGGCAAAATATCACTCATAAAAAAGGCAAGTAAATGACTTTTCAGTAGAGGGAGAGAGTGGGGAGGTGAGAGAAAAAATATGAAGCTTACTCTCATCGCATTCGACTAAAGGAAGGAATAAAATGCTCACTCATTTTGGTATGGAAATCTATCTTACAATACAAGAAAGTGGGGGAGAAGGGGATAAGCAGGGTGGGGAGGATGATAGAAGGGAGGGCAATGGGAGGAGGGAGCAATTGGAAGTCAACACTCTTGGGGAGGGACAAGATCGAAAGAGAGAACAGAATAAAGGGGGGGCAGAATAGGATGAAGGGAAATATAGTTAGTCTTACACAACACTACTATTATGGAAGTCACTTGCAAAACTTCACAAATATGGCCTATATTGAATTGCTTGCCTTCCCAAAGGGAATGGGTGAGGAGGGAGGGATGAAGAGCAGTTGGAACTCAAAGTTTTAGGTACAGCTGTTGATTATTTTTCTTGCAACTAGACAATAAGAAATACAGGTAATGGGGTATAGAAAATTATCTTGCCCTACAGGACAAAAGAGAAGATGGGGATAAGGGAAGGGAGGATGTTAGAAGGGAGGGCAGATTAGTGATAGCGGTAATTAGAATGCTCGGAGTTTTGGGGTGGGGAGGGGAGAAAAGTGGAGAAAATTTGGAACCCCAAATTTTGTGGAAATGAATGTTGAAAACTTAAATAAATAAATTTTAATACAAGAAAAAAAAAAAGAATTTGGATGGGGTCTGCCAGAGTCATTTTCAAGCTTTCCAGAGGACAAATGGTACTAGGAAAGTTTGGATAGGTGCCTCCCATCTCCACCATGAAGCAGCTTTCATCAATAATCTATGTTCCCATCAGCCTCATCCTCCTGTCTGCATCCTTCTACACAACTTGCTTTGCAGAACCACAACTCCTCAACAGTTTCTTCTCTGTTGTCAGACTTGGCATTCATAGCAGATGAATGTGCTCTAAAGTAGATTTCTGCTCTAAGGCTGCCCAGTGCTGTAAGAATGAAATGAATGAAAATGGTTGGATTGCAGCAGCTATTGGCTGGAGTCTCTGGTTTCTTATGCTCATTTTGCTCTGTGTGGGTAAAGATAACACCTGATGATTTCAAGTACACACAAGTGTAAAATTTGGGACTCCATGGACAAGACTAGGAAACTCCATCATTTTCCTACATGAAAGGAAGATAATAGTTTCGAAATAAGATTTAACTTCCAGTTTCAGCAAGCATAAGAGTACTTTCACACCTAGTTTCAAAAGGTTACTATTAAGTCATGATAATTTTCCTCTCCATATAGCATAATATCAGATTTATTTCCATGAACATTTGCTGAATTGAATCAACAGGAAGAATTTGTGAACAATCAACTGTGTTCCCAGCACTATCTTGACACTCAAGGATACAAAAAGGGAATAACCAAGAACCATTCCTCAAAGATAAGTGATCACAAGTTATGAACAGCTTTTGAGAGAATTGTAAATTATAAATTACATTAACTGCCATTTGGAAACTTGCTCCAAAGCAATGATAATAAGGGAAATACAAATTTTAAAAATTCTGAGTTTTTACCTCTCACCCTGAAAATTGACTAAGAAAGCAAAAATGAGGATAGTGCTGGAGGAGTTGTGGGAAGAAAGGAATACTCGTACACTGTTGGTAGAGCTGTGAATCAATCCATCCATTTTGGCTATCCATTTGGAATTATGTAAATATGTGACATTACTTCATACTTTTTGACTGAATTAATCCCTCTACTAGACATAAACCCCCCAAAAGGTCAAAGATGAAAACAGTTTCACAAGGACTCTGTGGTAAGAATTACAACAAAAGTTGGAAACAAAGGAAAGAAAAAGTCAACTGGTATATAAATGTAATAATTCCTGCTACACAGAAAGGAGAAAAATCACAAGAAGGAACCTGAGCTCTGAGAGAATGAGAAAGCAAAAAGAAATGGTGCCAGAGAACAATTAAGGGAACACAGTTGTCTCCCTTTGACAGAAATATGGGGGAGATACACAAAAGGGGACTGTCAGAGTCGTTATCAGGCAGTCTTGTTTAATGAGGTTTTTTGTTTGTTTGTTTGTTGCATAGAGGGTTTGATAGGGAAGAGGGTGTGACAGTGGTATAGACCTAGATATAACTGTGATGTAAAAATAACAGACATCAATAAAACAGCTTTTTTAACAACAAAAAAAAGAATATGGATGCTATATTACTTGGAGCATATACATTTAGTAATGATATTGCTTCATTGTTTTTGGTACCTTTTACCAGGATATAGTTTCCTTCCTTATCTCTTTTGATTATATTTGTTTGTGCTTTTGCTTTGCCTGAGATTATGATTGCTACCCCTGATTTTTTTTACTTCAGCTGAAGCGTAATATATCTTGCTTCAACCATTTTCCTTCACCTTGTGAGTGTCCTCCCGTTTCAAATGTGTTTCTTGTAAACAACATGTTGTAGGATTATAGTTTTTAATCCATTCTGCTATCCACTTCCATTTTGTGGGAGAGTTTATCCCATTCACATTCACAGTTATGATTACTATCAACGTCTTTCTCTCCACCCTATTTTCCCCAGTTTGTGCTTTTATTTCTTCATTCTCCCTTCCCCTCCACAATAGTTTTATTTTTGACCACTTTCTCCCTGAGTCTTCCCTCCTTTCTATCAGATCCCCTCCCTTTGATTCCCTTACTATTTTCTCCCTCCCTTTTAGTGTCCCCTCTCTATTCTTCCCCCTTTCCCCTCCTACTGCATATAGGGCAAGTTAGATTTTTATACTTAACTGAATATGTTGTTTCTTCCTTGAAACAAATTAGATGAGAGTAAATCTCAAACAGTTCTTGTCTCCTCCCCTCTTTCTCTCTAATATATAATGTTTTTGTGCCTCTTCTTGTGATGTAATTTACCTTTTTTTCCTCCTACTTTTCTCTTCTGTTACAATACCTTCACACCCTTTAATCATGTTTTTTAAAAATCATCACATCAGTTAATTTATATCCACTCCCTCTGTCTATGTATATCCCTTGTAAATGTCACAATAAAGATACACTTCTCAAGATTAAGAAGTTTCATCCTCCATTATAGGGATGTAAATAGTTTATACACATTAAATAATAAGTCTTTTCCCTCATTTACGTTTTTATGTGTCTCTTGCGTCTTGTATTTGAAGATCAACTTTTCTATTGAGTTCTGCCCTTTTCATTAGGAAGGTCTGGAAAATTCTTAGTTCGTTGAATGTCCATCTCCTTGCCTGAAATATTGGACTCATTTTTCCTCGGTAATTGATCCTTGATTGTAGTCCAATCTCCTTTGATACAGATTATCATATTCCAATCCCTCCAGTCTTTTAATGTAGAAGCTGCAAGGTCCTGTGAGAGCTTGAATGTAGTTTCTCGATATTTGAATTGTTTCTTTCTTCCTGCTTGAGTATTTTCTCCTTCACTTGATAGCTCTGGAATTTGGTAATGATATTCCTTGGTGTTTTCAGTTTCGTATCTCTTTCAGGAGGTGATTGGTGGATTCTTTTGATGACAATTTTGCCCTGTGGATGTAGAAACTCAGGGCAGTTTTCCTTGATGATTTCTTGGAACATATTATGCAGGTTCATTTTTCATCATGGATTTCTTGTAGACTAACAATTCTTTGATTGTCTCTCCTGAATCTATTTTCCTGATCATTTGTTCATCCAATGAAATATTTTGCAATTCTATTTTTTTATTCTTTGGATTCTGTTTGATTGATTCTTTATGTTTCAGAGATTCAGTAGCTTCTATTGCCCAATTCAATTAACTATTGCACCTCCTTTTTTGTTTGTCTAGTTCTTCCTCTTAAGGAGTTATTTTCTCCAGTTAGGTTTTGTGCTTCCTTTTTCATTTACTCAGTTTTCCTTTTTAAGGAGCTCTTCTCTTCAGTGAGCTATTTCTTCATATTTTTAAAATCATTGGCCAATTTTTCCTCTGCCTCTCCAATTTGGCTTTTAAAATCCTTCTTGAGCTCTTCCAAGGATGCTCTTTGAACTTGAGATGAGTTCATATTACCTTCTGAGGTGTCATATATGAATACAGTCTCAATGCTGACCTCGTCTGTCTTTGTGTTTTGGTCTTTGTCCCCATAACAAGATTATATGATTTTTGCTCTTCTGGTTTGCTTCTTGCTCATGATGATTGGCTTTATCCTGCCTTTTAAAATGGATCTCTGCTTCTTGATCACAGGGGCCTCTGTCCCATGTTTCTTGTGTCTGTATTTTCATGCTTTGTGTATTGTGTCCTCTGGTCCTTTCAGCTAGAAGCTAGAATGCTGCAGCTTACCTGGTGCTGAGTTGCCTGGTGTGTGCCAGGGCTAAAGCCAAGTAAAATCTTTTTGAGTTTCTCCAGGGTTACCCTGAAGCTCACTGTGTGACGTGTATGGGAGTGGTTGTCTGGCAGCAGGAGGGCTTCTCCTACCCTGAGCTAGAGCACAGGCAGACTCAGTAGCTGGTGATCCACCATCTGCACTGGTGTCTGCCCACTTCCACTGGTTGTGGTAAGGCATGTGTGGTGTCCTGGTGTTGATGTTTATGGGTTCCAATCTCCTGGGCCTCAGGATCTCTTCTTGGTTTGCTGAGGTGGAGCCATCTGGGACAACTGTGGTTCTGCACTGGCCCCCTTCATCCACTGTAAGAGGGAACTCACCTTGATGATTTTTCTAGTCTCTGAAGCTGAGACTGTTTACCCCTTTGGCTGATCCCACCATTTCAGAATTTAGTGGGGCAGTATTCTATGGGTTTTTCAAGGTCAACAAGGGGAAGATGAGAGCACTTACAATTTACTCCACCATGTAGGCTCCCAGAAATTCATGTAGCAGACTTTGGAACATTTAATCTGTGGACTGATAGTCTCAGGAGTGCCTGCTGCTTTTGCCTGGAGTCCTGTACTTCTGTCTCATTCAGTTCTGCTGCACTCCCATCCTGTGATGATATGTTTGAGGATCTGCACTTCTGCTTCTGCTTCAGTCTACCCTGCTGGTTCGTGCTGTTCTCTACTATGGTGGAGTCTGCACTGGTGCAGCTTATGTGCCTTGTGCTCCCCCTTTCCCATGTAACAGATTCTTCTCATCAACGTTCTGGGCTGCTCTCATATTAACTAATGCAAAGTGAAATGAAAAGAACCAGGAGAACAGTAATAGCAGTATTGTAAAGAAAATCAATTTTGAAAGACTTAGTAACTCTATTTAGCATAATGACCAATCACAGTTCCAAAGGACTAATGACAAATCATACCATCCATCTCCAGACAGAGAGCTGATGGACTCAGAGTCTAAGTTTAAGCATATTTTCTTTCTTTCCTTCCTTCCTTCCTTCCTTCCTTCCTCTGAAATGGCTAATGTGAGAATTTATTTTGTATGGCTATATATATTTAAAATGAGTTTTTTTTTTCTTGCCTTCTCAATGAATAGAGTAGGTGGAGGTTAGAGTGAGAATTTAGAACTGAAAACGAAATAAAATTGAATTAAAAAAAGAATACATTCCAGGTACACTCAACTGGAGAATTCAGTTGACACTAAACAATTAATGACAAATCTTTGTCTTCAGCCAGTCAAGCAATTACAGAACTACATAATATTACTTTTATCTGAGACACATCTGTCCATCTTTTCCACAAGAACAGCATGAGAGATTTAGTCAAATGTTTTTCTAAAATTTGGAAATATTCTATCAACAGCATTTCCTTGATTTGCCAATCTGATAACTCTGTCAAAAATCCAACAGACACTTTAAAGTGATTATGATGTTAAAGGGCCTGTGTTGGATAATATAGATATAGGTAGAAATTAAAATTAATTTTTACACTTGGGGAGCATTCACATGACTTAAGGAATTCCAGCAAAAGCCAGGAGCAATACCAACTTTAGACATGAACTTTGTTAGGTCATTGCTATGTGGTAACTCAGCTAAGCCTTAAGCCAAAATCTCCTCCCCTTTCCTACTCACAGGGCTTATGTGTATGTCTGTGTGTGTGTGGGCTGTTGGGGATTATGCCCTGAAGAGTTGAAAGAAATGCTTATGTGCTTATTATTATATCTTTGAAGTATTTATACCTTTGTAAAAACCAATTGATGTTAAGTGATTAAATGGAACACAGATGATAGTCACTGGGACCCTAAATATGGAGGGGAACATAGTTGGTGGAGATTTGATCTGACAGCAGAGAAGATAAATTTCTACTAACTCCTCAGAGTATTCTAGAACAATGAGAGATATAGGCAACAGGCCTGGCCCTGAGAAAGTGGGGTCAGAGCATACATGTTACATTACAATGTAATATTTGAGAGTCATCTAAATAGGTATGATGACTGAACTCATAGTAATTGATGATCAGATCATCAATAGAGGGCATTGAAACAGAAAAGAATGGAACCCATGACAGAGTCTTGAAGGGATGTTGATGATAAAAGGATGGGGAATAGATAATGGTCCTTCAAAAGGAATTAGAGGAATGGTCAGACAGGAAAGAAGGGAATCAAGAGAGTAGTGTCATAAAAATCTATGGAGAAGAGAATGTCCAGGGTTATCAGGAGTGTCTGATGCTGGACAGAAGTCAAGCAAGGTGAAGATTAAGAAAAGGTCATTGAATTTAGCAATTAATATATCATTAGTAACTTTGGAAAAGGCAGTTTCATTTGAGTGGGGGAGATTCAAAACCATATTGCAAAGACTCACAAAGTAAATGGGAATGAAGTGGAGCCAATGAATACAGATAACTTTTTTGAAGAGGTTGACTATGAATATTAGGAAAGGTAAGGATGATAGCTTGAGAAGTTGATATGGTCAAGAGAATATTTTTTTAAGGGCAGTGATTTATGGGCTTGCTTGTGGGCCTCAGAGCAGGAGGTAATCGTAGGTAGGGAGAGACTGAATATTATTGAACAATAGAGAATAATTGGGGAAGCAATTTGCTAGAAGAAGCAGAAAAGAATATTCATCATTTTGCATGTATGTATCCATCCATCCATCCATCCATCCATCCATCCATCCATCCATCCATCCGTCCATACATCCATACATCCATCTATCCATTCATCCTTCCATCCACCTAACTGTCCATCCATCCATCCATCCATCCATCCATCCATCCATCCATCCATCCATCCATCCATCCATCCATCTATCTATCTATCTATCTATCTATCTATCCATCTATCTATCTATCTATCTATCTATCTATCTATCTGTCTATCTATCTATCTACCTACCTGTCTGTCTGTCTGTCTGTCTATCATCATCATCATCATCATCATCATCATCATCATCATCATCATCATCATCTATATTTTATTAGTAATTTTATTTTTATATCACAGTAACTTCTAGTTGTGCTTTTGTTTCTCCTCCTCTCCTCAGGAACTTTCCTTAGCAACAAAGAAAAACACCTGAGGTGATGATGACATCTAGCAGAAATGACAACATTCTCATTTCTATCAAATTAAAGGATGGAGATACGCTTCCTTCTCTGTTCTCCAGAGCCAGGAATGCTCATTGTAATCTCACAGTGCTGGGCTTCGTTTTTAGCATTCTTTTAATTTAAGTTGTTGCAGTCATTGTTTACATTTTTTTTTTCATTTCTGCTCAGTTTGTGCTGCAGCAATTCATTCCTAAGATATAGGTCTTCTTACTTTCCTCTGATTTCCTCATTTTTTTCTTGCTGGCACAATAGTAATCCAGTGCTATATACCACAATTTGTAGTCACTCCCCAGAACACAATTTGTTTCAAATTTTTGTTTTTGTGATTTTTTTTTGTTCCCACAAAAAAACATTGCTATGGTTACTTTTGTATATATGATATCTTCACTTCTATCCTTGCTCTTCTTGGGTCATATGTCCAACAATGGAGTATATTCCAGGTCAAGGATATAAACAGTTCAACAACTTTTCTTATGTAGTTCCAAATCATTTTCCTAGCACAGTCAGACAATGTTTTAGTGTGCCATTTATAGTTTATCTCCAACATCAATTATTATTGTCTTTCATTGTCTGTGCCATCTAGGTCATAATCTATGCTAATTTGCTGAGTGTGAGACCAAATTTGAACTCAAGTCCTCCTGACTCCAGGGCCGGTATAAGACCTAACTGCCATTACCTGTTCATCCTTTACTGGGTCTGCACATTCTCCGCAGTAACCTGGACATCCTTTGTGAATCTCTGCAACCCCTATAAGTGCTTTGCCTCCCTTGCCTCTTCTGCAGAACATGTGCATTCTTTAGAGAGGGAAATGTATTCTCTGGAAATAGAGGCACATTATCAGTAGAACCTGGGCACCCTCCTTAAGGTTCCTCTATATTCTCCATCAAGTGTCTGGACATCTCTTTCAGAGCCTGTATATGCTTTGTATGTCCTGTCTAAGGACCACTGCAAATATTGTAAAGAGATTCTGCCTCATCAGGCACAATCTATGAAGCATTGTATGCCGAACCTGTACATCCTCTGTACATTTCAGTGTAACCTTGTCAGGATCTGTGCATTGTCTTTGTAGATCCATATCAGCTCTGCTTGGCTTTTGTATTCACTTTAAGAACATATACATATTTAAATGCTTTGACACATTTTGCTGAGGTCTATGAATCCTCCTTAAGAACCTCTGTAGGCTTGCCAGGGCCCCATTGCTTTCAGGGTTTTAGGTTGGCCATGTATCACTGTGGGGGACTGGAAAGAAAGCACAGTGATATGACCACAGGAACACCTGGAACAAAAATATGCCAGCAGTTGGAGGGGATGGGGGCTGTGGTAGGGACACTAGGGACTTATAATCATGCAGACCTACCTTGATGCCATGATCCCTGAAACCTTGTTCAGCCTGGAGGCAACCTCTCTGGCTGCAGATCACCTGGGGTAGAATGGAGGGAACAGTGTTGCAGATGAGAAATGGGGGCCTTGAAGCAGGAGTCCAATAAGGTAGAGCCCTTGTAAAGCTGAAGTGGCCAATATCAGACCTTGGCTAATTCTTTGGAGTGTTTCCAGCTTTTTCCTTCCCCCAGCATCCTTTTGGATAAGCAACTCCCAGTTCCAGTTACTTTAGGGGACAAAAACCCTTTATGCAGTTGAAATATTGTCATGAGGAATAGGAATTATGCTTGGTTTTCTCTTGGTTCCAGAAGACCGAACTGGATGCAAGTTTCAAATGGGCTGATTTTGGCTCAGTCTAAGGGAAAAACCATCAAAAATGTACTGAAACTGAATGGGTTTCCCTGTGGGATAGTGATTCTTTATTCCTAAAGGACTCCAAGTTGAGGCTAGAGGGATAGGTGTTAGGACATTGGTAAAGCTGTAAAGGAGAGTCTTGTTTAGTTACAAGTTCATCAATTCCGTCTTTAACACATTACTTATATCTACCGCCTCCTCTCTGTCGCCATTTCTATCCCATAACACAGGCACTCAAAGCTATATACTTGTATCATTGTAAAAATCTCCCAATATATGTTCCTGCTTCTGTTCTATTACTTGTCTGATTCATCCCTCACTCCCCTATCATGCTAATCATCCTTTTGCCCAAAGCCAAGTTCATTATCTTTCTTCCTCAAACCTAATCCTTCTTTTGACTTTGCTAATCTGTCTATGGTATCATCATTTACTTTCCAATGTTGGCTACTTTCTGATTATCTTTAACTCTTTTCTCTTCTCCATCACCTACGTCCAATGAAATGAATGTTTTCCACCTTTCATTCCAGGCCTTCTGAAATATTCAAAGATTTCTGGGCCTTTCTGGACAAGACACATATTCTTTGGACAGAGTGACTGTGAAAAGCTGAGAGGCCAGTGTCACCGGCTGGAATTGGTGGCACTAATGAAGGCTCAAATCAAGGTTTGCCCGCTGCTGAGTAAACCTGAAAAAACATCATGAAAGATCATGGACAAACTCAGTAGAATGTTCTTGGCTTGATCAATCTTTCTTTCTCTAAATGAAGTCTTTGCAAAAATAAAATCAACCTCTTGTTCTGATCACTTGAGAAGGGGAAAGAGCTTTACTCATGATGAAATCAGTGGATCAGTGGGATCACATATCCAGGAGGAAAACACCTACCTCATTGCTAGAGGTCTGTCAGAGAGGCTCAGGGGATGACTTATTTTATGTGTTGTAGAAAGGATAAGATTGTTTGACCACACTCCTCACCTTCACCCCAGATATGCCACCAGTTTTGGAACCTTGTCATTTCTGCCTCCATAATATCTCTTGTATCTGTCTTCTTCTCTCTAATCATGTATCTACTAGCGAAGTTCAAAGGGCATATAGGAAGTTCAGGGAGGACTAACATCCTTGGTGTTAGGGTTTTTCAAATGCTTTTCAGAGCTGTTCATCCACTTTTGGTGTCCATCTGTCACCCAGCTTTCACTAGTGAATCCAAGAAGCTGCAGTGAGCACAGTGGCCATACCCTAATAAAACTGTCTTGGCAGACATTCTAAATCAGGTTGAGGGTTATCTACAGTCCTCATACCCATTGGTGAGTTAGAAGGATGTCTATCCAAAGCATGTGAAGACTTCTCCCAGTGGAATAGAATGCTCTTCAGATGAATGTTGTGCATCTATAAGCACCAAATTGGTAGCTCCTTTGAAGCTATATGCTTCCTTTTCTGAGATAGAGTTATTTAAGTTTTGTTTCTGTACTTCTGCTAGTTTGAGTACTTAACATTTTTTGAAGGATAACTTTATTTCTTTTATGTTTTTGGTTTTGTTTGCATTTTCATTTTTTTTAATATATAATTTATTTATTTTTCTGTTCTTTAAATTCACTCCTACAAGAATTTAAATTCAAAATTTTCTCTCCATCTATGCACATTTCTCAGTACAGGACAACATGAACCCCATCCACCCCTTCTTCCAGTCTGTCCCACCTTCTATTACCCACCCTTCTTCCATCTCCCATCCCCTCTATTTTCTTGTATGGAAAAATAGATTTCTATACTCCACTTACTGTACAACTTATTTTCCAGCTGCTTGCTAAAATAATTTTAAAATTTCATTCTTAAAGCTTTGAGTTCCATATTCTCTCCCTCCCTCCCCACCCACCCCCATTAAGAAAACAAGCAATTCAATATAGGTCATATATGTGTAACAATGAAAAGCACTTCCATAATAGTCATGTTGAAAAAGTCTAACCATATTTCATTCTGTCCTATCCTTGCCTTCATTTGCTCCATTTTTTCCCTTGACCTGTCCTCCAACAATAGTGTTTGCTTCTGATTATCCCTTTCCCCAATTTTCTGTCCCTTCTATTTTCTTCCTTCTTCCATCCCCTTACCCCTTGCCTTCCTGCAGAATAATGGATTTCCATATCCAATTGAGTATGTTATTCCCTCCTTAAGTCAAATCCCATGACAGTAAGACTCAATTATTTCCTTTCATTTCCCCCCTCTTCCCTCCATTGTAAACCTCTTTCTTCCCTCTTTTATGTGACACAACTTGCTACACTGTACCTCTCCCTTTCTCTTACTCCTAGTACATTCCATTCAACAGAAAATTTTTATTTATTTTAGGTATTCTCCCTTCATATTCAGCTCACCCTGTGCCCTCTGTCTATATGTGTGTGTGTGTGTGTGTGTGTGTGTATGTATATATATATATATGTATATATATATATATATATGTATATATCTATATAGGTATATCTATCTATCTATGTGTAGGTATATACACATACACACATACACCCATGTGCATATACAAACCTGTACATATATAATATGCACATACATGCATATCTTTACACATCTACATATACATACATACACACACATGTATGTATACATATATACATACATACATACCTTTTAACTACCCTCATACTGAAAAAGGTCTCATGTGTTTCAAATAACATCTTTCCATGTAGGAATGTGAACAGGTCAACTTTAATGATTTTCTAAAGACTTCTTTTTCCTGTTTAACTTTTCATGTTTCTCTTGATTCTTCTATTTCAAAGTAAAATTTTCTATTCAGCTCTGGTCTTTTCAACCAGAATGCTTGGATGTCCTCCATTTCATTGAAATTTCATTTTCCCCCCTGAATTATTATACTCAGATTTGCTGAGGAGATGATTCTTGGTTTTAATCCTATCTCCTTTGACCTCTGGAATATCATATTCCAAGGCTTTTGATCCCTTACTGTAGAAGCTGCTAAATCCTGTGTTGTCCTGATTGTATTTCTACAATACTTGTATTGTTTCTTTCTAGTTGCATGTAATATTTTCTCCTTAACCTGGGAAATCTGGAATTTGGCTACAATATTTCTAGGAGTTTTCCTTTATTAGCCCTGTCAGGATATAATTGGTGAATTCTTTTCATTTCTATTTTTCCCTCTGGTTCTAGAATATCAGTGTAGTTTTCCTTGATAATTTCTTGGAAGATAATCTGTAGACTCTTTTTTTGATTACAGTTTTCAGGTAGACCAATAATTTTTAAATTATCTCTCATGGATTTATTTTCCATTTCAGTTGTTTTTCCAATGAGATATTTCATATTGTCTTCTACATTTTCATTCTTTTGGTTTTGTTTTATAATTTCTTGGTTTCTCATAAATCATTACCTTCTATCTGTTCCATTCTAATTTTTAATGAACTATTTTCTTGAACGAGCTTTTGAAAGTCCTTTTCCATCCAGCCAATTCTGCTTTTTAAAGCAATCTTCCCTTCATTGGCTTTTGAAACTTCTTTTGTCATTGGGGTTAGTGTCTTTTTAAAGGTGTCATTTTCTTCAGCATTTTTTTGGATCTCCTTTAGTAAGTTGTGGACATGCTTTTCGTGATTTTCTTGCGTCATTCTCATTTCTCTTCCCAATTTTTCCTCCACTTCTCTCATTTGATTTTCAAAATCCTTTCTGAGCTCTTCTATGATCTGAGACCATTGCATATTTCTTTGCAGGTTTTGGTTGTAGAAGCCTTGACTTTCATATCTTCTTTTGATGGTATGCTTTGTTCTTCCTCATCTGAAAGGATGGAAGAAAATGCCTTTTCATCAAGAAAGTAACCTTTTATGTTCCAATTTTTTTCCCATTTCTTGGACATTTTGCCAGTTAGTTACTTGACTTTTGAATCCTTTTTCAAATGGAGGGTAAGCTCTAGGGAGCTGTAAGTTCTCTGTTCCTTAAAGGTGGCAGAAACAAGGAAGAGGAATTTACTCCTGCCTTGGCCTATGCTCTTGTCTGTGAGCAATCACAAGCACTCTTTTCTGCCCAGCATCTGCGAGTAAGTTTCCCTCTCCACAGCCACCACTAGTTCCTACCATGCCAGCACCAGTGCTCCTCCTCACCCCAGGACCACCGCTCAGGGCTGAGATCCAGATCAGCTGCTCAATTCCTCCAGGGTCTTTAGGTCAAGGGCTCCAAAAGTGGATGCAGCCACAGTGACTAATGCCATCCTGAGGCTGGGGCTGGGGCCAGACCCATGCCCCACTTTCATCTAGGTGAAAGAGCTTTCTTTCTGACATTTGAATCTGTCTTTGGTGTTTGTGCACACCCTGAAGTCTGCTCCAGTCCTGTCCATGTAACGCAACTAAGGCTGGGCTGCACACTGCTCTGAGCCTGGTGTGATAGACCTTACCTGTGGGCCTCCCAGGTTATTTTGGGCTGGAAATCTCCTTCACTCTATTGTTTTGTGTCCTCTGCTGCTCTAGAATTTGTTTAGAATCATTTTTACAGTTATTTTATGGGCTAAGGGGACAGAAGTAGGTCCTTCTATTTTGCCATCTTGGCTCTTTTCCCCTCTGCTTTTGTTTGCATATAGCTGCACTGCATGTTCTGATCATTGTTCTTATTTCTTCTGACTTTGTTATGATCTTCCCTCACTTATTTACTATTTTATTGATTTGATTTGATTTTTTTTAAAGTCTAATTATCTAAGAGTTTATCCACTTTGTCTTTTCAAAGAACTAGCTTTTAATTTTGTATATCACTTCTAGGTGGGTTTTTGTTCACAAATTATCTATTTCCCCTTTTAATACTTAATAGCTCCTCTTCTGGGCTTATTTTCAATTTTTTTGTTGGGTTTCTAGTTTTCAAAATTCGTATTTAGTTAGTTAATCCACTGTTTTATTAATATATGATTTCCCTCTGAGCACTATACTAGCTACATCTCAAATATTTTTATATTTTGTTTATTCATTATAATTTTCTTTTATATGTTTATTAGTTATCTATTTCTATAATTTGTTCTTTGACAACTCATTAGTTAAAATTTTATTGCTAAGTCTCCATTTGCGTGTATATCCTTTGTTGGTGGTCCTTGAATCAATTCCTGTTTTTATTACATCATGGACTTTAATTACGTATGGATTATTTCTCAATTTTTGCATTCGTTTGTAATATCACAGAGATACTGACATGGTCAAGTTTTGTAAAAATTGTACATGGTGTAGATAACAGCACAATAGTGATGGGAGACTTAAATATTATTCTATCACTTTTGGATTGGTCTAAATAAAGGATAAAAGAAAAGGGAAATACAGAACTGAACAAATTTTTGGAGAAGCTAAACTGAAAAAAAAACTTATAGTGTCTTCCAAAAAGGACAGCAAAATAATATAGATATTTCTCTACACCATGTCAGCATTCCATCCACTGGACCTCTAGCTGCTCTTAGTGTAGAATAGTCTTATGTTGTTCAAGTGACCTTTCCATTGTATCTGAAAGATTTTCCTCTTCATCACTTGTGGATCTTATTGTTTATGAATTAAATTGTGTCGATATTTTTTTCCAGAAAATCCTCTCTTTTTTGTATTGTTTTAACATCTCATTGGTGATCCCTTCTCCTCCCCCCCACCTTTTTGGGCATCAACTCTTCCCCAGATAAAAGTCCTCCCTTATAACTAATGAATGTGGTAAGCAAAACAAATCAAAATATTGACTATAGCTACAAATATGTGCTTCTTTATATTCTTATAGTCTATTACCTCTCTGTCACAAAAGAGGATGCATTTACATCAGTCCTAATTGGTCACCACATTAAAGCCTTGAATTTTTTCGTAGTTTACATGATTTCCATTATGCTAGTTATTTGTATAAACTATTCACCTGGTTCTGTTCACTTCACTCTGTATTAATTCATACAAGTCTTCTCAATTTTCTCTGAACCTCTCATATTCCTCTTTCTCACAGCACAACAATATTCCACTATATTCATATGCCATGATTTGTCTAGTCTTTTTCCAATTTATGGGCACCCACTTTTTTTTCTGTTTCTTTGATACAATGAAAAAGTGCTTCTGCAAAGTTTTTTGTACCTATGGGTCTATCCCCTATTTGTTCTCTTCTCCCCACTTTCCCATTCATTCTTCTGTGCAGTGTGACTATGTACAACTATCATAGCCATTTGGGGCCATAAAACCAAGAGACGATCTATGGTAGGTCACTGGAGGGCTTTGAGAACACACAAGGGCACAACAAATAGACTTGGAATATCAAGATAAGAAACTATAAAGTTTGCCAGTTTCTATAAGGACCAGCAATGGTAGAAATGAAATATTATGTATGTACAAGAGAAAGTAGGAGAATTTTGTTGGAGAAAAATATCATGTATTGTCAATGAGATTGAAAAAAGTTGTGAAGAGCTTTAAATCTATAACAGAGATAATTATATTTTATCCTAGTGGCACAAGGAGCCCCATGAAGCCTCTGGAGTGGGGAATGGTCAGAACTTTAGGAATAACAATTTGTCAGTTCTTTGAAGTATGCTTTGAAGAGGAGAAAGACTGGATACTAAGAGATCAGTTAGGAGGTCACTGCAAAAGTCCATGAGAAAGGTGATCAGGGCCTGCCTGAATTGGAATGGTTGTGGTGAGAGTAGAAATAGGAAGCTGAAGAAATGTACAGCTAACCTTTACAAGATTTGGCAACTGCTAACAAGACTTTGAGTTAACAATCAAATTTGAATAGGTTTCTTATTTTGCAGTGGGGTTTGGATTCTTAGAATGGCAGTTTGTCTGTTCTGTGTGACACAGGTATTCTCTCTTAACATCAAAGAATTGTATTCATTTCCCCTAGGATTAAAGGTCAAAAAAAAAATAACAACAATGCCATTTGAAACCAGCGAGAGTGGAGAGGGAGCAGAAGAGGCTGGAAGAAACAAGGTTTTGGTTGAAGCCTGAGTCAAGGTGTTGGGGAAACACAGTGATGCATCCGCTGAAGTTCATACTACAAAAACCACTACTGGGTAAAGGTGGAGTTTTGGAACTGAACAGGGTTAGTAGGGACTACCATCAGGCAAGGAGTAGGTTTATTGCAAAGTTCTCTTTTCTATTCATCAGCACAAGGAGAAAAACCTGGTTATTAATAAATATTATTTAGACACTAAAATATTTTAATTTTTCTTCATCTATCATTTCCTTTCTAGTTACACAATTTGCACCCAAATGTAGCTTCTCATTAATTCTTTTCTCCTTCAGTTGTCTCCACTTTCCAATATTTACAAGTAGTTCCCTATTGTACTATGACTTAAAGGCCAAATGCAGAACTCATGAGCTAAGAATGACTTTTAGATTTTAAAATATAGTGCAGGAAAGGAGACAAGATGTTAGAGTAGCAGGGACAACCCAGCTAAACTCTTCCATATTCCACTTCAAATAACCTTAAAATAACATTTCATTGATTATTGGATTGGCAGAACCAGCAAAAGTTTGGGATAAGCCATACTTTCAGTCCAAAATGACTCAGGAGGTTGGACAAGGAAGCTTATGATACTAGGGTGGGCGCCAGCCTCGAGCACATATGCAGCAACATCAGAGGTCAGCCTTGGAGGTGACTGTCACAGTGTCTGCAGAAATTCAAGAACTCTCAGCCCAGAGATTGTAAGGAGATTGGATACTTCATCAGAAAGAGATTACAGAGGACACTTAGCCAACACTGGGTACAGGACCAGGTTCTGTATGTTAACTCAGTTGCCCATGTGCAGTTCTCTGTTGCATTTTTTAGGGTGGAGTGGAGCACCTGTGGTCAGTCACAAGGGAACAGAAGCCTTGGTCAGATATCCAGGGTAGAGAGGAGCATTAGTACTTGTGACTGCAGGGAAGGAGGAGTCTTCCTGAATAAAAACCAGAACACAGGTCAGGGAACTTATGACTATGCCTCTTCCAGATTAACACCACATTGGAAGTGCTAGAAAACACCCAGATCCCCAGAAGTAGCTCCAAAAATATCAACACAAAAAAGCCTGTAGTTTAGAATAGTGCCTTCACACCCCAAAATGAACAGAGCCCAACTTGAATAAAACAAAGTTTTAAATCAAGAGATAGTCTGAAAAAATGAGCAAACAACAACAACAACAACAACCACAACAACCACAACAACAACAGAACCTGACCATAAAAAGCTACTGTGGTGGCAGGGAAAATAAAAACACAGATGTAGAAGACAACAATGTAAAAGCATCTACAAGCAAAGAGTCAAAGGAAAATGCAAATAGGACACAAGCCCAAAATAATTCCTCTAAGAACTAAAGAAAGATGCTAGAGTAGTAGAATAAAATTGGGAAAGAAATGAGAGTGATGGAAGAAAATTATGAAAAGAAAATTCTTAGCTTGACAAAAGAGCCACCAAAGGTATTGAAGAAAATAACACCTTAAAAAACAGAATTGGCCAAATGGTAAAAGAAGTACAAAATCTCACGAAAGAAAATAATTCCTAAAACATAGAAATGAGCAAGAGGATATTAATGACTCCATTAGACATTAGGAAGTACTAAAATAGAGTGCAAAAAGAGTTTAAAAATAGAAGAAAATATGATATATCTCATTGAAAAAAATTAACCTGGAAAATAAATTTAGGAGAGATAATTTAAGAATTATTGGACTGCCTAAAAGGCATAATCAGTGAAAGAGCTTGAACATAATATTTCAAGAATATTTTTAAGGAAAACTGACCTAATATCTCATATCTAGATGGTAAAATAGTAATTGAAAAAATCCACCTTCTGAAAGAAGCCCCAAAATTAAAACTCCCAGGATTATTGTAGTCAAATTCCAGTGACCCCAGGTCATTGAGAAAATATTACAAGCTGCTAGACAAAAACCATTCAAATAACATGGAAGCAAAGTCAAGATCACACAAGATTCAGTAGGTTCCATTTTAAAGGGGCAGAGGAATTCGAATACGATATTCCAAAAGGCAAAGGAGATAGGTTTACAACCAATATTAACCTACCCAGCAGAACTGAATATAATCCTTGAGGAGAAAAAATAGATATTTAATGAAACAGAGAGCTTTGAAGCATTACTGGTGGAAAGACCAGAATTAAACAGAAAATCTTACATTCAAACACAAGACTCAAGAAAAACACAAAAAGGAAAATATGAAAGAGAATTCATAAGGACTTAGTAAGGTTAAACTGCTTACATACCTTTGTGAGAAGATGATAGTTCTAATTCGTATTAATTTTATCATTATTAGTGAAGTTAGAAGAATTCTATATAGATAGAAGGCATGAGAGTGAGTTGATTATGTTGGGATGCTAAAAAACAGTGAAAGTGTGAAAACGAGAAATGCTCTGGGAGAAGAGGAATGGGAGAAGAATAATGGGAAAATTATATCATGTGAAAAACACGCAAAGAAGAGTTTTTACAATGGAGGGGAAAATAAAGAGGGACAGTGGGGAACATGAACCTTACTTTCATTAAAATTAGTTCAAAGGGGAAGAATATACATGCAGATTTAGGGAACATAAAGCTCTATCTACTCAACAATGAAATAAAAAGTGAAGGGTGTAAGAGAAAGAGAAGGTGATAAAAGGGAGGGAGGATTAAAAGAGATCATGGTCAGAACTGAAATGAACTTTTGAGGAGGGGACAAGGTAAAAAGAAAGAGAGAGAGAAGAATAATCAGAAGAAATAAGATGGAGAAAATTACACAGTAATCATAATTGTGACTATAAATGGGATGAACTCACTTACAGAACAGGAGTGGATAGTAGAACAGATTAGAGACCAGAATCTAATATTTTGTTTACAAGAAACATGTGAAACAGAGAGACAGGAGACAGAGCCAAAGTGTCACGGTAAAGGCAGAGACTCTCTTGATGTCCAACTGCCTACAAATACCTTTAAAAATGACTCTAAACAATTTCTAGAGCAGCTGAACCCGCAACAACATGGAGTGAACAAACTTTTATAGCCCAAGTTAACTTGGAAGGGTGGCAGAAAAGGTTTCTTGCACCAGGATGAGAAAGGAGTGCAGTCTAGTACAGGCTGCACCGGCACAGACTGGGCCCCAACAAATGTAGAGATGACCTCTGGGTGACTGAATCACTAGCAGTAGTGGCAGTTTCTAGACCCCTGAGTCCACAGATGCCAAAGACAACTTAGAAGGTCTATAGGAAATGTCTGTTACACCTGGGTAAGAGTAGAGTGTAGTCCAGTCAAGTCATACCAGCACAGCCATGGCCCCAGCAAACCAGGAGCTGGCCTTGAGAGTGACTGAATCAGCAGTAGTTGCTTCCAGAGCTCTCAGCCGACACATGGTAATGGAGTCACACAATTGGTCACAAGGAGATTGCAGGAGTCTTTTTGCTAGCACTATGGCAGGAATCTTGCTTTACCTAAACTCAGATCTAGATGTCAGCCCTGGGTAGCAGTCCCATGGCAAGGAGGAGCACTAGCATGGAAGAGCTTGTGGTGGCAGTAGAGTAGGGACCTTTCTAATAGTTTCAGGATAGAAAAAAGTGCTTGTGATCACTTACAGATGAGAGCAAAGGTCAGGAGAGTAGTAAACACCCCCTCCGTGGATCATAACACCTTGGAAGAACTGAAAACTTACATATTCCTAACAGTGTCTGTGAAACAGGTGCACAAACCCGCAAAGCTTGGTATAGTGTGCCTTTCAATTTGCATTTATTTGCCACCATAAAAAGAACTACTGTAAATATTTTTGTACTTGTGTGTCCTTTTCCCATTTTTATAATCCATTTGGGATATAAACTTAGAAATAATATTCCTGGGTCAAAGAATATGCACAATTTTATAGCCCTTTAGTCATAGTTCCAAATTGCCTTCCAGAATGGTTCCAAAATACCTTGAAGATCAGTTCATATTGATGCTCCAATTTTTCCACATCTTCTCCAACATTTATCATTTTCCTGTTTGTCATGTTAGCCAATCTGATAGATGTGATATGGTACCTCAGAGTAGTTTTGATTTGCATTTCTCTAATCGATAGTGATTGAGGGCATTTTGTTTTATGTCTATAGAAAGCTTTAATTTCTTTATCTGTAGATTGTCTATTCAAATCTTTTGTTCATTTATCCGTTGGAAATGCCAACTGCCCTTTCAAGAAAAATTACTCAGTGCCCCCCGCTCCATATTTACTTTCTTTACCACTTTAATGTTTTTTTTTAAATTTTCATCCTTTTTAAAAAAGATATATATGTATATATCGGGTCTCTAGTGGTGCAGTGGAGAAAGCACCAGTGCAGGAATCAGGAGGACCTGAGTTCAAATCTCACCCCAGTCACTTGACACTCACTAGCTGTGTCACCTTAGACAAGTCACTTAATCCCAATTGCCTTGCCTCATCCTGGGTCATTTTCAGTCATCCTGATGAATATCTGGTCACTGGATTCAGATGGCTCTGGAGGAGAAGTGAGGTTGGTGACCTGCACAGCCCTCACTCACTCAAAACAAAGTCAAGTGCAAGTCATGTCATTATTTCTATGATGGCATGGTCTTCTTTGGCAACAAAGGACGAACACACACGTATATGTATATATATTTTAAAATGATGCATCTCAGATTTATTAATTTATTGTAAATTTGTGTACTTTTCCCTGCATTGGAATTTTGATGATGCAGTACTGTGTCATGTATCCATACAGTATCAAATTGTAAGCAAATCATTACACACACATATTCCTGCTGATGCATGCTGGACTTTCTGAGAAGGCACAACATGCTCACCTGCCACCATTTGCTTGTTAAGACCTGTTAGTAGACTTGACCTCTGATCAGTAATAATTTGGATTTTGTGTGTTTATTTGAAAAATAGCATAATCACTATGACTTTTGTTCTGTTATACAATAGATGAATCATGTGTGAATGATTTTTAAAAATTTTCTTTTTTCAGAAATTAAAGATATCTATAATCATATGAAAAAATGCTCTAAATCACTATTGATTAGAGAGATGCAAATCAAAACAACTCTGAGGTACCACATCACACCTATAATTTTGGCAAACATGACAGAACAAGAAAATGATAAATGCTGGAGAGGATGTAGGAGAGTTGGAACACTAATTCATTGTTGGTGGAGCTGCGAGTGCATCCAACCATTCTGGAGAGCAATTTGGAACTATGCCCAAAGGGCTACAAAAATGTGCATACCCTTTGACCCAGCAATATCGCTACTAGGACTGTATCCCCAAGAGATCATAAAAATGGGAAAGGGTCCCACATGTACAAAAATATTTATAGCAGCACTCTTTGTAGTTGCCAAAAATTGGAAGTCAAGGGGATGTCCATCAATTGGGGAATGGCTGAATAAATTATGGTATATGAATGTAATGGAGTACTATTGTGCCATAAGAAATGATGAACAAGAAGACTTTAGAGAGGCCTGGAAGGACTTATATGACCTGATGCTGAGTGAAAGGAGCAGAACCAGGAGAACTTTGTGCATAGCAACAACCACAGTGTGAGAGAGATTTTTCTGGTAGACTTGGAATTTCGTAATAATGCAAGAACTTCTTAAAAAAAAAAATCCCAATGGTGGTTCTCTAAGGCAAAATGCCTTCCACACTCAGAGAAAGAAATATAGAAGTCATTCACAGAATGTAGCAGATCATGTTTGTGTATGCGTATGTTTTTGTGTATCATGTTTTGATTTGTTATATGATTTCTTCCATTTATTTTAGTCCGACTACATAGCATGACTATAGTGAAAATGTACTCAATAGTAAAGTATATGTAGAACCTATACAGAATTGCATGCAGTCGTGGGGAGGGAGGGGGGTAGTGGGGGATAGGTGTGGGGGGGATAAAATCTCAATTGTATGGCAGTGATTGTTAAATATTTAAAAAAAAAATTTCTTCTTTCTTCATGCTTTCACTGCCCCCTTACTTTTAATCACCAGCCCTCAGTTGCACCTAAGGCTACTACCATCCACCCTGGGTTTTTTAGCACCTCTTAGGGGCAATATCATTCACTTTCAGAACCTGTGATCTAAAGCCTCCAAGAGAAATATGAATTGGTCTTGGACGATGGAAGAGTTCAAAAAGGATTTTGAAAATCAAGTAAGACAAGTAGAGGAAAAATTGGGAAGAGAAATGAGAGGATGCAAGAAAGTCATGAAAAATATGTCAACATTTTGGTGTAGGAGACAAAAAATACTGAAAAAATAACACCTTAAGAAACAGACTAGACCAAATGGTAAAAGAAGTTCAAAAGCTAATGAGAAGAAGAGTGACTTAAAAACAAGATTGGCAAAATGAAAAAGGAGGTGCAAAAGGTTACTCAAAAAAATGATTCCTTAAAATTAAGAATGGATCAAATAGAAGCTTATGACTTTATGAGAAATCTAGAAACAATAAAATAAAGCCAAATGAATAAAAAAGAAATAGAAGACAACGTGAAATATCTCATTGGAAAAACAACTGGCTTGAAACACAGATCCAGGAGAGTTAATTTAAAATTATAGAACTACCTGAAAGTCATGATCAAAAAAAGAGCCTAGAAATCATCTTTCAGGAAAGTATCATGGAGCCCAAAGGGCTGTAAAACTGCGCATATCAGTTTTACCAGTTTGATCCAGCAATACCATTACTAGGTCTGTATCACAAAGAGATCCTAAAGAAGGGATCAGGGTTCAAATGTACAAAAATAATTATGGCAGCTTTTTTTGGTGGCAAAGAATTATAAATTGAGGCAATGCCCATTGATTGGGGAATGGATGAACAAGTTGTGGCACATGAATGTAATATAATATAATACTATTGTTTTCTTAGAAATGATGAGCAGTATACTCTCAGAAAAACCTGGAAAAGCTTTCATTGGCTAATGCAAAGTGAAATTTGCTGTGTGCAAAGTACCAACAATAATGTAAGATAATGAGCTGGAAGTGACTTAGTTATTCTCAGTAATGTAATGATTCAAAACTATTCTGATAGATTTATGATGAGAAATGCTATCAAACCTCAGAGAAAGAACTGATGGTGTCTGAATACAGGTTGAAGCACATTTTTTTACTTTATTTTTCTTGAGTTTTTTTTTGTCAGTGTTTTCTTTTGCAATGTGACTATTACAGATGTATTTTGCATGACTACACGTGTATAACGCATATTGAATTGCTTGCCTTCTTAGTCGGGGGTGAGGAAGTGGTGAGGGAGGAAGTGAGAGAATTTGGAACTTAAAGTTTGAAAAATGAATGTTAGGAATTGCATCTAATTGCATTTTACATCTAACTGAGGAAAAAGAAAAGACTAAAGAAAAAGAAAAGAAACAGACACAGATGGATTAAAAATAAGAAACTGGAGCTACATCTGTTATGATTCAGCTGGGGTTAAAAAAAGATAGGAGTAATAATCATATTCTTAGAAAACACAAAAGTAAAAGTTGAATTTATTAAAACAGGTAATCAGAGAAACTACATTTTGCTAAGAAAGTACAATAGACCTGTGGTCGCCACAGGTCATATGACAATAAATTAATTTTAAAAAATTAGCCATATTTCTCTAATGAAAACCTCATTTCTTAATGATATGGGGAATTGAGTCCAATTTATAACAATAAGAGGCATTTCTTAACTGATAAATAGTCAAAGGACTTGAACAGGAAGATTTCAGAAGAAGAGAACAAAGCTATCTATAGTCAAATGAAAAAAATGCCCTAAATTACGACCAGTTGGAGAAATGTAAATTCAAACATGTCTAAGATACCACCTAATACATTATCATATTGGCTAATGTAGAATAAATTGACAAATGCTGGAAGGGATGTGGATAAATAATGACACCAATACATTATTGGTAGACTTGTGAACTGGTCCAATAATTCTAGTGACCAATTTGGAACTACGCCCAAAGAGCTAAAAATCTGAGTATATCCTTTGACCTACTAAGTCTGTAGCTCAAAGAGACTAAAGAAAAGGAAAAGGACTTATTTGAACAAAAATGATTTTAGCAGTTCTTTTCGTGGTGGCAAAAATTGAAAATTGAGTGTCCATTAGTTGGGGAATGGGGGAAAAGGTTGTTGTATGATATAAGAAATGATAAACAGGATGGTTTTAGAAAAATTTTGGGATACTTACATGGACTGAGGTAAAGTGAAGTGCACAGGACCAGGAGAACATTGCACACAATAACAATATTGTAATGATGATCAGCTGTGAAATACTTAGCTCCTGCGCAACTAGGCATTCGGGAGAGACCAAAATTAAAATAGACTAAACTTCTTCAGGCTGTAGATAGGATTTTAGTGGCTTGCTTTCCAAAGGTAAAATTAATTATTAATTTTTTCTCAAAAATGTTTTTGTTTTTATCGAGACATAATCCAGAAACTACAATCAATAAACACTCCTTGAGAAGTCACCTTCAGTAAAAGACTTCCCAGCAGCAATTTTTTGGAAATCTGGAAGCTAACCTTAGTAGCCACCTCACTTTTTGAGTTTACTTTCTTGAAAAACCCTTATTCCCCACTGAGATTTGTCGGCAATTTGAATGCTTTCATTTGCTTTTCTTTGGTGTCCAATTAGCTTAAGTCAGAATATTTTGATTCTAGATGTTGACAAATATTGAATTCCTTGAAAATGGCAATTATTTATTGGAGAAACAGGCAAAATATTTTGTCTCTCATGTAAGTGAACAATTATCTATTTGTCCACTCCAGATTAAACACTCTATGTTATGATTTGATATTTCCATTTCTTTCTGTTGCTAATTTGACAAAGTCGCCCCAAAACATATTGGTAGAACCAAAAAATCTCACAGCAACTGCTGATATAAAAAGAGATACTGAACTGAGAGTCTGACCTTGGAGAGAGCACAAAGCACTTGGATGGTGGCCTTGCAGGTAGAGATGGAAAGAAGCCCTCGTGTTGTTGCCACACATCTCAGAGCAGGAGCCAGATGCATTGGTATGTGCCTGGGTTCACTTTGGCCCTGTTCAATTCCAGTAACACACAAAAACATAACGTGAAGATATGACTCTTGCTCCTCTCAGCCTAGAGACATATTGACAATGGTTGTTTGCCACTGGTCATATGTCAAACAGGAGAGAGTGCACAGTGGCAACCCACTTGCCAAGTCACATCATGGGCACAATAGTGATTAATAGAAGGTGGGCTAAGTGGGACATGGACAAAGCATTTGTTAACATCTTTACCTTCTTTTATATCCTCTACATTTTTCAGGGACCACCCAAAATCTTTTGGCAGGCCATGAGTGACCAGTGGGTCAAATGCTGTGCAAGCCTGATTTAGGTACTTGGATCAATATGATGATCCTGGATAATTCCAAAGGACCCATGCTGAAAAATGTTATCTACCTCCAGAGAGAGAACGAATGAACTTTGCAGACTGAAGCATACTTTTCAAACTGTTTTTCTTGGTTTTTTTGAGCATGACACGTGGAAATGTTTTGCATAACTTCTTATGTGTAACTTACATCATATTGTCTTCTTAATATGTGGGGAAGGGATAGAAGGGAGAGAGAAAATCTAATAAAAGAATGTTCAAAAATAAAATCATTGAATCACAGTAAAGGTATCCATAACTTTTTTGAGAAGAAAAAAGAAGTCCCAGATGATAATTATTTCATCATATGAACTGATGATCTGGAATTAATTGAACTGGAGTTGGAAAACCCTTCCTGAATGCTCCATGAGCATCTGCAGAGGCTTTGCAGGAGCATCAGGTTCCCTTAAGTGGTTCACTGAAATATTTCCAGATACTTTGGGAGGATTAGTTGACTCAAATGTTCCCAAACTCCCCAGGGAGGTATATCAGTGCAAATATCCAACAACCCCCCACCCTCCTGAGACATTGGTCAGCTTTAGATTGAACAGGTGCCCACCAAGACAATGTTCCGAGGAGACATGCAGGTTAGTTATCTCTGGACAACTATAGTTGGTTCTTGAGTTTCTTCAGTCCTTCTTGACATTTGTTCAGTCTATGACCAGATCCCTTAATGGATCCCAGGCACTTTCTGTTTCAGGCCTTTTCCTATGTTACCTGAGTAAGCCCAGGGTTAGATCACTCATCTCACACAATGGAGGTGGTAAGGACTGAGGGTAATAAGTCATTAATGTAGTCACCCCAGAAGTCATGTAGAGGGATTATCTGAAGCCTTGCAAAAGGGAAGTCTTTTCCATATATCTAGCCTGCCTGAAGGCTTGCTGTGAAGTTGATCTAGAATATATATCTTGAGGACCTTTACACTTACCTGAAGACCTGTCCCTCGGCTTCATGATTTTGATGTGTTCTAATGGTCTTAACTTCAGGGTCTCTCACCTCATTTCCTGTCACCCTCATGTTCTTCTATCCTTCCTAAGGATGGTTCTGTGGAGAGAAGGGGTTTAGGTTATTTCCTGTGTCAATGTGAGCAGCTCCTGGGAAGATTTTGGTCCTGGAACAGAAGTGACTGTGTTGCCAGGTAAGTTTTCATGTTTTCTGGGAATGTGTGCAAGGGTGGGTAAAGCTTGACGGGGGATTTCATTCCATTGAATCCTGAAAGAGCTACAGGTATATTGGGATGGGGGAGCATTGAGGTGGGTTGATGGTTCAAGTCATCCTATGTCCTGAGGAGTGTTGTGAGTTTCTGTGACTAACACTATTTTCAGATAGACCCTCTCTCTTGCTCGCTCCAGGAAACCCCAATCCTGTCAGTCTCCCCATACCCATGAACCTCTATCTCCTCAGCCTTGAAATTCTTTTGACACTCAGAACCTCTGAAAATCTGGGAGGCATCTGACCCAGGGACAATTCCTATGATCCCAGGACCAACCTTGACCTCTGTGATTCCCTGGATGCCAACAACAAACTTGACCTTTCCTGATGCCATGGGTCATTTTTCCCCTACATCCTTTCCTCCATAGGTCTAAGGTGGTGGTGGGGAGATGGGTTAGGGTTGAGATATGAGTGAGTAAGGGGAATTAAAGCTCTATCTCAAAGGAAGAGGCATTGATGGATTGACCCTACTTACACCACCCCCATCTCTGATTCATTCAGTTGAACGGACAGAACTGATGGAGTCAGGGGGAGGCCTCCATTATGCTGGAAAGACCCTCGAACTCAAATGCCAAACCTCTGGTTTCCCGTTCAAGACAAGCAAACTTGGCTGGTATCTTTGGGCCCCTGGCCATGCCCCACTGTGGTTGACCAGTCTCGACAGTAGTTCTGCAGATACTGCTGAAGACCGAATCACCACATCCAGGGAGGACACTGGCAGCCGGATTTTCCTACAGATTGAGGGCCTGAACCTCAGAGATTCTGGTCAATACCACTGTGCAAGGAGGGTGGGCAAGGGAGATGACACAGACAAACTGGTCTTTGGTCGTGGGACAGATGTAACTGTGGAGCCTGGTGAGTGCCTCTACTACCCCAGACCTAAGAAAACCCTAAGATGTCAGGTCACATAATCAATCAGTGTGGGGCCTAGACCAGAAATAGGTTTTCCCATCTCCCCTGTCTATATTGCAGTGTATTCTGTGACCATGTATAGTTAACATTCTTACTCTGAGCTAAAATCCCTGGGGATGGATAGTGGTAGGTCATTAAAGAGCTTTGGGGTCACATCATAAGGCCCGTGGACTTGCAACACTCAGGAATCAAATCCTGAGACTTGTCAATGCAAGTGACAATGAGGAGGGGAGGAATTGGGAAGGGGAAAGGAGACTGTGGTCTGCGGGTCTGCATAAGCATGTGAGTTGGGGACATGGGAACCAGGCTGATGCTGGGGCAGGAAATGGGGCTGAGGTTTTTTTACAGTTACTTGGTCACATGAATTTGCTTCCCACATCTAGAACCAGCCTTAGGGGAAGGGGGCAGGAAAGTTGGGGGTAAAGTTTACTTTGCATAGTTATATGTTGGTCATATATGTGCCTTTCCCATATCTGGGGCTAGGTCCAGATAGAGGACAGGAAGCCATCATTTGATTACAGGACCTCAAGCCTCCCTATCACCCAGTGTGTTCATGATGAGGGATCAGGATTCTGTGGCCTGCCTGATCAGGAACTTCTACCCCAAGGAACTCAGTGTATCCCTGGACTCCCCTGGGGCTTTGATCTCAGCCCAGCCTCTTACTCTAATTCCCATGGCCAATGGCACCTACAGTGCTGTCCAGATTGGCAGGGTTGGTGAGAATGATACAGTAACCTGCTTAGTGAATCACCTTGGAAAAGTGATACATGTATCCCACCAGCCAGGTATGATTAGCCTCTGGATGACACAAATTGGGGGGAAGGATGGGGATACTTCAGTTTAAGAAGTGTGTATTCACTGAAGGACAGGTACAGGGATGTAAGGTGTGTCTGTGGAGAGGTATTACAGGGTGCTAAGCAAAGTCATAAGTTAGGGAAAAGGAATTAGAATGTGGGTCCTAAAATGGAAAGGAGTGTCATAGGAAAAGCGGTAATGATGCTACAGATAGGAATCCTGGTCTGGGGACTAGGTCTTGGATTGAAGGGGAGCAGCTAGGATCAGGACATGATCCTAGTCTGGAAAGATAGTTTCTGAAATGGAGGTGGGGGGGTGGTATACACTGGGGAGGCCAGTCCTGGGCTTACTGAAGATCAGAGCAGTGTCTGAGGATGTGTTTCTGGTTTCATATCCTACTGGACCAGACCCTGGGATTGCTTCTGAGCAGAAACCATCTTGTCCTGAGAAACATCTCATGGGTGAGTTAAACATTCATGGTGAAAATACACAACTAATGAGACTGAACCTGAGAGCCTCACATAACAGAAAAATGCAACAGCAACCAGAGGGGAAACTGACAAAGCCTGGAAGTTACCAAGAGGCAAATTTAGCTTTGATCATGTAAAGAATAATTTTCTGACTATTAGGACTGTTGAAAAGTGGAACAGGCCATCTGAGGAGGCCATGGAACCACCTCATTGTAGCATTTCAGCAAAGGCTGGATGAGACTTCTTAGGGGTATGTTGTAGAGGAAATTCCTTCTAGGCACAGGTTGGAGCAGTTAGCTACTCAGGTCCTTTGTAAGTGAAGTTCTCTGAATCTATAATCCTTCTGGATCTATGTGTCCTACTTTGATAATGGGATAGCCCAAGGTTCAGAGCAGCAATCAGCCCAGGTATGGAGTGTGTGATGTTCGACAGTTTGGATGTATCATAATTCCAGGTTCAAAGTATTACCCAGGTCTCAGGAAATGAGGTACTCCATAAACTGAACTGAGCCCAAATGCTCCTTTAAAATTCACTCTCTTGATAATTATTCCCCACAGTGATTACTCCAAACATCCTTTCTCTCCTCTCCATACCCTTATCTTCCACAGTTGTAGCAGATATCCTACTTCAAACAGAGCTTGTTAGTGTTTCCTTTAAACTTGTTCCTTCACTTGTTCCATCACTATTTCTGTCACTGTTATATTCACTTTTTATCCCATGCTTACATCATTCAATTTTTTTTATTTCCCCCCCCATCCAAGTTTCATATCAAATCCAAAATAATCTAACAAATATTTATTGAGCACTGATCTTGTGCAAGATATTAGGGGTTCAAGGGAAAAAATGAAAGACATTCCTTGCCTTCCCAGCAAAAGGGCAGATATAACATATGAACAGATAAATATACACATGATTATTTGAGAAGGGAAAGAGCCCCAATAATAAGGGGATGAGGTAAGACTTCCTGCTTGAATTGATTCAAGAACTGAAACTTGAAAGAAGTTAAGAATTCTAACAATGCAGGTGAGGAGGGAATGTATTCCAAACTGCAGGTGAGGGTAGTGGAGCTGGGAGATAGAATGCACATTGGGGGAACAGCAAATAGGCCAGATGGTTTAAAGCATGGAATGTGTGAAGGGGAAATAACGTGCATTAAACATGGAAAAGTAGATGAGAACAAATTGTAAAAGATTGCAATTTATCCTGGAGTCACTAGGGAGCCATTGAAGATTCTTGACCTGAGAAAATGACATGGCTAGACTTGTGTTTTAGGAAGATAATTTTGGCAATTGCAGATGACATATTTGAGATGGGGAGAGACTGGAAGCAGAAAAATTTATTAGGATACTGTTGTCATAATTTAGGTAAAAAATGAAGGGACCCTGATCCAGGGTGGTGACTGTATGAATGCATAGAAGGGAGATAAGACATAGAGAACTGAAAGGACATGATAACATACTGGATAAATGGGGTGAGGAAGGGGAAAGAAATTCAAGTTGTGAATCTGACTAATTAGAAGGGTGGTGGTTCCTTAACGTAAATAGAGAAGTTTAAAGGAAAGGTACACTTAGGGGTAAAAGAGATGAGTTCCATATCAGTCAGGCTCAGTTTGGAATGCCTATGATATACCTAGTTCAGGGGTAGGGAACCTGACCCCTAGAGACCACATGTGACCCTCTAGGTCCTCAAGTGTGGTCCTTTGACTGAATCCACACTTCACAGCACAAATCCTCTTAATAAAAAGATTAATTCTGTTTGGATTCAGTCAACGGACCTCACTTGAGGACTTAGAGGGCTATGTATGGCTTCATCCTAGGTGGACTCAGAAGATTTAAACTTGAATCTCATCTATGATACCTACTAGCTAAGTGACCATAGGCAAGTCAATTAAACTCTCTGAGTTATTTTTCTCATTGATAAAATGGCAGTAAGAACTGCAGTACCTATCTCATGGTGTTTTGGTGAAAATGTCATGAGATTTTGTGTAGATTGTTTTTCAAATCTTATAAGCCCTACTTAAATGTTAGCCAGGATTAATGTTTCCACTGCTTAGAGTGGGACTCTAGAATCCAGTCTGCCTCCCCTTGACTTTGACCATTGCCCTCTGCAGAAGGACCTGTGCAGGGAAACAAGCTTCTTCTCAGTGTGATGGGCCTGAGACTGCTATTCATGAAAACTGTGGCCATCAATGTCCTCTTCACTTTCATGGCTTTTATCTCCTGAGGTAAATGTCTAGCTCTGGCCTATCTTTCATTCCTTCTAGGTTCTCTCAGACCATTAATCCTGGTCTCCTGTCTCTGCAGATTCTCCTGTACTTCCAGCCATAGCTCAGCCTCACCCTTTTCCTCAGTCTCCATTCTGGCCCCTTATGGACTTTTCTGTCCCTTAGACCACTCCTTAGTCCCTTTGAGGTACACATTGTTTATTTCTCACAGAATCCTTCCTCACCTGTGAGGATTTCCCCACGACTTCCTCCTCACTCACTGTGCCCCATTTTCCTTTCAGCTCCCTCTCTTCTGTGGTCTCTTCTCTCTCATCTCAGATATCCCTTCACCCTCCTTCAGCTTGTCAGGCTCTGCTTCACCATGGTCTCATCTCTGCCCCCTCAGTATCCCCTCCATCACATTGCGTCTCCTTCTTCAGACTTGACCTTGAGGAAAGGAGAAGGGACATGGCAATGGGTTTGGCATCTGACTACTTGACATTTCACTTCTAAGTTCTGCTTCTCCAGGAAGAACTTGAGGAAGAAGGTCTGAGAATTTGCCACATGGATTCTGGATCTCTCTGCAGACCCCAGAATGACCTCTGCATGAACTCAACTGCATGAAGACAACTCTAGAATGAACCCAAGGATCCATAATTATCCCAGTTATCTTTAATCAGCTTTAAACTGCAGACTTTTTATTCTGGGTCCATATTCTCTATGATACAGCTTTCCTCATTTCCTTAATCCTACAATAAAGACAAGAATGCCTTGCCCTGCTCTGTGTGTCTGTGGGGTATTCAAAGCCCAAGTACACTTGAGTCTGACAGTTTACCTACTGTGATACAACACTCCCCCACCTCAAGCTTCTTTGTATTGGAGGCTCTGTTTGAGGCTGACAAGGGGATGAATTCATTGTATTGGGAACCTGAACATGGATGCCAATAAAGGGTGGGAGTAAGACCTTGTGAACTAATGGGTGAATGATGATGATGATGATGATGATGATGATGATGATGATGATGATGATAATGATGATGATGGTGATGATGATGGTGATAACAATAATAATAGCTGGGATTTAGCCCAAAGATTTGCAAAGTGTTTACAAATATCTCATTTTATCTTCACAACAATCTCAGGAGATAGATACTATTATTATCTCCACATTTTGAAACTGAAGCAAATAGACTAGCCCTGGGTCACAGAGCTAGTAAGTGTCTGAGGTCAGATTCAAACTCAGATCTTTCTAATGCCAGGTCCATTAGTGTGCCATGTAGCCACCTCAGCAATGTGCCTGCGGTGGGGATTTGATGGTAGGAAATGGGCTTCGCCATCTTATTCTGTCCAACTCACTGTGTCCCTGTCATTGTGCTTCCTCACATATTCACTTTCAGAGCTAGAAAGTGGTCTTAACTGAGTGATCATTCAGTTGAACCCATACCTGAAAAAGAATCCCCTCTGTAACCCATCTAGTAAGTGGTCATTCAGTCTCTGCTTAAAGACTTCTAGTGAGAGGCAGCTTGTTACCTTGTTGACCAATTCTGCTTTTGGATAGTCCCATATTTTAGGAATTTTTTTCCATCTATCTAACCTCAAATTTTCATTTGGCAAAAAATTATTGAACATCAGCATTACTGACACTTCCTAACTCTCAAGGTGGCTATGAAGAAGGTACTTTGTAAATTCTAGCCTATTATAGAAATGAGAATGATCTCAGGGCCTGATCTCTTTTCTGGGAATTCTGATTCACACTGCTCATTGCCTTTTGACTGTTTCTAGCTGGGCATCATCACAGCCCTTTAAGACAAATGGATCCAAACATTAACTGATGACCTTCACCCCCAAATCAACTGTAGACCTTGTATGACTTAGGCAGAAGAGTACAGAACTATCAAAACCCAAGTAGACATCAATATCTCAGATAAACACACACGCACACACACAGACCCCTTGTGGTGCTGGTGCACAAAATTAAAGGAGTCAAAAACCATTTGCAGAAATCAAACTCTTGGTTCTCTCAACTTGGCTTGGATCCTTATCCTAAGAATCCTTTGCCTTCCCTAGACATCTATTAAGTACGGGAGGATAACTGCAGTCTCCACCTAGGACTGAGCCTGCTGGCCTTAGAAAGGGGCTCTCCTTCATTCCTCCTCCCCCTAATCAGAGGAAACATTGGCTGCTGGCTCCTTTGTTCATATTCTACCTTCATGATCAACTTAAGTGAGACAGCTACTCTCTTGCTTTTCGTAACACTGCTCCTGAAAACATAAGGACTATATAGGCTAGAATCAGGGCTAGTGAAGTCCTGGACACAGAAAAAAATCATAGTAAAGAAAAGTCCTTGCTTTAATAGTTTTCTTGCTGCAGGGGAGGGGCTGAGATAGAGTATGCACAGATATACAGAATAATGTGGCAGGTGAAAGGGCACTAAAAGCAGTAGGATTTGAAAGGTTTGTCCAAAGAGGTGTTATCAGAGATGAACCTTGAGGGACACAAAGAACTCTAAGACTAGGAACTGAGGAAGGAGAAATTTTCTAAGCCCCAAGGACAGTTTATGTAAAGACATGAATGAAGGAGAATGAATATTGTTGCTAGGGAAGAGAAAGTAAGCCAGTTTGTCTAGAAGAGAGAGATAAGAAATAAGCTAAATGTCAGATTGGGAAGGACTTTAATTGCTAAGCTGAGGCATTTGTATTATTCCTAGGAAAAATGGGGAGGTACTAAAGCTCCTTGAGAAAGAAGGTCAGAGGTACACTTAACAAAGTCTACTTTGGCAGCTGTGAGAAGTGATTGGAGACAGGAGAATCTGGAGGGAAGTGGGTCAAGTAATAGATTTTGTAATATTTCAAGGGACAGGTTATGAAACCTTAAATGAGGATGGTGTGTCTGTGAGTCATGATGGATATGAAAGATATTGGGGAAGTAGAACAGACAAGACACGATAAGTGGATGAGATGCTGGGGTTATGGAGAGCATGAAGTGACAAGGAAAGTTCACAAACATGAATGGCTGTGGCTTCAAAAGAAATAGGGAAGCTTGGAGTAGGGACAAGTTGGAGGAGAAGGTAGTGAGTTCCATTTCAGAAAAGTTGAGTTTGAGATGCATCCTGGATATCCAGGTGGAAATGTACTTCACTTAATTTGATGATCTCAGGAACCAGAGTTTAGGAAAAAGATCAAAGCTAGTTATATAAATTTGGGTATACTCTACAAAAAGACTCTAATTGAGTCCATCGGACTTAGTGAGGACATCCAAAGAGAAGTGGTAGAAAGAGACTAGGGTCCAAGATAGATTCAGGCTTATCTGGGACTGACTCCTTAATAGAGGAGCTTTCCTCATCTGCAACAGCAGGATAATGACGTTTATACTAACTAATCCAAAGGTTGTTATTGGGAAAATGCCTTGTAATACATGAAGCCCTGTGGAAATCTTAAGAAGCAGCATCAATATATTATTACTATCTCAGTTTTAAGCATGAGAATCTGCAAGATTTCTGCAAAATCAAGAGAAAAGATTATTTGTGTCCATAAGAACCTGTGATAGTGAAAATCAGAAATAAGCCTTGATTTTTATAGCATTAATGAATATGGTGACACTGCCCCCTAGCGGTGGTACTGTGGAAGCACCTGGCAGTTGGTTGGTGGCTGGAACCAACAATACAACATTCAGAAAACCAGTGAGAACCACGAGGTGTTTGGTATAGAAATCATCTAGTCCACCCCATTCATGGAACAGATAAACAAACTGCTGATCAAAAGAGGAAAATGACTTACCCAGGGTCTCCAAGTCAGTGAATGGGAGTAGGCTTTGAGCTGAGATGTTCTGGCTACTCTATCATTTCTTTGTCCACTATATCATATTACTTTTGTGTGGAGAGATATTTTTTATTAACGTAGAGTATAGAGCCTAGAGACTGTCATTTATGTTGGTGAAACACAAGCATCTGCATTTGCAACACCTGGTTGTTGTTTTGTTGTTGCAGTTGTGTCTGACTTTTTCTTTTTTACTACATCTGGGGTTTTCTTGGCAACAGTACTAGAGTGGTTTGCCATTTCTTCTTCAGCTCATTTTACAGATGAGGAAATTGAGGCAGATAGGGTTAAATGAGTGTGCCTAGGGTCACAGAGCTAGTAAATGTCTAAGGCAGGATTTGAACTCAGGAAGATAAGTCTTCCTGATTCCACTACCAGTGCTCAATCCACATTACCAACTACTTGTCCATTGTAACATGGACCTTGGCATATACCCAATACCTTGGCATAAGTAACATCATGGTCAAGGCCCCTTCTCCTGACTCTTTCCATCTGGATCACATAATGATAATTATTATGCTAGCTAATAATAGGTATGCATGTATATGGAGTGTTCAAGGAGGAGTAGCACCTCTGACTTTCTGAGCTCTGTTTAGGGTTCCTCATCCACTTTTCATTTCTGGCTTTTCCCAATTCTTACCTGTGGCTCCAAGAAGCTATAGTATGCATAGGCTACACCTGGTAAAACTGTCTCAGCAGATGGGCTAAATGAGGTTGAAGGTAACTGATAGGTATTAAACACTTTGGTGAATTAGGAGAATGAGTAAGCCCAGCATGTGAAGACTTCCCCTGGTAGAATGGGCAGATGAGAATAATTTATTCCTACAGCCATTAAGGTGGATGAAACAGGTACTTAGATTGCTGAGAGCTTGTTCAGACATCAAAGACGTCAAAGTCATCGATTGCATCCCAGAACCTTGCCAGTTGTCTTGACTTTTCTCTTGCCACTAGACTTATGACTCTGAAACAGAGGAAAGCTAATGACTTTGCACAACTGTGCTTCACTTAAGTCCATTTCACACATAAGTCAGTACATCATCAATCATCACTATTTTACTATTTTATTGCTTTGCCATATTATTTATATGTAATATATAGTATATAATTATACATTATATATAATAATATTTATATATTTTTTAACTATCTTGAAATTGTGTGGTGATGGGTGAGTGATGAAGCAGTTGGTGTGATTTACTGGGAGCCATAGCTACAATTCTGAACAGAGCTGGCCCAGGAAATTGGTTGTCTTCTCATTGGATTGAAGGAGCAATGAGATTTGTCAGCCCCTTGGTTATCTCTAAGAAAGTAGCTTTTAACTCTGTCAAAAGTAAAGTGTAAGCACAACCTAGAGAGATGTATGAGTTTTGGCTCTGCAAGAAGGAAGATGAGATTCAATTTTATACTGAAAGAAATAATTCAAGGTGGTTTTACAATGCCACACAGAATATTTAGGGGTCAAACACCACTAATGCATCTTCACTACTCAGTGCTGATAGAACCACATTGTAGCTGTGAGAAAGATATTGATAAGGGCATGATTCCGAAGACAGGGCCAAAAACTTCCCTAGAGTTCTTAACCTCATTAACTAATGCCACAGCCACAGATTATAAGCCTCAGGTTATCATTAATCCCTCTCTAGAAGAATTTCCAAGTAAAGAAGAGGTAGTAAATGCCATCAGGTTTCTCTGAAGTGGTAAAGTGCCTGGTGCTGATTATAATCCAGCTGAGATCTACAAGGCAGGGGATCCACTGCTGACAGAGAAGCTGACTGCTATGTTCTGGATTATATGATGAGAGGAAGTTACTGCACTTCCCATATAAAGGATGCCTCCATTATCCATCTTTATAAAGGAAAGAGAAACACTGTCCTGTCACAATTTACATTGGGCTCTCTCTCTCTCTCTCTCTCTCTTTCTCTCTCCCCTTAATTGTCTTATCCTTCACCTGGAAACCTGAAAGATGGTTTTTTGCCGAAGAAGCAGTGCGGCTTCAGAAAGAGCCAAAGAATGGTTGACATATTGTTTGTTGTCCAACAACTTCAACAGAAATGTCATGAGCAGAACAGAGGTCTGCATACAATATTCGTTGACCTGAACAAGGCGTTTGATACTGTCATTTGTGATGGATTGTGAAAGATCACTGCAAAATTTTGATGTCTGGAGTTCACCAGTACTGTACACCAGTTTCATGATGACATGCCTCCATGGGTTCAGGATGAAGGACAATGATCTCATGCTTTTCCAGTTTCTAGTGGAGGAAAGCAGAGCTGTGTACTTCTTCCCATGCTTCTTAACCTAATGTGGTAGCACTGTAGTTGGTTGCCTTCATTAAAGAAAAAAACACCATCAAATTCAGCTACCACACTGATGACAATTATTTACCTAGAAAAAGTTAAAATCCAGGACTAAAGTGGAGGGAGAATTGATGCATATGTTTTTGTTTGCAGATTATTGTCCATTCAGTGCAAACTGTGAGACTGAAATGGAACAAATTATGGATCAATTTTCTGCTTTCTTGTGCTGGATTTTGACCTGACAATTAACACCATGAAAACAGAGGTTCTCCATTACCTAGCATCACATCATCCATATATAAAACAAATTGTCACAGGAAATGGTGAAATTTTGGATGCTGCAGAGAAGTTCACATTCCTTACCAGTATAACTCCCAGGGGTGTCCACATAGAAGATGAAGCTGATGCCCCCATCACCAGAGCTAGTTCAGTGCTTGGAAGGCTCTGAAGAAAAGTGTGAAACCTGAACAATACAATAATGCCATGACATAAAACTGAACTGCTTTCGTCTGAATTGACTTAGGAAGATTTTGAAGATCATATGGCAAGGTAAGTTAGCAGAAGTGAAAATTCTCCTGTGGGTACTCATGCATTGGTCAGAAGTAATACACTGGCCCTGTCAAATCTCTCTGAAGAAGAAGAATATTGATTGTGAGACGTGGCATTAGATTCCCCAGCATGTCATGCTTGCCTCAAAGGAGGTGCTATATTCCATGAGCAAAGCAGAATTAGAGCAGCACAAAGGAAATGTGAATTGTGCAAACCCAGAGAAATCTCCATCCCAAATATCTAACAGACTACACAGGCCTGGAATGTGGTAGAGTCTTCTAAACTTATATTGGATTGATCAGTCACAGCTGAACACATTATATCCTCACCCCAACTCTGTGATGTCCTTGGTCCTCTTTGAAAAAGAAAATGAAGAGCCATGTGTCAGACCTTGTGCTTCCCAATTATCGTCTAATTTGATCTTCACAGCAACCCTGAGAGGTTGATACTCTTATTATCCCCATTTTATAGATGAGAAAATTGAGGCAAACAAAGATTAAGTCACTTGTCCAGAGTCATACAGACTCTAGAATATTTTCCCAATTCACACTCCAATCAGCAGGTGTAGCACAAAAGTAATATTCACATCTCCTACAGTAGCTATGAATATGCCAGTACAGTTCTGAATCACAAAATATAACAGACTGTCCACATGGAAGACATTACCAAATTATATTCAGACACCAGAAAGTCAAATCTCAACACCAAAAAAACAATCCCTCATAGCAACAAAGAAAACTCCACACAATTACCAATGGAGGCCTTCCCACAAACCAATTCTCTCATGCATATAAAACACCCCCTCTCTCACTCACAGAGTCCTGCCTTGCTTCTTCTCTCTTTACCAGTTCTGTCTGTTCTAACTCATTTCCTGTTCAAATCATTCAGCAAGTTCTTCCCACCACAGGCTCATTTCACTCAGCCTTCAGAGAAGCAACAGCAGCAGCAGTTCCCAGGTTGTTCAACCCACAAACAATTTCAAAGGTCAGTGGGAGGGTCCCTTCACCCAGGGGAGGGGAGAATGGTCAAAAGTGGCAGCCCTGGGAGACTTCTACCTAAAGCCCCTGGGGGAATTGAGCCACTGATCTGAATCTCAGCCCTGAGCTCAGCCCTGACAAAGAACTCAAAAGTCAAGTAACTGGCTGGGAAAATGCCCAAAAAAGGGAAAAAAAGAATAAGACAACAGAAGGTTACTTTCTTGGTGAGCAGGCATTTCCGTCCATTCTTTCAGATGAGGAAGAACAATGCTTACCCTCAGAGGCCTCCAAAATAAATATGCAATGGTCTCAGGCCATGGAAGAGCTCATAAAGAATTTTGGAAATCAAGTAAGAGAGGTGGAGGAAAAATTGGGAAGAGAAATGAGAGCAATGCAAGAAAACCACAAAAAGCAAGTCAACAGCTTGCTAAAGGAGATCCAAAAAAATGCTGAAGAAATTAACACTTTAAAAAATAGACTAACTCAAGTGGCAAAAGAGGCCCAAAACCCATGGAGAAGAAGAATGCTTTAAATAGCTGAATTAGCCAAATGAAAAAGGAGGTTCAAAAGCTCAATGAAGAAAATAGATCTTTGAAAATTAGAACAGAGCAGATGGAAACTAATGACTTTATGAGAAACCAAGAAATTAGAAAACAAAACTAAAAGAATGAAAAAATAGAAGATAATGTGAAATATCTCATTGGAAAAACAATTGACCTGGAAAATAGATCCAGGAGTGACAATTTAAAAATTGGGACTACCTGAAAGCCGTTATCAAAAAATGAGCCTGGACATCATCTTTCATGGAATAAAGAAGGAAAAATGCCCTGATATTCCAGAACCAGAAGGTAAAATAAATATTGAAAGAGTCCACCTATCAGCTCCTGAAAAAGATCCAAAAAGAGAAACTCCTAGGAATATTGTAGCAAAATTCCAGAGTTTCCAGGTCAAGGAGAAGATATTGCAGCAGCTAGAAAGAAACAATTCTACTACTGTGGAAATAAAATCAGGATAACACAGGATCTGATAGTTTCCATATTAATGGATCAAAGGGCCTGGAATATGATATCCCAGAAGTCAAAGGAACTAGGATTAAAACAAAGAATCATCTACCCAGAAAAACTGAGTATAATACTTCAGAAGAAAAAAAGGTTATTCAATGATATAGAGGACTTTCAAGCATTCTTGATGAAAAAACCGGACCTGAAAAGAAAATATGACTTTCAAACACCAGAATCAAGAGAAGCATGGTAAATAGGAAAGAAAAATCATAAAGGACTTTCTAAAGTTGAACTGCTTATATTCCTACATAGAAAGACAATATTTGCAACCCTTGAGACTTTTCTCAGCATTTGGGTAGTTGGAGGGATTATACACACACACACACACACACACACACACACACACACACACATGCATATACATAGACAGAGAGACAGAGAGAGGGAAAAGAGAGAGACAGAGAGAGAGAGAGAGAGAGAGAGAGAGAGAGAGAGATCACAGGGTGAGTTGATTAAGAAGGGATGATATCCAAAAACATAAAAACTAAGGGGTAAGAGAGGAATATATTGGGAGGAGAAAGGGAGAAATGGAATGGGGCAAATTATCTCTTATAAAAGAGGCAAGAATAAGCTTATTCAATGCAGGAGAAAAAGGAGGAGATGAGAGAGAAAAAGTGAAACTTACTCTCTTCACATTTGGCTTAAGGAGGGAATAACACACTCACTCAGTTTGGTATAAAAATCTATATTACACTACAGGAAAGTAGGAAAGAAGGGGACAAATGGGATGAGGTGGTAGATAGAAAGCAAGGCAAATGGGAGGGGAGTAATTAGAGGTAAACACTTACGGGGAGGTGTAAGGGGTACTGACTGCCACACCATCTGGGATGCCACACTGACGGACATCAGGTAAACTGAGTCCGGTGCAGGGAAGGGTGAACAAGATGGCGCTGGAAGGGATGGCCCCACCCCTGGTTTGTTTTTGTTACTATAGTTCCAGCTTGTGTTCATTACTATAGTTTCGGGTTTGTTTGTGTGTGTTACCATGGTTCATTGGGCTGACTGGCAGAGACTATATAATCAGAGTGCTTGCTTGAATAAATCTGAGTTGTTTCATGACCCTCATTCTTTTACTTGTGAGCTCCACAGGAGGATGAGCAGCCTGCTGGTCAGGCATAAGACTTGTTCCTTGTGGTGTGCTATCCCATTACCATAGCAACTTGATGCCCAAACTGGGGCCACAAGCAGGGGGAAGGAGCAGGAAGCTCAGCCAAGGGAGTCAGGTCCCTCAGTAACTCTTCGAGTGAGTCAGGCTCCCCAGAAGCCTAGACGGTCAGGGCTCACAGAGCCCAGTGTACAGGAGCTATCAGGACAGGGTCAAAAGCGGATACCTGGGCACGACAGGAAACCGTAGCCTGTCTGCCTCACTGAGTGCCTCCGGGAGAGGATCCGAGAAGCAGACTCAGAAGACACACACATTCAGCTTGAGTGAGATGAGGTGTAACTGTGAGTAAAATTGAAATGGGGCAAAGTTCACAAAAGTTGAGTCAGGGTCAATACACAGCAATAATTTATAAAAAGATCAGGAAACATGGAATCACAGTAAGCTTGAGTAACATAAGGAAGTTCATAGATACCATCTGTGAAATCTGTCCTTGGGTATCAGAACGACCTCCTATGAGTTTAGACTCTTGGGTTATTGTTGGAGAGCAGTTAACAGCTTTTGAGCTGGAAAACCCAAATGAATTGGATCCTCACACTTTCTTCTTATAATATAACATGCTGAAGAATGTGTTCATAGAGGAAGATTGTGGCAAGGCAGAGCAAATGAGAACATTCACCACATCCTCACAGATGACCCTGTCTGAGTCAGGGAGTAGTACAAGAGATAATAGCCCAGAAAGGCAGCCAGCACCCATATATCCAAACTTAGAGTTGGAACAAGAGAAATGGCGAGAGAGAGATGACTTGGGAACTGAGAGAGGACATGCAAGATTTAACTGAAAAATTAAAGGGCTTGCTGAAAACTGAAAGGAGGGTTAACTGGAAAAAGGAACTTACCAACGGTGAGAAAGGAGGAAGCACAGATAGTGAGATAAGAGGAACAATTGTGACATCTAGCTATAAGATGAAGGAAGTACAAATAATTTCCAAAAAATCAGCATTACAGCAGACTCTAGAAAAATTGAGAGAGGATGGTGATTATACTAGCCTAAGGGAGATTGGTGGAGAATGGATAGATGCATTCCCCATATTGGAGGATAAAGCAAAGGATGGCTCCATGACAAGGACTCACGGGCCCATATCAGCCTCACAGATGAAAGAGTTGAAAAAGGCGGTTACAGATTATGGGATAAATACTCTTTATGTCCTCATAAGATTAAAAGAATTGGCTAATTATGTGTTAACCCCAAATGATTGGAAATTAATCATGAGAGCCATCTTGACTCCCGGACAATATGTTTGCTTTCTTCAGCTACTGGCAGAAAAATTAAGAGCCATAGCAACATCAGTTAATGCTGGCAACACAACAAATGCCCAACGATATTATAATATGTTATTTGGGTCAGGAGAGTATGCAGAAGATGTTAAGCAAATAGGACATGATCTAGTGCTGTATGAGAGGCTAGCCCAAGGGGTGGAGCAGGCCTTTACACTGATTCCTGAGAAAGGCCCTAAGAAGGTATCTCTGCAATCACTGAAGCAAGGAAATGCAGAACCTTTCACAGATTTCTGTGCTCAAGTAACTGAGGTTGTCACCCGGACTACAGGTGAAGTGGAGGGTCCTACTGTAGTGATAAAGGACATCCTCCGATCAGGAGCTTATGCAGATTGTAGGAAGGCTATGCTAGGATTACCCAAGAACTATTCCATTGAGGACATGTTAAATAGGTGTGAGGAGGTAGGATCTCAGACATACATAGCAAGAATACAGGCTTCCATCTTCGCAGGGGCAATGAGAAATTATCAGGGAGCTGGACCAAAAATGAGATGCTTTAAATGTGGAAAAATAGGACATTACCAGAGGGAGTGTAGAAACAATGCAGTGGGGAGAAAGGGACTCCAGAACCAAGGGAACAGAACACCATTTAAGAGTAGGCCAACCACACCCTGCCCAAAATGTAAGAAACCAGGACATTGGGCTTCGGAGTGTAGGTCATCCTCCTCTCTCAAGGGTAGTGCTCAATATTTAAACATGCAGACAGGTGTCCCTCCAGCCCAGGAGCAAAGTGGGGGGCACCTGGGAGGACGCAGAGAGGGTCCCACAGGCCACTTTCGACCTTAGGAGGAAGTATCAGACACTCAAATCGGTGCCATACAGTCAAAATTAATTAGAAGCCTAGGAAATTTCCTGATACCTCCATGCACTACAGTATGGTTACCAGTAGAGGGAGTATACATCAAAACAAAGCAAGAGATTATCATTTCTGCACCAGCAAATGCTTACACAGGCTTACAGGAGGTAGTACAGCAACCACCAATTGGTACCTTACACAAGATCCTGAGGTACCACTCTAACAATATGGAGGCTGAGGTTGATAGAGGGCAACTGGTGGCACAGTTGATACAAATGAATCATAAAATAGAACAAACAATATATTGGACTCAACAAATTGGCAATCAGAGACCAATGCTTACCATATATATAGAAGGAATACCCAAAACAGGCCTTGTTGACACAGGTGCAGACAGAAGCATATTCCCTTTTACACAATGGGAATCTCAATGGCCTATAGGAGAGGAAAACAGTGTATATGGTATAGGAGGCTCACAATGGGCCAGGGAGGAGGCCAGACCACTATGGTGGACTTTTGAGGACAGATCAGGAAAATTTTGGCCACAAGTATTGAAGGGGCTTCCCATAATACTATGGGGAAGAGACCTACTTACACAATTAGGGATAAGATTAACAACAAATTTTTGAGTGGGTCCATTGATGACAATACCGTGAGAATTCCACCACCAAAATTACGATGGATCTCGGATGAGCCCATCTGGGTGGATCAATGGACCCTAAAACATGAAAATCTCGCAACCCTGAAAGACCTAGTACAAGAACAGTTAGAGTAAGGACACATTGAGGAATCCTTTAGTCCTTAGAACTCCCCTGTATTTGTCATGAAAACGAAATCTGGAAAATACAGAATGTTGACTGAGTTGAGAAAGATCAATGACGTCATGCAGCCGATGGGTACTTTGTAGCCAGGTTTGCCATCACCCAATGCAATCCCCAGCAGTTATAAACTTTGGGTGATTAACATCAAGGATTGTTTTTACAGTATCACTGTTTATCCTAGGATAAGGAAAGGTTTGCATTCTCTGTACTCAGTGTCAATCTATAGGAGCCATACCATCGTTAACAATGGAAGGTACTACCCCAAGGAATGAAAAACAGTCCCACAATTTGTCAGTGGTATGTAGACAAGACATTACACCCAGTCAGGAAAAGATTTCCCCAGGTGTTAATACTCCATTATATGGATGGTATTTTAGGAGCTCATGATAACATTGAGATCTTAGAAATGACATTACAAATGATAGAGAGAGAATTCCTCAAACAGAGCTTAAGAATAGCATCTGATAAGATACAAAAAAACCTGCCTATACGTTATCTAGGACACACCATATTAGAACATCGAATCCATATTAAACCACCAGTAATAGATGTGTCTAAAATCAAGACTCTCAATCATATGCAAAAGGTGATAGGAGAGCTTCAGTGGATCAGACCACAATTAGAAATACCTTCAGGTGAATTACACTCATTGTATGACACGTTGAAAGGAGATCCTGACTTAAATTCACCACGAGAATGGACTCCTCAAGCGTTGGAGTGTATCTCCAAAATTCAAACAAAAATCATAGAGGCTAGCACCAAGAGATATGAACTGACAGAAAGTATGTATGTCTCTATCCTTTTCACTGTGGAACTTCCCATAGGATGCCTTCACCAAGAGGAAGGGGTTTTAGAGTGGATACGCTTGAAGAGAGTACACAACAGGTCTTGTGTCCCTTACTGTGTACTAGTTGTGCAAGTGGTTTATAAGGCAATTCAGAGAGTGAGGAAATTAATAGGAAGAGATCCTGATGCCATCTATTGTAGATACACTAAAAAACAAGTAGAGAAATGCTGTACAGAATACCTAGAATGGCAAGTCATTATTAATCAAAACTTCAAAACAGGGAACATAAATAAGGCTCTAAGCATATACCAGGAAACACCATGGACATGGGCTGAGAAACACCATGACACTCCAGTTATAGGAAAGAATGTATTTACAGATGCCACAAAATTAAATAGAGCAGCTACATATGTATATCAAGATAAATGGTTGCAGGTATATAATACTCCATTCTCATCCACCCAAAAGAACGAACTATCTGCGGTCTGGAAGGCTTTAGAAATTCATGAGCCTATCAATGTCATTACTGACAGTACATATGTAGCTACACTTATACCAGACCTAGAGACTGCCTGCAGTCAACACAGTTAGAAATTGGACAGCTGCTAGCGGAAGTCCAAAATACCATAAGAGGACGTATGTTCCCATTTCATATTTTACATATAAGATCACACTCCAATCTACCAGGGCCTCTAGCAGAAGGAAATGAGGTTGTGGACTGAGTAGTGTCAGGAGGTGTATACCTAGAAACTACTGAGGAAGCTCAGCAGGCTCACAAAAAGTTTCGCATATCAGCAAAATCATTAGGACATTTATATAAACTTACAAAGAAAGAGGCATGAAAGACTGTAAAATCATGCACAGCATGCATTCCTTTCCAGCCACAGATGCCATGCAGAGTATACAATCCTAAGGGATCACATCCTAATGATATTTGGCAAATGGATGTGACTCACATAGCTTCATTCAGGAGGCTCAAATATGTCCATGTGTCTATAGACACTTTCTCTGGTTTCAGCATGGCTACTCTACACACTAGAGAAGCAGTTAAGGACGTGTGTAGTCATCTGTTGCAATGTTTTGTCGCCCATGGCACCCCATGCCTATTAAAGACTGATAATGGTCCAGCATACACAGCTTCAGCCTTCCAAAAATTCCTCTCAGAATTCAGAATCTCTCATATGACTGGGATCCCCTATAACCCCACAGGACAAGCCATAGTAGAACATGCGAACTGCACCATAAAACAATATGTCCAAAAACAAAAAGGGGGAGCTTCGGGACCCAGGTCCATGGTACATGATCAATTAAATGACACTTTATACTATCAATTATCTAAAATTCGATGAGCATGGTCTTACGCCTGCCATGAAATACATGGTCAGATCAGGCAGACCACGAGATGATTTAAAGAAAAGATTGGAATGGAAGCCTCCAGCCACGGGACAGACAGCCATGTGGTGAGATCAGGAAGGGCAATAGCATGGACCACATACCATAATAACTTGGGGCAAGGGTTATGCTTGTATCTTTACAGGAGACAAGGAGATTTGGGTACCAGTGAAAAGACTACGGGTTGTACAGCACAGGGAAGAAATCACAGGGTGTCCTCCAGAGAAAGAAGAAGAAACTACAACGCTTGAGCCATGAAATTAGTCAGCTGCATCTTACTGCTCCTTACAGTGAGCCAGGTCGAGGACCAGTATTGGGCCTTCATCCACAACCCACCATGGCTGCAAGTCCTCATGTACTGGGAAGTCGCGGACATTCGCCCAGTGTTGCACGGCAACTTGACTTGGTTATATGGTGAAGGTGCTGCAGAATTCAGTGGGACAAAGCCTTCAGGCATTAGTAGATATTTCAACTTCACTGGACTGGTGAAGGGCTATCCTTGGTGATTGTACAAAAATGTAACAGGGGATTGGAGTGGCCAGAGAGGAAATATAGTGGTCCTTTTGAGTGACAAATTCACATGGTGTGCACAGGTTACTACTGGAATAGCTGCTATAGGCCCCAGTCAGGGTCCCGGACAGGATAACTATATTACACTGGCCAGTTGGAGGGTCTATGGCACTGAATATATGGATCCCCGCGATGCGAGAATCAGAAAAGGGTGCAAGTACTGCAAGACCAATTATGCATCACAAAAGTATACAAGCATAAGTGTCACTAATACTTTACTACATTATCCATTCTTCCTACCATTTGAAGAGTGTAGCATGGAGCAATGCCAGAAAACATTGCTTCATATGAGTGACACCACTTATACAGAGCCTCTGGTGTCGTGCCATAATACTTCTATCTATTCACATGACCTTACTCTCACACTCCCTAGACAGGCCTACTCCAACAGTGGGATCCTGGTAAGGGACATGGATAAAATACTGCTGGCTATAGGAGGAAATTCTGTACAGGGAGCATTTTAGTACATTAATGCATTGAATGTGGTGAATAATGTTACCTTGCAGGGTCAAGTGTGTTTGGGAAAAGATTATGTCTTCCTTTGGGATATAGGTGGAAATGGATCTACATTAACACGCTATTAAAATCATATCAATGTTTTTAATCTCACATGTGTTAATTGCATCATACAAGAGTGCATGGGTCCCTACATGGAGGGTGCATTGTATATTATCTCTAGACCTAAATATGCCCTGACTGTGGTGAAGGGGGGAGGATGGTACTAGAGCCCAGCAGAACACAGTCTGTTAGAATTAATGAAATCTATAGGTCAAAATATTGGCCACAGAACAAAGAGATGTACTTCATGTGTAGTGCTAGGACTTTATTGATTGACTGATTTCATATTATCTTCTGTTGCTGTTGCTGTTAGTGTTAAGAATATGCAAGAAACTATTGTCAATGCACACAATGTTCAGGAGTTAATGCATAAGGTATCAGTAGGATTTAGGGAACAATTGAAGATGGATCATGAATTTTACCAGGCCATTCTAATGTTAAAAAATGATATAATAGCTATTGGAGATGAACTGCAGGCCATAGAAACACAACTGGCTTTAAGATGTGATTACAGATATTGTCATTTTTGCTTGATAAACAAATTGTACAATGATACTGAATTTAATTGGGAAGAAATAAGAGCTCAGTTGCATGGTTTATCACTTGCCAACGTTTCAAGTGAAATGAAACTGTTGGAAAAATTGGCATTGGATATAAATACTCAGGGGACAAAAAAATTAATACCTGAGAATTTTGTTTTGGACATGATGCAACTTTTTGGTCATTCCACCTCATTGTTTAATTGGCTAGGTCCATTATTGCCAAGAGGTAGTGTTCTCTTGATTGTTATATGTCTCATACCAGCATGTCTCAAATGTGCCCTATGAACTGTAAAAGATACTATGTGGATGCTTACTGAAAATCAGTTCAAGCTGAGAGATGTACAAACCCATGAAGATAGCCGGGTCTAAAGCAAAAAGGGGGAGTTGTAAGGGGCACTGACCACCACACCATCTGGGATGCCACACTGATGGATATCAGGTAAACTGAGTCTGGTGCAGGGAAGGGTGAACAAGATGGCGCTGGAATTGGTGGTCCCACCCTTGGTTTGTTTTTGTTACTATAGTTCCAGCTTGTGTTCATTACTATAGTTTCGGGTTTGTTTGTGTGTTACCATGGTTCACTGGGATGACTGGCAGAGACTATATAATCAGAGTGCTTGCTTGAATAAATCGGAGTTGCTTCATGACCTACTCTCCCGCCTCATTCTTTTACTCACTAGCTCCACAGGAGGATGAGCAGCCTTCTGGTCAGGCATAAGACTTGTTCCTCTCGGTGTGCTATGCCGTTGCCATAGCAGGGAGGGACAAGATCAAGAGAGAGAATAGAACAAATGGGAGGCAGGATAGGATGGAGGAAAATACATTTAGTCTTACACAACATGACTGTTATGGAAGTATTTTGCAAAACTACACATATACAGCCTATATTGGATTGCTTGCCTTCTCAGTGGCAATGGGTGGGGAGGGAAGAAGAGAGAGAAGTTGGAGTTCAAAGTATTAGCAACAAATGTTGAGAAACGTTTTTGCATACAACTGGGAAAAGGATTACAGGTAATGGGGTATAGAAATCTATCTTGCCCTACAAGAAAAGAGAGAAGATGGGGATAAGGGAAAGGAGAAGTGTGATAGAAGGGAAGGCATATGGAGAGAAAGAGGCAATCAGAATGCAAGGCGTTATGGGTGGGGGAGGGGATAGATGGGGAGAGAATTTGGAACTCAAAATTTTGTGGAATTGAATGTTGAGAGCTAACAATTATTAAATAAAAAAATAAATTATCCTTATAACAGGTCAGATTCCACAGCAGTGCTACTATTTCCAGTGCTTAGCACATAGGTTGGTTTATGGGTTGGTTGTTGTCTTTCATTCTTAGTACATAGATTGACTGGTTGATGGTTGTTTTTCATTCTTGAAGAGGAACAAAAGGATATCACTATGTTGAGATCAGGATACTGTGTGTTCAGCTCTGGTGATCAGACCAATATGAACTCAGAAAGATCTACTGTGGAAAAGACACAATTTGTTCATGTAAACATTTGGAGTGGAGATATCTCTAAACTTGTGTACCTCACATTTCTTTTGAGCTGTTGCAAATCTGATAGCTCACTGGGTATAAAGGCTTTTTTGATGTGGGCACACCATTCTGTGTAATCCTGTACCAATATCTCCCATTTCTCATAATGGATTCCAAAGTTCTCCACAGATGGATTTGGAGTCAAGATGGTGGAGAAAGGACAGGAACTCCTCTGAGTTCCCTAAATTCCTCTCCAAATACCTTTAAGAAATGCCTCAAAACAAATTCTAGAGTGTCAGAAGCTACAAAAGGATTGGTTGAAACAATTTTTCAGCCCCCATAAAACTATTGATAAAGCATTTTTGCTTATTGTTAATACAATTTTACTTCTTAATGGGAAGATCTTCCCTATCCATTAATGGATCTGCTCATTAAGGCGAGTTTGACTAGAGAAGATTTATAGGAAAACCTACACCTTTTGTCAATTTTCTGATGAGGCATGGTTCTCAAGGGTTGTGATGCCTTCTGGCTCTGAAAAATGAATAAATACCCTAGATGAGGCTTTACTTTGGGGCTTACTGATTGGAAGTATTTGTTTGGTCAGATGAGACTGGGCAGCTACTAAGGAGTTGATCTGGCTTTGAAAATCCAGATGCTGGTGCTTCTCTCTCTGGTAACTATGCATGTATGGTCAGACAGTTGGATCTGTCTGGTGATCAGTGATGTTATGGATGGCTTTTGGTCAGACAGTTGGAAGCCCTGTCTATTGGTCTTTCTGCTTGCAATTTCTGTTTGTATTTTCCCTGAAGTTCAGGGTGCTGACATTTTCCCCTGAACCAAGTGAGTGATATATGTGCTTAAGCTGATTTTCATATGTGTTTAAAATGATTGTTGACCCCTAGAAATTTGATTTTCTTTTAGAAATGAAGATCTAAGAACCCATGATAGCAGGCCCTCCTCTGTATGTCAGGGTCCTTGCTTTTACAAACAACTTGGAAGGTTGGCAGAAAAAAATCTGTTACACCAAGTTAAGAATGGAGTCAAGTCTAGTACATGTTGTTCTCCAGAAAACCAGCAGTAGGCCTTGAAGGTGAAAGATTCAGGATTGGCAGTGACTATTTCTGGACATCAGAACACAAACAGTATAGGGTTAGACAACTTGTCAGAAGGAGATTAAAGGGGTCTCTTTGCTGGCATAGGGGCAGGACTTTGCCCATACTTAGATCTGGGTCACAGTTTAGGGTCTCAGTCCCTGGGTGAGGAGGAGCACTACCACAGCAGAGTTTATGAGTGCAAGGGAACAGGGACCCTGGTCAAAGTTCCAGGGTGGAAGAGAGTGCTTGGGTTGCTCAGACAGCAGAGCACAGAACAGGCAGTAGTAAACACACCTCTCCTTAGACTGTACTACCTTGGAAGAAATGAAAACTTATGGTTCCTCAGAATTACCTTTGAAAACAGCTACAAAAACCCTGATGCTTGGGACATTGCACCCTCCTCTCTATAAGCAGAGCTCCACTTCAGCATAGAGTTAAAAATCAAGAAATAGGCTGGAACACATGTAAACAGAAGAAAAAGGATCTGATTAGACAGAGTTCTGCAGGGAATCCTTGAGAGCATCCTTGTATTGCTTCATTTGACTCCCATGTGAATACTTGTCTTATGTGAGCTCTCCATAAAGCACTCTTTTAAGCAAATATACATTATTTGGCTTTCCAACAAAGTGACCAGCCATTGGAGTTGCAGGCTCTTAGGCCTTGGAAGTTCAGCTACAGAGAGGACCTCAGTGTCTGGTACCTTGTCTTGCCAGTTGATCTCCAGAATCTTTCTTAGATAATTAAAATGGAAGCATTTCAGTTTCCTTCCAATGAGAGATGTTCCAGGTTTCATATTAATAGAAAAATGAGATCACCACAAACTCTCTTTAGACCTTCAGTTTGTTAGCTAGTCTAATACCTCTTCTCTCTCACACTTTCCTTTGAAGTCTCACAAACTTTGAGCTAGCTCTGGCAATGCATGTATCAACCTCATCATCTCTATAGACATCCCTGAATAGTATGCTGCCATGTTAAAGAAACTTAACCACAGCAATCAAAATTTCTCCATTTGCTATAACTAATCTTTCTCTGTGTGGATGATGCCGTGCAGGCTGGTGGACAACCTTTGTTTTCTTGGTGCTAATCGTTAGGCCAAATGTAGCACAAGTAAGCAGAGAATTGATGCAATCTTTGTCTCTTGTCAGCCTCAGAGGTTGCACTGAGTGCACAATCATTTTTAAGCAAAAATTAATGCACCTACTCTCCCTCCACTTTAGTCTTGGCTTTTAGTCTTTTGAAATTAAAGAATTTGCTGTCGGTGTAGTAGTCAACCTTGATGATCTTTCAGTGTGGTAGGTGACCTTTTGTCTTCATGGAAGACTTCTGGCGACACTGCTGAAAACGTCATGCTATCTAGCATGGGAGGAAGTCCATAGCTCTGCTTCACTCGGTTGGTGCATGGGAAAGTGAGAGCATGTTCCATTACCCACAAACCATGCAAGTAGGACCTGGAGCACAATACTGATGAATTTTTCTGAGCAGTGAAATTTTTAGTGCCTAGAACATAAGAAGTACCTAATAAATGCTTTAGTTTAAGGATGAATGTAGAGCTAAGAGACAGCAATAGTTTTTAAGTACTTTACTATATTAGAGACATTGTTCTATGCATGAGGATGATAGTTAAGAATATAGAGAACTATAAGAAAACATATACATTGGTGCAAAGTGAATTAAGGAGAACCAAAAAAACAAACAAAACATACTGTTGAAGACAGGGGTGCTCAGGACCCTAAAATACTGATATGCTGGGTCCCAGCCTTTGAGTTTTTGACTCAAGCCTCCTTAGAGCCAAGGAAAACAAAGTTAATTAAAGATCCACCATGTTGGTCAGACTCATAAGAAATCTCACCATTGACTAGACTCTTCAGGAATCTGAGCATCTTCATGGAAATGGGATGGGTCTTATTTACAGAAAGATTGTGGGAGGGATCTAAGGGTGGTCTAGCAGTCTGGAAGAAGGGCAGGTCTTGAGGAGGAGTCTAAGGAGGATCTTGATGGGACTGGGGTGAGCAGAGAACAGTACCAAGAGAATGGGATTTTGATGAGATCAAAGGTAGGAAGCAGCCAGAGACATTCCAGAAATAACAGACAATGGAGGGTTAGGCTAAATTAAGGGTATTTTGATAGGATCAAGGCTGGGAAGTAGCCAGAAGCATTTGGACAAAGGGATAATGAAAGGCTTACAGCCTCAGGCAAATTCCTGATCAAGTGAGAAAATTCCAGGAGAATTTAAGATGGGTGGTTTGTCAGGGCCTATGAGACACATGGGACTCATATTCTTTTGGGGTGAGGGAAAAATGTCTTGGCTTGGGCCTGTACCTCGTCACATAAAATGATTGGAGAGAATGGCAAAAATAAATAAACATTGAATTATGAGTGATAAAAACTGGTCTAAAAGAAAGGACAATACACTTTGTATATTATAAGTGCAGAACATTGCATCTACTGGAAGACTTGGTTAATATGTTGGTTAGTTTTGCTGAGATGATTTAAAAAATTATTTCTTATTCTTGTTGCAGAGGATGTCTTGCTAGGCAGGAGAAAGATGAAATGGGAGCTTAAGTTGATGTAAAATTAAAAGAGAGCAATTAAAATAATTAACAGCGCAATTTGACTATTATATATATGCCTTAGACTTTGAAGCATATCCTCCCATTCCTCAGAGTGATTCATAGATCCTATTGCTTTGTTGGTTCTGTTGAAAAATATGAGGCAAGATTATTTTCTGTATTGTGGAATTCAGGGTTTTGATAAGTCTTAGTTCCTTTTGGGAAAGCCACTGACTTTTAAGTTGTCTTTGCATGTCAATTCCACTAGGCGGTGCAGTAGATGAAGAGCTAGAGATGAATTCAGGAATGAGTGATAGCAGTGTTCAACCATTTGAAGGACTGCAATGTTAAAAATGGATTAGATTTCTTCTCTCCCTGGGATCAATAGGTGGACATTATTTAGAATCATATTTAGGGCTGAGGTCAAGAAAAGTTTACTCCCAAGTAGAACTGACCCAGAGGTGGGATGGGTTGCCTCAGAAAGTGGTTGGTTCCCTTTTCATTTCAGCTGGATGGCTGATTGTCAGGCATACTGTATTTGGTATTTCCTTTTCAAGTGTAGATTATGCTATATCACAGAATTACACAGTGTTAGAGTGAAAAGGACTCCCAGAGATCACCTATTGGAACACATGCATAGTAAAGAATCCCTTCTACCGAAAACCCAATACTTTTGGTTAATGACCTCTTGCTATGGAGAATCCACAATGCACTGAGGTGGTTCATTCTATTTCTGGACAGCTATAACTTTTAGGAAGTTTTCCCTGGCATCAAACTAAAATTTGCCTCTTTGTAACATCCTCTCCATTGTTCTTAATTCTCTCTCTCTCTCTCAGGTAGAATAAGTTTAAACTCACTGAGGTCTCATTCAACTCTGACAATCTGTGATTCAAAAGCAACAGTAACAGCAACTGACTAAGAAGAGCATTTTTATAATTTTTAAATTTGTATACACTTTTTAAAATGTTACTATATTGAATATTCCTAATATCCTAACTATACAGAATGAAAACATTGCAAACATAAAGACATAGTGGAAAATATATGAACCTTGTGGAAACAAGATGAAGTACATATAATTCCCATCATCTTCTCTACTATCAGAAGTGTCCTAAAGGTATCTTCAGACAATTTACAAAAAACAAGTTTACATGCTAACATTTTTCCTCAGTTTTTCCTCAGTGACATAAAGCAGTCATAATATTCAACTATGCAATAGCTAGAAGAAATTTGGTTGGTTCTGTAGTCTAGTATCTAGTTAAATGAGAGGCTTGGCTCCTTTGGTTCACTTTCTCTTCATTATAGGTAATGAAGAAAGATGATAAAGAACCAAATCTGTGACTCAGAAGATATCCATTGAAGAACCAACTGCACAGGGTCAATGAGTATAGACTCCAGGGAGGCATCTGTGCCCCATGTCCCCAGTGGTCTCAGTGTACTGTGGTTATGGGAGAATCAGACCTGTCCTGGCAAAAAACAAGACACCTCAGGATATATTTCAAATTTTCTTTAGTGTCCTGGCTACAATGAGGACACTGTGGGAATATTTGCTGGGGAGTATAAAGAAAGGAGAAGATAGTGATCAAAGGAAACAGAGCCGTGAAAAGGAGTTATAGCCACTGAGGCAAATTTACTCGGGGTAGAAGGGGTAAGGACATGAGGTGTATATTGCTGGGAGGACAAGTCTAGTGTATAGACAGGGTTGGGGCACCTATGGCCTTTTTAAAATTAACAGTCTCCTTGTTTTGAAATTATTAAGTATATAGTAGTTAGAGTTTTTACAGAAAAATATACATTTTAAAATATATCTAATTGATATTTCTCAAATGTGGCCTTATTTGATGACAGCTACATTAATAACACGAAAAGGTTCTCCACCCCTGGTAGAGTCACTCCCATGCATTGTTGATATAGATTAGAGACAGAAGTATGATTACTGAGGCTTGCAGTTTCCTTGACGTAGGGTGAAAGAAGTGCAGTCTTCTTTTCCCCTTTGGAAAACTTCCTCAGGGAAGGAGCATGACTTTAATGAAGTGTTGGGTGTTGGAAGGATGGTGAGGTTGTGGACCAGCTGGAACTAGAAAGGACAGGATGTAGGATGAAACACCCCTTTAAGGGTAGGACATAGTGATGAGGGGCACTGTCCTGGTAGTTGGGAGGTCATTCCAGCTTCAGAAAGAAAACGAAGGAGAGAGTAAGCAGGAAGAAGGAAAGGAAAGTGTCATAGGGAAAAAAGGAAAAAAAGATGGAGGGAAGGAGTAAGAATGGAGAAATAATACAGAAATGGACTATGATCTTGATTTTTGTCACAATCCACTTCTTCCTTGGGTGCCCCCAGGTCCAATCCTATGTCTCCTGGTCAATCTTCTTCCCTGGGCCATCACTTTCCCCTGCTTTGATCTTGGTAAGCCTCCCTCTTGTGAACATTTTCCCATTCCCTCCCAAATTGATCATAAGTGAACTTCTGGGTTAAATCCTAGAACATCCTTAACTACTACCCCTGGTAAGTCTGGCCATTTTCTGTATGCCAGTCAGTCTACCTGACAAGTCCCAGTTACCTGAATCAGAAAGTTATAAGGAAAAGCTGAATACGTATTAAAACCAACTTTAGTACTGGCAGAATAAGGATCATGTTCTCAATATTGGCAAAATTCATTGAAAGCAGCAATACTAGAAGAAAGGGGGTAGAATATCCATGTAGAATGTCCATTACTGTTATTGCCAAAAGTGTGATGAAGATCAAAATGAGGTTCCAAACAAACCAGTACATCCAATCTTCCTTGAGAGTAACTCTGCAGAGCATACCAATGTTTGTCACTTCTTAGACACTAGTCCAAGGTAGACTATACAGTTTCTCTTCCCTGTGCCCTCCTTTAGAATGGCTGGAACCACTTGTCTCATCTCCCACATCGTCACAGCCCATAGTTGGCTTTCTCCATCACCTCTGGATTACCTGACATACCAAAATATACAGAACGTCTTCCATTCTCAGGAACCCTCCTCTCTCCCCACCCCAAAATTTCTCAGGACATCTTTGGGTCACTATGCATGTGAACAAGAGAAATCTACATACTGCTGAGGGAAACTGGGCCAAGCCACACTTGTCTTTGAAAGTGAAAAAAGGATCTTTGGGATCAGGATTTTCCAGTGATTGCAGTAAGAACAGCATGAGGACCAAGAGTTGACATCCAGGATTTCAGGAGGATAACCCTTTAATATTGTCCAATTACCCTCTCCCCCCATTCCTCCCCTAGGTTAGCATTACCTGGGCAATGGTACCACGTCCACAAAGAACAAATATAAAGACACACTTCTACTGAATAAGTCACTGTCAGGATCCCATTCAGCTGCCACCAAAAGTCATGTCTCAAAATTCATTCTGAAAAAGGACACCAAGGGTCAAGGCCATAATCACTCAGACGCTATCCTAAAGCCCTTAACTGTCAGCTCTAACTAAAGGACTCAGGATCTCCCAAAAGACAGGAAGTAGGAGTTTTCTCCAACCAATCTGTCTCATAGGAGATGACCACTGGCCCAACTCTCCAGCTGAAGAGAGAAGGTAGTAAAGTGGACAGATATGATTCTCCTGTGATCCCATGGTCCCCAAAGACATCCAAGTATCATTTCTTTGCACCCATGTTTTCTCATGTAGTGGACATTCCAGAAGAGGATAGAGACCATCAACTTCAGGGATGGAAGACATTAGTGGGAAGATCCAGGGACTCAGAGACAATTCCTTATCTCCAATCAAAGAACCTTTAGGAAAAAGGAACTCAGACTGTGATACATATTGTACTACAGTAACTTTCCTGTCTCTATTGCCTTATGAGCAAGGCACTCCAGAAAACTCCAAAAGTTGTTTATTATAGGGATTATTGGTGCTATTATTGGGTTAAATAAGTGGGGAAGAGTGGAGACCCCAAGTATTCAAATCCCTTTAATTTCCCTGCTCAAAATGTTGAAGAGGAATTTGTTGCCTTAGCTTTTCATCATACTTACCTCTGAAGATGAATAAGAAAAATATAGAAAATAAATATGAAATGTTCCACATGCCAATGATGCTCCTCATCATACTTCCCACCTATGATCCATTGGAATTATCTCTTCCTCACCAGTAATACACCTTGCCAATTCAGGAGAATCTGACCTGCATACTCTATCCTGTCAGAGGAAAAAGCATTGTTCTTTGGGAATTGCCTCCTCAAATTGAAAGTCAGTTATATCAACATCCTTCCGGAGGAGAGGGGCATGTTTTGCCCTAATCAGCACAGAAGATGTAGATATGACTGAGCAAAGGAAGAACAGTGGTCATGGCCATACATTCCAGGCTTTCCAACCACTAGATCCATCCTTGGGTCTCTCTGACCCCTACTTGCACCCATTCCTTATTCATACATGTCTCCTCTTAAATCCCGGAAATTGCCCACCAACTTTAGAACAGAGCATATAATACTTGCAAGATATCTTCAAAGTATATAATGTATATTCTGAGAGTGTTTAATGAGAAGTATATAATGTATAGTGTATATAATAGTATACTATATTATATGTAACAATAACTATGTATGAGAAGTATATCATGAGAATAAACATTATGATGAAAGGTGGACCTAATCCAATGAGGTGCTAGGGGAATGTGACTATAGATTTATAGATAGATAGACACATGATAGATAGGTAGAACGATGATTGATAGACAGATGGAGAGACAGATAGATAGATAGATATTTCCTCAGACACCATAAACTCCTTGTTCCTGAACTTATTCTTCCCCTCACCAGTTACTCCCCTACCCAATTTAAGCCACTCCCAAAAAGATCATGCCCTTGATCTTGCCACTTCTACAGATGTACCACTTCTGAGCTCATGAGCTCAGAATTACACTTTATTATCATTTCATCTTTTCTTCCACCTTGCACCCATTAACTTTGTTCTTCATCCACATCATGACCTCCAGTCTCTCAGTGCCTCAGTTCACTCCCAGGCAATCATCCCTTTACTAACTACACTCTCCTCCTTTCTCCACCTTGACTTCTTGGTGAAGTGGTTGAAGTCTACATTGTCCTCTTCTCCTGAGTCCCTTACCCCTACATCCTCTTGTAAAACTTTGCCCTTCCATACCTCAGTCTGAGATCACTCCCATGTTTTGTTTCTTTGTCTGCTACACACTATTGCTGAATGAAACTGGAGAAAATGATGGAACCATGCTGACTAGGTTCACTACAAATTTATATTATATAACCTCAACTGAATCTCAAGCAACACAATCCTTTTATAACTCCCATATTAACTCTGTATCCCATTCTCCACAATGGTGCTTCCAAACCTTTTTATCCCTCTTCAAATCTCCCATGGCACCTCCTCTCCCACCTTCCTAGCTGAGAACCTTGACTCATATTTTACTGAAAAAAATTGAGGTCATTCATGAATAGCTTCCTTTTCCTTATTGCTCATTATCTCACAACACCTAGATGCCTTCCACTCCATCTCTATCCTTTTCCTTGCAAAGGAAAACTTCTGTACATTCACAAGTGATCACATTCTAGTTCAGCAGATTGCACCTTTCTATCATTCTTACTCTCATTTATCTCCAAACTCACTCTCTCTACTGGATCCTTCCTATTGCCTACCAATGCCTTCCTTATAAAACCCTCACTGGAACCATCCATCCTGACTGTCTTTTCCCTTCTTTTTTGGCCCAAATTCGAAAGAATGTGGGGGCCATTTCACAGCATCCTGACCAATATCTTGCCACTGGACTCCATTTACTCTGGAGGAGGGAATGAGGCAGATGACTTTTCACACCCCTGCCTCATTTAAGTCCAATTAACCTGCAAGTCAAGACTTCAGTCTCCTGGTGACACTGGTCTTCTTTCAGAATGAAGGCAGAACAACAGTCTGTTAGTAGTACTATCTTCCCGCCTGGGAACACTGTTGAGCTGTTCCATTTGGGCAATGCTGTTATTTCCTCCCTCTTCATCCTTCATGTCTTCTTCCTCCTCCTGTGTTCTCCTGTTCTCCTTCTATCAATATGGAGAGTCATATCCTTACATGTGATTTTGGTTGTTTGAACTTTGCAAAATGTGTTGGGGTTGGATTTTTATTTTTTTCTTCCCAGTTATTCTATTAAAAAAAAAAACTGGAACAATTAACTCTTTTTTCTCTTGCAGTTTTCATGCCAGATTTTTTGAAATATAGCTCTGATAAACCAGGTTTTGATACAACCCACTGGGATTCAAATAGAGCTACTTGACCATGCCTTTAAACCCAAATCACTTTGGCTCTTTATTGTCTTGATTGTCTGCCTCAGTTCCTTTAAATGTAAAATGGGGGCAATCATAGCACTTAATTTATAGGATTGTTCTGAGGACTGTGTGTGACTGTCCTTGAAACTGCTAATTTGCTACTGGACTGATTACTCCTTAGTCCTAGTTAATGACTTCCCCTCTAGTGCTCCTTTCCCAGACTCATTATCCCCTTTCTTGGTCTGAATGTTCAGGAACTTGACTGCACCACTCTACCCCCATTATTTCAGTCCCTCATTCCCTGAGTCACCTTAATCCCCTTAGTCTTGAAGAGCCTTCAGCCCTAGAATTCCTTTAGCCGAATATTGGTCCAGAGACCTCTTATCCATTCAGGAACCTGAAGAATTACAGTTTTTAATGGTGACCTGGTCATAGTTCATATTTTGTATGTATTAGGAAGTATCTGATATTGTGTGGCCTTGGGTCTCACAAAGACAAGAGTTTAGTAGCTGGTCCATTCTCTCCAATAATAATAGTGATAAATTTTTTGTATCACAATTGAAAAATTGCAAAACATTTTATAGAAATCATATCAAATAAATCTCATAAGAATTCTGAGAAACAGGTACTATGAGTTTTACTATCCCCATTTTAAAGATGAAGAAACTGAGTATCAAAGAGTTTAAGGGATTTTCCCAAAGTCACAGAGGAACATAAGCCCAGGTCTGTTTGATTCCAACTCTCTATCTACTATCTCATCTGTGCTTTATACACCAGTATATTTTCCTGCACCACAAATTCACACAGGCACTTTCCCTTCCCCCAGAAGACCCTAGCGATCTCCCCAGAAGTTCTCTCATAAGCTATGGCCTTCTCTGGTCCATTTCTTCTGATAAAGCTTTGGAGTTGGGGGGTAGTGAGAAGAGTGAGTGGGAAAATATATTATTGTGGAGTCACAAAGAGGGATGGGACCTTGGAGATGATCAAGTCCAATATTCTCCCCACCCAAACACTACATCCCACTCTACATTCACCTAGTCAACATATTTTACTACAGAAGAAAAAGCCAAAAGACAGAAGGAGACTTAGGGTAAGTCACACATATTATTTATCACATTGCCTACCTTGGCACCTAGGGGAGGTCTCCTCGAGTGGGCGTTGATACCATGTTCTACCTAAAGTAAAAGGAAAAATAAAATACAGAAGGCAACAGCAGTGACTTTGAAATGTTAGGAGCCCATTGGGTGAGTGCGGATCAGATGACAGGTCTTGGTGAAAGTCACTAAGTAGGTGGAACTCTGAAACACTATCTAGACCCAGAGAGGACAAAGCTATTTTCAAATGGAGGCTAGTCTGTTAGCAGCCCTTCTGTAAAAGAGGTGATGAGTTGGAGCCAAAGGCTGTTGTGAAGTTAAAGTGAGGCTCAGGAAACAGCAGAGTGGTTGTCCAATGCAGTTTCAGGGACAGTCCCAGAGGAGGCCTTGGACAGGTGGTGTCTGGTGCCATGGGTTATTCTCCTAGTTGATTATTCTTCTGTGACTCTGTTTCCTATTTTTGTTCTTTAATAAAATAACCCTTGGTACGTGACTGGCCTGAGGGAGTAAGCATCATGGAGACCAGGTCATGTGTGGGTGGAGACAGTGACAAAATGAACAGCTCTTGCAAACCCACAAGGTGACCCTTAGAATCCTGGAGTTGAAGTTATAAAGGTAGGACATGAGGACCTACTATGTGCTAGACACTGTACTAAGTGCTTTACAAATATTATTTCATTTGTTCCCCACATCAACTGTGGAAGATAGATGATATTATTGTTATCCCCAAGTTATTCCTGGGAAAAACAAGGCACATAGAGGAGAAGTAACTTGTCCAGGGTCCCATAGCTAGTAACTGTCTGAAGCTGAATTTCAACCCATGTGTTCCTGACTTCACCCCCAGCATTCTATCCACTGCACCACCTCTATGTCTGTAGAAACAGCTGCCCATCTGGAGAGCCAACTGGTGTAAATGGTGCTGTGAATTGAGCAGGAGTTTCAAGGGGGGCATTACGAACATAGAATGACTTTGTTGGCAATAATCAGGGTCATCTTATGATATTCTCTGGCAAGGAAAAATCTCACTGCATCACAGGGACTTGAATTCACACAGAAATTTATGGAACATGTGGTCTGTTCTGAAGGACTCAATATTTGGAGTGATAGAGCAATCATCATTGTGGTCCTAATGTTGGTAACAGAGGAACAGGAATATTTCAAAGAGGATTGGCCACTGAGCCAGAAACAGCAGCCCATTCAATAGACTGTAAAAGGAAAGATAACTCCCAGTGCTGCTCTCTCTCTTCGTCTTCTCTTTTGAACTTGTGGCTTAGAACTCTCTCTTTCTGGGAATTGTCATGAAAGGATGAGAAGGGCATCTCCTAAATCCTGCCACCTTAGCAGCAATGCTAAATGTCCTCATATGACAGCATTAGTTGCCCAGTCCAGTCTGAGGCTGGTTCTTGGGTTCCTTCTACTTCATGTTTCTTTGCCTGAGAAAAACTGACCAATAATGGTCTTGAGATGGACCTTTGGGACATCCTGGGGCCCTTAGTTGGAGGTGAGTGGCAGCAGAAAGAGTTTTCTGAAGCTACATCTGACTCACAGAAGATTACCAGTGATAGGAGGATGAGGCCAACTTTGACAGACAGCAGAAAACAAAGGCTTTGAGGGAATTATTTGGACAGTGCAGAGTCAAGGAGAAAGTGGAACAGCTTATTTAAATATGGAGCTCTTGACAGAATATCATTGGAATTATGGGTTACTTTTAATGTTTTAAGTCTTTGTTAATGCACATTTCTGATGCTTGTTTTTTAAGCATTTCTTTTGTGTGGAAGAAACAAATTGCACTCCTATACTGATCCATATTTTATACTAATTTCCTCTATACTTCCTTTTGGGGAGACCCTAGACATCAGTTAAAATGAAGCTTTCAATGTTTTCCCTTGAGATCTCAGGGAGTAGGGGAGTAAAGCCAATAGGCAAGGAGAAAGAACCTGATACACATATATGGGGAAGGGTTAGAACTCAGTCATCCTGTGAGCCCAGAGCTGAGGACCTCCCCAGGTTCCTGGTCCAACACCTGGTCTGTTTCCTGTGTGGAGATAGAGATAGTTTCTTTCAGTAAGCAGCTCTGGCTCTGTCCTCTTGTGCAGACTGAAATCATTCCAAGCAGAACCTGGCTGGGGTCAGAAGGGTCAGACTTTCTTGAACTTGTTGACTGACCATAATTGTCTGATGACTGATCACTCCACATTCCTTAAGCTGAACTTGACATTTTCCCCTCAAAATCGTTGTCTCCTCCTAACTTCCTTTGTCCATGTGTGTGAAAATATCTGGTCTTCTTTGATTCTTTTCCTTCCCCACACCCCTAAAGCCAACATCAAATTTCTCTTGTTTTCATCTCCGACATTTCTCATTTGTCTTCCAACATTTTTGTTCTGCTGTCTTCACCTTAGTATAGGTCTTATGTCCATCTTTCACATTGCTTCCAAAGCAGTATTCCTGATATATAGTTCTGATCCCTTCACTTACTATGAATGTTTGATGAATGAAAATCTAAGCAGTTATGGGGATGTTCATTTGTCTCAGTGGCCCTCAGGTATCTATGATGTTTGATGCTACAGTTGGGTGAAATGACTGATCCTTGGGAGGGTATTTATCAGAGGTGCTGCAGAGGATACCATTGGGTCAAATGACTGGGAGTTAGGGGGCAGTGAATGATATTCTCTTATACTATCCCTGCTCACACTGGCCCATTGGACTAATGGGGGAGTCCCTGCCTCACCTGTCTCTCATACTTCTCTCTTACATTTATTATGAAATAATGAAAAAAGTCAAATATCAGTATCCTGATGCCAGTTACACCCCTCCTCATCTTCACCTGAAACAAAGCAAACCTATCCATGACTATATGACTTGCACACCCCATCTTTGCACAGGACTAGGTATTCCACAAATGATTGTAGGCACTTCCAGAAGGCAGTGACATCTTTGGTGTAGAGAGTACAGAGACCTACCTGAACATAGAGAAAACAGGGCTGTAGCCTCACATACTTTGGGCCTCCCAATCATTTGACTCAGTCCTGGGTGCCACTGGCCCCTACTGTTCCTTGTTCAGTTATTTTCTGAACCCATTCTCTGCTCACAGCAGCCTCCCCCAAATGCTAGAAGCTATTTTTCAATCATAGCGCAGAGCCTGTTTGCTGACAATGGTGTTAGACTTTCCAGAGGGTGCTGAAGGAAGGATATATAGTTGTGCTGGTTATAATAAGGGGCTATTTTGTATAGCTTGGTGAAGGGAGATGTTGCATTCTCTTGGGGGAATGTGTTGGGGGAAAAACCTTAATTAATTGTGATTACTTTTTCTATAGACAGAGGAAGGATATGACACAAAGTTAGCTAAGCCATGCAATACCAATAAAGGCCAGTGGCCATCAGGAAATTTCCTTAGTGTCTGAGAATGAGCTTATGGTGAGAGAATGAACAGAATCTTATTTGTCTAGGGTAGAGGAGTGAGGTATGGAAGAGGATTCCAAATCTTCTCAGGGGGTATCCTAATGAGATAAATGATACTTGCATAGGTGGTCAAGAGGGGCAATCTCTCCACGCCACGAGAGAATCAGAAGAGGCCAAGGTAGAGCTAGGTATTGTACATTGTCCTGTCTGGGATATAGTATGTTTCTTTCTTTGTGCTTATGCCTAATGACCTTTACTGGGTCTGTATATTATAAATGATCTGCATATTATAAAACTATTTCCTGGGTCTGGAAAACATAAAACTGCACTCACTTTCGCCTTCTCAACAATTAGTAAAGAAAAACCCCAAACACTAATCATCTGAAGGTGTGGAGACAGCTGGGCAAAGGGAAAAGGGAGACAATGGTAGAATGAGGCACTCAGTCACAATAGCAATGACAGTCAAAAGGGAAAGGTAACTAAGCATGAGGGTGTGGCAGATCTCCCCTTTCTGCCCTCTACTTGCTCTCCTTGCTTCTTCATCTTCCTACTCCATTCTCCCTCTTTCTTTTGTGGCCTTGAACTTATCCCCATATTGTCCTCAAAATATTCTAGATAATATCAAGTTTATTGTTTTATACAATGCTAGTTTGTGATTTTATTAAAATCCACAGTAAACTCCAGGATTGCTGTTAAGAGTTTCATTATCGGTCAGCCTACACCTCTCAATCTTGTCCATGAGGCTATTGTAATGAACTTTATCAAATATCTTAAGGAAATCTAAAGTGATACTATGTACAGGTTCTCATTTCCTAAACTGTGTTATGTGTACCTTGGCTATTCATACCTAATGAGGAGGGAGAAGTTCAATGAAATAATCTTAATATCAATAGTTTCTTTCCTTTAGAGATAGGTAGATGACATAGTGAATAGAATACAGTGCCTGGATTCAGGAAGAAGAGTTCAGATCTGGCCTCAGACACTTACTAACTGTATAACCCTGTACAAGAAAAACTTGTTTGCCTCAGTTTCCTCAACTGCAAAATCAGAGTTATAGTAACACCTGGCTACCTCACAGGGTTGTTGTGTGTGGATCAAATGAGACAACATTTGTATAATACAGTTCTGGCACATAGTAAGACTCATATAAATGCTTATTCCCTTCCCCTAAAATATAAATTTGATGTATATACCAAACAAATTATTACATGCAGAGATTTTTTGCCATTTCATAAACTCTACATAATATATTTTGCTAACAAATTTCCTGGCATTCCTTATTTTCTGCTATATTCCACAAGGCCCCTGGCCTCTCCACACCTCAGAACCAGAAATTGCACATCCTATTCATATATTCCAAAGTTCAGTGTTCCCTGACTGAGAAGTTTGGGAAATATCAATCTTTGACACTATCCTTGGTCTAGCTGTCTAATAGTCATGTTCTGGACTGTGTGCGATAGACTGATATGGCGTGGCTAGGCCTGGATATGAGAAACCACAGTTGTTTTACATCAGAGATGTGATTATGTTTGTGTATTGAACCTGTATTCTGGCCCCTTCAAGTGGACCCCAAGATCAGGCTACTTCCCATGACACATGTGACTGCCAAATACACCCAGGACACAAGAAACATTACGATTTCCCCAGCTAAAGGGATAGGTATGTTCTCATGGAATGTGTTTAAACTCTGTCTTAACACTGTCAATCCCTTCAGGACCAACAGCCTCAAGAAACTCCTCAGTGCCATAGGCCCCCTGGTCCTTATTGCCTCAGGTCACCTCAGTACCCTCAGTTCCTAGTCTCACAAGATCATAGATTTAGAGAAGGGAAGCTATTCCCTCTGACTTTCACTTCACAGTTCCCTAAACCCCACAGCTAAATAAGACATAATTTCCATCTGCTTCTCAAGTCAATTATTCAATCAATGAGTGACTATTAAGTGCCAGGTGCTATGCAGGTACTGAGGATACAAAGACAAAAATGAAATTATCCTGCCCCTCAAGAAGCTTAAGATTCACTGGGGGAAGCAACATGTTTAGGTGTGTATGAAATGTTAGGCAAAAAAATACAAGTTAATTTCAGGAGCAGGAATGAGGAAAATTCTCATATAAGAGACCCTCCCTGAATTAAGCCTTGTAGGAAGATGAGGATTCTTAGAGCAAGGGAGGAGATGGGAGGAGGAGAGTAATACAGGTAAGGGAGACCTAGGCATCTAGGCACTCCCTAGGTTCCTCATGTGTCTCAATTAATTCGAGTTCCTTATCCTCTTCAGTTCTCTTAGCTCCTCTGGCTCTTCAGGAATAAAGCATCTTCTGCTCTCTCACTTCTCCCAGCTCCTTCCATCACCCCACTTAATCTCAGTCTTATCAGTTCCTTCCTTACTTCCACTCTCCCACTTTATAGCTTAATTATTACAGAAAGCACTTCAAATTTTGAGCGAGAGAACCTGGGTTCAAATTCCGGCTACTTGACTTCACTATCATTAGTGAAATTGATTGGATTTCATTATCTTTAAATTCTAAGTCCAATATTTTATGATTCTAGTCCTCTAAATTCCATCTCCCTGGATATAACCCATCTGAATTCACCCAGGGTCCCCCATCCTCCCTCTGTGTTTCTTATAGGTCTTCAGTGGTTCGTCACTGCTTATCACATTGTGTAATCTAACCTGGCATTCAAAGTTTTGCCCTGTGTATTCACTGTTTTCTCCTAGGACTACCAGAAATTCACTCCCCAATTCAGCAAGGCAGATTTCTCCATTAGTCCCCTCCACCTACCCCACACATGCATGCTAAGCCTTTTCCTACCCACCTTAATCTTTACTTATACTCTTCCTCCTCCCCCTCTACCTTAGGTGTAATTCTTTACCTCATTTTCTTCAGTCTCCCGCTTCTGTTCTTTATTCAAGGAGCACCTGCTATATGAAATCTTCCCTGACTGCCCCCAACATACAGGGATCTCTCTTTATACTGAAATATAACACATAATACTTGCAGCAGTCATCTGTTGGGTGTGGACTAGGGAGACAATAATATCATAGGTCCTGGAGACAGTGGTATCTGCCTGAAACTCTAAAACAAACTCTAAAAGTCTTGTTTCTGGAGGTTTAGAGCAAAGACTTACCTATACACAGAAAAAGACTGATGAGGCTGAGGGTGCTAATAAGTGAAGACTTAATTTTTAAGTTGAGTTGATTGTGAAACTATGTGATACAACCATAATGGCTGTCCCATCTAAAGACTATACTGGGAAGTCCCTAACATTGCCAAAAGGACTCTTCTGGCCTTGTATGGCAGTTCTACACCACTTGGATATCACCAGTTTTTGTAGCAGCAACTTTTTTCTTCCCACATCCTCTCCACTTCCTTCCATCTTCCACTCTGTCCCCTGAATTGTTTCTATTTGGTAAACGAAGCTGTAGTAAATAGATAGAATGGGAAAACTCAAAAATCTCTAGAGGTTGGGATTTTTATCTGTAGTTTTCTTTATGTTTTGATTCTCCTTGGTTTAAGTACTGAGATCATATTTATGTCATAAGAAGAATTTTATGAAATCCCTTCTTTTCTATCCCCCCAAAAGTTTGTGTTATATTGCAATTAATTATTCTTTAAATGTTTGTTAAAATTTGCATCTCATTTGGAGTATGGAAGAGTGAGAGATGGGCATTGGTTGAATCCAGCTGTCTTCACTATTGGCTCAAAGAGGGAATAATATATACCTGAAAGGCTTGTACATAGAAATCTATCTTACCTTTCAGGGAAGTAGGATGGGAGGGTATTGTGGTGTGGTGTGGCAAGTGACAGTAGGGAGGTCCTATCAGGGTAGGTCATAGGCAGAAGTAGAACACTGCTGAGGAGGAAAAGGATGAGAGAGTGGACAAACAGGAGGAAGAACAGGATGCAGGGAAATACATAGGTTGTAATCATGACTGTAATTGAGAATGGGATGAACTCTCCCTTACAATGGAAGTAGATAGCAGAGTGGATCAAAAATCAAAATCATCCAATATGTTGTTTATAACACATTTGAAGCAGAGAGACACATACAGAGTAAAGGTAAGGGACTGGAACAGATCTTGCTACACTCAAGTTGAGGTTAAAAAAAAGCAGAGGTAGCAATCCTTATCTCAGACAAAACAAAAGTAAAAATATACCTAATTAAAAGAGATAAGGAAGAAAACTACATCTTGATATAAGGTACCATTGGTAATGAACATATATGCACCAAGTACATGCATCCAAATTCTTAAAGGAGAAGTTAAGTGAGTTATAGGAAGAAATGGACAGCAAAACTGAAGTGGGGATGGGGACGTTAATGCCCCCTCTCAGAACTGGATAAATCCAACCAAAAATTAACCAGAAAGAAACTAAGGAGATAAAGAGAAAATTACAAAAGTTACATATGACAGACCTTTAAGAAAGCTGTATCAGACCTATATATGGTCCAGTCTATCGGCTTTGGAGTGAACTGAGTTTAAGGCCTTGAGAAAGGAAGGAAAAAGAAAGAAAGAAATCTGGCCAGTAAGCTCCAAGTTAACTAGGCAGCTTCTTGCCCTATAGGAAAATAAAAGAGAAGGGGGTAAAAGAAGTGAGGGAAGATTGGGAGAAAGGGTAATCAGATTGCATGCCATCTTGGGATGGAGGGAAGGGGAAGATGGGGAGAAGATTTGGAATTCAAAATCTTTTGAAATTGAGTGTTAAAGACAAAATTTAATTAATTAATTAATAAAAAAAAAACAAAAAAGGAAAGAAAAGTGTTACAGTAGATGAAGGGAGAATGTTCAAGGTTTAGGGGTTCTTCCTGGATACATGCACAGAGGTGAGAGATGACATGAAGATTGGAGAACAGCTGATATTACTGCATGAATGTGTAAAAATAAGGCTAGAATGGGAATATGTTTCTAGACTGTGGAGGATCTTGAATGCCAGGCAAAGAAATTTATATTTTTAGCTATAAATCTAAAAGTTTTAGGCACAAAACAGAAAAGTTTTAAACAGAAATATGATATGGTCAGATCTGTGCATCGTTAGTCAGTCAGTAAGCATTAACTTAGTGTTTAATATGTGTCTGTGCTAAGTACCAGGGATATAGAGAAGGGCAAAACCAATCTACCCTCAAGGAACTCATTTTCTAATTGGAGAAACAGCATAGAAATACCTAGGGATACACAAAACATATTGACAGAGTGAATAGAAAGCATTCCCGGAGAGGTGGCATAGAAACTAAGAGTTTTTTCAAGATAATTTGCTTTTCATAACAAACACTCTTTCCATCAAGCCAAAAAGTATCTTTACACATGGTCTTCACCAGGTGACCGATATCAAAATCAGATTAATTATATGCTTTACAGCTAGAAATGGAGAAGTTCTACACAATTCTATACAAGATCTGGAGTTGTCTGTCCCTCAGATCATGAACTTCTTATTATAAAATTCAAACTTAAATTTAAGAAAGCAGGGAAAGTCATCAGAGTGTAGAGATATGGCAATAACTTAAATAATATCCCTTATAAATAGGAAGTGAAAATCCCAAGTAGATTTTAGTAGTTAGAACTGTTAAAGTGCCTGAAGAACTCTCAACAGAGTTTGCAATATTATATTGTAGGCATTAACACCAAAAAACTCAAATGAAAAGGGAGAAAGCACAGTGGCTGCTGCTGAGAATTTGCAAATAGCTGATACACCACAAATAGCCATCAGGGTATCATAAAAGCTCTTTGGATTACTGCTATTAGCATAAAACTAAATTTCATCTGCCTTTTTACTGAGCCAAGTATCTTGCATCTGTCTAAACTGCACTGCTGATATTATCATACTGTGTCTCTTGGGCCTGCCACTGAGCTCATTTTCATGACATGGAGTCTATATGTGCTTGGCATAGGTCTCTGTTTGGAATTTCTATTAGTTGATCTCATGGTCATTGCTGGCTCTAAAAGATAATGTTCCATTGGTCCCAAGACTGGGAAGCATTGGTGTATCTTGTGATGTCACCTAGTTTTCTTAGCTGTGATGCTCTTTCTTTCTTAGAAGAGGAAAGTACTTCACCATTGCTCCTTCCATTTAAAGTTCAAAAGCCTTTGCCATTAATTTGGAAGAAGGCAAGATTTTTTTTCAAAGGGATTTCATACTTTTGCATTTCATATCTGCAGAGGGTAGCTGGAATTTTGGCTCAGATAGCCTCTCTTGGTATCCACACCTGGAATTAGATTCAGAAAAAAACAGTTAACAATTCCATAAAAACCTTAAAATAGCAAGCTCCAATAATCAGTTTTCAATATGACCATAATTTCATATCAGCTAAGGAAAGTGAGCATTAAGTAGCTTGCATGCATTTCTGCACTTGTTTTAGTTCCTGATTAAATAATATAAAATCAAATTTACTTTTACGACTGCCCTAATAAATTTATATCTGTTTCTTAAGCTTCTCTATCCTTTTCTAACCATAGTCAGCCTAAAAGAATATGATAAACACATGATAAGAAGCAGTAATTTCATTTTATGTTTAGGTCATGGAATGAATTCAAGTAAAAATGGAAACATTTAACTTTTCCATCAATGAAAAAGTATTAGCCTCCTCTAAGAAACTTACTGAAATTCATTTCCTCAAACTAAAGATGTCTGTGATTCAGTCCCAGTAATTAATTCAGTCAATTGTATTAATATCCAAATGCTCTTACATCACTTTGAAATATCCAATGACCTTATTCCATACAGATACATCTTCATTACAGTTAACTTTAAATCCCAGTCTGTAACAGTAAGCACCCTGGCAAACACTGGGGAAAATGTTATCACATGTTCTTAGACCTGCATTTCTAAAAGGAAAGTAACTTTTTGAGGGGTTAACAATCTCCTTTTATCAAACACATATATCATTCACTTAGTTCACAGGGAAAATTCAATGCTCTGAACTTCAGAGAAAATACAGAGAAATCAAAGATTCAGCAGACAGGCTTCCTGACATACACCAGAGATCAACAGATAACTGTCTGACCATATATGTATAGTTACTAGAGAGGGAAACACCAACATCTGGATTTTCAAAGCCAGGGGTTCCTTAGTGGCTCCCTAGAGTCTGCTCTGGCAAAAGAAAACACTTCCATTTAGTAAGTACTAAGGTAAAACTTCACCTTCAGTGTACTTATACCTTTTTTTAGAGCCAGAGGGCATAATAACCCTTGAGAACCAGTGCCTTATTAACAAAAGTCATGGGCCTTTCTACAAATCTTACCAGGCCCATCATTAATGGGTAGGCAAGATCTTTAATCACATTAACAACCCTAATACACATAGTTTTTGTAGTTAATAATAAATACACTTGGTTGTTAAAGGCAAGATTCAATCAGAGGCACTTGACTATACTAAAATAAAAACAGCAAAAGATTTCACTTTGCTTGCTATCACACTGCACCCTTCTAGGATTCTTGGCCTTATAATCCTAATGGCCATGGATCCTGGAACAAATACAGGCACTATATTTCTTGATTATACTAAAACAAAAACAGGAAAAGGTGCTACTTTGCTTGCTCTTACACAGACTAAGTCTATGGAGCAATGATTCAACATTGTATTTGTACCTTTGTTTCACAAACTTCTTTTCTTTTATATAATTAATCCTATATCATTCAGAAAGAATGTTCGAGGATGAATATTTAAAAAAATATATAAATTGCACAGACTAACAGAAGAGAAATTTAAATATTTAAATAAACTTATCTCAAAAAAAGAAGTTGAATAAGCCATCAATGAACTCCCTAGGAAAAAATCTCCAGGGTGAGATGGATTTGCAAGTGAATTCTATCAAACATTATAAGAGCAGTTCATTCCAATACTATATAGAATATTTGGGAAAATTCGCAAAGAAGGAGTTCTACAAAATTCTGTTTATGGTACAAATATGATTCTGATACCCAAACCAGGAAGATAGAAAACAGAGAAAGCAAATTATAGACTAATTTCTCTAATGAATGTACGCAAACAATTTAAATAAGATATTAGCAAAAAGAGTACAGCAACTTTTCCTGAGAATAACACATTATGACAAAGCAGGATTTATTCCAGGAATGCCATGCTGCTTCAATGTTAAGAAAACTATGAACATTATTAATCATATCAACAAAAAACTAACAGAAACCACACGACTATCTCAATAGATGCAGAAAAAGCTTTTGACAAAATACAACACCTATTTCTATTGAAAACACTGGAGAGCATAGGAATAAATGGAGCCTTCCTTAATATAATAATCAGTATCTACTTCAAACAATCAGCAAATGTTATATGCAAAGGGGATAAGCTAAATACATTTCCAGTATGATTAGGGATGAAACAAGAATGTCCATTATCACCACTGTTATTCCACATGGTACTAGCAAAGCTAGCTGTCTCAATAAGAGAAGAAAAGACATTGAAGGAACTAGAATAGTAAAAGAAGAAACTAAGTTATCACACTTTGCATATGATATGATAAAATATTTAGAGAATCTCAGAGAACGAAGTAAAAAACTACTTGAAGTAATAGCTTTGGCAAAGTTGCAGATTGCAAAATAAACCCATATAGATCATCTACATTTCTATACGTTACTAACATAGCCCAACACCTAGAGATCATTTAAAGCTCCAATAGAAACTGTGAAATATTTGGGAGTCTATCTGCCAAAACACACCCAGGGATTATATGAACACAATTACAAGATACTTTTTACACAAATAAAGTCAGATCCAAGTAAGAGGAAAAACATCAGTTGCTTGTGGGTAGGGTGAGCCAATATAATAAAAATGACAATTCTACCTAAATTGACTCACTTATTTAGTGCCATACCAATCAAACTGTCTGATAATTATTTTCTAGAGCTAGAAAAAATAATATTCATTAGACTAAACAAGATGCTGGAAAATTGTTTGCTTATTCAGTCCTGGCCTAATTACTGTGTCAGGCAGAGATTCCATTCTATGGTCAAAATTCATCTGGTGGAACAAAATGTCCAGAATAGCAAGGAAATTAATGAAAAAAATATTGAAAAGGTGGCCTAGCTCTACCAGATCACAAACAGTATTATAAAGCAGCAATTATCAAAACCACTTAGTACTGACTAAGAAACAGAAGGGTAGGGGAGGAGCCAAGATGGTGCAGTAGAAAGATACACATATGCTAGCTCTGAACCCACAGCCCATTAAATACCTGTAAAGAAGAACTCCCAACAAATTCTGGAGCAGGAGAAGCCACAGAACAATGGAATGGAGGAGATTTCAGTTCCAGAGAGACCTGAAAAACTGACTTGAAAGGTTCGGTGTGCACAAGACCCGGAGCAGAGCCCAGCACTGCCTTGGCCATGTGGCACCGAGAGGAGCAGATCTGAGCAGGCTTCAGAGACAGAATGTCCAGCTGCCGCACAGGTCCCTCCACCCACAGGCGCCAAAGGTCAGTGAGAGGGTCTTTTCAGCTCACTGAGAGGGGAGTGGGGTGTCTCCATAACTCAGGCCCCCTCAGGAGGCAGCAGTGGAGGCAGCAGCAGACAGGGGCTCCCAAAGCAGGAAGGAGCTCAGATCCATTGTTGAAGGTCTCTGCATAAACACCCTGAGGGAACTAAGCCCCGTGTGGTGGCCCTGCCGCCACCTGAGCACCTGAACTTAATCTCACACTGAATAGCAGACCTGCCCACCCTTGAAAGCCCAGTGGCTGGGAAGCAGCATTTGAATCTCAGACTCCAAGAGATGGCTGGGTGGATCTGGAGGCGAGGTGGGTTTGGAGAGGAAACTCAGAAGTCAAGTCACTGGCTGGGAAAATGCCCAGAAAAGGGAAAAAAATAAGACCATAGAAGGCTGCTTTCTTGATGAACAGATATCTCCTCCCATTCCTTTGGATAAGGAAGAACAATGCTAACCATCAGGGAAAGACATAAAAGTTAAGGCTTCTGTATCCCGAACAACCAAAATAAATATTCAATGGGCTCAGACCATGGAAGAGCTCAAAAAGGATTTTGAAAATCAAGTTAGAGAGGTGGAGGAAAAACTGGGAAGAGAAATGAGAAACATGCAAGTAAAGCATGAAAAGCAGGCCAACAACTTGGTAAAGGAGAGCCAAAAAAATGCTGAAGAAAATAACACCTTGAAAAATAGACTAACTCAATTGGCAAAAGAGGTTCAAAAAGCCAATGAGGAGAAGAATGCTTTCAAAAGCAGAATTAGCCAAATGGAAACGGAGGTTCAAAAGCTCACTAAAGAAAATAGTTCTTTCAAAATTAGAATGGAACAGGTGGAGGATAATGACTTTATGAGAAACAAAGAAATCACAAAACAAAACCAAAAGAATGAAAAAATGGAAGATAATGTGAAATATCTCATTGGAAAAACAACTGACCTGGAAAAGAGAACCAGGAGAGACAGCTTAAAAATTATGGGCCTACCTGAAAGCCATGATCAAAAAAAGAGCCTAGACATCATCTGTCATGAAATTATCAAGGAAAACTGCCCTTAGATTCTAGAATCAGAGGGCAAAATAAATATTCAAGGAATCCACTGATCACCTCCTGAAAGAGATTGAAAAAGAGAATCTCCTAGGAACATTGTGGCCAAATTCCAGAGTTCCCTGGTCAAGGAGAAAATATTGCAAGCAGCTAGAAAGAAACAATTCAAGTATTGTGGAAATACAATCTGGATAACACAAGATCTAGCAGCTTCCACATTAAGGGATCGAAGGGCATGGAATATGATATTCCAGAAGTCAAAGGAACTAGGACTAAAACCAAGAATCACCTACCCAGCAAAACTGAGTATAATATTTCAGGGGAAAAAATGGTCTTTCAATGAAATAGAGGAATTTCAAGCATTCCTGATGAAAAGACCAGAGCTAAAAAGAAAATTTGGCTTTCAAACACAAGAATGAAGAGAAGCAGGAAAAGATAAACAGCAAAGTGAAGTCATAAGGGACTTTACTAAAGTTGAACTGTTTACATTCTTACATAGAAAGACAATATTTGTAACTCTTGAAACTTTTCAGTATCTGGGTAGTTGGTGGGATTACATACATACATGCACACACACACACACAGAGCACAGGGTGAATGGAATAGGATGGGATCCTATCTTAAAAAAATGAAATCAAGCAGTGAGAGAGAAATATATTCGGAGGAGAAAGGGAGAAATGGAATGAGGTAAATTATCTCTCATAAAAGAGGCAAGCAAAACACTTTTTAGTGGAGAGAAAAAGTGGGGAGCTGAGAGAAAAACATGAAGTTTACTCTCATCACATTCCACTAAAGGAAGGAATAAAATGCACACTCATTTTAGTATGAAAACCTGTTTTACAATACAGGAAAGTGGGGGAGAAGGGGATAAGCAGGGTGGGGGGAATGATGGAAGGGAGGGCATTGGGAGGAGGGAGCAATTTGAAGTCAACACTCTTGGGGAGGGACAGGATCAAAACAGAGAATAGAAGCAATGGGGGGCAGGAAAGGATGGAGGGAAATATAGTTAGTCTTACACAACACGACTATCATGGAAGTCATTTGCAAAATTACACGGATATGGCCTATACTGAATTGCTTGCCTTCCCAAAGGAAATGGGTGGGGAGGGAAGGGTGAAGAGAAGTTGGAATTCAAAGTTTTAGGAACAATTGTCAAGTACTGTTCTTGCTACTAGGAAATAAGAAATACAGGTAATGGGGTATAGAAACTTATCTGGCCCTACAGGACAAAAGAGAAGATGGGGACAAAGAAAGGGAGGGATGATAGAAGAGAGGGCAGATTGGTGATAGGGGCAATCAGAATGCTCAGTGTTTTAGGGTGGGGGGAGGGGACAACTGGGGAGAAAATTTGGAACCCAAAATTTTGTGAAAATGAATGTTAAAACTTAAATAAATTTAAAAAAAAAAGAGGACTGGATTTCGAATCAGATGAAATAGGGTTCAAATTCTGCCTATACTACTTACTAGCTATGGGACCTGAAGCAAGTCCCTTCCCCTCTGTGCCTCAGTTTCTTCTTCTGTAAAATGAAAAGGTTAGGGCAGTTTGAATGGACAAGAATTTCTGTCATGTCCCTTCCTAGCTCTAACTTCTGTCACTCTGTAAATCTCGGACAGGATTTTCATGGGTTACAGGCTTGTTCCAAAAGTGTGCCTAAAGTACTATTTTATATATACATATATATATATATATATACACACACACACACACATACATGTATATGTATATATGTATGTATATGCACACATATATGTATATATATTCATATATACATATATGTATGTATATACACACATATATGTATATATATTCATATATACATATACTTACGTACATATATACACATATATACATACACACACACACATATATATATATATATATGGTGTGTGTGTGTTAGTAACATTAAAGATTGATCAAATTCTTGACCATCTTCTCAGTATAGGGCATGTACCCAAATTAGGAAGGGATATTAGACTTTGTTCTGGAGGCTAAACCAGTGCAATCCAAGCCCTGACCTAGAGGAAACTTCTCAGGAGCTAACCAAACGGGAATGATAAAATTATTCTGAATTGACTATGCAGTGATCCAGTAGAAGGAAGGAAGCCTGAGTTAAGTCCAGCCTTTGGTGTGAGTCTGGAGTGGATGAAACTGTTTAACTTTGACCCTATCTTAGACTTCAGAAGACCCTTTCTGAAAAATAGCAACTCTGGATTTGCCCAGAAATTTGTATCCCAGGGTTTTGCTCTGTCTATCCCTTGCCCATTTCTCTCTCTCTAAAGTTGTTCTGTTGGCAAAAGCTCTCTTCTATCTCTTCATCCTCCAGTTTTGGTCAAGGTGGTTGGCTGGACTATAATTTTTCTGAAGGTCCTGACATTTTAACAAGAATCCTTCAGGAGAACATTCTACACAGTAACAACCACAATGAATGACTTTCATAGACTTAGTTCTTCTCAGTAATGCAAGGATATAAGACAACTCCAAAAGACTCAAGATGGAAAATGCCATTGATACCAAGAGAAAGAACTTTGGAGCCTGAATGCAGATGGAAGCATACTATTTGCTCTCCTTTTCTTTTGTTGTTTTGTTTCTTCTTTTTTGCAAACAGTAGATGCTTAATAAAATGCTTCTTCCCTTCACTTTCCATCCCTCCTTGTGGGACAGGATGATATAGCCTCAAAGGAGTGTGACAATCTTGTTCCACATGACTGTGATGCATGAATTCCTTAGGACATTCTGACCTTGCTCAATATGCCTGCAATCTGACTCTTAACAAGTGTTATTCTTAGCTAGACGTTGAGGGACTGTTTGTGATGTCTGCTACCAGGGCGTACTGGCCACCCTTCCTGGGATCAGGCATTCCTAAACAGAAATACTCTCAAGAACATTTTGAGAATAGCTACTTTCCCACCAATCACATATTTAATTGGCAAAATGCCTTCTTGGTTAAAAGAAACTGTTAAAGGCAGGTAGTCTGGAGCTATCTTTGGGGAGTCTTTCCTGCGGGTACAGACGACAAGTAGTCAGGGACCTTCCCATAAAAACCCGGGGGGGCTGACCCAGGATTCCCCAGACGTGATCCAGATGTAGATAATTCACCATCGGTGCTGATCAGTTCTGGTAATATTGGATACTTATTGAGATTTACTGATTGTGACACAACTATTGAGACTTAGTGATTGTGACCATTATTATTATTATTAAAATAAATACTAGTACTAGATATATGTGTGTATATATGTACATGTGAGTATATGTTATATATATGTAAATGTGAAAAAAAGAAACAGAAGGGCAAAGAAGTGGAATAGGCTAGGTACTCAAGACATAGTAGACAATGAATACAGCAACCTACTGTTTAATAAAGGCAAGGACCCCAGCTTCTGGGATACGAACTCACTGTGTGACAAAAATTGCTGGGAAAACTGGATAAAAGTGCGGCAGAAACAAGGCATAGACCAATGCCTGGCACCATCCATAAGAATAAAGTCCAACTGGGTACATGATCTAGATATAAAGATTGATACTATAAACAAATTAGTGGAGCAAGTAATAGAGTATTTATCAGATTTATGGACAAGGGAAGAATTTTTGACTAAAGAAGAGATAGAAAGCATTATGAAGTGCAAAATAGATAATTTTGATTACATTAAAGTGAAAAGTTTTTGCAGGATGAAATCCAATGCACCCAAGATTAGGAGGGAAGCAGAAAACTGGGAAAGAATTTTTGCAAGTAGCATCTCTGATAAAGGCCTCATTTCTAAAATATATAGAGAACAGAGTAAAATGTACAAGAATATAAGTCATTCCCCAATTGATAAATGGTCAAAGGATATGAACAGGCAGTTTTCAGAGGAAGAAATTAAAGATACCTGTACTCATGAAAAAAATGCTCTAAGTCACTATTAATTAGAGAGATGGACATCAAAACAATTCTGAGACACCACATCATACCTATCAGATTGGCTAACATGACAGAATAGTTAAATGATAAATGTTGGAGAAGACGTGGGAGAGTTGGAACACTAATTCATTGTTGGTAGAGCTGTGAGCTGATCCAACCATTCTGAAGAGCAATTTAGAACTATGCCCAAAGGGCTACAAAATGTGCATACCCTTTGACCCAGCAGTACCATTTCTAGGACTATGTACCCAAGAGATCATAAAATTGGGAAAGGGTCCCACATATACAAAAGTATTTATAGGAGTTCTCTTTGTGGTGGCCAAGAACTGGAAATCAAAGTGATACCCATCAATTGGGGAATGGCTGAATAAATTATGGTATATGAATGTAATGGAATACTATTTTCCTATAAGAAATGATGAACAGGAAGACTTCAGAGAGGCCTAGAAATAATTATATGATCTGATGCTGAGCGAAAGGAGCAGAACCAGGAGAGCTATGTGCACAGCAATGACTACAGTGTGTGAAAGTTTTTTTCTGGTAGGCTTGGAACTTCATTGCAATGCAAGGACTTAAAAAAAATTCTGAATTGTCTTTGAAGGCAAAATGCCTTCCATACCCAAAGAACTTTGGAATTCAATCACAGAATGTAGTAGACCATTTTCTTTTGTATTACGTTTTCATTTGTTATATGATTTCTCCCATTTGTTTTAATAGTTCTACACAACTGGACTATAGTTAAGCTGTATTTAAGAGGAATGTTTGTATAGAACCTATATAAAATTGTATGCCATTTCGGAGAGGGAGGGGGTAAGGTAGGGAGAGGGGGGAGGGAGAGGAAAAATAATCTAAGTTAAATGGTAGTGATTGTAGAACACTGAAAATAAATAAAATTGATAAAAGCAAACAAAATAAAAAAAAAAGAAGCCGTAGGATGTGCAGTGGCCACACACTGGCAAAGTCAGAAAGGCTAAATCAGGTTGAAGGCAATTAAGTGGTCTTAAATCCAAACTCAAATCCAAGGGAGTTATCTTCCCCAAGAATGTGAATACTTTCCCTGGTGGAATGGGCAGATGAGAACAATCTATTCCAATGACCATGAAGGCAGCTGAAGCAGGTACTATGGAGTGCTTAGAGTTTAGTTAGACATTGAAGACACCAAGGTCATTTACAGCATCTTGAGCAATCAACAGTCATCTTGACCCTGTCCTGCCACTGGACTGTGATGACTCTGGAGGAGAGAATGAGGCCCACAAGCTCTTGTTACTCTGCCTCACTTAAATCCAATTTATGCACAAGTCAAAAGACATAACCCATACTATTTTACCCTTTTGAGCTTTCTTAAAGAAAGTCCTGTGGTGACAGGTGAGTGATAAAGAGGCAGGTACAAATACACTGGCAATTGAAGTCACAATCCTGCACAGAGATAGCCCAGCACATAGGGTCATCTTGTCACTGGAAACAGCAATGGATTCAGAAGACCGCTGGTTGTCTGAGAAGCCTTTTAAAGATTGTACTGCTCACCTCCTGGTGTGAGGAAGAGACTAGACAAGATGCTTGAAAATTGTTTGCTTATTCAACCCTGGCCTAATTACTGTGTCAGGCAGAGATTCCATTCTGTGGTCAAAACGAAAAAGAAATGCACAACAATGTTTGTAAAGACAACTCTTATCACCAGTGGCACATGAAATATGCACACACTTATAGACAAAACAAAATCAAAATCCAGTTGACCTGAAAGTAGAGCAGCTCTTGTTACAAGAGAACTCAGAAGGTATCACATTTAAATGGCAGCCCTGAGTGAAACAAACATGACAAATGAAGACCAGTTAATTGAAGTGGTAGCAGAATACACATTTTCTTTAGTGACTGAAGTGAAGGGGAGCACTATGAAGCTGGTGTAGCAATCAAAACTTATCTATTCAACAAGCTTGTATGCCTCCTCAAAGGAGTAAATAACAGTCTTATGACAATGTGCCACTTGCAGGAAAATATCACACCATTATCATCAATGTCTATTCCCCCACCATGACAAACCCTAATGAGATGAAATAAAATTTTATGAAGACCTGGAGACCCTTATGATCAGTAAGCCAAAAGAGGACAAGCTTAGTATTCTTGGTGACTTTGATGTTAGAGTAGGCTCAGAGTAACAAACCTGGCAGGAAGTCTTAGGGTGGAATAGAGTTGGAAATAGCAACAGTAATGGTCACTTATCCCTGAAGACTTGTGCATCTCATGACCTTCTCATCACCACCACTGTCTTCCATTTATGTAAACACAATAAAAGTTCATGGATGCACCCTCACAGCAAAAAAATGTCCTTTAATAGAAGATGTGACTGTAAGGAAAAGAGACAGAAAGAATGTGACAGTGATGAAGGCAATGTGTGGCATAGAGTGCTGGACTGGTCATAGATATATCCTCTCCAAGCTATGTATTTGTACTCTACAAAAGTGGAAGCCCCAAGCTAAAATTAATACCAACAGATTAGAGCTCTTCTCCAAGAGAGAATAATTTTTTTGCTAACGTGGAGGGAAAGTTGAAACAACACAAATTGTCATTGGTGGAACAGAAAAAGAGTGGGCAGCTTCTAGTCATTTGGTGTATAACACTACATTTGCTCACCTGAGTCAGAACACTCACACACATCAAGACTGGTTTGAAGAAAATGATAGGGAAATTCAGAAGCTGAGAAGTGAAAAATGTGAACTCCACAGAGTTTATCAACAGGATAGTTTATCCATCTCTAAGGAGTCAGTCTTTAATTCCATCAAAAGTAAAGTAAAATTAAGCTTAGAGAGATGCAGGATTCTTGGCTCAGCACGAAGTCAGATGAAACTCACTTTTAATGTGAATTGCTACCTAGTAACAATCAAAGCACTTTTAGGATGCCCTGAAGGCTATTTATTGGCCAAAGATTTATGATGCATCTAACTCAGTGCTGATGGAGCCACATTGATTAGTGATAAGAACATCATCCTAGAGAGATGGACTGAACACTTCCATAGTGTTCTCAGCAGACCATCATCAATCAGTACTGAAGCCATTGACCTCAGGTTGAAGTCAATGCCTCCCTAGCTGAAGTTTCAATTGAGGAAGAGATTTGAATACCATTAGGCTCCTTTCACATGGCAAAACATCTGGTGTTGATTCCTTGCCAGCTGAGATTCTCAAGGTAGGGTGTTCATTGGTCGTACAAAACTGACTGAAATTTTCCAGGTTATATGACAAGAGAAGGTTATCTCCTCGGATAGGTCCACATCTATAAAGTTAAAGCAAATAGATTGTCGTTTGAGAGTCACAGGGGGTTTTCTCTCTTAGTCACTGGAGGTAAGATCCTTCCAGAGTCCTCCTTTTTAAAAAAGTATTTCTTTTTAGTTTTCAACAATCACTTCCACAAATCTTACGTTTTCTCCCCCTCTCTCCCTGCTCCTTCCCTGAGATGGTAAGTATTCTTATATGGGTTCTACACATACATTTTAACTAAATACATTTTCACCTTAGTCATGTTGCATAGAATAATTAAAATGAATGGGAGAAACCATTAAAAAAAAAACCATAACACAAGAGAAAATAGTCTGCTTCATTCTGTGATCCAATTCCATAGTTCTTTCACTGGATGTGGAAGGCATTTTGCCTCAAGAGTTCTCTGGGAATTTTTTAAGTCCTTGCTGTGAAGCGCTAGGTTTCTAGAAAAACTCCTTGCACACTGTGGTTGTTACTGTGTGCAAAGTTACCTAGTTTTGCTCCTTTCACTCAACATAAGTTCATATAAGTCCTTTCAGGCCTCTCTGAAGTTTTCGTCTTCACCATTTCTTATAGCAAAATAGGACTCCATTACATTCGTATACCACAAGTTGTTCAGCCATTCCCCAAATAATGGGCATCCTCTTGATTTCCAGTTCTTGGTAACCACAAAGAAAGCTGTTATAAATATTTTTATACATGTGGGACGCTTTCCCAATTTTATGATCTCTTGGGGATACAGTCCTAAAAGTTATACTGCTGGGTCAAAGGGTGTGTACATTTTGGAGCTCTTTGGTCATAGTTTCAAATAGCTCTCCAGAATGGTTGGATCAGCTCACAGCTCCACCAACAATGAATTAGTGTTCCAATTCTCCCACATCTTCTTCAATATTTTTCATCTTCCTTTTTCTCATGTTAACCAATGTGATAGGTGTGATGTGGTACCTCAGAGTTATTTTGATTTGCATCTCTCTAATCAATGGTGTGTTAGAGCCTTTGTTCATGTTATTATAGATAGCTCTAATTTCCTTCTCTGAAAATTGCCTGTTCACATCCTTTGACCATTTAGTAATTGGGAAATGACTTGTATTCTTGTGCATTTCAATCAGTTCTCTATAAATTTTAGAAATTTCACAGACATTGTTTGCAAAAATTCTTTCCCAGTTTTCTGCTTCCTTCCTAATATTGGTTGCATTGGGTTTGTTTGTGGAAAACGTTTTCAATTTAATGTAATCAAAATTATCCATTTTGCACTTCATAATGTCCTCTATCTCTTGTTTGGTCAAAAATTTCTCCATTCTCCATCAATCTGACAAATGTACCATTCCTTGCTCCCCTAATTTGTTTATAGTGTCAATCTTTATGCCTAAATCATGTATACAGTTGGACTGTATTCTTGTGTATGGTTTCAGGCATTGGTCTGTGTCCAGTTTTTGTCACACTGTTGTCCAGTTTCCCCAGCAGTTTTTGTCAAACAGTGAGTTCTTATCTCAGAAACTGGGGTCCTTGGGTTTATCAAGCAGTAGAGTGCTATATTCACTGACTACAGTATCTTGAGTACCTAACCTGTTCCAGTAGCCTACCCCTTTATTTCTTAGCCAGTACCAAGTGGATTTGATGATTGCTGCTGTACAATAAAATTTGAGCTCTGTTAGAGCTAAGCCACCTTCCCTAGCTTTTCTTTTTATTAGTTCTCTTGATATTCTGGAAATTTTTTCCTTCAGATGAATTTTGGTATTATTTTTTCTAGTTCTAGAAAATAAATACCTGGTAATTTGATTGGTGTGACACTGAATAAGCAAAGTAATTTAGGTAGAATTATCATTTTTATTATGACAGCGATTATGCTCAGCCTACCCATGAACAACTGTTGTTTTTCTCCTTACTTAGATCTGACTTTATTTGTGCAAAAAGTGTTTTGTAATTATGTTCATATAGTCCCTGGGTTTGTTTTGGCAGGTAGAATCCTAGATATTTTATAGTGTCTATGTTAGCTTTAAGTGGGATTTCTCTTTATCTCTTGCTGCTGTGCTTTCTTGGTAATACATACATACATACATACATACATACATACATACATACATACATACATATATATATATATATATATATATATATATATATATATATATATATATATATATATATATAAATGCAGATGATTTATGTGGGTTTATTATGTAACCTGCAACGCTGCTAAAGTTGTTCACTATTTCAAGTAGTTTTTTACTTGATCCTCTAGGATTCTCTAAGTGTATCATCATATCATCTGCAGAGAGTGATAACTTAGTTTCTTCTTTGCCTAGTCTAATTCCTTCAACTCATTTTTCTTCTCTTATTGCTAAAGTTAACATTTCTGGTACCATATTGAATAACAGTGGTGACAGCGGACATCCTTGTTTCACCCCTGATCTTATTAAAAATGCATCTAGCTTATCCCCATTACATATAATGCTTGCTGAGAGTTTTAGATAGACACCGCTTTTTATTTTATGGAAGTTTCCATTTACTCCTATTCTCCCCAGTGTTTTCAGTAGGAATGGGTGTTGCATTTAGTCAAAAGTTTTTTCTGCATGTATTGAGATAATCATGTATTTTTGGTTAGTTTTGTTGTTGATATGATCAATAATGCTGATAGTCTCCCTAATATAGAATCAGCCCTGCGTTCCTGGTTTAAATCCTACCTGATCATAATGTATTACTCTCATGGTAAATTGCTGTATTATTTTTGGTAATATCTTATTTAAAATTTTTGCATCTATATTCATTAGAAAAATCTGTTTATAATTTTCTTTCTATGTTTTGGCTTTTCCTGGTTTTTAGGTATCAGAGTCATATTTATATCATAAAAAGAACTTGATAGGACTCTTTCTTCACCAATTTCCCCAAAGAATCTGTATAGTATTGGAATGAACTCTTCTTTAAATATTTGATAGAATTCACTTGTAAATCCATCTGGCTCTGGAGATTTTTTCCTAGGGAGTTCGTTGATGGCTTTTTCAATTTCTTTTTCTGAGATAGGGTTATTTAAGTATTCAAAATCCTCTTCTTTTAATCTGGGCAATTTTCATTTTTTAAATATTCATTCATCTCCCTTAGATTGTCAAGTTTATGCACATACAGTTGAGGAAAGTAATTTTTAGTTATTGTTTTAATTTTCTCATCATTGGAGGTGAGTTTTCCCTTTTCACTTTTGATATTGGTAATTCGGTTTTCTTCTTTCTCTTTTTAATCAAAAAGATTTTTTACCAAAAATTTGATCAATTTTATTGTTTTTTCATAAAACCAATTCTTAGTTTCATGTATTAGTTCAGTAGTTTTCTTAATTCTAATTTTACTAATTTCTCTGTTAGTTTTCAGTATTTCTAATTTGATATTTACTTGGGGATTTTTTCTTTTTTTTCCCCTCCCTTTTCAGCTGCATGCCCAATTCATTGATCTCCTCTTTCTTTATTTTATTCCTGTAGGCATTCAAAGATATAAAAGTTCTCCTAAGAACTGCTTTTGCAGGATCCCATAAGTTTTGGTTGTCTCGTTATTGTCATTCCTTTGAATGAAGTTTTTGATTGTTTCTGTGATTTTTTATTTAACCTACTCATTATTTTTATCTTTTTAAAAAACAATTTATTTATTTAACTTTTAACACTCATTTTCACAAAAATTTGGGTTCCAAATTTTCTTCCCATTTATCCCCTCCCCCGACCCTAAAACACTGAGCATTCTGATTGCCCCTGTCACCAATCTGCCCTCTCTTCTATCATCCCTCTCTGCCGTTGTCCCCATCTTCTCTTTTGTCTTGTAGGGCCAAATAACTTTCTATACCCCTTTACCTGTATTTCTTATTTCCTAGTAGCAAGAACAGTACTCGACAGTTGTTCCTAAAACTTTGAGTTCCAACTTCTCTTCATCCCTCCCTCCCCACCCCTTCCCTTTGGAAGGCAAGCAATTCAACGTAAGCCATATCTGTGTAGTTTAGCAAATGACTTCCATAATAGTCATGTTGTATAAGACTAACTTTATTTCCCTCCATACTATCCTGCCCCCCAATGCTTCTATTCTCTCTTTTGATCCTGTCCCTCCCCATGAGTGATGACCTCAAATTGCTCCCTCCTCCCAATGCCCTCCCTTCCATCATCCCCCCACCCTGTTTTTCCCCTTCTCCCCCACTTTCCTGTATTGTAAGATAGCTTTTCACACCAAAATGAGTGTGCATTTTATTTCTTCCTTTAGTGGAATGTGATGAGAGTAAGCTTCATGTTTTCCTCTCACCTCCCCTCTTTGTCCCTCCACTAATAAGTCTTTTGCTTGCCTCTTTTATGAGAGATAATTTACCCCATTCCATTTCTCCCTTTTACTTCCCAATATATTTCTCTCTCACTGCTTAATTTCATTTTTTTAAGATATGATACCATCCTCTTCAATTCACTCTGTGCTCTCTGTCTCTCTCTCTATGTGAGAGAGACACTACCCAGATACTGAAAAGTTTCAAGAGTTACAAATATTGTCTTTCCATGTAGGAATGTAAACAGTTCAACTTTAATAAGTCCCTTATGACTTCTCTTTGCTGTTTACCTTTTCATGCTTCTCTTCATTCTTGTGTTTGAAAGCCAAATTTTCTTTTCAGCTCTGGTCTTTTCATCAGGAATGCTTGGAAGTCCTCGATTTCATTGAAAGACCATTTTTTTTCCCCTGAAGTACTATACTCAGTTTTGCTGGGTAGGTGATTCTTGGTTTTAGTCCTAGTTCCTTTGATTTCTGGAATATCATATTCCACACCCTTCGATTCCTTAATGTAGAAGCTGCTAGATCTTGTGTTATCCAGATTGTATTTCCACAATACTTGAATTGTTTCTTTCTATCTGCTTGCAATATTTTCTCCTTGACCAGGGAACTCTGGAATTTGGCCACAATGTTCCTAGGAGATTCTCTTTTTGGATCTCTTTCAGGAGGTGATCAGTGAATTCCTTGAATACTTATTTTGCCTTCTGGTTCTAGAATCTCAGAGCAGTTCTCCTTGATAGTTTCGTGAAAGATGATGTCTAGGCTCTTCTTTTGATCATGGCTTTCAGGTAGCCCCATAATTTTTAAATTTTCTCTCCTGGATCTATTTTCCAGGTCAGTTGTTTTTCCAATGAGATATTTCACATTATCTTCCATTTTTTCATTCTTTTGACTTTGTTGTGTGTTTTCTTGGTTTCTCTTAAAGTCGTTAGCCTCCATCTGTTCCATTCTAATTTTTAAAGAACTATTTTCTTCAGTGATCTTTTGAACCTCCGTTTCCATTTGGCTAATTCTGCTTTTGAAAGCATATTTCTTCTCATTGGCTTTTTGGCCCTCTTTTGCCAATTGAGTTAGCCTATTTTTCAAGGTGTTATTTTCTTCAGCATTTTTTTGGATCTTCTTTACCAAGGTGTTGACCTACTTTTCATGCTCTACTTGCATCTCTCTCATTTCTCTTCCCAGTTTTTCCTCCACCTCTCTAACTTGATTTTCAAAATCCTTTTTGAGCTCTTCCATGGCCTGAGCCCATTGGGTGGGCTGGGATACAGAAGCCTTGACTTCTGGGTCTTTCCCTGATGATACGCATTGCTCATCCTCATCTGAAAGGAAGGGAGCAAATACCTGTTTACCAAGAAAGTAACCTTCTATAGTCTTATTTTTTTCCCTTTTCTGGGCATTTTTCCAGCCAGTGACTTGATTCTGAGTGTCCTCTTCGTACCCACCTACCAATCCGCCCAGCCCAGCCATCTCTTGGGCTCTGAGATTCAATTGCTGCTTCCCAGCCTCAGGGCTTTCTGTGTGTGCGGGGCTGCTATTCAGTGTAAGATTAAGTTCAGGTGTTCAGTTGTGGGCAGGACTGCCACTGGGGCTCAGTTCCCTCAGGGGGTTTATGCAGAGACCTTCAACAATGGATCCAGGCTACTGTTTGCTTGGGGATCCCTGGTCTGCTGCCGCCTCCACTGCTGCCTCCCAAGGGGGCTGAGTTATGGAGACACCCTACTCCCCTCTCATCAGCCAACAAGACTTTCTCACTCACCCCCGGCGCCCGTGGGTGGAGGGACCCGTGGGGCTGCTGGAGATCCTGTCCCTGAAGCCTGCTCATATCTACTCCTCTTGGTGCTGGGCAGCCAAGGCAAGACTGGGCTCTGTTCTGAGTCCGGGACACAATGGACCTTACGCCCCAGTTTTTCAGGACTCTCTGGAACAGAAATCTCCTCCACTCTGTTGTTCTGTGGCTTTTGCTGCTCCAGAATTTGTTGGGAGTTCTTTTTTACAGGTAATTTGTGGGCTGAGGGTTCAGAGCTATCATATGTGTGTCTTTCTCCTCAACCATCTTGACTCCTCCCCCTAACCCACTCATTCTTTAGGATTATTTAGTTTCCAATTAATTTTTGGTCTATCTTTTCATGGTCGTTTATTACAAATAATTTTTATTGCATTGCGATCTGAGAAAGATGCATTGACTACCTCTGCCTTTCTGCACTAGATTATGAGGCTTTTATGCCCTAGTACATAGTCAAGTTTTGTATATGTACCTTGTACCACTGAGAAAAAGTTATATTCGTTTCTATTCCCATTCATTTTTCTTCAGATATCTATCATATCTACCTTCTCCAGAGTTTTACTCACCTCCTTTACTTCTTTCTTATTTATTTTGAGATTAGATTTATCAAGCTGAGAAAGAGGAAGTTTGAGGTCTGCCACTAGCATAGCTTTGCTGTCTATTTCTTCCTGTGACTCCCTTAACTTCTCTCAGTATTTGGATCCCATACCACTTGGAGCACGGATGTTTAGAAATGATATTGCTTTGTTGTCTATGGTGCCTTTTAGCAGGATATAGTTTCCTTCCTTATCTCTTTAGATTAGATCTGTTTCTGCTTTTGCTTTGTCTGAGATTAGGATTGCTACCACCACTGTTTTTCATCAATTGAACCTTATTATACTGTGCTTCAGCCATTTACCTTTGCCAGGTGAGTGTACCATTGCTTGAAATGTGTTTCTTGTATACTATATGCTGTTGGAGTATATCCCCCTCCATTTATGGGAGAGTTCATTCCATTTCCATTCACAGTTATGATGACAATCTTTGTCTTTTCCTCCATACTATTTACTCCACTTATGCTTGCAGTTCTCCCTTCTCCCATCCCCTCCGCAAAAGTTTTAAGTTTTGATTGTGGCCTCCTTCAGTCTTCCCTTCCTTCTTTCAGCCCCCCTCCCCTTTATTCCCCCTTTCCCTTACTGCTTATTCCCTCCAATTAGCTTCTCATCCCTTTTCTTTCTCTATTCCCCTCCTACTGTCTATAAAGCTATTTGGATTTCTATTATTTTCTGAATTTGTTGTTCCCTCCTTGAACCAAATCAGAAGAGAGTAATCTCAAATAATGACCATCTCCCTCCCCACTTTCCCTGTTATGTAAATTATTTTTGTGCCTCTTCCTGTGATGAAATTTACCTTTTTCTGTCTCCTCCTTTTTGCATCACTTGTTACAGTCCCTTCCCACCCTTAAATCACATTTTTATCATCACATCATTTAATTTATACTCACTCCCTCTATGTATGTATATCCCTTTTATACACTATAATAAATATACAGTTCTCAAAATTATGCCCTTATAAGGATATAAACAGTTTGCACATATTGAATAACAAGTTTTTTTCCTGTTTACCTTTTTACATCTTACTTGAGATTTATGTTAGTAGATTGAATTTTCTATTGAGTTCTGACTTTTTCAACAGAAAGGTTTGGAAGTCCCTTCTTTTATTCAATGTTCATCTCCTTGCCTGATATAGTATGCTCAGTTTTCCTGGATAATTGATCCTTGGTGGTATTCCCAACTCTTTTGCCTTACAGAATATCATATTCCAATCCCTCAGATTCTTCTAATGTATAAGCCGCAAGATCTTGTGTGATGCTGACTGTAATTTCTAGATATTTGAATTGTTTCTTTCTGTCAGCTTGCAGTAGTTTCTTCTTCATTTGATAGTTCTGGATTTTGGCAACAGTATGCCTTGGTGATTTCAGTTTGGGATGTATTTCAGGAAATGATCAATGGATTCTTTCAATGACTATTTTGCCCTTTGGATCTGGGACTTCTGGGCAGTTTTCCTTGATGATTTCTTGGAAGGTATTTTCAAGACTCATTTTTTCATCATTTCTTCCTGGGAGAACAATAATTCTTAGATTTTTATGCCCTTGATCTATTTTCCAGGTCAGTTGTTTTTCCAGTGAAATATTTTATGTTTTCTTCTATTTTTTCATTTTTTAGATTCTTTTTGACTGATTCTTAATGTCTTAAGAATAGAGTCATTAGCTTCTACTTGCTCAATTCTAATTTTTAGTAGATTGTTTTCTTCAATTAACTTTTGCATCTCCTTTTCCATTTGCCATTTCTTCCTTTTAAGGAGTTATTTTCTCTAGTTAAGTTTTCTACTTCGTTTTCCTTTTGTCCAATTTTCCCTTTTAAGGAACTGTTCTCTTCAATGAATTCTTTTTTTTCATATTTTTAAAGTCATTGACCAGTTTTTCTTCTATTTCTCTAACATGGCTTTTAAAATCCTTCTTGAGCTCTTCCAAGAATGCTCTTTGGTCTGCTCTTTAGACTTAAGACCAGTTTATATTCCCTTCTGAAGTTTCAGATGGGAGTAAAGCCTCAAGGCTCATGTCTTTGGTATTTGTATTTTAGCCCTTGAACCCATAGTAAGATTCTATGATCTTTTCTTTTCCAGTTTGCTTCCTGCTAGTGATGATTATATTTTCCTGGATTTTAAAGTGCATGTCTCCTTCTGGAGCACAGGGGTCTCCATCCCATGGTTCTTGTGCTTGCAACTTGAGGCAAAACAGAGGCCAAGCAAAGTCTTTCTGAGTTTTCCCGAGTTACCCTGGAGCTCACTTCGTGAGGTGTGGTGGGAGGGATTGTATGGCTACAGGAGGACTCCTCTCCTGAGCTAGAGCACAGGCAGGTTTAGTGGTTGGTAAATCTCATCTGTGATAGTGACTTCCTTATTCCCCTGGCTGGTCTGAGGCAAGTGTCTGCTCCTGGTGCTTGTGTTTACAGGCTTCAGCCCCCTGGGGCTCAGGATCTCCTCCTTGTTCACTGAGGTGGGCCTTTCTGGGACAGCTCCAGTCCAGCATAGGTCCCTTTAAACCACAATAAGAGGGACCCCCCCCCCCTTTGAGATTTTCCTAGCCTCTCTGGGTCAGAGGCTGTTTACCCTTTTGGCTGATTCCACTATTCCAGGAGTTTTCCTGAGGAGATATCCTCTGGATTTTTCAAGGTCAACAATGGGAGGGGGAGAGTATTTACAGATCAATCTGCCATCTTGACTCTTGTAAATTCAAGTAGGTGATTCACAGACATTTAATCTGCAGGCTGATAGTCTCAGGAACTATTGTTGCCCTTACCTGGGGTTCTGCACGTCTCTCTTACTCAGTTCCACTGGAATTACTCCTTGGGCTGATGTGTTTGAGAATCCTCACTGCTTCAGACCACCAGGTGATTCTTTCTTAACTTTGTGTTTGTGGGGTCTGTGCTGCTACAACCTGGGTGCTCTGCATTCCTCCATCTCCATGAAACAGATCCTTCCTGTAGACCTTCCAGGTGGTCCTTGGTTGAAAATTTGGCACACTCTCTCTTCTAGTGAGTTCTGCCACTCCAAAATTTGTTCAAATTCTCTTTTTAGATGTATCTGAAGGAATTTGTCTTAGAGTTTAGGTTGAGTACTTGCTCTCATTCCTCCATCCTTCTTTTTCCTTTTGTCCAGTTTTCCCTTTTAAGGAACTGTTTTCTTCATTGAATTCTTTTTTTCATATTTTTAAAGTCTTTGACCAGTTTTTCTTCTATTTCTCTAGTAGAGTCCTCCTTAACAGCGTGATCCTTCACCTGGGAGATGGTCATCTACCTGAGAAGCAGTGTGGGCTGAGGAATGGTTGATATGGGGCTTGCTGCTTGACAAGTCCAACACAAATGCCAGTAGCAAAGCAGAGGCCTGTATAAAATATTTGTAGACCTATGTATTGTCTTTGATAGAGTAAGCTATGAGGACTTATGGAAAATTATTTCAAAATTTAATTGCTCAGAGAAGTTCATTAGAATTGTGCATCAATTTCATGACAGCATGCTTGATCAGTTTCTCAATACTGGACAATGCTCTCTTGCTTTAACCATCACCAATGGAGTGAAACAAGCTCGTGTGCTTGCTCTCATGCTTTTTAGCATGATCTTTTGAGTAATGTTTTTCAAATGCCTTCACTGAGGATGAACTCAGCATCAAGGCCAACTACTGCACTGCTTGTAAATTTTTCAACTTGAAAAGGTCACAAGGCAAGACCAAAGTGGGGGCACTGCTGGTTTTCTGTTTGCAAATGATTCTGCACTCAACACATGCTCTGAAGCTGAGATACAACAAAGGATGGATTGATTCTCTCCTGGTTGTGCTGATTTTAGCCTACTAATTAACACCAAAAAAACAATGGTGCTCCACCATTCAGACACAGAACCATTGATTATGTGAAATGGAGAAGTTTTAAATACTGTGGAAAAGTTCACTTGCCTTGGTAGTGTGTTTTCTAGGGATGTACACATTGAAAATGAGGTTGATACATACATTGTCTCAGCTCAGTGCTTGGGAAGCTTCAAAGGAAAGTGTGGGAGAGAAGTTGTATTAGGTTGGCTACCAAACTGAAAGTATATAGAGTCATTATGCTGACCTCATTGTTTTATGCCTGTGAAACCTGCACAGTATACCTGAGCTTCCAGGAAAGTGAATTACTTCCATTTCAACTGTCTTAGGGAGATTCTGAAGATCACCTGGCAGGATAACGTACCAGACAGTGAAGTCCTCACTCAAGCTAAGCTGCTGAGCCTTCAAACTTTACTGCTGAAATACAGCTCCAATGAAATTGGCACATTGTTTGAATGCCAATTGTAAACTTGTGAAAAAGACTTTTATGGAAAACTCAAATAGGGTAAGCATGAAGCAGTATTACCACTGCACTCTCAAGGTCTCTCTTAAGAATTTTGGAATAGATTGAGTGACATAGGAGACTCTGGCACATGACTACTCAGCATAATGTGCTCACATCACAGAACATGCTCTGAGCAAAAAAGAATTGAAATAGCTCAAAAGAAATGCAAGATGCACAAATTTAGAGAATCTATCCCAAATATTCCCATGGACTAATTATGCCCTACCCATGGTAGAATATTTCAAACTTGTATTGGTCTGATCAGACACAGGTGAACACGCTGTAAGTTGACTGTAGCATAGTGGTATCATTTTGGTTCTCTTTGAAATAACAAAGCCAGTCTGTGGTTACTTGCATAGTGGTATTGGCCAGAGTCCTTGACAGAGAGAATTCTAATACAGGGAGCTAGTGTCAGGACTATCTGACTCATGAAGTCCGGAGAAAGTCAAAGTATCTCCCAGAAGGTATTAGCCAAGGAGAGATCTAGGGGACCTTAGAGTGGTGCTAGAGGTAACTACACTTGGCAAGACCCAAGATGGAGGCAGCTTTTTGGAAAAAATGTTTTTTTGCTGGAAGCCAGGCATTCTTCCCATATGACTTCTGGTGGGTCCACACCAGTTTCTTTTGGCTTTTGACTCTTGCTGCTCTCAAAACACCAGGCTAAGTGTTGCATCCCTTGGAGACATAGGATTGGTACTTCAGGGATGAGAACTTAGGGAGTCATTACTCTGTAGAACTCTAGGTCAAGTAATCTCTTCATATACCATTTCAACAAGGAATGGCTTTCAGTTATGGAACTAAGCAAAGAATTATTCAGATAGTAAAAGTGGAGAAAGATCTAAGAAAACATCAAAGATTCAAAATGAAGAAAAAATCTGGTCTTCCTTGATAAACAATCTGCCTGGGAATACCCAGAAAAGAAAGGACAACTGTTTTCCCTGGACCCTTGTTTATAGTGAGACCCCTTTAAATTCATGGTTAGCCAATTCTTTTTTTTTAATTTTTCATTTTTAGCACAGTTTATAACAGATAAAACAGTTCAGCTTTTTTGTCAGGTGATAGTTCTTTGTAAAGCATTTGCAATATGGTCCACAAAAGAATTTTTTTTAGATATTAACCAACTGAGACACAAATAATATTTATGTTGCTAATTTCACAAGCTCTTGACCTAATTGTCTCCACAGTATGACTAAGTATTAAAGGACTCTAACTTATTGCTGTTAGTCTAAAGTCCTATGCCTAATAGCTTAATTTTAGACTTAACCTCAGATGTTCCCCTACCAATAATCTATAATTGAATATATCTGGTATTAAGCTTACAAACCTTTTGACTACAGGAAATTGCCACCAAGAGCAGCGACATTGCAGGGATAGAACACCTCCCCAACTTTATGTCAGTTCCAGGTAGGATTAGATTGTCCACTTGCATTCAGTCAGGCTTAAAGTCTGCCACGTGTCAATGGGGAAACTGAGTCAGGAGAATCCTACCTCAGCCCAGGCTGAACAGCTGCCTTCCATGAGATCACGTTTTGCAGTTCATAGCAGCATCTCTCCAGCTTACTGGCATCATGGATTGGAGGCTCAGTTCACTTTTCTTGCTACCCATACCTTGAGTTAGACTCAGAAGAACAGTCACTTGATAGTCCCATAGCATCTGAAAATGGCAAGTTTCAATAATCAGGTTTCAAATATGAATATAATTTCACTTTGGCTAAGGAACATCTTTTGAGGCAAGTCTTAAGTGGCTTACATGCCTTTCTATATGTGTTCCAGTTCCTAATTAAATAGCAATCATAAAATCAAATTTACCATTAAAATCTTAACTTTGCCATCAATGTCAAATTTTACCCAAGGTTACCTTCCTCTGGGAAATTTAAAGTGAAATTCTTTTCCCCAAACTAAAGATGTCATTGATTTATTCTCAGTAATTAATTCACTCAATTATTTTAATACTAATTGCTTTTATCTCACTTTATAACATGTCCCATTTTTCTCCCCATCACGACCCTCCCCCAGCTTCCTAATACCTTGCATTCTGATTGCTCCTTCCCTCAATGTACCCTCCCTTCTATCACACCCCACCCTTCCCTTATCCTAATCTTCTCTCTTTTTCTTGTAGGGCAAGATAAATTTCTATACCCCATTCCCTGTAGTTCTTATTTCCCGATTATATGCAGTAAAAGTTCTCAACATTCGTTGCTAATACTTTGAATTCCAGCTTCTCTCCTTTCTCCCCTCCCTCCCCAGCCCCACTGATAAGGGAAGCAATTCAATACAGACTAAATACATGTTCTCTTGCAGAAGACTTCCATAATAATCCTGTTGTGTAATACTAATTATATTGCCCTCTCTCTTACTCTATCCCCCCTTATTTTTTCCCACAACTGACCTTGTCCCTTCTCAAAAGTGTTTATTTCTAGTGACTCCCTTCTCCCATTTGCCCTCCCTTCTAACAGTCCCCTCTAACAGTCCACTCATTGCCTCCTTTCCTACTTTCCTGTGGTGTGATAAAAATTTTCATATCAAATTTAGTGCCTATGTTATTCCTTCCTTCAGTCACATGTGGAGAAAGGAGCTTCATTTTTCCTCTTTCCCTTTCTCACTTTTCTCCTCCATTGAATAAGATTTTTCTTATCTCTTTTATGAATTATAGCCTGCGCCGTTCCATTTCTCCCTTTCTCTTCCCTGTATTTTCCTCTTTCACCCTTTAATTTTTTCATATTTTATTTTTTTTGTGTGTGGATATCATGTCTTCTGATATAGCACACCCTGTACTCTCTATCTATATAAGTGTATATAGTGTCTGTGTGTATCTGTGTGTGTCTGTGTGTATGTACAATCTCTCCATCTACCCAAATACTGAGAAAATATTCAAGAGTTAAAAATATTTTCTTTCCATGTAGTAATGTAAATAGGTCAGCTTTAGAGAGTCTTTTATGATTTTTCTTTCCTATTTACCTTTTCATGCTTCTCTTGATTCTTGTCTTGGGAAGGCAAATTTTTCTATACAGATCTGGTCTTTTCCTCAATATGAATTACTGAAAGTCATCTATATCATTGAATGACCATCTATTCCCTTGAAGTATTATACTCAGATTTGCTGGGTAGGTTATTCTTGGTTTCAATTTCAGTTCCTATGACCTCTGAAATATCCCACTCTAAGACTTTAATCCCTTAATCCCTTAATGTTGAAGCTGCCAGATCCTCTGTTACCATGATTGTATTTCCACAGTACTCAAATTGTTTCTTTCTAGCTGCTTGCAGTATTTTCTCCTTGATCTGGGAACTCTGAGATTTGGCCACAATATTCCTAGGAGTTTTTTAGTTCGGCTCTCTTTCTGGAGGTGATCGGTGAATTTTTTCAATATTTACTTTAGCCTCTGATTCTGGAACATCAGGGCAGTTTTCCTTGATAATTTCATGGAAGATAATTTCCAGGCTTTTTTTTAATCATGGCTTTCTGGTAGTCCTATAATTTTTAAATTGTTTCTCCTGTATCTGTTTTCCAGGTCAGTTGTTTTTCCAATGAGATGTTTTTTGCAGTGATTTCCAATTTCTTTTTTTTAATGATTTATTTTTAGTTTTCAACATTCATTTCCACAAGATTTTGAGTTCCAAATTTTCTCCCCATCTCTCCCCTCCTCCCACCCCAACACACCATGCATTTTGATTACCCCTTCCCCCAATCTGCCCTCATTTTTTCACACCCAACCATTCCCTTATTCCCATCTCCTCTATTTTCTTGAAGGGCAAGAGAGATTTCTATACTCCATTGCCTGTTGTATCGCCAAGGCAATATTCATAGCACTGGTAGTGACTGTGGGTATATTAGCAAAGTTCACAATCACCAAGTATAAAAGACTCTCCATATAGAAGGCAGAAGAAAAACATTTAAACACCAGAAAGCCAAATCCCAGAACCAGACAGCAAAATCCATCGTGATGACCAAGAATTTAATAAATATGATCACTGCAGAGGGTAAAGCCATTCTCAAACCTGCTCCCTCTCAGTCAGGGTTTTCTCACTATCAACCATCATGCTATGTCAGTTGGCCTGTGTCAGTTTCCCTCTGACCTGACCTCACTCACACTTGCACCTAGTTTCACTCCACACTTCCTATTCTGTCTCTTCAGCAAATTCCTCAGCTTCTACGTGCGTTAAGCACATGACATGGGCCTATTAATTAATGAGAGAGACTTTTTCATTTAAATTACTATTACACCTGTATTTGTTATTTCCCAGTTGCGTATAAAAACAATTTTAAACATCCATTTTTAAAACTTTGAGTTCCAACATCTCTGCCTTCCTCCCTCCTTCCCCACCCATCCCCACTGAGGGCAAGCAATTCAATATAGGCAATACATGTGTAGTTATGCAAAAGACTTCCATAAAGGTCATGTTGTGAAAGACTTACTCTATTTCCCCCCATCCTGTCCTGCCCCCCATTTATTCTATTCTCACTATAGACCTTGTCCCTTCCCAAAAGTATTTACTTTTAATTACTCCCTCCTCCCATTTGCCCTACCTTCTATCATCCCCCTCACACCGCACTTATCCCTTTCTCTCCTACTTTTCTGTAGTGCAAGATAGATTTTCATGCCAATTTCAGTGTGCATATTAGTCTCTCCTTAGTCAAATGTGATGAGAGTCAGCTTCCCTTTTCCCCTCTCACCTCCTCCCTTTTCCTCTCAGTTGAAAAAGCTTTTCCTAGCCTCTTTTAGGTGAGAGAAAATTTCCCCCATTCTATTTCTCCCTTTCTCCTCCCAACATATTCCACTCTCACCCCTTAATTTAATTTTTTTTTACATATCATCCCTTTCTATTCAACTCACCCGGTGCCCTCTGTCTATACACACACACACACACACACACACACACACACACACACACACACACACATATATAAAATTCCCCCAACTACCCACATACTGAGAAAAGTCTCAAGAGTTGCAAATATTATCTTTCCATATAGGAATGTAAACAGTTCAACTTTATGAAGTACCTTATGGTTTTTTTTCCTGTTTACCACTTTCCTGCTCTCTTGATTCTTGTGTTTGAAAGTCAAATTTTCTATTCAACTCTGATCTTTTCATCAAGAATGCTTGAAAGTCTTCTATTTCATTGAATGACCATTTTCTCCCCTGAAGTATTATACTCAGTTTTTCTGAGTAGGTGATTCTTGATTTTAATCCTAGTTCACTGGACTTCTGGAAAATCATATTCCAAGCCCTTCACTCCCTTCATGTAGAAGGTGCTAGATCTTGTGTTATCCTGATTGTATTTCCACAATACTCGAATGGTTTCTTTCTGGTTGCCTGAAATATTTTCTCCTTGACCTAGGAACTCTGAAATTTAGCTACAATATTCCTAGGAGTTTGTCTTTTCAGATATCTTTCAGGAGGTTATCAGTGTATTCTTTCAATATTTATTTTACCCTCTGGTTCTAGCATATCAGGGCAGTTTTTCTTGATAATTTCATGAAAGATCATTACTAGGGCCTTTTTTGGATCATGACTTTCAGGTAGTCTCATGATTTTTTTTTTTTGATGTCCTAAAATTGGCTTAATGATTTATTTGGCTTTCAATGCATTTCGTTTTCATCTTTGTGGTTATGAAAATCAATAAGGGAAAATGAAAAGAAATGGTATCAGTATAAGATAGTAATTTAATATAAAGTTAAAACAATGTAAGTTAAATAGCAATAAAACAAAAGAGGCCCCAAATGACCTTAGTGATCACATATTTGACTTTACTTGACAAAGAAAGAAGCCTACTAAAGGCCCCACAAGGTTAGAATATAAACGTGTATGTAAAATAGCACAAAGCAGATAATAGACAAGTATGCAATATTATCTCATAAAGCAGAGAGAATCAATGAAGGGTATTGCCAGTTTAAAGGAAGCTGGGCAAGATATCCAACTGGATAAAGTTCTCCCAAGAGTATTCAAGGATGGAAAGAGAAAGTGGCTTACAAAAACAATAAAAATCAGGGGAAACCACAAAACTATTAAAACAAACTATTTTCTGTAATAAAAATATCGAACTGTCATAGCTGGACACTAACATCATGAGGATTGACATGCTTAGAGAGGAAGAAGAAGGGGCATTGAAAAGAACAAAGACAGAAAAAAAAATCCGTATCAGGATGAGTGTATTTTGAGGAGATGCATGCTGAAGGGGATACAATTGTAAGGACAATAAGGGACAAGTTTAAAAAATTTCTCAAAGGAGAAAAATATGAAAAGCATGAAAAAAGTTGGACCTAATTACACTATGCACACATATACATGGACAGAAAGGCAGATAGATAGGTAAAGACAGATGGTGACCAAGAATACATCAACCAGTATTAATCTATATGTTTAGTCTTACATCTGTACAAAATTTTTAAGAAGGTCAACTATAAGCAAATTTAATACAACCTCAAAAAGCATATTAATACAGAACAAATAGGTTTTCTGAAATGATATTCAACAATGAACTTTTTCTATTACCATCTAATAAATTGTCAAAAGATCTAAAATATATAAGGTTTTGCTTTGCTTACTGTTTGAATTACTTTTAAAAAACATTCAGCTTGGTAGAGCTAAACACCACCTTCCAGAATCTTTTACAAAAGAATATTTCCTAAATATGCACTGAGATAATTAAATATATTTTTTAATTTTTAAATTATTTTGTTTTATATTTAACTTTATTTAAGTTTTTGACATTCATTTCCACAAAATTTGGGGTTCCAAATTTTTTACCCATTTCTCCCCTCTCCCCACCCCACAATGCCAAGCATTCTAATTACCCCTATAACCAATCTGTCCTCCCTTCTAATATCCCTTCCTTCCCTTATCCATATCTTCTCTTTTGTCCTGAAGGGCAAGATAAATTTCTATACCCCATTACCTGTATTTATTATTTCCTAGTTGCAAGAACAATACTCAACAGTTGCTCCCAAAATTTTGAGTTCCAACTTCTCTTCATCCCTCCCTCCCCACCCATTCCCTTTGGGAAGGCAAGCAATTCAATATAGGCCATATCTGTGTAGTTTTGCAAATGACTTCCATAACAGTCGTGTTGTGTAAGACTCACTATATTTCCCTCCATCCTATCCTGCCCCCCATTTGCTCTCTTCTGTCTTTTGATCCTATCCCTCCCCAAGAGTGTTCCCTTTTCCCACTGACCTCCCTTCCATTATCCCCCACCCTGCTTATCCTCTTCTCCTCCACTTTCCTGTATTAAGAATTGATAAAACCTATAAGATAGGTTTTCATACCAAAATGAGTGTGCATTTTATTCCTTCCTTTAGTCTAATGTGATGAGAGTAAGCTTCATGTTTTTTCTCTCACCTCCCCTTTTTCCCTCCACTGAAAAGTCTTTTACTTGCCTCTTTTATGAGATATGATTTGCCCCATTCCATTTCTCCCTTTCTCCCCCCAATATATTTCTCTCTCACTGCTTAATTTCATTATTTTAAGATATGATCCCATCCTACTCAATTCACCCTCTATCTCTGTGTGTGCGTTTATGTGTGTGTGTGTGTGTGTGTGTGCGTGTGTGTGTCTGTAATCCTACCAACTACCCAGATACTGAAAAAAGATTCAAGAGTTACAAATATTCTCTTTCCCTGTAGGGATGTAAATAGTTAAACTTCAGTAAGTCCCTTATTCCTTCCCTTTGACGTTTACCTTTTCATGCTTCTCTTGATTCTTGTGTTTGAAAGTCAAATTTCCTTTTCAGCTCTGGTCTTTTCATCAAGATTGCTTGAAAGTCCTCTATTTCATTGAAAGACTATTTTTTCCTCTGAAGTAGTTTACTCAGTTTTGCTAAATAGGTGATTCTTGGTTTCATTCCTAGTTCCTTTCATTTCTGGAATATCATATTTCATGCCCTTTGATCCCTTAATGTGGAAGCTGCTAGATCTTGTGTTATCCAGATTGTATTTCCACAATACTTGAATTGTTTCTTTCTAGCTGTTTGCAATATTTTCTCCCTGACCAGGGAACTCTGGAATTTGGGCACAATTTTCTTAGGAGTTTCTCTTTTTGGATCTCTTTCAGGAGGTGATTGGTAGATTCTTTCAATATTTATTTTGTCCCCTGGTTCTAGAATATCAGGGCAGTTTTCCTTGATAATTTCATGAAAGATGATGTCTAGGATCTTTTTTTGATCATGGCTTTCAGATAATCCTATAATTTTTAAATTGTCTCTCCTGGATCTATTTTCCAGGTCAGTTGTTTTTCCAGTGAGGTATTTCACATTATCTTCTATTTTGTCATTCTTTTCATTTTGTTTTGTGATTTCTTGGTTTCTCATAAAGTCACTAACCTCCATCTGTTCCATTCTGATTTTTAAAGAACTATTTTCTTCAGTGAGCTTTTGAATCTCCTTTTCCATTGGCTACTTTTACTTTTTAAAGCATTCTTCTCCTGATTGGCTTTTTGGACCTCTTTTGTCAACTGAGCTTGCCTGTTTTTCAACGTGTTATTTTCTTCAGCATTTATTTGTGTCTCCTTTTGCAAGGTGTTGACCCGCTTTTCATGCTTTTCTTGCATCTCTCTCATTTCTCTTCCCAGTTTTTCCTCCACCTCTCTTAACATGATTTTCAAAATCCTTTTTGAGCTCTTCAATGGTCTGAGAGCACTGACTATTTATTTTGGATGTCTGAGATACAGAAGCCTTGACTTTTATGTCTTTCCCTGATGGTAAGCATTTTTCTTCCTCATCTGAAAGGATGGGAGAAGATATCTGTTCACCCAGAAAGTAACCTTCTATAGTCTTATTTTTTTCCCCCTTTTTTGGGCATTTTCCCAACCAGTTCCTTGACTTTTGGGTCCTTTGTCAAGAGTAGAGTATACTCTGGGAATCTGTAAGATCTCAATTCCTCCAAGGTGGCAGAATCAAGCATGTACTGGTCTGAATGCAGGAAGGAATTTTTTGTGCCCAGAATCTTAGCAGTTACCTCTCCACAGCCACCTGGCCTCCAGTTCCACCAGGTCAGCACTGGGGGCTGATTTTCAGATAAGCTGGATGGTCAGGGCCACCATGCAGTGTGAGACAAAGACCAGCTCCCCCAGGGCCTCCACACAGAGCTGAGGCAAGAATCAGCTCCTCCGTGCCCCCGGGGTTTTTACACTCCAACAATGGAAGCGGCTGCTGAGCCTCCTGATGTGGTCTCTGGAGCTGTTGCCTGAGGCCAAAGCTGTGGGAATGCCCTTCTTCCTTCTGAAAAAACCCTGTCACTGACCTTTGGCACCTGTTGGTTGAGGGATCTGCAAACCTGCTGCTACTGCAACTGGGGATTCCACGACTGGAGATTCTGCCCCTGAGGGTGGCCAAGGCTGGGCTGGGCTCTGCTCCATGCTCAGTACAACAGACATTTCCAGTGGGCCATTCAGGTCACCCTGGGCTGGAAATCTCCTCCACTCTGTTGTTCTCCATTTCTGCTGCTCCAAAATTTGTTGAGAGTCCCTCTCTACAGGTATTTTATGCGCTGTGTGAGGAGAGCCTCCGTATCTGTGTCTTTCTACTTCGTCATCTTGGCTCCACCCCCCTAGTCCCATGATTTTTAAATTCTCTCTTCTGGTTCAATTTTCTAGGTCAATTGTTTCTCCAATGAGGTATTTCTCAATATCTGCTATTTTTTCATGCATTTCGTTTTGTTTTATAATTTATTGATTTTTCATGAAGTCATTAGCTTCCATCTGGTCCATTTTAATCTTTAAGGAATTATTTTTTTCAGTGAACATTTTGATCTCCTTTTCCATTTAGCCAATTCTGCTTTTTAGGGCATTCTTCTCCTCATTGGCTTTTTGGATCTCTTTTGCCATTTGGGTTAGTCTGTTTTTAAAGTGTTATTTTCTTCAGCATTTTTGAGGTCTCCTTTAACAAGCAGTTGACTCATTTTTCATGACTTTCTTGTATCACTCTCATTTGCTCTGTTTCTCTTACTTGATTTTTAAAGTCCTTTTTGAACTCTTGTATGGCCTGGGACCAATTCCTATTTTGCTGGGAGGCTTTAGATGGAGGAGCTTTGACTCTGTTTTCTTCTGTTTGCGTGATTTGATTTTCCTTGTCACCAAAATAAGATTCTATAGTCTGATTCTTTTTCCAGTTTTTGCTCATTTCCCTAGTCATTTACTTGACTTCTGAATTCTTGGTCAGTGTAGTTCTCTGCTTCCAGTGGGGGTGGAGGGTTGTACTGTCAGCTGTTTAATCCCCCTCACAATGCTCACAATCCCCCTCTAGTGCTCCAAAATAGTGGCTGCAGCTTCCCCTGCTGCTGCTGTGGCTGCTGTGGGTTCTTCTGTTCCCTTCCCCCTAAGCTGCCCTGTGGCTGGGGCCCAACCACTCCACTCTCCTGCACTGGTCCCACAGGCTTTTCCCTCTAACCTTTCAAATTATCCTCAGCTTTTTTGGGTCATGAAGTCCGGAAATCACAACAGGTGTTAGAGATTCAGTCTCTCCCAGGCCTGCTCAGGTCCCCTGTATGCACTTGCAGCCCACACTGGACTGCACTATGCTCCCAACCTGGGGTGATAGACACTTCCTATCAATCTTCCAGGTGGTCTTCAGCTGCAAATTTGCTTTACTCTAAAATTTGTTTAGAGCCATTTTTCACAGGTATTTTGCTGGGTTTGGCAGAAGCACCCTAGAAAGTCCTTGCTGTTACTCAGGCATCTTGACTCCACCCCATTCCCCCTCCATTCTTGAAAAAAGACCAAAATAACAACAATATGTTAGAGTCATGTCACAATGTGTCCAGCACTGGCAGAGCAGACCAATAGGAGCTCAGAATTCTCTGCCATGGGTTGGGCACAGATAAACTATGTGAATATTTGGAGTGGATTCTCTATATTTGTACATCTAACATTTCTTTTGAACTACTTAAATTCTATTTTGCTCATAGAGCACAGCATCTTCTCTCATGAGGACACATCATGCTGGGTAGTCCTTTGCCAATTTTTCTCGTGTCACACAATTTCACGTTAAATAAACTTATCCACAGTATTCAAAACTTTTCTATTTGATGTAAGCAATGGTTCCATATCTGGATATTGAAGCACCATTGTTTTCTTGGTGTTAGTTGTTAGGCCAAAATTAGCACAACAAGCAGACAATCAATCCATACTTTTTTGCATCTCAGTTTCAGAGGATGTACTGAGTGCACAATTGTCTACAAATAGAAAATCATGCACCAAGACTCCTTCCACTTTGGTCTTGGCTTGTAATCTTTTCAAGTTGAAGAATTTGCCATCAGTGCAGTAGTTGACCTTGATGCTGAGTTGGTCCTCACTGAAGGCATTTGAAAACATGTCCAAAAATATCATGCTAAGAGGCATGGAAGAAAGCACAGAGGTTTGTTTCACTCGTTTGGTGACTGGGAAAGTATGAGCACATTATCCATTATCCAGAACCTATGCAAACAGGAGAGGTTTGTTAAGGGATTAGGTAATAGGAAGGGCTCCCTTTTATGAATTGGTGGTCAACTATCCTGGCTGTACTGCTTTCTGATTGGTTAGCTATTCCTGTCCTGTCTGGTCAAGATGGATAAGTAAGTATTGTGGTCCTGTCTTGAGCTAAAGGGATGATGTGATTGTGAATGAATGCAATGATATAAATATGTTCAAATATCTGAATTGGATGTGGAGAAAGGTGGGTAGCTAGGGGCAGTGGCCATTTTGAGTTTGGAGGCAGCTTTATTTGGATTCCATCAATTTGGTCCTCATGACCACACTAGAAGTAAGGGTGAGCCCTGCCCCAAGGGATATAGCAATGTTTTTGGTGTCTTGAATGGTTACATGGATTGCTATATCTGTGACAGCCACTAGGTGGCATTCACAGCTTGCTGTATCTGCTTACAAGTTAATCAACTGTTACTGCCTGCTAAGGTGCCAGGCATTGTGCTAAGTATTAGGGAGAAAAACAAAAGAAAAACCACCTCTTTTCAAGGAGGTCATAGTCTAATGGAGAATGGACTCTATGTCTTTGAAGACATGGAAGATATTGTGTATAAACAAATGAAGATGGGAGATAGAATGTTCTGTGTAAAGAACAGCAAGAGGCTCAGTTTGGCTGAACTACAGCGTATGTGAAGAGGAATTGTGTAAAATAAGGAAGAAAGGCAAGTTGGAGCCAGATTGTGAAGATTTTAAACGCTAAATACAGTAGTTTGATCTACACACAATAAGGAGTCACAGAAATTTATTTTCTGTGGGTAGGGGAGTGACATGATCAGATCTACAGTTTAAGAAATCACTTTGGCAGCTGTGTGGAGGATGCGTTGGAGAGGGGAGAGATGAGGCAGGGAGACCACTTTAGAGGCCAGCGCAATAGTCTAGGTAAGAGGTGATGGTAGCCTGAACTTGAGTCAAGTCCATATGAGTAGAGGGAATGGGTGGATGCTAGAGAGGTGACAGAGATAGACTTGACAAGACTTGTTAGCTGATTGGTTATCAATTAGTGTAGGGAAGTAGAATAAGGTATTGAAGATGACTCTTAGGTTGTAAACTTAGGTAACAGGAAGGATAGTGGTGCACTTGACAGATATAGTTGCAAAAGGGTATGTCTGCAGCTGCCTTGCCTCTTTCTGTCATGTGCTTATATAGACACTTTGGGGATGTTAAAGCCCCTGACTGCTTCTTGCCAGCCATATCTGTTTCAGAGCTGAAAGGTCTTAGGTATTTTGAATGTGACAAAATAATCCTTTATTACTCACTCAGCAGAAGTACTGCCAACTCAGTGGATCTTTAAAAGGGGGATCATCCATCTTCAATTTCATCTTCTCTTTTTGTCTACAGTCTGAAGATTCTGTTAATACTATTCCAGTCTATCCCTAAACTGAAGGAGAAGGCTGATAACAAGAACAGGGGTATGCAAGGTGAAGTTGAGCCAAGGTCTCTGGCTGCCTCTTTTGTTTTTTGTCTGATCCTAGGTGATGCTGAACAGGGATCCTGAGACAGATGCATCAAAATCTTGGAGGCAAGCTCATGAGTTTGTGAAACTGGAAATCCTGGATCCATTGGTGAGAGCCTGGTAGAAGACAGAATTTCTGGACCAGAGAAGAAACCTGCAAAGAAGAGAATGAATAAAAACCTGGACTGCCAGGTAGGTCACATATCTTGAAGGCGACTTCCTTGAAGTCAATGGTGAGATACCGATTCAGTAGTCCTATGAAATGCATCATGTTCTGATGCTTAAACTTGAACTTCCCAGGAGAGCATAAATGCAATTATAGCTGTGTCAAACATTTCTTTTGCATATTCAGAATAAATATTGTCCCTTAGATGATTTATACTGAACATTGAATTCCTTTCTATTCCTTCTTTGGAGGAGCCAGTAGACATCAGCTAATGCAGAACTAATAAGGAAGGTTATCATTTATATAGTACTTTAAGTATCTGTAATGAAATGAGAGTGCCGGAGGAGAAAAAGAATTGGAAAAGAATTGAGCTCTGTGGAAGAAAGAACTGGAAAGGGAATTAACAACTTGACATAGGACATACAGAAATCTTGCCCAAGCAACAAAATCACTGAAAATTAGAATGGACCAAACAGAAGCCAGTGACTTCATGAGGTAACAACAAATATTGAAATAAAGTCAGAAGACAAAAAAGAAGAAAATGTAAGATATTGTATAACAAAAGCAACTGAACTGGAAAACAGATTGAAGAGAGAAAAGTTGAGTCCTTGAACCATCTGAATTCCACAACCCAAATAAAAAAGCCTAAACCAAAGAAATCTTTAGAGAAAATAGCCCAAATTTCTTACAACCAGAGGACAAAGTGGAAGTAGAATCACTGTTCACTTCCTGGAAGAAACCCCCAAATAAAAGTTCTTAAAAACATTATAGCCAGAATTCAGTTTCCAGGTCAAAGAAAGTATTGCAAATATCTGGAAACAATTCCAGTTCCAAGGAGCCATAGTCAGGTTCATATATGATTTGATAACCATTATTGCAAAGGAATAGAGAGCTTGGAATATAATATTCCAAAAGAAAAAGAACATAAGCTTATAACTAAGACTATCTTACCAGTAAAACTTAGTGTAATGTTTCAGGAGGAGAAAAAGACCATTAATGAAATAGATTATTTCCAAGCATTCCTGATTGAGAATGCCAGAGGTATGAAGAAAAGTTGAATTCAAAAATAAAAGATAAACCATCAATAGGAATCATAATAAGGTAAACATGAATGGATAATGATAGAGGACTAAATGAGGATTAAACTGCTTACATTCTAATAGGTAGAGAATTGGGGCACATATCCCCTCTGAATTCTATCATCATCAGTAGTTATGAAAGGAGTTTACTAGGCAAGGCCTGGGAATGGTTTTGTTATGTGTTGATAATTTTAAGATAAGAAGGGAAATATAAGAATACACTATGGTGGAAGGGAAAGAAAGGCTAGGGAAAATTAGGTCATAAAATCAGAATTTAGAAGTGGACATCTGTACAAACAAGGAGAGAGATTAGGGAGAGTAGCTAACAGTTAAACTTCATTTCCATCTGAACTGATCAGAGGAAGGAAAAATATATAGATTAAGGGATGGATTAATCCCAAGTGAAACAAACTCTAAAGGAGCACAACAATTTTGGCAGCTCTTTTCCACATACCAGAGTAAGCAAATTGGAGAATGGCTGGACAAATTGTAGTATATAAATGTAATAAGTTGCTATTGTGCGGTAAGAAATGAGAAAGATGGGAAGACTTTACATTAGCAATTTACACAAGTAATACATGGTTAAGAAAAATACTTTTGAAAGAATTAGAAATTCAGCATAATGACCAACTATGATTCCACAAAATTAATGATTAAATATGCTATCCACCTCCTGAAAAAGAGGTGAAGGACTCAGAGCACAAAAGGAGACAAATTGCTTTGTACATGACCAAAGTGGACACTTGTTTTGATTGGCTATATATATTTGTAGTGGGTTTTGTTTTTAGTTTGGAGGTGATTGTCAGGGAGTGTGAGAAGACATATTTTTGTTGATTGAAACAAAATATAATTTTAAAGTATTGCCTTTATTTTTATTTTTCATTTTCAGTTCCAAATTCTTTTCCCTCCTTCTACCCCAATCCCACTCATTGAGCAGGTAAGAAATATGATATCCATATACATATAAAGTTATGAAAACATTTCCACATTAGCCATCTTGCAAAAAATGCAAGAAAAATAGAGTGAGGAAAATATGCTTCAATATATCCTCTGAATTCATCAGTTCTGTCTCTGGAGGTGGATAGTATTTTTCCTCTTCAGTCCTTTAGAAGTTTTGTGAATCATTGTATTAATCAGAGTAAATTGTTCCTAGTTGATTACCATTACAATATTGCTGTTACTCTGTGTAATGTTCTCCTTGTTCTTCTTACTTCACTTAGTATCAGCTCATATAAATTTACCTGGGTTTTTATCCCCTTCATTATTTCTTATAGCACAATAGTATTCCATTACAATCATATACTACAACTTGTTCAGACATTCCCCACCTTATGAACACCTTCTTAGTTTCTAACTCTTTGCCACAGTAATAAATACTTCTGTACATATAGGTCCTTTCCCTTTGTTCTCATTTGGATATATATTTAGTAGCAGTATTGCTGAGTCAATGTGCATGTATGGTTTTATAGTACTTTGGGTATAGTTCTAAATTAATCTGCAATATGATTGGACCAGTTCACAACTCTACTACCAGTGCATTGGTGTCCCTAATTTTTCCACATTCCGTGCAGCATTTTTTTTTTCTGCCTGAGTTGTATTAATGTGCATTTCTCTAATTACTGGTGATTTAAAGCATTTTCTTCATATGACTATTGATAGCTTTGTTGGAAATCTGTTCATATCCTTTAACTATTTATCAATTTACATCAATTCTTATTGTTCTTAACTAATGTGGCTCAGTTCCCTATATATTTGAGAAATTAGATCTTTATCAGGGAAACTTGCTGAAAAATAGCCTCCCCCACCCTAGTGTCCTGTTTTTCTTCCAATTTTGGCTACATTGGTTTTGTTTGTGCAAAACCTATTGAATCTAATATAACCAAAATTATTCATTTTACCTTCTGTGATCCTCTATTTTTGTTTGGTCATGAATTCTTCCATTATTCATAGATCTGAGAGTTAATTTTTTTTCTGTTCTCCTTTAACTTACTTATGATGTTATCCTTTATGTGTAAAGCATATCCCCATTTTTAACTTATTTTAGTACGTCTAAATGTAAAATGCTGATTTATGCCTTGTTTCTGGTAGATTGCTTTTCAGGTTTCTCAGCAGTTTTTTTTTTTTTGAATAGTGAATTTTTGTCACAATATCTAGGATCTTCAAGTTTATCAAAAATTAGGCTACTGTGGTCATTTACTTCTATATATTTTGTACCTAAACTATTTCACTGATCTACCACTTTATTTCTTATCTAGTACCAGATTGTCTTGATAATTACTATTTTGTAATATAATTGGAAATATGATAGTGCTAGGACATGTTCTTTTTCACCTTTTTAAAAATTGATTCTCTTCATTTTCTTGATTTTATTTTTGCTCTTTTGGATGAAGTTTGTTAAGATTTTTGTCTACCTCTATAAAATAATTCTTTGGTTGTTTGATTGGTATGACAGTGAATAGGTCAATTAATTTAGGTAATGTTGTCATTTTTTTACATTGACTCAGTCTACCCATAAGCAATTAAAAGTTCTCCAGCTGTTTAGATCTTTGTGTGAGAAATGTTTTGTAAGTGTGTTCTTATAGTTCCTATGTGTGCCTTGGTAAGTATACTTCCAAGTATTTTATATTGTTTACAGTTATTTTAAATGGAATTATTTTCTATCTCTTGCTATTGGACTTCGTTGGTAAAAAATAGAAATGTTAATGATTCGTGTGTGTTTATTTTATATCCTACAATTTTGCTTAATGTTTTTAATTATTTTTGACTAGTTTTTCTAGTTTACTAATGTTCTTTAAATATACCAACATATCATTTGAAAAACAAATGATAGTTTTATTTCTTTATGGCCAATTCTTATTATTTTAATTTCTTTTTTTGTTTGATTGCTTAAGCTAACATTTCTAGTATAATACTGAATAACAATGGGGCAGGCCTTTCATTTATCCTTATTACAGACAATACTTGCTCTTTGTTTTAGATAGATACCATTTATCATTTTAAGAAAAGTTCCATTTATTCCTATACTTTCAAGTGTTTTTTCCAGAAATGGAAGCTATATTTCGTCTAAAATGTGTTCTGCATCTATTGGTATAATCATATGATTTTTATTTTTTTTGTTATTGATCAATTATGCTTATAATTTTCCTAATATTGCACTAAATCTGTGTTCCTGGTATAAATCCAACTTGATCATACTGCATGACTTTTATGAAGTATTGCTGTAATCTTACTAGTATTAAAGTACAGTTTTTGCATCAATGTTGATTAGGGAAATCACAACAGAAATTGTTCTGTAGTTTTCTTCCTGTTTTTGCCCTCCCTGGCTTAGGTGGCAACACAATATTTGTGTTATAGTAGGAATTTGACAAGACTACAAATTTATTCTTCAAATTGTTTATGTAGCATTAGAATTAATTTTTCTTTAAATGTTTGGTAGAATTTATTTCTAAATCTGTTGGGTCCTGATATTTTTTTTCTTTTCAGAGTTCATTTTTGGCTTGTTCAGTTTCTTTTTTGAAGTATTTCCTATTTCCTTGGGTTAATCTGGACAATTTATCTTTTTATAAACAATCATCCATTTCATTTAGATTGTCCATTGGTATATAATTGCTAAAATGGCTTTTAAGATAACATATAATTTAAAAAAGAGAAAATTAGCAAGTTGAATGAGAGTGATTTCATAGTTCTCTCACCTTGTTACCCAACCTTGTTTCTTTTCCTTGAGATTTTTCTCCAAATTAAGTTATATTGCCTTTTTTTTTACTAGATTTACTAAATTGAAATTGAAAGCAAAAAGTATAGTTTTTTAAACTCTGGAGTTGTTGATCTTACCCTTTCAGATTTCCTCTATCTTACCTTCTAAGGTGGGCTTTTATGGACATACCCAAGGATCTTTTGTACTAAGTGCTGCTTGATTTTATAATTAAGTGGTGGGAATGAAAGTTCACCTCTCCATCCACTGTCTGTTCGACTAGATAACTGTTTCCATAGTGACCTGAAACTCCTGACCATTTATGAGATCCATCCATGGTACGGTAGATCTCACAATCATTTTGTAGTGTCCTTGAAGGTCAGAGTAAAGGAGTGATTTCCTACCAAAAGACAGTTAGAAGACTGAGTTTCCTGGTCGGGGAGGATTTCAACGTGCTTCTTTGCCCTTTTAGAATCTCTTATACTCACATAATTTTGATCTTTTGTAATTTCCCTATGATAATCTTGCACTTTCCCTCTTCAGCCTTGTTTCTCTTTTGTTGTCTAGAAAAATGAAGATGCAGGGAGAAAGTGGTCTTCCTTTGAAAGGGAATGGAATCAAATGTTTTAGAATGAAGAAAATTGAGGACAGAAAGAGCATTAATAACTTTCAGAGTCAGAGAAGGCTGAGATGATACCTATTATATATCCTGAAGGAAGATAAGCATTTATTAATGTGGGAATGAGGAAGAAATACATTTCAGGAATATACAATGGCTTGTGCATTGTATGTGTATTGTGTATGGAAACAGGAGGTGAGATATAGAATTCAAAGGGAAGCTAGTATAACTGTTTTATGTTGCAGTCTGGGCTAATTAGGGCTACTTTGGATTTGGCATTGGCAGAAAATGAGACATTCAGAGACCATTTAAAAGTCAATACTAGATTTACTTACCCATAGCCTGGAAAGATTTTTTTTTTTTTAGTGGGTATATAACATTGATTCATTTGAGTGTGACTTTCCTGTCTCTAGATTGGGTGTATCAGTGAAACCTGAGGGAGAGCAACTCCTGCTTTCCTGTGGACTAGTTTTTGTAATTAGGCTACCAAGAAACTATGTCATAAGTAGGAATCTTAATCTCTTGAATCAGTTAAGTGATGAGGATGAATTCATGAATTTTTAAGGGAAAAACTAGTGTAGTTTTTCTGTGAAGTCAGTCCTCAGAAAAAGCTAGCCCATGAGAGGATCTGGGAAGATGGTAGAGTAGGTGAGAAAAGTTTTGGTTATCCAAATTTCTTCTAAAAAACCCAACCAAACAGAACATCACATCAGAGTAGCAGCAATAAGCACAGGTAAAGCAGCTGTCTTGCTAAGACAATTAGAGAAGACCTTAGGAAAGACATGACCTCTAAACCTCCAGTGGTGGAGGTTTGTTCTGAATGAAATACAAACACTCCAGGCTGACTCTGCTGATTCAACAAGCATCAAGTGCTGAAGGCAGCTGGGTTGAGAGGCAGCCTCAGCCTTATAAACTATCATCTCATAGGCATTGTGAGGATCCAAAGGCTGAGTAGAAGATTGAAGGACCTTCTACTGTTGAGGAACACCAAGCCCAACTGTACTGACTAGAGGCATCCTAGGCAGTGGTTGTAGAGGGAAGGCCCAAGCACACACCTGATGAGTGCAATAGTGAGGGTCATGGCCTCTTGGCAGTAGGCACTAGCAGAAGAACAAAGTCCCTGCTTTCAGTTCTGGGGCACAGAGGACAGCTATAATTTGCAGGCACCTGACAGACCAATGGAAGCATAATCATTTGAAGTTCAGTGTGGCTGGGACCTTACATGTGGCTTAGGAGCAGAGTGGAAAGCCCACAGTTAGACCTGAGACAGACCTCAGAACATAATAGTAAGAAAGACCCAAGGCTTGGGGTATCATTCCCCATACTTCAGGAATTCAACTTGATTACACTAATAGCTGCTAAAAAAATCCCAAATTAAAACAAATAAAATCAATAAAAATGAGCAAGCAAAAGAGAAAGAACCCAACCACAGATAATTACTATGGGTATACAGAAGATCTTTGTTCATATTCAGAGGAAGATAATGGAGTGAAAAAAGTCACCTCTTTTTCAGTGAGAAGAGTCAAATAATCCCAATCACAAAGAGTTCTTGGGAAAATTTAAAAAGGACTGTAAAAATCAAAGGTCAAATCCAGCTTCAGCCATTTACTAACTGTGTGACCTTGGGCAAGTCACTTAATCCTGATTGCCTTGCCAAAAAAAAAAAATCAAATAAGGGAGATTAAAGAAAAAACTGGGGGAAAGAGAGCAATCCAAGTAAATTTAAAAAAAATTATGAAAAGAAAGTAAACCAGCTGAAAATAGACAATGAAAATCTTAAGGAAGTAAATAATTCCTTCAAAAGTAGTATTGGGCAAAGAGAAACTAATGGCATTCTAAAACACCAAGAAATGATAAAATAATCAAAAGAATGAAAAAATAGAAGATAAAGTGAATCATTTCATCAAAAAAACAACAGATCTGGAAAACAGATTGAGGAGAAATAAGAATAGTTGAACTACCTGAAAATTACAATTAAAAAGAATCTTGATACACTATTACAATCAATTATCAAGGAAAACTGCCCCACAGTGCTAGAACAAGAAGGTAAAGAAGAAATAGAAAAAAATTCACCAATCACCAACTGAAAGAGATCCTAGGAGGAAAATTTACAGGAATATCATGGCTAAGTTTCAAAGTTCCCAGGTGAAGGACAACATATTGAAAGCAATAAGAAAAACAGAACAATTTAAACATCATAGAGCTGCAATATGGATTACACAAGACCTAACAGCTACTCTGTTGAGGGACCGTAGGTCTTGGAATAATATATTTCATAGAGCAAAAGATCTGGGGCTATGACCAAGAGTAACTTACCCAGGAAAGTTAAGTATGATTCTGAATGAAAAAAAAAGGAACATTTAATGAACTCAAAAACTTTCAAAACTCCCAGAAATTAAGGAATAGTTTGACATACAACGTCCATGAGAAATGTAAGGTAAATATTAAATACCAATTAGAGGAGACTTAATAAGATCAAATTGTTTACTTCATGTATGTTAAAATATTAGCAGCACTCTTATGATTGTCATTATTTGGGTAGTCTGAAAGAAAGGGAGGGGCTGAGTTGAGTATGATGGAGTGAACCTAAAAAATAAAACTATAGGGAGGTATGAAAAGGAGTAATTATCTCACACAAATGAGATATACAATGCAAAAAATATAAAGAAGAAGCTAGTGGGGGGAAGGGCAGGAAGTGCTGGAACCTTGGTGTCATTGAGAATGGGTAAAAGAGGAAACAATACAGAAACACACACAGCTAGGAGGATATAAATGTCTTCTAAATTCAGAAAGAGGGCAAGGGGTGAGGTTTGGGGGACTGGATAAGGGAGGAACTCTTAGAGGGATGCATTGGTTAAGGAATAGGAAGACAAGGTAGTAAGTAGAAATAAAGGAGGGGAGTGAGGAGAGATAGAGTAAATAGGCTGAGAAGGATAGTGAGGGAAAATAGGAAGGAGGAATGTAACATGTTAAGTAATTGTAACAGAATGTGAATGGGATGAATTTACCCATAAAATAGAAATGGATAGCAGATTAAAAAATTTGAATTCAATGTTTTCAGGAAACATAAAAATAAGAGATATACATAAAGACAAAATAAAGAGCAGGAGTAAAACTTAGTACATAAAAAAGCAGGGATAGCTATCATTATCTTAGACAAATTTAAAGTTAAAATAGATTTAATCAAAAGTGAAAACTAGAGAAACTACACTATGTGTCAGCAATATTTCTCAATATTGTTTTAGATAATTTAAAATATCTAGACAGCATAAAGTACCTGAAGGTATAACTGCTAACACAGACACAGGAACTATATGAGCATAAATATAAAACATTTTTGTACAAATAAACCCAGTTATAAATAATTGAGATAATATGTATTGTGCGGAGGTAAGTAAAGCCGAGATAATTTTAAAAATCAAAATTTTACCTAATAAATCTATTTATTGAATACTTGACCAATTAATTTATTTTAAAATGTATTTTATTGAGTTTGTAAAAAAAGATTACAAATTTCATTTTCAAGAAAAACATCAGGAACTTGGAAGAAACCAGGGAAAAAGGGTATCAAGGAAATAGATTCAGTAGTAACAGACTTAATCTATATTATAAGTTGAGAAATTTTTGAAGTATAAAAAAGATAATTTTAATCATTTTAAATTAAAATTTTCTTGTACTTCTATATAGTCAAGAAGGAATGCAGAAAATTTTGAAAAATAAACTTTCATAGGCAATCCCTCTGAATGTGACTGGGTTGGAATATTGCAGTGGGTGTAGGAAATGATGATCTGGTTAATTAAGAAAAAAAATTTGAAAGACTTGGAATTATAAAGGAAGATGCTATCCACCTTCAGAGAAATAGATAATAGGATGAAATAAGCATAGTACAGTTTTACATATGTGTGTATGAGTTTGTCTATATATGTGTATGTTTATAGATATCTATGCATATGTATATATCTGCATATATATACACACACATACACACACATATATGTATACACACACATCTCCATATTTAATTGCAGTCTTCTTTAGGGTGGTTGGGGGAGGGAGGGAAAAATAAAATAAAAAGTGCACAGCAGACAATAAAAGAAAATCAACAAGGAAGTAAAGAATAGCTGGGTAGCTTTGAAAACAACGCATAGTATTTATTTTATAGGTGTTCTTGAAATGGAAATTATTGTCTCATAATGAATCTTCTCTTATGGTCTGCTGTGTACAAAGCAATTTTTTTCTTTTCTCATTTTGTATATAAGTTTAAAGCAAATTTTTTAGGATAACAAATAAAGAAATATACAATTAAAAAGGAAAGGAAACGTTATTCCAGCCTATGCAACAGGGCAATATTACTGGTATGATAGCTGGAATATGGAATTTATGAAAGGATGCAGAGTATAAACTAAAGCTAAAAGGTTATATGGGAGCCAAATTATGGAAGACCTTAAATTCTTCCTATAGGCAAAGGAGATTTTTAATCAGGGAAGTGACATAGTGAGCTCTGTGATTTGGGAAGATTACTCTGGCAGCTGTGTGGAGAATGGATTATAGAGTGGAGAGACTGGAAGCCAGGAATCCAATTAGAAGGCTATTATAATAGTTGAGTCAAGAGATGAGAAATACCTGAACTAGAGTAGTGAATGTGTGACTGGAGAGAAGGAGAAGGATGAGACATACTAGTGAGGCAGAATCTATAAGACTTAGCAAATGACAGATGTAAGGAGTGAGAGAAAATGAAGAATCAAAAACAACTCTGAGGATGTCAACCTTAGAAAAATGACTGATAGGACTTCAGGGTCTTAGATTTACAGCTGATAAGCTTTAGAGATCATCTAATTCAAAGCCTACACTTTATAGCTAAAGAAACTGGGGGACAGAGCCAAGATGGTGAAGTGAGAGCAACGATTCAGCTAAGCTCTTAGACAAACTCCATCAGATACACAGCATGAGTGTAGTGAAAATGTATTCAATAGGAATGTATATGTAGATGTTATATAGAATTGTGTGCCATCTTGGGGAGGCAGGGCGGTGTTGGGGGATAGGTAGGGGGAAAATCTAAGTTTTATGGTAGTGATTGTAGAACATTAAAAATAAATAAAATGAATATATTTAAAAAAAATAGAAACAGGTGTAGAAATATTAGATGATTAAGCAATGTGAGCTCAGGGGTAGGGGGTCAGGTTATTGACCCATCTAAGAGGTAGGAATTGGGACATTTATTGACTGAGTCTTGCAGGGAGGCTCTGACCTATAAAAGGACTGAGCTCAAGGGGTTACTAACCCGAGTGAACCACCCATGGGGTAGACAGAAGGTGAGACACTAATCCTTTGTGAGTCCTGGAGTGTACACTAAGTTATGTGAATCCCAATCAATCAACCAAGTAACATTTGTAGGTAGTGTTTGCTTTACTTAAGTTCACATTACTCAAATTTGACTTCACATAAAGGATTCTGAAAGAAATCAGCATTCAAAAAAAGACAACTCCACCTATGTTAGCTTTATTGAGTAGTATTGCATAGCTTGATCTCTCTGCTCCTGCCTCTCTGTTCAACCTTTCCCCACTTCCCTCCCCAAACAACCAGTCAAAAAATCCCTTCTACTGAAAGCAGTCTCTCCTGGAGATACTGACATTTTGAAGGGACTGGGGGCTTGCCTTAAGACTTTCAGTCCTAAGAGAGGAGACCTCTGCTCTACTCTGACCACCCAACCTGTCTCCAGCCCCCTCTTGTCTTTCTTCTGTCTCTCCACGCTCAGGTATCCTGTTTCTGTTCCCAGTTCTAGAGTGCTGCCTTCTTCTTCTGTCTGTCTGGCCCTAAGTAGTCTTCCTTTTGGTTCTGGACAGTCACGTAAGTGCATGGCCTTGTGTCCATGTTCTTCCTACCATTTTCATCTTGCATAAAACTTACTTTATGTAGAGGTTAGTGAACCTCACAATTACATAGAGTAACAACTATCTGTAGTAAGCTTCTTATGTACTAACAAAATGGCACAGTAATTGGCGTGTCTGGGCTTGAGTCAGGAAATCTCATCTTCTTGAGTTCAAATCTGGCCTCAGATGCTTAATAGCTATGTTATAATGGACAAGTTGCTTAACCCTCTTTGCCCCAGTTTCCTCATCTGTAAAATGAATTGGAGAAGGAAATGACAAGACACTCCTGTAACTTTGCCAAGAAAACCCAAATAAAGTTGCAAAGTGTCAGACATGACTGAAACAACTCAAATTCCACAACACATGTTGGGAACTGTTCTAGGTGCTACAAGCATAAACATAAAACATAAGATAGTTTTTACGTAAAGGAACTTATTTTCTATTAGGTGTATACAATGAGCTCTTGGATTAATACAGCATCATGCAAAAAAAAGAAAAGTAAAAGTGATTGAGTAGGGGCATAAAATCCACAAAACCTGAGAGAATTAAGAAAGGCCACTTGAAGAAGGTGTATTTTGAGTTAAGCATTAAAAAGACCTAGGGATTCCAAGAGGTGATGGTCAGAAGGGAGGGCATTCCAGAAATAGGAACTCTTCATTGTAAAATCACAGAGGGAAAAGGAGAGGAGTAAGATGGAATGTTATGTATGAGGAACAATAAATTAGTGGGTTTGACTGGAGCATAAAGTACATGAAGAGGAGTAATGTATAATCAAAATGGAAAGTTAGATTGGAGCCATCTTGTGAAGGGCTTAATTGCTTTCAAAAAGGAGTTTGCAGCTAATCCTAATGAGATTAAAATAGCATCTCCTTAACTGGGAGTACAGATCTATGTGATCTATGTACCTTCGGGAGAAACTACATGATGTAGTAGATAGAGCATTGAACTTGTAGTCAGGAAGACCAGGGTTTGAATTGTGCTCTAGACACTTACTTTCTATGTGACCGCAGTTGTGACAACCAGCTATCTGAAAATACGAGACAAATTTTTCAGTTTACTCTATATTCTTAATATATTCTCCATAACTTTCTTAATTCTAGACAAATCAAGTCCTGATTTATACCATTTGCCAATTTCCAGAGTGTAAATGCGCATGCTGAAAATTTAACAATCTACTCTCTATAAGCTGACTCCAGCACATCCCCATGTGGAACTCTGGGCAACTCATTTAAACTTTTTTTGAATCAAATTTCCTAAGTTTTAAAATGAGAGAGTTGAACCAGAAGACCTCTATGGTCTCTTCTAGTTCTAATCCAGGTTTTGTTGATTCCAAGTCTGATGCTCTTACTATTCTATGTGAGTTCTGACCTGGGACATTAAATTTGGGTGTTCCTGCACTCAAAGAACTTATGATCTAATGGACAAAGATAGTATAGAAAAGGAAATGGAAAAACTTGGGTGGGAGTGACCAGGGAGTACCTGGCACATCATGTTCCTTGTGTTCAAACCAAGTAGAGATGCATATGTAAAGTGGAAAGTTATCTGGAGAGTTCAGATCCAGTCCTCTCTAAAGGAAAGCTTTGGGGGGAGTTTAGTGCTCTACCTTTCGGCCTTCCAGTCAGAGGGGAGAGGAGGCTGAGGAAATTGGGAAGGTATCTTGATTCTCCTTGCCATCTCACCCCCTCTACTCTTTAGGTCTGCACAGGATGGGCTCGGACTTCATACTGTTTCAAAATAGCATTAGTCCTAATGTAGTCAATTGCTGCATTGTTATTGGACAGGATCCTGTCTCTCTTCCTGAGGTGATGGATTCCAACAGTTGCTTCTCCGTCCTTTGAGTATTATCAGTGGGCTATTACAAACCTGTGCTCATGCCCTACTCTTAGACCTCCATCCCCGATCTCTTTCACTTACAATGAAATAATAAATAGCAGGGCAAAGAACTGAGGCCCACACTCATGGATTATGTGCTGGTCTCATATAGGAAGGGCCTGAAGCCTCTACTCTTCATTATCATTTTTCTTCTCTCCTTGGAAGACCACTAGGTAGGAAGAAGTCAAACCAAGAGAAGGGACAGGTTATGGTTAAACAGTACTTTTTAAATGCAACCCATCTGGCTAGGTAGGCAATCAAAGAGCCTCCTCTTTATCAAATGATTATATAGTCTACCCTTTTAAGGGGTTGATGCTATAGCTCTATATACTATAGATCAGGAAATTGTCCTATGGGCAGAAGCACATTTCCATCACCATACCCACCTTGTCCAAGGTTCCTCTTAGTTTAGGCTAGGTTTTAAAATATAAAATTATCTAGAATGTAATATATTATATATGTGCATATATATGTATGTGCATTTATGTATATGCATGTATGTATGTATGTGTGTATATGTAATCAGAAATGCCAAGTTCACCCACTTGCATCTTTGGCTATCACCAGTCATCTTGACCTTTATCTTACCTTTGGACTTGGATGACCCAGGAGGAGAGAGTGAGGCTGACAAGTTTACACATCTCTGCCACATTCATATCCAATTCATGTGCAAGTCAAAATATCACCCTTGTGATGTCATTGATCTTCTTTGAGAACAAAGGACAAACAAAAACAACAATTAATTCATAGTATTTTGCAATTCTCTCTCACATTAGCCTGTATTTTGGATTCCTACCCTGAACACAAGGAAAATCTCCAAAGATGGTTTGTGCTCATTTCCTCATTAAAGTTCTTTCTTTCCTCTCAACTTCACCATGAGACAATTGGAAAACATGCTCACATTACAGTTTAGAATATGTTTATTATAATAAATAATATTTCAAATCCAGCAAAATTAAGCATAATCCTACATGAAAAAATGAATATTTAATGAATTGTCAGACTTCCAGGATTTTGTTTAAAAAAACAAACAAACCTGAACTTAATAGAAGATTTGACCTATAAGATTAAAAAGAAATTTAAGGTATATATCAAAGATTAATTAAAAGTGATTCCATAAGGACAGACTGTTTACCTTTTATATAAGAAAATGTAAAATTTATGCCTGATTGTTATTTGTAATTGGGTAGTTCATAAGAAAGATTGGGGTAGACCTAAAATATGATATGATTTTAAAAAGTAAAACCATTTAGGAACAGGTAAAAGAGTAATTATTTTATACAAATGAGGTGTGAGAGAAAGAAATGACAGAGGAATTAGATGGGGGAGGAGGGTTGTTAGCTCTGGAACTCTACTTTTATTGAGAATGTGTTTAAGAGGGAACAATACCTTTATCTTTAGAAGGGTATAAAAGTTTTCTAAGTTCAGAAAGAAGTAAAAGATTAAGGAGATAGGAAGTGAGGAGAGCATAAGGGATTCTTAAAAGGTAGGTTAGGGAATAGGACAAGAAGGGTATAGAAGGGTGTTCAGACTGAGGGGAATGGGAGGATAAGAGAGGGCTCCTTGGAGGAGGGGTAATTTAGGTAATAGGAAGGCAAGGTAGTGAGTAGATGTAAACTAGAGGAGTCAAGAGGGATAGGAAATCAGAGATACACAAGAACATAAAGTAAAGATCAAGGATGGTAATCATAATCTGAGACTAAATGAAGGCTAAAACAGATTAAATCAAAAGAGAAAAACAGGGAAAATACACTATGTGTCAGTTATATTCATCAATTTTGGTTCGGACTGTTTAAAACAACTAGAGAGTACAAGGTTGGAATATTGCTATGGTATAGGAAATGATGAGTTGGTAGACTTGGAAAAATATGAAAAGACTCAGGTTTGTGAAGGAAGAAGTTATGCACCCTCAGAGAAATGGGGGACAAAAAAGTACAGTTTGTTCTTACATAGACGTATATGAATGCATTTGTCTATATATGAATGTGATTATAGATACCTAAGCATATGTAAGTGTATGTATTTGTATCAATATCTTTCTGTGTATATGTGTATATATGTATGTGTGTATAGATGCATATGTGTATGTACACACACATGTGTATCTCCATGTTGAGTTGTAGCCTCCTTGGGAGGGAGTGGTAAAGGGGAAAAAGAAGAAAGTAAAAAGTACATAGCAGAGAGCAAAAGAAAACTAAGAAGAAAGCAAAGATAGACACCTCTGAAGACAATGCATAGTATTTATTTTATACACTTTCTTGAAATGGAAATTTATTGCTGTATGTTTAGAATCCTCTTATGTTCTGCTGTGCACATGGCAAAACTTTTTTCTTTTACTGTTTTGTATTTAAGTTTGAATATTTAAGATTACAATATGTTTCTTTTTCTTTTCTTATTGTATATTTAAGTTTTAGGACTTAAGTCTAAAAATAAATTAAAAAAACAAAAAAGAAGTGATGTTTCAATGGACTCAAAAGACTCTCAGGGCATTGACTCAAGTTAAGTATTAGCCATTCCAAGTCCTAGGAGGAAATGCTGCCCCTTTCAAGAGATGAGTTCATAACTTCACTATTTTTTTTTAATCTTAATGTTTTATTTTCCCAATTATATGTAAAAAAATTTTGACATTCTTTTTGTTTGAAATTTGAATTAAAATTTTCTCCCTCTCTTTCCTCCCCCCACTTCACTGAGAAGGCAAGAAATTTGCCACAGTTTATACATATATAGTCATGCAAAACATATTTCTATGCAAGTTATTCTGTGAAAGAAACCCCTCTCCCAATATCATGAAAAAGGAAGTAAGAAAAATCTTTGATCTGCATGCAGCCTCTACCAATCTTTCTCTGGAGATGGACAGCACCATTCATCCTAAGTCCTAAGAACTGTCTTGGATCATTGTATATCTGAGAATAGCTAAGTTATTCATAGCAGATCATCATACAATATGGCCATTAATGTGTACAATGTTCTCCTTGTTTTGCTCATTTAGTTTCATATCAATTCATGTAAGTCTTTCCACGTTTTTCTGGGAACATCCTGTTCATCATTTTTAAAAGTACAATAGTGCTTTATCATACACAAGAATCATCACAATCATATACAAGACCTTGTTCAGCCATTCCCCAATTGATAGGCATCCCCTCAATTTCCAATTCTTTGCTACCACAGAAAGACTTGCTATAAATATTTTTTGTACATATATGGCCTTTTAGTTTTTGTTTTTTATCTCTTTGAGATACAGACCTAGTAGGGGCATTGCTTTCAAAGGGCATACACAATTTTATAGTCCTTCGGGCATAGCTCCAAATTGCTCTCCAAAATGGATGTATCAGTATACAACTTCACCAGTAGTATGTTAGTGTTTTAATTTTCCCTCATCCCCTGCAATATTTGTCATTTTTCTTTTCTGTCATATTAACCCACCTGATAGGTGTGAGTTGGATACCTCAGAGGTGTTCTGATTTACACATGATTGTAGATGCTTCTGATTACTTTATCTGAGAACTGCCTGTTCATATCCTTTGACCATTTATCAATTGAGTAATTGCTCCTAGGTTTATGAATTTGACTCTGTTTTCTCTACGTTTGAGAAAGGAAGTCTTTATCAGAGAAATTTACTGTAATTTTTTCGCAGTAATGATGACCAGCTATATATTTCCCTCCATCCTATTTTCTCCCTGCTTATCCTACTCTCTCCATCCTTTTCTCTTCTCCATTCTTAAGAACGTTACCCTTCTGACTTTTACTCCTGGAATCTACCTTCCTTTCTATTAGCTCCTCTGTGCCTCTTATCCACTTTGCTTCCTACTTTCTTGCATGGTATGATAGATTTCTACCCCCAACTGCCTGTGTATATTATTCCATCTTTGAGATCATTCTGATGAGAGCAAAGTTCATGTGCTCCCCTCTTCACCTCCCCCCGTTTTCTTCTTTTTAATGTATTATTTATTTATTTTTCAGTTCTTAACATTCACTTCCACAAGAATTTGAATTCAAAATTTTCTCCCCATCTCTCCCCACCCCTACCCCAGTACAGCATGGTCCCTATCCACCCCTTCCCCCAGTCTATCCTCCCTTCTATTGCCCACCCTTCTTCCACCTCCCTTCCCTTTTATTTTCCTGTAGGGCAAAATAGATTTCTGTACTCCATTGCCTCTTATAGCTTAATTTCCTGTTACATGCTAAAATAATTTTTAACATTCATTCTTAAAGTTTTGAGTTCCATACTCTCCCTCCCTCTTTACCCACCCTTATTGAGAAAACCAGCAATTCAATACAGGTCATTTATGTGTAACAATGTAAAGCACTTTCATAATAGTTATATTGTAAAAGATTAACCACATTTCCTTCTGTCTGATATCCTGACATTCTATTCCATTCTCTTCCTTGACCTGTCTTCCCACAATATTGTTTGCTTCTGATTATTCCTATCCCCAATTTGCTGTCCCTTCTATTATCTTTCCTCTTCTCTCCCCTTCCCCCTTTCCTTCCTGCAGGGTAAAATAGATTTCCATATCCAACTGAGTGTGTGTTATTCCCTCCTTAAGCCAAATTCCATGAGAGTAAGGCTCCCTTAATTCCTTTCATCTCTCCAATCTTTCCCTCCATTATAAAATCTCTTTCTTCCCTCTTTTATGGAAGATGATTTGCTACATTCTACCTCTCCCTTTCTCTTACTACTAGTACATTCCATTGAACAGTAAATTTTATTTTTTTAGATATTCTCCCTTCATTTTCAGCTCACCCTGTGCCCCTGCTCTCACTATATATATATACATATATATATACACACACACGTATATATATAAATGCATACACACATATATATACACACATACATACACACATAAACTAATGTACATATACATACTTAAACATATATAATGTACACATACATACCTACCCATACACTCCTACATATGTATGTGTGCACATATGCATATATATACATATACATATATGAATATTACCTCTAACTACCCTAATACTGAAAAAAGTGTCATGACTTACAAGTACCATCTTTCCATGTAAGAATGTAAATAGTTCAACATTAATGAGTTTGTTAAGACTTCTCTTTCCTGCTTGCCTTTTCATGTTTCTCTTGATTCTTGTATTTGAAGGTCAAATTTTCTATTCAGATCTGGTCTTTTCAGCAAGAATGCGTGGAAGTCTTCCATTTAATTGAAATTCCATTTTTTCCCCTGCAGTATTATACTCATTTTTGCTGGATAAGTAATTCTTGGTTTTAATCCTATCTCCTTTGACCTCTGGAATATCATATTCTAAGCCCTTTCATCCCTTAGTGTAGAAGCTGCTAAATCCTATGTTATGCAAATTGTATTTCTGCATTATTTTAATTGCCTCATTCTGGCTGCTTGAAGTATTTTCTTCTTGATCTGGGAGGTCTAGAATTCAGCTATAATATTTCTGGCAGTTTTCATTTTGGGATCTATTTCAGGAGATGATTGGTTGATTCTTTTCATTTCTATTTTCACCTCTGGTTTTACAATTTCAAGGCAGCTTTCCTTGATAATTTCTTGAAAGATGATGTCTAGGCTCTTTTTGGAACATGGCCTACAATTAGTGCAATAATTTTTAAGTTGTCTCTCCTGGATCTGTATTCCAGGTCAGTTGTTTTTCTAATGAGATATTTCACATTTTTTTCTATTTTTTTCATTCTTTGATTTTGTTTGATTGTTTCCTGATGTATCATAAAGTCATTGTCTTCCACTTGTCCAATTCTAACTTTTAAGGAATTATTTTCTTCAGTGAGCTTTTGCATCCCCTTTTCCATTTGGTCAATTCTACTTTTTAAGGAATTCTCTTCAGTGAATTTTTGTGTCTCTTTTCCTTTTGAGCAATTTTGCTTTTCTCTTCATTGGATTTTTGTGCCTCTTTTACTATTTTGCTATTATGGTTTTTTAAGGTGTTATTTTTTTCAGTATTTTTTGCAATTCCTTTACCAAGCTATTGACTTATTTTTCTAGATTTTCTTGCATCACTCCCATTTCCCTTTCCAGTTATTTGTCCAAGTCTTTTATTTGATTTTTAAAATCCTTTCTGAGTTCCTCCATGTTCTGAGACCAATTTTTATTGTGCTTTGAGGATTTAGATGCAGGAATTTTGACTTTATTGTCATTTTTGCTTAGTGTGTGTTTTGATTGTCCTTGTCACCGTAGTAACTTTCCATGCTAAGAAGATTTTTCTGTTGTTTACTCATTTTCCAGTCTATATCTTGACTTTTAACTCTATGCTAAAATGAGGCTCTGCTTTCCAAGTACAGGCTGTAGTGTCTCAAACTTCAGATTTTTTGTGCAGCTTTTTTCAGAGGTAATTGTAGGGATCTGAATTCCGAGGTAGTATGACCTAGGGAGAGGTGTATTTACTACTCTTCTGAACTGTACTCTGGTTTATGAGAAACCATAAGCACTCTTTTCAACCCTGGAACTGTGACTAGGGTATCTGCTCCCCTGTGGCCACAAGCTTTGCTGTGCAAGTGCTCCTCCCCACACTGGAACGAAGACCTAGGGCTCCAAGCCAGATATAAGTATAGGAAATGAAACAGAGTCTTGACTCAGGTGGCAGCAAAGGGTTCCCAGTACATATCCTTCTGACTGTTTGTCTGAACCCTTACTGTCTGTGGGTTGAGAGGTCTGGAAACTGCCAAGGCTTTAGTTACCTTGAGGCCTGCTCCTAGTTTCCTGGGACCTGGTCTGCATTAATGGGGCCCATTCTACTTTTGTATAGTTCTAATTGTTAGGATGAAGTAAGGAAGACTGCCCCAGAAACCTCCAAATTTTATGACCCTAGACAGGTCACTTAACCTCTTTCATCCTCAGTTTCTTCATCCTCATTTCTCAGTGGGGAGAAGAGTATCTACCTCTATTGTTGTGAGGATCAAATGAGATAATGTATATAAAGCACACCACTACAACTGAAGTGCTATATAAATGCTAGCTGTTATTGTTGTTATTGCCATGAAATTTTTTCTTTGTATCAGTCTAATTTGCCTCTTTAAAATCTGCACCCATTACTTCTACCTTCTGGAGCCACACAAAATCAGTCTGATTCCTCTTACACATGAAAGCTTTTCAGACAGTTGAACAAAGTTATCATGTTCTCCCCTGAGTCTTCTCTTCTTCCACATTAAGCATTCCCAGGTCCTGTAGCCATTCTTCATGGAATTAGGAGCTCAAGGCTCTTCACCATGCTGGATGTCCTCTTATGGATCTTTTCCATCTTATCAATGCATATTTTAAATTGGAGTGCCCCACTGAACACAAAAATCTAGACAAAGTTTGACGGGCAGAGTTTAGAAGGACTATCAGCTCCTTATTCTTGCAATTCCTGACCCACTTGATGCTGACCAAAATTACATTAGCTTTTTTGGCTACTCTATCACTGCTGACTCCTATTGAGCTTGCAGTCCACTCAAGGCTTCTTTCCAACAGTCTCTCTCCTTTCTCTTACTTGTGAACTTAATTTTTTTGTCCCTAAGCATAAGACTTTACATCAATCCCTACAAAATTTTATCTTATTAATTTCAGCCCAGTTCTTTAGCCTATCAGAATCTTATTGGATTGTAACTCTATCATGTACTGTACTGCTGTTATTTCCAACTTGTTGTCATCTGATAATATTCAAATGCAGCACATGTACTCTTGCTCACTCCCTGAGAAGCCAGCAGGCTACATACATCTCCTGCTCTGAGTTCCAGTCACTGAAAGTATTTTTGTCTGGTGAGGTGTAGTCATGGTGGTGGTGGTGGTGGTGGTGGTGGTGGCGGCATGTGTGTGTGCGTGTGTGTGTGTGTGTGTGTGTGTGTGTGTGTGTGTGTCTATTGCTGTTGGCTTGAGGCCCTACCAGTTGTATCTCCCTCCATTCTACAGTTAGATACTAATCCATGAAGTTTTCTTGCATTTAGGTAGAAGAAAGGCAGTGTTGGTGATGAGAACATCATGTGATGCACAAGTCTTCAGCAGTAAATGACCTTTGCTGTTGTTGTTTCCAACTCCACTCCTCCCTAGGACTCCCTGCCAAGTCTGGTGTCAATAATAAGCATCCCAGTTCCATTTAACACTTAACATCAATGAGCTTTTATTAAGGCATAGTTTCAGTAAAGACACAGGAAGAACAAATATACAAACATTTCTTCTCACCCTCTCAGGAATACACTCTTTGTTTAATTCCTACATAATATGGGTCTCATCAGGTTCCTGCAGCCTGACTGACAGATGAATCCTATAATTTTTCAGTTGTCTCTCCTGGAATTATTTTCCAGGTCACTTGTTTTTCCAATGAGAGATTTCACATTATCTTCTATTTTTTTCATTCTTTTTTTTTTTTTGCAATTTCTTTGTTTATCTCAAAGTCCTTAGCTTCCACATGTTCAATCCTAATTTTTAAAGAAGTATTTTCTTCACTAAGCTTTTGAACCTCTTTTGCTATTTGGCTAATTTTGCTTTGTAAAGTATTCTTCTCCTCATTGGCTTTTTGGAACTCTTTCACCAATTGAGTTAGACTATTTTTAAAGGTGTTATTTTCTTCAGCATTTTTTTGGATCTCCTTAACAAGCTATTGACTTGCTTTTTGTGATTTTCTTGCAGCATTCTCAATTCTCTTCCCAAATTTTCCTCCACCTCTCTTACTTGACTTTCAAAATCATTTGTGAGCTCCTCCATGGCCTGAGACCTTTGCATATTTATTTTGGAGGTTTTGGATGCAGAAGCCTTGACTTCGTCTGATGTTATGCTTTGTTCTTCCTCATCTGAAAGATGGAAGAAAATATATGTTCACCACAAAAGTAACCTTCTATATATAGTGTTATCTTTTCTCCCCTTTTTTTGTTGAATTTTCCCAGCTGGTTTCCTGACCTCTGTTAAGAGAAGGGTATATTCTGGGGACCTGTATATTCTCAGTTCCTCCTGTGGCACAATCAAGGGAAAGGTGTTTACTCCTCTCCTGACCTGAACTCTGGTCTGAGACCAATCAAAAATTTTTTGCCAAGAATCTGCAATTGAATTCCCTCTCCAGTGCTTCCACCAGGTCCACCACCAGTGCTCCTCTTCACCCCTGGTGGAGCTCAGGGCTGAAGATCAAATTAGTGACTCAATTCCCCCAGGGGCTTTAGGCTGAGATCTCCCAGGGTTGCCACTCAGAGCTGAGATTCAATCAGCCCTTCAATTCCCACAGGGTCTTTGGGTGGAGGGCTGTCTGTACCAGATTCAGGTGCTGTGCTGCTCACAGTCTCCTCATCACAACAGAAAGAAAGCTGTGCAGCTGGGGTGGAAATGAGAAGGGGCAGCTGGGACATGGTGATACCAAGAGAGTGGAAGCCTCCAAACTCAACAAAGTCCTCAGCAAGGAAGTGATCATTTTGGCTGCCTGTGAGAGGAACCACATTCCAGCTTTGACAGAAACTCGCTCTGTGTTTGCTTTTGGAGAGAACAAGATGGAGCAGCCAAACCGATGCCATAGCCAATACCAAAGTGACTTGTGGGGCTGAATTCAGTATGATAATGGACTGCAAAGGAAACCTCTATTCCTTTGGGTACCCTCAATATCGCCAGCTGGTACACAATACAAACAGGAAATTCACTACCAGGCCTCAGATGATAGACTATGACTGTGAGTTGTTCCATTTTGGTAGCCATTTTCACTGAAAAGAAAAAGATGGACACATTTTGCAAGTCCCCAATGTCATTGTCTGAGACATAACCTGTGGCACCAATCACACGCTAGTTCTAGACTTTCAGAAACATGTTTTCTCTTGGGAGGTTGGAGAGGATGTCCCTCTGGGCTATGCAGAGCAGAAAGTCCCTTGCCTGGTGAAGTTCTTTGATTTTACCCCTGTGGGGCTACACAAATCTACATTGGCTACACTTGCTCCTTTGCTGTCAGTGAAATTTGTGGCCTGTATTTCTGGGGTGCTACCAACACTTCTCAGAAGTCTGCCATGTATCCAAAAGCTGTGTAGGAACTCTGTGGTTGGACAATTAGAAGCTTAGCATGTGGGAAGAGTGCTATTTTCTTGCCTGCCAAAGAGAACACCATCAACTGGGGCCCCATTCCAACCTTCAATGAACTGGGCTCTGGTGACCACAAGTCCAAGTCTTCCAACACAGCCCAAGAAGTGAAAAGCCTGGATGGCATTTACACAGAGCAGGTTGCATTGCCTACTTGCACTCCTTGGTAATCCTGAGGGACCACTGAAAAAGAAAATAGAAAAAACCTCACTGACTCTAATCCCAGCATCCTATCCTGATGCCAGAGGCAGCAAGGGTGCCAGCGGGTCTGTCTTTAGGCACTTCCAGGCAGCTGACGTTGCCAATGCTCACTGGCACACAAAGAAGGCAGATTCAGGAAAAGGTGGCCCTAAGCTGCTATTTCTTAGTCTTCTTGAGGTTCCAATGTATCAGCAAATTCAATGTTTACTACCGATTTACAGTAGGATCACCAAAGGTTTTGTCTCTCCCTTTCTCTCTTTTCTGCCTTCCCCTACCACAAATGTTTAATTAAAATATTTCCTCTTAGTTGAGGAGTTAGCATTCCTAAAAAACAAACATAAAAAAACCCTCCTTCGAAGAGCATCCATATAAAAATTCCCTCTTCCAAGAATGATATTTTTAACAAAGTGTCCCTCTTTCAAAAGCATCCTCTTTACCCAAACGAGAAAAGATTCCAGAGAGGTTCTTTGCAACTAAATACACCTATTCATGCAAATTTTCCTTTCCTATCGAATCTAGCAGTGACATTTTACAGGGCTAACTCTTGTGCTAATAACCTAACCACTGAACTTTTATTTATTTCCCTTAGTACGTTTTATCTAGAACTGACATTTCATCATAGAAAGAATATCCGCCTTTTTAAAGCTTTGAAACCCAGAACCGACTTATGGCAGAATACATGACTGCCAATATCCTGTCACTTTTAAGAGATGCTGAAAGACTTCACAGCTCAAAAGCCATACTTCTCAGCTAGCTAAAAGATTTCAACCTTTTATCTTTCCAGAGTCACAGAATCAATATTGGAAGGAAAACCCAACATTCTTCCCAGCTAATTCATAGAATTTATCAACAAACAGACTCTTCAACAGTACCCCAATTAATGGTTATCTCAAACATTTGAAGATCACCAGTACGGTGCAAATCAGACATAATGATGTCAGGAATTCCATGGCATTTTGGACAGCGCTCATTAATAGAGAGTCTTTTCTTTGCATGAAGCTGAAAACTTTACAATTTATTGCATAGGAAAAGTGGGTTTTGTTTCCATAAGACACTCTTTATATCCAAGCACATCTGGGGAAGGAGGGAGTACATTAATACTTGGAGCTTAGTTGACTTTCTCTGGTTTCTGGTTGTCCCCTAGGGATACATGGAGGGCTGTGAATGAGACATAGACCTGATAAATTTTGATGTCATAAGGCTAGGTCAGAGGCAGGGAAAAGGGGAAGAAAAAGGGAGGAAGGAGGATAAACAACATCTCAGGATATCGTGGAAATCCAGTTACCTTTGGTAAATGACTACATGGTAGCTAGTTGACCCAGGCAGTAAGTTTGCTGAGCCTAAAGTCGGGGACACCAGAGTCCACATCCTACCTCAAACATTTACTAGTTGGGTTACCCTGGACAAATCATATAACTTCAGTTTCCTTGTATATAAAATAGGGAAAATAATAGCACCTCCATCACAGAACTTTTATGAACATCAAATGAGATAACGTGTGCAATGCACTTTGCAAACCATTAATCCCTATATATTAACATTATTATTGCTCTAAAATGAATTTTCATAAATTAAATTCTCTTTTCTTACTTGCTTATTTGTCTTATTAGCATCATTCAGATATACATTTTCCTAGGTTCCAGTCTGTGAAAAATTCAAAATTAATTATTTTGTGAGCAAACACAAGTGTACTGGGGAAGTCACCTGTTTAAAGAAACCCTGCATTGGTTCCTTTAGAAAGAAGGAAATTCCCATGAAATGGATGGTTTGATAAGTTCTAGTTTCCATTACAGTGTAAAAGGATGTTTAGGGATTCTTTGATAGAAAAATGGTGACTGTGCCTTGAGCCACACTGCTCTCCTGGCCTTGGCTGCTATCAACAGAGACTGGTACCAGAAGACTATCCCTACTAAATAACAATTGATATCAGATGCAACCAGTTACAGACAAGGCAGGTCAAGGAAGAATGGGGTCATGTTGTGTGGCTTTCATCCTGCTTTAATCACTCAGCTACTCCCTTACTTGACCTGAGTCTTGTCTCTAAGGTTCAAAGCCTTGAAGGGAGGCAGACAAGAAGGAATCTATTGCTTTCTAATTAGCCACAGTGTATCTGCACAGGGGTGATGTTGGCCAATGTCCTATGCATGTGATCTTCCTAATATAGACCCCTGAGTGTTCCAGTCTGGATTACTGTGTCCCCTTCCTCCAATTACGTTTAACATTTCATGAATTGGTTCACAGATGAGCAGAGGGTGTTAGTCAAAGGGTAATCACTTATACTGGAGGAAGGCAGTATATATCCCTTAGACCTAACTTGGTTCATAGCCATTGTCATCCATCCTACTGCACTGGAATAAGACTATTCAGATAAGCATTTTGTATCCATGTGCTACTCTTGAGTGTGGGTATGATGGATGGGGGTGTGCGTGGGGCAGAAGTTGAGTGTCATTGATGGGGAATGGGGAATCTCAATAGAGAGATGGATAAAACACTTCCTAAGTTATTTGCTTGTGTTAGGCTCCAAGTTAGAACTACAGTTTGACAATGTGGGTGTGGCTCCAACGAACAGTAGGCCTCTTATTCTGCACTACCCTGAACCAACACAAGACAACCAGCCCCTCCTTTCAAATCTAACCACTATGCAGAGATGGCAGGAAGGTTCCTCTCTATCTTTGAGTATGTATGCGTGTGTCTTGGCAGGAAATAAAGACACTAATTCAAACATCATATGTGCAAGTCCTTTAGATAGATGGAAATAACTCTAATTTCTCTAGGCTGTAATGCTTGGAAAGGACCTTTCTGCAGCAACCCTCTGAGGTGGGTAGCCTAAGTTTCTTGGTCCTCTCCTTGGGTCTGCATTTAAATGACGTATAGCTGTTCAGAATCATCACCCTCACTCTTTCCTTTAGTCATCAAAGGCAAAAGTCAAGATGAGCAGGGACGACTAAGGAGGCAATGGATGACCTTTGTCTTTTCAGATCATAGTCTTTTCCAGGCCTCAGCTGATCTGAGGCAAGAGCTAGGTAAGAAGTAAGACAGAAGATGGTGTCATTTACCATTTACTATCACAAAAGTATCAATCTTGAATTAACTAATTTGCTCGAGGGGAAAGGGAGAGGATATGGAGTAGATCCTGCCATAGTTAGTGTAAGAAGTGAAAAGGGCTGCAGAAAAACAAAAAACAACAGGCTGTTGCTTGCCATTTGGTGAAAGGATAGAACACCCTCCAATACTACTGAAGGCAGCTGGCCTGAGTCAGGTGTTTCCTGCCAGCTCTAAGATTCTGATTTGGGTTTTTCAGGGATTGGTCAGTTTTCCCCTTATTATGTAAGCTTTGTCACTGGATACCATGGGAACACAAAGAGACCTGAGAGCTCAGACAGGGTCTGCCTGAATAGGAAGAGCACAGACTTCCAAGGAGCTCTTGGGGTAGGGGGAGCAAGAGGAGAAAATGTAGAAAACAAAAGATGTTGTGGAATTAGAGCTAAATAAATTAGAAAAAAAGGGAGGAAGAAGAAAAAATAAATGTTGATGGTTCATAAAAGCAGATTTTGAGGTGCAAAGAGGAAGAAATGGATTAGCAAAAAGAAAAAAAGGAGAAAAAAGAGGAAAAGAAAATGAGTAACAAAAAGCAAATTGAAGAGGAGAAAGAAAAAATCAAGAAGGAAAAGAGGAAGTTGAGAAATAAAAAGATAGAGTAATGGGGAAGAGAAAGCAGAAAAGAAAAAAGGAAGAGGCACAAAAAGGTCACAAAAGAAGAAAGATATAAGAAGAAAAACAAGACAAAAGGTAAAGAAAAGGAAGGAGAAAGCAGGAACTGGAAAGAGAGAAGGAAAGGATGAAAAAGTGGAGGAGGAAAGGGAGAAGATTAAGAAGAATAATATCTTGAGGAGAAAGGTGAGGGATGGGAAAACAAGGAGGAGGAAAAGCAGCAAGGCTGGAGGAGCAGGAGGAGGAGGAGGAGGACAACCTCACCAACAACAGGGGAAGAAAAATGCATGGTCAGTCACCTCCCATAAGAGGGAGGGGTCTTATGGTCTTTGAGAGTCCCTTTTTATTCCTGTTGAGACCAGGAGTTTAACACTCAAGCAGCAGGACTTATTTGGTTCCTGGAGGTTTTCCCACCTGGCTTGGGGCAGCCTTACTTTTGCTCAGGAAGGCCTTGGTTGGGAGTGGTAGTGGCAGTCGCCTCTTGTCTCTCATCGTATCTGTGGTGACAAAGACATCAATGTGGGACACCCTTGATTGTCATCAGATGGGTGAGTTATTGACCCACCATGAGATCCCCTAGAACTGGGGACTAGGTCTCAGCTAGAATCACAAACAACTTTCAGTACCTGGGGAGGTGGGGGGGGCAGGGTGGGTGATGAGTGTAGAGGGAAGGTTAGAAGGGATAGGGGAGATTGGGAGGGGGATGTGAGGGAAGTACTTGTGGCCTACCTTGGCTGACTCATGGGCATTGAACCATTTTTCTCTTTTAAGTAAATGATCCATTTTCACCTCTGCAGTGTAATGTTACACAATTGATTACAAAAAATTACTTACATGCTATCCCTCCCTTATCCCAGTTGGCTTGAATGAGCTTATATTTATATGTAACTTTAAGGCTTTCAAAATCCTTTCCACATATTATGTAATAATAAACATGCCTTGATCCTTTGTGGAAGAAACTCAGAGAGCATGGGGGTTCATTAGAATAAGTTTCAGTAGATGTGAATCCATGCTGATTATCTCTGCTGCCAAAAGGCCAACCCTGAGAGAGTAAGCTGAGTTTAGCAACTAAAAATGTATGTGAATGAGAGAAAAGAAAGCAGGATATGAGATATGCTTCTTGCTGCTGCTTTTCAAAGGTCGAGGTAGGTCTAAAATGTGAAGGGAAGGGGATAATATGGTCAAGTATCTAACTGAGGAATATCCCATTAAGTATGGAAAGTTTCTTCCTATTTCAGAATCTCTTATCTTGTGCTTGAATTGGGATCGAGAATTTAAATCAATGCCAATAAATACACCTATTCATGCAAGTTTTCCATTCATATTGACCCCAATGGTGACATTTTACAGGGCGAGCTATTGTGCTAATAGCCTAACAATTGAATTTTTCTCGCTTTTCCTAATTAGTAAATTTTATCTAGAATTGACATTTAATCATAGAAGGAATATTAGCCTTTTCTAAAACTTTAAACCAGGAACTGACTTAGGGCAGAGTGCTTGGCTGCCTATATCCTACGACTTTGAAGAGATGCTGAAAGACCTCTCCACTGAAAATCCATACTCCTGTCAGTCAGCTAAAAGATTTCAACCATTTGTCTTTCCAGAGTCATAGAATCAATATTGGAAGGAAAAACCAAAGTTTCATCAGCAAAGAGATTATTCAACAATACCTCTCTCAGTGGTTACGTCATACATGTGAAGATACCTCTGTGGTCAAGACTACCCATGATGACCTGTGGAACCCATTGCATTTTGGACAGCCCTTATTATTAGAAAGTCTTTCTTTTCATGGAGCTGAAAACTCTCTACAGTTTATTCCCTAAGGTAAATCGATTTTGTTTCTCACAAACAAACATGTCTGGGGAGGGGTGTATACATTAACACTTGGAGCTTAGTTGAGTATCCCTGGTTTCTGGTTGTACCTGAGGGGGACAGGGAAGGCTGTGAATGGGACATAGACCTGGTAAATGTTGGTGTCATAAGGCTAGGTTGGAGGCAGAGGAAAGTGTACGAAAAAGGGAGGATAGAGGATAAATAACATCTGAGGATATTGTGAATATCCAGAGCTGCCTTTCGGGAAATGAAGGCATGGTAGCTAGGTGGCTGAGAAGGTGAGGGTGCTGAGCCTAGAATAGGAAGACCTGAGTTCAAATCCTGCCTCAGATGTTTACTAGATGAGTTACCCTGGACAAATCACTTAACTTCTCTTTCCTTCTAAGTAAAATAAGGACAATCATGGCGCCTACCTCACAGGGCTCTTATGACCATCAAATGAGATAAGCTATGCAGTTTGCTTTGCAAAACTTTAAATGCTGTATGCATGGTAACTCATTATTTTCTGTACATAAAATGAATTTTCATAAAGTAAATCATGTTTTCTTATTTGCTTATTTGTCATATCAACAACATTCATAAATACTTTATCCTTGCTTCCAGTTTGTGAAGAATTATACATTAATATCTGTGTGTGCAAATACGAGTGTACTATGGAAGTCACCTTAAAGAAACCCTGAACTGGTTCCTTAGAAAGGAGGAAATTACCACTAAATGACTGGTTTTTTATGTCCTAGTTTCCTTTACATTTTAAAGGGATCTTTAGGGAGTCTTTGATAGAAAAATAGTCACTGAACATTGAGTTATCCTGCTCTCCAGTCCTTTGCAACTGTCAACAGAGAGTGGCACCCAACAGCCATTCCTACTAAAAAACAATTGATATAAAATGCAGCCAGTTGTGTGACTTTTATCCTGCTTTCATCACTGAGCTGCTCCCTTGCTTAAAATGAGTCCTATCTCTAGGGTTGAAAGCCTTGAGGGAAGGTAGAGAACAAAGAATCAATTGTTTTCTAATTAGCCTAAGGGTATCTGAACAGGGGTCCTACTGGACAAGGTTCTGTGCTTGTGAACTTTTTAATATAGAACCCAGAGTATTCTAGTCTGTATTACTGTGTCCCATCCCTCCAGTTATGTTTTGACATTTTATGAACAGGTACACAGATGAGCAAAGGCTGTGGGGTAGAGACTTATGCTTCAGATAAGAGATATACATCACTTACCCCTAATTTTGTTCATAGTCATTTTCTTCCATTTATCTCCACTGTAATAACACTATTCACCCAAGCATTTTTTATCCATGTGCTACTCTAGAATGTGGGTATGAAGGATGGGGGTGGGGTATGGGAAATTCAGTGTCATTGATGGGGAATGGGGACATCTCAATAGAGACATTGATAAAATGCTAGCTAAATTCTTGTTTGTCTATGTTAGGCTCCATGCTATAACGAAATTTTATTAATTTGGGTGTGGCTCCATGGAAATGTAGGCACATAATTCGACAGTACTCTGAGCCAACAAAATCTAACCAAGTCCCCTTTTCAAATCTATCAACTTTGCTCAGAGTGATGTAAGGTTCTTGCAGTGTGTCCATCTACCTTTGCATCTGTGTCTGTGTATCTTGGCAGGAAATAAGAATTCTAATTCATACATGCATGGTACAAATCCTTTAGGTAGGAGGAAAAAACCCTAATTTTGGTGAAAATGTCGATGGGGAACAGAAAAGAGATTTTGAGACTGCCTGGAGGAAGAAACAGATTAGGAAAAAGAAGGAAAGGAGAAAAATAGGAAGAGAAAATAAAAAAGGAAAAAGCAAATTGAAGAGAAGGAAAAAATCAAGATGAGAAAGAGGAAGCTGAGAAAGAAAAGAGAGAAACTGATGAGGAAGAGAAAACAGAAAAGAAAAAAGATAGAGGCACAAAAAGGTCCAGAAAGAAGAAAAAGCTAAGAAGGAAAAGAAGGCAAAAGATAAAGAAATGAGAAAGCAGGAACTGGAAAGAGGAGGAAAGGATGAAAAAGAGGAGGAGCAAAGGGAGAAGTAGAGGAATATGGTGAGGAGGAAAAAGATGAGGGAGGGGAGGACAGCAAGGAGGAAAAGCAGTAAGACAAGGGGAGGAGGATGAAGAGAAGGAGGACAACCACACCATCTACAAGGTCAGAAAAAGTCATGGCCCTTCACCTCCCAGCAGGGGGAGGGGGTTTGTGGCCTTTGACAGTCCCCCACCCCTCCTGTTGGATACAGGACTTTAGCACTCAGACAGCAAGACTGAGTTGTTTTCTGGAGGTTTCCCTACCTGGCTTGAAGCAGGCAGCCTTTTGTCCAGGAAGATCTTCATCATTCCAGTTGGGAGTGGTAGTGGCAGTTGCCTCTGGTCTCTCATTGTATCTGAGGTGACTCAGACATCAATGTGGGACAACCTTGATGGTCATCAGATGGGTGAGTTTTTGACCCCACCATGAGATCCCCTAGAACTGGGGCCTAGGTCTCAGCTAGACTAACAAACAACTTTCAGTACCTGGGGAGGTGGGGGGGGCAGGGCGGGTGATGAGTGTAGAGGGAAGGTTAGAAGGGATCGGGGAGATTGGGAGGGGGATGTGAGGGAAGTTCTGGTGGCCTAGCTTGGCTGACTCATGGGCATTATACTATTTTTCTCTTTTAAATAAATGATCCATTTTCACTGCTACAGTGTAATGTTATACAATTGATTACAAAATTTACTTGCATGCTGTCCCTCCCTTACCCCAGTTGGGTTGAATGAGCTTACATTTATATGTAACTATAAGAATTTCAAAATCGTTTCCATATTTTATTAAACAATGAACATGGCTTAATCTTTGAGGAAGAAACTCAAAGGGCTTGGGGGTTCATTAGAATAAGTTTCAGTAGATGTGAACCCTCAACCAAGTTTAAAAACTTGTGAGTTGCTAAGGGGCCACTTCATGGTGAGATTTTTCTCTCTAATATATTTTTTCACAATTGATAGGCCTGTGTGGAAACCTCTAGTCAATGGTCAATGAGTTTTGAATAATTTTTTCCACACTGAAAATCTTCTTGATTATACCTGTTGTTCTCTTGAGTGTCCACATGCCAAGATGTATTGCTCATTTCATTTGAATATTGGGCTCCCCTTGTTTTGGAGATCCTGTGGTCTACAGAGAAGTCCAGTGTAGGGCTAAAGAGTTGGATTGTGTAGCAGGTACCCAGTTAGTAGGAGGAAGATATGGTTGAGCTCGGCTTGCAGTATATATTTTGGGGAGAATGTCAAATACTAGGTGAGGCCTGTGAGTGAATAAGAACAGTAGTATTAGTTAAAATTTGTGGAACATTTGGGCTTGTATGCATTCCATCATCTATAATCATTGTTACTAATGAGAATGCTTGGGGATTATGCTAATCTCTACTGCAACTAGAAGATGGCAAGAAAATGCAACAACATCCTTCTCAGAGAAGGACAAATCCCAGATCACGTAAGAGGTCTGCTAATTGAACCAACCTCGCCTTGAGCAGTTCTTGATTTAGGGGCAGCAGCATTCTTTATAGAGCATGCCTCAAGACCTGGTCAGGTGCAACAAGTGGTGATGGCATGCAACCTTTCCACCCAAAAATCTGTAATATGGAACCATATCTACAGGACCCTAGTTTTCAAAGGAATAAATCTAGAAATACTAGAAAATGAAACATAAAGTGAAGAAAAAGAAGATGGACAAGTCTTTAGATGGATCGGTGAAGAAAGGCAGAGACTGAATTTGAGAGAAATTTAGGAGTATTTGAGGAAAAATTGAAGATTGACTTGAGTTTATGGAAGATGAGGTAAACTCCATCTAATGAGGCCTCCAGATGGAGAAGGATCAAGGAAAAAATTTCAAAAAGGAAAACAACTCAAGGAAGTGCAGAAGGTATAGCAAAGTACAAAGAGGAAGGTGAAACACTTTGGTAAGGATAGAAGGAATGAAACAATTGGATGAGTCTACCTATGTGCTGCTTAGAGAACTGAGAGAAAATAGCTAGTCAAGTTTTTAACAGGTTAAAAACTAAAATGAAACAACCCATAAAGGAAACAGAGAACATGGAGAGAAGAGTTCTTAAGGGAATGAATCTGTAAGGAAAGTCTACCTATAAAAGATGGAATGAGGTGATGCAGTGGATGGGGAGCTAGAATTGGAGTCAGTATGACCTGAGTTCAAATTCTGCCTCAGACAATTATTAGCTATGTGACCACGATCAAGTCACTTGTTTTTTCTCTGTTTAAGAATAACTTTTGAAGAAGAAAGGATAGAATGAAAATGACTAATTAGGAAATTTATACCACTTAGCAAATATATACTCTATACTTATGAATATATGGACATTTGTTTCATTAGCCAATTAAATAAGGAGACCAAAGATGTCCTTGATGAATTCAAATCATGGACCTGAAGAAAATGACATCTCTGGGAACTGACAGAATTGCTAGATGAGATTGTTGAACCACCGTTGATGATGGTAGTGAAAGTATTTAGCATAGGAAGACCGTGAGAAGAAGAAATACTGGCCTGAATTTTTTTAAAATGGAAAAAAATGGATAGAATAAATCTTTATTGCCTTTGAATAATGTGCTAAATCTAATAAGATTAATTTCAGTATGGTAAGTTCTTCCACCTGGGTTTGAGATATAAAGAGTGAAAGACACAGATAGTAATCATAACTGGGAATGTGAATGGGATGACATCTCCCAAAAAACTGAGAGAGATAGCAGAATGGATTATGAACCAGAATCTAACAATATGTTGTTTACAAGAAACATATTTGAATTATGGGGATACACACAGGATGAAGGTAAAAGGTTGGAGTGGAATATATTGTGCTTCAACTGATATAAAAAAAAATCAGGGGTAGCAGCCCTAATCTCAGAAAAAGCACAATCAGAAATAGATCTAATCAAAGAGATAAGGAAGGAAAGAATATCCTGCTAAAACACACCATGGACAATGAAGCAATATCATTTCTAAACACATATGCTCCAAGTGGTATAGCATTTGAAATCTTAGAGGGAAGTAAAAGGAGTTTCAGGAAGAATAGACAGCAAAACTATACTAGTGGAGGACCTCAACCTCTCTCTTTCTGAACTGGAGAAGTCTATCTTCAGAACAAACAAGAAAGCAGTTAATGAGGTGAATAAAACTCTGGACAAGGTAGATAAGACAGATCAATGGAGAAAACTGAATGGGGATAGAAAGGAATATACTGTTTTCTCAGCCGTACATGGCACATACGCAAACATGGACCATGGACTAGGGCATAAAATCCGAACAATCCAGTTCAGAAAGGCAGAGATACTCAATGCATCCTTCTCAGATCATAATGCAATAAAAATCACATGTAATAAAATCCAATGGAAAGATAGACCAAAAATTAATGGAAAACTAAATAATCTAATCCTAAGAATGAGTGGGTTAAACAAGAAATCATACAAACAATCAACAACTTCATTCAAGAGAAAGACAATAATGAGACAACCCACCAATATTATGGGATACTGCAAAAGCAGTTCTTAGGGGAAGCTTTATATCTTTGAATGCCTACATGAATAAAATAGAGAAAGAGGATATCTATGATTTCGGCCTGAAAAAGTGAGAAATCGAACAGATTGGAAATCCCCAAGTAAATGCCAGATTAGAAATACTGAACAACAAAGAAAGGATTAATAAAATTAAAATTAAGAAAACAATTGAACTAATAAACAAAACTAAGAGTTGGTTTTATGAAACAAAAACAAAAAAATTGATAAACTTTTGGTCAACTTGATTTTAAAAAAAGACAGAAGAAAACCAAAATAGCAATATCAAAAATGAAAAAGGCAAACTCACCTCTAATGACAAGGAAATTAAAAGAATAATTACAAATTACTTTGCCCAACTACATGCCAATAAATTCGACAATCTACATGAGCTGCATGATTATTTTTTAAAAAAATATGAATTGCACAGAATAACAGAAGAGGAAGTTGAATACTTAAATAACCCCATCTCAGAAAAGAGAAATTGAATAAGCCATTAGTGAACTCCTTAGGAAGAATTCTCCAGGGCCAGATGGATTTGCAAGTGAATTATCAAACATTTAAAGAACAGTTAATTCCAGTACTATATAGACTATTTGGGAAAATCGGGGAAGGAGGAGTCCTCCCAAATTCCTTTTATGATACAAATATGGTTTTGATACCTAAACAAGGAAGAATCAAAATAGAAAAAGAAAATTATACATCACTTTTTCTAATGAATAGAGATGAAAAAATTTTTTAAAAGATTTTAGTACAAAGAATACAGCAACATCTCATGAGAATAACACGTTATGACCTGGCAGTGTTTATACCAGTAATGTAGGGCTGCTTCAGTATTACAAAAACTATTCCCATTATTGGTCATATCAACAACAAACCTAACAGAAACCACATGATTATCTCAACAGATGCAGAAAAAGCTTTTGACAAAGTACAACATCCATTCCTGCTAAAAACATTGGAGAGCATAGGAATAAATGGAATTTTCCATAACATTATAAGGAGTACCTATCTAAAACCTGCACCAAGTATTATATGCAATCAAGGTACGTTAGATGCATTCCCAATAAGAATCAGAGATGAAATAAGCATGGCCATTGTCAGCAATATTAACCAATATGGCACTAGAAATGTTAGCTGTAGCAATAAGACAAGAAAAAGAAATTGAAGGAATTAGAACAGGCAAAGAGGAAACTAAGTTAACACTCTTCACAGATGATACAATGACATACTCAGAGAATCCTAGAGATTCAAGTAAAAAACTACTGAAATAATAAACAACTTTGGCAAAGATGCAGGTTACAAAATAAACCCACACACATCTTCTCCATGTTTATCTATTACTAACAAAGCCCAACAGCAAGAGATAGAAAGAGAAGTGCCATTTAAAGCTAGTGTAGACACTATATAATATTTGGAAATCTACCTGCCAAAAGAAATCCAAGGACTATATGAATACAGTTACAAAACACTTTTTGCACAAATAAACTCAGATCTAAGTAAGTGGAAAAACAGCAGTTGCTCGTGGGTAGGCCTAGCTAATATAACAAAAATGACTATTCTACCTAAATTAATTTACTTGTTCAGTGCCATACCAATCAAACTATCTGATAATCATTTTCTAGAGCTAGAAAACATAATATCAAAACTCATCTGGAAGAACAAAAGGTGCAGAATATCAAGGGAACTAATGAAAAGAAATGCTAGGGAAGGTGGAATAGCTCTATCTGATCTCAAATTGTGTTATAAAGCAGCAATTACCAAATTATCCTGGTAGTGGATAAGAAATAGAAGGGTAGACTAGTGGAATAGGTTAGATACTCAAGACACAGGAGTCAAAGAATATAGCAATCTACTGTTTCATAAACCCAAGGACCCCAACTTCTGGCATAAGAACTCACAGTGTGACAAAAATTATTGGGAAATCTGGATAACATTGTGGCAAAAACTGGGCATAGACCAATGCCTGATACCATACACAAGAGAAAACTCCAAATGGGTATATGATTTAGGTATAAAGATTGATACTATAAACAAATTAGTGCAGCGAGGAATACTGTATTTATCAGATTTATGGAGAAAGGAAGAATTTTTGACTAAAGAAGATATTGAAAGCATTATGAGGTACAAAATGGATAATTTTGATTACATTAACCTGAAAAGTTTTTACACAACCAAACTCAATGCAATCAATATTAGGAGGGAAGCAGAAAACTGAGAATTTTTGCATAGTATCTGTGATAAAAGTCTCATTTCTAAAATATGCAGAGAACTAAATCAAATGTACAAGAATACACATCATTTCCCAACTGAGAAATGGTCAAAGGATGTGAATAGGCAGCTTTTACAGTAAGAAATTAAACCTATGTATAGTCATGAGAAAAAATGCTCTAAATCACTATTGATTACAGATATGCAAGTCAAAACAACTCTGAAATACCACATCAAACCTATCAGATTGGCTAATGTGACAAAACAGGAAGATGATAAATATTGGAACACTAATTCATTGTTGGTGGAACTGTGAGCTGATCCAAGCATTCTGGAGAGCAATTTGGAACTATGGCCAAAGTGCTAAAAAAATACACATACCTTTTGACTCAGCAATACGACTTCTAGGACTATATTCTCAAGAGATCATAAAAATGGTACAAAAATGTACAAAAATATTTATAGCAGCACTCTCTGTGGTAATCAAAAACTGGAAATCAAGGGGATGCCCATCAATTGGGGAATGGCTGAATATATTGTGGAATATGAATGAAATGGAATACTATTGCACTAGAAGACATGATGAACAGGAAGACTTCAGAGAGGCCTGGAAAGACTTATATGAACTGATGGAACAGAACCAGGAGAACTTTGTACACAGCAAGAACCATACTGTGCGAGTAGTTTTTCTGCTAGACTTAGAACTTCATTGCAATGGAAGGACTTTACAAAGTCCCAATGGTCTTTTAAGGCAAAACGCCTTCCACATCTGGAGAAAGAACTACAGAATTCGATCACAGAATGTAGCAAAACATTTTCTTTTGCATTACGTTTTCATTTGTTTTATGATTTCTCCCATTCGTTTTAATTCTGCTTTGCAACATGATTAAGGTGAAAATGTATTTCATAGGAACGTATGAGTAGAACCTATATAAAATTGTATACTGTGTCGAGAAGGGAGGGGAAAATTAGGGGGGAAGGAGAGGAAGGGAGGGGGAAAATACTCAAATTATGTAAGTGAAGGTAGAACACTGAAATCAAACAAAGTAATACAAAAGAAAGAAGCTTAGCTTGTGGGAAGATCGGTATTATCTTAGCAGCAGATGAGAGCACCATCAGCTGGGGCCTCTCCCAACCTTCCATGAATTGGGCTATGGCAATCACAAGTCCAAGTCTTCCAACCATGCCCCAAGAAGTGAAAATCCTGGATGGCATTTACATAGCGCAGGTTGCCATAGGCTCCTCATATTATTTGGTGATAAAGAGACAACAGAACGAGACTAAAAAGAAAAAGTGAAAATAAATTCCCTGAGTATAATCCCTGCATCCTCCCCTGATGCCAGGGGGAAGTAAGGGTGCCAGGGAGCCTGTCTCCAGGCAGCTCCAGGCAGCCAACATTGCCACTGGAACACAAAGAAGGCCAATGAGAAGAGATTATTCAGTGAAAATGTAGCCCAAAGCTCCTATTTGTTCATCTTTCAGAGGTGATATTTTATAAGCCATTAAAACATTTAATACCTATTTATTGTATCATCTCCAAAGAGTTTCTCCCTCCCTTTCTCCATTTTCTTCCCCATCATACCAAAAATATTTAAATAAAGTATTTCCTCTTAGTTGATTAGTTAGCATTTCTAATAAAATTAACATCAAAACCCTCCTTCTTTCAAGAGAATCCTTACAAAAAACCCTTTCCAAGAATGTCACTGTAAAAAAGACTCCCTTTTTCAAAAGCATCCTCTTCATGCAAATGGAACCATATTCCAGAGGGCCTCTTTGCAACTAAATACACTTATTCACGCAAGTTTTCCTCTCATATTCCCTCCAACAGTGACATTTCACAGGGCTAGCTATTGTGCTAATAGCCTAGCAACTGATTTTTTATATATTTTCCTAAGGAATTTGTTTTACCTAGAACTGACATATAATCATGGAAGGAATATCAACCTTTTCTAAAGCTTTAAGACTAAGAAATGACTTATGGTAGAATACATGGCTGCCAATATCTTGTGACTTTTCAGAGATACTGAAAGACCTCTCAACTCAAAATCCATACTCCTGTCAGCCAGCTAAAAGGTTCCAAATTTTTATCTTTCCAGAGTCACAGAATTAATATTGGAAGGAAAACCCAAAGTTCCTGCCAACTAATTCACAAAAATTAACTACAAAACGAATCTTCAACAATACTCCCAATCAATGGTCATCTCAATCCTTTAAAGATCAACACTATGGTGAAGATCACCCATGATGCCTTGAGAAATCCCATTGCATTTTGGACAGCCCTCACTCATTATTAAAATGTCTTTTCTTTGCATGGAATTGGAAACTCTTGACAATATATTCCTTAAGGTAAGTGGATGTTGTTTCTAGAAGATCCTGTTTATATGCAAGCATGTCTGGGGAAGGGTGAAATACACTAAGTGAGCTTAGTGGAGTTTCTCTGGTTTCTGGTTGTCCCTGAGGGGGATAGGGAAGGCTGTAAATGGGACATAGACCTGGTAAATTTTGATGTGATAGGGCTAGATCAGAGGGAGTGTCAAGGGGAAGAAACAAGGGGGAAAGAGGATGAATAACATCTGAGGATATGGTGCACATCCAGCAGTGCTCTTTTGGAAATGAAGGCATTGGAGCTAGGGGACCCAGCAGGTAAGGATGCAGAGCCTAGAGTCGGGAAGACATGAGTTCACAACCTCCTTCAGACATTTCCTAGGTGGGCTAACCTGCAAAAATTGCTTAACTTCAGTTTCTTTGTGTGTAAAATGGGGACAATGATTGCACCTACCTCACAGGGCTCTTATCAAAATCAAATGATGTAGCATGTACAATTCACTTTGCAAACTTTAAGCCCTATGTAAGTGGTTATTATTTTCTGTAGATAAAATGAATTTTCATAAATTAAATTCCCTTTTCATGTTTCCTTATTTGTCTTATTAATATCATTCAGATGTACCTTATCCTTGGTTTCAGTTTGTGAAAAATTCAAACTTGGTATCTTTGTGAGTAACACAAGTGCACTAGGGAAGCCACCTGTTTAAAGTAACCCTCCATTGTTACCTTTAGAAAGGAGGAAATTCCCACTAAATGGCTAGTTTGATAAGTCCTAGTTTCCTTTACAGTTTAAAGGGATCTTTCGGGGGCCTTTGATGGAAAAATTGTGACTGCACATTGAATCACCCTGCTCTCCAGTCCTTGGCTGCTGTCAACAGAGACTGGTACCCAAAGACCATCCCTACTAAATAACAATTGATATCAGATGCAGTCAGGTGTGGACAAGGCAGGTGAAGGAAGATTGGGGCCATGTTGTGTGGCTTTCATTCTGCTTTAATCACTGAGGTGCCACCTTGCTTAACCTGAGTCCTATCTGAAGGATTCAGAGCCTTGAAGGAAGGTAGTCAATAAGGAATCAAAGATTTTCTAATTATCCTAAGGGTATTTGAACATGGGTCCTGCTGGCCAACGTCGTGTACATGTGCGCTTGTTAGTAGAGAGACCTGAGTGTTCCAGTCTGGATTACCCTGTCCCCTCCCTCCACTTCTGTTTTCACATTTTATGAAGAGGTTCCCAAATGAGCACAGACTGCTGGCTAGAGGCTAATCCCTTATACTGAGGGCAGGGAGTATGTATTAATTACTCCTCACTTTGTTCATAGCCATTATCATCCATCCTACTGTCCTGGAATAAAACTATTCAGATAAACATTTTTTATCCATGTGCTACCCTTGAGTGTGAGTATGATGGATGGGGGTGAAGGGGTAGTTGAGTGTCATTGATCTGAAGTCTGCAGTACCCTGAACCAACAGAATCCAACCAAGTCCCCTTTTCAAATCTAACCACTGTGCCCAGATGGATGAAAAGTTCTTGCAGTGTGTGTGTGTCTATCTATGAGTCTTTTTCTATATATCTTGATGGGAAATAAGCACACTAATTCAGCCATAGTGCAAGCCCTTTAGGTAGATGAAAGTGACTCTACTTTACGTAGGCTTTAAGGTTGGAAAGCACCTTTCTGCCAGCAACCCTCTGAGGTGGGTAGCCTAAGTTTGCTGGTCCTCTTTTGGGTATTGTATTTAAGTGAGGTAAAGCTGTGCAAAATTGTCACCCTCACTCTTTTCTTTAGTCATCAAAGGCCTGTGGTAAGAACAAAGTCAACATGAGCAGGGATGACTAAGGAAGCAGTGGATGACCTGGTGTTTCTAAATGAAGATCTTTCCCAGGACTCAGTTGAACTGAGGCCAGACCTAGGTCAAAAGGCAGACAAAAGATGACCTAATTGACCATTGACTATAACAAAAATATCAATCTGTGAGGGCTTAACTAATTTGCATGAGGGCAAAGGGGGAGGATAGGGAGCAGGCCCTCCCATAGTTAGAGCCAGAAGTGAAAAAGACCTCAGAAAAATATAAAATGCCAAACTGTTGTTGCCATGTGTTCAAAGGAAAATACCTTGTGCTCAATTATATTTGGAGGCAGTTGGCCTAAGTCAGGTGGCTACCTCCACTTCAAAGATTCTGATTCCAAGGCTTCAGGGATTGGTCAGTTTTCCCCTTATTATGTAAGCGTTGTCACTGGATACCATGAGAACACAAAGAGACCTGAGAGCTCAGAAAGGGTCTGCCTGAGTTTGAAGAGCACAGTCTTCAAAGGAACTAAGAAGGAAAAGAAGGCTTCCCTTGTGCTAGCCTTCCCCTTGTCCAGGAAGACCTTGGTCTTCCTAGTTGGGAGTGCTCCTGGCAGTTGTGTCTAGACTCTCATTGTGTCTGAGGGGACCCAAATAGGAACGTGGGACACCCTTGGTGGTCATCAGATGGGTGAGTTATCGACCCCACCATGAGGCCCTTAGAGCTGTGTCCTACGTCTCAGCTAGACTCACAAACAACTTATAGTACCTGGGTGGTCGGGGAGGTGAGGGAGGTGAGAGAGAAGCTGAATGATGAGACTAGGGAGAAGGTTAGAAGGCATAGAGGAGACTGTGAGGGAGATGTGAGGGAATTTCTTGTGCCCCAACTTGGCTGACTCATGGACATTGAAATATGCTTTGTTATTAATGTATTTATACCTTGTTAATTAATTACTTTAATCAGTTAATTTATTGATTTATTGATGTATTTATACCGTTTTTCTATTTTAAACAAAGGATCCATTTTCACCTCTACAGTGTAATATTATGCAATTGATTATAAAAAATAACTCACATGCTGTCCCTCCTTTACCCCACTTGTGTTGGATGAAGTTACATGTATATGTAAATTTAAGATTTCCAAACTCCTTTACACATATTATTTAATTCTAAACATAGCTTAATCTTTTTTTGCAACATTCAAAGCTGTTGAATTGAAAATATATCCCTTCAATTCAGAGTGCTTTAGAAGAGTCACATAAACTACATTGTTTAAATTGTTATTATTTTGGTATTCTTATTAAATACAGCTCAAAGCCTTAATGGCAATGACTTTAAAGTATCAAGTGATTATACAATCAGACCTCTTGTGACTTTTCCCGCCTCTGTCAAATACCAAGTAAGATGGCACTCATACATTTCTTGTCTGCTGAAGTAGATCTGCAGTTAAAAAAGAAGGAAAGAAAAGGCCTATGGGAACTGCCAAGAATCCAGGAGTTCACTATATAGTTGGTTTGGATTTCAATTTAACATGGAGTGTTAAGTTTCATCAGATATAGAAGTAGTAAACTAGAAGGAATCCATGATAGGTTATCAGTCATCCAAAAAATAAAACAGAATGCATATAACGAAGAATGGACTTAATGGGAATTATCACCACTACGTAGGGGACAGGGGAAAATCTCAAACTCTAAAACTGGTTTTAAATAAAAAACCCACATCATAGAAAATAGGGAAAGACATATATAAATTAGGACACAAGATAGGACTGTAGTTTTGTCTTATGCATGGCAGGCATTCAATAAATATTTCTTTAACAAATGAAGTAATGATCAAATCATCACATGGTCTTAGTTTTCTGGTGTGTTTTGGGTTTATAGATTTTGATTGTTTTGTTCTTGTACATAATTTCACTGAGTTCCAAAGAAACATACCCACAAATTGTAAGCTTTGGATGGGAATTAATGAGAACAAATGTGCCAGTCTACTTGTTCAAATAGAGGAGCTATCTTTCCACCCATAACCATGTGTATGTTCAATTGCTTCCATTCCTTTAACATAACTCTGGTTAATCATGACAGTGCAATCATCAGTGTTTTACATCTCTCAGAGAGAGATATCATCATTTTTAAAGTGTAACCTAAGATGATCTTGAGTTATTTCAATATTACAAACATGGCTCTCATCTTATGTCCTTGATACCTTAAGTATAGTTGTTTGAAGTATTAGGTTTTAAGTCAATCTCAATTAAAAGTTTAGGAAGAAGCAAAAATGCCTGAACTATGGATAATAGTAGAAACAAAAAATATGTGCAATCTACATATGAGGCAATCCCACCATTAAAAATTCTGGAATGACTGCTCACTAACAATGTACCTCTCATTGTTTCCTTGAGCCCCTGTTTCCCTCCTATTGCTTTCTCATTTTCAAATAAGTGTCGATTTGGAACATAAAGCATTTTGGGTTTTCAAGTACAGGAAAGCAGATTTTATTAAATGATCCATGAGAAAAGATTATATCAAGGAGGGAAAAGTCATGTCTGTCATCTTTTAAATGCAAAGGTAGTATTGACTTTCAAAAAGAAAAACAAACACCAATCACTTCAGCCTCTAAACTGCTTTTACAACTCTCTGTGCTTCAGGATTATGTCAAAGAACAATCGGTTTCCAGTCCTGTTTACAAGTTTGTCCTGAATGGCAGCTCTTGACAAGAAACTTCTCAGTTCCAATCTCCAGGATTAAATAAATTCATTCACAACAAAGAAAATAGGACCACCAGGAGAGCACCACTGGATAATGATAGAGCCAACTGCAGAGGTACGTGGAGTGTTAGCACTGCCTTGGGTACTATTCTTTGGAGTGTGTGGTGCAAAAGGTCAGTATTGTTTTATGGTGCAGAATTTACCACCCTGCCATGCCAACAGCAACACCTAGATTGTTCCACAGTTAATTCTTAAGTTGTGAACTAGCAGTTGGATTATTTGAGCTTTTCCCTGCCAGAAATAATCAGATATTCAGGGGTCATTATATGAGCAGCATACTTCTAAGATGGTTGACAAAGCTATCTCTTATGCTCTGCATTGAAAACTGCAGGGATAATGTTCTTCAAAATGAATCAGCTCATGTAAGTCTTTCTTATACAACTAAGTTCTATAAAAGAGTTTGAAATGATCAAGTATCCTTTTAATTCATATTTCAAATGAATAGCACACTTACAATACTACCTTTTGAAATTTATACTGACTAATTATAATTAAGATGTCTTTAAAAGTACTATTGTAACTGTCATTAAAAATCTTGGTATTAAAAGAGGATATTATCAGAAGACCCAGAACAAAGATCCCAAGGCCATGCCAGTGGTGCCCCAGTCAGCATTCCCAGAGCCCGGTCTCCATCGTTATCCCAGTAATGCTTACAGACGATGACATGGTTGACAGACTGCTGTACGTAAGGTCCTGGATATGGATACTGGTATGGTATCGCATAAACCTGCCCATTAGTAGGCATAGATAACTTGAGTTCCTGGAGGCTATGCACCATTATAATGACCATAGCCAAATACCTCTGCAGACTGTGTGGCATAAGCTGTACAAGGAGGAGGAGATGGAGCAACGGCAGTCTCATCATACATGACTGCTGAGCCAGCATAAGCTGTATTTGTTCTGGCATCCTGGAGTGCAAATTTCCATGCCAAGCAATCATCTTCACTTTGTGCACAAAGATTGATAGTTGTCCCATCAGGGAAAACAATTTGCAGTATGCGGTCTTTTGGCTAAGCCTCAGGAGCCTGAAAAATCATAGCACTCATTTTCCATTTGGATGTTGATGCAGTCCACCAGCATGTCAATCTTCTACATTCTACCTAGTCTGGTCATCCTAAGAGATTCGCTGCTCATCTGACCAGAGATCGAACCAGGTTTTTTTCCACCTCTTCAAGATTGTGCTTTGTCAAAGCAGCCAACCACTCTTCACAAATGCCATCCTTTCACCTTCTGGAGAATTCAGTTGGCCACGAAACTCAATGTGGGAGTCTGGTCAGAAGGACAGAATGACGGATGCACTTGCTCAGGCTCTTCCCTACTGGACACTAGCTTAATCTTTTGAGGAAGAAATTCAAAGGGCCAAGGTATTCATTCGAATAAGTTTCAGTAGATGTGAACACTCAACCAAGTTTAAAAGCTTGTGAGATGTTAAGGAGCCACTTCATGGTGACATTTTTTCTCTAGTATTTTATTTGTCAATTGATTGGCATGTGTGGAAAGCTCTAGTCAATAGTCAATTAGTTTTGAATAATTATTTCCACACTGAAATTCATCTGGATTATACCAGCTGTTCTGTTGTGTGTCAACATGCCAATGATGTAGTATTGTGCATTTCATTTGAATATTGGATTCACCTCCTTTGGAGAATCAAGAGAAGAATGAAAAAGTAAACAGGAAAGAGATGTCATTAGGGACTTACAAAAATTGAACTGTTTACTTTCCTACATGGAAAAAATATCATAACCCTTGAGAGTTTTCTCAGTATTAAGATAGTTGGAGGGAATATTTTATATATACATACACACATGTGTGTATGTGTGTGTGTTGTGGTGGGTTTATATATATATATGTTTAGGTGAGTACATACATACACATATATATATGTATATATGTACCAAGGTATATGTATGTAGTCATCAGATAAAGACCCACCTGAGAGGATGTGACTAGCAACCACCACAACACAAGGAGAACATGTGGAGCAATGTGTCTAGCAGACTCCATACTGAGCAGGAAACAGGCCAAATGAGAAGACATGAGTTATTCTGGAACATCACAAGTGTCAGCTGCCCCTCCACCTGGAACCCAGCACCACACGTGCCCTACAAGGTTGCCCTTTAGGTAGGATCCTCATAGATCCATCCTCTTCCCACTCACACTATGTCTATTTATGAGAGAATATGCCCTGCTTTGATTGTGGGGGGGGGTGGGGAGCTATTGTGATTTTTCTTATCATGTGATTGAACTTCATGTCTTTCCCTTGAAATAGCTGTGTCCTCAGGGACAGCACATAACTTGAACATTACAGTCCTACACTACCAAACATGCAGTGCTCCCTTTCCTTTTCTTCTTCCCTCACTCACCCTCCCTTCTGTGCCCTGTCTCTCTGTTCCCTTATCCCCACACACGCTTCTTTGAGTGTCCTCTGAGTTCCCTTAAAGCCAGTCACCCGTTTTCTCACCAGAGTCTGAAGATACTGCGGTGCCACTGCTGGCTCCCGAGTGTGTTTTCAGACAGGAACCTTGTGCAGTAACAACACAGCATGAAATCTGAAGTGACCTGGGCTAGGTCACCTCCACTGGCGGCTTTACAGGCACTGGCTGGTGAGGAGAGTCACCTGAGGGACCTAAGCTCACTTCTGTTTTTAGATAGCACATTCACATTTAGTGTGCTGCCTGGGGGCTCATTAGGGAGTCAGTGTCCTAAACAAATAACCCTCTATTTATGGACCACAGGGTCATCTCTGCAGAACTGTTCTGTCTAGAGTCTGGAGATCAGGACTCAAACCAGCTCTCATTTACTTGGTGCAAGATTCACTTTTGTATTTCTTCTATGATTTTCCTTTCCTGTTTTCCTTTACATGCTTCTTTTGATTCTTGTCTTGGGAAGTCAGATTTTTCTGTACAGATCTGGTCTTTTCCTCAACATGAATGATTGAAAGTCATCTATATCATTGAATGACACTTTTTTCCCTTGAAGTATTATCCTCAGATTTGAGGGGTAGGTGATTCTTGGTTTCAATCCCAGTTCCTTTGACTTTTGAAATATCCCATTCCCTTCAATCCCTTAATGTTGAAGCTACCAGATGCTGTGTTATGCTGATTATATTTTCACACTACTCAAATTGTTTCTCTCTAGCTGCTTGCAGTATTTTCCCCTTGAACTGGAAACTCTGAAGTTTGGAATATTCCTAGGAGTATTTTTGAAATATTGAAATTATTGAAATATTGAAATATTCCTAGGAATTTCTCTGTTTGGGTCTCCTTCAGGAGGTGATCACTGGATTCTTTCAATGTATATTTTGCCCTCTGATTATAGACCATCAGGGTAGTTTTCCTTGATAATTTCATGGAAAATAATATCTAGATTCTTTTTGGATCATGGCTTTCAGGTAGTCCTATCATTTTAAAATTATTTCTCCTGGATCTATTTTCCAGATCAGTTGTTTTTCCAATGAGTTGTTTCACGTTATCTTCTATATTTTCAAACTTTTGGTTTTGTCTACTAACTGCTTGGTTTAACTCAAAGTCATTCATTTCCATGAACTCAATTCTTTCTTTCAAGACATTATTTTATTCAATGAACTTTTAAACCATCTCTTCCATTTGGCTAATTCTGCTTTTTAAAACCTCCTTTTCCTCAATGGCTTTTTAGATGTCTTTTCCCAATTGGGTTAGCCTCTTTTTAAAGCTGTTATTTTCCTCAACATTTTTTGTTTCTCCTTAAGTAAGCTGCTAAATTCTTTTTTAAGGTCTTCTATTGCCTGAGAGCAGTTTAAGTTCCCTTTGGAGGCAGAGGCCTTGACTTCCTCTGACAGTATGCCTTGTTCTTTCTCATCTGAAAGGATGGGGGTAGACACCTGTTCCTCAAGAAAGTAAGCTTTTATGGCCTTATTTTTGTTCCCTTTTTTGGGCATTTTCCCAGCCACTTACTTGACTTCAGAGTATCCTCTCCACTGCCACCTGGCCTCACGACCACCAAGCCAGCACTTGGGGACTGAGATTCAAATGAGCTGCTCCCAAGCCTAAGGGGCTTTGGGCAGGGGCAGGGCTGCTATTCAGTGTGAGATTAAGATCAGCTGCTCAAGTGGGGACAGGGCCACCACAGAGGGCTCATTTCCCTCAGGGGCTTTCTGATGAGACCTTCAATAATGGATGCAGGCTGCTGCTTGCTTTGGGAACTCTGTCTGCTGCTGCCTCTCCTGCTGCCACCTGAGCAGGCCTGAGTTATGGGGAAACCATGTTCCCCTTTCGGCCAATCCAAAGGATCTGCTCATTGACATTTGACACTTGTGGGTTGAGGGATCTGGGGTGCTGCGGGACATTCTGTCCCTGAAGCCTGCTTGGATCTGCTACTTTCAGTGCTGGGTGGCCAAGGCCGGGCTGGGATCTGCTCCATTTTATGTAAAACTGACAATCATAGCCTTTACTAACGCTTTAAAACCAAGAACTAACTTATGGCAGAATACATACATACCAATATCCTGTGACTTTTAAGAGATGCTGAAAGACCTCTCAACTCAAATTCCATACTCCTGTCAGCCAGTTAAAAGATTTCAAACTTTTGTACTTCCAGATTCACAGAATCAGTATTGGAAAGAAAACCAAAAGTTCCTCTCAAATAATTGATATAACTCATCAGCCAAGAGACTATTCAACACCATCCTAATCAATGGTTATCTCAAACCTTTGAAGATCATCAATGTGGTGAAGATTCTGAGAAACCCATTGCATTTTGGTCAGCCCTCATTGTTAGAAAGTGTTTCCTTTGCATGGAGCTGGAAACGCTCTGCAATTTATTCCCTAAGGTAAGTGGATTTAGTTTCTGGAAGGCCATTTTTATATGCAAACATGTCTGGGGAAGGAGGGAATACATTAAGTGAGCTTAGTCGAGTTTCTCTGATTTCTGATTGTCCCTGAGTGGGACAGAGAAGTCTGTGATTGGGGCACAGATCTGATAAACTGTGATGTGAAAAGGTTGGGTCAAAGGAACGGAGAAGGGGAAGAAAAAGGAAGTTAAAAGGATAATTAATATGGGAGGATGTTGTGACAATCCAAAGCTGCTCTTTTGAAAATGAAGGGATGGCAGCTTGGTGGCCCAGAGGGAAAGGGTGCTGAGCCTAGAGTCAGGAAGACCTGAGTTCAGAGGTTGCCTCAGACATTTCCTAGCTGAGTTACCCTGGACAAATCACTTGACTTCAGTTTCCTTGTATGTAAAATAGGGACAATAATTGCACCTAACTCACAGGGCTGTTACCAAATCATTATGAAATGAGATAACATCTACAATGCACTTTGCAAACCATTAAGCCATATATAAATGGTAATTTATTATTTTCTCTACGTAAAATGAATTTTCGTACATTAACTCCTCTTTTCTTATTTGTCTTCTTAACATCATGCAGAAATACTTTGTCCTTGCTTCCCGTTAGTGAAGAATGATAAATTAACATCTTTGTGAGCAAACACGAGTGTACTCAGGAAGGCACCTGTTTAAAGAAACCCTGCATTGGTTCTTTAACAAAGCAGGAAATTCTCACTAAGTGGCTGGTTTGATAAGGCCTAGTTTCCTTTGAAGTTTATGGGAATCTTTAGGGGGCCTTTGATAGAAAAATCGTGACTGAACATTGAGTCAGCCTGCTCTCCAGTCCTCTGCTGCTGTCTACAGAGACTGGTACCAGAAGGCACTCCCTACTAAATAACAATTGATACAGATGCAGCCAGTTGTGGATTAGGCAGGTGAAGGAAGAATGGCGCCATGTTGTGTGGCTTTCATCAGGCTTTAATCACTCAACTGCTCGCTTGCTTACCCTGAGACCTATCTCTAGGGTTCAAAGCCTTGAAGGAAGGGAGAGAACAAAGAATCCATTGTTGTGTAATTAGGCTCAGAGTATCTGAACATTGGTCCTGGGGCCAATCTCCTGTGCAGGTGAGCTTCTTATTCTAGACCCTTGAGTGTTCCATTCTGGATTACTCTGACGTCTCCCTCCATTTATGTTTGAACATTTTGTGAACAGGTTCTCAAATGAGGAGAGGTTGTTGGCTAGTGGGGAATCACTTATACTGGTGGTAGGGAGTATATACCATTCAGTCCTAACTTTGTTCATAGCCATTATCATCCATCCAACTGCATAGGAATAAGATTATTCAGATATACAATTTTTATCCATGTGCTGCTTTTTAGTGTGGGTGTGATGGATGGGGCCAAGGTGGTTGGGGAGTTGAGTGTCATTGATTGGGAATGGGGCCATCTCAATAGATATATGGATACAACAATTACTATGTTCTTGTTTATCTGTGCTAGGCTCCATGCTATGCCTAAAGACTGATGGGGAAGAGAAAGCAGAAAAGAAAAAGGAAGAACAAAAGAAAAAAGGAAGGGTCATAAAAAGAACAAGAAAGAAGAAGAAGATAATGAAAAGAAGGAAAAAGAAAAAGAAATGGAAGGAGAAAGCAGGGACTGGAAAGAGAGGAGGAGAGGATGAAAAAGTGGAGGAGAAAAGGGAAAAGAGGAAGAGGAATATAAGGAGAGAAAGATGAGGGAAAGGAGGATGGTGAGACGAAAAAGCAGGAGGACAGGAGGAGAAGGAAGAGGAGGAGGAGGAGAACAATCACCCCATCTACAGGGGAAGAACAAGGCCTGGCCAGTCACCTCCCATCAGGGGGAGGGGTTTGTGGCCTCCTGTTGGGACCAGCAGTTTAGCACTCAAGCAGCAGGACTGATTTGGTTTCTGGAGGTTTCCCCACCTGGCTTGGGACAGCCTTCCTTTTGTCCAGGAAGACCTTAGTCATTCCAGTTGGGAGTGGTTGTGGCAGTCGCCTCTACCCTCTCAGTGTATCTGAGGTGCGTCAGACTTCAACATGGGACACCCTTGGTGGTCATCAGATGGGTGAGTTATTGATCCCTCCATGATCTCCCCTAGAGTTGGGGCCTAGGTCTCAGCTAGACTCAGAAACAAACTTCAATACCTGGGTGGGGGGCAGGTTTGAGGATGAGAGTAGGGGGCAAGGTAGAAGGGATAGAGGAGATTGTAAGGTGGATGTGAGAGAAATTCTGGTGCCCTAACTTGGTTGACTTGTGGGTACTGAAACTTGTTTTGGTGTTAATGTATTTATACCCTGTTTTTCTATTTTAAATGAATGATCCATTTTCACCTCTACAATGTCATGTTAAGCAACTGATTATAAAAAATAACTCACATGCTCTTCCTACATTAATCCTACTAATCCTACTTGAGTTGATTGAAGTTACATTTATATAGAACTTTGAAAGTTTCAAAATTATTTACACATATTATTGAATAATAACATTGCTTAGTCTTTTGAGGATGAAATTCAAAGTGTTTGGTGGTTAATTAGAAGAAGTTTCAGTAGATGTGAACCCTCAACCTAGTTTAAAAGCTTGTGAGCTGCTAAGGGGCCTCTTCATGGTGAGGTTTTGTCTCTGGGATGTTATTTTTCAATTGATTGGCATCTGTGGAAAGCTCAAGTCCATAGTGAAAACCTTCTCAATACTTTTTTCCACATTGATATTCTTCTTCATCATACCAGTTGTTCTGGGTGTGTCAACAGGCAAATTGCTCCTGTAGTACTGTTCATTTCATTTCAATATTGGGTTTCCTGTGCTTTGGAGATTCTATCATCTCTAAAGAGGTCCAGTGCTGGGGCTGGACAGGTGGTGTGTGTAGCAGGTGTCTAGTGACTAGGAGGAAGATATTGTTCAGCAAATCATGTTGTAGGCATTTTGGGGAGAATTTCAAATGAAGAATGAGACATATGAGTAAATATAGTATTAGTTAAACTTTATCAAACATTTGGGGATGTTTATCATCTACATGTACATCATCTGCAGTAATTGCTACTAATGAGAATGCTTGAAAACTATTCTACCATTTACTGCAATGAGAAGATGGCAAGGAAATACAATGACATCCATCTGAGAAAAGGAAATATCTGAGATCACATGAGAGGTTTCCTAAGAGAATCAACACTACCTTGACAGCTCCTGATTTAGGAACAGCCATATTATTTAGAGAGCATGACTCAAGAGTTATACCAGATGCAGGAAGTGGTGATGGCAAGCAAACTTTTCACCCAACAATCTGGAATATTGTGTCCACCACATTCCCAGGAACCGAGCTTCCAAAGTAGCAGATCAGAAATGAAGAGGGAATGAAAAGGATGTATTGAAAAAAAGAAGAGAGAAAAGACTTTAGATGGAGGGATGAAGAAGGCCAGAGACTGAATTTGGGGAGCTGAAATGTAGGAGAATTTGTGGAAAAATGGAAGGATGATTTGAGATGATGGAAGAAAGCTGGAAACCATCTAATGAGGACTGCAGATTGAGAAGGATCAATGAAAAATTCTCCAGAGGGGAGGAAAAAACTCAAGGAAATGTAGAAGGTATAGCAAATAAGAAAAGGAAAGTGAGACACATTGGTAAGGACAGAAGGAATAGAAAAGTTGGATAAATCTGCCTATCTGCTGCTTAGAGAACTCAGAGAAAATACTTAGGTGTGACTGTCAAGTTTTTAAGTGGTGAAAAACGAAAGTGAATCAACCAGTAAAGAAAACAGGGAACATGGAGGGAAGAGTTGTTAAAGGAGTAAATCTGTAAGAAAAGTTAACCTATAAATGTTGGGATTAGGTGATGAAGTAGATGGGGAGCTTGAGCTGGAGTCAGTACGACCTGAGTACAAATCCTACCCCAGAAAATGGCTAGCGATGTGCCCATGATCAAGTCACTTAAACTTTCTTAGTCTCAGTTTGCTCATCTGCAAAAGCTGAATAATATGTCCCACCTTGCAGAAATGTTACAAGGATCTAAAAATTTAATATTTTAATGCTTAATATACATACTAGCTGTAGAGCAGTAGTACTACTAGTAGTACCAGAAGTAGTAGTAGTGGTAGTAATTGTAGGAGTAGTAGTAGCAGCAATAGTAGTAGTAGGGGGAGTAGTAGTAATAGCAGCAGCAGCAGCGGGAGTAGTAGCAGTAGCAGTAGTAGTAGTAGTAGGAATAGTAGTAATTGTAGTAGTAGTAGTAACAGTAGTAGTAGAAGTAGTAGTAGGAGTAGGAGTAGTAATAGTAGTAGCATTAGCAGCAATAGTAGTAGTAGGAGTAATAGTAGGAGTAGTTATAGGAGGAGCAATACTAGTTGTAGCACTAGGAATAGTAATAAAAGGAATAAACATGTAGAAGGAATACACATATAAAGCAAACAAAAAAAGTACATCTTATAAATAGAGTAAAGTAGTAATTAAATCAAAAAGCATGGAATATTACTTTGGTAACAAGGAAGATCAAAACATATAGCCAGAAGATAACAAAGTAAAAACTCCTACATCCAAAACCTCCAAGAGAAATATGATTGGTCACAGGCCCTGGAAGACCTAAAAAAGGATTTTGAAAATCAAGTAAGACAGACAGAAGAAAAATTGGGGAGAGAAATGAGAATGATGGAAGAAAATCATGTAAAATGAGTCAATAGCTTGCTAAAGGAGACACCCCAAAAATGGAAGACAATAACACCTTAAAACACCCAAATGGCAAAAGAGGTCCAAAAAGCAACTGAAGAGAAGACTATGGAAAACCAGAATTGGCCAAATGAAAAAGAGGTCCAAAAGCTCACTGATGAAAATAATTCCTTAAAAATTAGAATGGAAAAGATTAAAGCTAATGACATTATAGAAAATCAAGAAATTGTAAAACAAAACCAAAAGAATGAAAAAATAGAAAACATTGTGAAATATATCACTGAAAAACAAATAACCTGTAAAATAGATTCAGGAGAGACAATTTAAAAATTATTGGACTACCTGAAAGTCGTGATTAAAAAAAAGAGCCTAGAAATCATCTTTCAGGAAATTATCAAGGGGAACTTCCCTGATATTCTAGAACCAGAAGGTAAAATAAATATTGAAAGAATCTACGTATGACCTCCTGAAAGAGATCCCCAAAAGAAAACTCCCAGGAATATTGTAGTCAAATTCCAGAGTTCCCAGGTAAAGAAAAGAATAATTCAAGCAGTCAGAAAATAAACAATTATAGTATTATGGAAATACTGTAAGGATAACACAAGAGTTAGGAGAGATGCTATAATGTACAAGCTACTAGATCTTGTGTTGACCTGATTGTATTTACACAATACTGGAATAGGATATTCCAGAGGTCAGAGAAACTCTAGAATTCAAACCAAGAATCACCTACCCAGCAAAACTGAGTATGCTATTTCAGGGGGAACAATGTATGTTCAATGAAATGGAAAATTTGAGTTTCAAACACAAGAATCAAGAGAAGCATGAAAAGGTAAACAGGAAAGAGAAATCCTAAGGGGCTTTACAAAGTTGAACTGTTTAGATTCCTACATGGAAAGATATTTGCAACCCTTGATTTTTCTCACTATTAGGATAGTTGGAGGAAAAATTATATATATATATATATATACATAATCACATATATATGTAAATATGTTTATGTGTGTGGTGTGTGAATATGTATATGTATGTGTGTATACACACATACACAGTATATAGCCATCAGATAAAGACCCAACTCAGAGAAAATGACTATCAGCCATAGCAAGATCAATGGAGAACTTGTGCAACAATGTATCCAACAGACCCCATACTTAGCAGAAACAGGGACATTGAGAAGACATTAATTTTGCTGGAACATCACAAGGGTGAGCTGCCCCTCCACATGGAATCCAGCCCCACACTTTCCCTACAAGTTTGCCCTTTAGGTGGAATCCTTACATATCCCTCCTCTTCCCACTCATGGTGTATCTATTTATGAGAGAACATGCCCTGGTTTTATTGGGGGGGGGGGACAAGTGTGACTTTTCTTACCATGTGATTTAATTTAATGCCTTTCCCTTGAAATATTTGTGTCTTCAGGGAAAGCACACACCCTGAATATTGCAGTCCTGTACTACCAAATATGCAGTCCTCCCTTTCTTTTTCCTCTCCCCTCCTCCTCCCTCCTCCCCCTGCCTGTCTCTCCATCCCTTTAGCCCCACACCCCACTTTTGGCGTCTCCTCTGAGTTCCATTAAAGCCAGTCATCCATTTTTCCGTAGTTTCAATTAAGGGGTCACTGGGTTTCCTTTCACCTACGAAATTCTACGATGCTCCCTTGACAATACCTGTTCATGCCAATGAGCCTGTCAACACAATATTTTGAGAAGTAAATTAAGGAAAGAGATGGTCACGGTCTGGGGTCAACCTACCTTACCCAGGAACTTTGAGTCTGTTAGTATATGTCATTGAAGTAAAGCCACATTGACAGAGAACTGAGGTGGAGAAATGTAGGAGGTTAATCTAAATGCTCAGGGACTAGTTTTTGATCTTGTGTAATTTCTGAAAATGGAGCTTCACAAAATTGTGTTGTTGGAATGCTTGCAGGAGTGAGATGGACAATTAGAGAGCTTTTCTGGAGAATACACAGGAATCTCTGCTTAGTTCATCAGGGCTTTTCTGCATGAGGGAGAAGGTGCTTCTGACTGTGTTACATGTGCAAAGGTGCTTCAGGAGGTGGGACTCAAAGATGAGTGACTGTGGAGGAGACAAATGTATTTCTCCAAAGAGGCGCCATTTCATTATCAATGTGTTCCATCACATGGTAGTGGTGAAAAGCACTAGTTTACTTAAAATAGCAAAGCAGTTGAATTGGCATTCAGGGACTCTTCCTCACTTATTAGCAGCAAATGCTACATGGATGGCTCTTTTAGTAAGTCAGAGGGGACTTCAAGCAATGACAAAACCAACCATACACCATACACAAACGGAGAAAGAATAACAATAGTGAGGATAATAATAACTCCCATTTATGTAGCAATTAACTCTGTGCCAGGCACAATGCTGGGCACTTCAGGAGCAGTTTATAATTACTTCATGTGATTCCCACACCTGGGGGAGTAGCTGCTATTATCAGCCCCACTGAACAGTTAAGGCAATAAAGGAAGAATTACTTGTCCAGGATCAAAGACAAGACAGGATGGTCTTGGAAATATGTTAGTGTTAAGTACGAAGGGAGGCAACTAATTTTTTAAGTAAATTTATGAATACATATTCATGGAAAACTTTGGCTTCCCTCAGGAACTTCCAGGGGAGGCAGTATAGCACAATGGTCTCTGGAGCAAGAAAATCTGAGTTCAGATTCTGCCAGTAAAACACACTAGACAGCTAACTTCACCTTCCAATTTTCTGGGCAATATTCTATGACCATAAATTGCTGGATAATTGCTGAGCTCCTGACTGGCTGAAATTTTCTCACTGTGTGGTCCCTAATCAGCTACCATGAAAGAAATCCATACTCAAACAAAATGCAGCCTCATAACTTTGAGAACTAATATAATGAATACTCAAATGATGAGAAACACTTATTCTTATGTATTCATATACTTGTACCTTATTCCGACACAAGATTTTTCTGATTAAAACAATAGGAACTTTAAGGTATTTAATATACGTATGTCTACATAAGTACACCTGTGAAATTCATTGGTTCAGTACTTGGAAATGAATTTACCTACCTCTAATTACTTCTAGTAAATATGTTTGTGTGTATATAACAAATCATCAATTTCATTTCCCCACACTTTGGATTAAGCACCACTACGTGCTAGACACTGTGCTAACTTCTTAACCAGTATTTCCTTTGATCCTCACCACAACTGTAGGAGATAGGTTTTATTATTTTCATTTACTGTGCCTTGCCCAGCACACACAAGGAAAGTGCCTGAGGACAGGTTTGAACTCCGTCTTGACTCCAGATCAGCTGCCACCTAGTTGCCCTCATTTAATAGGAAGGTAGTTTTAAGAAATAAGAAGGAAAGATCTCTTTATATTCTCCCCCTTTTGCTAGAAATGGGTGGGGAGAAGAATTTCACTCTTATATTCATCAATAAAGATGGGAAAAGAAAAAAAATCTTTCATAAGGAAGCCTCTTTGACTAAAGATACATACACAGGAGCACAAACACTGCTTTATACAAGTTAGGATGACAATATTATATATTTTAATAAATATCCCTTCTGGGTTCTTACTGAGAAATGGATTCAGATATTTAAATGAAAGCAACCTCCCCTCCTCCAAGCCATTTTAGGAGTTTCCTTAGGAAAGAAAAGGGATCTTTGCTGATTATTTCTTTGGCCAGAAGGCCTCCTCTATCTCAGTGAGCTGTGTTTAGCAAATGAAAATTTATGTGAGACAAAAGAAATAGGATATAACATATGCTTTTCACCACAGCTTTTTAAAAGTATAGGTGGGCCTAGAGTGTGAGGGGAAGAGAACATTTTGACCAAATATCTCATTGAAGAATAACACACTAACTGGGGAAACTTTTGTTATTGCTTCAGAATCTCTTATCTTCTCCTTTAATTGGGATCGAGAATTTAAATCCATGGAGAGAAAATACGCATGTACACATACATGTACAGACATGCATGTTTGTGTACGTGTATATGTTTAGGTGTTTATGTGTGGAAATAGAGAGATACATATACAGATATGGATATAGATATAGACATAGATACAGATAGGATATTGATAATGGACATGAATATAGATTAGATAAAGATAGGTATAGGTACAGGTACAAATTGGATATATATGTGGAAATGGGAACGTATACAGATTAGACAGGCATATAGATAGGGACCCAGATATAGATGTGGATATGAATATAGACACACTGATATAGATATGAAAATAGATACAGATACAGATTCAATATAGATATGGACATGAATATAGATATAGATACAGATTGATATAGGAACAGACACTGATTGAATAGATGTAGAAATGAAAACATAAGCAGATTAGATCAGGACATAGATACGTATATGAATATAGATATAGATACACATACATATAGGTATAGACACAGATCAGATAGATATGGAAAGAGAAACATAAGCAGATTAGATAGGGATATACATATAGACACAGATATAGAAATTTATATGAATATAGATATAAAAATATAGATATGGAGATAGATATAGATTACAAATAGATAGAGATATATACATATATAGATAGATATAGAAGTAATCTAGGTATTGAAAGAGTTAGGTACTAAGGTAAATTCAGGAAAACACATTAACACCGAACCCTTTCAATGCTCACATCCCAAGGGAAAACACCAAACCTTCTCTCAGTCTGTAGGTACTGAAGGTGATGAGTCTAGCCCCGTCTCAACCCTCAGCTTCAGGGGAACATGGAAGGGTAGTAACTTGCTCCTCTGCTGACCACTAAAGGGGGCTCACCTTGCTGTCTGACTCACCTTTGTTGATCACCTCAGATACACAGAGGGATTGGGGCTTCTGTCTCCACTACTCCCAACTAGGGTGGTGGGGTGTTCCTGGACAGAAGGAAGGTCGTACAACCATGTCTCAAGTCAGGGGCCTCAGGCATCGGGGACCTCTGGGAACTGAGTCAGTTCAGCTGCCTGGGTGTTATTCTCCTGGCCTCAGCAAGAAGGAAGGAGGATTCGTACAGGCCACAAAATCCTCAAGTCCAAGAGGCCTCTGCTGGGATGTCAAGTGCCATGTCATTTCTTCCCCTGCTTTAATCTCCTCCTCCAAGAATCCCCAGCATCCTTGTCAACCTCCTTCTTGGTCATCATGGAGCCAGAGCACACCAAGGAGAGGATCATGAGTGTGGGGCAGAGGCGGGGGACCCAGGCCCTTTTCCTCTCCCCATTATTCCCAACCCCAACCCAGGCTCTAAGTGCAGAGGGTAGCTTTTGATTTTGGGAACAACCAACTTGGACCTCATTGGTCAGAAGGAAGAGACTAAACAGAAAACTGCTTACAGCAATCTGGGGCAGAACTTGTGGGTGTCCCACAGAAACGGCTGTCTGTCAGGGGTCTATGTGGGGATGAATGTCTCTGACCCCTGTGCCACTTGCAGTATCCTCCTCACTTCGGAAGGAAAGCTATGGAGCTGGGGTCGAAATGAGAATGGGACAGGATGATACCAAGAGAATGGAAGCCCCCAAAGTTATGGAAGTCCTCAGCAAGGAAGTGATCCTGTCTGTTGGCCGTGGGAGGAACCACACTCTGGCTTTACTGGCTTCATGTTTGCATTTGGAGACAATAAGATGGGGAAACTTGGCCTTGGCAACCAGACCAATGTGATCCCCAGCCCTGTCTAAATAATGTACAATGCCCAGCCAAAACCAAAGTGACTTGCGAGATTGAATTCAGCATCATAATGTACTGGAAAGGAAACCTCTGCTCCTTTGGGTACCCTGAATATACTCAACTGGGATACAATTCTGACAGGTAATTCATTGCCTGGCCTCAGAGGACAGAATATGACTATGAGCTGTTCCTCTGCCGAGTTGCCATCTTCATTGAAAAGACAGAAGATGGACAAATTTTGCCAGTCCCCAATGTCGTTGTCTGAGATGTTGCCTATGGCACCAATCACATGCTGGGTGTAGACTCTCAGAAATGTGTTTTCCCTTAGGGATTTGGAGGGGATGGCCAGCTGGGCCACACAGAGCAGAAGGATGTGATGGTCCCTCAACTGGTGAAGCACTTTGATTTCAAAGGCCAGGGGGTCAGGCAAATCTACGCTAGCTACATCTGCTCCTTCACCTTCTGTGAAGTAGGTGGCCAGGTTTTCTGGGGTGCTACCAACACTTCTCGGGTGTCCACCATGTATCCCCAAGCTGTTACAGGACCTCTGTGGCTGGACCATTAGAAGCTTTGCTTGTGGGAAGAGCTGTATTATCGTGGCTGCAGATAACAGCACCATCAACTGGGGACTGGCTCCAACCTAAAGTGAATTGCCCAAGTCTTCCACCACAGCCCAAGAAGTGAAAACCCTGGATGGCGTTTACACAGAGGAGGTTGCCATAGGCTACTCACACTCCTTGATGAATGCCAGGGACCAGAACAAGACAGAAAATGAAAAGAAACAAAAAATCCCTGAGTATAATCCCCCACACTCTCCTGATGCTGGGGGCAACAAGGCTGCCAGTAGTCTCTCCAGGCCCCTCCAGGCAGTTGACATTGGCAATGTGCCCCAGAACGCAAAGAAGGCAAGAAGAGATTTCTCAGGGAAAGGTAGCCTGAAGTTCCTATTCCTTAGTCTTCCCAGGTTCCCTCTTATAGGCAAATTCACAGTCAACTACCTTTTTACTCTAGCATCTTCAAAGCATTTCTTGCCCATTTTCTCTCTTTTCTCCCTTTCCCTAAGCCAAAAGTTCAATTAAAATATTTGCTTTTAGGATTCCTAAAAAAACAAAACGAAGTAAAAGAAAAAACCCTCCTTCTCCCAAGAGCACCCTTTTAAAAATCCCTGCTTTCAAGAACGTCATTATAAAAAAAAAAAAAAAAAGACTCCCTCTTGCAAAAGCATCCTACTGCTCCAAGTGGAAACAGATTCCAGAGAGGCTCCATGCAAGTAAATACATCTATACATACAAGATTTGCTTTCATATGGACTGCAGCAATGACATCTTTCAGGGCTAGCTGTTGTGCTAACAGCCTAAAACTGAATTTTGATGTAGTTTCCTAAGTAGTCAGTTTTATCCAGAACAGGTATTATGTCATATGAAGAATGTACTAAGCCTTTTCCAAAGCGTTAAAACCCAGAACTGACTTACGCCAGAATCCATGGCTGCCAATATCCTGAGAGGTTTAAGGGACCTTGGAAAGACCGCTGAACTCAAAATCCATGCTCCTCTCCGCCAGCTAAACGATTTCAACCTGTTATTTTTCGGGTGTCACAATCAATATTGGAAGGAAAACCCAAATTCCTGCGAACTAATTCATGTAACTCACCAACAAAGAGACTTTTGAACAATACCCTCAATTGCTGAGAAGCGCAGGGAAGGGGAATCGCTGTGGTTCCCTACTAAAACAGCGCTTGAATCGAACTCACTGTTTGATTCCTGGCCAGAGCCGCCCTTACCGACCTCTCCACCTTCATCTCCACTAATCAGCACTTGGTCTGTCCTCCATTCACGCACCAGCCACCTGTCAGACACACCTGGCCGCCCACCTCCTCCCCCTCCACTGCAGCCCCAACCTCAGCCCCAGTCCCTACCCAACCTCCACCTCCATCATGACAACATCGACCCCCTCTCAGGTACAGCATACTTACCACGAGGACACGGAGGTCACCATCAACGGCCAGATCAACCTGGAGCTCTACGCCTCCTACGTCTATATGTCCATTTCTTACTACTTTGAAGGTGATGATGGAGCGTTGAAGAACTTTGCCAAGTACTTCCTCCACCAGTTCCAGGAGGAGAGGGAGCACGCTGAGAAGCTGATGAAACTCCAGAACAAGTCCAACGACAGCATCTTCCTGCAAGACATCAAGAAACCATCCCCAGAACAATGGGAAAATGGGCTACATGCAATGGAGTGTGTGTGCTCTACCTTTGGAAAAAAAATGTTAGTCAGTAGTTACTGGAACTACACAAGCTGGCAAATGACAAGAATGCCCCCATTTATGAGATTTTATTGAAACTCACTACCTGGATGAACAGTTAAAGTCCATCACACAGCTAGGAGATCATGTTACCAACCTGGGTGAAATGGGGGACCCCAATTCTGGCCTGACAGAATATCTTTTTGACAACCACACCCTTGGAGACAGTGACTAGGAGAGCTAAGTCACACCTGGCTTCCCCACCTCTGGGAACTGTTGGCATGACTCCTACTGCCTTTCAGTGCATACATATTTTGGTTATCTGATCATAATCTGTACCAAAAAATTACTACAATTTACATCCCAATAAACTGACCTGATACTGATGAAAAAAAAAAAAAACCGAAAAACAAACCAATACTCCCAGTCAATAGTAATCTCGAACGTTTGAAGATCACCACTGTGGTGAAGATCCTCTATGAAGACCTGAGGAATCCCATTGCATTTTCCACAGTTCTCGTTATTAGAAAATATTTTCTTTGCATGGACCTGAATACTCTACAATTGATGTCCTAAGGTAAGTGGATTTTGTTTCTGGAAGACCCTGGTCATATGCAAGCATGTCTGGGGAAGGGGTGAATACATGTACACTTGGACCTTAGCTGAGTTTCTCTGGTTCTGGTTGTCCCTTAGGGGAAGAGGGAAGGCAGTGAATGGGACATAGGCCTGCAAAATATTGGTATGGTAAGGCTAGGTCAGAGGCAGGGAGAAGGGGAAGGAAAAGGGAAGAAAGAGGATAAATACCCTCTGAGGATATTGTGAAAATTCAGAGCTCTTCTTTTGGAAATGAAAGCATAGTAGCTATGGTCCAGCAGGTAAGGGTGCTGAGCCTAGAGTCAGGAAAACCTGAGTTCAAATCCTACTTGACATTTACTAGCTGGGCTACCCTGGACAAATCACTTCACTTCAGTTTCCTTGTGTGTAAAACAGGGACAATAATTGCACCTACCTCCCAGGGCTCTTATGAACATCAAGTGAGACAACATGTAGAGTGAGCTTTCAAACCTTTAAGCCCTATGTAAATGGTGAATTATTTTCTGTACATAAAAAGAAATTTCTTAAATTAGTTCCTCTTTTCTAATTAGCTTATTTGTCATACTAACATCATTCAGAAATACTTTACCCTTGCTTTCAGTTCATGAAGAATTCTAAATTAAAATCTTTGGGAGCAAACAGAGTGTACTAGGGAAACCAACTGCTTAAAGAAACCCTGCATTGGTTCCTTTAGAAAGGATGAAATTTGTGCTATATGGCTGGTTTGTGAAGTCCTAGTTTCCTTTAGAGTTTACAGGAAAATTTAGGGGGTCTTTGATAACAAAACGGTGACTGAACAATGAGTCACCTGCTTTCCAGTCATTTGCTGCTGTCAGCAGAGGCTATTACCTGAAGGCCATCCCAACTAACAACTGATATCAGATGCAGCCAATTCTGGACTGGTAAAATGAAGGAAGAATGGGGCTATATTGTGTGGCTTTCATCAGGCTTTAATCCCTGAGCTGCTCCCTTTCTTAACCTGAGTCCTATCTCTAGGGTTCAAAGCCTTAAAGGAAGGTGGAGAAGAAGGAATCAATGGCTTTTTTAATTAGTCTCAGGGTATATTAACAGGGGTCCTGCTGACCAATGTCCTGTACAGGAGAGCTTCTTAATCCAGAGCCCTGAGTTTTCCAGTCTGGATTAATCTGTCTGCTCCCTCCAGTTATGTTTTGATATTTTGTGAACAGGTTCACAAATGAGCAGAGACTGTTGGCTAGAGGCCAATCGCTTATACTGGGGCTAGAGGGTATGTATCACTTAGTCCTAACTTTGGTAATACCCATTCTCATCCATTCAACTGCACTGGAATACGACTACTCAGGTAAGCATTTTTTTTATCCATGTGACTAGGTGGGGAGTTGAGTGTTACTGATGGGGAATGGGGAAACCTCAATACAGACATGGATAAAACAAAGTTCTTGTTTACCTGTGCTAGGCTCCATGCTATTACTAAAGACTCATGGGGAAGAGAAAGGAGAAAAGAAAAAAGGAAGAGACAGAAACGAAAAAAGGAAGAGGCACAAAAAGTCAAGAAAGAAGAAGATAAGGAAAAGAAAGCAAAAGAAAAGGAAAGGAAGGAGATAGGAGAAAATGCAAAGAGGAGGAAAGGATGCAAAAGTGAAGGAGAAAAGGGAGAAGAAGAAGAGGAATATGGTGAGGAGAGAAAGATGAGGGAGAGGAGGACATGGAGGAGTAAAAGCAGGAAGACAGGAGGAGAAGGAAGAGGAGGAGGACAATCACACCATCTACAGGGGAAGAAGAAGGCATGGCCAGTCACCTCCCAGCAGGGGAAGGGGTTTGTGGCCTTTGAGAGCCCCCTCCTCTCCTGTTGGGACCAGGAGTTTAGCACTCAAGCAGCAGGACTGATTTGGTTTCTGGAGGTTTCCCCACCTGGCTTGGGACAGCCTTCCTTTTGTCCAGGAAGACCTTAGTCATTCCAGTTGGGAGTGGTTGTGACAGTCGCCTCTGCCCTCTCAGTGTACCTGAGGTGCGTCAGACATCAACGTGGGACACCCTTTATGGTCATCAGATGGGTGAGTTATTGACCCCACCATGAGCTCCCCTAGAGGTGGGGCCTAGGTCTCAGCTAGACTCACAAACAACTTTCAGTACATGGGGGAGGTGGGCAAGGTTGGTGATGAGAGTAGCCGGAAAGTTAGAAGGGATAAGGGAGATACGTGAGGGGGATATGAGGGAAGTTCTGGAGTCCTAGCTTGGTTGACTTATGGGCATTGAAACCTGATGTGGTGTTAATATCTTCATACCTTGTTTTTCTATTTGAAAGAAATGATCCATTTTCACCTCTACAGTGCAATGTTATACAACTGATTATAAAAACAACTCACATGCTGTCCCTCCCTTACCTTACTTGTGTTGAATGAAGTTACATTTATATGTACCTTTGAAATTTTCAAAATCTTTTGCAGATATTATTAAATAGTAAACATGGCTTAATCTTTTCAGGAAGAAACTCAAAGGGCCTGGGGGTTCATTAGAATAAATTTCAGTAGATTTGAACCCTCAATCAAGTAGAAGATCTTGTGACCTGCTAAGTGACACTTCATGGTGAGGTTTTGTCTCTGGGATTTTATTTCACAATTGATAGGAATGTGTGGAAAGATCTAGTCCACAGTCAAAATGGTGTGAATAGTTTTTTCATACTAATATTCTTCATTATAATAGTTGTTGTACTGTGTGTCAACATGCAAGTTGTTCATATAATATTGTTCATTTCATTTAAATATTGGGCTCCCTGTGCTTTGCAGATCCTGTCTTCTGTAAAGAGGGCCAGTGCTGGGGCTGGACTGCTGATTTGCATTGCAGGTATCCAATCACTAGGAGGAAGATGTGGTTGACCAAGTCATGGTGCAGACATTTGGAGGAGAATGTCAAATGCAAGCTGAGACATATCAGTAAATAAAAATAGTATTAGTTAAACTTTATTAAACATTTGGGGATGTATGCATTCCATCACCTACAATAATTGCTACTAATGAGAATGCTAGGAAGTTATTCTGCCCTTTACTGCAATCAAAAGATGGCAAGAAAATACAATGTATCCTTCCAGGAGAAGTAAAAATCCCAGGTCACATGAAAGGTCTGCTAATTGAATCAGAATCACCTTGACAATTCTATATTTAGGAGCAGCAGCATTCTTTAGAGAGCATGACTGAGGAGTTACTCTAGGTGCAGCAAGTGGTGATGGCAAACAACCTTTCCACCCAACAATCTGTAATATCGTGATTACAACAACACCATGATCCTCAAGGAGCACATCAGAAAAGACTAGAAAATGAAAAAAATTGAATAAAAGGATAGAGAAGACTTTAGATGAATGAATGAAGAAGGCCAGAGACTGGATTTGGGGAAGAGAAATTTAGGAAAATTTGAGGAACAATTGAAGACTGACTTGAGCTGATGGAAGAAGAAGTGGACTCCATTTTATGAGACCTCTAGATGAAGAAGAATCCAGAAAAAAATCTTGGAAGGGAGGAAGAAAACTCAAGAAAATGCAGAAGTTATAGCAAATAAGAAAAGGAAAATGAAACATATTGGTAAGGATAGAAGAAAGAGAAAAATTAGATAAGTCTGCCTATCTGCTGCTTAGACAACTCAGAGAAAATAGTTTGGTAGGCCTATCAAGTTTTTAAGAGGTCAAAACGTAAAGTGAATAAAACCCTAAAGGAAATAGAGAACATGGAGTGAAGAGTTGTAAATGAAGTAAATCTGTAAGAAAGAAAACCTATGAAGGATGGGATGAGGGGATACAGTGGATAGGGTACTAGATTTGGACTCAGTAGGACCTGAGTACAAATCCTGCCCCAGCAAATGATTGGTGACCTGCCCATCATCAAATCAGTTAAACTTTCTTTGTCCCAATTTCCTCATCTGAAAAAGCAAAATAATAGGTCCTGCCTTACAGAGATGTAGAAAGGATCGAATGATTTAACATATATAAAGTGCATTGAAATCTTAGTGCTCTATATTAATACTAGCTGTAGTAGTAGTAGTAGTAGTAGTAGTAGTAGTAGTAGTGGTGGTGGTGGTAGTAATAGTAGTAGTAGTAGTAGTAGTAGTAGTAGTAGTAGTAGTAGTAGTAGTGGTAGTAGTAGTAGTAGTAGCAATAGTAGTAGTAGCAGCAGCAGTCAGTATGAAGGTAGAAAGGGAATAAACATGTAAAAGGAATAAGCCTATAAAGTCAGCAAAAAAGTGAACCTTATAACTGGAGTGAAGCAGTAATAAAACCAAGAAGGACAGAGTCTCACTCTGTAACAAGGAAGATCAAACACACAACCAGAAGATGACAAAGTCAAAACTCCTACTTCCAAAGCCTGCAAGAAAAATAGGAATTGGTCACAGGTCCTGGACGACCTCAGAAAGGATTTTGAAAATCAAGTAAGAGAAGTAGAGGAAGAATTGGGAAGAGAAATGATCATGATGTAAGAAAATCATGTAAAATGGGTCAATAGCTTGCTAAAAGAAACCCCACCCAAAAAATACTGAAGCAAATAACACCTTAAAACACTCAAATGTCAAAAGACATCAAAAAAACAAATGAAGAGAAGACTGCCTGAAAAAACAGTGTTGGCCATGTGGAAAACAGGTCCAAAAGCTCCCTGACGAAAATAATTCCTTAAAAATTAGAATGGAGCAGATGGAAGCTAATGACTTTATAAAATGACATGAAATTGTAAAATTAAATCAAAAGAATGAAAAAGTAGAAAACAATGTGAAATATCTCACTGGAAAAACAAACAACCTATAAAATACATCCAGGAGAGACAATTTGAAATTTTTTAGAGTGCCTGAAAGCCATGATGAGAAAAAGAACCTAGACACCATCTTTCAAGAAATTATCAAGGAGAACTGCCCTGGTATTCTAGAGCTAGAGGGTAAAATAGATATTGAAAGAATCTTCACATCCCCTTCTGAACAAGATTCCAAAAGAAAAACTCCTAGGAATATTGTAGTCAAATTTCAGACTTCCCAGGTCAAGGAAAAAATACTGCAAGCTGTAAGCAAGAAACAATTTGTGTATTGTGGAAATACAAACAGGAAAACAGAAGAGTTAGCAGAGATGATATAATGTGCAACCTGCCAGATCTTGTGTTGTCCTGATTGTATTTCCACAATACTGGAATAGGATATTCCAGAGGTCAAAGGAACTCTAGGCTTCAAACTCACCTACCCAGCAAAACGGAGTATAATATTTCAAGGGGGAGAATATACATTCAATGAAATAGAGGCCTTTCAGAAAATACATACTATATATTCATGAATTCATATAAATTTATTTCATTAGCAAATTAAGTGAGGAGATCAGAGATGTCCTTGATGAATTCCAGTCATGGAGCCTAAGAAAATGACATCTCTAGGCACAGATGGAAGTGCTCGGTGAGATTGATGACCCTCTCCTGGTGATATTCACGAGACTGTTTAGCAAAGGAAGGCCTGGAGAAGAACAAGTACTATCTTGAGTTTTTTTAAAAGAAAAAAAGAATGGAAAAGATCTTGAATGACTTCGAATATTGTGCTAAATCTAATAAGATTAAACATTGTAAGTCTAACACTTGTGTGTGAGAAATAAAGTTTTGAGGTCCTATATAATCAGCAGTTTCCCTGGAAAAAGATCTGAGAGTATTAATGAACTTGTAATGTCAGGAGAGTGAAAGCTTCTGGAATAAGGAGGTGATCGTCCTGTGGTCAAAGCCCAATTACACTCTAGCGTTCGTTCTGAGCCCCAAATTTCAGAAGGACGTTGATGGGCAGGAGAGTATCCAGACATGGTTAATTTCCATAATAAAGAGCTTGGAGCACAGGTCAGCTTGAGATTGGTTGAACAAGTGGTTACATTGTTTCTCCTGGCAAGATAGGACCAAGGAGTAACAGAATAACTCTAAGTACTTGAGAGGCCCAAGCTATGGAAGAGAAATTAGATTTGTCCTGTTTGACCCCAAGGGCAGATCTGGGAATAATGTATACATTAAGCCTAAATTTGAGGTTGATCTAAAGCAAAATGCTCAAGCATTTAGAGCTCTCCAGAAGTGGAATGGCTGCCACTGGGAGTAGTGGAAGGTCTTATTGAAGGTCTTGAACCAGAGGCTGATAGTTAAGTGGCAATGCTCATCCTTTCTCAAGTATGTCGTTTGAATTAAGTGGTCACTGGATTTCTTTTCAACTCTGAAATTCTCTGATGCTCACTTGACAATAACTGCTCATGACAATCAGCCTGTCAACACAATATTTTGAGAAGTTCATTAAGGGAAGCAAGGGTCACTTTCAGGGGTCAACCTGCCTTGTCCCAGGGACTTTTGAGTCTCTTACTCTATGTCATTGAACCAAAAGCACATTGTCAGAGAACTGAGGTGGAGAAACTTAGGAGGTTAACTTAAATGCTCAGGTGATTAGTTTTTGATTTTGTATAATTCCTGACAATGGAGCATCACAAAATTGTGTTGTTGGAATACTTGCAGAAGTGAGATGGACAATTTGAGAGTTTTTCTGGAGAATACTCAGGAATCTCTGCTTATTCATCAGTGTTTCTCTGCATGAAGGAGAAGGTGCTTCTGACCATGTTACATGTGAAAAGGTGCCTCAGGAGGTGGGACTCAAGGATGAGTGACTGTGGAGGAGATAAATATATTACTCCAAAGAGCCTCCATTTCATTATCAAAGTGTGCCATCACATGGTAGTGGTGAAAAACACTCGTTTACTTAAAAGAGAAAAACAGCTGAACTGGCATTCAGGGACTCTTCCCCACTTATTAGCAACAAATCCTAAATGGATGGCTCTTATAGTAAGTTGGAGGGGACTGCAAAGAAATGACAAACTGACCATACACAAACTGGACACATTTGAAGCCAACTTTACTGGGATGAAATTTGAGGGTTAGCCCTTGGTCTCCTACAGATAAGAACGGGACTCAAAGTGTTTTCAGTTCAGTGTATGTGCCTCTAGGTCTGAGGGTCTGTCTGGCATTAGACCCACTGCTGACCCCTAGTGGCATAAGTGCTAATGGCAGATAGGAAACTCCCTGAAGCTTGCAACAGTCTCATGGTGGGGCTTGGTTCTTTTCCTGTATGTAGAAATAATAACAATAGTGATGATAATTATAACTCCCATTTATGTAGCAATTAACGATGTGCCAGGCACAAGGCTAAGAACTTTATGACCAATTGACAATGACTTCATGTGATTCCCCCAACTGCGGGAGATAACTGCTATTATCATCCCCATTTCACAGTTAAGGTAATTCAGGCAAAAATGACTTGTCCAGGGTCCCAGATGAGACAAAGACAAAAGAGGATGGTCTTGGAAATATGTTAGCGTTAAGTAGGAATGGAGGCAACTAATCCTAAAAGTGGTGAATTCATGGGTATATATTCATGTTACAATTTTGGCTTCCCTCAGGAACTTCCAGGGAAGGCAGTATAACAGAATAGTCTCTGCACCAAGAAAATCTGAGTTCAGATTCTTCCAGTAAAACACCCTAGACAGTTAACTTCACCTTCCAATCCTCTGGGCAATATTCTATGACCATAAATTGCAAGATAATTGCTGATCCGCTGACTGGTAGAAGTTTTCTCACTGGGCATTGCCTAATCAGCTACCATCAAGCAAACCCAGGCTGAAACAAAATGCAGCCTCATGACTTTGAGGCCTCAAATAATGAATAGACAAATAATGAGTAACATATTTTTAATATATTCATATACATATACCTTATATTAATACAAGATTTTTCTGACTAAAATAATAGAAATATTAAAGCATTTAAATATATGTATGCATACATACACACATATGGTATTCATTTCTTCAGTACTTGGCAATGAATTTATCTACCTGTAATGAATTCTAGAAAATATTTTTTTGAGTGTGTATGAGAAATCATCCTTTTCATTTCCTCACACTTTGGATTAAGCACCACAATGTTTTAGACACTGTGCTAATCTCTTAACTGATATTTGCTTGGATCCTCACAACAACTGTAGGAGATAGGTACTATTATTGTCATTTTACTGTGACTTGCCCAGGACACACCAGTAAAGTGCCAGGGGCCATGTTTGAACTTAAATAGTCTTGACTCCAGACCAGCTGCCACCTAGTTCCCCTCATTTAATAGAAAAGTAGTTTTATCAGAAAAGAAGGAAAGATCTCTTTTACAAAGCAAACTAAAAAAGCACAGTTATTTGGTTGTTTTCTCCCCCTTTTGCCAGAAATGGATAGAGAGAAGTACTTTTATACTCATCAATTAATATGCGGAAAGGGAAAAAAGTCTTTAGTCAGGTAAACTCTCTAACTAAAGGTACATGCACAGGAACACAAAGACTGCTTTATACAAGTTAGGATGAAAACATTATATGTTTCAATAAATATCCCTTCTTGGTTCGTAACTGAGAACTTAATACAGTTTTTTAAATAAAAGCAACCTCCGCTCATGTCATTTTAGGATATTTCTTAGGAATGAAATGGGATCATTTCTGATACTCTCTCCTGTGAGAACCCCACCTGACAGAGTGAGCTGAGTTTAGCAACTGAATATTTATGTGAATGAGAGAAAAGAAACATGATATACTACATGACTTTCACTGCTGCTTTTAAAAAGGCTATGTAGGCCTACAGTGTGAGGGGAAGGGGATATTATGATCAAATATCTAACTGAAGAATAACGCATTAGTTGGGAAAATTTTTGTCATTACTTCAAAATCTCTTGTGTTGTTCTTGAATTAGGGTTAAGAATTTAAATCAATGAAGAGAAAATATGCACATACATGTAGCAGACATGCATATTTGTGTATGTATATATGTTAATGTGTGGATATATATGTAGATATAGATAAGGACATGAATATAGATATACACTTCAGATACAAATTAGATATGCATACGGATATGAATATATGGACATGGATGTAGATACACATAGAAATATAATATAGATAGATGCAGATACAGATATGGATATAGATACAAACATAGATACAGATAGAGATGTGATATAGTTATGGATATGGAAATAGGAACATGTACAGATTAAACAGGGATATAGATAGGGACTCAGATATAAATATGGATATGAATATACATAACCTGATATACCTCCATAGGTAAAGATAGAGATAAGACACAAATATGGACATGAATATAGGTATAGATAAATATAGGTACTGATACAGATTGGCTATAGATATGGAAATAGAAATATATGGAGATTAGACAGGTATATTGATAAGAACACATAATAGATGTGGATATGAATATAGATATGAAGATAGCGATACAGATATAGATTAGATGTAGATAGGGATATGGATATAGATATGGATAGGTGTATAAATAATCTAGGAATTGAAAGAGCTAGGTAATAGGGTAAATCCAGGAAAACACATTAACACCAAGACCTTTCAATGCCCATGTCCCAAGGGAAAAGACCAAAGCTTCTCTCAATCTGTAGGTACTGAAGGTTATGAGTCTAGCCCCGTCTCAACCCTCAGCTGCAGGGGAACATGGAAGGGTAATAATTTGCTCCTCTGCTGACCACTAAAGGGGGCTTACCTTGCTGTCTGGCTCACCTTTGTTGATCACCTCAGATGCACGGAGGGACTGGGGCTTCTGTCTCCACTACTCCCAACTGGGGTGGCGGGGTGTTCCTGGACAGAAGGAAGGTGGTACAACCACGTCTCAAGCTGGGGTCATCAGGCATGGGGACCTCTGGGAACTGAGTCAGTTCAGCTGCCTGGGTGTTATGCTCCTGGCCTCAGCAAGAGGAGAGGAGGATTCTCACAGGTCATAAAATCCTCAAATCGAGGAGACCTCTGTTGGGATGGCAAACGCCATGTCACTCTCTTCCCCTGCTTTAACCTCCTCCTCCAAGAATCCTCAACATCCTTGTAAAAATCCTGCTGTGTCACCACAGATCCACATCACAACAAGGAGAGGTTCATGACTGTGGGGCTGGGGCAGAGGTACGGGGGACCAAGGCTTTTTCACCCTCCCCATCATCTCCTCCCCAATTCTGAAGGTTCTAAGTACAGAGGGCAGCTTTTGATTTTGGGGGTGAGCAACTGGGACCACATTGGTCAGAAGGAAGTGACTAAACAGCAAGCTGCTTACAGCAATCTGAGGCAGAACTTGTGGGGGCCACACAGAAATGACTGTCCAGAATCCAGGTTTGGATGGTGGTCTCTGACCCCTGTTCTGGTCACAGTCTCGTCATCACCACAGAACGAGAGCTGTGGAGCTAGGATCGAAATGAGAAGGGGCAGCTGGGACATGGTGATACCAAGAGAATGGAAGTCCCCAAACTCATGGAAGTCCTCAGCAAGGAAGTGATGGTATCTGCTGGCTGTGGGAAGAACCAAATTCTAACTTTGACAGAAACTGGCTCTGGGTTTGCATTTAGAGAGAACAAGATGTGAAAACTTGGCCTTGGCAATCAGACCAATGCAATCCCCAGCCCTGCACTGATAATGTCCAATGACCAGCCAAATACCAAAAAGACTTGTGGGGCTGAATTCAGCATGATAATGGATTGCAAAGGAAACCCCTACCCTTTGGGTGCTCTCAGTATGGTCAGCTAGGACACAATTCCAAAGGGAAATTCATGCCTGACCTCAGAGGACAGAATATGACTATGAGCTGGTCCCTTGTTGAGATGCCATTTTCATTGAAAAGACAAAAAAATGGACATATTTTGCCAGTCACCAATTTTGTTTTCTGAGATGTTGCCTATGGCACCAATCACACGCTGTTTTGGATTCTCAGACAGGTGCTTTCTCTTGAGGGTTTCGAGGGGATGCCTGGTTGGGCCATGCAGGACAGAAGGATGAGATGATCCCTCAACTGCTGAAGCTCTTTGATTTCCCAGGTCCTGGAGCCAGGCAAATCTATGCCATCTATACCAGCTACACCTGATCCTTCACCTTCAGTGAAGTTGGTGGCCTGTTTTTCTGGGGAGCTATCAACACTTCTCAGGAGTGCACCATGTATCCCAAAGCTCTTCAGTACCTCTGTGGCTAGACCATTAGAAGCTTAGCTTGTGGGAAGAGTGGTATTCTCCTGGCTGCAGATGAGAGTACTGTCAGCTGGGGCCAGTCTCCAACCTTCAGTGAATTGGGCTACCGGGATCACAAGTCCAAGTCTTACACTGGGGTCTGAGAAGTGAAAACCCTGGATGGCATTTACACAGAGCAGGTTGCCACAGGCTACTCACACCCCTCGGTGTAACCGAGGGACTAGAGGGAGACTGAAAATAAAAAGCCAAAACATCTCCCTGAGTATAGTCCCTGCACCCTCTCCTGATGCCAGGAACAGCAAGGTTGCCAGCAGACTCTCCAGGCTCCTCCAGGCAGGGGACATTGCCAATGTGCCTGGAACACAAAGAAGATAGATGAGAAGAGATTACTCAGTGAAAGGTTGCCTGAAGCTCTTATTTGTTAGTGTTTCCGAGGTTCCATTTTATAAGCAAATTCAACGTTTACTACCTTTTTACTATACGATCTCCAAAGTGTTTCTCACTCCCTTTCTCTCTTTTCTCCCTTCCATTACACCAAATGTTCAATTAAAATATTTTCTCTGAGTTTAGAACTTAGCATTCCTTAAAAAAACCCAAAAAAACAAAACAGAAAAACCACCAAGAAAAGCACACAAACCAAAAGAAAACCTTCCAAGAGCATCCTTGTAAAAATCCCCACTTCCAGGTACATCACTGTAAAAAAAGAATCCCTCTTCCAAAGGTATCCTCCTGCTCCAAATGGAAACAGATTCCAGAGAGACTCTTTGCAACTAAATACACCTGTTTATGCAAGTCTTGCTTTCATATTGACTCCAACAATGCTATTTTCCAGGGTTAGCTATTGTGCTAACACCCTAACAACTGAATTTTTATCTGTTTTCCTAAGTACTAAGTTTTATCTAGAACAGGCATTTAATCACAGAAACAATATTAGCCATTTCTAAAGCTTTACACCAAGGATTGGCTTAAGCCTAAATGCATGGCTTCCAATATCCTGTGACGTTCAAGACATGCTGCAAGATCCCTAAATTCAAAATCCATGCTCCTGTTGGCCAGCTAAACGATTTCAAGCTTGTCTTTTTCCAGAGTCACAGAATCATTATTGGAAGGTAAACCCAAAGTTCCTCCGAAATAGTTCATATAACTCATCAGCAAAGAGACTCTTCAACCATATTCCCAATGGGCCAGAAGCAAAAGGAAGGAGAGTCGCTGAGGTGTACTTCTTCAACAGGGCTTGTATGGAACCCGCTGCTCAGATTCCTGGCCAGAGTGGCCCTTAGCCACCTGTCCACCTTCACCTCCACTAACTAACACTTCCTCTGTCCCCCAGTTCACTCAGCAGACGCAGCTTAAGTCACTACCTACCCCAGCCCCACCTCTGCTGCCCCCAGCACCTCCACAGCCTCAGCCCCAACCTCTGCACACTCTCCACCACTGACATGACCACATCGAACCCCTCTCAGGTGCAGCAGTACTACCGCCAGGACTCAGAGGCCGCCATCAACCGCTACAGCAACCTGTAGCTCTATGCTTCCTATGTCTACATGTCCATGTCTTACTACTTTGACCAAGATAATGTAGCGTTGAAGAACTTTGCCAAGTACTTTCTCCACCAGTCCCACGAGGAGAGGGAGCATGCTGAGAAGCTGATGAAACTCCAGAAGCAACCCTGCAGCCACATCTTCCTGCAAGAAATCAAGAAACCGGCCCTAGAAGACTGGGAGAATGGGTTGAATGCAATGGAGTGTGTTCTGACTTGGGAAAAAAATGTCAATCAGTCGTTACTGGAATTGAACAAGCTGTAAACCGACAAGAATGACCCCTTTTATGTGATTTCATCGAAACTCACTACCTGGATGAACAGGTAAAGCCCATCAAACAAGTGGGTGATCACAGTAACCAACGTGTGCAAAATGGGCACACCAAATTCTGGCAAGAAGAAATGTCTTTTCGACAAGCACACTCTTGGAGACAGTGACAGTGAGAGCTAAGCCACACCTGGCTTCCCCCACACCTGGGAACTGTGGGCAAGAGTCCTCCTGTTTTTCAGTGTATGTCTATTTTGGTTATCTGACCGTAATCTGTACGAAAAGTGGCACTATATGCATCCCAAAAAAGAGACTGGGTACTGATGAAAAAAAAAAAATAAAGACAACTCAATACCCCCAATCAATGCTTATCTCAAATCTTTGAAGATCATCAGGATGGTGAAGAGCACCCAGAATGAACTGACCAATCCCATTGCATTTTGGACAGCCTTCATTATTGGACATTCCTTTCTTTGTGTGGAGATGAAAACTCTCTACAATTTATTCCTGAAGGTAAGTGGATTTTGTTTCTGGAAGACCCTGTTAATATGCAAGCTTGTCTGGGGAAAGGGTGAATACATTAACACTTGGAGCTTAGTTGAGTTTCTCTGGTTTCTGGTTGTCCCTTAGGGGAATAAGGAACGATGTGAATGGAACAGAGACCTGGTAAATTTTGATATGATAAGGCTAGGTTAGAGCAGGGAGAAGGGTCAGAAAAATGGAGGAAAGAGGATAAATAACATGTGAGGATATTGTCAAAATCCAGAGCTGCTTTTCTGGAAATGAAGGCATGGTAGCAAGGTTGCCCAAAGGGTAAGGGTGCTGAGCCTAGAGTCAGAAAGATCTGAGTTCAAATGCTGCCTCAGACATTGACTAAATGAGTTACCCTAGACAAATCACTTAACTTCAGTTTCTTGGTGTTTAAAACAGGGACAATAACTGCACCTACCTCACAGGGCTCTGATGAACATCAAATTAGATACAGTGTGTTTTGCAAACTTTCAAGTCCTATATCAATGGTAACTTATTTTTGGTAAAGTGAATTTTCATAAATTAAATCCTCTTCTCTTATTTGTTTGTTGGATTAGCATCATTCAGAAATACTTTGTCCTTGTTTCCAGTTTGTGAAGAATGTGAAATTAATATCATTGTGAGCAAACATGAGTGTACTAGGGAAGCCACCTCTTTAAAGCAAGTCTGCATTGGTTCCTTTAGAAAGGATGAAATTCAGACTAAATGGCTGGTTTGAGAGGTCCTAGTTTCCTTTGGAGATTACACGAATTTTTAACGAGTCTTTGATAGGAAAATGGTGACTGAACATTGAGTCACCCTGCTCTCCATTCCTTTGCTGCTGTCAACAGAGACTAGTATCCAGAGGCCATCCCTACTAAATAACAATTGATTTCAGATACAGCCAGTTGTGGACAAGGCAGGTGAAGGAAGAATAGGGCCATGTTGTGTGAATTTCATCAGGCTTTAATCACTGAGGTACTCCCTTGCTTAACCTGAGTTCTATCTCTAGAGTTCAAAGACTTGTAGGAAGGTAGAGAACAAAGGATCAATTGTATTCTCATTAGCATCAGAGTATCTGAACAGGAGTCCTGCTGGCCAATGTCCTGTGCATGTGAGCTTCTTATTATAGAGTCCTGAGTGTTCCAGTCTGGATTACTCTGTCTCCTCCCTCAAATTCTATTTTGACATTTTGTGAATAGGGTCACAAATGACCAGAGACTGTTGGCTAGAGGCTAGTCACTTATACTGGGGATAGGAGGTATATGTCACTTGGTTCTAACTTTGCTCATAGCCATTATCATCCATTCAAATGCACTTGAATAAGAGTATTCAGATAAGTATTTTTTATCTATGTGCTACTCTTATATGTGGGTATGATGGATGAAGCCAGGGTTGGTGGGGACTTGAGTGTCATTGATGTGGAATGGGGATATCTCAGTAGACATACAGATAAAACACTTACTTAGTTCTTGTTTACCTGTGCTAGGCTCCATGCTATAACTAAAGAATGATGGGGAAGAGAAAGCAAAAAAGAAAAAAAGGAAGAGGCAGAAAAGAAAAAAAGAAGAGGCAGAAAAGAAAAAAAGAGGCACAGAAAGGTGAAGAAAGAAGAAAAAGATAAGGAAAGGAAGGCAAAAGAACAAGAAACAAAAGGAGAAAGCAGGAACTGAAAAGAGAGGAGGACAGGATGCAAAAGTGAAGGAAAAAAGGGGGAAGAGGAATATGGTGAGGAGAGAAAGATGAGGGAGAGAAAGATGGCAAGGATGAAAAACAGGAAGACAGGAGGAGTAGGAAGAGGAGGAGGAGGAGGATAACCACACCATTTACAGGGGAAGAACAAGGCATGGCCAGTCACCTCTCAGCAGGGAGAGGGCTTTTGTGGCCTTAGAGAGGCCCACTCCCCTCCTGTGAGGACCAGGAGTTTAGTACTCAAGCAGCAGGACTGATTTGGTTTCTGGACGTTTCCTGACCTGGTTTGGGACAGCCTTCCTTTTGTCCAGGAAGACCTTAGTCATTCCAGTTGGGAGTGGTTGTGACAGTCACCTCTGCCCTCTCAGTGTATCTGAGGTGCGTCAGACATCAACGTGGGACACCCTTGGTGGTCATCAGATGGGTGAGTTATTGACCCCACCATGAGCTCCCCTAGAGCTGGAGCCTAGGTCTCAGCTAGACTCAAATACAACTTTCAGTATGTGGCGGGGTGCGGTGGGGTAGGGATGGGGATAAGAGTAGGGGGGAAGTTAGAAGGGCTAGGGGAGACTGTGAGAGGGATGTGAGGGAAGTTCTGGTGCCCTAGCTTGGTTGACTCATGGGTATTAAAACCTGCTTTGGTGTTAATGTATTTAGAGCCTGTTTTTCTATTTTAAATAAATGATCCATTTTTACCTCTACAATGTAATATTATGCAATAGTTTATCAAAAATTCCTCATATGGTGTTCCTACCTTACAACACTAGGGTTGATTGAAGTTGCATTTATAGGTAACTTTGACATTTTCAAAATTCTTTAACCATATTATTTAATAATAACATGGCTTAATCTTTTGAGGATGAAATTCAAAGGGCTTGGTGGTTAATTAGAATAAGTTTCAGTAGATGTGAACCCTCTACCAAGTTGAAAAGCTTGTGAACTGAGAAAGGGCCACTTCATGGTGGTTTTGTCTCTGGGATTTTATTTCTCAACTGAGAGGCATGTGTGGAAAGCTCAAGTCCATACCAAAATCTTTTGAATAACTTTTTCCACACTAATATTCTTCATCATTATTCCAGTTGTTCATCTGTGTGTTAATGAGCGAACTGCTATATACTCTATACTACATAATACTGTTCATTTCATTGAAATATTGGGCTCCCTGTGCTGTCAACATCCTGTCCTCTGGGAACAGGACCAGTGTTGAGGCAGGACAGGTGGTTTGTGTAGCAGGTGTCCAGTTACAAGGAGGAAGATATGGTTGAGCATGTCATGCTGTAGATAATTCAGGGAGAATTTCAAATGCAAGATTTTACACATTAGTAAATAGAAATAGTATTAGTTAAACTTCATTGAACATTTCAGGATGCATGCATTCCATCATCTACAATAATTGCTACTAATGAGAATGCTTGGGAGTTATTCTACCCTTTACTGCAATCAGAAGATGGGAAGAAAATACAATGTCCTCCATCTGAGAGAAGGAAAAATCCCAGGTCATATGAGAGGTCTGCTAATTGAATCAGGAACACTTTGACAGTTCCTGATTTAAGAGCAACAGCATTTTTTAGACAGCATGACTCAAGAGTTTCTCCAGATGCAGCAAGTGGTGATGGGAAACAATATTTCCAACCAATAAATTGGAATATGGTGACCACAACAACCCCAGGAACCCAGCTTCCTATGGAGCAGGACAGAAAAGACTAGAAAATAAAAAAGATAAAAGGAATAAAAAGAAGACAGGGAAGACTTTAGATGGATGGGTGAAGAAGGCCAGAGACTGAATTTGGGGAGGGGAAATTTAGGAAAATTGGAGGAAAAATTGACGATTGACTTGAGATGATGGAAGAAGAGGTAGACTCCATCCAATGAGGCCTCCAGCTGGAGAAGCATTTGGGAAAAAGTGTCTAAGGGGAGGAAAAATACTCAGGGAAAGGCAGAAAGTACATCACATAAGAAAAAGAAAGTGAAAGACAATGGTAGCAATAGAAGCAAGAGAAAAATTGGATGAGCCTGCTCTCTGCTGCTTGGAGAACTCAGAGAAAATAGTTAGGTGTGACTGTCAAGATTTTAAGAGGTGAAAAAGTAAAGTGAATCAACCCATAAAGGAAATAGAGAACATGGAGGGAAGAGTGGTTAAAGGAAGAAATCTGTAAGGAAAGTAAACCTATAAATGGTAGCATGAGACGATGCAGTTTATGGGGAGATAGATTTGGAGTCAGTATGACTTGAGTACAAAATCCTTCCCCGACAATTATTGATGTGACCGCAATGAAGGCACTTAAACTTTCTTAGTCTCACTTTGCTCATCTGCAGAAATGAAATAGTATGCCCCAACATACAAAGATGTTGAAAAGATCCATGATTTCACATACAAAAAGTGCTTCCAAATCTTTATGCTCTATGTAAATGCTAGCTGATGTAGCAGCAGCAGCAGCAATAGCCACAGCAGTAGTAGTAGTAATAGTAGTAGAAGTAGCAATAGTAGAAGTAGTAGTAGTAATAGTAGTAGAAGTCATAGTAGTAGTAGTAATATTAATAGTAGTCGTACTAGTAATAGTAGTAGAAGTAGTAATAGTAGTAGTAGTAGTAGTAGTAGTAGTAGTAGTAGTAGTAGTAGTAGTAAAGGGAATCAGCATGTAAAAAGAATATACCTACAAAGTAAGCAAAAAAGTAAATCTTATAACTGGAGTAATGTAGTAACAAAATCAAAAAGCACAGAATCCTACTTTTGTAACAAAGAAGATCAAAACGTACAACCAGATGAAGACAACAAAGTCAAAACTCCTACATCCAAAGCTTGCAAGAAAAATATAAATTGGTCACAGGCCCTGCAAGACCTCAAAAAGATTCTGACAATCAAGTAACGGAAGTAGAGGAAAAATTGGGAAGAGTATTGAGAACAATGGAGGAAAATCATGTAAAATGAGTCAACAGCTTGCCAAAGGAGACCATCCCCCCAATAATACTAAAGAAAATAATACCTAAAAATGCACAAATGGCAAAAGGTGTCCAAAAGGAAATGAAGAAAGATTGCCTGAAAAACCAGAATTGATCAAATGGAAAAGGAGGTCCAAAATCTCCCTGAAGAAAATAATTCTTGAAAAATTAGAATGGAACAGATGAAAGCTAATAACATTATGAAAAATCAAGAAAATATAAAACAAAACCAAAAGAATGCAAAAATAGTAAATAATGTGAAATATCTCATTGGAAAAACAAACAACCTGTTAAACAGATCCTGGAGAGATAATATAAAAATGATTGGACTACCTGAAATCCATGATCAAAGGAAGAGTCTAGACATCGTCTTTCAAGAAATTATCAAGGAGAACTACCCTGATATTCCAGAACCAGAGGGTAAAATGCATATTGAAAGAATCTACCCATCACCTCCTCAAAGAGATGTCAGAAGGAAAACTTGTTGGAATATTGTGGTCAAATTACAGAAGGCCCAGATCAGGGAAAAAAAACACTGCAAGCAGTGAGAAAGAAACAATTCGAGTTTTGTGGAAATACAATCGGAATAATACCAGAGTTAGCAGAGATCCTATAATGTACAAGCTGCTAGACCTCTTATTGACCTGACTGTATTTCCACATACTGGAACAGAATAGCCCAGTGGTCAAAGGAACTCTAGAATTCAAACCCAGAATCACTTACCCAGCAAAACTTAGTATAATATTAAGGGGGAAAACTATATATTCAATGAAATAAAGGCCTTTTAAGCATTCTTGATGAAAAGACCAGCGCTGAATAGAAAATGTGACATTCAAATACAAGGATCAAGAGAAGCATGAAAACTTAACAGGAAAGAGAACTAATAGGGGATTTCCTAAAGGTGAACTGTTTCCATTCCTGCATGGAAAGATATTTGTGACCCTTGAGAGTTTTCCCAGTATTAGGATAGATGGAGAAAATATTATATTCATACACACATACATGTATATATATATGTTTATGGAGTGTGAATACATATATGTATATACACACATATGCACATGTGTGTATTTATACCCGTATGAACATGTACATAGCCATCAGGTCAGGACCAAACTCAGAGCAAATGACTATCAGCCATCACAAGACCAATGGAGAACCTGTGCAACAATGTATCCAACACACCCCATATGGAGCAGGAAACAGGCCCACTGAGAAGATGTCAGTTTTTCTGGAACATCACAAGTGTGAGCTGCCCCTCCACATGGAACCCAGCCCCACACTTTCCCTACAAGATTACCCTTTAAGTGTAGTCCTTACACATCCCTCCTCTTCTCACTCATGCTGTGTCTATTTATGAGAGAATAGAGCCTCGTTATATTGGGGGGGGCTATTTTGATTTTTCTTACCATGTGATTTAATTTAATGCCTTTCCCTTGAAATAGTTGTGTCCTCAGGGAAGGCACACAACCTGAACATTGCAGTCTTGCACTATCAAACATTCAGGCCTCTCTTTCCCTTTCCTCCTTCCTCCTCATCCCTCCTCCCCCAGACCGTCTTTCCATCCCTTTATCCCAAGAACTCCCTCTTTGGGTCTCCTCTGAGTCCCCTTGAAGCCAGTCACCCATTTTTCTGTAATTTGAATTATATGGTCACTGGGTTTCCTTTCAACTCTGAAATTCTATGAATCAGCCTTGACAATGAGCCTGTCAACACAACACAATATTTTGAGAAGCTCATTAAGAAAAGGGATGGTTATGTTCAGGGGTCAACCTGCCTTGTCCAAGGGACCTTTGAATCTGTTATTATATGTCATTGAAGTAAAACCACATTGAGAGAGAAGTGAGGTGGAGAAACTTAGGAGGTTATTTTAAATGCTCAGGTGACTAGGTTTTGATTTTGTTTAATTTCTGAAAATGGAGCATCACAAAATTGTCTTCTTGGAATGCTTGCAGGAGATGGACAATTTGAGGGATTTTTGGAGAATACCCAGGAAACTCTGCTTAGTTCATCAGGGCTTTTGTGCATGAAGGAGAAGGCGCTTCTGACTTTGTGTTGCATGTGAAAAGTACTTCAGGAGGTGGTAGTCAAAGATGAGTGACTGTGGAGGAGATAAATATCTTGCTCCAAAGAGTCGCCATTTCATTATCAAAGAATGCCATCTCACAGTAGTGGTGAAAAGCACTAGTTTAATTAAAATAGAAAAACAGTTGAATTGACTTTCGGGGACTCTTCTCCACTTATTAGCAGCAAATGCGAAATCGATGTCTCTTTCAGTAAGTCAGGGAGACCTGCAAAGCAATGACAAAACAAACTATACACAAATTGGACACTTTTCAACCAAACTACAGACAGGAACAGGGTTCTCAAAGTGCTTTCAGTTCAGGGTTTGTGGATTCTCAGTCTGAGGGGGTGTGTGGCATTAGACACTCTGTGATCCTGAGGGGCATAAGTTCTAATGGCACATAGGAAACTCCCTGAAGTTTGCAACAGTCTAATGATGGGGCTTGGATCCATTACTCTATGTAGAAATAATAACAATAGTGATGATAAGAATAACTCCCATTTATGTAGCAATTAAGTCTGTGCCAGGCGCAATGCAAAGCACTTCAGGAACAATTTACAATGACTTCACTTGATTCTCACAAATGTGGAATGCAGCTGATATTATCATCCCCATTTTACAGTTAAGGGAATTCAGGCAAAAAGCATTTGTCCATGGTCACCAGAGCAGACAAAGACAAAACAGGATGGTCTTGGAAATATGTTAGTGTTAAGTACGAATGGTGGCAACTAATTTTATAAGTGGTAAATTTATGAATGCATGTTAAACCTTTGAATTCCCTCAGCAGCTTCCAGGGGAGGCAGTATAATAGACTGGTCCTGGGAGCAAGAAAATCTGAGTTCATATACTGCCAGTAAAACACACTAGCCAGTTAACTTCACCTTTCAATCGTCTGGGCAATATTCTGTGACCATAAGTTGGAAGATAATTGCTGCTCCGCTGATGGGTACAAGTTTTCTCACTGCATTCCTAATCACCTACCCTGAAACAAAGTCAAACTCAAACCAAATGTAGCCTCCTAACTTTGAGAACTCAGATAATAAATAATCCAGTAATGAGTTACATGTATTTTTAGGTAATCATACACGTGTAACTTATTCTAATAAACATTTTTCTGACTAAAATAATAGGAATAATGAGGCATTTAATATATGTATGTATACATATGCACACATGTGCAATTCAGTGGTTCAGTACTGGCAAGGAATTGATCTCCCTCTAATTACTTGTAGTCAATATGCTTGTGTGTGTATATGACAAATCATCAATTTTATTTCCCCACACTTTGGATTAAGCACCACCATGTGCTAGACACTGTGCTAATTTTCTTCACCAATATTTCTTCACCAGTATTTCCTTTGGTCCTCACCACAACTGTAGGAGATAGGTATTATTATTTTCATTTTACTGTGTCTTGCCCAGGACACACCAGGAAAGTGCCAGAGGCCAGGTTTGAACTTAGATAGTCTTGACTCCAGCCCAGCTGCCACCTAGTTCCCCTCATTTAATAGAAAGGGAATTTTAACTGAAAGGAAGGAAAGGTCTCTTTTATAAAGCAAACTAAAAAAGCACAGTGATTTTGGTGGCTATTTTCTCCCCCTTTTGCCAGACATGGGTGGAGAGAGTATTTCACTCTTTTATTCATCAATAAATATGGGAAAAGAACAAAAAATCTTTAATGACAAAGCCTCTTGAACTAAAGATGCATACGCAGGAGCCCAAAAACTGCTTTATACAAGTTAATATAATAAAATTATATGTTTTCATAAATATCCCTTCTTGGTTCTTAGTGAGAAGTGAACTCACATTTTTCCATGAAAGAAATCTCCACCCCCACGACATTTGAGGAATTTTCTTACAAAAGAAAAGGGATCATTGCTGATTATCTCTCATGCCAGGAGCCCCCCGCCCCAACAGAGAGAGCTGAGTTATCAATGGAAAATTTACGTGAATGAGAGAAAAGGAACATGATATAACATAAGCTTTTCACTATTGCTTTTAAATAGGTTGGATGGGCCGAGAGTTTGAGGGGAAGGCGACCTTATGACCAAATATCTAATGGAAGAATAACACATTAACTAGGGAAACTTTTGTCATTGCTACAAAATCTCTTGTCTTGTCTTTGTATTGAGGTCAAGAATTTAAATCCATGGAGAGAAAATATGCATATGCACATACATGAAGCAGATATGCATATTTGTGTATGTGTATGTGTTTATGTATACATATAAGTAGATACATATATAGACACAGATGAGATGCAGATATCAACATGAATATAGATAGAGATTTTAGATTCAGATTATATAAGCAAAGGGTTATGAATATATGCACATGGATATAGATACACATACAGATATGGATATGGATGTAGATACAGACATAGATACAGATGAGATATCGATATGGGCATGAATATAGCTATAGAGAAAGATAGGTATAGGTACAGATACAGATTGGATATATGTGCGGAAATAGCATCATACACAGATTAGACAGGGATATAGATAGGTTCAGAGATATAGATATGGATGTGAATATAGATACACTGATGTAGATATGAAGATAGATATAGGTACAGATTAGATATAGATATGGACATGAATATAGATATAGATATATAGAGACACACACTGGATAGATATGGAATTAGAAACATAAGCAGATTAGACTGGTGTACAGATATGGACATGTATATAAATATAGATATAGATAGATATAGGTATATAAACAGATGAGATAGATATGGAAAGAGAAACATAAACAGATTAGACAGGGATATAGGTAGAGAAACAGATATAAATGTTTATATGAAAATTGATACACTGAAGTAGTTATGGAGATAGATGTAGATCCAGATAAAGATTTGATATAGACAGGGATATGGATACAGATATGAGTAGATATATAAATAATCTAGGAATTGAAAGAGCTGGGTAATAGGGTGAATTCAGGAAAACTCATTAACACCAAAACCTTTCAATGCTCGTGTCCCAAGCGAATACACCAAACCTTCTCTCAGTCTGTAGGTACTGAAGTTTATGAGTCTAGCCCCGTCTCAACCCTCAGCTGCAGGGGAACATGGAAAGGTAATAACTTGCTCCTCTGCTCTCCACTAAAGGTCGCTCACCTTGCTGTCTGGCTCACCTTTGTTGATCACCTCAGATACACGGAGGGATTGGGGTTTCTGTCATTACTACTTCCAACTAGGGTGGCAGGGTGTTCTTGGACAGAAGGAAGGTGGTACAACCATGTCTCAAGCCAGGGCCTCAGGCATTGGGGACGTCTGGGAACTGAGTCAGTTAAGCTGCCTGGGTATTATTCTCCTGGCCTCAGCAAGAGGCGGAGAGGATTCTCACAGGCCATAAAGTCCTCAAACCTTTGCTGGGATGGCAAAAGCCATGCCACTGTCTTCCCCTGCTTTAACCACCTCCTCCAAGAATCGCCAGAATCCTTGTAAAACTCCTCCTTAGTCATCAAAGAGCCAGAGCACACCAAGGAGAGCATCATGAGTGTGTGGCAGGGGCAGGGGTGCAGGGGACCCAGGCTCTTTTCCTCTCCCCATTGTTCCCCGCCCCCATCCAGGCTCTAAGTGCAGAGGGCAGTTTTTGATTTTGGGAGCAACCAACTGGGACCTCATTTTTTGGAAGGAAGTGACTAAACAGCAAACTGCTTACAGAAATCTGGGGCAGAACTTGTGGGGGCCTTACAGAAACTCCTGTCTGGGGTCTATGTATGGACCAAGGTCTCTGAACCCCTGTGACACTCACAGTGTCTTCCTCACCACAGAAAGAAAGCTTTGGAGCTAGTGTCGAAATGAGAAATTGCAGCTTGGACAAGGTGATAACAAAAGAGTGGAAGCCCCCAAATTCATGGAAGTCCTCAGCAAGAAAATGATCCTGTCTGCTGCTTGTGGAAGGAACCACACTCTAGCTTTAATAGAAACTGGCTCTGTGTTTGCATTTGGAGAGAACAAGATGAGGCAACTTGGCCTTGGCAACCAAACGGATGCCATTCCCAACCCTGCACAGATAATATACAATGGCCAGCGAAATACCACAGTGACTCGTGTGGCTGAATTCAGCATGATAATGGAGTGTAAGGGAAAACTCCAGTCCTTTGATGCCCTGAATGTGGTCAGTTGGGACACAATTCTGACAGGAAATTCATTGCATGGCCTCAGAGTTTAGAATATGACTGTGAGCTGGTCCTCTGCTGAGTTGCCATCTTCACTGAAAATATAAATATTATACAGATTTTGCCATTCCCCAATGTCATTGTCTGGGATGTTTCCTGTGACACCAATCACACTCTGGTTCTAGACTCTCAGAAACCTGTTTTCCCTTGGGGGTTTGGAGAAGATTGCCAGCTGGGTCTCACAGAGCAGAAATATGAGATAGTCACTCATCTGGTGAAGCTCTTTAATTTCCCACGCCAGGGGCCAGGGAAATCTATGCCAGCTACATCTGTTCCTTCACCTTCAGGGAAGTTGGTGGCCAGATTTTCTGGGGTGCTACAAACATTTCTCAGGGGACCACCATGTATCCCAAAACAGTTCAGGACCTCTGTGGCTGGACCATTAGAAGCTTTGCTTGTGGGAAGAACTTTATTACCTTAGCTGCCACAAAGCAGGTTGCCACAGGCTATTCACACTCCTTGTTGAACACCAGGGACTAGAGCCAGAATGAAAAGGAAAAGCAAAACAACCTCCCTGTACATAATCCTGACATCCTCTCCTGATGGCTGCAAGGCTGCCAGCCAGCTCTCCAGGCTCACCTAGGCAGTCGAGATTGTCAATGTGCCCAGGAACACAAAGAAGGCAGATGAGAAGAAACTCCTCAGGGAAAAGATCTCAGAAGCTCCTATTTGTTAGTCTTTCACGTTCCCTTTTAGAAGCAAATTCATCGTCAAGTACCTTTTTGCTGCAACATCTCCAAAGTGTTTCTCTCCATCTTTCTCTGTTTTCTCCCTTCCCCTACCACAAATGTTCCATGAAAATGTGGCTCTTAGTTGACTACTTAGGATTTTTAAAAAAAAACAAAAACAAAACAAAAAATAACCTCCTTTTACCAAGACCACACTTGTAAAAATTCCCACTTCCAAAAACCTCATTGTAAAAAAAAAAAGGACTTCCTCTTCAAAAGACATCCTCCTGCTCCAAATGGAAAGAGATTCCAGAGAGGGTCCTTGCAACTAAATACTTCTATTCCTGCAAGGTTTGCTTTCATATTGAATGCACCAATGACATTCTGCAGGGCTTGCTATTGTGCTAACAACTTAACAACTGAATTTTAATCTATTTTCCTAAGTAGTAAGTTTTATATAGAGCATATATAATATCATAGTAAGAATATAATAAGCCTTCCTAAAGCGTTAAAACCAAGAAGTGACATGGCAGAATGCATGGACGCCAATATTCTGTGAGGTTTAAGAGATACTGAAAGACTGTTGAACTCAAATCCACGCTTCTGTTGGCCAGCTAACTGATTTCAACTTTTTATTTTTCGAGAGTCACAACAAATATTGGAAGGAAAACCCAAAGTTCCTCTGAAGAAATTCATGTAACTCATCAACTAAGAGACACTTCAGCAATACCCCCAATCAGCTGGAAGGAGAATCACTGTGGTTTCCCACTATAATAGTGCTTCAATCTAAACAGCTGCTTGATTCCTGGCCAGAACCGCCCCTACCTCCTATCCATCTTCATCTCCACTAATCAACAGTTTGTCCATCCTCCCATTCGCCCACCAGTCAGTTGCACAGTTGCCCCTGCCCCGTGCTCCTCTCCCTCCACCACACCAGCCTCAGCCCCAGCCCCTGCACAGCCTCTGCTTCCATCATGACCACATCGACCCCCTCTCAGGTACAGCAGACTTCCCACCAGGACTCAGAGGCCGCCATCAACCGCCGGATCAAAGAGCTCTACGCCTTCGGAGTTTACCTGTCCATGTCTTACTGCTTTGACCCAGATGACGTACCATTGAAAAACTTTGCCAAGTATTTCCTCCACCAGTCCCACTGGGAGAGGAAGCATGCTGAGAAGCTGATGAAACTCCAGGACAAGTGCAGCGACCACATCTTCCTGCAAGACATCAAGAAACCCGACCAAGAAGACTGAGAGAGTGGGCTGAATGCAATGGAATGTGCTCTGCCCTTGGAAAAAAATGTCAGTCAGTCAATACTGGAACTGCACAAGCTGTCAAAGGAAAAGAATGACCCCCATTTACATGACTTTATGGAAACCCCACTACATGGACAAACAGTTAAAGTCCATCACACAACTGAGTGATCACGTAACCAACCTGCAGAAAATGCACCCCACCCCTGCCAATTCTGGCATGGAGGAATATGTTTTTGACAAGCACACCCTTGGAGACAGTGACAATGACAGCTAAGTCACACCTGGATTCCCCCATACCTGGGAACTGTGGGCTAGACTCCTACTGTCTTTCAGTGCATGCCTACTTTGGTTATCTGACCATAATCTGTACCAAAAAACTACCACCATTTACATTCCAATAAAGTGACCTGGTTCGTATGAAATAAAAAACAAAACGTACCAATACCCCCATTCAATAGCAATCTCAAACGTTTGAAGATTACCACTATGATGAAGATCAGCCATGAAGACCTGAGGAATCCCACTGCATTTTGGACAGCCCTCATTATTAGAAAGTGTTTTCTCTGCATGCAGCTGAATTCTCTACAATTTATTCCCTAAGGTAAGTGGATTTTGTTTCTGGAACATCCTGTTTATATAGAAGCATGCCTGGAGAAAGGGTGAATACATTAACTCATGGAGCTTAGTTGAGTTTTTCTGGTTTCTGGTTGTCCCTTATAGGAGGAGGGAAGGCTGTGAATGGGACATAGAGCTGGAAAATTTTTATGTGATAAGACTGGATCAGAGGCAGGGAGAAGGGTCAGAAAAATGGAGGAAAGAGAGGATAAATAAGATCTGAGGATATTGTGAAAATCCAGAGCTGCTGTTTTGGAAATGAAGGCATGGTAGGAAGGTAGCCCAGACGGTAAGGGTGCTGAACCTGGACTCAGGAAGACCTGAATTCAAATCCTACCTCACATTTACTAGCTAGGTTACCCTGGACAAATCACTTTACTTTAGTTTTCTTATGTGTAAAACAGGGACAATAATTGCACCTACCTCCCAGGGCTCTTATGATCATCAAGTGAGATAACCTGTACTTTCCTTTGCAAACCTTTAAGTCCTATATAAATTGTAACTTCTTATTTTCTGTACTTACAATGAATTTTCATAAATTAATTCCTCTTCTCTAAATGCTTATTTGTGTTATGAACATCATTCAGAAATACTTTGTCCTTGCTTCGAGTTCATAAGAATTCTAAATTAACATCTTTGGGAGCAAACATGAGTGTACTAAGGAAGCCACCTGTTTAAAGAAGCCCTGCATTGATTCCTTTAGAAAGGAGGGAATTTGCACTAACTGGCTGGTTTGACAAGTTCTAGATTCCTTTAGAGCTTACAGGAACCTTTAGGGTGTCTTTGACAGGAAACTGGTGACTGAACATTGAGTTGCCCCCCTCTCCACTCCTTTCTTGCTGTCAACAGAAATTGGTACCTGAAGGCCATCCCTATTAAATAACAGCTGCTGTCAAATACAGCCTATTGTGGATGAGGCAAGTGAAGGAAGAATGGGGCCATGATTTGTGGCTTTCATCAGGCTTTAATCACTGAGCTGCTCCCTTCCTTAACCTGAGTCCCATCTCTAGGGTTGAAAGCCTTGAAAGAAGGTGGAGAAGAAGGAATCAATGGGTTTTCTAATTACACTCAGGGTATCTGAACAGGGTTCCTGCTGGCCAATGTCCTGTGCAGGTGAGCTTCTTAATACAGAGCCCTGAGTGTTCCAGTCTGGATTACTCTCTCTGCTCCCTCCAGTTATATTTGGACATCTTGTGAATATTTTTACAAGACAGCAGAAGCTGTTAGCTAGAGTCTAATCACTTATACTGGGACTAGAGGGTATTTATCACTTATTATTAACTTTGTTAATACCCATTATCATCCATTCAAGTGCACTGGAATAGTACTACTCAGATAAGAATTTTTCATCCATGTGGCTATTTGGGGGGAGTTGAGTGTCATTGATGGGGAATGGGGACATCTCAATAGAGAGATGGATAAAACACTTCCTACTTTCTTGCTTTCCTGTGCTAGGCTCCATGCTATTACTAAAGACTGATGGGGAACAGAAAGCAGAAAAGAAAAAAAGAAGAGGCAGAAAAGAAAAAAGAAGAGGCACAAAAAGGTCAAGAAAGAAGAAGACAAGGAAAAGAAGGCAAAACACAAAGTAAGGGAAGGAGAGAGTAGCAAATGCAAAGAGGAGGAGAGGATGCAAATGTGGAGGTGAAATGGGAGAAGAGGAAGAGGAATATGGTGAGGAGAGAAAGATGAGGGAGAGGAGGACATGGAGGAGCAAAAGCAGGAAGACAGGAGGAGAAGGAAGAGTAGGAGGAGGAGGACAACCACACCATCTACAGGGGAAGAACAAGGCATGGCCAGTCACCTCTCAGCAGGGAGAAGAGTCTTGTGGCCTTAGAGACTCCCCCTCCTTTCTTGTTGGGACCAGGAATTTAGCACTCAAGCAGCAAGACTGATTTGGTTTCTGGAGGTTTCCCCACCTGGCTTGGGACAGCCTTCCTTTTGTCCAGGAAGACCTTAGTCATTCCAGTTGGGAGTAGTTGTGACAGTCGCCTCAGCCCTCTCAGTGTACCTGAGGTGCGTCAGACATCAACGTGGGACACCTTTGGTGGTCATCAGATGGGTGAGTTATTAACCCCACCATGAGCTCCCCTAGAGGTGGGGCCTAGGTCTCAGCTAGACTCAGATACAACCTTCAGTACGTGGTGGGGCAAGGTGGGGTAGGGTTGGTGATGAGAGTAGGGGGGAAGTTAGAAGGGCTAGGGGAGACTGTGAGAGGGATGTGAGGGAAGTTCTGGTGCCCTATCTTGGTTGACTCTTGGCCACTGAAACCTGCTTTGGTGTTAATGTATTTATACCCTGTTTTTCTATTTTAACTAAATGATCCATTTTCACCTCTACAGTATAATGTTATGTAATTGAATATAAAATATTACTCACATGCTGTCCCTCACTTACCCTACTTGGGGTGAATGAAGTTACATTTATATGCAGCTCCAAATTTTTTAAAGTATTTTACAAATATTATTAGATAGTACATATGACAATCTTTTCACGAAGAAATTCAAAGGGTCTGGGTGTTCAATAGAATAACTTTGAGTAGATGTGAACACTCAACGAAGTTCAAAAACTTGTGAGCCGCCAAGAGGCCACTTCATGGTGAGGTTATGTCTCTGGGATTTTATTTCTCAATTGATGGGAATGTGTGGAAATCTCTAGTCCATAGTTAAAAAGTTGCGAAAAAATTTTTCCACACTAATATTCTTCTTCATTTTAATGGTTGTTCTGTAGTTTGTCAACATGCAAATTGCTCATATGGTATTGTTCATTTCATTTGAACATTGGTCTCCCTGTGCTTTGCAGATCCTGTCATCTGTAAAGAGGGCCAGTGCTGGGGCTGGACAGCGGGTTTGTGTAGCAGGTGTCTACTCAGTAGGAGGAAGACATGGTTGAGCAAGTCATGGTATAGATATTTTGAGGAGAATGTCAAATGCAAAATGAGATATATGAGTAAATAAAAATAGTATTAGTTAAACTTTCTTAAACATTTGAGGACAAATGCATTTCATCACCTACAATAATTGCTACTAAGGAGAATGCTAGGGAAAGATTCTACTCTTTATTGCAATCAGCAGATGGCAAGGAAATACAATGACATCCTCGTGAGAGAAGAAAAAATCCCAGATCACATGAGAGGTCTGCTAATTGAATTAATATCACCTTGACAGTTCTTGATTTAGGAGCAGCAGCATTCTTTAGAGAGCATGACTCAGGAGTTACTCCAGGTGCAGCAAGCAGTGATGGCAAACAACCTTTCCACCCAACAATTTCTCATATCATGACCACAACATCCCCAGGAACCCAGCTTCAAAAGGTGCAGGACAGAAAAGGCTAGAAAAAGAAAAAAATAAATTGAATAAAAAGAAGACAGAGAAAACTTTAGATGGATGGGTGAAGAAGGCCAGAGATTGGAATTGGGGAGAAGAAAGTAAGAAAATTTGAGGCACAATTGAAGATTGACTTGAACTCATGGAAGAAGAGTTGGATTCCATCTAATGAGGACTCCAGATGAGGAAGGATCAAGGAAAAAGTCTCAAAAGGGAGGAAGAATACTCGAGGAAATGCAGAAGGTATAGTAAATAAGAAAAGGAAAGTGAAACACACTGGTAAGGATAGAAGGAACAGAAAAATTGGATGTCTGCCTATCTGCTGCTTAGAGCACTCAGAGAAAATAGGTAAGTGTGACTATCAAGTTTTTCAGAGGTTAAAATATAAAGTGAATCAACCTGTGAAGGAAAAAGAGACCATGGAGGGAAGAGTTGTTAAAGGAGTAAATCTGTAAGGAAAGTAAACCTATAAATGATGGCATGAGTTGATGCAGTGGATATAGTACTACATTTGGAGTCAGTATGACCTGAGTACAAATCCTGCCCCAGACAATTACTAACGATGTGCATGTAATCAACTCACTTAAACTTTCTTTATCCCAATTTCCTCATCTGACAAACCAGAATAATAGCTCCCAACATACAGAGGTGTAGAAAGAATCAAGTGATTTAACATGTATAAAGTTCTTACAAATCTTAATGCTCTATATAAATGTTAGCTGTAGTAATAGTAGTAGTAGTAGTAGCAGTAATAGTACTAGTAGTAGTAGGAATAGTAGTAGTGGTAGGAATAGTAATATCAGTAGTAGTAGTAGTAGTAGTAGTAGTAGTAGTAGTAGTAGTAGTAGGTATAGTAGTAGTGGTAGGAATAGTAATATAAGTAGTAGTAGTAGTAGTAGTAGTAGTAGTAGTAGTAGTAGTAGTAGTAGCAGTAGCAGTAATATTAGTAGTAAAAAAGGGAATAAGTTTGTAAAAGGAATATACCTATAAAGTAAGCAAAAAAGTAAATCTTACCAATGGAGTAATGCAGTAAAAAAGTAAAAAGTGCAACTACGCTCCACAAAACCAAGGCATATTCACTCATAGAGACATAGCATGAATGGGAAGAGGACATATGGGAAGGGGTCCCACCTAAAGGTCAAATGTGTGGAGAACACAGATCATTGTTGAGGTCTTCAGCCCATTATGTGGTTGTGTTAAGAAATCTTGGTGTGACAGGACCACACATGATCACAGATCCATAGGAAGCCATCCAAGACTAAGAAGATGGAAATCTGTGCAACTTGAGAGTCTACAAGATTGTCCAGGATCCCAGGCAGGTTCCCACATTGACAATAAACACCTTGGAACCACATGTTGCCTACGGACGACGTAGCAGATGTCTTTGCGAAGAGAATCAAAGCAGGAATGGAGAGTGGACCAAGAGAGCTGTCAAGGCAAGAGAAGCCTTCATCAGCTGAAGAGAAACGGTCGTGGCAAGGGGAAGGATCAGAAGGGAAAGTCTCAGATGAAGATGAAACTAGGAATTGCTGCCCATTACCCAGAGCGGAGGAGATAAAACTGGACAAAGGCAGAAAAAAGACAGAGCTGCCCAGTTATTACTCTTTCTTTTTTCTCTTCTTGAGAAACCTTTGAAGAAGGAGGGACAGAATCAAGATGGCTCATTAGCAAATTGGTACCAATTAGGAAACATATACTCTATATTCATAAATTTATACAAATTTATTTCATTAGCAAATTGAGTAAAGACGTCAGACATACCCTTGATGAATTAGAATCATGGAGCCTAAGAAAATTACATCCCTGGGAACCGATACAGTTGCTAGGTAAGATTGCTGAACCAGTCACTGATATTTGCAAGACTGTTTAGCAAAGGAAGGCTTTCAGAAGGACAAATACAGTCCTGATATTTTTTTAAAAGGAAAAGAAAGAATGGAAAGGATCTTAATTGGCTTTGAATATTGTGCTTATTATAATAAGATTAATTTCAATATTGTAAATCTGACACTTGCATTTCAGAAATAAAATTCTAAGGTACTATATAATGAGCAGTTTGCCTGGGAAAAGATCTGAGAGTATTAGTGAATTTGTAATGTCAAGAGAGGTAAAGCTTTTGGAATAAGGAGGTGATCATCCCTTGGTCAAATCCAAAGAATAGTCCGGTGTTCTTTTCTGAAGCCCACATTTTCAGAAGGATGTTGATGGGCAGGACAGTATCCAGATATGGTTAATTTTCATAATAAATAGCTTGTAACACATGATACCTTGAGATTGGCTGAACAAGTGGTTAAAGTGTTTATCCTGGCAAGATTGGAGCAGGAAGTAATAGAATAATTCTCTTTAAGTACATGAAAGGCCCAAAATATGCAAGAGAAATTAGATTTGTTTTGTTTGACCCCCAAAGGCAGACCTGAAATCAATGTATGCATTAAGCCTAAATTTGAGTTTGATCTAAAGAAAAATGCTGAAGGAATTAGAGCTATCCAAAAGTGGAATGACTGCCATTGTTGGTAGTGGAAGGTCTTGTTGGAGGTCTTTAAGCAGAGGTTGACAGTTAAGTGATAATCATCATACGTTATCAAGTACGTAGTTTGAATTAAGTGGTAACTGGGTTTCTTTTAATTCGGAAATTCTCTGATTCTCCCTTGACAATAACTGTTCATGATAATGAGCCTGTCAACAAAATATTTTGAGAAATTCATGAAGGGAAGCGATGGACACGTTCAGGGGTGAACCTGCCTTGACCAAGGGACCTTTCAGTCTGTGATTATATGTCATTGAAATAAAATCACATTGGCAGAGAACTGAGGTGGAGAAATTTAGGAGGTTAATTTAAATGGTCAAGTGACCAGTTTTTGATCTTCTATAATTCCTGAAAATGGAACATCACAAAGTTGTGTTGTTGGAATACTTGCAGGAGCGAGTTGTACAATTTGAGGGTTTCCTTCGAGAATACTCAGGAACCTCTGCTTAGTTCATCAGTGCTTTTTTGTATGAGGGAGAAGGTGCTTCTGTCTTTGTGTTGCATGTGAAAAGGCTGGTTCACGAGTTGGGACTCAGATGAGTGACTGTGGAGGAGATAAACGTATTGCTCCAAAGAGGCGCCATGTCATTATCAATGTTTGCCATCACATGGTAGTGGTGAAAAGCAATCGTTTACTTAAAATAGAAAAACAGTTTAATTGGCATTCAGGGGCTCTTCCCCATTTATTATCAGAAAATGCTAAATAGATGCCTCTTATGTCCTGGTAAGAGTAAGTTAGAGGGGACTGCAAAGCAATAACAAAACTAACCATACACAAATGGAACACATTTCAAGCAAACATTAGTGGGACAAAATCTGAGGGTTAGCCCTTGGTCTCCTACAGTCAGGAATAGGGCTCTCAAAGTGCTTTCAGTTCAGGGTGTGTGGCTCTAGGTCTGAGGGTGTCTGGCATTATGTGCCATGTCTGGCACACAATACCACTGACGCCTAGTGGTATAAGTGCAAATAGCACATAGGAAACTCCCTGAAGCTTGCAACAGTCTAATGGTGGGACTTGGTTCTTTTCCTGTATGTAGAAATAATAATAGTGATAATAAGAATAACTCCCATTTATGTAGCAATTAACTCTGTGCCAGGCACAATGCTAAGCCCTTGATGAGCAGTTTACAATTACTTCATGTGATTCCCACAACTGGGAGAGGGAGCTGCTATTATCATCCCCATTTTACAGTTAAGGCAATAAAGGAAAAATGATTTGTCCAGGGTCACCTGATCAGACAAAGACAAAACAGGATGTTGTTGAAAATATGTTAGTGTTAAGTGGGAATGGTAGCCCCTAATTTGATAGGTGGTGAATTCAGGAACATATATTCATGTTACAATTGTGGCTTCCTTCAGGAACTTCCAGGGGAGGCAAGATAATAGACTGGTCTCTGAAGTAAGAAAATCTGAGTTCAGATTCTGCCAGTAAAACACACTAGACAGTTAACTTCACTTTTCAATCCTCTGGGCAATATTCTGTCACTATAAACTTCAAGATAATTGCTGATCCTCTGATTGGTAGAAGTTTTCTCCCTGGGCATTGCCTAATCAGCTACCATCAAACAAAGCCAGGCTCAAACAACATGGAGCCTCATAACTTTGAGGCCTCAGATAATGAGTACTCAAATAATGAGGAACATATATTTATTTTTATGTATTCGTATACATATGCTTTATTCTACCAGAAGATTTTTCTGACTAAAGTAATAGAAATCATAAGACATTTAAATATATGACGGTGTACATACATACACATATGAAATTCATTGGTTCAGTCCTTGGCAATGAATTTGTCTACCTCTAATTTCATCTAGTAAATATGTTTGTGTGTGTGAATGTATGAGAAACCATCAATTTTATTTCCCCACACTTTGGATTAAGCACCACTACGAGCAAGACACTGTGGTAATGTCTTAACCAATATTTCCTTTGATCATCACAACAACTGTAGGATATGGGTATTACTCTTTTCATTTCACTGTGTCTTGCCCAGGACACACCAGTAAAGTGCCAGGGGCCAGGTTTGAACTTAGGTAGTCTTGACTCTAGCCCAGCAGCCACCTCATTGCCCTTATTTCATAGAAAAGTAGATTTAGCAGAAAAGAAGGAAAGATATCTTTTACAGAGGATACAAAAAGGAATAGTGATTTTTGTTGTTGTTTTCTCCCATTTTTCCCTGAAATGGATGGAGAGAAGTATTTCACTCCTATATTCATCAATAAATATGGGAAAATGAGAAAACAAAGGTATTTAATGAGGAAACCTCTTTAACTAAAGAGTCATACACTGGAGCACAAAGACTGCTTTATGTAAGTTAGGATGAAAAAATTATATGTTTTAATAAATATCCCTTCTTGGTTCTTACTGAGAATTTAAAACAGATTTTTAAATGAAAGCAACCTCCCCTCACGTCATTTTGGAAATTTTCTTAGGAAAGAAATGAGATCATTTCTGGTTATCTCTCCTGCCAGAAGTCTTGAACTCCCCCTCACAGAGTGAGCTGAGTTTAGCAACTGAATATGTATGCAAATAAGAGAAAAAAAACATGATATATTCTTTTCATTACTGCTTTTAAAAAGCCTAGGTGGGCCTACAGTGTGAGGGGAAGGGGATATTATGATCAAATATCTAATGGAAGAAGAACACATTAACCAAGGAAACTTTTGTCATTACTTCACAATCTCTTGTCTTGTCCTTGAACAGGGGTTAAGAATTTAAATCCATGGAAAGAAAATATGTACATACACATACCTGTAGCAGACTTACATTCTGGCGCATGTGTATGTTTATGTATGGATATAGATAGATACAGACCTAAATAGAGATTAGATATAGATACGGACATGAATATAGATACACATTTGAGATACAAGTTACATGTGAATAGGGATATAAAGATATGCACATGGATATAGATACACATACAGATATGATATAGACAGATACAAATAGAGATATGGATATAGATACAAACAAATACAGATATAGATGTGACATTGACATGAACATGAATATAGATATACATGAAGATAGGGATAGGTACAGATATAGATTGAATATATATATATATGGAAATAGGAATATATACAGATTAGACAGGGAAATAGATAGGGACTCAGATATAAATATGGATATGAGTATTGATACCTTGATATAGATATGTAGATACAGATAGAGATTAGCTGTTGATATGGACAAGAATGCAGATATAGATAAATATAGATAAAGATACAGATTGGACAGAGATATGGAAATAGACACATGGAGATTAGACAGAGATATATAGAGAGGGACATAGACATAGATATGGATATGAATATATGTGCATAGATATAGATATGAAGATAGAGATACAGATAGGGATATGGATATAGATGTTGATAGGTATATAAATAATCTAGGAATGGAAAGAGCTTGGTAATAGGGTAAATTCAGGAAAACTCATTAACACCAAAATCTTTCAGTGCCCATGTCCCAAGGGAAAACACCACAACTTCTCTCAATCTGTAGGTACTGCAGGTTATGAGTCTAGCCCTGTCTCAAGCCTCAGCTGCAGGGGAACATGGAAGGTTAATAACTTGCTCCTCTGCTCTCCACTAAAGGTCGCTCACCTTGCTGTCTGGCTCACCTTTGTTGATCACCTCAGATACACGGAGGGTTTGGAGCTTCTGTCTCCACTGCTCCCAACTTGGGTGGCGGGGTGTTCCTGGACAGAAGGAAGGTGGTACAACCATGTCTCAAGCCAGGGGCCTCAGGCATTGGGGACCTCTAGGAACTGAGTCAGTTCAGCTGCCTGGGTGTTATTCTCCTGGCCTCAGCAAGAGGGGAGGAGGATTCTCACAAGCCATAAAATCTTCAAATCCAGGAGGCCTCTGCTGGGATGGCAAACGCCATGTCACTGTCTTCCCCTGCTTCAACCTCCTCCTCCAAGAATCTCCAGCATCCTTGTAAAACTCCTTCTTGGTCATCACAGAGGTGGAGCACACAAAGGAGAGGATCATGACTGGGGGCCAGGGGTGAGGGACACAGGCTTTTTCCCTCTCCCCATTAACTCCCCCTCCCCCAAACTAGGCTTTAAGTGCAGAGGGCAGCTTTTGATATTGGGGTTGACCAACTGGGTCCTCATTGGTCAGGAGGAAGTGACTAAACAGCAAACTTCGTACAGCAATCTAAGGCAAAACTTATGGGGGCCACACAGAAATGGCTGTCTGTACAGGATCCAGGTTTGGACAATGGTCTCTGACCCCTGTGCTGTTCACAGTCAACTCATCAACACAGAAGGAAAGCTGTGGAGCTGGAATCGAAATGAGAAGGGGCAGATGGGACAGGGTGATACCAAGAGAGTGGAAGCCCCACATTCATGGAAGTGCTCAGCAAGGAAGTGATGGAGTCCACTGACTGTGGTAGCAAACACACTCTGGCTTTGACAGAAGCTGACTTCATATTTGCATTTGGAGAGAACAAGATGGGGCAACTTGGCCTTGGCAACCAAAACAATGCCATTCTCAGGCCTGCCCAGATAAAGTACAATGGCCAGCCAAATACCAAAGTGACTTGTGAGGCTGAATTCAGCATGATAACAGACTGGAAAGGAAACTTCTACTCCTTTGGGTGCCCTGAATATGGTCAGCTGGGACACAATTCTGAAGGGAAATTCATTGCTACAGGCTGTCCAGGCTCCTCCAGGCAGTGGACATTGTCCGTGTGCTTTGGAACACAAACAAGACAGGTGAGAAGAGATTACTCAGTGAAACGTTGCCCGATGCTCTTATTTGTTGGTCTTCCCAAGGTTGCATTTTATAAGCAAATTCAACGTTGACTACGTTTTTACTGTATGATCTCCAAAGATTTATTGACTCCCTTTCTCTCTTTTCTCCCTTCTCCCAACCCAAATGTTCAACTAAAATATTGCTTCTTAGTTGACGACTTAGCATTCCTAAAAAAAGAAAAACAAAAAGAAAAACAAAAAAAAACTTTCTTCCAAGAGCATCTTTGAAAAAATCCCCACTTCCAAGAATGTCACTGGAAAAAAAGAATCCCTCTTCCAAACGCATCCTCCTGTTCCACATGGAAAAAGACTCTAAAGACGCTCTTTGCAACTAAATACACCTACTCATGCAAGTTTTGCTTTCATATTGACTCCAACAGTGACACTGTCTAGGGGTAGCTATTGTGCTAACAGCCTAACAACTGAATTTTTATCTAGTTTCCTACATACTAAGTTTTGTCTAGAACAGGCATTTAATCATAGAAACAACACGAGCCTTTTCTAAAGCTTTAAAACAAAGAATTGATCTACAGCTAAATACATGGCCACCAATATCCTGTGATGTTGAAGGGATGCTGAAAGAAACCTGAACTCACAATCATGCTCCTCTTTGCCACCTGAACGATTTCAGCCTTTTATTTTTCCCGAGTCACAGAATCAATATTGGAAGGAAAACCCCAAGATCCTCTGAAATAATTCATATAAGTCATCAACACCGAGACTCTTCAACAATACTCCCAATGGACTAGAAGAGCAGGGAAAGGGAGTCTCTGAGGTTTCCTCCTTCCACGGTGCTTATACAGAACCCACTCCTCAATTGCTCCCCAGAGGTGCCCTTACCTACCTGTCCACCTCCACCTCCACTAAACAATGCTTTGTCCCTCCTCCCTTTGATGCAGCACAAACAGCTCAGTCACCCCCAGCTCCTGGCCCCTGGCCTCAGCTGCCATTGCTGCCGCTACCACTTCCCCAACTACATCCCCAGCCACTGCACAGCCTCCACTGCTGCCATGAACACGTCAGCCCCCTCTCAGGTGCAGCAGAACTACCACCAGGACTTGGAAGCTGACATCAACTGCTAGATCAAACGGGAACTCTACGCCTCCTATGTCTAACTCTCCATGTATTACTACTTTGACCAAAATGATGTAGCATTGAAGAACTTTGTGAAGTACTTCCTCTACCAGTCTCAGGAGGAAAGCCAGCACACTGAGAAGCTGATAAAACTCCAGAACCAGCTTGGCAGCCCCATCTTCCTGCAACACATCAAGAAGTCACACCAAGGTGACTGAAAGAGTGGGCTGAATGCAGTGGAATGTGCTTTGCACTTGGAAAAAAATGTTAATCAGTCATTACTGGAATTGCACAAGCTGACAAATGACAAGAATGACCCCATTTATGTGATTTCATCGAAACCCACTATGGGAGGAACAGGTAAAGTCCATCAAACAACTGGGTGATCATGTAGCCAACCTGGGCAAAATGGGGGCCCCAGATTCTAGCACGGAGGAATATCTTTTTGACAAGCACACCCCTGGGGACAGTGACAATGAAAGCTAAGTTAACCTGGCTTCCCACACACCTGGGAAATGTGGGCATTACTCTTACTGTCTTTCAGTGCACGCATATTTTGGTTATCTGGCCGTACTTTCTACCAAAAAACTACCACCATATACATCTCAATAAAGTGACTAGGTAATAATAAAAAAAAGAAAAAGAAAAACAAACAAAAAAAAAGAAAAACAACCCTAATATCCCCAATCAATGCTTGTCTCAGACATTTCAATATCAACAAAATGATGAAGATCACCCAGGATGACCTGAGGAATCCCATTGCATTTTGGACAGCACTCATTATTAGAAAGTCTTCTCTTTGCATGGAGCTGAAAGCTCTACAATTTATTCCCTAAGGTAAGTGGATTTTGATTCTGAAGACCCTGTTCATATTGCAATCATGTCTGGGAAGGGGTTAATACATGAACACTTGGAGCTTAGTTGAGTATCTCTGGTTTCTGGTTGTCCCTTAGGGGAATAGGGAAGACTGTGAATGGGACATAGACCTGGCAAATTTTCATATGATAAGGCTATGTTAAAGCAGGGAGTAGGGTATTTATCAGTAGACAGAGTGTTGAGCCTGGGATCAGAAGACCTGAGTACAAATTCAGCCTCGGTCCCTACCAGCTCTATCACCCTGGGCAATTCACTTAACCTCCATTTTCCTTAATTCACTGGGGTTTGGAAATGGCAAACCACTCCATTATTTTTGCCAAGAAAATTCCATGGACTGTATGGTCCACATGCCCATAGTCAGATACAAGTGAACAATACCCAGAAGAGTTATAGAAGATAACACAAAGAGCTGAGAAATGTGGGCCTGGGCCATCTTACCCTTACTAGCTGGGTGACCTTTCTGGGCCTTGAATCTCTAATATTGAAAATTGACAGGTTGAATAAGAGATCTTACGAACTCTTACACATTTTACAACTCTAAAATTTCTTAAAATTCTTAGCTGAGCAATTAAATACTACAGTTCTGGTACGGAAGTCTCTTGGTTTTAAGTAGATCTAACAATGCAGGTGTCCTGTTTTCTCTTTAGTAGAATATTTCCCTTCCCACCTGTGTCTGCAAATTCCCTTGATTCCCTTACCTAAGCTCCCTAGCAGAGGACAGCATCGTCAGGGCATTAGAAATCCTATGCTTTCACCTGCTGAACTCACAATAGTTTGTCCTTGGTGATAAGACAGGTGTCATGTCTAAAGAATTTCTTTTCTTTTCAGCCTCAAAAGAGCCAGGGAACAAGTCATTATCAGGTCTGAATCTCTACTGAATATATGAAAATCTTTTCTCTGAAGATTTTTCCACATTTTATGTCTGTTGAGGTATTATCAGTACATTGTGTCAGAGTGAAATATTTCCAGGTTCCTGCAATGGTTTATTATTGAAATGAAAATTACTAGAAGACAGAAGAGACCTTGGGTGAGAGAATAGATTACACTTGAAAGAATTACACATCATGTTGTGGTGGAATGGACTTTAGGGGTTATGTAAGTCAACACTTATTTGAAAAATGAAGAAATTTTCTCCAAAAAAACCATAAATTTTAATATTTGCAAACGTTTTCCTTCTAACAATCATGTTGAGCTGCTAATGACATTGTCTTCATGCTACAGATGAGAAAATTAAACCTGGGTTTTTGAGCCCAAATCCAAGTTCTGCAAACCAGTTACTAAGGAAGGATGACTCCAAACCTCAAAGTGGAGAAATACCTTTCTGAATGTCATATGGTACTTTAATAGCTGGGATCTAGAATTCAAGGACAAGCTTCTGATATGCAATCAAGTGTTGTCTCCACTGACCTACACAGACTTCCACTGACAAAGGCTTCCTGGCTGCATTTAGTTTGCGTAAATAATATTTGTTTAATTGAACTGAATTGAACTGAGTTAAGCAAATATTTTTCATCATGTCTTCCTTCATTCAACAGGCAGCTGACTCATTTCTATTCTGTGGATGAAAGCTATGCTTGCATTTGTTCTGATCAGTATGTTGATGGATAACATTTGTAGATCTGAACAAGGCCTTTGACACTGTTACTGGTGAGGGATTAAGGAAAGTTAAGTCAAAATTTTATTGCCCAAAGAAGTTCATCAATATTGTATGTCTATTTTATGATGGCATGTTTGCCCTGATTCTGGACAATGGACAAAGCTCTCATGACTTCCTAGTCACCAGTTGAGTGAAACAGGGCTGTCTGCTTCTTCCCATGCTTATTAGCATGATGTTTTCAGCCATGCTGACTAATGCTTTCAATGAGGATTAGCACGACCTCAAGGTCTACTACCATACTGATGGCAAATTCTTCAATTTGAAAAGATTAAAAGCCAAGACCACAGTGGAGGGAGTTCTGTTTTCAGATGATTGTGCACTCAGTGTAGCCTCTGAAGCTGAGATGCAACAAAGCATGGATCAATTCTCTGTTGCTTGTGCTAATTTTAGCAATATCAAAGAAACACAGGTGTTCCATCAGGCACCACCACACTATCTGTACATGAAACCATCAGTTACAACAAATGGAGGAGCTTTGAAAGCTGTGAATAAGTTCGCTTCTTTTGGTAGTGTACTTTCCAAGGATGAACACATTGACAATGAGGTTGATGCACACATTTCTAGAGTTTGCTCAGTGTTTGTGAGGCTCTGAAGAAAAGTTTGGAAGAGAAGAGGTATCAGACTGACTGCCACACTGAAAGTCTACAGAGCCATTGTGATGACCTCATTGTTGTGTGCTTCTGAAACAAGGAAAGTCTACCAGTGCCATGCCAAGAAACTGAATCACTTCCATTGGAATTATCTTAGGAAGATTCTGAGGATCACCTGGCAGGATAAGGTAGGAGATACTGGAGTCCTTGCTAGAACTGAATTACCAAGTATTCACACTATGCTTGAGAGGGTGCAACTCTGATGGGGAGGCCAAGATGTTTGAATGCAAAATGTTAGCTTGCCAAAATGATTGTTATATGGAGAATTCACATGGGGCAGGAGATCACATGGTGGTCACAGGGAATGATATCAGGACACTCTCAAAAACTATGGATTTATCTGTGCAACATTGGAGACACTGGCACAGGACTGCTCAGCATGGTAGGCCCACATCAGAAAGGGTGCCGTGCGCTTTGAGCAAAGCAGGATTGAGACATCACAAAGCAAATGCAGGAAGCAAAAATTTGGAATATTCACCTCAAATATTCACATGGACTCTCTAAGTCCCACCTGTAGCAGAGCATTGTCAGTTCATATTGGTGTAATCAGCCACAGTCAGACACACTAAAATTCCACTTCATCTTGGAAATTGCATCCAAAAAAAACAAAACAAAACAAAAAACCAAACAAAGTCATAAAAACAAAAAAAAATGGAAAAAACCTTCTTCCAAGAGCATCCTTTTAAAATTCCCCGCTTTGAAGGATGTCACTATAAAAGAAGAATCCCTCTTCTAAAGGCATCCTCCTGCTCCACATGGAAAAAGATTCTAGAGAGGCTCTTTGCAGCTAAATACACCTACTCATGCAAGTTTTCCTTTCATATTGACTCCAACAGTGACATTTTCCAGGGCTAGCTATTGTGCTAACAGCCTAACAACTGAATTTTATCTAGTTTCCAAAGTACTAAGCTTTTTCTAGAACAGGCATTTAATCATAGAAACAACACTGGCCTTTTCTAAACCTTTAAAACCAGGAATTGACCTACAGCTAAATACATGGCCACCAATATCCTGTGATATTAAAGGGATGCTGAAGGAACCCTGAACTCACAATCCATGCTCCTCTTGGCCAGCTAAACAGTTTCAAACTTTTATTTTTCCAGAGTTACAGAATCAATATTGGAAATAAAAACCCAAAGTTCCTCCCAAATAATTCATATAACTCATCAACACAGAGAATCTTCAACAGTACTCCCAATTGACCAGAAGAGCAGGGAAAGGGAGTCTCTGAGCTTTCCTCCTTCCACAGTGCTTATACAGAACCCACTCCTCGATTGCTCCCCAGAGGTGCCCTTACCTACCTGTTCACCTACACCTCCAATAACCAACACTTCGTCCCTCCTCCCTTTGTTGCAGCAGAAGCAGCTCACTGGCCCCCAGCTCCTGGCCCCTGGCTTCAGCTGCCATTGCTGCCTCTACAACTTCCCCAACTTCAGCCCCAGCCACTGCACAGCCTCCAATGCTGCCATGACAACAATCAGCCTCCTCTCAGGTGCAGCAGAACTACCACCAGGACTTGGAAGCTGACATCACCAGCTAGATCAAACGGGAACTCTACGCCTCCTATGTCTAACTCTCCATGTCTTCTTACTTACACCAAGATGATGTAGCATTGAAGAACTTTGTGAAGTACTTCCTCTACCAGTCTCAGGAGGAAAGGGAGCAGGCTGAGAAGCTGATAAAACTCCAGAACCAGCTTGGCAGCCCATCTTCCTGCAACACATCAAGAAGTCACACCAAGGAGACTGAAAGAGTAGGCTGAATGCAGTGAAATGTGCTCTGTACTTGGAAAAAAATGTCAGTCAGTCATTACTGGAATTGCACAAGCTGACAAATGACAAGAATGACCCCATTTATGTGATTTCATCGAAACCCACTATGGGAGGAACAGGTAAAGTCCATCACACAGCTGGTGATCATGTAGCCAACCTGGGCAAAATGGGGGCCCCAGATTCTAGCACAGAGGAATATCTTTTTGACAAGCACATCCTTGGGGACAGTGACAATGAGAGCTCAGCCAACCTGGCTTCCCCCACATCTGGGAAATATGTGCATGACCCTTCCTATATTTCAGTGCACGTATATTTGGTCATCTAGCCATAAGTTGTACCAAAAAATTACCACATTTACATCTCAATGAAGTGACTAGTTACTCATGAAAAAACAAAAAACAACAAAAAAAAAAAACGAATATCAAGCCAATATCCCTAATCGATGCTTATCTGAAACCTTTAAAGATCACCACAATGATGATCACCCAGGATGACCTGAGGAATCTCATTGCATTTTGGACAGCCCTCATTATTAGAAAGTCTTCTGTTTGCATGGAGCTGAAAACTCTACAATTTATTCCCTAAGGTAAGTGGATTTTCTTTCTGAAGACCCTGTTCTTATGCAGTCATGTCTGGGAAGGGGTGAATACATGAACACTAGGAGCTTAGTTGATTTTCTCTAGTTTCTGGTTGTCCCTTAGGGGAATAGGGAAGTCTGTGAATGGGGTATAGACCTGGTCAATTTTCCTGTGATAAGGCTGTATCAAATCAGGGAGTAGGGCATCTATCAGTACATAGAGAGTTGAGTCTGGGATCAGAAGACCTGAGTACAAATTCAACCTTCAGAGCCTACCAGCTCTACCACCCTGGGCAATTCACTTAACCTCCATTTTCCTTAATCCACTGGGGTTTGGAAATGGCAAACCACTCCATTATTTTTGCTAAGAAAACCCCATGGACTGTATGGTCCACATGGCCACAGTTAGAAACAAGTGAACAATAGCAAGAAGAGGTAGAGCAGAGAACACAAGGAGCTGAGAAAGTGTGTGCCCGGGCTCAAGTCTGAGATCTTACACTTACCCTCTAGGTGACCTTTCTGGGCCTTGAGTCTTTATTATTCAAAACTGACAGGTTCAATAAGAGATCTTAAGGACTCTTTCACATTTTACAAGTCTAAAATTTCTTACACTTCTTAACTGAGCAATTAAATACTACAGTTCTGGTACAGAAGTCTCTTGGTTTTAAGTAGATCTAACAATGGTAGGTGTCCTGTTTTCTCTTTAGTAGAATATTTCCCATGCCACCTATGTCTGTAGATTCCCTTGATGCCCTTACTTAAGCTACCGAGGAGAGGACCGCATTGTCAGGGCATTAGGAATACTATGCTTTCACCTGCTGAACTCACAATAGTTTGTGCTTGGTGAAAAGACAGGTATCATGTCTAAAGAATTTCTTTCCTTTTAAGCCTCAAAAGAACCAAGGGACATGTCATTATCTGGTCTGAATCTCTGCTGAATATATAAAAATCTTGTCTCTGAAGATTTATCCACATTTTATGTCTATTGAGATATTGTCAGTACGTTGTGTCAGAGTGAAATATTTCCAGGTTCCTGCAGTGGTCAATTATGAAAATAAAAATTACTAGAAGCCAGAAGAGACCTTGGGTGAGAGAACAGATTACACTTGAAAGAAATTTAACACCATAGTGTGGTGGTATGGACCTTAAGGGTTATCTCAGTCAACTCTTATTTGAAAAATGAAGAAATTTTCTACAAAAAAAACGTAAATTTTAATATTTGCAAACTTTGTCCTCCTAACAATCATGTTGAGCTTCCAATGTCATTGTCTTCATGCTGCAGAAGATGAGAAAATTAAACCTGGGTATTTGAGCCCAAATCTAAGTTCTGCAAACCAGCTCCTAGGGAAGAATGACTCCAACCCTCAAAGTGGAGAAATGTCTTTCTGAATGTCACATGGTACTTTAACAGCTGGGATCCAGAATTCAAGGACAGGCTTCTGCTATGCAATCAAGTGTTCTCTCCACTGACCTACACAGACTTCCATTGACAAAGGCATCCTGGCTGCATTGAGTCTTCATAATTGATATTTGTTTAATTGAACTGAATTGAACTGAGTTGAGCAAATACTCTTCATCATGTCTTATTTCATTCAACAGGCAGCTGATTCATTTCTATTCTGTGGATGAAAATTATGCTTCCATTTGTTCTGATGAGTATGTTGATGGATACCATTTGTAGATATGACCAAGGCCATTGACACTGTTACTGGTGAGGGATTAAGGAAAGTTATGTCAAAATTTGATTGCCCAAAGAAGTTCATTGATATTTTATATCAATTTCACCATGGCATGTTTTCCTTGGTTCTGGACAATGGGCAAGCTCTCATGATTTCCCACTCACCGGTGGAGTGAAACTGGGCTGTATACTTGTTCCCATGCTTATTATCATGATGTTTTCAACCATGGTGACTAATGTTTGCAATGAGGATGAGCATAACCTCAAGGTCTACTACTGTACTGATGGCAAGTTCTTCAATTTGAAAAGGCTACAAGCCAAGAACAAAGTGGAGGGAGTGTTGGAGCATAATTTTCAGTTTGCAGATGATTGTGTACTCAATGCAGCCTCTGAAGGTGAGATGCAACAAAACACGGATCAATTCTCTGTTGCTTGTGCTAATTTTGGCCTAATAAGTAAAACCAAAAAATACAGGTGCTCCATCAGCCACCTCCACACTATCTGTAAGTGAAACCATCGGTTACAACAATTGGAGAAGTTTTGAAAGCTATGAATAAGTTCACTTATCTTGGTAGTGTACTTTCCAGGGATGAACACATTGACAATGAGGTGGATGCACACATTGACAAAGCTAGCTCAGTGTTTGGAAGGCTCTGAAGAAAAGTTTGGGAGAGAAGAGGTATCATACTGACTACCAAACTGAAACTCTACAAAGGCATTGTGATGACATCATTGTTGTGTCCTTGTGAAGCAAGGAAAGTCTACCAGTGCCATGCCAAGAAACTGAATCGCTTCCATTGGAACTAACTTAGGAAGATTCTGAGGATCAGATGGGAGGATAGGTTAGGAGACACTGAAGTCCTTGCTAGAACTGAATTACCAAGTATTCAAACTATGCTTGAGAAGGTGCAACTCTGATGGGTTGGCCAAGATGTTTGAATGCAAAATGTTGACTTGCCAAAAAGACTATTTTATGGAGAATTTGCAAGGGGCAGGAGATTGCATGGTGGCCTGAAGGAATGATACCAGGACACTCTGAAAACTGTGGATTTATCTATGCAACGTTGGAGACACTGGCACAGGACCGCTCAGCATGGCAGACCCACATCAGAAAGGGTGCTGTGTGATTTGAGCAAAGCAGGATTGAGACAGCACAAAGCAAACGCAGAATATGGAAATTTGGAATATTCACCCCAAATATTCACATTGACTCTTTTTGTCCCACCTGTGGCAGAGCATTGTGAGCTCATATTGGTGTAATCAGCCACAGTCAGACACACTGAAATTCCACTTTATCTTGGAAATTCCATCCAAAAAAAACCAAAAGACAAAAAAAACCAAACAAACAAACATAAGTCATACAAACAAACAAACAAATACAAACTTTCTTCCAAGAGCATACTTGTAAATGTCCCCACTTCCAAGAACATCACTGAAAAAAAAGAATCCCTCTTTCAAAGGCATCCTCCTGCTCCACATGGAAACAGATTCTAGAGAGGCTCTTTGCAACTAAATACACCTACTCATGTAAGTTTTGCTTTCATATGGACTCCAACAATGACATTTTCCAGGGCTAGCTATTGTTCTAACATCCTAACATGAATTTTTATCTAGTTTCCCAAGTACTAAGTTTTATCTAGAAAAGGCATTTAATCATGGAAACAACATTAGTCTTTTCTAAAGGTTTAAAACCCAGAACTGACTTACACCTAAATACATGGCTGCCAATATCCTGTGATGTTGAAGGGATGCTGAAAGAACCCTGAACTCACAATCATGCTCCTGTTGGACCACTAAACGATTTCATCCTTTTGTTTTTCCAGCATCACAGAATCAATATTGGAAGGAAAACCCAAAGTTCCTCTGAAAGAATTCATGTAACTCATGAACAATACTCCCAATCGGGCAAAAGAGCAGGGAAAGGGAGTGGCTGAGGTTTCCTACTTCAACAGGGCTTATACAGAACCCGCTACTTGATTTCTGCCCAGAGCCACCCTTACGCACCTGTCCACCTCCACCTCCACTAACCAACACCTCGTCCCTCCTCCCTTTGACACAGCAGAAGTAGCTCAGCCTCCCTGGCCTCTGGCCTCCACTGACTTTGCTGCCTACACCACCTCTCCAACTTCAGCCCCAGGCACTACACAGCCTCCACTGCTGCCATGACCCCATCAGCCCCTTCTCAGGTGCAGCAGAAATAGCACCAGGACTTAGAGGCCACCATCAACCACTAGATCAAACAGGAGCTCTATGCCTCCTATGGCTAACTGTCCATGTTTTGCTACTTTGACCAGGATGATGTAGTGTTGAAGAACTTTGCCAAGTACTTCCTCTACCAGTCCCAGGAGGAGAAGGAGTATGCTGAGAAGCTCATGAAACTCCAGATCCAGCGTGGCACCCCAACTTCCTGCAAGACATCAAGAAGCCGAACCAAGACTGAGAGACTGGGTTGAATGCAGTGTAGTGTGCTCTGCACTTGGAAGTAAATGTCAATCAGTCATTAACTGGAATTGCACAAGCTGACAACTGACAAGAATGACCCCCATTTATGTGATTTCATTGAAACCACTACTTAGATGAACAGGTAAAGTCCATCAAACAACTGGGTGATCACGTGGCCAACCTGGGCAAAATGAGGGCCCCAGATTCTGGCATAGAGGAATATCTTTTTGACAAGCACACCTTCGGGGACAGTGACATTAGAGCTAAGCCAACCTGGCTTCCCCCACACCTGGGAACTGTGGGCATAACTCTTACTGTATTTCAGGGCACGTATATTTTGGTTATGTGGCCACAATTTGTACCAAAAACCTACCGCCATTTACATCTCAATAAAGTGACTAGTTACTCATACAAAAACAAAAAAAAAAAAATGAAAAACAAGCCTAATATCCCCAATCAATTCTTATCTCAAACCTTTAAAGATCACCACAATGATGAAGATCACCCAGGATGACCTGAGGAATCTCATTGCATTTTGGACAGCCCTCATTACTAGAAAGTCTTCTCTTTGCTTGGAGCTGAAAACTCTGCAATTTATTCTCTAAGGTAAGTGGATTTTGTTTCTGGAAGACCCTATTCATATGCAATCATGTCTGGGAAAGGGGTGAATACAAATGGTGGAGCTTATTTGAGTTTCTATGGTTTCTGGTTGTCCCTTACAGGAATAGGGAAGGCAGTAAATGGGACATAGTCCTGGTAAATTTTCATATCATAAGGCTATGTTAAAGGAGGGAGTAGAGGATTTATCAGTAGACAGAGTGTTGACCTGAGATCAGAAGACCTGAGTACAAATTCAGCCTCAAACCCTACCAGCTCTATCACCCTGGGCAATTAACTTAACCTCCATTTGCCCTGATCCACTGGGGTTTGGAAATGGCAAACCACTCCATTATATTTGCCAAGAAAACCCCATGGATTGTATGGTCCACATGGCCACAGTCAGACACAAGTTAACAATACCAAGAAGAGGTATAGCAGAAAACACAAAGAGCTGAGAATGAGTGGGCCTGGGCTTAAGTCTGGGATCTTACACTTACCTTCTAGGTGACCTTTCTGGGCCTTGAGTCTTTAATATTCAAAATTGGCAGAATGAATAAGAGATTTTAAGACTTCTTCACATTTTATGGGTCTAAAATTTCTTACAGTTCTTAACTGAGAAATTAAATACTCCAGTCCTCTTATGGAATTCTCTTGATTTTAAGTAGATCTAACAATGGTAGGTGTCCGATTTTCTCTTTAGTAGAATATTTCCCATGCCACCTGTGTCTGCAGATTCCATTGCTTCCCTTACTTTAGCTCCCTAGCAGAGGAGAGCATTGTCAGGGCATTAGAAATTCTATGCTTTCATCTGCTGAACTCACTATAGTTTGTCCTTGGTCGTAAGACAGGTGTCATGTCTTAAGAATTTGTTTTCTTTTCAGTCTCAGAAGAGCCAGAGGACATGTCATTATGAGCTCTGAATCTCTGCTGAATACATGAAGATCTTGTCTCTGAAGATTAATCCACATTTTATTTCTATTTAGGCATAATCGGTACATTGTGTCAGAGTGAAGTATTTCCAGGTTCCTGCAATGGTTTACTATGAAAATAAACATTACTAGAAGCTAGAAGAGACCTTGGGTGAGAGAAGAGATTACACTTGAAAGAAATTTAACACCATAGTGTGGTGGAATGGACCTTAGGGGTTATCCAAGTCAAATTGAAATTATTTGAAAAATGCAGAAATTTTCTCCAAAAAACCATAAGTTTTAATATTTGCAATTTTTTCCTCCCAACAATCATGTTGAGCTGCTAATGTCATTATCTTTCATGCTACAGATAAGAAAATTAAAGCTTGGTATGTGAATCCAAATCCAAGTTCTGCAAACTGGCTCCTAGGGAAGGATGACTCCAATCCTCAAAGTGGAGAAATGTCTTTCTGAATGTCACATGGTGCTTTAATAGCAGGGATCCAGAATTCAAGAACAAGCTTCTGACATGCAATCAAGTGTTCTCTCCATTGACCTACACAATCTTTCATTGACAAAGGCTTCCTGGCTTCATTTAGTTTGCATAGTTAATATTTGTTTAATTGAATTGAATTTAACTGAGTTCAGCAAATATTCTTCATCATGTCTTGCTTCATTCAACAGGTACCTGATGCATTTCTATTCTGTGGATGAAAACTATGCTTGCATTTGTTATGATGAGTATGTTGATGGATACCATATGTAAATCTGAACAAGGCCTTTGACACTGTTACTGGTGAGGCTTATGGAAAGTTAAGTCAAAATTTGATTGCCCAAAGAAGTTCATCAATATTTTATGTCAATTTTGCGATGACATGTTTGCCCTGGTTCTGGACAATGGACAAAGCTCTCGTGCTTTTCCAGTCACTACTGGAGTGGAACAGGGCTGTGTGCTTGTGTCAATGATTATTAACAGGCTGTTGTCAGCCATGTTGACTAATGCTTTCAATGAGGATGAGCATGGCATCAAGGTCAACTACCATACTGATGACAAGCTCTTCAATTTGAAAAGGCTGCAAGACAAGACCAATGTGGAGGGAGTGTTGATGCATGATTTTCTGTTTTCAGATGATTGTGCACTCAATGCAGCCTTTGAAGCTGAGATGCAAAAAAGCATGGATCAATTCTCTGTTGCCTGTGCTAATTTTGGCCTAATAATTAATACCAAGGAAACACAGGTGCTCCATCAACCACCACCACACTATCTGTACATGGAACCATATGTTACAACAAGTGGAGAAGTTTTGAAAGCTGTGAATAAATTCACTTATCTTGGTAGGGTACTTTCAGGGATGAACACATTGACAATGAGGTTGATGCACACATTGACAGAGCTCGCTCAGTGTTTGGAAGGCTCTGAAGAAAAATTTGGGAGAGAAGAGGTATCAGACAGACTGCCAAACTGAAAGTCTACAGAGCTATTGTGCTGACCTCATTGTTGTGTGCTTGTGAAACATCGACAGTCTACCAATACCATGCCAAGTAATTGAATCACTCCCATTGTGACTGTCTTAGGAAGATTCTGAGGATCACCTGGCAGGATAAGGTAGCAGACATTGAAGTCCTCCCTAGAGCTGAGCTGCCAAACATTCAAACTATGCTTCAGAGGGTGCAACTGTGAAGAGCTGGCCAAGATATTTGAAGGCAAAATGTTGGCTTGCCACAAACACTATTTTATGGAGAATTCTCATGGGTCAGGAGATCACATGGTGGCCGGAAGAAACGATACTAGGACACTCTCAAGAACTTTGGATTTGACTGTGTAACACTGGAGACACTGGCAGAGGACCACTCAGCATGGCATGCCCACTTCAGAAAGGGTCCTGAGCACTTGGAGCAAAGCAGGCTAGAGACAGCACAAAGCAAACACAGAATTCGAAAATTTGGCATATTTACCCCAAATGTTCACATGGACTCTCTGTGCCCCACCTGTGGTAGAGCATTCTGAGCTCATATTGGTGTGATCAGCCACAGTCAGAGACACTGAAATTACACTTTATCTTGAAAATTCCATCCAGAAACAAAACCAAAACCAAAACAAAACAACAAAAAAAAAACCCAAAACAAAGAAACATGAACAAAGAAAGAAACAAAAACCTTTCAAGAGATACTTGTAAAAATCCCCACTTCCAAGAATGTCACTCCAAGACAAGTATCTCTCCTCCAAAAGCATCCTCCTGCTCCACACGGAAGCAAATTCCAGAGAAGCTCTTTGCAGCTAAATACACCTACTCATGCAAGTTTTCCTTTTGTATGAACTCAATAAGGACATTGTCCAGGGCTAGCTATTGTGCTAACAACCTAACAACTGAATTTTTATCTAGTTTCCTAAGTACTAAGTTTTGTCTAGAACAGGCATTTAATCATAGAAACAACACTGTCCTTTTCTAAAGCTTTAAATCCAAGAATTGACCTACAGCTAAACACATGGTCGCCAATATCCTGTGATGTTGAAGGGATGCTGAAAAAACCCTGAACTCACACTCCATGCTCCTCTTGGCCAGCTAAACGATTTCAACCTTTTATTTTTCTAGAGTTGCAGAATCAATATTGGGAGGAAAACCCCAAGTTCCTCTGAAATAATACATGTAACTCATCAACAAAGAGACTCTTCAACAATCCTCCCAATGGACCAGAAGAGCAGGGAGAGGGAGTCCCTGAGGTTTCCTCCTTCCCCAGTGCTTATACAGAACTCGCTTCTGGATTTCTGCCCCGAGCTGCCCTTAGCCATCTGTCCACCTACACCCCCACTAGCCAACACTTCATTCCCTCCTCCCTTTGATGCAGCAGAAGCAGCTCAGCCAACCCCAGCCCCTGGTCCCTGGACTCCGCTGCCTTTGCTGCCTGTGCCACCTCCCCAACTTCAGCACCAGCCACTACACAGCCTCCACCACTGCCATGACCACATCAGCCCCCTCTCAGGTGCAGCAGAACTACCACCAGGACTCAGAGGCTGCCATGAACCGCTAGACCAAACGGAAACTCTACGCCTCCAATGTTTAACTGTCCATGTCTTACTACTTTGACCAAGATGATGTAGCATTGAAGAACTTTGCCAAGTACTTCCTCTACCAGTCCCAGGAGGGGAGGGAGCACACTGAGAAGCTGATGAAACTCCAGAATCAGCTTGGCAGCCCCATCTTTGTGCACGACATCAAGAAGTCACACCGAGATGAATGGGAGAGTGGGCTGAATGCAGTGGAGTGTGCTCTGTACTTGGAAAAAATGTAAATCAGTCATTACTGGAACTGCTCAAGCTGACAGCCAACAAGAATGACCCCCATTTATGTGATTTCATTGAAACCCACTACTTAGATGAACAGGTAAAGTTCATCACACAACTGGGTGATCATGTAGCCAACCTTGGCAAAATGGGGCCCCCAGATTCTGACATGGAGAAATATCTTTTTGACAAGCATACGCATGGGGACAGTGACAACGAGAGCTAAGTGACACCTGGCTTCCCCCACACCTGGGAACTGTGGGCATGACTCTTACTGTCTTTCAGTGCACATATATTTTTGTTCTCTGACCATAATTTGCATCAAAATACTACCACCATTTACATCTTAATAAAGTGACTAGTTACTAATAGAAAAAAAAAAACAAACAACAATTCAATATACAAAATCAATGCTTCTCTCAAGCGTTTGAAGACCACCACAAAGATGAAGATCACCCAGGATGACATGTGGAATCTTATTTCATTTTGGACAGCCCTCATTATTAGAAAGTCTTCTCTTTGCATGGAGCTTAAAACTGTACAATTTATTCCATAAGGTAAGTGGATTTTCTTTCTGAGACCCTGTTCATATGCAATCATGTCTGGGGAAGGGGTGAATACATGAATACTTGGAGATTAGTTGAGTTTCTCTGGTTTCTGGTTGTCCCTTAGGGGAATAGGGAAGGCTGTGAGTGGGACATAGACCTGGTAAATTTTCATATGATAAGGCTATGTTAAACCAGGGGGTAGGGAATCTATCTGTAGATAGAGTGTTGAGCCTGGGCTCAGAAGACCTGAGTACAAAATCAGCCTCGGACCCTACCAGCTCTATCACCCTAGGGAATTCACTTAACCTCCATTTGCCTTAATTCACTGGGGTTTGGAAATGGCAAACCACTCCATTATTTTTGCCAAGAAAATCTCATGGACTATATGGTCCACATTCCCACTGTCAGACCCAAGTGAACAATACCAAGAAGAGGTATAGCAGAGAACACAAAGAGCTGAGAAGGAGTGGGCCTGGGCTCAAGTCTGGGATCTTACACTTACTAGCTGTATGACCTTTCTGAGCCTTAAGTCTTTAATATTCAAAACTGGCAGGCTGAATAAGAGATCTTAAGGACTCTTTCACATTTTACAAGTCTAAAATTTCTTACAATTCTTAAATGAGCAATTAAATGCTACAGTTCTACTACGGAATTCCCTTGGTATTAAGTAGATCTAACAATGGTAGGTGTCCTGTTTTCTCTTTAGTAGAATATTTCCTATGCCACCTGTGTCTATAGATTCCCTTGATTTCCTTACTTAAGCTCCCAGGCAGAGAAGAGCATTGACATGGCTTGAGGAATTCTATGCTTTCACCTGCTGCACTCACAGTAGTTTGTCCTTGGTGATAAGACAGTTGTCATGTCTTAAGAATTTCCTTTCTTTTCAGCCTCAGAAGAGCCAGGGGACATGTCATTATCACATCTGAAACTCTGCTGAATATATGAAAATCTTGTCTGTGAAGATTTATACACATTTTACATCTATTGAGGCATTATTGGTACATTGTGTCAGAGTGAAACATTTCAAGGTTCCTGCAAAGGTTGATTATAAAAATAAAAATACTAGAAGACAGAAGAGACCTTGGGTGAGAGAAGAGATTACACTTGAAAGAAATTTAACACCATCGTTTGGTGTAATGGACTTTAGGGTTTGTATAAGCCAACGCTTATTGGAAAAATGAAGAAATTTTCTCCGAAACACCATTAATTTTAATATTAGCAAACTTTTTCCTACTAACAATCATGTTGAGCTGCTAATGTCATTGTCTTCATGCTACAGATGAGAAATTAAACCTGACTATTTGAGCCCCAATCCAAGTTCTTCAAACTTGCTCCTAGGGAAGCATGACTCCAACCCTCAAAGTGGAGGAATGTCTTTCTGAATGTCACATGGACCTTTAATAGCTGGGATCCAGAATTCAAGCACAGGCTTCTGATATGCAATCAAGTTTTCTCTCCACTGACCTACACAGCCTTCCACTGACAAAGGTTTCCTGGCTGAATTTAGTTTGCAAAATTAATATTTGTTTAATTGAACTGAATTGAACTGAGTTGAGCAAATACTCTTCATCATGTCTTGTTTCATTCAACAGGCAGGTGATTCATTTCTATTCTGTGGATGAAAACTATGCTTGCATTTGTTCTGATGAGTATGCTGATGAAAACCATTTGTAAATGTAACCAAGGCCTTGGACACTGTTACTGGTCAGAGCTTATGGAAAGTTATGTCAAAATTTGATTGCCCAAAGAAGTTCATCAATATTGTATGTCAATTTCATGATGGCATGTTTGCCCTGGTTCTGGACCATGGACAAAGCTCTAGTGCCTTCCCAGTAACGAATGGAGTGAAACAGGGCTGTGTGCTTGTTCCCATGCTTATTAGCATGATGTTTTCAGCCATCTTGGACAATGTTTTCAATGCGGATGAGCATGGCATCAAGGTCAACTACCATACTGATGACAAGTTCTTCAAATTGAAAATGCTACAAGCCAAGACCAAAGTGGAGGGAGTGTTGGTGCATGATTTTCTGTTTGCAGATGATTGTGTATTCAGTGCAGCCTTTGAAGCTGAGATGAAACAAAGTATGGATTAATCCTCTGTTGCCTGTGCTAACCTTGGCCTAATAATCAATACCAAGGAAACACAGGTTCTCCATCAGCCACCACCACACTATCCGTATGTGGAATCATTGGTTACAACAAATGGAGAAGTTTTGAAAGCTGTGAATAATTTCACTTATCTTGGTAGTGTATTTTCCAGGGATGAACATAATGACAATGAGGTTGATGCACACATTGACAGAGCTCAGTCACTGTTCGGGAGGCTCTGAAGAAAAGTCTGGAAGAGGATAGGCATCAGATTGACTACCAAACTGAAAGTCTACAGAACCGTTGGGCTGCCCTCATTGTTGTGTGCTTGTGAAACATGGACACTCTACCAGTGCCATGCCAAGAAACTGAATTGCTTCCATTGAAACTGTCTTAGGAAGATTCTGAGGATAACCTGGAAAGATAAGGTAGCAGACACTGAAGTCCTTGCTCAAGCTGAACTGGCAAGTATTCAAACTGTGCTGCAGAGGGTGTAACTCTGATAGGCTAGCCAACATATTTGCATGCAAAATGTTAGCTTCCCAAAAAGACTATTTTATGGAGAACTCTCATGGGGCAGGAGATCACATGGTGGCCAGAAGAAACGATCCCAGGACACTCTCAAGAACTTTGGATTTGACTGTGCAACATTGGAGACACTGGCACAGGACCGCTCAGCATGGCATGCCCACGGCAGAAAGGGATTTGAGCGCTTTGAGCAAAGCAGGATTGAGACAGAATAAAGCAAACTCAGGATGTGGAAATTTGGGATATTCGCCCCAAATATTCACGTGGACAATCTATGCTCCACCTGTGGTAGAGTATTCTGAGCTCATATTGGTATGATCAGCCACAGTCAGACACACTGAAATTCCACTTTATCTTGGAAATTCCATCCTAAAAAACAAAACAAAAAAAAACGCAGCCAAACAAAAGCAAACAAAAAAAGAATTCCTCTTCCAAACGCATCCTCCTGCTCCACATGGAAACAGATTCCAGAGAAACTCTTTGCAACTAAATACACCTACTCATGCAAGTTTTGCTTTCATGTGGACTCCAACAATAACATTGTCCAGGGCTAGCTATTGTGCTAACAGCCTAAAAACTGAATTTCATCTAGTTTCCTAAGTACTAAGTTTTGTCTGGAACACACATTTAATCATAGAAAGAACATGAGACTTTTCTAAGCATTAAATCCAAGAACTGATCTACAGCTAAACACATGGTCGCCAATATCCTGTGATGTTGAAGGGATGCTGAAAGAACCCTGAACTCACAATCCATGCTCCTCCTGGGCAGCTAAACAATTTCATCCTTTTATTTTTCCACAGTCACAGAATCAATATTGGAAGGAAAACCCCAAGTTCCTCTGAAATAATTCATATAACCCATCAACAAAGAGACTCTTCAACAATACTCGCAATTGACCAGAAGAGCAGGGAAAGGGAGTCTCTGAGGTTTCCTACTTCCACAGTGCTTATACAAAACCAGCTCCTGGATTTCTTCCCAGAGCTGCCCTTTCATACCTGTCTGCCTACACCTCCACTAACCAACACTTTGTCCCTCCCCCCTTTGATGCAGCAGAAGCAGCTCAGCCACCCGAGCTCTTGGCCCCTGGCCTCAGCTGCCATTGCTGCCTCTACCACCTCCCCAACTTCAGCCCCAGCCCCTGAACAGCCTCCACTGCTGCCATGACCACATCTGCCCCCTCTCAGGTACAACAGAACTACCACAAGGACTCGGAAGCTGATATCACCAGCTAGATCAAACGGGAACTCTACGCCTCCTATGTCTAACTCTCCATGTCTTACTACTTTGACCAAGATGATGTAGCACTGAAGAACTTTGTGAAGTACTTCCTCTACCAGTCTCAGGAGGAAAGCCAGCACACTGAGAAGCTGATAAAACTCCAGAACCAGCTTGGCAGCCCCACCTTCCTGCAGGACATCAAGAAGCCATGCCAAGGTGACTCAAAGAGTGGGCTGAATGCAGTGGAATGTGCTCTGCACTTGGAAAAAAGTGTCAATCAGTCATTACTGGAATTGCACAAGCTGACAAATGACAAGAATGACCCCATTTATGTGATTTCATCAAAACCCACTGCTTGTACGAACAGGTAAAGTCCATCAAACAACTGGGTGATCATGTGGCCAACCTGCGCAAAATGGGGGCCCCAGATTCTAGCACAAAGGAATATCTTTTTGACAAGCACACCCTTGGGCACAGTGAAAATGAGAGTTAAGCCAACCTGGCTTCTCCCACATCTGGGAACTGTGTGCATACTCCTTCCTATCTTTCAGTGCACATATGTTTTGGTTATCTGGCCATAAGTTGTACCAAAAAATTACCACCATTTACATCTCAATAAAGTGACTAGTTACACATACAAAAAAAAAAAATGAATATCAAGCCAATATCCCCAATTGATGCTCATCTCAAACCTTTAAAGATCACCACAATCATGAAGATCACCCAGGATGACCTGAGGAATCTCATTGCATTTTGGACAGCCCTCATTATTAGAAAGTCTTCTCTTTTCATGGAGCTGAAAACTCTACAATTTATTCTGTAAGGTAAGTGGATTTTCTTTCTGAAGACCCTGTTCATATGCAATCATGTCTGGGGAAGGGGTGAATACATGAACACTTGGAGCTTAGTTGATTTTCTCTAGTTTCTGGTTGTCCCTTAGGGGAATAGGAAAAGCTGTGAATGGGATATAGACCTGGTCAATTTTCATATGATAAGGCTGTGTCAAAGCAGGGAGTAGGGCATCTATGAGGACATAGAGTGTTCAGCCTGGGATCAGAAGACCTGAGTAGAATTTAAACCTCAAACCCTACCAGCTCTGTCACCCTGGGCAATTCATTTAACCTCCATTTGCCTTAATCCACTGGGGTTTGGAAAAGGCAAACCACTCCATTATTTTGGCCAAGAAAACCCCATGGATTGTATGCTCCACATGGCCACAGTCAGACACAAGTGAGCAATACCAAGAAGAGGTATAGCAGAGAACACAAGGAGCTGAGAAAGTGTGGGCCTGGGCTCAAGTCTGAGATCTTACACTTACCATCTAGGTGACCTTTCTGGGCCTTGAGTCTTTAATATTCAAAATTGACAGGTTGAATAAGAGATCTTAAGGACTCTTTCAAATTTTACAAGTCTAAAATTTCTTACAGTTCTTAGCTGAGCACTTAAATACTGCAGGTCTGCTATGGAATTCTCTTGGTTTTAAGTAGATCTAACAATGGTAGGTGTCCTGTTTTCTCTTTAGTAGAATATTTCCCATAGCACCTGTGTCTGCAGATTCCCTTGATTCCCTTACTTAAGCTCCCTAGCTGAGGACAGCATTATCAGGACATTAGGAATCCTATGCTTTCACCTGTGGAACTTGAAATAGTTTGTCCTTGGTGATGACAAGTATCATTACTTTAGAATTTCTTTTCTTTTCAGCCTCAAAAGAGCCAGGGGACATGTCATTATCTGCTCTGAACCATCCACATTTTATGTCTGTTGAGGTACAATTGGTACATTGTGTCAGAGTGAAATATTTCCAGGTTCCTGCAGTTTCTGATTATGAAAATAAAAATTACTACAAGCCAGAAAAGACCTTGGGTGAGAGAAGAGATTACACTTGAAAGAAATTTAACACCATAGTGTGGTGGTATGACCTTAGGGGTCATCTAAGTCAACTCTTATTTGAAAAATGAAGAAATTTTCTCCGAAAAAAACACAAATTTTAATATTTGCAGACATTTTCCTCCTAACAATCATGTTCAGCTTCCAATGTCATTGTCTTCATGCTGCAGAAGATGAGAAAATTAAACCTGGGTATTTGAGCCCAAATCTAAGTTCTGCAAACCAGCTCCTAGGGAAGAATGACTCCAACCCTCAAAGTGGAAAAATGTCTTTCTGAATGTCACATGGTACTTTAATAGCTGGGATCCAGAATTCAAGGACAGGCTTCTGCTATGCAATCCAGTGTTCTCTCCACTGACCTACACAGACTTCCATTGACAAAGGCTTCCTGGCTGCATAGAGTTTGCATAATTTATATTTGTTAAATCAAACTGAATTGAACTGAGTTGAGCACATACTCTTCATCATGTCTTATTTCATTCAACACGCAGCTGATACATGTCTATTCTGTGGATGAAAACTATGCTTCCATTTGTTCTGATGAGTATGTTGATGGATACCATTTATAGATCTGACTAAGTCCTTTGACACTGTTACTGGTGAGGGATTAAGGAAAGTTATGTCAAAATTTGATTGCCCAAAGAAGTTCATCGATATTGTATGTCAATTTTACAATGGCATGTTTTCCTTGGTTCTGGACAATGGACAAAGCTCTTGTGACTTCCCAGTCACCAATGGAGTGAAACAGGGCTGTGTGCTTGTTCCCATGCTTATTAGCATGATGTTTTCAGCCATGTTGAGTAATGGTTTCAATGAGGATGAGTACGACCTCAATGTCTACTGCCATACTGATGGCAACTTTTTCAATTTAAAAAGTCTACAGAAGAAGACGAAAGTGGAGAGAGTGTTGGAGCATGATTTTCTGTTTGCAAATGATTGTGCACTCAGTGCAGCCTCTGAAGCAGAGGTGCAGCAAAGCATGGATCAATTCTCTGTTGCTTGTGCTAATTTTGGCCTAATAATTAATACCAAAAATCACAAATGCTCCATCAGCCACCTCCACACTATCTGTACATGAAACTATCGATTACAACAAATGGAGAAGTTTTGAAAGCTGTGAACATGTTCACTTATCTTGGTAGTGTACTTTCCAGGGATGAACACATTGACAATGAGGTGGATGCACACATTGACAGAGCTAGCTCAGTGTTTGGAAGGCTCTGAAGAAAAGTTTGGGAGAGAAGAGGTATCAGACTGACTACCAAGCTGAAAGTCTACAGAGCCATTATGTTGACCTCATTGTTGTGTCCTTGTAAAACAAGGACAGTCTACCAGTGCCATGCCAAGAAACTGAATGATGTCCATTGGAACTATCTTAGGAAGATACTGAGGATCACCTGGCATAATAAGGTAGGAGACACTGGAGTCCTTGCTAGAACTGAACTACCAAGTATTCAAACTATGCTTGAGAGGGTGCAACTCTGATGGGCTGGCCGAGATGTTAGAATGCAAAATGTTGACTTCCCAAAAAGACTATTTTGTAGAGAATTCGCAAGGGGCAGGAGATCACATTGTGGCCAGAAGGAATGATATCAGGACACTCTCAAAACTGTGGATTTATCTGTGCAATGTTGCTGACACTGGCACAGGACCGTTCAGCATGGCAGACCAACATCAGAAAAAGTGCCGTGAGCTTTGAGCAAAGCAGAATTGAGACAGCACAAATCAAACACAGGATATGGAAATTTGGAATATTCACCCCAAATATTCACATTGACTCCTTGTGTCCCACCTGTGGCAGAGCATTGTGAGCTCATATTGGTGTGATCAGCCACAGTCAGACACACTGAAATTACACGTTCTCTTGGAAATTCCATCCAAAAATAAAACAAAACACACACACACAAAAACCAGGAAACATAAGTCATACGAACAAACAAACAAAAAAAACCTTCTTCCAAGAGCATCCTTGTAAATGTCCCCACTTCCAAGAACGTCACTGTTAAAAAAGAATCCCTCTTCCAAACGCACCCTCCTACTCCACATGGAGACTCTTTGCAACTAAATACACCTACTCATGCAAGTTTTGCTTTCATATTGACCCCAACAATGACATTATCCAGGGCTAGCTATTGTGCTAACAGCCTAACAATTTTATCTAGTTTCCTAAGTACTGTTTTATTTAGAGCAGGCACTTAATCATACAAACAACACTGGCCTTTTCTAAAGCTTTAAAACCAAGAATTGAGCTGCATCTAAATATATGGCTGCCAATATCATGTGATGTTTAAGGGATGCTGAAAGAACCCTGAATTCACAATTCATGCTCCTCTTGGCCAGCTAAACCATTTCAACCTTTTATTGTTCCAGAGTCACAGAATCAATATTGGAAGGAAAACCCCAAGTTCCTCTGAAATAATTCATATAACTCATCAACAAAAGACTCTTCAACAATGCTCCCAATGGACCAGAAAAGCAGGGAGAGGGAGGCTCTGAGGTTTCCCACTTCCCCAGTGCTTATGCAGAACCAGCTCCTCGATTTCTGCCCAGAGCTGCCCTTACCCACCTGTCCACCTACACCCCCACTAACAAAAAAAAAAAACAAAAAAACAAAAAACAAAAAACAAAACAAAACAAATAAACAAAAAAACCCATGAATATCAAGGCATTATCCCCAATCGATGCTTATCTCAAACCTTTAAAGATCACCACCATGATGAAGATCACCCAGGATGACCTCAGGAATCGCATTACATTTTCGACAGAACTCTTTATTAGAAAGTCTTCTCTTTGCATGGAGCTGAAAACTCTACAATTTATTCCCTATGGTAAGTGGATTTTCTTTCTGAAGACCCTGTTCATATGCAATCATGTCTGGGGAAGGGGTGAATACATGAACACTTTGAGCTTAGTTGATTTTCTCTGGTTTCCAGTTGTCTCTTAGGGGAATAGGGAAGGCTGTGAATGGGATACAGACCTGGTCAATTATCATATGATAAGGATATGTCAAAGCAGGGAGTAGGGTGCCTATCAGTACATAGAGTGTTGAGCCTGGAATCGGGAGACCTGAGTACAAATTCAACCTCAGACTCTTCCAGCTCTATCACCCTGGGCAATTCACTTAACCTCCATTTTCCTTAATCCTCTGGGGTTTGGAAACGACAAATTACTCCATTACCTTTGCCAAGAAAACCCCATGAATTGTATGGTCCACATAGCCACAGTCAGACACAAGTGAACAATACCAAGAAGATGTATAGCAGAAAACACAAAGAGCTGAGAAGCAGTGGGCCCGGGCTGAAGTCTGGGATCTTACAGTTACGACCTGGTTGAACTTTCTGGGCCTTTAGTCTTTAATATTCAAAATTGGCAGGTTGAATAAAACATCTGAAGGACTCTTTCACATTTTACAAGTCTAAAATTTCTTATAACTCTTAACTAAGCAATTGAATACTCCATTTCTGGAATGGAATTCTCTTGGCTTTAAGTAGATCTACAATGTTAGGGGTCACATTTTCTCTTTAGCAGAATATTTCCCATGCCACCTGTGTCTGCAGATTCCCTTGATTCCATTACTTAAGCTCCCTAGCAGAGGACAGCATTGTCAGATCATTAGGAATCCTATGCTTACACCTGCTAAAATCACAATTTAGCTGATCTGTGGCCTGCGTCATGATGTTATTGAGGTAGAGGGCTCAGCAGTGCTCATAGAATGCACACAGACCAGGCAGAAAACTGTGAAAAACATCTGTCCCCAGTCACTCCTCACTAAGTTAATGCTGAGCTCTTCTCCCCATGACAAAGGGCAAAGGTTCATCACTAGCTGGGGCCTCAAAGGGATTCTATCTCCATCCTCCTCCCTGACTCAGGGTGGAATGATCAAGGGGTGCAAGGTTTACCCATAGCTCCCTTCCTTTCTGTAAGCTGCCTGGGAGCTCCAGAGCAAGTTGGATGGTGAGTGCTCTGTTACTCCAAAAAGAAGCTATAGAGGGGACTCTTGGTGTGGTAAAAATTCAGATTCCTTCAGACTCAAAGACTTTGTGATGCAAAGACACCAAACAGTGAGCTCCAGGGTTGCATTATCTAGTCCTTGTTGGGTAGCTTCTAGTAAGTGTCATGACCTCCCTGGCCCTGGCCATCACAGACTTGACCCAGTGATGGTCAAGTAAGGGTGGAAAGAGTATGACCTGATAGTGAGGAGGTCCTGGCTCTGATAATAGTTAGCAGTATGACCTTGGGGAAATCACCTAAAACCTAACAGAGCATCAGGGACCCCATTAGATTGTAAGCTCCTTGAGGGTAGGGACTGTCTTTTGCTCTTTCCATCTGCAATGTTTACACAGTGCCTAGTACAAAGCAGGTGCTTAAAAATATTTATTGATTGATTGACTATATAATAAGGGGACCATAGGATCACAGGTTGGATTGGGTGATCCCTAAATTGTCCTCCAGTGCTAAAATACTATGGTTTCTATGAACTGAGGCATTTTGGGGTAACAAATGAATGATGGGAAAGCACGGTGACTGATGCATGAGACACCTTAGTGTACCACTGTGCATTGGTATCAATGACTGGTTATGTGATTTTGAGCAAGTCAGTCTACTTCAAATGAGATAATGTACGTAAAGCACTTTGTAAAGCATGGAGCCTGTGTAATTTTAGATGCTGGCTGTCATTCCTTAGGTCTTTCTTCCTTCATTTAGAATGTAATTTTGTGGAGGACAGAGATTCCATAACTCTTGTATTTTTTATCCCCAGTGTACTTAGCACATATTTAACAAGAACTTAATTAACTGATATTATTCAAGATGCTAATGAAGATAAGGATGATTGTGGTGAGGAGCCCAGTGATGACTCTTGGGTTCATCCTTGACTGTCCAAGATCTTTCCTACGAGCAGGAAGGAAAATGATATGTGGGGTCCTCTGGGAGTTGTAGAGTGTGGGGCAAAGCAACATGTAAACACCTGAATGTGGAAATTCTAGTCAGAGCCCATGTTATTTTTTGGCACGCTTTCTTCTTTTACATAAGGAATTGATTGTGCTGCCACTAAAGCCAAGGCCAAGGGAATCACCAAGGGCAAAAGGGAGTTGGGAAGGAAAGTGGTTCCATTCGAATTCATACTCCAACTTCATAGGATCAAAGGACTTGAGACATGAAAGACACTGGAACCTTAGAGAGCATCTCGGTCAACTTTTTTTTTGAAAGATGAGGAAATTAAGACCCAAAGAAGTCCAAGAACTTGCCCAAAAGCCTCAAAAGTGAGAATTTGAATCCAGTTCCTTTTAGTCTACTGTAAGTTTCAAAAAGCTCTTGAAAATATATCTGCCTCACCACATGGGATTTAAGCCGGCCATAACAGGGGGAAAAGGATTATACATAGGACAAACTCTGAGGCAGGACAAAAACACACAACCCTGCATCATGTATCCTTTTCATCACCTTGGCAACCCCCTTCTCTCAGGGTCACAGTTTCCTCATCTCGATCGTGCTATTTTAGAGACACAGACCTTAACTGTGAAAATCCCCAAAAGAGTAGGGGAATCTATAATATAGAGTGATAGTCCTCTTTTGTTAACTGTTATTATGGTGTTTTGTACCTAAACAGGCTTTGATAATGAAAGGATTTTTGATTGTTTGCTAATTTTTAAAGTATTTTCTTTCCTTCTACAGACCTTCTTGCCCACAGGAGTTCTCTAGCATCATGGACATCTGCTGAACTAAAAGAAGGTATTGTGTGAGGAAAATACAAAAGAAACACCACAAAACATAATAGGTTGTTGCTCATTCACTTACTGTAACTCATGGCATCCCAGAATGATAGAACCTCAGAGTTACAAGGCACCTTAGGGGCCACCTGGTCCAATCCCCCCGTGTTACAGATGACTTAAAGAAAACCCAGGGGGAAACATGACTTGCTCAGGATCACACAGAGTAATTGGCAGAGCAGGTATTTGAATGAATCTCTTTAGGTTACAAGTGAAGTCTTCTTCCTGCTTTAACACCTTTTTTGGGCCTTAGTTTAATCATCTGTAAACTAGAAGTAATAATTTCTGCCTTACATTTTCACAAGGCAGTTATGAAGAAGCCATTTTTATAAAGTGTAGAGAGATATATATCATGTGAACTTTGCTTTTATAGCTTTTACTATTCCTATGCTGTAGTATCTAATCCCTCTCAATTTTCCCTCCTTCCTGATGCTCATCTATAACTTCCAAACACCCAGATTCCTGCTTAAGGACTCATTTGAGTGGAAAACATGGAGGACAGAAGCAAAGCTAAAACCTTGAAGACTATACAGAAGCCTCATGCCCATTGATCATAAATATTTTGAGAAGAGTGAGGAGACTTGGACGTAGTGAGTTTCACATAACTGTTTTAGAAATGAAATTTATTGTATTTTAATAGACAAGAAAATACTGGCTACTGATATTTTCCAGTGAAGGGAAAAGTGAGTTTTTGCAGGAGGTGTAGTGAGACCCAATTAAGCCAGATCATAGCCAGACTATTTATTTAAAGATTAAAATCTAGGAGAGCAGCAGACAAAAAATGGAAAAGACCTGTTAACATTTTTATTACTAACTCTCTTCTCTGTCAGTGACAGAGAAGTCACTATGTGGGGACTTTAATATTAAAATCTCCAAGGTGTAACATGTGGAAGTAGAGTTCAGAGTAGACCAGGACTCTACACAGAGGAGATACATGCTAGAGTTAACACAGTTTGCAGAGTTAGGGTATTCTTAAGTTGTCTGAAAGATGGAATGATGCCAAATGCTTAGAAAAGTCAAGAATTTTATTATAATATCTCCTTTGTGCCTCCACCCCACAAATTTCCAAAAGGCAACTGAGAAAATAGAAACACTTATGTAGTCCCTGAACATACTTCCCCATGTCGATCAATATTGCATGGGAATAAGATGAACACACGAATGTGATTCAAGAAATCAGTCCCAGACACTTGGAATGGCCTAAAGAGAAACAGAAGTGTTTTCAAAGAAGGACATAGAGTAGTCTGGATTGACTGGAGCAAAACAGGTATAGATGGGGAGAAGAGAATGAGATAAGCAAGAAAGGTAAGATGGTACCAGATTATTTAGGCCTTGAATGCCAGGCAGAAGATCTCAAAATGGACAGGATATACTGCTGTATTGAAGATTTGATCAGTGAAGCTACATGGCCAAATCTATACATAAGATTATTAGGTTGTGCTAGACTAGAGGATATTATTGAAGATGGTATAAGAAGGTATCGAGTAGACTTTGGCACATTATGCTATAGAGGACCACATGTCTGCTGTCATATAGTTGACTGAAAAATGCAGAAACTGTAAAATCCCAGTGTACTCATTTTTTAATTTTTAGTTATTTGACTCAAAAGAGCAAACTGCCCCTTTTGTTGGCTCTCCTCCAGTAAGATATCGCCTGTACCTGATCGAAAACTTATAGGAGTCTTGTAACACCATGGGTGACTGTAAGAAAACTAGTTATCACATTGAATGAGGCTTAAAACAGAACAATGAGTGGCCACCCAAGGTCTTTGCTCCTGTCATAAAGGATGCCCAGCTCTGAGTCCCAATGGAAGAGGGATTTCCTGTAAATGCTGAATCCTTCCAGATATTCCTATTTATAGATGACATTGTACTAATAGGTTAAAGTCCCACAACTTTAGAGTCACTCAGTAGAAATGAGAAGAATGCAGGAAAAGGGGAGGAAGAATGTGCTCCAGGTTGAGATCTGTAATTAACGAGATCATTAAATCTTATATCTAGAGGTAAAAGGGGACCTGAGAGGCCTTCAAGTCTGACCTCATTTTTTAGATGAGGATAATTAACCTCAGAGAGGTGAAGAGACATAGTGAAGGTCACACTGTAGTTAAGTGTCTGAGGTAGTCTTGGAACCAAGATCTTAGTAACTTCAAGTCCTGTTTCATATACACATATGTGTATTTACGTGTACATGGTGGTACACACATACATCTAAATGGCAGAGTGGATTGAGCATTGGATCTGGAGCCAGGAAGACCTGAGTTTACATATAGCCTTAGATACTCATTAACTGTATGAGCCTGGCCAATCACACATGTGCCTGTGTGTTAATATGTATGTGTGCACACTGTGCATGCATGTGCGAGTGCATACTCACAATCATTATAAACATGTCTTTTGTGTACACATTGTATATATGTACATACGCATATGAGTACGTTTACATACAGTCTTTTCTTCTGTATTCTTCCAGCGATGATATATTGCTGTGAATTATAGAATTCCATGTTCTCCAAAAGAATTACATTTGAGGGTAAGCCACAGAAAAATGGAAAGCTACCTGATATTCAGAAGCAGGTTGTACTATGTAATATGAAGAATTATGCCTAGGGGAGTAGATCATCACCAAAGAGTCCATGATCTGGAAAGGAGATGGTCATAGAAAGAGTGAGAGACAACCAGTGGACAACTGGCATGCTCCACTTCCATAACAATGTAAGAGGAAGCAGGGGGAGATTCCTAGCAGATTGGGCAGAGCTCTTCTTCAGTGGAATTTATGGGAGGTCCTTGGACAAGAGTAAGACAGAATAAGAAGGTTGGGTTTGACAGAATAGTTTACATCCTATTCACTGAACTGAATTACCCATATTGAAGAAATCATAGTAGTATGAAAGAAAGAGCAGTAACCCCCCACATTTATATGTGTGTGTGTGCACTAGGAGCTAGAAAAATAAGAAGATGCCTCACATGGAAGGTGGCATTTAAGCCAGACTTTGGAGGGAAGGAAAGATTCTACAAAGTGGGAGGTCAGGAGGGAGGCTGTCCCAGGCCTGGGGGACAGTGGGGAACAGCCTTTGAAAGGTACCAAGGTGGTTGATGATAAGACTTGTGTGATCAAAAATCCAAAATACGTGTGTGAGGAGTAAATGTACTCCCTTGTGAAGTTCAGATTTCATGTTGTTACCTCTGTTTTACTGAGAAGGAAACAAGAACTTACTGAGGTGCTGGGATTTGTCAAAGGGAATACAGTTAGTAAAGGCTAGAACTCAAACCCAGTGCACCTGACTCCAAGCAGGCTGCTCTCTCTGTTGTGGTCATTCTAAACCATCTTATCATTCTAACCACAATGCCCACTGAAGGAAGGCCATTAGCAATACAAAGGAGTAACCTGCAAATAAGGACAAGGAACAAAACAATAAAATCTTAGAGGACACAGAGGAGGCATTGACCCTTTACTAAGTTCTAATGAATTCCCATGGGTGAGAACTTTAGAGTTGTTTGCCCAGCATTTGTGACATCAGAAGGAAGGATCTTGGTCTTTTGGATAGACCCAGCTTATGTCTCTGCATTTAGGCAGGGCCCCCTGACTAATCTGCCTAATGAACAGTTTCTATAGGAGCTATCATCTCTGTATTTTTAGGTCCCATGCAGCCTGCCTCCATAACAAAGGGAGTAACAAGTGCCTTGTCTGGCCTTAAATCTGGGGACCCAGACGTTCAGGCTTTGGAACTGATCCCTAAGGAGACAAGAGGAAAAGGTGAGTAGGAATACCAGCACTGTCCTTGGATCCGATTAGAGAGAGTCCCTGCTGCCCATATAGATATGAGAGAGCCATTAAATCACTGGAAGGAGGGTTTGGATTCTGAGCTCCAAACTCGCAGTATTGTAATGTTGAATCCAAGGTGGCTATGTTTGGCTTAACTACATGTCTATATAATACATGTGTATATATGTGTGTGTAACTACATGTGTGTATATAATGCATGCGTATATATGTGTGAAGCTACATTTTTGTATATAATACATGTACATATGTGTGTGTGCACGTGTGTGTTTGAAAGAGGCAGACAAACAGACAGAGAGATAGAGAGTATCTTTGTAGGGCCTGACCCTGGTCTGTAAGGCAAACTCGGGAAGTAAGATAAAAGGAGTTTATTAACACAAAAAAGCAGCAGCACTGGGTGCACTTTTTGGTGTGTATACAATGTGTTTATAATGCTCCCTGTTGGTCTTCTCTCCCAGTACAAAAAGTATCTTGTATTTGACTACAAGCTCCTTGAGGGCAGGGATTGTCTTTTCCTCATTTGTAATCCCAGCATTTAGCACAGTGCCTGGCATACAGTAGGGATGTATTCAATGTTTATTGAAATGAACTGAACTGAAAAATTCCAATTCCTGTCCGTCTCAATGCAGGACATCTTTTCAAGCACTGTAAACAACACATAGCACATGGTCCCCATCTCGTTTCAAAGAACTCCCCTCATATCTCTTTACCCATAGGAGCATTCATCAGTGGACCACTCCCCCACCACTAAAACAAAGCCTCCCTCCTTTTACAATTCTTCTCCTACACTTGGGATGAGTCAGCCTCAGTGACTTCAGTTTAAAACCTTATTTAGACTTTGAATATGTAGCAGTTAATCTTCATAAGATGTCCTGTGCATGTCCACTAACTTCATCTCCCCATAATAACCTGTATCAATCAAAAACACTTTTGCCTTTATAGAAAAGTTGCTTACTTCTGTCTACAAAAAGCAATACTAGTTTCCATAGAGCTTGATTGTAACCTGTGGCACATCAACATTTTAATAACGACCTTCAGTTCCTTAAGGAGTAAGTTATGGGTAATTTCAGGCACCCTGGGTCAACATGGAAGACATTTTTGTAGGGACAAGACTTTTCTAGTACCGTTCACCCAGTGCAACCACATGTAAGGCCTGCTCTGCATGAGATGCCATCATCCTATTCACACAGTGTGCATGAAGCCTTCCAGGCTTGGTCTGGAGATCCCCATTGGAATGGAATAAATTGCCACGATATAAATTGTTCTCCAGGTTCTACTCATTTCACTCTGTATTAGCTCGTAGATGAAGAAGAAAAGGAGGGAAAGAGAATTTGAACACACTTTATAAAAAGAATGTTAAAAATAAAGGAAAAATTAGTAAAAACACATCCTCCTGAAAGGCAGAGGTTGTCTTTCTGCTCTCTTGTATCCCCAGTACTTAGCACAATGCCTGACACATAGTAGGTACTTAACAAATGTTTGTTGACAGATTATTGCTTGGTTATTTAGGAGAAGCAGAATAGTATAATGGGTAGAACAGTGGAGTGGAGTTTGGAAGACGGATGTTCAAATCCCATCTAAGAAACTGACTAGCAGTGTTGAACCTAAGCAGTTTAATCCCTCTGGGCATCAGTTTCTTCATTTGTAAAGTGAGCATGTTAAACTAGATGATCTCTAAGGTCCCTTCCATCTCTAATTCTGTTTTTGCGGTCTCCACCTGACAGATAAGAAGGCTGAGGGACTGAGACACAATGTTATTCTCCCAAGGTCACACAATATCAGAAAGAAGGCTAGAGGCCAGGTCTTTTGACTCCAAGTCCTATTGCTTTGAAAAGGTCTTCCTAGAGCAATCTTTTATAGACTGCCAAGGATTTCACTGTGTTTACACTCAGATCCTGTGATGTCCCAAAAGATGAATATTTGATTTGCTTTTTCTTTTATTTGTAAATTAGATTGTGACAGATTCACTTTTGTGCAACTGGGAGACAGTGGAGAAGTCAAGGAGGAGATGCCTCAAATTGAAGAAATGCTCTTTTGTCTGACGTCTTGGTGTCCAGAGGAATTTGAATCTTCTGGTTGTGACTGTGGTCAAGAAGGAAGGGGAGACTCAAGTGATCCCATGGATAGGTATGCGGGATTATAGATATGTGATATGGATGCAGTGTCAGGACCCAGTACTGGCACAAGGTCAACTGGCATTGGTTCATTGCACTGAAGTCCTGACTCATCAAGATAGCCAGGATCAGGAATACTTTTAGATCAGAGCTCCATAGCTTTGTGTGTGTGTGTGTGTGTGTGTGTGTGTGTGTGTGTGTGTGTGTGTGTGTGTGTGTATGTGTGTGTGTGTGTGTGTGTGTGTGTGTGCGCGAGTGAGACAGAGAGAGAGAGAGAGAGAGAGAGAGAGAGAGAGAGAGAGAGAGGTGGGGAAGGGAGAGAGAGAGACAGAGAGGGAGGTGGGGAAGGGAGAGAGACAGACAGACAGAGAGAGAGAGGGGAGAGGAGAGAGGGCGAGAGAGACGGGGGGAGGAGGGAGAGTTTGTTTTTAAAGAGAAAACAAAGTTGTGCCTGGACACTTGGTACTTTTGAACAGTAAAGGTTTTGCTTTATTGTAGGTGGTACTTTTCACATCATTGTTGCTTGGAAATAGGGAAGAAATTTGGCTGAGAGTTAGAGAGGAGTTCAGCATCCAATGTGACAGGGGAGAATCAGAAAATAAAATGTAAGTGATCCCAGGTCAAGCTAGCAGGGAATCATTGAGTACCTGCCACATGTTCACATGGCCCTTCCCTCCAAACAGCTGAGTAATCTGTTTAGCAATAGGAAATAAACACAAGAAAAAATATATATATATATATATTTATGTTTGTATGTATATATACATACATATGTATAGATGTATGTGTAAATACACAATAAACTAAATTTAAAGTATTTTATAAAGTAATTACGCAATAAGGAAAAACGCAAGAAAAATTAACAAAGTCAAAGAAACTACACAAACCCTAAGAAGACTATAAATAATTCAAATGTTAACTATCCTGAATTTTTAAAAGTTCTACTGGTGCCTGTTTTTTACACAATTGTTATTCCCCATCCACCCCCAACTCTCTATACAAGTAGCAAAATTAATTCATATCCATTGACAAAACATGGTTCCATAATACATCTATATTCTGCCCCCATGGTCCCTTAGCTTTCTGTCAGATGTGTTTGTTATGTGCTCTCCAAAGACTGGTTATTGTGCCTGATCTGAGCCTGACTGCCTTGTCTGGGTTATTGTCATCATTGTATATGTTCTTCTCTTCATTCTACTTGTTTTGCTCTGAATTTTGATCTTCACATGGAGGCTGGATGGTCACCATCATCCTATGGTGACAGGATTTCTGCTTCACTTAGGAACAAGACTAGATGACTCTGAAGTTCCTACTTCCTTGAAGTTGTTATTTCAGATGACAACAGCTCCACCTGAAAGCACTGTTTCTCAATGTATGAAGCCAAGAATGTTTATTGAACATCAGTTATATATTTCAGACACTCTGAGGCCTATTAAGAAGTATACAAGGCATGGAGATGATATGAGATTAAGCCAGTTGAAGGGAGTAGGAATGTCTAAACTGGAGCAGAGGAGACTTTAGTGGAGCCTGAGAGCTATTTCCAAATACATGAAGGAATGGAATGTTGAAGGGTTATACTTGCTTTGCTTCACCTAAGAAGACAGAACTAAAAACAACTGAAAGAAATTGCAAACAGGCAGATTGAGGAGAAATATTAGGGAAATTTTAGTGGAAATTTAAGTGGAATGAGTCACCTCCTCGGGTTATAACAATTTCCCTGTCAATGGAAGCATTTAAGTAGAAATTGGATGACCACTTCCTGGGGAATCTATAGAGGAAACAGGATAGGCTGCTCAGGGGTAGAGTGGTGTCAGCTACCTCTGTGATGACTTCCAGTGTAAGGGTCTATTGTTCCAAGAATTCAGAGCCCCTGTCCCTAAGTCACTGGTCATATGGCAGAAGAGATACTCACCCAATCAACATTCCTTCCGTACCTATCATGCACTTTACACAGTGCTCAACTCTGAGCATAAAAAGGAAAAAATAGAAAGAGTCCTGCCATCAAGCAGCATACATAGACAAATAAGAATTTACAATACAAAGCATCATATGCCATGGGTCAAATGAGTGGCAAACACAGTGTTTCCAGCAGGGTAGCCACTTAGCAAAGCCTAGTAGAATTGTTTTCAGGTGATCAAAGAGAGGAGAGATCCCTTTCAGCTGAGATCATCAGAGAAGTCTTCATGGAAGAAGTAAAATTGGAGTTGGACCTGGTTTAAAAGTATCATGTTTGTTTCAGTTGAATGACAAAGTTAGAAGCCAGGTAGCAAAAGGTGAAAAGTAAGGATCGGACTTGGAAAGTTTCATTGGGGAAAATCTTCGTGGATGAGATTTGAATTGACTTTTGAAAAATGGATAGGATTTAGAAATGCAAAGATTTTGGGGAACTGGAAAAGAAAGTTTTGCAAGTGAAAAAAATGCAGAGTGGAGAAAGTACAAGACGAAGCTCAGTGAATAAATTTGGCTAAACCAAAGGCTATATGTAAGAGAGAAAGAAGCCTGGAATGGTTAAGAGATGAGAACTGAAAATCAGGATCTGATCAAAGAACTCACATTTGAAGGGCAGCTTAGGCTACCAGGGGAAATACTAACAATACGATTAATAATTATAGTTTGCATTCCTGTAACTCTTTCAAGAGAGGACAGATAGACAGAGAGATAAACGATACATACATACATACTGTGCCAAGTGCTAGTGATACAAATGCAATTAAAAAGAAAGCCTGTGCCTTCAAGGGGCTTCCATTCCAGTCTGTGAAGACAATATATAAAAGCAAGCTGGGAAGTGGAGGAGGGGAAAGTACATGCTGGTGGGTGGGGAAGGCTTTATAGTTACAATGTACCTTGGCACTTATCTTAGTCATCTGAGTCTAGTAATAACTGTGAATCTCTATCTGATATACAAGGAAGCCTTGAGACATGACTATGTCCAAATAGGGCAAATGCCAGTCCTATCCCACCTTGAAATTCAATAAATTCAGTTAATTATTTTTTCAGTGCCTATTGTGTAAAGATAACTATGCTTGGTTCTAGCACACATACAAATTGGGAAAGACCAATATGCTGAGTAAGGGAGGTGATCATTCTGTCTTCCTCCACACCAGTCATAACACAGCTGATTTATTGTGTCTAGTTCTCTGCATCGCATAACACAAAGACCTCAGATGAGTTGGGGCATGTCCAGAGAAATGTGACTAGGATGGTAAGGGAACTGAAAGCCTTACTATATGACTGGCTAAAGGAATTGGAGATGTTTAGACTGCAGGAAAGAAGACCAAATTAGATGAAGAAACAGGGATCTTCAAATCTATTAAGGGCTGTCATGCAGAAGAGACATCAAAGTTTTGTTTTACTTGCCCCTAGAAGGCAAAACTAGAACTAATGAGTAGAATTTATAAGAAAGAATACATTGGAAAAACATAAAAGTTTCCTAAATGTGAGTGTCATGCTTAAGTGGACTAAGCTGCTTTGTAAGTTAGTGTGGGAGTTCTCCATGAGTGGGAGCGTTCAAGTACAGGCTGTCTGCTTACCTGTTAAAGTAGCTATAGATGAGAGCTTTGCTTTAGGCAGGGGCTAGACAAGACTATGTCCAAAGTGCTTTGCAACTCCTCAGGGAGTTTATAATCCAGCAGGGGATTCCATTTCCATGCATTATATAATACAAAATTATGCTTGAAGAAGCATTCTAGTTAACAAATTTCTTTGTAAGAGTTGATGAAGTAGAAAAAGTGCTCAACTTCAAATTTGAGAAGCTGTGAGTTTGAATCCAGAAACTGCCAGTTACTTTATAGCAACAAGCAAGTCATGTAACTGTCTGAGCCTCAGTTTCCTTATCTTTAAAATGGGGGTGATAATATCGTACTCCCTGTGTCCAAGGCTATTGTAAAGAAAGCCTTGCTAAAATATAAAGTTTTACTATATACTCCAGAATTATTCTTGGTGACAAGTATGCAACATTTTGGTCTGTCCATTGTTTTCCCTTTGCTTCTTTAGGTAGAGGGCAGAGTCTGTGTGAGAAGCTTCTGTGCTCCTGTGATCAGTGTATGGCTGCCGCAAACTTCAATGAGAGTCACAGGTTCTGGAGTAGATCCAGGTGCCAGGAGAATGAAGCACCATGGGAAGACAGTCACCATGAATGGCCATTCCCTCCCACTGGTGTAGAAACCAGGAGCTCAAGCTCTGCAGAAAACATCAATGAAGATTCTGTTGCTTCCCTTGCAGGAGGTTTCAGAAGAAAGAAGAGATTCTTGGGAAAGGCATTTGGCAATGCTGGTTCCAGGCCAGCCCACGGACAATTATTTGTTTCCTTCATCAGTGAAAAACACCAAAAGCAGGTCATCTAGATCTATATTATTCCAAATTTAAACTTTCTGAAGCCTAGGATGCCTCACCTGCTGAATCATAATAATGACTCTTCTAGACGTTCCCCCCACAGGTGCAATGGGAAGATTGACTGAGAAAGTAAAGATGATGCTTTGAAAGTTAGAATTCCTACACACACATGAGACCTCATTATTGCCAGACTTCTTAGAATGCAAGATCAGAGGGGTCTGGGTGTACCTCTTATCTGATTTGTATTGAATGTATTGGATCATGGAATTTAAATAAAAATTCAAATGTGTTTTTAGAACTTCCCCACTGTAGATGACGATGCACCAGTGTTGCTGGGGGTATATATGGGAGAAGGGCTGAGGGGATCACTGCCTGAGCACTTAGTCTTTGAATGCTATTCCTGGGAAAGCGGAGCAATGATAAACCTAGAGTTAGCACTTCAGGTAAAGGAAGTTCTAGTTAAGTTAGGTATCACTTACTTTCAGGCAAGTAGGTAGCACAATGGATAGAGTGCTGGGTCTGAAATCAGGAACTCCTCTTCCTGAGTTAAATCTGGCCTTAGACACTTATTGTGTGACCCTGGGTAAGTCACTTAACCCAGTTTGCCTCAGGTTCCTCATGTGTAAAATGAACTGGAGAAGGAAATGGCACATCATTCCCACATCTTTGCCAAGAAAACTCTAAATAGGGTCATGAAGTGTCAGACACAAATGAAAAACAACTTAGCAATAAAAAAACCCACTTCTACATTAGCACCCATGTGACTGTGTAACTAGTCTTTTCCCAGTCATAGAGGTAGAAATGTAATGTAGTGCACTGAGAAGAACTGAGCTGGAAGGCAGAAGACCTACCTCGTGGTGCAGTCCCTGAGCAAATTGCTTTCACTTCCTGGTTCCCCATGGCTTCCTCTGTAAAATGAGGGAATTGGACTCTTTTCTAGCTCTAACAATATATGAGTACAATTCTACTCAATTTGACTTAGATTCACCACCTGCTTCAAGAGCTTTCTTTTATGGGATTGTATGTGAGGAGCACAGTTTAGTCAGTGCAACAAAAGACACTTCTTAAAGTACATTCTCAACAACCCTTTGAAAAGAAATCTGACACTACATATGACTGATTTTTTTTTTTGTTTGTTTTAGAGACGATTCAGGCTTTCAGAGACTTTGTGTAATTATAAACATGCTTTTATTTCACAACTTAAAGCCTACAAACTTTAGGTAGGAAAAATTTTAACCTCATATATTATATATCTCGGAGTGGAAAAAATATATATAATCAGAAAATACAATACTCAGAATTAGAAGAAACTTCAGAGTTCATGCAGTTGGACTCATCCCTACTTTATTCACAGGTCTCTATATATTTGGTGTTCATCCAAAATCTGCTCCAACATTCTTCATGATGGAGATCTTGTTACTTCTTAAGGCAACCTTGTTGGACCGTTGTGTTATGATGAAGAAAAACCTGCACCTTCCCCTTCAGTGATCCCATGAATTCTCCATTCTAAGCCAAGGCATGCCATGAAGTATAACTTTAAGTAACTTCCAGTACAACACACTCTAAGACAACCATTCTGAACACTATTATTTTACCTTGCTGTCTCCTCCCCCAAAATGCCTCCCCACCTCAAGAAGTGTAGGACTCAAATACTACTTAGAATTCTATTTCATTAGATAAATCCTTTGTCAGTCTACTACATTACAAAAACCCCTTGTCCCTTTTCCCTCCTCAAAGAGAATAGTCTTAACCAGAGTCTCAAAGTCAGTGAATGGGAGTATGATTTGAGCTGAGATGTTCTGGCTACTCTATCATTTCTTTGTCAACTATATCATACTACTTTCATGTGGAGAGATATTTTTTATTAACGTAGAGTATAGAGCCTAGAGACTGTCATTTAAGTTACTTATGGTGAAACACAAGCATTCATAATTGCAACACCTGGCTGTTGTTGTTTCAGTTGTGTCTGACTTTTTCTTTTTACTACATCTGAGGTTTTCTTGGCAACAATCCTAGAGCAGTTTACCATTTCCTTCTTCAGTTCATTTTACAGATGAGGAAATTGAGGCAGATAGAGTTAAATGACTGTGCTTAGGGTCACACAGCTTGTAAGTGTCTGAGGCAGGATTTGAACTCAGGAAGATAAGTCTTCCTGATTTCACTGCCAGTGCTCTATCCACATTACCAACTACTTGTCCATTGTAACATGGACCTTGGCATATACCTAATACCTTGGCATAAGTAACATCATGGTCAAGTCCCCTTCTCCTGACTCTTTCCATCTGGATCACATAATGATAATTATTATGCTAGCTAATAATAGGTATGTATGTATATGGAGTGTTCAAGGAGGAGTAGCACCTCTGGCTTTCTGAGCTCTGTTTCGGGTTCCTCATCCACTTTTCATTTCTGGCTTTTCCCAATTCTTACCTGTGGCTCCAAGAAGCTATAGTATGCATAGGCTACACCTGGTGAAACTGTCTCAGCAGATGGGCTAAATGAGGTCGAAGGTAACTGATAGGCATTAAACTCTTTGGCGAATTAGAGGATGAGTAAGCCCAGCATGTGAAGACTTCCCCTGGCAGAATGGGCAGATGAGAATAATTTATTCCTACAGCCATTAAGGTGGATGAAACAGGTACTTAGATTGCTGAGAGCTTGTTCAGACATCAAAGACGTCAAAGTCATCGATTGCATCCCAGAACCTTGCCAGTTGTCTTGACTTTTCTCTTGCCACTAGACTTATGACTCTGAAACAGAGGAAAGCTAATGACTTTGCACAGCTCTGCTTCACTTAAGTCCATTTCACACATAAGGCAGTACATCATCAATCATCACAATTTTACTATTTTATTGCTTTGCTATATTATTTATATGTAATATATAGTATATAATAGTACATTATATATAATAATATTTATGTATTATTTAACTATCTCGAAATTGTCTGGTGATGGGTGAGTGATGAACAGCTGGTGTGATTTACTGGGAGCCATAGCTACAATTCTGAGCAGAGCTGGCCGAGGAAATTGGTTGTCTTCTCATTGAATTGAAGGAGCAATGAGATTTGTCAGCCCCTTGGTTATCTCTAAGAAAGTAGCTTTTAACTCTGTCAAAAGTAAAGCGTAAGCACAACCTAGAGAGATGTATGAGTTTTGGCTCTGCAAGAAGGAAGATGAGATTCAATTTTATACTGAAAGAAATAATTCAGGGTGGTTTTACAATGCCACACAGAATATTTAGCGGTCAAACACCACTAATGCATCTTCACTACTCAGTGCTGATGGAACCACATTGTAGCTGTGAGAAAGATATTGATAAGGTCATGATTCTGAAGACAGGGCCGAAAACTTCCCTAGGGTTCATAACCTCATTAACTAATGCCGCAGCCACAGATCATAAGCCTCAGGTTATCATTAATTCCTCTCTAGAAGAATTTCCAAGTAAAGAAGAGGTAGTAAATGCCATCAGGTTTCTCTGAAGTGGTAAAGTGCCTGGTGCTGATTATAATCCAGCTGATAACTACAAGGCAGGGGGTCCACTGCTGACAGAGAAGCTGACTGCAATCTTCTGGATTATATGATGAGAGGAAGTTACTGCACTTCCCATATAAAGGATGCCTCCATTATCCATCTTATAAAGGAAAGAGAAACAGACTGTCCTGTCACAATTTACATTGGGTTCTCTCTCTCTCTCTCTCTCTCTCTCTCTCTCTCTCCTCTCTCCTTAATTGTCTTATCCTTCACCTGGAAACCTGGAAGATGGTTTTTTCCCCAAGAAGCAGTGCGGCTTCAGAAAGGGCCAAAGAATGGCTAACATATTGTTTGTTGTCCAACAACTTCAACAGAAATGTCATGAGCAGAACAGAGGTCTGCATGCAATATTCGTTGACCTGAACAAGGCCTTTGATATTGTCATTTGTGAGGGATTGTGAAACATCACCAATACTGTACACCAGTTTCATGATGACATGCCTCCATGGGTTCAGGATGAAGGACAATGATCTCATGCTTTTCCAGTTTCTAGTGGAGGGAAGCAGAGCTGTGTACTTCTTCCCATGCTTCTTTACCTAATGTGGTAGCACTGTAGTTGGATGCCTTCATCAAAGAAAAAAGCATCATCAAGTTCAGCTACCACACTGATGACAAATTATTTACCTAGAAAAAGTTAAAATCCAGGACTAAAGTGGAGGGAGAATTGATGCATATGTTTTTGTTTGCAGATTATCAATTTTCTGCTTTCTTGTGCTGGATTTTGACCTGACAATTGACACCATGAAAACAGAGGTTCTCCGTTACCTAGCATCCATATATAAAACAAATTGTCACAGAAAATGGTGAAATTTTGAATGCTGCAGAGAAGTTCACATTCCTTACCAGTATACCTCCCAGGGGTGTCCACATAGAAGATGAAGCTGATGCCCTCATTATCAGAGCTAGTTCAGTGCTTGGAAGGCTCTGAAGAAAAATGTGAAACCTGAACAATACAATAAGGCCATGACAGAAAACTGAACTGCTTTCATCTGAATTGACTTAGGAAGATTTTGAAGATCATATGGCAAGATAAGTTAGCAGAGGTGAAAATTCTCCTGTGAGTACTCACGCATTGGTCAGAAGTAATACACTGGCACTGTCAAATCTCTCTGAAGAAGAATAATATTGGTTGTGAGACATGGCATTAGATTCCCCAGCATGTCATGCTTGCATCAAAGGAGGTGCTACATTCCATGAGCAAAGCAGAATTAGAGCAGCACAAAGGAAATATGAATTGTGCAAACCCAGAGAAATCTCCATCCCAAATATCTAACAGCCTACATAGGCCTGGTATGTGGTAGAGTCTTCTAAACCTATAGCGGATTGATCAGTCACAGCTGAACACATTATATCCTCACCCCAACTCTGTGATGTCCTTGGTCCTCTTTGAAAAAGAAAATGAAGAGCCATGTGTCAGACCTTGTGCTTCACAATTATCGTCTAATTTAATCTTCACAACAACCCCAAGAGGTTGATGCTCTTATTATCCCCATTTCATAGATGAGAAAATTGAGGCAAGCAGAGATTAAGTCACTTGTCCAGAGTCATATAGACTCTAGAATATTTTCCCAACTCACACTCCAATCAGCAGGTGTAGCACAAAAGTAATATTCACATCCCCTACAGTAGGTATGAATATGCCAGTACAGTTCTGAATCACAAAATATAACAGACTATCCACATGGAAGACATTACCAAATTATATTCAGACACCAGAAAGTCAAATCTCAACACCAAAAAACCAAATCCATCATAGCAACAAAGAAAACGCCACACAATTAACAATGGAGGCCTTCCCACAAACCAATTCTCTCATGCATATAAAAAACCCCCTCTCTCACTCACAGAGTCCTGCCTTGCTTCTCCTCTCTTTACCGGTTCTGTCTGTTCTAACTCATTTCTTGTTCAAATCATTCAGCAAGCTCCTCCCACCACAGGCTCATTTCGCTCAGCCTTCCATGTAACCCAGGCAGGTCACATGGGCCTATTAATAGAGGGAAAGATCTATCCATTTAAATTGTCATTATAACTTCTAAATCTTAAATTTTGGGTGGAGCACATGCAACACAGCCCAGGAAGCATGGAGCACATGCAGCCCAGCCCAGGAAGTGCGGAGCTCAACACGAGTTGGCAGGAACAGGACCGTGAACAGACTTCAGGGAAGCAACAGCAGCAGCAGTTCCCAGATTGTTCAAACCACAAACAATTTCAAAGGTCAGCAGGAGGGTTCCTTCACCCAGGGGAGGGGAGAATGGTCTAAAGTGGCAGCCCTGGGAGACTTCAACCTAAAGCCCCTAGGGGAATGGAGCCACTGATCTGAATCTCAGCCCTGAGCTCAACCCTGACAAAGAACTCAAAAGTCAAGTAACTGGCTGGGAAAATGCCCAAAAAAGGGAAAAAAAGAATAAGACAACAGAAGGTTACTTTCTTGGTGAGCAGGCATTTCCTTCCATTCTTTCAGATGAGGAAGAACAATGCTTACCACCAGAGGCCTTCAAAATATACATGCAATGGTCTCAGGCCATGGAAAAGCTCATAAAGGATTTCGGAAATCAAGTAAGAGAGGTGGAGGAAAAATTGGGAAGAGAAATGAGAGCAATGCAAGAAAGCCACGAAAAGCAAGTCAACAGCTTGCTAAAGGAGACCCAAAAAAATGGTGAAGAAATTAACACTTTAAAAAATAGACTAACTCAAATGGCAAAAGAGGCCCAAAACCCATTGAGAAGAAGAATGCTTTAAATAGCTGAATTAGCCAAATGAAAAAGGAGGTTCAAAAGCTCAATGAAAAAAATAGATCTTTGAAAATTAGAATGGAGCAGATGGAAACTAATGACTTTATGAGAAACCAAGAAATTAGAAAACAAGACCAAAAGAATGATAAAATAGAAGATAATGTGAAATATCTCATTGGAAGCACAATTGACCTGGAAAATAGATCCAGGAGAGACAATTTAAAAATTATGGGAATACCTGAAAGCCATTACCAAAAAACGAGCCTGGACATCATCTTTCATGAAATTAAGAAGGAAAAATGCCCTGATATTCCAGAATCAGAAGGTAAAATAAATATTGAATGAGTCCACCTATCAACTCCTGAAAAAGATCCAAAAAGAAAAACTCCTAGGAATATTGTAGCTAAATTCCAGAGTTTCCAGGTCAAGGAGAAAATATTGCAGCAGCTAGAAAGAAACAATTCTACTACTGTGGAAATAAAATCAGGATAACACAGGATCTGACAGTTTCCATATTAATGGATCAAAGGGCCTGGAATATGATATCCCAGAAGTCAAAGGAACTAGGATTAAAACAAAGAATGATCTACCCAACAAAACTAAGTATAATACTTCAGAAGAAAAAAAGGTTATTCAATGATATAGAGGACTTTCAAGCATTCTTGATGAAAAAACCGGAACTGAAAAGAAAATATGACTTTCAAACACCAGAATCAAGAGAAGCATGGTAAACAGGAAAGAGAAATCATAAAGGACTTTCTAAAGTTGAACTGTTTGTATTCCTACATGGAAGTACAATATTTGCAACCCTTGAGACTTTTCTCAGCATTTGGGTAGTTGGAGGGATTATACACACACACACACACACACACACACACACACACACACACACGTGTATACATAGAGAGAGAGAGGGGGAGAAAGACAGAGAGAGAGAGAGAGAGAGAGAGAGAGAGAGATCACAGGGTAAGTTAAGAAGGGATGATATCTAAAAACATAAAAATTAAGGAGTAAGAGAGGAATATATTGGGAGGGGAAAGGGAGAAATAGAATGGGGCAAATTATCTCTTATAAAAGAGGCAAGAATAAGCTTATTCAATGGAGGAGAAAAGGGAGGAGATGAGAGAGAAAAAGTGAAGCTTACTCTCTTCACATTTGGCTTAAGGAGGGAATAACACACTCACTCAATTTGGTATAAAAATTCTATATTACACTACAGGAAAGTAGGAAAGAAGGGGACAAGTGGGATTAGGTGGTAGATAGTAGGCAAGGCAAATGGGAGGGGAGTAATTAGAGGTAAACACTTACGGGGAGGTGTAACGGGTGCTGACCGCCACTCCATCTGGGACGCCATACTGATGGACATCAGGTAAACTGAGTCTGGTGCAGGGAAGGGTGAACAAGATGGTGCTGGAAGGGACGCCCCCCCCCCCCCATTTTGTTTTTGTTACTATAGTTCCAGCTTGTGTTCATTACTACAGTTTCGGGTTTGTTTGTGTGTGTTACCATGGTTCACTGGGCTGACTGGCAGAGACTATATAATCAGAGTGCTTGCTTGAATAAATTGGAGTTGCTTCATGACCCGCTCTCCCACATCATTCTTTTACTCGTGAGCTCCACAGGAGGATGAGCAGCCTGCTGGTCAGGCATAAGACTTGTTCCTCTTGGTGTGCTATACCGTTACCATAGCAACTTGCAGCCCAAACTGGGGCCACAAGCAGGGGGAAGGAGCAGGAAGCTCAGCGAAGGGAGTCAGGTCCCTCAGTAACCCTCTGAGTGAGTCAGGCTCCCCAGAAGCCTAGACAGTTAGGGCTCACAGAGCCCAGTGTACAGGATCTATCAGGACAGGGTCAAAAGTGGATACCTAGGTGCAACAGGAAATCATAGCCTGTCTGTCTCACTAAGTGCCTCTGGGAGTGGATCCAAGAAGCGGACGCAGGAGAAAACGTGCGCATTCAGCTTGAGACGAGGTGTAACTGTGAGTAAAATTGAAATGGGGCAAAGTTCACAAAAGTTGAGTCAGGGTCAATACACAGCAATAATTTCTAAAAAGATCAGGAAACATGGAACCACAGTAAGCTTGAGTAACATAAAGAAGTTCATAGATACCATCTGTAAAATCTGTCCTTGGGCATCAGAATAACCTCCTATGAGTTTAGACTCTTGGGTTATTGTTGGAGAGCAGTTAACAGCTTTTGAGCTCGAAAACCCAAATGAATTGGATCCTCACACTTTCTTCTTATATAACATGCTGAAGAATGTGTTCATAGAGGAAGACGGTGGCAAGGCAGTGCAAATGAGAACATTCACCACATCCTCACAGATGACCCCATCTGGGTCAGGAAGTAGTACAAGAGATAATAGCCCAGAAAGGCAGCCAGCACCCATATATCCAAACTTAGAGTTGGAGCAAGAGAAATGGCGAGAGAGAGAGATGACTCGGGAACAGAGAGAATTAACTTAAAAATTAAAGGGCTTGCTGAAAACTGAAAGGAGGGTTAGCTGGAAAAAGGAACTTATCCACAGTGAGAAAGGATGAAGCACAGATAGTGAGATAAGAGGAACAATTTTGACATCTAGTGATAAGATGAAGGAAGTACAAATAATTTCCAAAAAATCAGCATTACAGCAGACTCTAGAAAAGTTGAGAGAGGGTGGTGATTATATTAGCCTAAAGGAGATTGGCGGAGAATGGATAGATGCATTCCCCATATTGGAGCATAAAGCAAAGGACGGCTCCGTGACAAAGACTCACAGGCCTATACCAGCCTCACAGATAAAAGAGTTGAAAAAGGCGGTTACAGATTATGGGATAAATGCTCCTTATGTCCTCATAAGATTAAAAGAATTGGCTAATTATGTGTTAACCCCAAATGATTGGAAATTAATCATGAGAGCCATCTTGACTCCCGGACAATACGTTTGCTTTCTTCAGCTACTGGTAGAAAAATTAAGAGCCATGACAACATTAGTTAATGCTGGCAACACAACAAATGCCCAACGGTATTATGATATGTTATTTGGGTCAGGAGAGTATGCAGAAGATGTTAAGCAAATAGGACATGATCTAGTGCTATATGAGAGGCTAGCCCAAGGGGTGGAGCAGGCCTTTACACTGATTGCTGAGAAGGGTCCTAAGTAGGTATCTCTGCAATCACTGAAGCAAGGAAATGCAGAATCTTTCACAGATTTCTGTGCTCAAGTAACTGAGGTTGTCACCCGGACTACAGGTGAAGTGGAGGGTACTGCTGTAGTGATAAAGGACATCTTCTAATTGGGAACTAAGGCAGATTGTAGGAAGGCTATGCTAGGATTACCCAAGAACTGTTCCATTGAGTACATGTTAAATAGGTGTGAGGAGGTAGGATCTCAGACATACATAGCAAGAGTACAGGCGTCCATCTTCGCAGGGGCAATGAGAAATTATCAGGGAGCTGGACCAAAAATGAGATGCTTTAAATGTGGAAAAATAGGACATTACCAGAGGGAGTGTAGAAACAATGCAGAGGGGAGAAAGGGACTCCAGAACCAAGGGAACAGAACACCATTTAAGAGTAGGCCAACCACACCCTGCCCAAAATGTAAGAAACCAGGACATTGGGCTTCGGAGTGTAGGTCATCCTCCTCTCTCAAGGGTAGCGCTCAATATTTAAACATGCAGACAGGTGTCCCTCCAGCCCAGGAGCAAAGTGGGGGGCACCTGGGAGGATGCAGAGAGGGTCCCACAGGCCACTTTCAACCTCAGGAGGAAGTATCAGACACTCAAATCAGTGCCATACAGTCAAAATTAATTAGAAGCCTAGGAAATTTCCTGATACCTCCATGCACAACAGTATGGTTACCAATAGAGGGAATATACATCAAAACAAAGCAAGAGATTATCATTTCTGCACCAGCAAATGCTTACACAGGCTTACAGGCGGTAGTACAGCAACCACCAATTGGTACCTTACACAAGATCCTGAGGTGCCACTCTAACAATATGGAGGCTGAGGTTGATAGAGGGCAACTGGTGGCACAATTCATACAAATGAATCATAAAATAGAACAAACAGTATATTGGACTCAACAAATTGGCAATCAGAGACCAATGCTTACCATATATATAGAAGAAATACCCAAAACAGGCCTTGTTGACACAGGTGCAGAAAGAAGCATAGTACCTTTTACACAATGGGAATCTCAATGGCCTATAGGAGAGGAAAACAGTGTATATGGTATAGGAGGCTCACAATGGGCCAGGGAGGAGGCCAGACCACTATGGTGGACTTTTGAGGACAGATCAGGGAAATTTTGGCCACAAGTATTGAAGGGGCTTCCCATAATACTATGGGGAAGAAACCTACTTACACAATTAGGGATAAGATTAACAACAAATTTTTGAGCGGGTCCATTGATGAGAATGCCATGAGAATTCCACCACTAAAATTACGATGGATCTCGGATGAGCCCATCTGGGTGGATCAATGGACCCTAAAACATGAAAATCTCACAACCCTGAAAGACCTAGTACAAGAACAGTTAGAGTAAGGACACATTGAGGAATTCTTTAGTCCTTGGAACTCTCCTGTATTTGTCATAAAAAAGAAATCTGGAAAATACAGAATGTTGACTGAGTTGAGAAAGATCAATGACATCATGCAGCCGATGGGTACTTTGTAGCCAGGTTTGCCATCACCCAATGCAATCCCCAGCAGTTATAAACTTTGGGTGATTAACATCAAGGATTGTTTTTACAGTATCCCTGTTTATCCTGAGGATAAGGAAAGGTTTGCATTCTCTGTACCCAGTGTCAATCTACAGGAGCCATACCATCGTTACCAATGAAGGTACTACCCCAAGGAATGAAAAACAGTCCCACAATTTGTCAGTGGTATGTAGACAAGACATTACACCCAGTCAGGAAAAGATTTCCCCAGGTGTTAATACTCCATCATATGGATGGTATTTTAGGAGCTTATGATAACATTGAGATCTTAGAAATGACATTACAAATGATAGAGAGAGAATTCCTCAAACAGGGCTTAAGAATAGCATCTGATAAGATACAGAAAGACCTGCCTATACATTATCTAGGACACACCATATTAGAACATCAAATCCATATTAAACCACCAGTAATAGATGTGTCTAAAATTAAGACTCTCAATCATATGCAAAAGGTGATAGGAGAGCTTCAGTGGATCAGACCACAATTAGGAATACCTACAGGTGAATTACACTCATTGTATGACATGCTGAAAGGAGATCCTGACTTAAATTCACCATGAGAATGGATTCCTCAAGCATTGGAGGGTATCTCCAAAATTCAAACAAAAATCGTAGAGGCTAGCACCAAGAGATATGAACCAACAGAAAGTATGTATATCTCTATTCTTTTCACTGTGGAACTTCCCACAGGATGCCTTCAACAAGAGGAAGGGGTATTAGAGTGGATACACTTGAAGAGAGTACACAACAGGTCTTATGTCCCTTACTGTGTACTAGACGCACAAGTGGTTTATAAGGCAATTCAGAGAGTGAGGAAATTGATAGGAAGAGATCCTGATGCCATCTACTGTAGATACACTAAAAAACAAGTAGAGAAATGCTGTACAGAATACCTAGAATGGTAAGTCATTATTAATCAAAACTTCAAAACAGGGAACATAAATAAGGCTCTAAGCATATACCAGGAAACACCATGGACATGGGCTGAGAAACACCATGACACTCCAGTTATAGGGAAGAATGTATTTACAGATGCCACAAACTTAAACAGAGCAGCTAAATATGTATAGCAAGATAAATGGTTGCAGGTATATAATACTCCATTCTCATCCACCCAAAAGAACCAACTATTTGCGGTCTGGAAGGCTTTAGAAATTGATGAGCCTATCAATGTCATTACTGACAGTACATATGTAGCTACACTTATACCAGACCTAGAGACTGCCTGCAATCAACACAGTTAGAAATTGGACAGCTGCTAGCGGAAGTCCAAAATACCATAAGAGGACATATGTTCCCATTTCACATTTTACATATAAGATCACACTCCAATCTACCAGGGCCTCTAGCAGAAGGAAATGAGGTTGTGGATCAAGTAGTGTCAGGAGGTGTATACCTAGAAACTACTGAGGAAGCTCAGCAGGTTCACAAAAAGTTTCACATGTCAGCAAAATCATTAAGACATTTATATAAACTTGCAAAGAAAGAGGTCCAAAAGATTGTAAAATCATGCACAGCATGCGTTCCTTTCCAGCCACCGATGCCATGCAGAGTATACAGTCCTAAGGGATCACATCCTAATGACATTTGGCAAATGGATGTGACTCACATAGCTTCATTCAGGAGGCTCAAATATGTCCATGTGTCTATAGACACTTTCTTCAGTTTCATCATGGCTACTCTACACACCAGAAAGGCAGTTAAGGATGTGTGTAGTCATCTGTTGCAATGTTTTGCCGCCCATGGCGTCCCACACCTATTAAAGACTGATAATGGCCCAGCATACACTGCTTCGGCCTTCCAAAAATTCCTCTCAGAATTAGGAATCTCTCATGTGACTGGAATCCCCTATAATCCCACAGGACAAGCCATAGTAGAACGTGCAAACTGCACCATAAAACAATATGTCCAAAAACAAAAAAGGGAAGTTTCAGGACCCAGGTCCATGGTAAATGATGAAGTAGAATTGGCACTTTACACTATCAGTTATTTAAAATTCGATAAGTATGGTCTTACACCTGCCATGAAATACATGGTCAGATCAGGCAGACCACCAGATGATTTAAAGAAAAGATTGGAATGGACACCTCCGGCCAAGTGACAGACTACCATGTGGCGAGATCAGGAAGGGCAATGGCATGGACCACATACCATAATAACTTGGGGCAAGGGTTATGCTTGTATCTTTACAGGAGACAAGGAGATTTGGGTACCAGTGAAAAGACTACAGGTCATACAGCACGGGGAAGAAATCACAGGGAGTCCGCCGGAGAAAGAAGAAGAAACTACAACGTCTGAGCCATGAAATTAGTCAGCTGCATCTTACTGCTCCTTGCAGTGAGCCAGGCCGAGGACCAGTATTGGGCCTTCATCCGCAACCCACCATGGCTGAAAGTCCTCACAAACTGGGAGTCCGCAGACGTTCGCCCAGTGTTGCACAGCAACTTAACTTGGTTGTGTGGTGAAGGTACTGCAGAATTCAGTGCGACAAAGCCTTTGGGCGTTAATAGATATTTCAACTTCACAGGACTGGTGAAGGGCTATCCTTGGTGATTGTACAAAAATGTAACAGGGGATTGGAGTGGCCAGAGAGGAAATATAGCAGTCCATTTGAGTGACAAATTCACATGGTGTGCACAGGTTACCACTGGAATAGCTGCTATAGGCCCCAGTCAGGGTCCCGGACAGGATAACTATATTACACTGGCCAGTTGGAGGGTCTATGGCACTGAATATGTGGATCCCCGAGATGTGAGAATCAAAAAAGGGCACAAGTACTGCAAGACCAATTATGCATCACAAAAGTATCCAAGCATAAGTGTCACTAATACTTTATTACATTATCCATTCTTCCTACCATTTGAAGAGTGTAGCATGGAGCAATGCCAGAAAACATTGCTTCATATGAGTGACACCACTTATAGAGCCTCTGGTGTTGTGCCATAATACTTCTATCTATTCACATGACCTTTTTACTCTCACACTCCCTAGATAGGCTTATTCCAACAGTGGGATCCTGGTAAGGGACATGGATAAAATATTGCTGGCTATAGGAGGAAATTCTGTACAGGGAGCATTTTGGTACATCAATGAATTGAATGTGGTGAATAATGTCACCTTTCAGGGTCAAGTGTGCTTGGGAAAAGATTATGTCTTCCTTTGGGATATAGGTGGAGATGGATCTACATTAACACGCTATTAAAATCATATCAATGTTTTTAATCTCACATGTGTTAATTGCATCATACAAGAGTGCATGGGTCCCTACATGGAGGGTGCATTGTATATTGTCTCTAGACCTAAATATGCCCTGACTGTGGTGAAGGGGGGAGGATGGTACTAGAGCCCAGCAGAACACAGTCTGTTAGAATTAATGAAATCTATAGGTCGAAATATTGGCCACAGAACAAAGAGATGTACTTCATGTGTAGTGCTAGGACTTTATTGATTGATTGATTTCTTATTATCTTCTGTTGCTGTTGCTCTTAGTGTTAAGAATATGCAAGAAACTATTGTCAATGCACACGATGTTCAGGAGTTAATGCATAAGGTATCAGTAGGATTTAGGGAACAATTGAAGATGGATCACGAATTTTACCAGGCCATTCTAATGTTAAAAAAGGATATAATAGCTAATGGAGATGAACTGCAGGCCATAGAAACACAACTGGCTTTAAGATGTGATTACAGATATTGTCGTTTTTGTTTGATGAACAAATTGTACAATGATACTGAATTTAATTGGGAAGAAATAAGAGCTCAGTTGCATGGTTTATCACTCGCCAACGTTTCAAGTGAAATGAAACTGTTGGAAAAATTGGCATTGGATATAAATACTCAGGGGACAAAAAAATTAATACCTGAGAATTTTGTTTTGGACATGATGCAACTTTTTGGTCATTCCACCTCATTGTTTAATTGGCTAGGTCCATTATTGTCAAGAGGTAGTGTTCTCTCGATTGTTATATGTCTCATACCAGCATGTCTCAAATGTGCCCTATGAACTGTAAAAGATACTATGTGGATGCTTACTGAAAATCAGTTCAAGCTGAGAGATGTACAAACCCATGAAGATAGCCGGGTCTAAAGCAAAAAGGGGGAGTTGTAAGGGGCACTGACCGCCACACCATCTAGGATGCCACACTGATGGATATCAGGTAAACTGAGTCTGGTGCAGAGAAGGGTGAACAAGATGGCGCTGGAATTGGTGGTCCCACCCTTGGTTTGTTTTTGTTACTATAGTTCCAGCTTGTGTTCATTACTATAGTTTCGGGTTTGTTTGTGTGTTACCATGGTTCACTGGGCTGACTGGCAGAGACTATATAATCAGAGTGCTTGCTTGAATAAATCGGAGTTGCTTCATGACCCACTCTCCCACCTCATTATTTTACTCACTAGCTCCACAGGAGGATGAGCAGCCTGCTGGTCAGGCATTAGACTTGTTCCTCTTGGTGTGCTATACTGTTACCATAGCAGGGAGGGACAAGATCAAGAGAGAGAATAGAATAAATGGGAGGCAGGATAGGATGGAGGAAAATACATTTAGTCTTACACAACATGACTATTATGGAAGTATTTTGCAAAAATACACATATACAGCCTATATTGCATTGCTTGCCTTCTCAGTGGCAATGGGTGGGGAGGGAAGAAGAGAGAGAAGTTGGAGTTCAAAGTATTAGCAACAAATGTTGAGAAACGTTTTTGCATACAACTGGGAAAAGGATTACAGGTAATGGGGTATAGAAATCTATCTTGCCCTACACGAAAAGAGAGAAGATGGGGATAAGGGAAAGGAGAAGTGTGATAGAAGGGAAGGCATATGGAGAGAAAGAGGCAATGAGAATGCAAGACGTTATGGGTGGGGGAGGGGATAGATGGGGAGAGAATTTGGAACTCAAAATTTTGTGGAATTGAATGTTGAGAGCTAAAAATTATTAAATAAAAAAATAAATTATCCTTATAACAGGTCGGATTCCAGAGCAGAGCTACTATTTCCAATGCTTAGCACATAGGTTGGTTTATGGGTTGGTTGTTGTCTTTCATTCTTAGTACATGGATTGACTGATTGGTTGATGGTTGTTTTTCATTCTTGAAGAGGAACAAAAGGATATCACTATGTTGAGATCAGGATACTGTGTGTTCAGCTCTGGTTAATCAGACCAATATGAACTCAGAAAGATCTACTGTGGAAAAGGCACAATTTGTTCATATAAACATTTGGAGTGGAGATATCTCTAAACTTGTGTACCTCACATTTCTTTGGAGCTGTTGCAAATCTGATAGCTCACTGGGTATAAAGGCTTTTTTGATGTGGGCACACCATTCTGTGTAATCCTGTACCAATATCTCCCATTTCTCATAATGGATTCCAAAGTTCTCCACAGATGGATGTGGAGCCAAGATGGTGGAGAAAGGACGGGAACTCCTCTGAGTTCCCTAAATTCCTCTCCAAATACCTTTAAGAAATGCCTCAAAACAAATTCTAGAGTGTCAGAAGCTACAAAAGGATTGGTTGAAACAATTTTTCAGCCCCCATAAAACTATTGATAAAGCATTTTTGCTTATTGTTAATACAATTTTACTTCTTAATGGGAAGATCTTCCCTATCCATTAATGGATCTGCTCATTAAGGCGAGTTTGACTAGGGAAGATTTATAGGAAAACCTACACCTTTTGTCAGTTTTCTAATGAGGCATGGTTCTCAAGGGTTGTGATGCCTTCTGACTCTGAAAAATGAATAAATACCCTAGATGAGGCTTTACTTTGGGGCTTACTGATTGGAAGTATTTGTTTGGTCTGATGAGACTGGGCAGCTACTAAGGAGTCGATCTGGCTTTGAAAATCCAGATGCTGGTGCTTCTCTCTCTGGTAACTATGCATGTATGGTCAGACAGTTGGATCTGTCTGGTGATCAGTGATGTTATGGATGGCTTATGGTCAGACAGTTGGAAGCCCTGTCTATTGGTCTTTCTGCTTGTAATTTCTATTTGTGTTTTCCCTGAAGTTCAGGGTGCTGACATTTTCCCCTGAACCAAGTGAGTGATATATGTGCTTAAGGTGATTTTCATATGTGATTAAAATGATTGTTGACCCCTCGAAATTTGATTTTCTTTTAGAAATGAAGATCTAAGAACCCACGATAGCAGGCCCTCCTCTGTATTTCAGGGTCCTTGCTTTTACAAACAACTTGGAAGGTTGGCAGAAAAAAAATCTGTTACACCAAGTTAAGAATGGAGTCAAGTCTAGTACATGTTGTTCTCCAGAAAACCAGCAGTAGGCCTTGAAGGTGATAGATTCAGTGTTGGCAGTGACTATTTCTGGACATCAGAACACAAACAGTATAGGGTTAGACAACTTGTCAGAAGGAGATTAAAGGGGTCTCTTTGCTGGCATAGGGGCAGGACTTTGCCCATACTTAGATCTGGGTCACAGTTTAGGGTCTCAGTCCCTGGGTGAGGAGTAGCACTAGTACAGCAGAATTTATGACTGCAAGGGAACAGGGACCCTGGTCAAAGTTCCAGGGTGGAAGAGAGTGCTTGGGTTGCTCAGACAGCAGAGCACAGAACAGGCAGTAGTAAACACACCTCTCCCTAGACTGTACTACCTTGGAAGAAATGAAAACTTATGGTTCCTCAGAATTACCTTTGAAAACAGCTACAAAAACCCTGATGCTTGGGACATTGCACCCTCCTCTCTATAAGCAGAACTCCACTTCAGCATAGAGTTAAAAATCAAGAAATAGGCTAGAAGACATGCAAACAGAAGAAAAAGAATCTGATTAGACAGAGTTGTGCAGGGAATCCTTGAGAGCATCCTTGTATTGCTTCATTTGACTTCCATGTGAATACTTGTCTTATGTGAGCTCTCCATAAAATATTCTTTTAGGCAAATGTGCATTATTTGGTTTTCCAACAATGTGACCAGCCATTGAAGTTTCAGGCTCTTAGGCCTTGGAAGTTCAGCTATAGAGAGGACCTCAGTGTCTGGTACCTTATCTTGCCAGTTGATCTCCAGAATCTTTCTTAGATAATTAAAATGGAAGCATTTCAGTTTCCTTCCAATGAGAGATGGTCCAGGTTTCATAGAAATAGAAAAATAAGATCAGCACAAACTCTCTTTAGACCTTCAGTTTGTTAGCTAGTCTAATACCTCTTCTCTCTCACACTTTCCTTTGAAGTCTCACAAACTTTGAGCTAGCTCTGGCAATGCATGTATCAACCTCATCATCTCTATAGACATCCCTGAATGGTACGCTGCCATGTTAAAGGAACTTAACTACAGCAATCAAAATTTCTCCATTTGCTATAACTAATCTTTCTGTGTGTGGATGATGCAGTACAGGCTGGTGGACAATCTTTGTTTTCTTGTTGCTAATCGTTAGGCCAAATACAGCACAAGCAAGCAGAGAATTGATGCAATCTTTGTTGCTTGTCAGCCTCAGAGGTTGCACTGAGTGCACAATCACCTTCAAACAAAAATTCATGCACCTACTCTCCCTCCACTTTAGTCTTGGCTTTCAGCCTTTTCAAATTACATAATTTGTTATCAGTGTGCTAGCCAACCTTGATGATCTTTCAGTGTGGTAGCTGACCTTTTATCTTCATTGAAGACTTCTGGCGACACTGCTGAAAACGGCATGCTATCTAGCATGGGAGGAAGTCCATAGTTCTGTTTCACTCAGGTGGTACATGGGAAAGTGAGAGCATGTTCCATTACCCACAAACCATGCAAGTAGGACCTGGAGCACAATACTGATGAGTTTCTCTGGGCAGTGAAATTTATAGTGCCTAGAACATAAGAAGTACCTAATAAATGCTTTAGTTTAAGGATGAATGTAAAGTTAAGTGAAGGCAATATTTTTTAAGTACTTTACTATATTCTAGACATTGTTCTATGCATGAGGATGCAGAGTCTAGAGCAAAGCGAAGCCAGAGAGGCTGAGAAAAAAAACAGAAGGCTTGATACATCCTTCATGTTATTACAAGCTCTGAGACCTGAGCTATCAAAGATTCTGGTACTTGAGATCTTACACAGCCTGAGCTCTGGACTGTCACACATTTTGTGCCCTGGGGTATCATCCCTCTGAGTTGTGGACCATATCACTTCAGCAGGGTTGAAGGCATGGGAATTTTGTGAGTGTATTTAGCAGTTTTTCTATTGCTGTCTTGAGAGTCCTTTCTACTTTAAGTGTTAAATGCATATGTAAGTCCCTAATAAGAATAGAGTGCAACCAGCTCAGGGGAAGTCCTTTGGTTTGGTCCTTGTTAATCTCAATCTCAACCCTCACTGAATTGAAGACTGATTTTCTCAGCCCAGGAGCTCTTTCCCATCTGAAGAATTTTTCCTCAGCCTAAGATCCTCCTTTCCTGCCCAGTACCTCCTCCCCAATCCAGGATACTCTCCTATAGTTTGAAACTTCCCTCAGCCCCAGGACTTTCCATACGTGGATTACAGGACACATATGTCTCTTTCCCAACACAATACTTATGTTACTGTGCAAGCCTTGCCAAACCTGTCAATCTGGTCAGCATGATAATTAAGTCTGAGATCAAGGTCCTGTCCAAATTCAGGCACACATTGAAACCTGTGAGGTAGGAATCCCTGACCTGTCAAGCCACGACCTCCTAGCTACAAATTAAACCATAATTCCTTATCTCTCTTCTAGCCATCAGCTCCCACTTAGACCCAGACTAGGCAATTTTATAGTGTAATGATGTTGATTACACAACAGAAATTAAGAATATTAAAAATTCAGGAGAGGTATGTTAAGAGATTAGAAAATGAGAAGGGCTCCCTTTTATGGTTTAGTGGTCAAACATCCTGGTCATAATGCTTTCTGATTGGTTAGCTATTGTTGCCTGTCTGGTCAAGAAGGATACATAGGTGTTGTGGTCCTGCCTTGGGCTAAAGAGATGATGGGATTGTGGTTGAGTGCAAGGATAACAATTCATTCAAATACGTGAATTTGATGTGGGGGTGGTAGCAAGTTAGGGACAGTGGCTATATTAAATCTGGAAGCAGCTCTATCTTAATTCCATTAATTTGATCCTCACAACCACACTAGGAATAAGTGTTATCATCATGCCAATTTTACAACTGAGAGAAGTGAGGTAGACAAAGATTAAATTACTTACCCAGGTTCACATAGTTAACATGCCTAAAGTTAGATTGTAACTCAGAAAAGCCTGTATTTTCTTAGAAGACTTTTAGTCCAGGACTGTATCCACAACACCACTTAGGTGTTCACATAGGGTCTTGGAGTCCCTTAAGGTGGAGTCCTATAAAAGAGGTAAGGAAAGGGTGCTTGGAGCTGAGAGAATCATGTTATTCCCCTTCCCCAAGGAAGGAGAATAAGGTAGAGATCTGGTGGAATGGCTACAAGTGGGCACACAGCTATGGCCTCTTGATCAAAATATCCAAATCTGGACATGATAGCTGTAGAAGCCTTATGCTGCTCTTAGACTCTCTTCTATTAATCAATTAAACTTGCTTCTCACAATCAAAGGAACAGCTAGCTTACTGTAGTCATATAGTTAATTACACACAGCAAAAATGAAAAGAAAAACAATAAGTGCTTCTTCATGGAGGTCTCTACCCCACACTCACAGGTAGTAAATAAGATTAAAGGCTGCAGTTGCTTGTCTAAGACCTTAGGAAGGAGAAACACAGTGGGAGTGAGCTTCCTCCCCTTTCATTTCAGTAGCTAATGGGATTTTCAATAGTTGCCAGGCCCACCTACTCTACTCTTGATCTCTATGTGCCTCAGATTCAGGGGAGCACTGGTCATGGTTCCAGCTCTTCCTCCCCTGCTGCTATCACCAGAAAAGTCTTGGGCTAAAACTCCAGCCACACAATTCTAATCCTAAAGTGTCAGTCTGGCTACCCAGGCAGCATAAGGGTATACAAAACCCCAGGACACAATAGAGACTAATTTATTCTATCTAGAGTAACCAGGCTTGACAAAAGTACCTTTAAACATTAAAAAACAGCTTAAATGGAACAGGAAACTTTGGATTTAAGTCTTTGACCAAAAGGATGTAAGGGAAGAGGGGAGGACACAGTGGGAGAAGAAAAATACATACTTATTCACTCACTTCATTTGTGGTTATAGGTGAGGAGGACATCCACTAATGATCAGGCTTATCTTCTACTTTGTAGCTGCCATCTTATCTCCCTGGGAGTAGATGAACAACTTGGCGGCCCTGGTGACTGTAAAAGGAAGCACCCTGACACATCTAGAATGGCCTCCTCTTATATGTTCTTTCTGCTGCTTTTCCAAAAAGAAAGGCAACATTTGAGGGGTAAAGAACCATTTAATCAAGAACATATATCATTCACTTAGTTCAGGGGAAAAAGTCAGCACCCTGAACTTCAGAGAAAATACAAAGAAATAATAATCAACAGACAGGACTTCCAACTGTCTGACTGTAAGCAATAAATACATCACAGATCAACAGACACATCTAACTGCCTGACCATACATACATAGTTACCAGAGAGAGAAACATCAACATCTGGGTTTTCAAAGTCAGGTGGCTCCTTAGTGGCTGCCCAGAGTCTCATCTCATGAAACAACATTTCCAATGAGTCAGTCCAAAGTAAAACCTTACCTCAGAGAATTTATGCAGTTTTCAGAACCAGAAGGCGTCATAACCCTTGAGAACAAATGCTTTAGAAAATACCAAAAGATGTGGTCCTCCTCTAATCAAGGTTTCCTTAATGGGCAGGCCCATTAATGGGTGGGGAATATCATTAACTCTCTGATTAGCCTTACACTGACATGCTCAACTCATCTCCAACACCTTTGCCAGAATCAGTGTCTGCCTCTCTATCTCCTTCATGAAACTCCTGAATCATTCATTCAAGGTATCTCTGGGGTTTCATCATTCTCCTCTGTTAGTTTCCAATATTTCCCTGGTCAGGAAAATGAGGCAAACTCCAAATCACTGAATTCTCAGAGAAGTTTTAAAGTACTTTCTCCATAAGATCTCTAACACTGCCCTCCTACCCAAAGATGGATCAGTTATCATGCTTTTTTTTTTTGGTTTGTTTCTCAGGACCTAAATAAGAATGGAGTAAAAGAGTTACTGAAAGTTGAGATTCTGTTCTTTTTCCTCCCTGTAATCTTTCAAGTTGTTCAATTTCCTACTACCAAACAACTTTCCCGATAAGTATTTTTGGTTTTCTTCCTTTGTCTCTTCTCTTTCTATATCTTCACTAACTCATATGGAGCAGTCTCTGGATTCCATATCATCTAGAAGATTTATAAGGCTGCGTGTGCCTGCTTATAATTCACAAAAAATCTTGGCAATTTGGGCCCACAATTTTTTTCTTCTTCCCTGTTAATCATTTTTTAAAAATGGAAGAATTAACTTTTCTTTACCTCATGTAGTTTTCATTCATAATATCTTGAAATATAACTCTGATAGATCAGGCTTAAATAAAGTCTTTGGAATTCAAATAGAGCAACTTGACTATGTCTTTCAGACCAAATCACTCTGACTCTCAATGACTGGTGAATAATAGGTTCCAGCTCAAGATTCACTTTCTCCTTGCTTGGGTTTTGCTGGCTTACATTGAGTAAAGCACATTTGCTTTTGTTCTGGCCAGAAACAATGAAAGTGTTCCCCTCCCAGACTGTTTTTTTTTTTTTGAGAAGACTCACAAACACATGTTCTGAAATCCAGTGACCCTAGCCTCATTGATGTTCCTCAAGCAAGACATTCCATCTCCTGATTCCAGGCATTTTTTCTGACTGCATGCTTGGGTGCTCACTTTCCTCATTTCCACCTCTTGGCTTTCCTGGCTTCCTTCAAGTGTCAGTTCAAAATTCTCCCTTCTACAGGAAGTCTTTCTCTATCTCTCTTTTACTCTAGTGCCTTCCCTTTGTTGATTATTCCTCATTTATTGTGGGTGTAGTTTGTATGTTATTCTTTATATGCTGTTTCCCTTATTAGGCTGTGAACTCTTTGAGAGGAGGAATGTCTGTTAGCTTCTTTTGTGACCCCAGGCTTAGCACAATGTCTGACACATAGTAGGTACTGTAAATATTTATTGACAGGCAGAAGGAATACTTCAGTCTTTTTTGTGTTTATTTATTTTTAGTTTTCAACATTCATTTCCACAAAATTTTGAGTTCCAAATTTTCTCCCCATCTCTCCCCTTCCCTCACCCCAAAACATGCGTTCTGATTATGCCTCCCCACAATCTGCCCTCCTTTCTGTCACTCCCCTCCATTCTCTTATCCCCATTTTCTCTCTTTTCTTGTAGGGCAAGATAGATTTCTATACCCTATTATCTGTGTATTAATTTCCCAGCTGCATACAAAAACATTTCCCAACATGTGCTCCTAAAACTTTGAGCTGCACCTTCTGTCCCTTCCTCCCTCTCCACCCATCCCCACTGAGAAGGGAAGCAATCCCATATAGGTTATATATGTGTAGTATTGCAAAAAACGTCCATAATACTCATGCTGCATAAGACTAACTGTATTTCCTTCCATCTTATCAGATTCCCATTTATTCTATTCTCTCCTTTGACTTTGTCCCTCCCCAAAAGTGGCTACTTCAAATTACTCCTTACTTCCACTTGCCCTCCCTTCTATCAACCCTCCACCTAAGTTTTCCCCTTCTCCCCCATTTTTCTGTAATGTAACATGGATTTTCATATCAATTTGAGTGTATATGTTATTCCATCCTTAAGCCAAAGGTGATGAGAGTAAGCTTCATTTTTTTCCCTCTCATCTCCTCCCTTTTCCTCTCCATTGAAAAAGGTTTTTCTTGCCTTTTATGAGACATAATTTGCCCCATCCCATTTCTCCCTTTCTCTTCCCAATATTCATGTCTCACTCCTTGACTGCATTTTTTTAGATATCATCCCTTCCTATTCAACTCACCTTGTGCCCTCTGTCTATATGTATATGTGTGTGGGGGGGGGGGTATGTATAATTCCTCAAACTACCCAAATACTGAGAAGTTTCAATACTTACAAATATTATCGTTCCATGAAGGAATGTAAATAGTTCAACTTATTAAGTCCCTTATGATTTAACTTTCCTGTTTATCTTTCTATGCTTGTCTTGATTCTGGTGTTTGAAAGTCAAATTTTCTTTTCAGCTCTGATCATTTCAAGAATGCTTGAAAGTCCTCCAGTTCATTGAACAACCATTTTTTCCCTGAAGTATTATACTCACTTTTGCTGTGTAGGTGATTCTTGGTTTTAAGCCTAGTTCCTTTGAATTCTGAAATATCGTATTCTAAACCCTTCAATCCCTTAAGGCAAAAACTGCTAGATCTTGTGTTATCCTGACTGTCTTTCCACAATACTCAAAATTGTTTCTTTCTGCCTACTTGCAATATTTGCTCCTTGACCTGGGGACTCTGGAATTTGGCTGCAATATTCCTAGGAGTTTTCTTTTCAGATCACTTTCAGGAAGTGATTGGTGGATTGTTCAATATACATTTTACCCTCTAGTTCTAGAATATTAGGACAGTTTTCCTTGATAATTTCATGAAAGATGATGTCGAGGCTCTTTTTCTGATCATGGCTTTCAGGCAGTCCCATAATTTTTAAATTGTCTCTCCTGGATCTTTTTCCCAGGTCAGTTGTTTGTCCAATGAGATATTTCGCATTGTGTTCTATTTTTTCATTCTTTTGGTTTTGTTTTTTAATTTCATGCTTTCTCGTGAAGTCATTAGATTCCATCTACTCCATTCTAACTTTTAAAATAGTATTTTCTTCAGTGAGCTTTTGAACTTCCTTTTCCATTTGACTAATTCTGCTTTTTTAAAGCATTCTTCTCCTCATTGGCTTTTTGGACCTCTTTGCCATTTGAGTTAGTCTATTATTAAAGGTGTTATTTTCTTCAGCATCTTTGTGGGTGTCCTTTAGCAAGCTGATGACTTGCTTTTCATGATTTCCTTGCATTGTTCTCATTTCTTGTCAAAAATCTTCCTCCACCTCTCTTACCTGATTTCCAAAATCCTTTTTGAGCTCTTCCATGGCCTGATATCATTACATATCTATTTTTGAGGTTATGGCCAGAGAAACCTTGACTTTTATGTCTTCCTCTGATGGTATGCATTGTTCTTCCTCATCCAAAATGATGGAAAAAAATATCTGTTCACCAAGAAAATAACTTGTTATAGTCTTATTTTTCCTCCCCTTTTGAGCATTTTCCCAGCCAGTTACTTGACTTTTGAGTTCTTTATCAAGAGGAAGGTATGCTCTGGGGACCTGTAAGCTCTCAGTTCCTTCAAGTGGCATGATGAAGGGAGAAGAATTTACTCTCCTGGCCTGTGCTCTGGTCTGGGAGCAACCACAAACTTTTCTGCCCAAAATCTGTGAGAAGGCTTTCCCCTCCAGAACCTCCACCAGTTACACCATGCTAGTGGTCCTCCTTCATCCAGGATTGCCAGTCAAGGCTGAGATCCAGATCAACCACTCAGTTCCCACAGGGCCTTTAGATCGAGAGCTCCAAAAGTGGACACTGCCACTTCAGTGGCTGCTGCTGGCAGGGCCAGATCACATTCTCTTCTCACCCAGGTGAAAGAGTTTTCTCACTGGGCTTTGAAATTGTCTTTGGTGTTTCTGGGTTGAGCAATCTGAGAACTACAGCTGTTACCTGGGATTCTGCATCCTGAAGCCTGCTCCAGTCCTGTCCCTGTCACACTGAGTAGCCAAGGCTGATCTGTGCTGCACCCTGAGCTTGGTGTGATAGAACTATCCTCTTGGTTTTCCAGGATGTCTTGGGCTGGAAATCTCTTTCACTCTGTTGTTTTGTGGCTTCTGATGATCTAGAATTTCTTTAAAAAACATTTTTTAGGTATTTTATGGACTGTCAGGGAGAGTTTCTACAGGTCAGTCCTACCCTGCTGATACTTAAATCTTTTGGAAAGTCTCTCATGCTTGTGCCTGAGGCTCTGAAGAGACACCTGGGCTTGAGTAGAGCGTCACCTTGTAGGTAATTCAAATACAACATTCCCTCACTGTGTCAGATCCTGCTACATGGCCTTTCTGAAGAGAAGAACTGTAGCACAAGAACAAATTTGGAATGATTACAAGGCAGTGCCAGCACTATAGTTTCTTAAGTATCATGCTGTAGCAGTTCTGAGGAAAAAAGTTTATATTTGATAGCTTTTTCTAGGCCCTCTAAAATTACATGAAATTAAAAATATTTTGTGTGATTAAAATAAGCACCACCAGGGTTAGAAAGGAAGTGGCCAACAGGGAAAAATTTGCATCAAATATCTCTTTTTTAAGGGTAAGATATCCAATATCTATAGGACATTAAAAGAAATATATAGGGCTAAGAATCATTCCTTAATGCCTAAATGGTCAAAGAATATGAGCCAAAGAATGATGTGATCAAATATTAAGGAAAATTTGCTCCAAATTAAATTTGCTCCAATGAATTGGTAAAGATGACAAAAATTAGGAACATTTGATTTTGCAGAAAGTGTGAAAGGCAGTGACACTGAGGCACTGCTGGTGGATCTGTAGATTGGTGCAAGTATTTTGGGACACATTTTGGAATCATGCTAAGAAAATGACTAAAATATCTATACCTTTAACTCCAAGAATCTACTTCTAGGCAAACACCATGAGGAAGGCAAGGACAGAAAAGGAAGGCACATAATACAGTAAGATATTTATAGTAGCTTTCTAAAGAAGGAAATAACCGGAAGTGAAGCAAATACAAGGGATTATGGAATAGCTAAAAAACTGTGAAAAATGAATGTGATAGAACATTAAGGTCTTTTAAGAAATGCTAGGTAAGAATACAGACAACTATAAGAAAACGTATACATTGGTACAAAATGAATTATGGAGAACCTAAAAAACAAAACATACTGTTGAGGACAGGGGTGCTCAGGACCCTAAAATATTGATATGCTGGGTTCCACCCTTTGAGTTTTTGACTCAAGCCTTCTTTCAGCCAAAGAAAGCTAAGTTAACTAAAGATCCACCCTGTTGGCCAAACTTATAAGAAATCTCACCATTGACTAGCCTCTTCAGGAATCTGAGGATCTTCGTGGAAATGGGATGGGTCTTATTTACAGAAAGATTGTAAGAGGGATCTAAGGGTAGTCTAGCAGTCTGGAATGAGGGGTCTAGGGAAGGTGTTGAGGAGGAGTCTAAGGAGGATCTTGATGGAACTGGGGTGACCAAAGATCAGAACCAAGAGAATGGGATTTTGATGAGATCAAGGGTAGGAAACAGAGGCAATCCAGAAATAACAGACAATGGAGGGTTAGGCTAGGTTAAGGGTGTTTTGATAGGATCAAGGCTGGGAAGTAGCCAGAAGCATTTGGACAAAGAGATAATGAAAGGCTTATGGCCCCAGGCAAATTTCAGATCAAGTGGGAAAATTCCAGGAGAATTTAAGGTGGGTGGTTTGTCAGGGCCTACGAGACAGATGGGACTCAAATTTTTTGGGATGAGGGGAAAATGTCTTGTCTTGGGTGTGTACCTCGTCACAAACGATGATTGCAGAGAATGACAACAACAAATAAACCTCGAATTATGAATGATAAAAGCTGGTCTAAAAGAAAGGATAATACTCTTTGCATATTATTAGTGCAGAACACTGCATCTACTGGAAGACTTGCTTAATGTGATGCTAAGTTTTGCTGAGATGATTTAAAAAATTATTGCTAGGCAGGAGAAAGATGAAATGGGAGCTTAACTTGATGTGAAATCAAAAGGGAGCAATTAAAATAATTAATGGTGCAATTTGACCACCGTACATATGCCTTAGACTTTGAAACATATCCTCCCATTCCTTCGAGTGATTCACAGATTCTATTGCTTTGTTGGTTCTATTGAAAAATATGAGGCAGAATTATTTTCTGCATTGTGGAATTCAGAGTTTTGATAAGTCTTAGTTCCTTTTGGGGAAGTCACTGACTTTTAAGTTGTCTTTGCATGTCAATTCCACCAGGTGGTGCATTGGATGAAGTGCTAGAGATGGATTCAGGAATGAATGATAGCAGTGTTCAACTACTTGAAAGACTGCCATATTGAAGAGGGATTAGATTTCTTCTCTCCCTGGGATCAATAGGTGGACATTATTTAGAATCATATTTAGGGCTGAGGTCAAGAAAAGTTTACTCCCAAATAGAGCAAACCTAGAGGTGGGATGGCCTGCCTCAGGGAGTGGTTGGTTCCCTTTTCATTGCAGCTGGATGGCTGATTGTCAGGAATACTGTAATTGGTATTTCTTTTTCAAGTGTAGATTATACTACATCACGGAATTACACAGTGTCAGAGTGAAAAGGACTCTCAGAGATCACCTATTGGAATACATGCATAGAAAACAGTCCCTACTACAGTAAACCCAGTACTCTTTTGGTTAATGACCTCTTGCCATGGTGAATGCACAATCCTCTGAGGAGGCTCATTCTATTTTTGGACAGCTTTAGCTGTTAGGAGGTTTTCCCTGGCATCAAACTAAAATTTGTCTCTTTGTAACATCCACTCCATTGTTCCTAGTTGTCTCCCATGGAGTCAGACAGTAAGTCTAAACTCACTGAGGTCTCTTTCAACTCTGACATTCTGTGATTCAAAAGCAACAGTAATAACAACTAATTAAGAACAGCATTTTTAAATATTTTAAAATTTCTGTACACTTTTTCAATGTTACTATATTGAATATTCCTGATATCCTAACCTTACAGAATGAAAGCATTCAAAACATAAAGACTTAGTGGAAAATATATGAACCATGTGGAAAGAGGATGAAGTACACATAATTCCTATCATCCTCTCTACTATCAGAAGTGTCCTGAAGGTACTTTCAGAGACTTACAAAAAACAAGCTTACATGCTAACATTTTTACTCAGTTTTTCCTCAGTGGCATAAAGCAGTCATAACATAGCTATAAGCAATTTAGTTAGTCCTGTAGTCTAGTATGTAGGTAAATGCGAGGCCTGGCTCTTTTGGTACACTTTCTCTTCATTATAGGTAAAGAAGAAAGGTGATAAAGAATCAACTCTGTGACTCAGAAGATATCCATTGAAGAACAAACTGCACAGGATCAATGAGGATGGGCTCCAGGGAGGCATCTGTGCCCCATGTCCCCAGTGGTCTCAGTGTACCGTGGTTATGGGAGAATCATACCTATCCTGGTGAAAAACAAGAGATCTGAGATTCCTCAGGATATATTTCAAATTTTCTCCAGTGTCCTGGCTGCAATGAGGATACTGGGGGAATATTTGCTGGGGAGTACAAAGAAGGGAGAAGAGAGTGATGAAAGGAAACAGAGCCCTGAAAAGGAGTTATAGCTAATGAGGCAAATTCACTGGGGGTGAAAGGGGTAAGGACATGAGGTGTATATTGCTGGGAGGTCAAGTCTAGCATATAGCCAGGGTTGGAGAACCTATGGTCTTCAAACGGTCTTCATTTTTTGAAATTATTGAGTATATAGTAGTTAGAGTTTTTACAGAAAAATATACATTTTAAAGTATATCCAATTGATGTTTCTTGAATGTGGCCTTATTGGATGACAACTAAAGTCATAACATGAAAAGGTTCTCCATCCCGGGTAGAGTCACTCCCATGCATTGTTGATATAGGTCAGAGTCAGAAGTATGAATACTGAGGCTTGCAGTTTCCTTGAGGTAGAGTGAAAGAAGTGCAGTCCTCTTTTCCCCTTTGGAAAACTTCCTCAGGGAAGGAGCAAGACTTTAACGAAGTGTTGGGTGTTGGAGGGATGGTGAGATTGTGGACAAGCTGGAACTAGAAAGGAGAAAGGAAAGGATGTGGGATGCAACACCCCTTTAAGCGTAGGACATAGTGATGAGGGGCACTGTTCTGGTAGTTGGGAGGTAATTCCAAATTTAGACAGAAAAGGAAGGAAAGAGAAAGCAGGAAGAAGAAAAGAAAGATGCTGTAGGGAGAAAAAGAAAAGAAGATGGAGGGAAGGTGTAGGAATGGTGAAATAATATAGAAATAGATTATGATCTTGCTTTTTGTCACAGTCCACTTCTTCCTTGGATGCCCCTTCTGGTCTATCTTCTTTCCTGGGCCATCACTTTCCCCTGCTTTCATCTTGGTAAGCCTCCCTCTTGTGAACATTTCCCCATTCCCTCCTAAGTTGAACATCAGTGACCTTCTGGGTTTAATCCTAGAACATCCTTGACTCCTTCCCTTGATAAGTCTGGCCATTTTCTGTGTGCCAGCCAGCCTACCTGACAAGCCTTAGTTACCTGAATCATGAAGTTATGAGGAAAAGCTGAATACGGGTTAAAATCATCTTTAGTACTGGCAGAATAAGGATGATGTTCTCAATATTGGTGAAATTCACTGAAAGCAGCAATACTAGAAGAAAGTGGGTAGAATAATATCCAGGTAGAATGTGCATAACTGTTATTCCCAAAAGTGTGATGAAGATCAAAATGAGACTCCAAACAAACAGTACATCCAATCTTCCTTGAGAATAAATCCTGCGGAGCAGACCAATGCTTGTCACCTCTTAGACACTGGCCTAAGGTAGACTATAGAGTTTCCCTTCCCTGTGCCCTCCTTTAGAATGACTGGAACCACTTGTCTCATCCCCCACAAGATCACAGCCCACAGCTGGCTTCCTCCACCATCCCTGGATTACCTGACATGCCAAATTATATAGAACCTCTTCCATCCTCAGAAACCCTTCCCTCTCCCCACACTAAAATTTCTCAGGACATCTTTGGGTCACTATACTTGTGAACAATAGAAATCTACATACTGCTGAGGGAAACTGGGGCAAGTCACACTTGTCTTTGACAGGGAAAAAGGGATCCTTGGGGTCAGGATTGTCCAGAGATTACAGTAAGAACAGAATGAGGACCGAGAGTTGACATCCAGGATTTCAGGAGGATAGCCCTTTCATATTGTCCAGTTACCCTCTCCCCTCATTCCTCCCCAAGGTCAGCATTACCTGGGCAGTTGTGCAACGTCCACAAACAACAAACACAAAGACCCACTTTCATTGAATAAGTCACTGCCAGGATCCCATTTAGCTGCCATCAAAAGGCATATTTCAAAATTGGTTCAGAATAAGTACACCAAGGGTCAAGGGCATAATCACTCAGACTCTACCCTAAAGCCCTTGACTGTCAGATCTGACTAAAGGACTCAGGACCTCCCAAAAGACTGGAAGTAGGAGTTTTCTCCAACCAATCTGTCTCATAGAAGATGACCACTGGCCCAACTCTCCAGCTGAAGACAGAAGGTAATGAAATGGAAGGATGTGAATCTCCTGTGATCCCATGGTCCCCAATGGCATCTAATTATCACTTCTTTGCACCCATGTTTGCTCATGTAGGGAACATTCCAGAAGAGGATAGAGACCACCAACTTCAGGGATGGAAGGTGTTAGTGGGAGGATCCAGGGACTCAGAGACAATTCCTTAGCTCCAATAGCAGAACCTTGAGGATAAAGGAACTCAGACTCTGAGTACCTTTCCTGTCTCTATTGCCTTATGAGCAAGGTACCCCAGAAAACTTCAAAAGTTGTTTACTATAAGGATTACTGGTGCTATTATTGGGTCAAATGGGTGGGGAGGAGTGGAGGCCCCAAGTGTTCAAATTCTTCTAACTTCCCTGCTCAAAATGTTCAAGAGGAATTCCTTGCCCTAACTTTTCATCATACTTACCTCTGTAGATGAGTAAGAAAGATATAGAAAATAAATATGAAATAATCCACAAGCCAATGATGCTTCTCATCATACTTCCCGCCTTCGGATCCATCAAAACCATCTCTTCCTCACCTGTAATACATCATGCCAATTCAGGAGGATCTGAACTGCATACTCTATCCTGACAGAGGAAAATGCATTGTTCTTTGGGAATCTCCTCCCCAAAGTGAAAGTCAGTTATAGGAACATCCTTCCTAAGGAGAGGGGCATCCTTGGCCCTACTCAGTGCAGAAGATGTAGATATGACTGAGCACAGGAAAAACAAGGGTCATGGCCATACATTCCAAGCTTCCCAACCACTAGACCCATCCGTGGGTCTCTCTGGCCCCTGCTTGCACCCATTTCTCACAAATAGATGTCTCCCCTCAGACCCCAGAAATTGTCTACCAACTTCAGAACAGAGCATATAATACTTTCAATATATGTTCAAAGTATATAATGTATGTTATAGGAGTGTTTAATGAGAAGTATATAACGTATAGTACATATAATAGTATACTATATTATATATAACAATAAGTATTTATGAGAAGTATATCATGAGAATAAACATTATAATGAAAGGTGGACCTATTCTAATGAGGTTCTAGGGAAATATGACTATAGATAGAATGATAGATAGATAGACACATTATAAATAGATAGACAGATAGATAGATAGATACATAGATAGATAGATAGACAGATAGTTCCTCAGACATCATAAACTACTTGTTCTTCAACTTATTCTTTCTCCTGACCAGTTACTCCCCACTCAATTCAAGCCACCCACAAAAAAGATCATGCTCTTGATCTTGCCACTTCCACAGATGTAACACTTCTGTGCTCATGAGCTTTGAAACTCTTTTCTCTAATTATAATTTATTATCATTTCATCTTTTCTTCTACCTTCCACCCACTAACCTTGTTCTTCATCTGCATCATGACCTCCAGTCTCTCAGTCCCTCAGTTTACTCCCAGGCAATCACCCCTCTACTAGCTACACTCTCCTCCTTTCCCCATCTTGACTTCTTGGTGAAGTGTTTTAAGTCTACACTGTCCTCTTCTCCTGAGTCCCTTACCCTTTCATCCTCTTATAAAATTTTGCCCTTCAATACTTCAGTCTTAGATCATTCCCACGTTTTGCTTCTTTGTCTGCTACACACTATTGCTGAATGAAGCTGGAGAAAATGATGGAACTATGCTCACTGGGTTCACTACAAATTTATGTTATATAACCTCAACTGAATCTCAAGCCACACAATCCTTTTATAACTCCCATATTAACTTTTTATCCCATTCTCCACAATGGTTCTTCCAAACCTTTTTATCCCTCTTCAGATCTCCCATGGCACCTCCTCTCCCACCTTCCTAGCTGAGAACCTTGACTCATATTTTACTGACAAAAAATTGAGGTCATTCATGGATAGCTTCCTTTTCCCTATTGCTCCTTATCTCACAACATGCAGATGTCTTCCACTCCATCTCTATCCTTTTCTTTGCAAAGGAAAACTTCTGTACATGCACAAGTGAACACATTATAGTTCAGCAGACTGCTCCTTTCTATCATTCTCACTCTCATTTATCTTCAGTCTCACTCTCTCTGTTGGATCCTTCCTTATTGCCTACCAATGCCCTCCTCAGAAAACCATCACTTGAACCATTCATCCTAGCTATCTCTTCTCTTCTTTTGTGGCCAAAATTCTAAAGAAGGTGGGGGCCATTTCACAGCATCCTGACCAATGTCTTGCCACTGGACTACATTTACTCTGGAGAAGAGAGTAAGGCAGATTACTTTGCATGGCCCTTCCTCATTTAAGTCCATTTCACTTGCAAGTCAAGATATCAGTCTCCTGGTGGCACTGGTCCTCTTTGAGAATGAAGGTAGAACAACAGTCTGTTAGTAGTAGTACCCTCCCTCCTGGGGACATAGTTGAGCTGTTCCATTTGGGCAATGCTGCTATTTCCTCCCTCTTCATCCTTCATGTCTTCTTCCCCCTCCTGTGTTCTCCTCTTCTCCCTCTGTCCATGTGGAAAGTCATATCCTTACAGGTGGTTTTAATTGCTTATACTTTGCAAGATGTGTTGGGGTTAGTTTTTTTCTTCTTCTTCTTCCCTATTTATTCTATTTAAAAAAAAAAAAACTGGAACAATTAACTCTTTCGTCTCTTCTAGTTTTCATTCCAGATTTTTTGAAGTACAGCTCTGATAAACCAGGCTTTGATAAAACTCATTGGGATTCAAATAGAGCTACTTGACCCAAATCACTTTGGCTCTTTATTGTCTTGATTTTCTGACTCAGTTCCTTTAACTGTAAAATGGGGGTAATCACAGCACTTCCTTTATAGGATTGTTCTGAGGACTGTGTGTCACTGTCCTTGAAACTGCTAATTTTCTAGTGGACTGATTATTCCTTAGTCCTAGTTAATGGCTTCCCCTCTAGGGCTCCTTCCACAGACTCATTATCCTTCCTTTCAGGAATTTGACAGCATCCCTCTCTCTCCATTATTTCAGTCCCTCATTCCCTGAATCACCTTAATCCCCTTGGTCTTAAAGAACTTTCAGCTCTAGAATTCCTTTAGCCCAATTTTGGTCCAGAGACCTCTTGTCCATCCAGGAGCCTGAAGAATTACAGTTTCCAATGGTGACCTGGTCAGGGTTCATATTTTGTATGCATTGGGAAGTATCTGATATTGCATGGCCTTGGGTCTCACAAAGAGAAGAATTGGTCTGTTCTCTCCAATAATAATAGTGATAAGCTTGTTGTATCACACTCTAAAACTTGCAAAACATTTTAGAGAATTCATATCAAATAAATCTCATAAGAATTCTGAGAAAGAGGTACTATGAGTTTTACTATCCCCATTTTAAAGATGAGGAAACTGAGTATCAAAGAGTTTAAGGGATTTTTCCAAAGCCCAGGTCTGCTTAATTTCAACTCTCTATCCACTATCTCATCTGTGCTCTACTCACCAGTATATTTTCCTCCAGTGCAAATTCACACACACACTTCCCCCTCCCCCAGCAGATACCAGGGCTCTCCTCAGAAATTCTCTTACAAGTTATCACGTTCTGTGGTACATTTCATGTGATAAAATTGGGGTTTGGGGGTGGTGATGCGAGGTAGTGGGAAATTATACTATGGTGGAGTCACAAGGAGGGGTGGGACCTTGGAGATGATCAAGTCCAATATTCTCCCCACCCCACCACTACATCCCACTCTATATTCACCCAGTCTAGACATTTTACCACAGAAGAAAAAGCCAAAAGCCAGAAGGAGACTTAAGGAAGGTCACATATATTATTTGTCACATTGCCTCCCTTGGCACCTAGGGGAAGTCTCCTGGAGTGGGTGTTAATACCATGTTTTACCTAAAGTGAAAGAAAAAATAAAATACGGAAAGCAACAGCAGTGAGTTTGAAATGTTAGCAGCCTATTGGGTAAGTGAGGGTCAGGTGACAGGTCTTGGTGACAGTCACCAATAGGTGGAGCTCTAGAACACTATCTGGACCCAAAGAGGGAAAAGCCTACTTCAAATGGAGGCTGGACTGTTAGCAGTCCTTCTGTAAAAGAGGGGATGAGTTGGAACCAAAGGCTATTGTGAAGTTAACCTGAGGCTCAGGAAAGAGCAGAGTGGTGGTAAAAGGCAGTATGAGGGACAGTCTCTGAGGGGGCCTTGGACGGGTGGTCTCTGGTGCCATGAATTATTCTCCTAGTTGATAAATTCCCTGTGGCTCTGTTTCCTGTTTTTGTTCTTTAATAAAATAAACCTTGGTATGTGACTGGCCTGAGGGAGTAAGCATCATGGAGACCAGGTCATGTGTGGGGTCAGTGACAAAATGTGCTTGCTCTTGCAAACCCACAAGGTAACCCTTTGAATCCTGGAGTTGAAGGAATAAAGGCAGGATATGAGTGCCTACTATGTGCCAGACACTGTACTAAGTGCTTTACAAATATTACCTCATTTTTTCCCTACATCAAGTGTGGAAGATAGATGATATTATTATTATACCTGTGTTATACCTGAGGAAACCAAGGCACATAGAGGTTAAGTAACTTGTCCAGGGTCCCATAGCTAGTAACTGTCTAAAGCTGGATTCCAACCCATGTGTTCCTAACTTCACGCCCATCATTCCATCCACTGCACCACCTCTTTGCCTGTAGAAACAGCTGTCCCTCTGGAGAGCCAACTGGTGTAATTGATGCTGTGAATTGGGTGTGAGTTTGAAGGGGGGGCATGACAAAAGTAGAATGACTTTATTGGCCATAATCTGGGGCATCCTATAATCTTCTCTGGCAAGGGAACCTCCCCCTGAATCACAGGGACCTCAGCTCATTGAGAAATTTCTGGAACATGTGGTCTGCATTGAAGGACTCAATATTTGGAATGATGGAGCAATTCCGCGGTCCTTGTGTTGGTAACAGAGGCACAGGGATGTTTCAAAGAAGATTGGCCACTGAGCCAGAAAGAGTAGCCAGTTCAATAGATTTTAAAAGGAGAGATAACTCCCACTGCTGCTCCTTTCTTCTCTTTTGAATCTGTGGCTTAGAACTCTCTCTTTCTGGAAATTGTTATGAAAAGATGAGAAAGGCATCTCCTAAATCCTGTCACCTTGGTAGCAATGGTAAATGTCTGCATATGACAGCATTAGTTGCCCATTCCAGTCTAAGACTGGTTCTTGGGTTCCTTCTACTTCATGTTTCTATCCCTGGGCAAAACTGACCAATAACGGTCCTAAGATGGACCTTTAGGACATCCTGGGGCCCTTACTTGGAGGTGACTGGCAGCAGAAAGTGTTTTCTGCAGCTACATCTGACTCACAGAACATTAGCAGTTATAGGAGGATGAGGCCAACTTTGGCAGACTTATCAGAAGACAAGGGCCTTGAGGGAATTGTTTGGATGGTGCAGAGTCAAGAAGAAAGTGAAACAGTTTGTTTAAATATTAAGCTTTTGACAGAATATCATTGGAATTATGGGTTACTTTCAATGTTTGAAGAGTTTGCTAATGCACACTTCTGACACTTGTTTTTTAATCATTTCTTTTGTGTGGAAGAAACAAATAGCAATCCTATACTGATCCACATTTTATACTAATTCCCTCTATACTTCCTTTTCGGGAGACCCTAGACATGAGCTAAATTGCAGCTTTCAGTGTTTGCCCTTGAGATCCCTGGGAGCAGGGGAGTAAAGCCCAATAGACAAGAAAAAAGAACCTGATACATAGTTATGGAGAAGGATCAGAACTCAGTCATTCTGTGAGTCCAGAGCTGAGGACCTCCCCAGGTTCCTGGTCCAACATCTGGTCTGTTTCCTATGTGGGGATAGAGATGCTTTCTTTCACTAATCAGCTCTGGCTCTGGCCTCTTGAGCAGACTGAATTCATTGACAGCAGAACCTGGTCCCTAAATAGAAGGGTCACACTCTTTCTTGAACTTGTTGACTGAAAATAATTGTCTGATGACTGATCACTCCAAATTCCTTAAGCTGAACCTGACATTTTACCCTCAAAATCTCCTATCTTCTCCTAACTTCCATTTTCCATGTGTGTGAAAGTATCTGGTCTTTTTTGATTCTTTTCCTTCCCCACACCTCAGGGCAGCTAGGTGGTGAGGTGGATAGAGCACAAGTGCAGGAGTCAGGAGGACCTGAGTTGAAATCTCACCTCAGACACTTGACACTCACTAGCTGCGTGATGTTGGGCAAGTCACTTAACCCCAATTGCCTCATCCTGGGTCATCTCCAGTCATTCTGAAGAATATCTGGTCACTGGATTCAGTTGACTCTGGAAGAAAAGTGAGGCTTGTGACCTACACAGCCCTCTGTCACTCAAAACCAAGTGAAGTGTAAGTCATGTCACCATTTCTCTGATGGCATGGTCTCCTTGGCAACGAAGGCCAAACACACATCCCCACACCCCACAAAGCCAACCATCAAATTTCTCTTGTTTCCACCTCTGACAATTTTCATTTGTCTTCCAACATTTTTCTCCTGCTGTCTTCACCTTAGTATAAGCCTTACATCCATCTTTCACATCGCTGCCAAAGCAATATTCCTGATACATAGTTCTTATCCCTTCGCTTACTATGAATGTTTGATGAATGAAAATCTAAAGAGTGATGGAAATGTTCATTTGTCTCAGTGGCTCACAGGTATCTATGGTTTTTGATGTTATAATTGGGGGAAATGAATGATCTGTGGTAGGGCATTTGCTAGAGGTACTGCCAAAGGAACTATTGGATCAAATGACTCGGAGTCAAGAGGCAGTGAAGGATGTTATCTTATACAATCCCTGATCACACTGGCCCATTGGACTAACAGGGGATTCCCTGCCTCAGCTTTCTATCATATTTCTCTCTTACGTTCATTATGAAATAATGAAAAAAGCCAAATATCAGTATCCCAATGCCAATTGCACTCCTCAGCCTTACGTGAAACACAGCAAACAATCCATGACTGTACGACTTGCACATACCATCCTTGCACAGGACTAGGTATTCCACAAATGATTGTAGGAATCTCCTCCTCAAAAGAAAGTACACTCTAGGGGCCTCCCCCAGAGTGCAGTGACATCTTCGGTGAAGAGGGTATCGAGACCTACCTGAACACAGAGAGAACAGGGCTGCACCCACATGCTTGGGGCCTCCAAATCACTTGACTCAATCTTGGGTGCCGCTGGCCCTTGCTGTTCCTTGTTCTATCATTCACTGAACCCATTGTTCACTCACAGCAGCCTCCCCCAAATGCTAGAAGCTATTTTTCAGTTATAGGCCAGAGCATATTTGCTGACAAGGATGTTAGACATTACATAGGGAGCTGCCAGAAGGATATATAGTTGTGTTGGGTATAGTAAAAGGATATTTTGTATATCTTGGTGAAAGGAAATGCTGCGTTCTCTTGGGGGGATGTGTTGGGGAGAAAACGTTGATTGTAAGTGATTACTTTTTCTATAGTTAGAGGAAAGATACAATACCCAGTTAGCTAAATCATGCAATATCAATAAAGGCCAGTGGTTATCAAGAAATTTTCTTAATGTCTGAGAATAAGCTTGTGGCAAGTGAATGAACACCATCTTATTCGTCTGGAGTAGAGGAGTTGGGTAAGGAAGGGGACTCCAAATCTTCTCAGGGGACATCCTAATAAGATAAATGATACTTGTATAGGTGGCCAAGGAGGGACAATCTCTCCATGCCAAGAGAGAATCAGAAGAGGCCAAGCTAGAGTTCGATGTTGTACATTTCCCCATCTGGGATACAGAATGTTTTACTTTGTGCTTATGCTTAATGATCTTTTCTGGATCTGTATATTATAAATGGTCTATATATTATAAAACTGTTTCCCTGGTCTCTAAAACATAAAACTGCACTCAGTTTTTCCTTTTCAATAAGCAGTAGAGAAAAACCCCAAATACTGGTCATCTGGAGTGTAGGGAGACAGCTGGGAAAAGGAAAAAGGGAGATGATGGTAGAATGAGGCACTCAGCCCCAATAGCAATGACAGTCAAAAGGGAAAGGTAGCTAAGCATGGAGGTGTGGAAGATCTCCCCTTTCTGCCCTCCACTTGCTACCCTTGCTTCCTCATTTTCCTACCCCATTCTCCCTCTTTCATTTGTGACCTTGAACTTATCCTCATATTATTCTCAAGATATTCTACATAATAGCAGGCTTATTGTTTTATGCAATACTAGACTGTGATTTAATTAAAATCCACAGTAAACTCCAGGACTGCTGGTACGAATTGGTCCAGAGCTTCATTATTAGCCACCCTACACCTCTCAATCTTGTTCATGAGGCTATTGTAATAAACATTATCAAATGCCTTAAGGAAATCCAAAGTGATACTGTGTACAGGGTCTCATTTCCTAAACTGTATTCTGTGCATCCAGGCTTTGCTATCCACACCTCATGAGGAGGGAGAAGTTCAATGGAATAATCTTGATATCAATAGTTTCTTTCCTTTAGAGATAGGTGGGTGCCACAGTGAATAGAATACTGTGCTTGGATTCAGGAAGACTTGAGTTCAAATGTGACTTCAAACATTTACTAACTGTATAACCCTGTGCAAGACAAACCTATTTGCTTCAGTTTCCTCACCTGTAAAATAGGGATAATAGTAGCACCTACCTACCTCACAGGGGGGTTGTATGAAGATCAAGTGAGAAAATATTTGTATAATTCAGTTCCTGGCACAGAGTAGGCTTCATATAAATGCTTATTCCCTTTCTCTAAAATATACATTTGACATATATAGCAAACAAATTACTACGTGCAGAGATTTTTTCCATATCAAAATAAGCTTTACATAATATATTTTGCTGGCAAATTTCCTGGCCTTCCTTATTTCCTACTGTATTCCACAAGCCCCTTAGCCTCTCCTCCCCTCAGGACCAGAAATTGCAGATCCTATTTATACATTCCAAAGTTCAGTGTTCCCTGACTGAAGTGGTTTGCGAAGTACCAATCTTTGATATCATCCTTGATCTAGGTGTCTAATATTCATGTTCTGGATTGTGTGCAATGGACTGCTATGACTTGGCTAGGCCTGGAGATGAGATACCACAGTTGTTTAAATCACAGATGTGGATATATTTGCATATTGAACCTGCGCTCTGACCCCTTCAAGTGGACCCCAAGATCAGGCCGCTTCCCATGACACATGTGCTCTGGTGCCTTGCTAAAGAGCATTCACATCCAGAGTCTCTCAGTTGATCCCTTAGTCCTGATGATGCTTTGAAATTGGGGGAATTTTCCTCTTCATGGGAAAGTATCCCCCAAGAAACCTGGGACATGGGCTACACTGAAATCAATTATTCAGTGTTTATTCAATATCTATATGATGTGCTAGGTAATAGGAGTGGTGTTGGGGAAAATACAAAGACAAAAGTGAAATCATCCTTGCCTCTGTAGTTCAATGCGATATTCACAGCACCTGTGGTGGTCATGTATATCCTGGCACAATTCTGAATAGCGAAATAAAACAGACTCTCCACATGGAAGACATGGACAAAACATTTATTCAAGCACCAGAAAGACCAATCCATCATAGTAACAAAAATCTATACACAATAACAGTGCAGAGAACAACACCATCCCCTAGTCTTACTGCTAGACTTCCCACAAACCAGCTCCATTAAACAAATCACAAGCAGGACCCCTTTAACAAAATCACAAACAAGCTTTCACTCACACTAGCCAGCTCCCTGATTGCCTGCATCCTTCCCTGCTCTGACTAGACTGTCCACTTTCCTCATTGCTCTACCTTTTCCTGTTCCACCCATTCAGCATGTGAGCGCGTGTGTGTTTCTGAACATTAAAGGCCGGTAATTGTGACAGGTCTTGGAGTAAAGTGAAGGGGTCAGGGATACTAAGAGGGACACAGGGAATATTGGATAAATTACCCTTCTGAAGCAAAAAGATACTGAGATGGAGACAAGAAGTTGCAGTTGTCTGTGGGTCTGTTCTCAGAGGCTAACAGCTATCATCTCTGTATACTTGTGTCTTCCCTATCTGTAATGTACAGAAAGGAGAGGAAGGGTGAGTGGGTGAGGATAGGGATGGGCTGGAGCTTCAGTGCCAGAGATAAGAAAAAAACAGAGAGTTTGGGAAGGTGAAGATAAGAAGGAAAACATGAGAAAGTGAAGGAGCTCAACCCTCTGAGGACAAGCAGACACTGCTTCACACAGGTGAAACTCTCCTCCCTGTAATTTTCTTATATGTCATTTTTACCTCTTGAACTGTGACATGAAATCTTCTTATCAATCCCAGGGAGATTTGTTCCTGGCAAATCCAAATCTAGACCTCTGTACCATCCCCAGTAGGGAAACTTCCAATTCCTCTGGTCCCTAATGCTTCCACTCTCCAATCTGGTGTCCCCTCCTCTCTTCCTAGCTCTCCCATTTCTCCACAAGCTCATTGTCCTCTTCAGGGTTTCTAAGTCCTTTACACTTCAATAGCCAGAGGGGAACAGAATGTACTGTGAGAGCTAAAGTAAAGATTCTTAACCTGGGGTTAACCTTAACCTTGGAGTTCAATGGACAAATTTCAAGGGGTCTGTGAACTTGGATAGGAAAAAAATACATCTATATTTTCACGTGCCTCCAACTGAAATTCAACATTTCCTTCAATTATTAATATAGGCAACCAAACCTAAGGGGTCCATAGGCTTCACACTGCCAAACAGACCCAGGACACAAGAAACATTAAGATTTCCTCAGCTAAAGCAATACTTATGCTCTCATGGAATGTGCCCAACGTGCTCTTTAACACTATCAATCCCTTCAGCACCAACAGCCCCAAGAAACTCCTTGGTGCCATTGGCCCCCTGGTTCTCATTGCCTCAAATCACCTCAGTTCCTAGGCTCACTTCCATAGATTTAGAGAAAGGAAGTTTCTCCCTCTGTGTTTGACTTCATAGTTCCCTAAGCCCCTCAGCAACCTAAGACATAACTTCCATCTGCTTCTCAAGTCAATTAATCACCAGGCACTATGCAGATACTGAGTATACAAAGACAAAAAGAAATAATCTCAAGAAGCTTACCCTCTACTGAGGGAAACAGCATGTTCAGGTATGTACAAAATGGTAGGCAAAATAAATACAAATTTACTTCAAGGGCAGGTTTGAAGAAAGTCCTCATGTAGGACACCCTCCTTGAATTAAGCATTGTAGGAAGATAAGAATTCTAAGACGGGTGGAGCAGATGGGAGGAGGAGAGCATTATAAGCAAAGGAGTTCAGGCTCTACTCCCTAGGTTCCTCATGTGTCTCAATTACCTCAAGTTCCTCATTCTCTTCAGTCCTCTTAACTCCTCTGGCCCTTCAGAAATACAGTCTCTTCTGCTCTCTCATTTCCCCCAGCTCCTTCCATCTCCCCACTTACCTGAGTCTCATCAGTTATCATCAGTTTCTTCTTTACTGCAGCTCTCCCACTTTAGAGCTTGATATTACAGAAAGCACTTTGAATTTTGAGTGAGAGAACCTGGGTTCAAATCCCTACTGTGTGACTTCACTTTGTGAAATTGATTGGATTTCATTATCTTTAAATTCTAAGTCCAAGATTCTGTGATTCTAGGCCTCTAAATTCCATCTCCCTGGATCTTAAACCCAGCTGAATCACCCAGGGTCCCCTATCCTCCCTCTGTCTTTCTTAAAAGTCTTCAGTGGTTCCTCACTGTTTATTGGATTGTGTGGTCTACCATGGCATCCAAAGTTTTGCCCTGTCTACTCACTATTCTCTCCTATGACTACCAGAAATTCACTCCCCAATTCAGAAAGGTAGGTTTCTCCATTAGTCCCCTCCATCTACCCCACACTTGCACACTAAAACCGTTTCTTAAACACCTGTATCTTTGCTTATATTCTCCCTCCTCACCCTGTAGCTTAGGTATAATTGTACAATCTTCCCACTTCTGTTCTTTATTCAAGGAGCATCTGCTGTATGAAATCTTCCCTGATTGCCCCCAGCATAGAGGGATCTCTCTTTACACTGAATATAGCACATAATACTTGTAGTAGTCACCTTTTGTGTGTGGACTAGGGAGAAAACAATGCCATAGGACCTGGAGAAAATGGTTCTGTCTGAAGCTCTAAAACAAACTCTAAATATCTCGTTTCTGGAGTTTTAGAGTAAACATGTATCTATACACAGAAAAAGACTGGTGAGACTGAGGGTCCTAAAAAGTGAAGACTTACTTTTTAAGTTAAGTTGATTGTGAAGCTATGTGGTACAACCACAGTGGCTGGCCCATCTAAAGACTATATTAGGAAAGCCCTAGCATTGCAAAAAGAACGCTTTTGGCCTTCTATGGCAGTTCTACACCACTTGCATGTCACCAGTTTTGGGAGCAGCAACTTTTTTCCCCCAACATCTGTCGCCTCTCCACTCCCTGCCATCTTCCACTCTGTCCCATGAATTGTTTCCATTTGTTAAGCTAAGCTGTAGTAAGTAGATAGAATGGGAAAAAAACACCTCTGGAGGTTGGGATTTTTATCTGTAGTTTTCTTTATGTTTTGGTTCTCCTTGGTTTAAGTATTGAGACCATATTTATATCATAAGAGGAATTTTATGGGATTCCTTTTTTTCTCTCCCCCCCCCCCCAAAATATTTGTGTTGTATTGGAATTAATTATTCTTTAAATGTTTGGTAAAATTTGCATCTGGTCTGGAGTATGGGAGAGTGGAAGATGGGCATTGCTTGAACATTGCTCTCATCAGTATTGTCTCAAAGAGAGATTAATATACACATTAAAGGCTTGAATATAGAAATCTATCTTACCTGTCAGAGAAGCAGGTAGATAGGAGACTGAGTAAAGGGGTAGTGTGGTATGGACTGGCAACTGACAGTAGGGAAGGTCTATCAGGGGAGGTCATAGGCAGAAGCAAAATACTAGCAAGGAGGGAAAGGGTGAGAGAGTAGACAAACAGGAGGAAGAATAGGATGCAGAGAAATACATAGGTAGTAATCATAACTGTGATTGAGAATGGGATGAACTCTCCCATACAATAGAAGCAGATAGCAGAGTGGATAAAATACTTAAGTCCTACAATATGTTGTTTATAAGAAACATTTTTCAAGCAGAGAGATACGCAGAGTAAAGATAAGGGGTTGGAGCAGATATTATTATACTTCAGTTGAGGTTAAAAAAAAGCAGAGGTAGCAATTCTGATCTCAAACGAAGCAAAAGTAAAAATATACCTAATTAAAAGAGATAAGGAAGGAAACTACATGTTGATATAAAGTACCATTGACAATGAATATATATGCACCAGTTATATGCATCCAAATTCTCAAAGGAGAAGTTAAGTGAGTTATAGGAAGAAATAGACAGCAAAACTGAAGTAGAGGGGACCTTAAGGCCCCCTCTCAGAACTAGATAAATCCAACCAAAAATTAACAAAAAAGAAACTGAGGAGATAGAGAGAAAATTAGAAAAGTAAGATATAACAAAACTTTAGAGAAAACTGTATGGGACCTACATATGGTCCAGTTTATGAGCTTTGGAGTGGACTGGTTTTAAGGTTTTGAGAAAGAAAGAAAAAAGAAAGAAATCTGGCCAGTAAACCCCAAGTTAACTGGGCAGCTTCTTGCCCTACAGGAAAATAGAAGGGAAGGGGATAAGAGAAAGGATGTCAGATTGGAAGAAAGGGTAATCAGAATGCATGCCATCTTGGGGTGGAGGGAAGGGGAAGATGGGGAGAAAATTTGGAATTCAAAATCTTTTGGAAGTGAATGTTAAAAACAAAAAATAGCTAAATAATTTATAGAAAAAAACAAAAAAGGAAAGTATCATAGCAGATGAAGGGAGAATGTTCAAGGTTTAGGTGCACTGCCTAGGCACAGAGGTGAGAGATAACTTGAAGACTGGAGAACAGCTGACAGCATTGAATGAGTGTGTAAAGGAGTATCATGTGAAATAACACTGGAATGGGAATGTGTTGCTAGACTGTGGAAGACCTTGAATGACAGGCAAAGAAATTTATATTTTTAGACCCTAGGTGCCCTGAAAAGTTTTGAACAGAAATGTAATATGGTCAGATCTGTGCATCATTAATCAGTCAACAAGCATTAATTTAGTGCTTAACATGTGCCTGTGCTAAGTACCAGGGATGTAGAGAAGGGCAAAAACAATTTCTACCCTCAAGGAGCTCACTTTCTAATTGGAGAAACAGCATTCAAATACCTGGGGATACACAAAACGTATTGACAGAGTGAGTAGAAAGCATTCCCAGAAGGGCACAGAAACTAAAAGTTTTGTCAAGATAACTTACTGGTCGTAGCAAACACTCTTTTTCATCAAACCAAAAAGTATCTTTATGCATGCTCATCACCAGGTGGACAATATCAAAATCAGATTAATTATATGTTTTCCAGCTAGATGGAGAAGTTCTATGCAATTCTGTACAAGATCTGGAATTGCCTGTGGCTCAGATCATGAACTTCTTATTGTAAAATTCAGACTTAAATTTAGGAAAGCAGGGAAAAATCACCAGAGTCTAGAGATATAGGTATAACCTAAAAAATATACCTTACAAATATGAAGTGAAAGTCCTAAGTAGACTTTAGGGATTAGATCTGTTAAAGTGCCTGAAGAACTCAACAGAGTTTGCAGTATTGTATTGGAGGCATCAACACCAAAAAATTCAAATAAAAAGAAAAGGGACAAAGCCTGATGAGCATTAGCAAATAGCTGATGCACCATAAATAGCCATCAGGGCATCATAAAAGCTCTTTGGATTGCTACTATCAGCATAACACTAAATTTCATCTGCCTTTTTACTGAGCCAACCATCTTGCATCTGTCTAAACTTTACTGCTGATATCATCATACTGTGTCTCTTGGGCCTGCTCCTGAGCTTCTTTTCAAGACATGGAGTCTGTATGTGCTGGGCATAGGGTCTCTGCTTGGCATTTCTACTAGCTGATCTCATGGTCATTGCTGGCTATAAAAGACAATGTTCCATTGGCCCCAAGACTGGGAACCATTGGTATCTTCTGACTTCACCTAGTGTTCTTAAGTGGGATACTCTTTCTTCCTTATAAGAGAAGGATACTTCACCATTGCTCCTTTCATTTAAAGTCCAAAGGCCTTTGCTGTTAATTTGAAAGAAGGTTTTTTTTTTTTTTCAAAGGGATTTCATCCTTTTGCAGTTCATATATGCATAGGGTAGCTGGAATTTTGGCTCAGACAGTCTTTCTTTGTATCCACACCTGAAGTTAGATTCAGAAAAGACAGTCAGTTGAAAATCCCATATAAATCTTAGAATAACAAGCTCCAATAATCAGTTTTCAATATGACCATAATTTCACATTGACTGAGGAACATCTTCAAAGTGAACATTAAGTAACTTACATGCATTTCTACACTTGTTTTAGTTCCTGATTAAATAACATAAAATCAAATTTACAATTACAACTGCCCTAATAAATTTGCATCTGTTTCCTAAGCTTCTATACCCGTTTTCTAACCATGATCAGTCTAAAAGAATGTGATACACATATGATAAGTTCAAGCACTAACTTCAAATTATGTTTGGGTCATGGAATGAATTAAAGTAAAAATAGAAACATTTAACTTTTCCATCGATGCAAAAGTATTACCCTCCTCTAAGAAATGTACTGAAATTCTTTTCCCCAAACTGAAGATGTCTCTGATTTAGTCCCAGGAATTAATTCACTCAATTGTATTAATATTCAAATGCTCTTGCATCACTTTGGAATATCCAAGGACCTTATTCCATACAGATACATGTTTATTTCAGTTAAACTTAAATTCCAGACTGTAACAGTAAGCACTCTGACATACACTGGGGGACATGCTATTACAGGTTATTAGATCTGCATTTCTAAAAGGAAAGTAACTTTTTGAGGGGTTAACAATCTCTTTTAATCAAGCACATATATCATTCACTTAGTTCGGGGGAAAAGTCAACAGCATGAACCTCAGAGAAAGTACAGAGAAATCAGAGATCAATGGACAGTCCTCCAGACTGTCTGACATACATCACAGATCAACAGATAACTGAGCACACATATATAGATGTGTGTTCATCCTTCGTTGCTGAAAAAGACCATGCCATCAGAGAAATAATGACAAGACTTGCACTTGACTTTGTTTTGTTTCTTGAGTGAAGGAGGACTGTTCAGGTCAACAGCCTCACTTCTCCTCCAGAGCCATCTGAATCCCAGAAAGGGAAACACCAACATCTGGGTTGTCAAAACCAGGAGCTCCTTAGCAGCTTCCCAGAGTCTCCTCTGGCCAAATAAAACACTTCCAGTCAGTAAGCACCAAAGTAAAACTTCACCTTCAGAGTATTTATACCTTTTTTAGAGCCAGAACAAAGCAGACTATTTTCTCTTGTGTTATGTCTTGTTTTGTTTTGTTTTTTTTTCCTCATGCTTTCTCCCATTCGTTTTAATTCTTCTATGTAACATGTCTAATGTGATAATGTGTTTAATAAGAAAGTATGTGTAGAGCCCATATAAATGGCATGCTTTCTCAGGGTGGGATTCCAATAACACCTTTATGTAAGCATAATTCACAGTAAGTCTGAATAGAAATTTCCGTATCAAGTTATTACAACAAATTAGCTTACAAATAGAAATTTGGTAGGCCTTCCAAAAATCATACAAAAGATTTTAAAAAATAAATATTTCTTCATAAAATCATTCTCTTTCTTAAAAACATTTTACAATTTATCACAAAACCCTCTTGAAACTAAACCTCAAAAATGAGAAGAAAAGATCTAAAACCAAGGTCTCTGTATAATTACCAAGTTTCTTTTCACAAACATACTTTATAAATGTTTGATTTAATAGCAAAAACAACTTTAGCCGAACCCTTCTTAGTAGCAAAAATAAACTTTTTAACACACTTAATACATCTTTACATGAAACAGGCTTGAAAATCACACCCCTATATACATACATACATATATACACATATACACACACACACATATGCATATGTAATTGTTTTTGCAAGAATTCTCATTTTTTCAGTAGGAATTCTATTAACAGAGAAACTCTTACACAGAGTCCATAGAACCTTCTTAACTCATACATCTTTTTTTTAAACAATTCAATTCCTAATATAACAACATTTAGAGAAATGAAATTGCTTTTTCAACAATATAGATTATTATATATTTTAAAACTTGAAACCACCCATTATCGATTTAGGTGAATGCATTCCCAAACCACCTTTCACAGATAATAATTCATCTTATCTCCAGTACTTGAAAACTATCCTCCTAAACCACTGTATACATTTTTATAATAGACAAGATTTCAGATGGAAAATCTACCATTATATAGCAAACATCAGTAGTATTATCACTGCTTATTTATAACCAAATATCTTTCAATTATCAAATTTCTATGATATTCTTTTAAAAACCTCATTAATATGCAGCAAAATCCAAATTAAAAAAAATTGCTGTAACACTAATTCTGCCTCACAAGGGTCTCTCAAATTTTAATGTGAGGGAACTTTAGAAATAACCATAGAAACTGCATTTTCAGAAATTATTCACATCATCCCTTTTGGCATTTAAAACCCATTTCAAAGTTAACAGTTACATTAAATTAGAGATAATAATAATGTTGAGTCTAACATATGCCCATCCTTGTGTTAAGCACTTTACCAACACAAATGCCAAATAACAATATGTAAACACTTTAATTACATCCATATCTAATATATTCTTAAGTCCAATTCACATAACATTTTTTCTTTCTTTAAAAAGTTTAAAAATTTGAAATTATGCTAATTTAAAATGTGCTAAGTTAATATTCTTAACTGTTGCCTTTGACCCAGTCAAAAGTGATCTAAAGAACTGGAACCAAAACACCTCTGGAAGTTAATAATTAATTGAATAGTAATTATTACCAATTACAGTAACCAATATCTTTACCACAATCAACACCCATTTTTAAATTTTATAAAGCTTTCTGTAGCTTTGTCTATCGGTTTTCCAATTAGGCTACAAATTTTCACTTTTTAGCCCCTGATCAACTTTCCCACATCTTTTGAAGTAGAGTGAGGGAGGAAGTAGCCAAGAGCACATGGTCCGAGGCTCCCCAACTAAATGATTCCTTTTTTCCTTCCAAATTTTCTATCTCTCTTTCCCAATCTTTACTCAGACTACCTCTATTCTCCTTTACATTCCAAAAACAATCATACCCCAATTTTGTCCTACTTTCCCACACCTTAAAAATTAGAGAGAGTTAAATGCTTAAGATATGCCTTACATACTTCCCCCATACCTTCTGCAAAAAGCTTTTTTTAAAGTACTTTTTTAAAAAAATTTAAAAAATACTCTTTGTATTTAAAAGAAAGCATTTATCCATACCTTGACTTATTCCTTTGAAGAAACAGATGGTGACAGTTCCCACCTCTGAATAACCTTTCCTCTACTTCCTTAAAGAGGTGAAATTCTGTCTCCTTTATGAGGCTTATCACATAAAGAGCTTTCCTAAGCATTCCAACTTCACCTTCCATTCTCTTGGAAATGGGAATTTCTTGGAAATTTCAGGCTGTATATACTAGGAAATGCATGTAAAGTTTTACAAAGAGTTTGAAATCACACCTGTTCTCCTCAGATTAGCTTAAATTATGTTAAGCCAATATTACTGCTATTTTTGGTCCAGGCAGAGACCTAAGGAATTTGATTTAATGCTGAAACGGAGTTGCTGGTTTCCCCAGGCAGAAGCCTCCATAGCTTTGATATGATAGAAAAGCCCTGAGTGACGTGTCTTACAAGACAGAAAAACCCTTATTTTTTCTGCAGTTTTTAAACACATTGACTGATATCATATACATTAACTTAATTTGAACATAAAGTACAAACTTTAAATTTGAGATGAAATTAGACCTGGATTTGTACCTTCAGCCTTCTTCTGGGCTGCCTGCTTGAGATTTTTTTCCCCACTAATCTTCTACTAACATCTTGCAGAATTTCACCCTGGCTTTTTTTTTGTATAAATTCTAATCTATTTTAACCATTAAATTAAGAGCGACACATTTCACTTTTTATGTTTCCAAATACAACCAGAATGAATTCAATAACCTTTCAGTTGTACCCTATCTCACAGAAAGACCTCTCCTTTAGAAGAGACAGAAAATGACCAAATTCTGGTCAGTCTGCCCCTCCCCAATCTGAGGGGAAAGGATTTCCCATATCTTTTTAACTTGTTTTTCTTTTCACATGATAGAAACCTGCTTGACATAGGGAGTTAAGTATCAAGGTGAATTTATCATATCTAAAGGATATGGTCCTACGTTTCTAGCCAGAAGTGGACGCAACCATTACTTTGGAGAAGGGAGTGCTGGATATGGAAGCAAGAGCATTTTTATGTTATTAGTTCAGGACAGCTCCTCCCATTAGAGAAGGGAGCAATCCATTCTCCTCTAGGTCAGTCTTCTTTGCATGTTTCTTACATATCTTCTTAATATGTATTCCTCCTTTTCTAACATATGAATTGTGCCTAATTTTGTGCTATCTCTTTGATTATGTCATTCTCACCCACGGGCCATCCCCAGTCCCTCCCCCTGCCTATACAAAGTATCTACCCTTCCCCACCCAAGCTTGAGTAGAACACAATGGGCTTTCCCAGTTGGGTGAAGTCTAAACAGGATGGGGGAGAATATAATAATCCAATAACATTATCAGCTCTATTCCTCAGGGACTGATTTGACCTAGTAGAGAATGAAGAAATAGGAAGAAGGGAAAACATGCTGAAACTTCCCATAATTCGTTATTATCATAAGAAGACAATAACTATTTCTCTCACTTGGTTCATACATTGGCAAAAATCACACACTTTGCAAACCATAGAGTTTATAAGGACTCCAAGGACTGTCTTCTCCAATTGTCTGAAGTCTTAGGGAAAAAAAGTGCCTCCATGTGGATTAGTGGAGACATGGAGAAAGAAAGAAGAGGAAAAGGAAGGAAACCGAGAGTAGTTACTGGTGGAATTATTAGGTAATAAGAAATTGAAAGACTTGAAAGGAAAAAGAACAAGAATCCCTCAGCTTTTCCTCTCAGCTTTCAGGGATTCTCCTAATCCATTCTTAATTAGGCCCTGGGAATCAAACAAACAAAAAAGTAATGATGTATCTGATCCCTCCCTGTATAGGAGAGCAGTGTTGGAGATCTCATGGGAGAATTAGCTTAAAACTTCCCTGAGAATTCTGGGATTTGGAGTTTTGCTCATTTTCCTGTCCAGGGAAAAGTTTGGAATTAACAGCTGAGAATGATGCAACCTCAGAAATGGCTTGAATGAATCTTTCAGGAATTTCAGGAAAAAAGTTGAGAGACCAACACTGGTTCTAGCAAGTGGGGTGAAGCTGGAGTTGAGCATGTCACTAGGGCAGCCAAGGTCTTCAACCAGCCCAAGAAGATGGGATGACAGTTCCAAAGTAGAAGATAAGCCTGATCATTAATGGATGTCTTCTTCTCCCCCAGTCACGAATCCAGGAGAATGAAAAAGTGTCTTTTTTCTCCTCCTACTGTCTGTTCCCCTCTTCCCTCCCATCTTTCTGGGCAGAGACTTATATCCAAAATTTTCTATTCCATTTAAACTGTTCTTTAGTGTTTAAAGGTAGTTTTGTTAAACTTCATTTCTCTGAATCAAGCCTGCAAAACATAGAGCCCTCAGTTTGCTTGTGTCCTGCCAAAGGATTTTGCACAGCTTGTCATTGCTTACTCTCCCTTGTTTGTCACATGACCTGCGGCAACCAACCATCATCAGCCTTTCTCTAGTTATCTTTACTTAGAAAGTGAGTTGCTAAAAACCTATCTTTGACCTGTAGAACTTGATCCTATTTATACTGCCAAGTTGTGCAGGTCTGCTCTAGATTAAAAGAAACCATTCACTATTGTGCTCTTGTGTTTTGTAGTCCCTGAAGCTGCATGATGGGTATCAAATTGCCCTAGACATCAGACTGACACTTTGGGATTGGAACTGTGGGACTGAAGCTTTAGTCCAAGACTCTTTCTTCTGGTGATAGAGACAGGGAAGGAAGAGCTGGGACCGTGACTGGTACTCCATTGAATCTGAGGTAGAGGAACTCAGGGGTAGAGTAGGTGGGCCTGGAGACTATTGAAAATCCCATTAGCTGCTGAAATGAAAGGGGAGGTAATTCTCTCCCACTGTGCTTTCCTAAGGTCCTAAACATGCAACCCTGGATTTTAATGCTATTCACTATATATGAGTGTGAAAGCAGAGTGTGAGGGGTTTTTAAGGATAGGGAAGTAGTTTGTAAACAGTAAAGAAGGAGCCAGTAGACAGAGTTTGAAGATATATGATAGTGTCGATAATAGAAAGCAGCAATCTGTTCAACTAGAATGGGATCACTTGTGAATGAAGAGAAGTTTGCCTTTGCAAGGAAAAGGATGGGGATGGTAGCCAATCACAGCCTAAACAATGACCACGTGGGAGCTGGCCTTGGATCTGTTATTCACAAATCAATGAGAGGCATAGTGATTTGGATTTAAGACTTGTTCACACTGAGTGGTGTGAAATGAGGAAGAGGAGTGAAAGTGGAGCTATCCAAGAATGTCCTCAATTTTTTCTCTGTAAAATATGAGTCAAAGTTCTCAGCTAGGAGAGTATGGGAGGGGGGAGCCATGGGAGGTTTGAAGAGGAATAAAAAGGTTTGGAAGACTCACTTTTAAGAGAGGGATAGTGAGTTGATAAGGGAGTTATAAAAGTATTGCCTTGTTTATGGCCCAAGTGAAGTTATATAACATAAATCTGTAGTGAACCTAGTCAGCACAGTTTCATAATTTTTTCCAGCTTCATTCAGCAGCAGTGTGTAGTGGACAAGGAAGCAAAGAGTGGGAATGATCCAAGATTGAGGTACGGAATGGCAAGATTTACAAGAGGATAAGGGGGTAAGTAAGTCAGGAGAAGAGGACAGGGTAGGCTTAAACCACTTCACCAAGAGGTCAAGATGGGGAAAGGAGGAGAGTGTAGCTAGTAGAGGGGCTATTTACTGGGAGAAAACTGAGGGGTTGAGAGGCTGGGGTCATAATATGGATGAAGAACAGAGTTTGGAGTTCCAAGGCAGGAGAGAAAATAATAAAAGATCATGATCTGATAAAGGAGTTTCAAAGCTCCTGAGCACAGAAGGAGTGAACTTGTGGAAGTGGTGAGATCAAGGGTATGATCATATCTGTGGGTGGTTTAAATGTGGTAGAAGAGTAAGTGGTCATGGGGAATGAATAAGTTGAAGAAGTAGGAGTTTTTGGTGTCTGAGGAACTATCAATAGATACGTTAAAGTTCCCTAGTGTGAAGGCAGCAATTGAGAAGAGACTGTGAGCCAAGCACTGAACTCATTAAATAAAGAAGGGGTATGTTCTTGAGGTCTGTACACAATAACTACCAGAATGATTGGGTGGTACATGTGGATTGTTGTTGTTTGTCCTTCATTCTCAACAAAGACTGTGACATCAGGGACATGATGCCATGACATGCAAGTGAATTGGGTTTAAGTGAGGGAAGGTTGTGCCACGTCACCAACCTCACTTTCTCTACTAGAGTTATCTGGGTCCAGTGGTGAGCTACAGATCAGGATGCCTGGAGATGTCCCTGGATGCAGTTGGAGACCTTGACCTTTTAAAAGCTAAGGTCTTTAACAGGTCTCAGTTTGACTGAGGCAAACCCATTCAGTGATTAAGGCTCAGTAAGAAATGAGGCAGAGAATGGTCTCTTTATCTAGTTAAAAAAATAAATCTGGAAGGTGAAGAATTTCAGGGTTTCTGGCTAAAACAGAAATAACCGCCATTTGCATTCACTCTGAGCCAATCACAGTCTAAACAATGACCAAGTGAGAGTTGGCCTTGGACCTGTTATTCACAAATCAATGAGAGGCATAGTGATTTGGGTTTAAGACTTGTTCCTTAAGGGGAAAAAAGTTTCAGAGATCAAAATTTACCTGTCTTTGAGCAGACATATTGTCAGGTAGGGAGTGATACCTTATGGGGGCAGAGAGAAAGAATGAGGAAAAGAAAGGGAAAGAAAAGGGAGGTGATGTCAAGATAAGGAAGTGAATTGGATTTCAATGACTGGGGTGGGGGAGCTGTGTCACATCATCAGCCTCACTTTCACTTGCAGAGTCATCTGGGTCAAGAGGCAAGATATAGATCAGGATGACTGCAGGTGGCCCTGGCTGCATTGTGAGAGCAGATATGGATTGAATGTACCTAAAGGAGGAGAGATTACTGAGTGATAGTAGTAGAGAGAACATTTGGAGTTATCAATGGAGAGCAAGGAGTATTGCAACTCTCCCATCTTGACTAGTGAATTGGAGAAATAAGTAAAAGTACAGCCAGTGTTGAAAAGGGTGGCCAGGGAAATTTTGTTATCAGGAGAAAGCCAAGTATCAGTAGGATCCAAAAGATAGAAGGAGTGGAAAAGAAAAGGTTTGAAGATGAAAGCAAGCTTGTTGTCTTTGGAGCAGGCATATCATAGAGCACAGAGCACAGTAGAAGAAGTGGGTGACTGTAGAATGGAACCCTAGGTATGGTTGAGGGTAATGGGAATAAGGGATCAGGTAGTGGGGGGTAGAAAATGGGGTTTGAATGATGACCAGAGATTTAGAATCATTGGGATGGGGAATGCTTATACGCAGATGTAAGTTTGTTAACTATTGTGGAATGAATTTAGGTATGTGTTTATTTTCCATAGGAAGGAAGGAAATAAATATTTATTAAATACTTACTAAGTGCAATAAATACTATACTAAGCACTTTGCAGATATCTCATTTTCTTGGTTTCTTGTTGTGTTCTGGTGGCACTGTCTCAAAGAATGTAGTCAGACGATCTCCAATACAAGTATACATATTTATTGAAGACTGATGCCCCTCAGAAGTGGGTTAGGTTCCAAGAGGAACCAGAAATTTAGTAAGACAACACAAGCAATTTTATCGTGTAATGATGGTGATTACACAACGTAAATTAAGAATATTAAAAAGACGGGAGGGGTTTTTTAAGGAATTAGGTCATGGGGCAGGCCCTCTTTTATGATTTGATGGTCAGACTTCCTGGTTGTGCTGCTTTCTGTTTGGTTAGTCATTGTTGTCCTATCTGCTCAAGATGGATAGGTAGGTATTGTGGTTCTGCCTAGGGCTAAAGGAATGATGTGATTGTGGATGAGTACAAGGATATAAATATGTTCAAATATGTGAATTGTATGTGGGGGAGGGTGGCTAGCTAGGGGCAGTGCCTGTATTGAGTTTGGAAGCAGCTTTATTTGTACTCCACCAATTTGGTCCTCATAACCACACTAGGAGTAAATGTTATCATTATGCCCATTTTTCAATTGAGGGAACTGAGTCAGACAAAGGTTAAGTTACTTGCCTAGGTTCACATAGCTAAAAGTTAAATTTAGATTGCAACTCAGAAAGTCTTGTATCTTGTTCAAAAACTTTAAGTCCAGAGCTGTATCCACAATACCACTAAGGTTGACTTAGGGGTTTGGGAGTCCCTTGGGGTGGTGTCCTCAAAAAGAGGTAAAGAAAGGTGCATGGAACTGAAGGAATCATATTATTTCCCTTCTCCAAGGCAAGAGGCCAGGCTAGAGATCTGGTGGAATGGCCACAAGCTGGCACACAGTTATGGCCTCTTGATCAAAATATCCAAAGTTGGACACAATAATTCTAGAACCTTTACCCTGTTCTTAGATTCTTTTCTGGTACTCAGTTAAACCTGCTTCTGAAAAACAAAGGAACAATTAGTCAGCATACTGGGGTCATATAGTTAATGACACATAAGAAAAGAAAAGCAATAAATGCTTCTACATGGAACTCTCTACCCCACACTTACAGACAATGAATAAGATTAAAGGCAGGGGTTGCTTGTCTAAGATCTTAGTAAGAGGATACAAAGTGGGAGAGAGCTACCTTCACTTTCATTTCAGCAGCTAATAGGATTTTCAATTGTTGCCAGGGCCACCTACTCTAATTTTGATCTCCATGTTCCTCACATTCAGGGGAGCATCAGTCACAGTCCCAGTTCTCCCTTTCTTCCTATCACCAGAAGAGTCTTGGGCTTAAGTTGCAGCCAAACTGTTCAAATCCTAAAGTATCAGTCTGACTACCAGGGCAGCTTGATACTCTTGCCCCATGGGGCAGCTTCAGGGTGTACAACACCCAAGAGCACAATAGAGATTGATTTATTTTATCTAGAGTAACCAGGCTTAACCAAAATGCCTTTAAACATTAAAGAACAGCTTAAATGGAACAGGAGTCTTTGGATTTAAGCATCTGTCCAAAAGGATGAAAGGGAAAATGGGAAGAGACAGTTGGGAGGAAAAAAGAGATACTTCATTCACCTGGATTCATGACTGGGGGTGAGGAGGACATCTATTAATGATCAGGTTTATCTTCTACTTCGGTACTGCCATCCCAACTCTTTGTGGCAGATGAAGACCTTGGCTGCCTTGGTGACATGCTCAACTCCATCTCTGCCACCTCTGCCAGAAGCAGTGTCTGCCTTCCTATTCTCTGTCATGAAACTCCTGAAAGATTCATTCAAGCTATCTCTGGGATTTCATCATTCTCCTCTGTTAGTTCCCAATATTTCTCTGAGCAAGAAAATGAGCAAAACTCCAATCCCAGAATTCTCAGAGAAGTTTTAAATTACTTCCCCTCTGAGATCTCCAATGTTGCCCTCCTACCAAGAGAGGGATCAGATATAAGATTCCTTTTTTAGTTTGTTTCCCAGAGCCTAACTAAGAATGGGGTAGGAGAACCATTGAAAGTTGAGAGATTCTTTTCTTCTTTCTTCCCATAATCTTTCAAGTCATTCAGTTTCTTCTTACCTAACAACTTTCCTAGTAAGTATTCTTGTTTTCCTTCATTTGCTTCTTCATTCTTCAGATCTTCACTAATTCATATGGAGTCACCTTTTTTCTGTGTTTAAGACTTCAGACAGCCGGAGAAGGCAGTTTCTGGATTCCTTATGATCTAGAAGGTGTATAAGTCTGCATGTGACTGCTTACATACTTCACACGATACGCTGAGAATTTGGGGCTAGACTTTTTTTCTTCTTCTTCCCTATTTATCAATTTTTAAAACATGTGACAATTAACTTGTTTTTTTGTCTCATATAGTTTTCATTCATAATGTCTTGAAATACAGCTCCAGTAAACCATGCTTTAATAAAGCCTATTTGGATTCAAATACATGTACTTGGCTATGTCTTTGAACCCAAATCACTCTGGCTCTCACTGATTGGTCAATAATAAGTCCCAGCCCAAGCTTCACTTGCTGAAAGGTGCCTCAGAATGAGTATAATCTGTTCTCACCAGAAAAAATGAGGGTATTCCCCTCCCAGATTGATTCTTTCAGGAAGTCACACACATACTCTGAAATCCAGTGGCACTGGACTCCTTAGTGTCCCTCAAACAAGACATTCCATCTCCTGACTCCAGGCATTTTCTCTGACTGCTTGCATGCCTGGGTGCTCACTCTCTTCATCTCCACCTCTTGGCTTTCCTGGATTTCTTCAAGTGTCAGTTCAAAATCCTCGCTTCTACAAGAAGGCTTTCTCTAACTCTTCTTAATTCTGCTGTGTTCCCTTGATTGATTATTCTTCATTTATTATGCTTATAGTTTGCATGTACATTATTACTTATATGTTGTTTCCCTTACTAGGCTGTGAAATCCTTGAGAGCAGGAACTGTCTTTTACCTTCTTTTGCAACTCCAGTACTTATCACAATGTCTAACACGTATTAGGTACTTATTAAATGTTTATTGACAGACAGAGGAGATATTTCAATCTTTTGGAAAGCCTCTCATGCATGTGTTTGAGTTTCTCCAGAGACTCACTGAGTAGTGTGCCACCTAGCCAGTGATTCAGGACCATTCCCTTACTGTGTAAAATCCTGTTACAAGATCTTTCTGAAGGATTAAGGAAGGTAGCACAAGAGCCAATTTGAAATGTTGTGGTTGGAAAGGGACAGAGTAATTTGGGAAACAGATGTAAATCTATTAGAGCAATAACTTAAGGTTTTAATGGTAAATTTGATTTTATGACTGTTATTTAATCAAGAACTAGAACGTGTATAGAAAAGCATGTAAGCTACTTAAGACTTGCTTCAAAAGATGTTCCTTAGCCAATGTGAAATTATAGTCATATCTGAAACTGATTACTGGAGCTTGCTATTTTAAGATTTTATTGGACTACTAACTGATTATTCTTCTGAGTCTAACTCCAGGTATGGATAGCAAGAAAGGCAGTCTGAGTCACTGATCCATGATGCCAGTAAGCCTGTGAGATGCTGGTATGAACTGCAAAACAGTGATCTCATGAGAAGGTTGGGAGAGTGGTTGTCCAGCCTGGGCTGAGGTAGGATTCTCCTGACTCAGTTTCCTCACTGACACCTGACAGATTTTAAGCCTGGCTGAATGCCAGTTGAAAATCTACTCCTGCCTGGAACTGACATGAAGTTGGGGAGATATTGTTTCCCTGCAATGTCCCTACTCTTAGTAGCAATTTCCTGTAATCAAAAGTTTTGAAGCATAACACCATATCTATTAAATCAGATTGTTGGTAGAGGAACATCTGAAGTTAAGTCTAAAATTAAGCAATTAGGTTTAGGATTTCAGAGTTAACAATAAGTTAGGGTCCCTTAATTCTTAGTAATATGAGGAGACAATCAGGTCAAGGTTAGTGAGGTTAGCACACATTGTCATTATTATTTTTGTTTCCGTTGGTTGACATTAAAAGAAAAATGGTTTGAGGTCTATATTGTAAATGCAAATTATGTGCCATGTACTGTGTTAAAAATGATTATTTATTGTATTTATGTAAGTACTGGAAACTGTTATTGACTCCTTGGTGAAATCTCATCCTCCTGCTGGGGGAAATGAATAGTGAATTAATGCATAATGTAAATACTGGGTTCTAATGTGAATTTCTTAAACATGACAATTTGGCAAAGTTCCAATTTTGATATTGTAGGAGTGATAAGAGTATAAAGCTTAGGAATGATCATCTAAAATGATATTAAGGTCAGTTTTGTAGTAGTGTGGACATCTGGATTTCTACAAAAAGATGAAGGGAAGAAGATACAGAGATACTGTGCTGAAGATTGCCTGAAAGAGCATCCAGACCAGAAAACTACATGAGATGGAATCTCTGAATGGATATTCCTTGATCTACCTTTTCCTTTCCAATCTCTGTATCTGTACTTATAGCAAGGGAACTGCCCATTGTAATTTGTTAATGCGTTGGTCAACTTTACTCCCTTCCTATATTGATATAAAAGGGAGATAGATGAAGGGAAGAACTCATAGGGGAAAGAATGTGAGGAGGTATTTATTGATTGGATTTAGGTGTGGAAACAGAAATTTTAATAAATAAAAAGGGGGAATTTGTGAGAAGTAAAGTTCTGTTGTCCACATTCCTAGGTGATAGGGGTTGTGACCCAGCACGGACAGATTGGAGGTCAGGGACTGATGCATAGGCCCAAGGAGCTGTGTGAGAAAGGGCCTATCAGAGAGAAGAACATGGAGTCATGGCCAGGGGATGTTGTCCTGGGAGATCCAAAGTCTAGAAAACAATATAAGAAGCCCCATTTTCCTGCATGTGTTGTAGTCTTCCTGTAAGCTTCCTGGGGAGGCTACCCTTCCATTCAGGGGGAATGGACATAAAGATTAATAAAGGTCTTCCTGATTTCACAACAGGTATTATTTTTTATTTAAGGTGAGCATGTTTCTCACTGTTGGGGGCTTGCTAAATGGCCTCACTTCTAATACCAGAATTAGAAAGGAAGTGGGCAACTAGGAAAATTTTGTGTCAAATGTCATTTTTTAAGGGTATGATATCCAGTATATGTAGGGGACTAACAGAAATATAGGACGCTAAGGGTCATTCCATAATGACAAAGTGATCAAAGAATATGAGCCAATGAATGGTAAGTTACCAAACAACAAGGGAAATTTGTTCCAATCAAAGTTTCTCCAGTAGGTGGTCAATAATGACAAAAATTAGGAACATCCAATGTTGCAGAAACTGTGAAAAGATAGTGACACTGAGGGCACTGCTGGTGGATCTGCAAATTGGTTTAAGTATTTTGGAAACCATTTTGGAATCATGGTAAGAAAATGACTAAAATGCCTGTACCTTTAACCCTCAAGATTTCACTGTTAGGCAAATACCATAAAGAAGGCAAGGATGGAAAGAAAGGCATATAATACACCAAGATATTCATGGTAGTTTTCTGTAGGAGGAAAGAAATGGAAACAAAATATTGAGGTTTGGGGTGATATGGGACCCCAAAATACCAACATGCCGGGTCCTGCAAAATGAATTTGACACAAGCCTTAATAAAGTCAAAGAAAAACAAAGTTTATTAAAGATTCACCATACTGGGTTTACTCTTAAGGAGCCTAAGCATTTGTAATGCTTGTGTTTACAAGCAGACCAGATAGAATGTCATGTAGACAGACTAGGAGCTGGATTGAATCTGAGCGCCTTTATGGAGGAGAGATAGAACTCAAATACAGTAAAAGACTGAGGGCAGAATTCAGGTGTTGCGAAGAAGTCTGGGGTCCCAGGGATGGTCTTGATAGGGGGAAAGTCAGCCTAGAATGTAGATCAAGTCCAGGGAGAATCCTTATGGGAGTGGCTACTAATCCAGACAATCCACAATCCTGGCTGGGAGACTTGGACCTCAAGAGAATGCTTAGAAAAGGCTGGTAATAGGATGAAAGGCAGAAATAGAGAAAGAATGCTAACTCAAATAAGGGGGATCCAAGGAGCTCCCAAGGCCAGGCTTTCCCAGGACCTTCAGACATACGGGATCAAAACCCCCCTGGTCCAAGGACAAAGGTCTCTGCTTGGGCTTGTATCCCATCAAAAGTAGATCCAATCAATTATGAAATGGTTAAAAAGATTGTGAAACATGAATGTAATAGAATATTACTGTCTTTTAAGCATTTATAAGTAAGAAGAATATAAAGAAGCATGAGAAGACACATACATTGATGTAAAGTGAATTAAAGAGAACCAAGAAAACAATACATACTATGATTGTAAAGAATGACAACCACAAACAAACCTTGGATTATGTTTGATTTTTTTTGAAGAAAATTCATCTGAAAGAAGAGATAATTCATTTCTTTCTATTCTTTGAAGATTATCAGTGCAGGACATTGCATGTACTGAGAGACTTGGTTCAATGGTGTTGGTTAACTTTGCTAAGATGATTTAAAATTTTTTTCTTACTCTGTTGCAGAAGATGTCTTGCTAGGTAGGAGAAAGATCAAATGGGAAATGAAGTTGATGTAAAATCAAAAGATAGCAATTAAAATCATTAATGGTACAATTTGACCACTGAGACTTTGAAGCATATCTTCCCATTCCTTAAAGTGATTCATAGAACTTATTGCTTTGTTATTTCTACTGAAAAATTCTAGGCAGTATTATTTTCTGGATTATGGAATTCAGCGTTTTGGTTAGTCAGTCTTAGTTACTTTTTTGGAAGCCAGCTATTTTTAAGTTGTTTTTGCAAAGTAAATCCATCAAGTAGTACAGTGGATGAAGTGCTAGAGATTCAGGAATGAATGAAAGCAAATACTTGAAAGGCTGCCATGTTGAAGAGGGATTTGATTTCTTCTCTTGCTGGGATCAATAGGTACATATTATTTAGAATCATATTCAGGGCTGAGGTCAAGAAAAGCTTCTTAGCAATTAGAGCTGGCCCACAGGTGAGATGGGCTGCCTCAGGGAGTAGTTGGTTCCCTTTCACTAAAGTCTTCAACAGAAGCTTGATGGCTGCTTGTCAGGCAGACTGTAGGTGGTATTTCTTTTTCAAGTGTAGATGGTATTACATCATAGAATCACACAGTATTAGAGTGAAAAGGATTCTCAGGGTGGAATACATGCATAGAAAACATTCCTTACTACAGAAAAAACTAATACGCTTTTGGTTAATGACGTCTTGTCATGGAGAATCCACAGTGCTCTGAGGTGGCTCTTTCTATTTCTGAACAGCTATAACTGTTAGGAAGTTTTCTCTGGCATCAAACTAAAATTTGTCTCTTTGTAACATCCACTCCATTGTTCCTAGTTCTCTCCCATGGGGTCAGATGGAATAAATCTAATCTCACTGAGGTTTCTTCCACTTTGAGCATTCAATGATGCAAAAACAACAGTCGTAACAACTGATTAAGAACAATGTTTTTAGTATTTTTAGATTTGTATAACTTTTTGAATGTTACTACATTGAATATTCATAATATTCTAATTATACAAAATGAAAGCTTTCAAACCATAAAGACGTAGTAGAAGACATCTGAACCACGTGGAAGCAAGAAAAAGTACACATAATTCCCATCATACTCTCTGCTGTCAAAAGTGTCCTGAAGGTACTTTCAGGGGGGTCTACAGAAAAGAAGCTTACAAGCTAGCATTTTTACTCAGTTTTTCTCAGTGACATTAAGTAGTCATAATATTCAGCTGTGTAACAGCTGGAAGAAATCTGGTTAGTCTAAGGTGTTAAATGAAAGGCCTTGCTCCTTTGGGCACCCTCTGTCTTCAGTACACATAAGGAATAAAGATGATAAAGAATCAAGTCTGTTTCTCAGAAGATTCTCATAGAACACCAGATAGCTAGGCATCAGTCAGGATGGGATCCAAGGGTGGCATTTGTACTCCATGTCTGCAATGGTCTCAGTTTACCCTGGTTATGAAAAACCCAGACCTTTTCTAGGGAAAAACATGAGACCTGAGATTCCTCAGGATATATTTCAAGATTTTTCCAGAGTCCTGACTCTAACAAGAAATATTTTCTGGGAAGGATAAGGAAAGGAGAAGAGAGTGATCGAAGGAAACAGAGCCCTAAAAAGGAGTTATAGCTACAAAGGCAAATTCCTTAGGGTAAGAAGGGATAGGGACATGAGGTGTATGTTGCTTGCAAGTCAAGTCTGGGGTATTGCCCAATGGTGGGGAACCCATGTCCTTAAGGCCTCATCTGGCCTTAGTTAACTTTAAAATTAATAAATAGTTTTCATTTTTTTGAAATTATTAAGTACATAGTAGTTAGATTTTTTAAATAAAATAATGTACCTTTTTTTGAGACAGAATCCATTTTAATGGCAAAGTATGGGAAAAGTCATTGGCAAAAGAATTCGCAGAAAAAAATATTCTCCTTTTTGTAAACATCTGTACCGAAGAAGATGTGGTATATGTAGTACTTTTCAGAAAGGGAGAAGGAAGCATATTTTCTAATTTCAACCAATTATCCACTGTAGGATGCTAAGTGCACCATTACATGGTGTCTCTAAAATGGAGGACCAGTCATTTCCTGAACCCTCTAAATACCAGAGCTCTAAGAAGCCAATACAACTTATTTACAAGTAGCTTTGAAAGTTCTCACCTCTCCATTTCTAACACTGGTAAACACTAGATATTGAGTGGCCCTAGGTAGTATCAACTGTACCTTCCTCCTGCGTTGGCGTTTCCTTAGGGCCTACAGCAGCACTAACAACCCATTATTTTCCAGGATAACTTAAGGCTGGCATTTCTGCAAAACTCAAAGTGCTGTTTTTGTCCACTTGAGAAAAGGTCTCCATCACAGGACTCTGAAACTCCGCCTGTAGTGTGCCTGTATGTAGGCTACTACGCAGCTGTATCACCTGGCATGGAGGGTAGAGAACAAAGTTTATCTTCCTCCTGTTCAGAGATGGATGCTACAAAGCTGACCAGGTCTGACTGGCAGACAGATGGCAGAAGGCCTGAAGAGTAGATGGTATCTGACTCCAGTCCTAGTGCCCCTTCAGCCTCTAACTTGAAAATCTTTTCTGTATCCTCAGGCAGCATTCCTTCAGCCTGGAGGTCCAAGGGTTCATGTGTTATTTTCATGTCCTCATCAACAGCTTTCAGTACCAACTGAGCCTCCAAAGTAACAGAATCAGGCATCTTCTCATTTCTAGGCTTAGAGTTTTATTTATGCTTTATCCCTAGGTCAAGTGCTACAGTTCCAGGAAGCTCAGAAGGAAACTCAGAAAAGTAGAGGTAAGGTTAGTTGACCCTGTGGAACATAAAAATATCCTTCCATGTACATTCTCAGACTTGGTAGCCAAGGACTCTGGGATCGGTTCTAATTTACCAATGGAGAAATCAGAAGCTGGGCTTCCCAGGGCACAAACTTTCCCTAAATCTGTAGTTTCAAGGCCTTCTATAGATTTGCTTTCTGTTGCCAGTCTTAATTCACTACTGACAACGGAAAAGTCTGAGAATACTGACTTTCATCCTTTTGGAATCTCTATGGTCTCTAGATTCTCAGTCTTCTCTTCCAAAATAGTTGGCTGGCAGGTCATTTTGTTCAGCTCTTCCCTTGGCTTTTCTCCCGCTGGTTTGAAGCCTCTGATCATAGGTGTTCAAAGTTGATTCAGCACACTGGTCTTCTTGCGTTCTTCACAACCAGCTAGCACAGATTGCTCTTGTGGGCTGCCTGTTATATAAATGTTTCTCCTAACTCCAGACTGGAAAGATGATTCTAGGGCAAAGTGCTGGACACTTATTGATTGTGGGTCTGTGACATAGATCTAGTATCTGCCTGAACTGAGTCTGTTCTTTTGTCCATAACAGATTGAGCTCATGTATGTGGTTGTGTCACTTCATCTAGATCTTTCACTTCAGGTACTACTGTCATTTCTTCAGGCTGATTAACAGTTTGGTCATCCCTTGGGAGGGCAGTCTGTTTGGCTTCTCTCTTTCATACATAGCTGTCTTCACATTTTAAACTGGAATCTTTAATACTTTGGGAGTCCCTTTGCTCTATGGATAATGATGTCTGAAGCTCTTTATCTTGGTCACCTATTCTCTCTTTCCCCACACCCTCTGAGAGTAATAATCTCCCTTCTTCTAGCTCAGGGGCTGCCTCTACCTCACTTCCACAATGCTCTTCAGCTAGGTGGGGCTCTTGATTCCTTTTAACTTGGTTATGAACTATTCCAAGGTCCCTCATATTCACCAACTTGGTGGGACATGTTATGTCTGACGTGAAGGAGGCTGGCTCCTCTACACCAGGAGGACCTGGCTTTCCTGAGTGTAGGTCAGCATCCCCCTCCAGACACGTCTGTACTGGTCTCACTCTCATGAGGAGTACAGGGCAACATGGCTGAAGCATTTGCCTCTGTTTTGACTTCTTCCTGGAGTCATCTTCCAGAGAAGCAGAACCAAAGTCCATTCCTGTAAGAGGCTGTAGGTGACCTCTATTCTTTAGTTCCAAACTCTTTTCTATGAGCCTCTGCTGTTTTGGGGATCCCATAGTCTTTACAATGGGTTTGGCCAAACAGCTGTCCAAAGGAATACTGGACAAACCCTTGTCCTGGGACATCCCCTTTAGGAGAATACCACTATCCCTAGGGTTGAAAGAACTACCAGAGTTCTAATTTTTACAAGGGTTTCTACTCTCCCCATTGGACAATGTGCTGTCACCCAGCTTGCTTTCTGGTTTCCCTTTACCACAGCTGTAGAAGACGTCATATAAATCCTTGGTATTGGCTGTAGCTGGGCATGAGTTCCACTTGTCCAATTTTTTGGCCTGTTCACTGAATACACCTGAGAGTGGTGGTGGAGCATGAACCAGCACAAACAGTGGAGCCTGGTCATGGACACTGTCACTCATCCCAGGTGCCACCTCATCTGAGGGCATGGCAGCAGGGTGTACTGGAGCCAAAATGGGAGTTGGTAAGACTGGAGTCAAGAGGTTTAGATCCCCCTATACCAGGGTCAAGATATGGGATGTGGTAGGAGTTGATTTGACTGGAGACAGGAAGTGATACTGTAGCTGACTTAAGTGTAACTGAGACAGGTGGTGGCAGTGGAGGTGGGGGAGTTGGAGGCAATAGCTGCTCAGGTACAGGAGCTGGCTTATTTTTCTCAGCCAACACAGTTTTTACTCTGGGGAACTTTTTAAGATCACCTCTTCTCCACCAAATACCTTAGAGATTATGTCAGGAGGTAGTAGGAGATCAGTTGAAGACTCTTTGACCACTGGCAAAGGTTTGGCAGTGGCACCTGAGGATTTAATGGACAAGAAAATGTTAAGAGGTGCAAGCTTGCTCACTGTAGCTGAACCAGACTTGCATACCACGGTTGTGAGAACAGGAAGATTAGGCTGAATTTTGGCATGGGTAGAGGTGACAACAACAGCCATCCAGGGACTGGTGTGAGCAATGGTAGTTTTCCCAGACAGTTCGATATCAACGGGCTTCACTTTCCAAGCCTTGGCTTTGCCATCCTCTTTGTCTTTGTTAGTTTCCACGCTCTCTTCCTTAGACTCCTGCAGAACTTTTCTCATAGTCCGTTTCTGACTTCTTGAAGCTGAACTTCCCAAAGGAACATTTTAAAGTATATCTAATTGATGTTTCTTGAATGTGGGCTTATTTGATAACAGCTAAATTGATAAAATGAAAATGTTTCCCACCCTTGGTAGAGACATGCTCGTGTATTGTTTATACAAATTGGAGACAAAAGTATGAATACTGAGACTTGCAGTTTCCTTGAAGTAGGGGGAGAGAAGTACAATTCTCTTTTCCCCTTTGGGAACCTACCTCAGGGAAGCAGCATGATTGTGATGAAACATTGGGTGTTGGAGAGATGGTGAGGTTGTGGAACAGCTGGAAATACAAGGGAGAAAAGACAGCATGTGGGAAGCAACACCATTCACCTTTCAGGGGAGGATGTAGGGATACTTTCCTGGTAGAGGGAAGCTAGTTCCAGCTTTAGACAGAAAGAAGGAAGGAGAGAGCAAGAAGGAAGAAAAAAAAGAAAGAGCATACAGGTAGAGGATGAAAAAAAGATGGAGGGAAGGAGTAGGGATGGAGAAATGAAGGGACTGTATTCTTGATTTTTGTCACAGACCACATCTTCTTCCTTGGGTGCCTCCAGGTCAAGTCCTAAGTTTCCTGGCTTACCTTCTTCCTTGGTTCATCCCTTTTCTCTGGCTTCACCTTGGTCAGCCTCAGCTTTGTGAACATTTCCTCATTCTGTCCCAAACTGAGCATCAATGACCCTCTGGATTAAACATTAGACAATGCTTAAACTCCTTCCCCAGGGTTGTCTGGCCTTTTTCTGTATGCCAGTCAGTTGACCCAATAAGCCCCAGTTACCTGAATCACCAAGTTATGAGGAAAATCTGAATACGAAGTAAAAACATCCTTAGTACTGGAAGAAGAAAGATGATGTTCTCAATATCGGTGAAATTCATTGAAAATAGCAGTACCGTAAGAGAGAAGGCAAAATATGCAGGTAGAATATCCATAATTGTGATTCCTAAGAGTGTGATGAAGACCAAAATGAGGCTGGAAGTAAGGCAGATCATCCAATCTTCCTTGAGGATAAACCCTGCAGAGCAGATCAAGGCTTGTCACCTATCACAAACTGGTCCAAGGGAGACTATACAGTTTCTCTTCCCCAAGCCCACCTCTAGAATGGTTGGAACCACTTGAATCTTTTCCCACCTACAGTCACAGCTCACAGCTGGATTTCTCCACCACCTCTGAATTACCTGAGATACCAAATTACACAGATGCTTTTCGATCCTTAGGAACCCTCCCCTTTCCCCACCCCAGTATTTCTCAAGAGATCTCTGGACCACCATATATGTGAACAAGATAAATCTACATATAGCTGTGGGAAACTGGGGCAAGTCACACTTGTCTTTGAAAGGGAAAAAGGGATCCTTGGGGTCAGGTTGGCCAGAGGTTAGAGTAAGAACAGAATAAGGATGAGGAGTTGACCCTCAGTATATCGGGAGGGCAGCCCTTTAATATTGTCCAATTACCCTGCTCCCCTATCTCTGCCCCCATGTCACCATTACCTTGACAACTGTGACGTTCCCATAAATAACAAATACAAGCGCCGACTTCCATTGAATATGTCACTGCCAGGATCCCATTCAGCTGCCACTAAAAGGGAAAGCTCAAAATTTGTTCTGAAAGAGGACACAGAGAGTCAAGGTCATAATCACACAGATTCTACCCTAAGCTGCCTGACTGTCAGCTTTGACTTAAGGACTCAGAACCACACCAAAAAACTGGAAGTAGGAGTTTTCTCCAACCAATCTGTCTCATAGCAGAGGCTCCCTGGCCCAACTCTCCAGCTAAATGGGGAAGGGACTGAAGTGGAAAGATGTGAATCATTTATGATTCCATGGTCCCCAAAGACACCTCATTACCACTTCTTTGCACCCATGTTTTCTCATGCAGGGGCCATTCCACAAGTGGATACAGACCATGGACTGTATCCTCATGGACAGAAGTTGTTAGTGGGAGGATTCAGGGACTCTGAGATAATTCCTTAGCTCCAGTCACAGACCCCAGAGGAAAAAGGAACTCAGACTGTAATACAGATTGTACTACTGTAATTTCTCTGTGTCTATTGCCTTATGAGCAGGGCACCCCAGAAAAACTCAAGGGTGCTTATTTTAGAGATTTCTGGTAATATTGTTGGGTTAACTGGTTGGGGAAGGGTAGAGGCAACAAGTGTGCAACTCCCTCTAACTTCTCAGCTGAAATTGGGTTCAAGAAGTATTTTTGCCCTGACTTTTCAGCATACTTACTTCTGTTGACTAGTAAGAAAAATATAGATAACATATATGACATTGTCCAGAAGGCACTGATGTTCCTCTTCATACTTCTCACCTGTGGATCCATTGAAATTGTCTCTTCCTCACCTGAAACACATCATGTCAACTCAGGAGAATCTGACCTGCATATCCTCTCCTGGCACAGAAAAAGGCATTCTACACTGTTCTTTGGGAATCTCCTCCCCAGGTACAAGGTCAGATATCTGGATATCTTTCCTGAAGAGAGTGGCATCCTTGTTCCTACTCGGAGCAGAGGATGGAGATATGGCTGATCATAGAAAGAACAGGAATCATGGCCATACACTTCAGGCTTTGCAACTAGTAGACCCATCCTTGTATCTCTCTGGCCCCTGCTTGCCCCTATTGCTCACACAGAGATTTCTCCACTGAAATCCCAAAATTGTCCACCAACCTCACAACAGAGCATATTTATTGAGAATAAAGTTAGAGGAGTGTATTAGTGTGAAAGATGTAAAGAGGTACTTTGAATATTTTGGGGAGTCAATCAATCAATAATTATTTATGAAGTTTCTCCTGTGTGCCACACATTGTTCTAAGTGCAGGGGATACAAAAAAAAAGACAGAATGCAATCTGTTATCTCAAAGAGCTCACAATCTAATGGGGGAAACAACTTTCAAACAGTTATGAGCAAATATGCGATGTTGTAGGTAAATAAGAAATAGTCCTTCCTTCATCCCTACCTTTCTCTCTCCCATTCTCTCTTCCCTCTCCCTTCCTTCCTTCCTTCCTTCCTTCCTTCCTTCCTTCCTTCCTTCCTTCCTTCCTTCCTTCCCTCTCCTTTCTACATTCTCCTTCCTACTTTCCTCACATTGTCATCCCTCCCCTCTTTCCTTTCTTTCTTACATTCTTTCTTTCCTTCCTTCCTTTGTTCCCTCATGCTTATACCAGTGCTTGGCACTTAGAGGTCATTTAAAAAATATTTATTGAATTGAATTGTTCTCACTTGATCCTCAGCAATATTTTTCTGTGGTATGTGCTTTATAAATCCCATTTTACATATGAGCAAACTGAGGCTTAAAGGTCAAAAAACTGGTCTAGGGTCACACAGTAAGTGACTGAGGCAGAAAGTATACTCAGTTCTTTCTGACTCCAACTCTGAACATCGCCTGCACCATTCAGCTTCTTCTGAACCACAATGTTCCTGGGATCTCACTTCTTTAATTGTGTTCTATGGTACTTCACAAGGACGGGTTCAAAGTGATACTGCTGCTGCCATTGAAATTTTTCCTATTAAATTATTAGCCATTAAAATCATATGCGTGTCAAATAAATGCAGTAATTTTCACTTGAGAATATCAGCCACTTCCCATATCAAAATATCTTTCACAAGCCGAAGATGGATCATAGCAGCCTATTGATACTTATATGCCCTTGGAAGAGTGGGTATTCTCTACAGATGATAATCAACTCTGATTATGTAACAATTAATGAGAAGAATGAATATTATAATGAAAGGTGGATCTATTCTAATGAGGAGTTAGGGAATATGACTTTGATCATATCACTCTTACTCTCAGGTCATCCCCAGCCCCTCAGCCATCTAAACATCTAACCTCCCCCACCCTAGCCTAGTACAACAACATGAGCTTCCCCAGCTGGGTGGGATCTAAACAAGATTGAGGAGAATGTTAAATCCAATGTCATTATCAGCCCTTTATTTCAGGGACTGATTTGACCTAGAAAAGAATGGGGGAAATAGGAGGGGGAAGCACCCTGGATCTCCACAATAGCAAGTGGTTATTAATATAAGTGAACAATAATCATTTCTCATTTGGTTCATAAATTGACGGAATCACATGCAGCCTTGTAAGCCTTCTACTTATAAGGACTCCAGAAACTGTCTTCTCCAATCATCTGATGTCTTAGAAAGAGCAAAAAAAAGTGGTTGCGTAAGGGTTAGTGAAGACATGGAGAGAGAAAGAAGAGGCAAAGGAAGGAAACTAAGAGCAATTACTGGAAAAAGTTGTTAGGTAATAAAATATTGAATGACTTGAAAGATTATGGGAAGTAAAAAAGAACAGAATCTCTCAGCTTTCTGTGTTTCTCCACCCCATTCTTAATGAGACCCTGGGAAACAAACAAACAAAAAAGTAATGACACCTCTGATCCCTCTCTAGGTAGGAAGGTAATGTTGGAGAGCTCATGGGGGAAGTAGCTTAAAACTTCTCTGAGAATTCTGGCATTTGAAGTTATTCTCATTTTCCTGCCCAGGCATATATTGGGAATTAACAGATGAAGATGATGCAATCCCAGAGATGGCTTGAATGAGTCTTTCTGGAATTTCAGGAGAGTGACTGAGAGACCAACCCTAATTCTGACAGAGGGGGTGGAGATGGTATTGACCATGTCACTAGGGCACCTAAAGTCTTCAACCAACCCAAGGAGATGGGATGGCAGCAACAAAGTAGAAGATAAGCCTGATCATTAATGGATGTATTCCTCTCCCCTAGCCATGAATCTGGGTGAATGAACAAGTGTTTTTTTTCTCCTCCCATTGTCTCTTCCTCTCTTTCCTTCCATCCTTCTGGGCAGAGACTTATACTCAAAATTTTTTATTCAATTTAAGCTTTTCTTTAAAACTTGCCACTGCCCACTGTCTTTTGTTTGACCTGCAGCAATCAACCATGTTCATTCTGTCTCTACTTACCTTTACTTAGAAAATGACCTGCTAAAAACCTATTTTTGGCCTAAAAAACTTTATTCAACTTTAATTTTGTCTCCTATCAACTACCAAGTTTGCAGGTCTGCTCTAGACAAAAGAACCAATCTCTATTGTGCCTTTGGATTTTGTACACCTTGAAGCTGCGTCACGAGTCAGGGGGAGTAAACTTCCCTGGTGCTCAGATTGACACTTTAAGATTGGACCTGTGGGGTTGGAACTTTAGCCCAAGACTCTTCTGGTGACAGGACCAGGGAAGGAAGAGCTAGGACTGTGAATGGTGTTCCCCGGAATCTGAGACACATGGAGATCAAGACTAGAGTTGCTGGGCTTGGCTACTGCTGAAAATCCCAAAGGGACTCTCAGCTGCCATGTGAACAGGCACCTCAGTGGTGCAGTGGATAGAGCACTGGACATGAAGTCTTCCAAGAAGATGAAGGTTTTTCTGATTTTCAATCTAACTTTAGACATATATTTAGTATGTGAACCTGGGCAAGTGACTTAACCTTTGTCTTAGTTCCCTCAACCTTAAAATGGGGATAATGATAGCACTTCTTCCTAGTATACTTGTGAGGGTTAAATAAGATACTTCAAAAATGCTTAGACGCTGGCCTGGCACAAAGCAGGTACTGGATAAAAATTTGTTTCCTTCCTTCTTATAGACAATGAAAATCCACCTAAATTTATTCCTCATTAATTAACAAACACCACTCTGATCACAACCCTCTCTCATCCCAATATTTATAAACCCCTGGTCATCATTCAAACCCCATTCACTATCCTTCTTTGCCTAATCCCTTCTTCTTCTGCCCTTCAGCCCCACCCAGTGTCCCATTGTACAGTTAGCCACTCCTTCAGCTGTGCTCTCAGATATGCCTGCTCCTGAAAGAACAAACTTGCTTTCATCTGCAAACCTTTTCTTTCCCTCTCCTTCCATCTTTTGACCCTCACTGAGAAGTGGCTTTCTCCTGATAACAGAATCTCCCTATCCACTCTTTCCAACACTTACTACACTTACACTTATTTCTCCAAATCACTGGTCAAGATGGGAGAGTTGCAATACTCTTGCTCCCCATTGTTGTCTCTAGATTTTTCTCTGTTATCAGTAATATTTCCTCCTTAAAGATTCATTCAATCCACATATAATACTGAACCATTTCTGGTAGTTATTGTCTATAGACCTCCAGGACACTCCCCTTCTTTACTTCATGATTTCAATACTTCACTCACAGTCTGTCCTCAAATTTCTGCCTTCACACTAGTTGACTTCAACATACATACATACATACATACATACATGCACATACACACATATATATAAACGTATGTATTTATGTCTATAGACATAAATACCTACATTTATATATATATATATGTATATATATATATATATATATATATATATATATATATATATATATATATATATATATATATATGGAGAGAGAGAGAGAGAGAGAGAGAGAGAGAGAGAGAGAGATAATTCCTCAGACATCCTAAACTCCTAGTTCTTCAACTTACTCATTGCCCTGACAGGTTAATCCTCTACCTAATTTAAGCCACCCACAAACAAAATTATGTCCTTGATCTTGCCACTTCCACAGATGTACCACTTCTGTGTTCATGAAGTTTGAAGCTCCCTTTTTTAATCATTATCTATTATCATTTCATCTTTCCTTCTGCCTTGCAACCCCTAACCTTGCTCTTCATCCACATCATGATCCCCAGTCTCTCAGCCCCTCATTTCTCTCCCAGGCACTCATCCCTCCACTAGTTATATTTTCATCCTTTCCCCATCTTGACTTTTTGGTGAACTGGTTTAAGTCTACACTGTCCTCTTCTCCTCAGTCTCTTACCCCTTCATTCTCTTATATACCTTTCCTATCGATACTTTAGTCTACAATCACTCTCATGTTTTACTTCCTTGTCTGCCACACAGTACTGCTGAACGAAGCTGGAGAAAATGATGGAACTATGCTGACTGGGTTCACTACAAATTTATGTTACATGACCCCAAGTGGGTCTCAAGCAATGCATGTCTTTTATAACTCCCATATCAACTCACTCTCCCACTCTTCACAGTGGTTGTTCCAAACTTCTTTTACCCCTCTTCAAGCCTCCCATGACTCCCCACTTCCCTATCTATAATGTACATAAATGCTAGGGAGGGGATGTAGGTGAAGATAGGGAGGGGCAGGAACTTTAGTGCCAGAGAAAAGAATAGAAAGACTGGGCAACTCAAGATAAGAAGAAAGACATGAGAAAGTGAAGGAGTTCAGCCCTCTGAGGACCAGCAGACCATTAATGCCTGCAGTAATAGGTGGGACTGTGTAACTTTCTTATATGTTATTTTTACCTCCTGAGTTGTCACATGAAGCCTTCTGATCCACCCCAGGGAGATTTACATAGTTCTGGCAAATGCAAACCTAGACTTCTGCACAGTTCCAAGTAGGGAACCCTCCTCTTTTCTTGGTCACTTATGCTACCACTCTCTAATCTGACTGCACTCCTCTCTCCTCTCAACTCTCTCTTTTCTTCTCACAAGCTCATTCTCCTCTTCAGGATTTCTAACACCTTTAAACTTCAATAGCCAGAGAGGAGCACACTGAATGTGCTGCAAGAACTTAAGCAAGGAAACTAAACCTGGAGTCTCCCTGGAGGGTTGTGGACAGAATTCTAGAGGTTCCTGAACTTGGATAGGAAAAAGAATGCATCTATATTTTCACCTACCTCTAACTGAAATGTAGCATTTCCTTCAATTATTAATGTAGGCGAGTAAAACAGAAAGAGTCCAAAGGCTTCACAAGACATCCAAATAGGGACAGGATGCATGAAATATTTTTTTTTTATTTTTATTTTTATTAATTTATTTAACTTTTAACATTCATTTTCACAAAATTTTGGGTTCCACATTTTCTCCCCTTTTGTCCCCTGCCCCCACCCCAAAACACCGAGCATTCTAATTGCCCCTGTCTGCCAATCTGCCCTCCCTCCCTCCCCACCCCTTCCCTTTTGAAGGCAAGCAATTCAATATAGGCCAGATTTGTGTAGTTTTGCAAATGACTTCCATAATAGTAGTGTTGTGTAAGAACTAATTATATTTCCCTCCATCCTATCCTGTCCCCCATTACTTCTGTTCTCTCTTTTGATCCTGACCCTCTCCATGAGTGTTGACCTCAAATTGCTCCCTCCTTCCCGTGCCCTCCCTTCCATCATCCCCCCCACCCTGCTTATCCCCTTCTCCCCCACTTTCCTGTATTGTAAGATAGGTTTTCATACCAAAATGACTGTGCATTTTATTCCTTCCTTTAGTGGAATGTGATGGGAGTAAACTTCATGTTTTTCTCTCACCTCCCCTCTTTTTCCCTTCACTAAAAAGTCTTTTGCTTGCCTCTTTTATGAGAGATAATTTGCCCCATTCCATTTCTCCCTTTCTCTTCCCAATATATTTCTCTCTCACCCATTAATTTCATTTATTTAAGATATGATCCCATCCTATTCAATTCATTCTGTGCTCTCTGTCTCTCTGTCTCTCTGTCTCTGTCTCTCTGTCTCTCTGTCTCTCTCTCTCTTTCTCTCTCTCTCTGTGTGTGTGTGTGTGTGTGTGTGTGTGTGTGTGTGTGTAATCCCACCCAGTACCCTGATACTGAAAAGTTTCAAGAGTTACAAATATTGTCTTTCCATGTAGGAATGTAAACAGTTCAACTTCAGTAAGTCCCTTATGACTTCTCTTTGTTGTTTACCTTTTCATGCTCCTCTTCATTCTTGTGTTTGAAAGTCAAATTTTCTTTTCAGCTCTGGTCTTTTCATCAAGAATGCTTGAAAGTCCCCAATTTCATTGAAAGACCATTTTTTCCCCTAAAGTATTATACTCAGTTTTGCTGGGTAGGTGATTCTTGGTTTTGGTCCTACTTCCTTTTACTTCTGGAATATCATATTCCACACCCTTTGATCACTTAATTTAGAAGCTGCTAGTTCTTGTGTTATCCTGATCACATTTCCACAATACTTGAATTTTTTCTTTCTAGCTGCTTGCAATATTTTCTCCTTGACCAGGGAACTCTGGAATTTGGCCACAATGTTCCTAGGAGTTTCTCTTTTTGGATCTCTTTCAGGAAGTGACTGGCGGATTCCTTGAATACTTATTTTGCTCTCTGGTTCTAGAATCTCAGGGCAGTTTTCCTTGATAATTTCATGAAAGATGATGTCTAGGCTCTTTTTTTGATCAAGGCTTTCAGGTAGTCCCATAATTTTTGAATTGTCTCTCCTGGATCTATTTTCCAGGTCAGTTGTTTTTCCAATGAGGTATTTCACATTATCTTCCATTTTTTCATTCTTTTGATTTTGTTTTGTGATTTCTTGGTTTCTCATATAGTCATTAGCCTCCATCTGTTCCATTCTAATTTTGAGAGAACTATTTTCTTCATTGAGCTTTTGAACCTCCTTTTCCATTAGGCTGATTCTGCTTTTGAAAGCATTCTTCTCCTCATTGGCTTTTTGAACCTCTTTTGCCAATTGAGTTAGCCTGTTTTCAAGGTGTTATTTTCTTCAGCATTTTTTTGGGTCTCTTTTAACAAGGTGTTCACCTGCTTTTCATGCTTTTCTTGCCTCTCTCTCTTTTTTCTTCCCAGTTTTTTCTCCACCTCTCTTACTTGATTTTCAAAATCCTTTTTGAGCTCTTCCATGGCGTGAGCCCATTGGATGAGCTGGGATACAGAAGCCTTGACTTCTGTGTCTTTCCCTGATGGTAAGCATTGTTCTTCCTCATCTGAAAGGAAGGGAGGAAATATCTGTTCACCAAGAAATTAACCTTCTATAGTCTTATTTTTTTCCCCTTTTCTGGGTATTTTCCCAGCCAGTGACTTGACTTTTGAGTGACGTCTCCACACCCACTTTGCCTCCAGATCCTCCCAGCCAGGGCTTGGGATATGAGATTCAAGTGCTACTTCCCATCCTTAGGGCTTTGGCGGGGGAGGGGCTGCTATTCAGTGTGAGATTAAGTTCAGGTGCTCAGGTGGGGGCAGGGCCGCCTCAAGGGGCTCAATTTCCTCATGGGGTTTATGTGGAGCCCTTCAACAATGGATCCGAGCTCCTGCCTGCTTGGGGTGCCCCTGTCTGCCACTACCTCCGCTGCTGCCTCCGGAGTGGGCCTAAGATATGGGGACACTCCACTCCCCTCTCACCAGCCAACAAGACCCTCTCACTGACCTTTGGGGCCTGTGGGTGAATGGACCCACGTGGCTGCTGGAGATCCAGTCCCTGAAGCCTGCTTGGATCCGCAAATCCCAGCACCATGTGGCCAAGGCAGGGCTTGGCTGTGCTCCAGGTCCGGTGAACAAGGGACCCTTCGCGTCAGTTTTTGAGGGCTCTCTGGAACAGAAATCTCCTCTGGTCCATTGTTCTGTGGCTTCTTCTGCTTCAGAATTTGTTGAGAGTTCTCCTTTACAGGTAATTTATGGGCTGTGGGTTTGGAGGTAGCGTGAGTGCATCTTTCTACTCCACCATCTTGGCTCCTCCCCTAAACGAGTTATTTTCTTCAGCATTTTTTGGGTCTCCTTCAGCAAGCTGTTGACTTACTTTTCATGATTTTCTTCCCTCAGTCTCATTTCTCTTTCCAATTTTTCCTCCACCTCTCTGAATTGGTTTTCATAGTCCTTTTTAAGCTCTTCCATGACGTGGGACTACTGCATATTTATTTTGGAGGTTTTGTATGTAGAAGTCTTGAATTTTATGTCTTCGCCTGATGTTAAACATTGTTCTTCTTCATCTGAAAGGATGGGAGAGAATATCTGTTCACCAAGAAATTAACCTTGTATAGTCTACCCCCCCCCCTTTTTGGTCATTTTCCCAACTAGTTACTTGGGTTTTGGGTCCTTTGTCAAGAGTAGGGTATACTCTGGGGTCCTGTAAGCTCTCAGGTCCTCTAAGGTATCACAATCCAAGGAAAGGAGATAAATCCCCAGCTTGGCTTGTGGTTGAGATTCAGATCAGCTGTCCAATTCCTCCAGGGATTTTAGGTGGGGACAGGGTCACCATTCAGGTCTGGGATTCAGATCAGCTGTTGGATTTCCCCAGGGTCTTTATGTGAGGGTGAGGTGACACTTAGGGCTCAGATTCATATCAGCTGCTGAATTCCTCCAGTCTGTGAGAATATTCAGATTCTCTAAATTTTTGCATCTCACATTTCTTTTGGACTACTTAAGTTCTACTTTTCTCATAGAACACAGCACCTCCTCTGATGAGGGCATACCATGCTGGGTTGTCCTGTGCCAATTTTTTTCATGTCACACAATCAGTTTCAAAGTTCTTAAGAGAAACATTGAGAGTGTCCTTGTATCATTTTTTTCTGACTGTCATGTAAGTGCTTGCCATGAGTGAGTTCTCCTTAAATTAACCTTTTTGGCAAGTATATATTCAGCATTCAAACAATATGCCAAGCCCATTGGAATTGTGCTCTCTACGGTATAGTCTGGATGCTTGGCAGTTTAGTTCACAGAGGATCTTAGTGTCTTATATCTTATTCTGCCAGGTGATCTTCCTAAGACAATTCAAATGTAAATGATTCAGTTTCCTGGCATGTCACAGGTATTCTGTCCATAGCATACAACAATGAGGTCAGCATAATGGCTTTGTAGACCTTGAGTTTAATAGTCAGTCCAATATCTCTTCTCTCCCACAGTTTCCTTCAGAGCCTCCCAAAAGCTGAGCTAGCTCTGGCTATGCATGTGTCAACCTCATTGTTAATGTGTGCATCCTTGTAAAGTACACTAGTAAATTAAGTGAACTTATCTACAGTATTCAAAACTTCTCTATTTGGTGTAAGCAATGGTTCTTTGTCTGGATGATGAAGCACCATTGTTTTCTTGCTGTTAGTTGTTAGGCAAAAATTAGCACAACCAGCAGAGAATCAAACCATATTTTGTTGGATCTCAGCTTCAAAGGATGTGTTGAGTGTACAACCATCTGCAAATAGAAAATCATGCAGCAAATCTTCTCCACTTTGGTCTTGGCTCATGATCTTTTTGAAGTTGAAGAATTTGCCTTCAATGCAGTAGCTGACCTGGATGCTGAGTTGGTCCTCACTGAAGACATTTGAAAATATCATGATAAAAAGCATGGGAACAATCACAGAGGTTCGTTTCACTCCATTGGTGACTGGGATAGAATGAGCACATTATTCATTATCCAGAACTTTGGAAACAGGAGGGGTTTGTTAAGGGATTAGATAATGGGGAAGGCTCTCTTTTATGTATTGGTGGTTAAACGTCCCAATTGTACTGCTTTCTGACTGGTTAACTATTGTTGTCCTGTTGGGTCAATATTGATAAGTATTGTGATTCTTTCTTCAGCTAAAGGGGCGGTATGATTGTGGATGAATGAAATGATAAAAATATGTTCAAATATGTGAAGTGGATGTGGGGGTGGTGGGTAGGTAGAGGCAGTGGCTATATTTAGTCTGGAGGTAATTTCATTTGAATTCCATCAATTTGATCCTCACAGTTACACTAAGAAATAAGTGTTGTCATTATGTTCACTTTACGATTGAGGAAACTGAGTCAGACAAAAGTTGATTTACTTGCCCAGGTTCACATAGCAGCAGATTGTGAGGCCACCTAACTCCACCAATGGGGAAAAAAAGGTATAGGACAGGGTGGGGTAATACTGTAGACGTAAATAACCTGCTTCTGGGTTGGATAGCCACAGCTCCCCTCACTAGTCCTCCCTGGTGAGGAGGATGCCCAACTTTCGTGAGACTTGCTAATAAATTTTTTTTCTGTCTCTACCTGGAGAAGCTTCTGTGGTTTGTCAGGGGTCTTGGGTGGTCTTCCACCTCCCTCCGAAGGTACTTATTAAATGTTTGTTGACAGAGAGGGAATACTTCAGTCTTTTGGAAAGCCTCTCATGCATGTGCCTGAGGCTCTCAAGACACTCATTGAGTAGTGTGCCCACCTAGCAGGTAATTCAGATAGGACCATGCCCTCACTGTGTAAAATCCTGTCACATGGTCTTTCTGAGGGTTTAAGGAAGGTAGCACAAGAGCCAGTTTGGAATGTTTATACAGCAGTGTCACCACTGTAGTGCCACAAGGATTATACATGGTGGTGCTGAGGAAAAGCATTTACCTTTACTAGCTTTTTCTAGGCCCTCCAAAATTACATAAAATTAAAAACATTTTATATGAATAAAATATACATCACCAGGCTTAGAAAGGAAGTGGCCATCCAGGAAAATTTTGTACCAAATGTCTCTTTTTTAAGGGTATGATATCCAGTATATATTAAGAAGTATCAGAAACATATGAAGCTAAGGACCATTCTTTAATGGCTAAGTGATCAAAGAATTAGAAACATCCAATGTTGCAGAAACTGTGGAAAGATAGTGACATTGAGGCACTGCTGATGGATCTGCAAATTGGTTCAAGTATTCTAGACACTCTTGAAATCATGCCAAAAAAATGACTAAAATGCCTATACCTTTAACTCCCAAGATTCCACTGTTAGGCAAATAACATAAGGAAGGCAAGGACAGAAAGAAAAGCACATAATATACCAAGGTATTGATGTAGGAGCAAAAAACTGGAAACAAAGTGTTGAGGTTTGGGGTGATATGGGACCCCAAAATACTGACATGCCTAGTCCTGCTCGAATGAATTCGACACAAGCCTTCATAAAGCCACAGAAAAACAAAGTTTATTAAAGATTCCCCATACTGGGTTGACTCTTAAGGAGCCTAAACATTTGTAAAGCTGGTCAGATAGAATCTCAGCTAGACAGAATCTGAGCTGGATTGAATCTGAGTCCCTTTATTGAGGAGAGATGGAATTTAAATAAAGAAAAAGACTGAGGGAGGAATCCAAGTGTTGCCAAGTAGTCTGGGGGTCCCAGGGATGGTTTTCATAGGGGAACGTCAGCCTGCAATGTAGATCGAGTCCAGGGAGGATCCTTATGGGAGTGGCCAGTAGCCCAGGGAATCCACAGTCCTGGCTGGGAGACTTCGACCTCAAGAGAATGTAAGGAAGTGGCTGGTAATAGGATAAAGGGAGGAATAGAAAAAATTGCAAATGAAATAAGGGAAATTCAACGAACCCCTTGGCCAGGCTTTCCTGGGGCCTTCAGACCTCCTGGTCCAGGGACAAAAGTCTTGGCTTCTGCTTGTATCCCATCAAAAGTATTATGAAATGGCTAAAAAAATTGTGAAACATGAATTTAATAGAATATTACTTTCTTTTAAACAAATTTAAGAAAACTATAAAGAATCATGAGAAGACATATACATTGATGTAAACTGAATTAAAGAGAAACAAGAAAACAATACATACTATGACTGTAAAGAATGACAACCACAAACAAACCTTGGATTATGAATGATTTTATTGAAGAAAATTGATCTAAAAGAAGAGGCATTGCAGTTCTTTCTATTCTTTGAAGATTATCAGTGCAGGATATCACATCTACTCAGAGACTTGGTTTTACTGTGTTGGTCAGCTTTGCTAAGATGATTTAAAATATTTTTTTCTTACTCTTTGTTGCAGAAGATGTCTTGCTAGGCAAGAGAAGGATGAAGTGGGAACTGAAGGTGATGTAAAATCAAAAGATAGCAATTAAAACAATTAATAGTATAATTTGAGCACTATATGCCTTAGACTTTAAAGCATATCTTCTCCTTCTTGAAAGTGATATATAGAATCTATTGTTTCGTTATTTTTATTGAAAAATTCTAGGCAGTACTATTTTCTGAATTATGGAACTTAGGGTTTTGGTTAGTTAGTCTTAGTTACTTTTGAGGAAGCCAGTTATTCTTAAATTGCTTTTATAAAATATATCCACCAAGTGGTACAGTGGATGAAGTGCTAGAGATAGATTCAGGAATGAATGAAAGCAAATACTTGAAAGGCTGCCATGTTGAAGAGGGATTTGATTTCTTCTCTTGCTGGGATCAATAGGTACATATTATTTAGAATCATATTCAGGGCTGAGGTCAAGAAAAGCTTTTTAGCAATTAGAGCTGGCCCACAGGTGAGATGGACTGCCTCAAGGAGTGGTTGCTTCCCTTTCACTGAAGTCTTCAACAGAAGCTGGATGGCTACTTGTCAGGCATACTGTAGTTGGTATTTCTCTTTCAAGTGTAGGTAGTATTACATCATAGAATCACACAGTGTTAGACTGAAAAGAACTATCAAGGTGGAACACATGCATAGAAAACAATCCCTACTATAGGAAACCCAAACCCTTTTCCTTAATGACTTCTTGCCATGGAGAATCCACGATGCTCTGAAGTGGCTCATTCTACATTTGGACAGCTATAACTGTTAGGAAGTTTTTCCTTCCATCAGACTAATATTTGTGTCTTTATAACATCCACTTCATTGTTTCTAGTTCTCTCCCACAGGTCAGATAGAATAAGTCTAATCTCACTGAGGTCTCTTTCACCTTGCACATTCGATGATTCAAAAACCACAGTCATAACAACTGATTAAAAACAATGTTTTTAATATTTTAAATTTGTATATACTTTTTAAATGTTACTATACTGAATACTTGTAATATCCCAACTATACAAAATAAAAACTTTCACACCATAAAGACTTAGTGGAAGACATCTGAACCATGTGGAAGCAAGAGAAAGTACACATAATGCCCATCATTCTCTCTGCTATCAGAAGAGTCCTGAAGGTACCTTCAGGCGTCTACAGAAAAGAAGCTTACAAGCTAGCATTTTTACTCATTTTCTGCTCAGTGACATAAAGTAGTCACAATATTCAGCTGTGTAATAGCTGGAAGAAATTTAGCTAGCCCTGTAGTCTAGTGTGTTAAATGAGAGACCTGATTCCTCTGGGCACACTGTCTTCACTACAGATAAGGAATAAAGGTGATAAAGAATCAAGTCTGTTTCTCAGAAGATCCTCACAGAACACCAGTTTGCTAGGTATCAGTCAGGATGGGCTCCAGGGTTGGCATTTGTACTCCATGTCAGCAATGGTCTCACAGTACTCCGGTTATGGAAAAAACAGACCTTTTCTAGGGAAAAATAGAAGACCTGAGATTTCTCAGGATATATTTCAAGATTTCTCCAGAGTCCTGACTCTACCAAGGAATATTTTCTGGGAAGGATAAAGGAAGGAGAAGATAGTGATCAAAGGACACAGAACCCTAAAAAGGATTTACAGCTATAGAGGCAAATTCACTGGGGTCAGAAGGGGATGGACATGAGGTGTATGTTGCTTGCAGGTCAAGTCTAAGGTATTGCCCAGTGGTGGGGAACCCATGTCTGTAAGGTCTCATCTGGCCTTAGTTAACTTTAAAATTTGTAAATACTTTTCAGTTTTTGAAATTACTAAGTTCATAGTAGTTAGATATTTTTACAAAATAATATATACTTTTCAAAGTATGTCTAATTGATGTTTCTTGAATGTGGCCTTATTTGATTTTGGTTAAATTGGTAACATGAAAAGTTTCCTCACCCTTTGGAGAGTCAAGCTCACGCATTGCTTCTACAAACTGGAGACAAAAGTATGACCACTGAGACTTGTAGTTTCCTTGAGGTAGGGGGAGAGAAGTACAGTTCTCTTTTCCCCTTTGGGAAACCACCTCAGGGAAGAAGCATGACTATGATGAAACACTGAGAGATGGTGAGGTTGTGGATCAGCTGGAAATAGAAGGAAGAAAAGACAGAATGTGAGAAGCAACACTGTTCACCTCTCAGGGGAGGATGTAGGGATATTTTCCTGGTAGTGGGGAGCTAGTTCCAGGTGTAGACAGAAAGAACGACGGACAGAGCAAACAGGAAGGAACAAAGAAAGAACATATAGGAAGAGAAAGAAAAAAAAACATGGAGGGAAGGAGTAGGGATGCAGAAATGAAGGGACTATGATGTTCATTTTTGTCCCAGCCCACATCTTCTTCCTTGGGTACCTCAAGGTCAAGTCCTAAATCTCCTGGCCTGCCTTCTTCCTTGGTCCATCCCTTTCCCCTGGCTTCATCTTTGTTAGCCTCCCCTTTGTGAATATTCCCCATTCTCTCCCAAACTGAGAATCAGTGACCCTCTGGGTTAAACACTAGACAATGCTTAACTCTTTCCCCAGGAACATCTGGCCTTTTTCTGTATGCCAGTCAGTTGACCCAATAAGCCCCAGTTACCTGAATCACCGAAGTATGAAGACAGCCTGAATTTGGGTAAAATACATCTTTAGCACTGGCGGCAGAAACATGATGTTCTCAATAGTGGAGAAATTCATTGAAAATATCAGTGTCACAAAAAAGAAGATAAAATAATCAGGTAGAATATTCAAAATCATCATTCCTAAGAATGTGATGAAGACAAAAATGACTAACGAAATCTTCCAGTTCATCCAGTCTTCCATGAGGATAAACCCTGCAGAGCAGACCAAGGCTTGTCACCTCTCAGAAACTGGTCCAAGGCAGACTATACAGTTTCTTTTCCCCAGGCCCACCTCTAGAATGGCTGGAACCACTTGAATCTTTTTGCACCTGCAGTCACAGCCCACAGCTGGCTTTCTCCACCACTTCTGGATTACCTCACATACCAAATTACACGAACTTGCTCCATCCTGAAGAACCCTCCCCTCTTCCTACCCCCGAATTTCTCAAGAGATCTCTGGGCCACTGTGCCTGTGAACAAGAGAAATCTACATACAGCTGTGGGAAACTGGGGCAAATCACACTTGTCTTTGAAAGGGAGAAAGGAATCTTTGGAGTCCAGAGATTATAGTAAGAACAGAATGAGGATGGGGAGGTGACCCTCAGTATATCAGGAGGACAGATCTTTAATATTGTCCAACTACTCTGTCCCCCATCCCTGCCCCCATGTCAACATTACCTTGACAACTGTGACGTGCCCACAAATAACAAATACAAGCGCCTACTTCCATTGAATATGTCACTGCGAGGATCCCATTCCAGTGCCACCAAAAGGCATGTGTCAAAATTCGTTCTGAAAGAGGACACAGATGGTCAAGGGCATAACAACTCAGACTCTACCCTAAAGCCCTTGACTGTCAACTCTGACTAAAGCACTCAGGATGCCCCCAAAAGACTGGAAGTGGGAGTTTTCTCCAACCAATCTGTCTCATAGCAGATGACCACTGGCCCAAATCTACAACTCAATGGAGGAGCACTGAAGTGGAAAGATGTGAATTACTTATGATTCCGTGGTCCTTAAAGACATTACCACTTCTTTTCACCCATGTTTTGGATACAGACCATCAACCTCATGAACAGAAATTGTTAGTGCAAGGATCTAGGGACTCAGAGATAATTCCTTAGCTCCAGGTACAAAACTCAGAGGAAAAAGGAACTAAGACTATGATACATATTGTACTACTGTAACTTTTCTGTCTCTAATACCTTATGAGTAGGGCACCCCAGAAAAACTCAAGGGTGTTTATGTTAGAGATTTCTGGTGTTCTTGTTGAGTTAAAAGTGTGGGGAATGGTGGAGGCACGAAGTGATCAAATCTCTATAACTTCCCACCTCAGATTGGGTTCAAGAGGTATTTTTTGCCCTGACTTTTCATCATACTTACTTCTGTTGACTAGTAAGACATATGTAAAAAATATATATGACATTGTCCAGAAGACACTGATGTTCCTCATCATACTTTCCACCTGTGGATCCATTGGAATTGTCTCTTCCTCACCTGAAACAAATCATGTCAACTGAGGAGAATTTGACCTGCGTACCCTCTCCTGACACAGGAAAAAGCACTCCCTATTGTTCTTTGGGAATCTCCTCCCCAGTTAGAAGGTCAGATATCTGGACATCTTTCCTGAAGAGAAGGGCATCCTTGTTCCCACTCAGGTGAGAGGATGGAGATATGGCTGATCACATGAAGAATAGGGGTCATGGCCATACACTCCAGTCTTTCCAATTAGTAGACTCATCCTTGGGTCTCTCGGGCCCCTGCTTGCCCCTATTGCTCACCCACTGATTTCTCCACTCAAACCCCAGAAACTGTCTACCAACCTCACAAAGGAGCATACTTATTGAGGATAAAGTTAGACTATATAGAGGAGGCTACAAGGAGTGTATTAGTATGCAAGGTGTACAGAGGTTCTTCTTTGAATATTTGAGTAGTCAATCAGTCAATAATTATGTATTAAGTGTCTACTGTGTGCCATACATTGTTCTACGTGCAGGGGATCCAAAAAAAGGGCAAAAAGCAATCTGTGATGTCAAGGAGCTCATAGTCTAATGGAGGAAATAACTTTCAAACAGTTATGTACAAACATGAAATATTGAAGGTAATTAGGAAATAGTCCTTCCTTCCTCCCTCCTTTTCTCTCTCCCACCCTCTCTTCCCCTCCCTCCTTTCCTCTCTTCCTTCCTGCCTTCTTTCTTATCTTCTCTTTTCCTTCATCTTCCTCCTTCCCTCCCTCTCCTTCTTCTCCTTCCCCTTCCTTTCTGCATTCTCCTTTTTACTTTCCTCACTTTGTCCTCCCTTCTCTCTTTCCTTTCTTCCTTCCTTCCTTCCTTCCTTCCTTCCTTCCTTCCTTCCTTCCTTCCTTCCTTCCTTCCTTCCTTCCTTCCTTCCTTCCCTAATGCTTAGACCAGTACTTTGCACATAGAGGTCACTTAATAAATATTAATTGAATTGAATTGTTCTCACTTGATCCTCAGCAATATTTTTCTGTGGTTTGTGCTGTTTTAAATCCCATTTTACATATGAGCAAACTGAGACTAAAATGTCAAGGAGCTCGTCTAGAGTCACACAGTAGGAGTCTGAGGCAGAAAGTATACTCAGTTCTTTCTGACTCCAACTCTGAATATTGACAGTACCACTCAGATCCTTCTGAACCACATTGTTCCTGGGATCTCACTTCTTTAATTGTATTCTATGGCACCTCACAAGGAGCCATTCAAAGTGATAATGATGCTGCCATTGGTATTTTCCTTATTAATTTATTAGCCATTAGAATCATATGTGTGTCAAAAAAATGAAGTAATTTCTCACATGAAAATAATATCACTCACTTCCCACATCAAAATATAGTCTTTCACAAGCCCAAGATGGAACATAGCAGCCTAGTGATGCTTTTATGCTCTTGGAAGAGTGGATGTTCTCTACAGATTGTAATCAACTCTGATTAGGTAACAATTAATGAGAAGAATGAATATTATAGAGAAAGGTGAATATATTCTAATGAGGGGTTAGGAAATATGACTTACCCCCAGGCCACACCCAGCCCCCAGCCATCTAAACATCTAACCTCCCCCACCCTAACCTAGTAGAGCACAATGAGCTTCCCCAGCTGGGTAGGTCTGAAGAAGACTGAGGAGAATGTTAAATCCAATGTCATTATCAGCCCCATTCTTCAGGGGCTGATTTGACATAGAAGAGAATGGGGAAAATAGGAAGGAAAACATCCTGGATCTCTCCAAGAGCAATTAGTTATTAATACAAGTGAACAGTAATCATTTTCTCACTTGGTTCATAAATTGGCAGAATCACATGCCGCCTTGTAAGCCATCTAGATCATAAGGACTCTAGAGACTGTCTTCTCCAATTTTCTGAAGTCTTAGAAAGATCAATAAAAAGTGGCTTCATAAGGGTTATTGAAGATATGGAGAGAAAAAGAAGAGGCAAAGGAAGGAAACTAAGAACAGTTATTGGGAAAAGTTGTTAAGTAATAAGAAATTGAATGACTTGAAAGATTGTGGGAAGGAAAAAAGAACACAATCTCTCAGTTTTCTGTAGTTCTCCACCCTATGCTTAATTAGACCCTGGGAAACAAACAAACCAAAAAGTAATGATATATCTGATCCCTCTCTGGGTAGTAGTTTAAAACTTCTCTGAGAATTCTGGCATTTGGAGTTTTTCTCATTTTCCTGTCCAGGCAAATATTGGGAATTAACAGATGAGGATGATGCAACCCCAGAGATGACGTGAATGAGTCTTTCTGGAATTTCAGGAAAGTGATTGAGAAACCAACAATGATTCTGACAGAGGGGGTGGAGATGGTATTGACCATGTCCCCAGGTTAGCCAAGGTCTTCAACCAACCCAAGGGCATGGAATGGCAGAAACAAAATAGAAGATAAGGCTGATCATTAACGGATGAGTTTCTCTCCCCCAGCCATGAATCTGGGTGAATGAAGAAGTGTCTTTTTTCTCCTCCCACTGTCTCTTCCCCTCTTCCCTTCCATTTTTCTGGGCAGAGACTTATGTCCAAAAGTTTCTATTTCATTTAAGCTTTTCTTTAATGTTTAAAGGTAGTTTCATGAAGCTTGGTTTCTGTAGATCAGGCCTACACAACATACTGCCTTCGGTTCACCTGCAGCCTGCCAAGAAATTTTGGACAGCCTGCCACTGCCCACTGTCTTCTGTTTGTCATATGACCTGCAGCAATCAACCATGTTCAGTCTGTCTCTACTTACCTTTTCTTAGAAAGTGAGCTGCTAAAAGCCTATCTTTGAGGTAAAGAACTTTATCCTATTTTAATTCTGACTTCTATCAATTGCCAAGTTTGCAGGTCTGCTCTAGACAAAAGAACCAGTCTCTATTGTGCCTTTGGGTTTTGTACACCTTGAAGCTGCACCATGAGTCAGGGGTATTAAGCTGCCCTGGTGCTCAGATTGACACTTTTAAGATTTGACCTGTGGGCTTGGGGCTTTAGCCCAAGACTATTTCTTCTGGTGATTTTTACCAGGGAAGGAAGAGCTGGGACCATAACTGATGCTCCCCTGAATCTGAGGCACACGGAGATTAAGACTAGACTTACCGGGTCCAACAATTATTGAAAATCCCAAAGAGACTCTAAACTACCATGTGAACAGAGGCACCTCAGTGATGCAGTAGAATGAGCACTGGACCTGCAGTCTTCCAAGAAGATGTAGGCTTTTCTGATTTTCAATCTAACTTTAGACATATATTAGCTATGTGAACCTGGGCAAGTGATTTACCTTTGTCTTAGTTCCCTCAACCTTAAAATAGGGAAAATGATAGCAATTATTCTTAGTGTATTTGTGAGGTTTAAATGAGATACTTCAAAATTGTTTAGCAGTGTCTGGCACATAGCAGGTACTGAATAAAAATTTCTTTCCTTCGTTCTTATGGAAAATTAAAATCTACCTAAACTTATTGCTCATTCATTAACAAACACCACTCTGATCACAATCCTCTCCCAATCCAATATTTATAAACCCATGTTCATCATTGAAACCCAATTCACTATCTTTCTTTGCCTGATCTCTTATTCCTCCACCCTTCACCCTCACCCAGTGTCCCACTGTACAGATAGCCACTCCTTCAACTGTGCTCTCAGATATGCCTGCTCCTGAAACAACAAACTTGCTTTGATGTGTAAACCTTTTCTTTTTCCCTCCTTCCATCTTTTGGCCCTCACTGAGACTTGATCTTCTCCTGATAACAGAATCTCCCCAACCACTCTTTTCAACACTGGATGCACTTACATTTATTTCTCCAACTCACTGGTCAAGATGGGAGAGTTGTAATACTCTTGCTCCCTATTGCTGACTCCAGATTTTTCTCTAGTATCTCTTAGTAATCTTTTCTCCTTGAAGGTTCATTCAGTCCACATATGACACTGAATCCTTTCTGGTAGCTCTTGTCTATAGACCGCCAGTATAATCCCCTTCTTTATTTCACGATGCTTATCTCATAGTCTGTCCTCAACTCCTGCTTTCACACTAGTTGACTTCCACATATATGCATACACACATGCATACATACATTTATGCACACACACATATACAAATATATGTATTTATATCTCTAGAGATATATAGAGGTAGAGATATATGGAGATATAAACACAAATAAATGGGTCCTCAGACATCCTAAACCTAGTTCCTCAACTTATTTATTGCCCTGACCAGTCAATTCTCTACCTAATTTAAGCCACCCACAAAAAAAAAATATGCCCTTGATCTTGCCACTTCCACAGATGTACCTCTTCTGTGCTCATAAAGTTTGAAACTCCCTTATCTAATCATAATCTATTATCATTTCATCTTTCCTTCTGCCTTGCAACCCCTAACCTTGTTCTTCATCCACATCATAATTCCCAGTCTGTCAAGCCTTCAGTTCTCTCCCAGGCAGTCATCCCTCTACTAGCTACACTCTCCTCCTTTCCCCATCTTGACTTCTTGGCAAACTTGTTTAAGTCTACACTGTCCTCTTCTCCCAAATCACTTACTCCTTCATCCTCTTATAAAACCTGGCTCTTTTATTCTTCAGTCTTGGATCACTCCCATGTTTTTCTTCCTTGCCTGCTACACAGCCCTGCTTAATGAAGCTTGAGAAAATGATGGAACTATGATGACTAGGTTTATCATATATAACCTCAACTGCGTCTCAAGCAGTGCAATTCTTTCATAACTCCCATATCAACTCACCATCCCACTCTTCTCAGTGGTTCTTCCAAACCTTTTCATCCCTCTTCAAACCCTCCACGGTTTCCCCCTCTCCCACTCTCCTACTTGAGAACCTTGACAAATATTTGAAAAAATCTGAGGTCATTCATGGATAGTTCCCTTTCCTACTCCTCATTTCACTCCACTCAGATGCCATCTGCTACCATCTCCTTCCTTTTCTTAGCAAAAGCAAACTTCTCTACTTGCACAAGTGATCTCATTCTAGTTCAGCACATTGATCCTTTCCATCATCCCCACTCTCTCATTTATCTTCAAACTCACTCTGTCTACTGGCTCATTCTCAAAAACCCCACAATTAACCCATCTGTCCTGGCTATCTCTTCTCTTCTTTTGTGGCTAAACTTCTTGAGAAGGTAGAGACCATTGCACATTGTCCCAGTCAATGTCTTGCCACTGGACTTAATTGATTCTGGAGGATAGAGTGAGGCAGATGAGTTTGCACAGCCCTCCCTTACTTAAGTCTAATTTCCTTGAAAGTCAAGACATCATACCCATGGTTTCACTAGTCCTCTCTGAGAATGAAGGGAGAACAACAATCTGTGTGTCATACTAGCTGATCCCTGGGGAACTCAACTGAACTGTTCCATTTGGGCAATGCTGCTATTTCCTCCTTTCACCTTTCTCTTCATCTCCCTCCCCTATTCTCTTCTTCTCCCTCTATCCATGTGTAGAATCATATCCTTATATGCAGCTTTGTTTGGTTACACTTTGCAAGATTTCTTGGGGTGGGATTTTATTTTTTTCTTCCACATTTATTCATTCTATATATTTTTTTAAAAAAGCTAAGGCAATTAGCTCTTTTGTCTCATGTAGTTTTCATCCCTGATGTCTTGAAATATGGCTCTGATAAACCAGGCTTTGATAAAGTCCATTGGGATCCAAATAGAGCTACTTGACTATTCCTTTAAACCCAAACCACTTTCTCTCTTTATTTTCTTGAATGTCTATCTCAGTTTCCTTAACCATAACATGGGAGGGAGTATTGATAGCACTTCCTTTTTAGAGTTCTTCTGAGGACTGTTTGTGACTGACATTACAACTGCAAATTTGCTGCTGAACTGATTATTCCCTAGTCCTAGTTAATGACTTCCTCTCTAGGACTCCTTCCACAGTTTCATTATTTTTCTTTTCTTGCTCTGAACACATTTTCCGCCATTGAACTACACCGTTTTCCCTCCATTGTTTCAGTCCCACAATTCCTTGAATCCCCTTAATCTCCTTGGTCTTGAAATGTCTTGAACTCTTAAACTCCTTAGCCCAGTTTTGGTGCAGAGACCTTTTGTCCATTCAGAATCCTGAAGAATTACAGTTTCTAATGATGACTTGATCAGAGTTCATGTTTTATATTCATTTGGAAGAATGTGATATTGTGAGACCTTGGGTCTTACAAAGACAAGAGTTTAAAAGCTGGTCTTTTCTCTACAATAATAGTCATCAACATTTTGTATCACTATTTGGAAATTGCAAAACATTTTACAGATATCACTTCAAATACATCTAATAGTTCTCAGAAATAGGTGCTATCACTTCAGTAGGTTTTATTATTGCAATTTTAAAGATGGGGAAACTGAGTATCAAAGAGCTTAAGGGATTTTCCCATAGTCACAAAGTTAGTGTCATCAAGGGAATAAGCCCAGATTTGTTGATTCCAACTCCCTATCTACTACCTCATCTGTGCTCTACTTACCAGTACACCTCCCTCCATTGCAAATTCATACACAAACACACACACACAAACACGCACACACACACGCACGCACACACACACTTCCTCCAGTCCCAGGAGACCCTAGGAGCTTCCCAGCAGTCATCTCTCAAGCCATCAGTCTCTCTGGTCCATTTCCTCTGAAATGTGTTGAGTGGGGGAGGTAAGGGAGTGGGAAATTCTAGTATTCTGGAATCACATAGAAGGATGGCATCTTGGAGATGATGAAGTCCAAAATTCCCCCCACCCCACCACTACATCCCACTCCATATTCACCCATTATACACATTGTATCATAAGAAAAATATCAAAAAGACAGAAGGAGACTTATGGAAGATCACACATATTATTTATGACATTGCCTACCTTGGCACTTAGGAGAGCTCTTCCGGAGTGGGAGTAGATTTTGTATTCTACCTAAAGTGAAAATTAAAATTAAATTACAGACAGCTAAGTCAGTGGTTTTGAAATTTTTGGAGACTATTGGGTAGGAATGGGTCAGGTGACAGGGCTTGGTGAAAGTCACTAAGTAGGTGGAGTTATAGAACACTATCTGAACCTAGAAACATGCAAGAAATCTTTGAATGAAGGCTGGACTGTTAGCAGACCTGCTGTAAATGTGGGGATGAGCTGGAGTCAAAGACTATTGTGAAGGGGAAAATGAGGCTGAGGAAAGAGCAGGGTGGTTGTACATGGCAATATAAGTGACAGTCTCTGAGGGGGCCTTTGACTTGAGGCCTCTGGTGCCATGGGTTATTCTCCTGGTAGATAAATTTCTTGTGACTCTCTTTCCTGTTTTTGTTCTTTGATAAAGTAGCCTCTGGTATATGACTAGCCATACTTAGCTGGAATGAGGGAATAAACAGCATGGAGACCAGTTCATGTGGTATGGGATGTGAGGATGACAGAGACAAGATCAGCTGCTTATGCAAAGCCACAAAGTGACCCCCGGAATCCTGGAATTAAAGGAACAAAGGGAGGACATGAGTGCTTAATGAGTAGCTACTATGCCCGACACTGCGCTGAGTGCTTTAAAAATATTATCTATTTTGATCTCCACATCCACCCTGGAAGATAGATATGATTATTATTATCCTTATTTTATGCTTGAGGAAACCAAGGCACAAAGAGGTTAAATAACTTCTCCGGGGTCCCATAGTAAGTAACTCTTTGAAGTCGGATTTCAACCTATGTGTTCTGACTTCAGACCCAGCATTCCATCCACTGTACCACCTTGCTGCCTGTAGAAACAGCTGCCCCTCTAGGGAGCCAATTGGTGTAACTGATGCTGTGAATTGGGCATGAGTTTCAAGGGGGGGCATTACAAGAGTAGAATGATTTATTGGCAATAATCAGGGGCATCTTATGCTCTACTCTGGCTGGAGAACATTCCACTGAAAAACAAGGACCTGAATTTAGTCAGAAATTTCTGAAATACGTGCTTTATGTTGAAGGGCTCAATATTTGCAATGAAGCAGCATTCCCATGGTACTTGTGTGGACATCAGAGGCACAGGGATGTTTCAAAGACGATTGGCCACTGGGTCAGGAAGAACAACCCATTCAACAGATTTTAAATGGAGAGAGAATTTCCACTGTTGCTGCTTTCTTTCTCTCTTTTTGCTTGAGGCTTAGATCTCTCTCTTTCTGGGAATTCTCATGAAAAGGTGAGAAAGACGTCTCCTACACCCTGCCACTTTGTCAGCAATGGTAACTGCTCACATATGACAGCATTAGTTGCCTAGGCCACTCTGAGACTCATTCTTGGGTTCCTTCTCCTTCATGTTTCTGTGCCTGAGCAAAACTGACCAATAATGGTCCTGAGATAGGCCTTTAGGTCATCCTAGGGCTCTTACTTGGAGCTCACTGACAGCAGAAACAGCTTTCTGTAGTCACATCTGGCTCACAGAAGATTACAAGTGATAGGAGGTTGGGGCCAAACCTTGGTAGACTTACCAGAAGACGTGGGACTTGAGGTAAATGTTTGGATAGTGCAGAGTCAAGGAGAAAGTGAAACAGCTCATTCAAATATCAAGCTCCTGAGAGAATATCATTATAATTATGGGTTATGCTTAATATTTTAAGTCTTTGCCAGTGGACATGTATAAGACTTTTCATTTTTAAGCATTGTGTGGAAGAAACAAATAGCAATCCTATATGGATTCATATTTTATTCTAATTCCATCTATATTCCTTTTGTGAAGACCCTAGACATGAGCTAACTGAACCTTTCAACCCTGCTCCTCCCTGTTCTATTCCTTGTATTCATTTGTCCCTCACAGAGGCCTCTCCCAAAACACGATAAATTTTTTTTTCAATCATAGAACAGAGCATATTCACTGAGAAAAATTATAGACTTTACAAAGCAGGCTGTAGGAAGGATATAGTTTTGTTAGGGGTACTAAGGGGCTATTTTGTATATCTTGGAGGGAAGAAATGTTGTGATCTCTTTTAGAAGTGTTGGGTTGAAAACCTTACTTGTACGTGATTACTTTTTCCATAGAGAGAGGAAGGATAACATACCCAGTTAGTTAATCTATGTAGAAGCAATAAAGACCAGTGGAGACCTCATCAATGCCATCAAGAGATTTTCTCAGTATCTGAGAATGAGCTTATGGTGACAGAATGATCACCATCTTGTGAGTCAAAGGTAGAGGGATGAGGTAAAGAAGGTGATCCCAAATCACAGGGAGGATCCTGATGAGACAAATGATGCTTGTACACGTGGTCAAGCAAGGGTAATCTCTCTAAGCCAAGAGAGAATCAGCAAAAGCCAACTTAGATCTAGATGGTGTGCATTTCTGTATCTGGGATGCATTATTTTTCTTTCTTTTTGCTTTTGTCTAATGACCTTTCCTGGGCCTGTGTATTATAAATGGTCTATATATTATAAAAATTTTTCACTGATCTGTAGAACATAAATCTGTATATTCACATTTTCCTTCTCAATAAATAGTCAAAAAAAAAAAACAAAACATCCCAAAACACTGATCATTTGGAGCATGGGGAGACAGTTGGGAAAAGGAAAGAGGTAGAGAATGGTAGACTGAACCTCTCAGTCCTAATAGCAATGTCCTTCAAAAGGGAAAGGTAACTAAGCATACAGGTGTGGTGGATCTTCCCTTTCTATGCTCTCCTTTGATATCCTTGCTTCCTCATCTTTCTACCCCACCCTTCCTCTTTCGTTTGGGGTGTTTAACTTCTCCTCACATGGTTTTAATATTCTAGACAACAGCAGACTTATTATTTTGTGTAATACTAGTCTGGCATTTAATTTAAAATGACCCCAAACCCCAGTACTGTTGTTAAGTATTGGTCCAGACCTTCATCATCAACATCTCAATCTGTACCATGAGGTTATTGTAACAGACTTTGTCAGATGTCTTAAGGAAATCCAAAGTCATACTGTGTACATGGTCTCATTTTCCAAACTATGTTTTGTGGCACCTTCATTATCTCATGAGGGGGTAGAAGTTCAATGAGATGATCTTGATATCAAAATTTCTATTCCTTTAGAGGTAGCTAAGTAGCACAGTGAATAGGGTACTTCCTGGCTTCAGGAAGACCTGAATATTAGACATTTACTAGATGTGTGACCCAGAGCAAGTCAACCTTGCTTGCCTCAGTTTCCTCAACTATAAAATGGGGATTATAGTAGCATCTGCTTCACAGGGTAGTTGTGTGAGGATCAAATGATGCAAACTTTGTAAAGCACATTTCTGGCACATAGTAGGCTTCTTATAAATGGCTATTCCCTCTCCCTAAAATAGACATTTTACATATTCATAAATATATGTATATAGCAAATAAAATGATCACTTGGAAAGATTTTTTCCATATCAAACTAAGCTCTATATGGTATATTTAGCTGACAAATATATCTGACTATCCTTATTTCCACAAAGCTGTATTCCACAAGCCTCTTGACTTCTCCCTCAGGAGCAGAATTTGTAGATTCCCATGTAAATATTCCGAAGTTTGGTGTTCCCTGAATGAAATAGTTAGGGAGGTATCAGTCCTTGATCCACCATCCTTGATCTAGAAGTCTAGTAACCATGTTCTGTACTGTGTATGTGATGGAATGCTATGGCCTTCCTAGGCCTGGAGATGAGATAGCACAGTGGTTTTACACCACAGATGTGATTATAATTACAAGTTGAACCTTTGCTCTGGCCCCTTCCAGTGGACCCAATATAAGGTTATTTCCATGACATATGTACTCTGATGCCTTGCTAAAAGGCACCCACAAGAGTAGTCTCTCAAGTGATCCCTTACTCCCCATTCCATTAGGAAAAGGAGGAATATTCTTTCAAAAAGGATTGACCACTCAACCAGAAGGACCTATACATTTAGAAGGTTTAAAAAGTTAAACAATCTCCTTTCTCCATCCCCCCATTCCCTTTGAGTATTTCTCTTGGAATTACTCTTTTTCAGACTTTCAATATAAAGGGGGAGAGGGGATTTCTCCTTTTACTTCCTTTTCAGCAACAGCTATTGTGACTATGTGCAGGTGGCAGTGTGTGCACATACTTGCATGAGACCAAACCTTCAGTCCTTAATTGCTTTTTTTTTTTTTTATTTCTTATGTGAACACAGTTGATGGAGCAGCAAACATGAGGTGGATGGGGACCACCTCATGAATTCAGGTGCTTCACAGTCATTGAAAGTTCTAGGTGCTTGTTGGCAGGAAGTGTTTCCTATAATGATGCTACTTCTTCAAGACTTGACCACCAACAGGAGGATAGGTCATGCATGCCTGGCTATCCAAACCACCTGTAAACTTTCTGGATGTCTTTTCCTCCTGGCGATGCATAATAAAAATAATGGATAACATAAATCCTGTGTCTATTGATACGTGCCTTTGTTATGGGTTGCTCTTTCATGTTTTAAGTATTTGTCAATGTGTACTTGTACCTTCTCTGCTTTAGGTAGAAGGTCCTTTGATGGAAGAAAAAATAAATCATTATCCTACACAGAATATTTAGTACTTTGCATATTGAGAAATTATTAGAAAGGATCTTGTTCATGCATTTGTGATGTCCCTTCAGATGAACCCTACCCTAACTTTGGTTAAGAGGTTTTCTCTGGAGTTCTGACTTGGGATAGGGTGAAAGAAGCCAGACAGTATAAGACAAGACTATTCCCATTTCTTTAGAGATTATGCCTGCTTAAAGCTAAGACTGAGGCTTCCTCATGGGAGAGTGTCCCCCAACAGCCCTGTGACATAGGCTATACTGAAATCAATCACTATTTATTTAGTATGTATTTTACATGCTAGGCAATATGTTGGATGTGGGGGGGAATATAGTGGCATAAGTAAAGTCATTCTTGCCTTTGAGGTCCTTATAATCTACCTGAGAGAAACAAATGTACCTATATACAAAATAAATACAAGGTAAGTGCAAGTGTGGCACTTTGAATGCAGTCTGGAAAGAAACTAGGCAGGGGAGAGGAAGGAGAATATTTCCAGCATGAGGAATCACCAGTGCAAAGGCATGGATGGAGATGGCAGATGAAGTGCCACATAGGAGAAATAATAGGAATGCCCTATAGATTGGGGCCAGCTTGTGAAAGACTTTAAATACCAAACCAAAGAGTATATATCTAATAGTAGAAGCAATAGTGAGCTAAAAATTTTTATTGAGTAATGGAGTAACATGGATAGACCTGTTTTAGGGAAACCACTTTGGGAGCTATGTGGAGGATGCTTTGGAGGCAAAGGAATGAACTGGGAAGCCCAATTGGGAGACTGCTGCTATAGTCTGGGGCAAGAGGTGATAAGGGCTGTGTGTGCAGATACAGGGAGATAGGTGTAAGAAGAACAAAGAAGATACTTCCCCTGTAAATTTCTCTTCCCACTTCCTTCCTTTCTTCCTGTATTTTCCTTATTCTCTCCTTTTCTTTAAGCTTTCCCATTTCCTATCTTCTTCTCCCTCTTCTTCCAGAAATACCGGTTTGAGGGCCAGCACAGCAGAGGGAGAAGGTGTGGATAGCACTCTATTACCTTATGAGGATATCTCAAGTGGAGAAAAGAAATGAAACATATCCTCATCTTTCCAATTGCAAGTGTTCTCATTCATGGACTTTTTTCCCTTCACTCAGGGTTGACTTTCTTGACTTCAGACCGAAATTACAAACTTCTTTTCCACATCTGGTCTAGATTCTCTGATTTCCTTATCCTAGAAACTATGGCTTGACATGACAAAATATTCTTTTTATGATTTCTTGTTTGGTTCCTCAGATCCATCCTCTTTCTATACTTAAGGTAATTGTCCCTAATCACTAGAGACTCCTATTCTGCTCTGAGGAAGTGATTTCAAAGTCCTTAAAAACCAGAACTCAAAACTAACCTGTTCTCTATTCTATTAGGTTGGGGAATGTCCCATCTATTTGCCCACCATGTAGGGCTTCCAGCTAAGGGCATCTGAGATCCTAGAGCTATAATCACAGTTGGACCAGACCCTCCAAGAACTGGTTTCACTAAGTGTCTTACAGGCAACAAATGAGTATCTCTGATGGGATTATGATAGCATTGGAAGAGAGAAAGGGGATATAAGGAGGAAATCATGAGAAAGGACTGAGAAAGTTGGCAGAGAATGAAGGAATGAATGGTTTGCAGGGTAATGGAATGAAAAGAAGATGACCTATGCAGACTCAGCCCTCAGCCCTCAGTTAGCCTTTTCTCACTGAATTTCACTCCCTCCTATAGAACTAGGGTCTGGAAATAAATGCAAACACAATCTTCCATCAGACCAATGAAGACATTTCAAGCAGGAACATAGAAATGTAAAACCTACAAAAAGAGAAGGGAGACTGCAGGACTGAGAGTCTTCAGACCATGGAGACAAAAACAGGGAGTGCTGGTGTGTGTGTGTGTGTGTGTGTGTGTGTGTGTGTGTGTGTGTGTGTGTGTTTGTGTGATTGAGAATTTTAAAAGTCAGTGATTATGACAGGTTTTGGAGTAGGAGAAGGAGTAAGTGACAGTAAGAGGGACACATTTCATATTTGATATAAATATTATCCATTTGAAGCAAAAAGAGACTGAAATAGAGAAAACAATTTGCACTTCCTTCTGTGGGTCTGTTCTCAGAGACCAATAACTATCATCTCTGTATACCTGTGTCTTCCCTTATCTATAATATACAGAAAGGGTAGGGAGGGCAAATAGATGAAGATAGGGAGGAGAAGGAGCTTTAGTGCCAGAGATAGGAAAAGAACAGAGAGACTGGGCTACTCAAGATAAGAAGAGATACATGAGAAAGTTAAGGAGTTCAGCCCTCTGAGCACCAGCAGATACTGCCTGCAGTAAAAGGTGGGACTCTGTAACTTTTCCAAATGTTATTTTTACCTCCTGAGTTGTCACATGAAACCTTCTGATTCATCCCAGGGAGACTTAATTGGTCCTGGCAAATCCAAATCTAGACTTCTGCACAGTTGCCAGTAGGGAACCCTCCTCTTCCTTTGCTCACTTATGGTACCACTCTCCAATTAGGCTGCAACCCCCTCTCCTCCCAGCCCTCTCTTTTCTCCTCATGGGCTCATTCTCCTCTTCAGGATTTCTAACACCTTTAAACTTCAATAGCCAGAGAGGAGCAAACTGAATATACTGTGAGAACTTAACCAAGGAAGCTAAACCTGGAGTCTGCTTGGACGGCTATGGACAGAATTTTGGAACTTTCTGAACTTGGATAGGAAAAGAATGCATCTATATTTTCCTCTCCTTCTAACTGAAATTTAGCATTTCCTTTAATTATTAATGTAAACAAGTAAAACAAAGGGTCCAAAGGCTTCACAAGACTGCCAGATAGGAACAAGACACATGAAATATTAAGATTTCCCCAGGTACAGGGACACTTATGGTCTTATGGAATGTGCCCAATCTCCTTCTTATATGTATGTATGTATGTATAATCCCTCCAACTAACCAAATACTGAAAAAAGTTTCAGTTGTTACAAATATTATCTTTCCTTTTAGAAATGTAAACAGTTAGGATTTATTAATTCCCTTGTGATTTCTCTTTCCTGTTTACATTCTCATGCTTCTCTTGATTCTTGTGTTTGAAATTCTAATTTTCTCTCCAGGTTTGGTTGTTTCATCAAGAATGCTTGAAAGTCCTCTATTTCATTGAACGACCCTTTATTTCCCCTGAAGTATTATACTCATTTTTCCTGGGTAGGTGTTTCCTGGTTTTAATCCTAGTTCCTTTTACTTCTGAAACATATTCCAAATTGTATTCCAAATGTATTCCAAACCCTTCGATTTCTTAATGTAGAAGCAGCTATTATTATGTTATCCTAACTGTATTTCCACAATATTCTATTGTTTCTTTCTAGCAGCTTGCAGTATTTTCTGCTTGATCTGGGAACTCTGGAATTTGGTTACAATATTCCTAGGAGTCTCTTCTTTTGAATCTCTTTCAAGAGCTGATTGGTGGATTCTTTCGATCTTTATTTTATCCTCTGATTCTAGAATATCAGGACATTTTTCTTTGATAATTTCATGAAAGATGATGCCTAGGCTCTTTTATTGATCATGGCTTTCAGGTAGTCCGATAATTTTTAAACTGTGTCTTCTGGAGAGAGAAGTGATGAAATCTGAATGCAAATTGAAACATAAATATTAAGAACTAATTTTATTGGTAGTGGGCCAAGATGGAGGAATGAGAGCAATTGATAACTTCAGCTCTAAGATATACTCCTTCAGAAACCTATAAAAGGAGAATCTGAATGGATTTTGGAGGGGCAGGACCCAATAGGACACTGACTGTGGCAAATTTCCAGCCATGGCAGAGCTGAACAGGAAGCCCCAAGTGACCTGAAACTACAGACAGGCTGTGGATTCTCAAACATTTCAGCTCAGGATGGGAGTCCAGTGGAACCAAGAGAGACAGAAGCACAGAACCCCAGGTCACAGCAACACCTGTTCCTGAGACTATCAGTCAGCAGATTAAATGCCTGTAAATCACCTACTTGAATGTCTGGGAGCCAAAATGACAGAGTGGTTGGTAATTGCTATCTTCCTCCCCTTATTGACCTTGAAGAGCCAAGAGAATATTTCCCCAGGAAAAAGGGTAGGATCGTCCAAAGGGGTAAACATTCTCTTAGCCTGTGAGGCTAGGAAAATTGCTAAGTAGGGTCTCTCTTCCTGTGGCTGAAGGGGACCAGTGCAGGACTGGAGCTGTCCCAGACAGCCCCACCTCAACAAACTGAGAGGAGTTCCTGAGCCCCAGAGGGGTGGAGCCCACAACTGCCAACTCCTGGACCCTCATTGTGGCTCAATACCCCAGGGGAATCAGGAAGACACTAATGCAGATAGGTTCACCAGCTGATGAGCTTGCCTATCCTCTAGCTCAGCAGAGGAACCCTCCTGTGGCCAGATCACCCCTCCCCTACACTTAACTCAGCTAACTCCAGGGTAACTCCAGGGAAATGAAATCACCGACATCAAAACTGAAAAGGGTGAACCATGACAAGGAAATTCAAACAATAAGTAGAAATTACTTTGCCCAACTTTATGCCCATAAATTTGACAATGTAAATGAGATGGATGATTATTTTGAAAAATATAAACTGCCCAGATTAACAGAAGAGGAAGTTGAATACTTAAATATCCCCATCTCAGTAAAACAAATTGAACAAGCCATCATTTAACTCCCTAGGAAAAAATCTCCAGGGCCAGATGGAATTACAAGTGAATTTTGTGAAATGATTAAAGAACAATTAATTACAATACTATATAGATCATTTGGGAAAATTGGGGAAGAAAGAGTGGACCAAATACTTTTTATGATACAAATATGATACTGATAGTTAAACCAGGAAGAATCAAAACAGAGAAAGAAAATTGTAGACTAATTTCTCTAATGATTATAGATGCAAAAATTTTAAATAAGGTTTTAGCAAAAAGAACACAGTAATTTATCATGAGAATAATACATTATGATCAGGTAGGATTTATACCTGGAATGCAGTTCATGTTCAATATTAGGAACACTATTAGCATTATTGATTACATCAACAACAAATCTAACATAAACCACATGATTATTTCAATAGATGCAGAAAAAGCTTTTGACAAAATATAACACTCATTGCTATAAACACTGGAGAGCATAGGAATAAATAGAACTTTCCATTAAATAATAAACAGTATCTGCCTAAAACCTTCAGCAAGCATTATATGCAATGGAGATAAGTTAAACACCTTTCCAATAAGAACAGGGGTGAAACAAGGATGTCCATTATCACCTCTGTTATTCAATATAGTACTAGAAATGTTAACTGTAGCAATAAGAGAAAAAAAGGAAATTGAAGGAATTAGAATGAAGAAGAAATGAAGTAACTATTCTTTCCAGATGATATGATGATATACTTAGAGAATGCAGAGAATCAAGTAAAACACTTCTTGAAAAAACAAACAACTTTGCTGAAGTTGAAGGTTACAAAATAAATCCACACAAATCATCTGCATTTCTAAATGTTACTAACAAAGCCCAATAGAAAGAGATACAATGAGAAATCCCATTTAAATCTATGCTAGACAGTATAAAATATCTTGGCATTTACCTGCCAAAACAATCCCAAGGACTATATGAAGACAATTATAAGCACTTCACACAAATAAAATCAGGTCTAAGTACGTGAAAAAACATCTGCTGCTCACGGGTATACTGAGCTAGTATAATAAAAATAACATTTCTGCCTAAATTAATTTACTTATTCAGTGTCATACCAATCAAATGACCTGACAAGTAGTTTTAAAGTTAGAAAAAGTAATATCAAAATTCTTCTGGAACGACTACTAATCCAGAATATCAAGGGAACTAATGAAAAGAAATGCTAGGGAAGGTGACCTACCTCTACCATGTCCCAAATTGTGTTATAAGGCAGCAATTACCAAAACCATTTGGTGTTAGCTAAGAGGCAGAGGGATAGACCAATGGAATAGAATAGGCACTCAAGACCCAGTTGTCCATGAATGTAGAAACCTATTGTTTGTTGAAGTCAAGGGTCCCTGTTTCTGGGATAAGAACTGACTGATAAAAATTGCTGGGAATACTGGATAACAGTGTGGTGGAAAGTGGGCATGGACCAATGCCTAACACTTTACTCAAGAATAAAGTGTGAATGGGTTCCTGAAATAGGTATAAAGATTGATGCTATGAACAATTTAGTGGAGCAAGTAATAGTGCATTTGTCAGATTTATGGAGAGTGAAGAAATTCTTGACAAAACAAGAGAGAGAAAACATTATGTAGTCCAAAATGGATAATTTTGATTACATTAAACTGAAAAGCTTTTGCACAAGCATAATGTAATCAAGATTAGGAGGGAAACAAAAAACTGGGACAGATTTGCAACTAGTATCTGTGATAAAGGCCTCATTTTTTAAATACATAGAGAACTGAATAAAATGTCCCAGAATAGTAGTCATTACCCAATTGATAAATTGTCAAGGATATGAACAGGAAGTTTTCAGAGGAAGAAAGTAAAGCTATCTGTAGTCATATGAAAAAAATGTTCTAAATCAGTATTGAGTAGAGAGATGCAAATCAAAACAACTCAGAGGTACCATATTGTGGGGGGATGGCCAGCGTCTCCAGGTGATTCAGTGAAATGGCGATGAAGAAAAGAACAACGGGTCAGGTGGGGATAGTAAAGTACAATTCCCATTTATTAAGTGAGGCCAGGGGTTTATATAGACCCTTACAAGCAAGCAAGCAAGCAGGCAAGGTAATTCCCATGAGAACACTTTTTAGTTTACTTTTTAGACATCCTATTCCCAGGGTAGATATCTTCAGGAACTCCTATCTCTTCCCTCAATGTCTTTGTATTCTGCTCAGTCTATGGGTCCCCATGTATATAACAAAGCAAGAGGTCATGGAAAGCTGTAACAGATGTTTGTGAGCACAGATTACAGAGCAAGCTTCAGAGAAACTCTGGCCTAGACTTTGCCTACATTCCACCCTGGCCCTCAATACCGTATCACACCTATCAGATTGGTTAACGTGAGAAAGAAGGAAGATTATAATGTTGGAGAAGATGTGGGAGAGTTGGAACACTAATTCATTGTTGGTGGAGTTATGAGCTGATCCAACCATTCTACAGAGCAATTTGGAACTATGCCCAAAGGGCTACAAAAATGTGCATACCTTTTGACCCAGCTATATCACTTCTGGGACTGCATCCCAAGGAGATCATAGAAATGGGAAAGGGTCCCACATGTACAAAACTATTTATAGCAGCTCTCTTTGTGGTTGCCAAAAATTGAAGATCAAGGGGATGCCCATCAATTAGGGAATGGCTGAACAAACTGTGGTTTATGAATGTATTGAAATACTATTTTGCTATAACCAATGATGAACAGGAAGATTTCAGAGAGGCCTGGAAAGACTTATAAGAACTAATGCTGAGAGAAAGGAGCATACCCAGGAGAACTTTGTATACAGCATCAACCCTTGTGTGTGAGGAATTTTTCTGGTAGACTTAGTACTTCATTCCAATGTAAGAACTTAAAAACTTCTCACTGGAATCTTGCGACAAAATGTCTTCTACATCCATAGGAAAGAACTGTGGAATTGGATATCTGAATGAAGTAGACTATCTTCTTTTGTATTATGTTATGTTTGTTTTGTTTTGTTTTCTGGTTTCTCCCATTCATTTTAATTCTTCTATCCATCAGGACTGAGGTGAAAATGTATTTAATAGGAATGTATATGTAGAACATATGCAAAATTATATACCATTTCAGGGAGAAAGTGTGGAGGGAGAGGGGAAAAGGGAACGGGAAAAACCTAGCATTTATGCAAGTGATTATAGAACACTGAAAACAAATAAAGTAATTTAACCAAAAAAATTTGAAAAAAAAGAACTATTTTTGTTGTTTTATTTTGTTTGTCTTTTTGTGCAACATGGCTAAATATCTTTTGCGTGACTTCACATATTTAATCTGTATCCAAAGCTTTTCTTCTCAAGGAGAGGAAAGAGGTAATTTGAAACTCAAACTAATTTAAAATGTTAAAAGTTTTTTGCATGTAATTGGAAGATATTTAACAAACTTAATAAAAGAAATTTCAAAAAAAAGGTGGAATATATTGAATTTTACAAAAGGTAAATTTAGAGATTTACTCTAAAGAAAATTAAATTTACTTGGATTCAATGAATGAAGTAGAGTGAACAACAGCTTTTAAAAAAGATGTGGGAGCTTTTAATAACTGAATGTTTAGTATAAGTCAACAGTGGAATATAACAGCCCAAACCTATTGTAATGTTATGCTACATATTGAGGGCTTTGGTTCAATCTGACTTTAAATGTTTTAATAAAGAATTACATTCTTATTAAATATAAAATGACTGAAGAATTAATGAGTCTAATCTCCTCTGTACTTAACTAGTGGAAGAACCTGTTAATTGGAATAAGATCAAATTCACTTCTTCCCAGATGGTGGAAACATACCCCTCATTGGAAGTTTCCTTCCATGACTCATTAATAGCAGGGTACCAAGAAGGTAAGAGTAGGAATGGAATTTAAGTATATAGCGGTTAATCTGAGGTAGTCAGAAGGATGAAAATAAAGAAGGAGCTGACTTCGAAGACAGAAGACATCCTTACGTCCAGCACAGATAGAATTTAAATTTAGAGTAGCCAGAATAGGATATAATTAGTTTCCTTCTTTTCTCCGTAGTCCCACAGAAACAGATTCTGCCTGGGGTGTTGAGGAGTAATCACCTAAAGAGATGAAGAGAACTGAAGAAAATTTAGGAGTTACCTTTTAACACCAATAAAAGGGAAATCATTAGCTAGTCAGAATTAGAGAGTGAAAGCCAAGTTCTTCTCATCAAAATTAAGATGTATATTTCCCAAAAATAGGAGAGGAAAAAAAGGAAATTATTAGACTAGTTTGTTGAATTGTATGTCAACAAAACTAATCAATGAATGATGACATCAATGACTAATTACAGAATATATCTACAGAGATGGATAGAAGTAGAGATCATTTAAATAATGCAAAAAAAGAGAAATTGAACATGGTACAACAAAATTGTAACGGGCAGGAAGGAACTATAGTATCATATGGATTTATATATGTATTCATCAGACAAATAATTCTAGTAATATATGTAGAGAAAACCCTATGTATAGGAGAGACCCGAAATATAGAGCCCACCTTCTCTCGCGTCCCCAACCTCATTGTGGCAAGAGATGTTTTGTGGCTACATTAATCAGGGAGGCAGGATAGGCATCTGTAATCTTCTCCTGTTCTTTTCCAAAGGCTACTTTCATACTACAAGGGGAGGGAGAAGGAGGAAGTTGGGGACAGATAGAGGGATTACCACTCTAGAATTTTTATCCATCTGCTTCCTTAAATGGTTTTAGTCTAGGTTATAGATAGGATTTCATCTAACTTCTCGTTGCTCTGTCTTATTGCTATTGAAGGGAAGGGGACCCCAAGCTCTCTATCCAAGACTTGGCTTCTTTCCACCAAATACCAGTTTCACAATAAACTCATTCAGTAAATAGTAAAGAAGTCCTGTTTATCCAAATCAGTAGCAAAAAAGAAATCAAAGATGGTATATACAGGATAATATACTTAAGACAACAGAGAGAATTTCCCCCCCAATATCTTTTATTTCATTAAATATTTCTCAATTACATGTAGAAAAATTAACATTCATTTTCAAAAATTTTAAGCTCTACATTTTATCCCTCCTTCCACTTCTCCTGCTTGATTGCCCAGAAAAGTTTGTCAGCATTGAATGTCAATTTCCTGAAGGCATGCTTGCCCTTGTTTTAATGGACACAGCTCTCACATTTATCCAGTTCCTAGTGGAGTGAAACGAGACAGTGTGCTTTCTCTCATCCTTTTCGTTGTTGTTTTGATCATCCCTTGTTTTTGAAGAGGATCATGACATCAGGAAAATGACGACATTACTCGCAGTTGACTTTGATTGAGTGAGGGGAGGCTGTGCAAGGTCACCACCCTCTTTCTCCTCCAGAAGCATCTGGTTATAGTGATCTGATCTTCATCTGGATGACAGGAGATGGCCCAGTGTGCAATGGTAGACCCTGAGTCTTTAGTCTAAGGCCTTTTCAGGTACTCTCATGGAGTGAGGTAAAGCCCATTCAGTGAATAGGTCTCCTTAAGAAGTAGTCAATATTTTAATTATAAAAAAGAAAAAAAGAAATCATGCTGGGAGGACAAGGCCATCAGAGTTGTTGTTTCAAAGAGAAACAGTTACCATTGAGATTCACTCTAAGCCCAGGAGAGTCCAAAAACCAGCCATTAAATGGAGCATATGCAGGGATCTACTGTGGTCCAACATATAGGTTACAGAGTGAACTGGGTTTAAGGTTTTATGAAAGAAAGAAGGAAAACAAGAAAGCAAGAAAGATAGAAAGAAAGAAAGAAAGAAAGAAAGAAAGAAAGAAAGAAAGAAAGAAAGAAAGAAAGAAAGAAAGAGAGAAAGAAAGAAATGAAGGAAGGAAGGAAGGAAGGAACAAAGGAAGGAAGGAAGGAATAAAGGAAGGAAGGAAGGAGGGAAGAAAGGAAAGAAAGAAAGAAACAAGAAAGAAAGAAAAAAGAAGAAGAATCTAGTCACCAAATTTTGGCCATCAAAATTTACTTTCCTTTTGAGAGAAGGAAAGGGAAAAGAAGAGGATCAGCTGAGTTACCCATCGAGCTGAGTCACCATTCAAGCAGCTCAGTCTACTCACAGGTTGTTTGTCCTTCATTTTCTTTTTTCTTTTTTTCTTTTTTCTTTTTTTTTTTTTTTACTTTTTGTATCCTTTTCTTTTAAATTTATTTCATTAACTTTTCAGGATACATTTCCACAGGATTTGGGGTTCCAAATTTTCTCCCCATTTGTTCCCTCTCCCCAACCCAAAACACCAAGCATTCTAATTGCGCCTATCACCAATCTGCCCTCTCTTCTATCATCCCTCCCTTCCCTTGTCCCCGTCTTTTCTTTTGTCATGTAGGGCCAGATAACTTTCTATACCCCATTACCTGTATTTCTTATTTCCTAGTAGCAAGAACAGTACTCGACAGTTGTTCCTAAAACTTTGAGTTCCAACTTCTCTTCATTCCTCCCTTCACACCCATTCCCTTTGGGAAGGCAAGTAATTCAATATAGGCCATATCTGTGTAGTTTTGGAAATGACTTCCATAGTAGTTGTGTTGTGTAAGACTAACTATATTTCCCTCCATCCTATCCTGCCCCCCATTGTTTAGATTCTCTCTTTGGATCCTGTCCCTCTCCAAGAGTGCTGACTTCAAATTGCTCCCTCCTCCCATTGCCCTCCCTTACATCATCCCCCCACCCTGCTTATCCCCTTCTCCCCCACTTTCCTGTATTGTAAGATAGGTTTTCATACCGAAATGAGTATGCATTTTATTCCTTCCTTTAGTCGTGTGATGAGAGTAAACTTGACGTTTTTCTCTCACCTCCCCTCTTTTTCCCTCCACTAAAAAGTCTTTTGCTTATGTCTTTTATGGGAGATAATTTGACCGATTCCATTTCTCCCTTTCTCTTCCCAATATATTTCTCTCTCACTGCTTGATTTCATTTTTATAAGATATGATCCCATCCTATTCAGTTCACTCTGTGCTCTGTGTGTGTGTGTGTGTGTGTGTGTGTGTGTGTGTGTGTGTGTAATCCCACCCAGTACCCAGATACTGAAAAGTTTCAAGAGTTACAAATATTGTCTTTCCATGTAGGAATGTAAACAGTTCAACTTTAGTAAGTCCCTTATGACTTCTCTTTGCTGTTTACCTTTTCATGCTTGTCTTCATTCTTGTGTTTGAAAGTCAAATTTTCTTTTCAGCTCTGGTCTTTTCATCAAGAATACTTGAAAGTCCTTGATTTCATGGAAAGACCACTTTTTCCCCTGAAGTATTATACTCAGTTTTGCTGGGTAGGTGATTCTTGGTTTTAGTCCTAGTTCCTTTGACTTCTGGAATATCATATTCCATGCCCTTCAGTTCCTTAATGTAGAAGCTGCTAGATCTTGTGTTATCCTGATTGTATTTCCACAGTACTTGAATTGTTGCTTTCTAGCTGCTTGCAATATTTTCTCCTTGACCTGGGAACTCTGGAATTTGGCCGCAATGTTCCTAGGAGTTTCTCTTTTTGGATCTCTTTCAGGTGGTGATTGGTGGATTCCTTGGATACTTATTTTGTCCTCTGGTTCTAGAATATCAGGGCAGTTTTCCTTGATAATTTCATGAAAGATGATGTCTAAGTTCTTTTTTTGATCATGGCTTTCAGGTAGTCCCATAATTTTTGAATTGTCTCTCCTGGATCTATTTGCCAGGTCAGTTGTTTTTCCAATGAGATATTTCACATTGTCTTCTATTTTTTCATTCTTTTGGATTTGTTTTGTGATTTCTTGGTTTCTCATAAAGTCATTAGCCTCCATCTCTTCCATTCTAATTTTGAAAGAACTATTTTCTTCAGTGAGCTTTTGAACCTCCTTTTCCATTTGGCTAATTCTGCTTTTTAAAGCATTCTTTTTCTCATTGGCTTTTTGAACCTCTTTTCCCAACTGAGTTGGCCTATTTTTCAAAGTGTTATTTTCTTCAGCATTTTTTGGGTCTCCTTTAGCAAGGTGTTGACCTGCTTTTGATGCTTTTCTTGCATCTCTCTCATTTCTCTTCCCAGTTTTTCCTCCACCTCTCTAACTTGATTTTCAAAATCCTTTTTGATGTCTTCCATGGCCTGAGCCCACGGAATATTTATTCTGGATGTTTGGGATACAGAAGCCTTGACTTCTGTGTCTTTCCCTGATGGTAAGCATTATTCTTTCTCTTCCGAAAGGAGGAGATACCAGTTCACCAAGAAAGCAACCTTCTATGGTCTTACTTTTTTCCCTTTTCTGGGCATTTTCCCAGCCAGTGAATTGACTTCCAAGTGTCCTCTCCACCCCCACCTCACCTGCAAATCTGCCCAGCCAGCTCTTGGGGTCTAAGATTCAAATGCTGCTTCCCAGCCTCAGGGCTTTGGGCAGGGGCAGGGCTGCTATTCTGAGTGAGATTAAATTTAGGTGCTCAGGTGGGGGCAGGGCGGCGTCATGGGCTCAGTTCCCTTAGGGGGTTTATGCAGAGACTTTCAACAATGGATCCAAGCTCCCACCTGCCTTGGGAGCCCCCTGTCCCCTGCCACCTCCACTGACACCTCCGCTGCTGCCTCTTGACGGGGCCTGAGTTATGGAGACACCCCACTCCCCTCTTGACCAGCCAACAAGACTTTCTCACCAATCTTCAGCACCCATGGGTGGAGGGACCCATGGGGCCACCAGAGATTCCATCCCTGAAGGCTGCTGGGATCTGCTCCTCTCGGTGCCGCGTAGCCAAGGCAGGGCTGGGCTCTGCTCTGGGTCCGGTGCGTGAGAGACCTTTCACCTCAGGTTTTCAGGGCTCTCTGGAACAGAAATCTCCTCCACTCTGTTGTTCTGTGGCTTCTGCTGCTCCTGAATTTGTTGGGAGTTCTTCTTTACAAGTATTTTATGGTCTGTGGGTTTCAGAGCTAGCATATGTGTGTCTTTCTACTTCGCCATCTTGGCTCCTCCCCTCTTTTTGTTTTTCATTTGTTTAGTTGACTATATGACCACAGTACACTGACTAAATGTTCCTTTGATTGTGAAAAGCAGGTTTAATTGACTAAGAGAAGAAAGTCGAAGAGTAGATTAAGAATTCTACAGCTATTGTATCCAACTTTGAGTATTTTGATCAAGAGGCCATAGATGTGTTCCCACTTGTAGCCCTTCCACAGGATCTCTAGTCTGGCCTCCTGCCTTGGAGAAGGGGAATAACATGATTCCTTCAGCTCTAATCATCCTTTCCTTACCTCTTTTAGAGGACTCCACCCTAAGGGACTAAAAACCCTTATGTGAATAGCCATCTAAGTGGTGCAGTGCAGAGCCATGTACCTGAAGTCTTTTAAGAAGTTACAGGCCTTTCTGACTTGCAGTCTAAATTTAGGCACATTAGCTATGTGAACCTGGGCAAGTAAATCAACTTTTGTCTGACTCAGTTCCCTCAATTGTAAAGTGAGCATAATGACAACACTTATTTCTTAGTGTAATTGTGAGGATCAAATTGATGGAATTCAAATAAAATAACCTCCAGACTAAATATAGCCACTGCCCCAACCTACCCACCACCTCCCATCCAATTTACATATTTCAGCATATTTGTATCATTTCATTCATCCACAATCATACCACCCCTTTAGTCGAGGAAAGAATCACAATACTTATCAATATTGACCCAACAGGACAAAAAAGTTAACCAGTCAGAAAGCAGTACAATTGGGATGTTTAACCACCAATCCATAAAAGGGGGCCTTCCCCATTATCTAATCCCTTAACAAACCCCTCCTGTTTGCCTAGGTACTGGATAATGGATAATGTGCTCATACTTTCCCAGTCACCAATGGAGTGAAATGAACATTTGTGCTTGCTCCCATGCTTTTTATCATGATATTTTTGGACACATTTTCAAATGTCTTCATTGAGAACCAACTCAGCATCGATGTGACCTACTGCATTGATGACAAATTTTTGAACTTGAAAAGGTCACGAGCCAAGACCAAAGTAGAGAGAGATTTGGTGCATGATTTTCTATTTGCAGATGACTGTGCACTCAACACATCCTTTGAAGCTGAGATCCAACAAAGTATGATTTGATTCTCTGCTGGTTGTGCTAATTTTGGCCTAACAACTAACATCAAGAAAACAATGGTGCTTCATCATCCAGAGAAAGAACCATTTGAATATCGTAGATAAATTCACTTAAATTACTAGTGTACTTTCCAAGGATGTAAACATTGATAATGAGGTTGACACATGCATAGCCAGAGCTAGCTCAGCTTTTGGGAGGCTCTGAAGGAAACTGTGGGAGAGAAGAGGGATTAGACTGAGTATCAAACTCAAGATCTACAGAGTCATTATACTGACCTCATTGTTGTAGGCCATAGACAAAATACCTGTGACATGCCAGGAAACTGAATTACTTACATTTGAATTGTCTTAGGAAGATCATCTGGCAGAATAAGATACAAGACACTGAGATCCTCTGTGAACTAAACTGCCAAGCATCCAAACTCTACTATACAGAGCACAATTCCAATGGGTTTGCCACATTGTTTGAATGCTGAATATATACTTGCCAAAAGGTTAATTTAAGGAGAACTCACTCATGGCAAGCACGTACATGACAGTCAGAAAAAATGATACCAGGACGCTCTCAATGTTTCTCTTAAAAACGTTGAAACTCATTGTGTGACATGAAGAAAGTTGGCACAGGACAACCCAGCATGGTATGCCTTCATCAGAGGAGGTGCTGTGTTCTATGAGAAAAATAGAACTTAAATAGTCCAAAAGAAATGTGAGATGCAAAAATTTAGAAAATCTACTCCAAATATTCTCATGGACTATTTGTGCCCAACTCATGGTAGATAGTTCTAAGCTCTTATTGGTCTAATCAGCCACCATTGGACACATTGTAACATCAATCTAACATATTGATGCTATTTTATTCTTCTTCAAGAATGGAGAAGTAGTTATTCTAAATGGATTGAAGTAAATTAAAAATGAAACAAAATTAATGGAGGGAATTAATAAATTTAGCAAAACAATATGGTATAAAACAATTCCACAAAAGAATCCATTTTCTCAATATCAGGAACAAAATCCATCAGGAAGAAATAGAAAAATATATTCCTTTCACAATTTTTCACTATGTATAAAAAATCTAAGAGACAATACCACCCAGAATGACATACACAATCGGGTCCACGACAATGAAACTAGCAAAGGATTACTTTTACTTTACAGAATTAGGCAAAGTAATAACAAAAATCAGAAAGATAAAAAGATCCAAAGGAAATAATGAAAACAGTGAGAAGGAAAAGGCCAAGTAGTACTAGATATCAAAATATACTGTTAGAAAGCAATAATCACCAAAACACTTTGATACTGATTTTAAATACAGAAGAATTGTTCAATGGAGCAGATTAGGCAAATATGATCGAGAAGTAATTAAACACAGTAGCACTGTGTTTTTTAAACTCAGTGGCATAAGGACTTTATTTGCACAAGTATTCATTATTTTATTGCTTTCCTTCTGGTATTTGCTTAACAGTGAAATCTTGGGAGTTAAAAGTATAGGGATTTTAGTCTTTTCTTAACATTATTCCAAAATGGTTTCCAGAATACTTGAACCAATTTGCAGATTCTCCAGCAGTGCTTTAGTGTCTCTATCTCTCCACAGTTTCTGCAACATTGGATGTTCCTAATTTTTGTCATGTCTTACAACCTTACAATCCACTGGAGAAATTTTGATTTGAAATAAATTTCCCTTGTTGTTTGCTCACTTAACGTTGGTTGGCTCATATTCTTTGATCACTTAGCCATTAAGGAATGTCCCTTAGCCTCATATATTTCTGTTACTTCCCTATATATGCTGGATATCATACCCTTACACAGTGAAGGAATGATCCTATGTGAATTACCTGTTAGATGGCACACTACTCAGTGGGTCTCTTGAGAGCCTCAAGCACATGCATGACAGGCTTTCCAAAACATTGTAGTATTCTCTCTGTCTGTCAATAAAAATTTAATAAGTACTCTACTGAGGTGGGTGGAAGACCACCCAAGCCTCGTGACAAACCACAGAAGGTACTTCAGGTAGAGACAGAAAAGTAAATTAATTAGCAAGTCTTGCCAGAGTTGGACATCCTCCTCACCAGGGGGGATTAGTGAGTGGAGCAGGGGGCATCCAACACAAAAGTAGGTTATATACTGCTACAGAATTACCCCATGCTGTGTTCTACCTTTTATCCCCATTGGTTGAGATAGGTGACCTCACAATCTGCTGCCCCAAACTAGGAAGAGTTCTAGTCCAATAAAAATGTATCAATCCTTATTTGGCACTAGATGCACTGATGTGACAATTAACAGTTTTGCAAAGAAGTTAAAATCATTAGGATTTCCCTGAAATCACGTGGCTAAGGGTTAATTGAAACTGAGGCCTCCAACCCCTCCTTTTAGGCCTGGCTCAATTTTAGAGACTGTCTACTGCCCTAGAATAAGATGGCTTTCACTAACTTACACAATCTATTCCCTTATTTCTTAATTGAAAGTATCTCACACCAAAGTTGGTAGGTCTTTCCAATTTCTTTTTCAAGTTCTAAGTCCTCTTCCCCATCAGGTTTTTGTCTATCCTTTTGTCTATCTTCCTGATCTGTAGGCTCCCATCCCTGACTTTTGAATACAATCAATCTAAATGATACACTGGCCAAGCCTTCTAGTTTAATCATCTTAGAGAGAGTTTTCTGGACAGTGGTGGTGATAAGCTGCATCATGTGAGGTAGACATACATGGAACTAAATGACATTACTTATAGTTTTGAGTAAGAATGAGATGGCCTGTTTCTATCAGGTACCAACAAATAGGACCATCAGGAGGTATTGAAAGGAGGAGACTAAGTCTGGATGGGAACATGGGCAATCTTCCCAATTTCCTTATTAATATGTCGAATTATTTGGCCTACATCATCGATCTTCATACAGCAAGTAGAGAGGTTTCTTTTCCCACAAACTCCCCCTTTTTTATTAAAATTCCTGTTTCCATACATAAATCCAATGATAAATACCTCCTCACATTCTTTCCCCTATGAATTCTTCCCTTCATCTATCCCCCTGTATATGAATATAAGAGGGGAACAAAGTTGACCAACCCACTCACAAATTACAAGGGGGCAGTCCCCTTGTTATAAGTACAGATACAGAGATTTAAAATACAAAAGTAGATCAATGAATTATCCATTCAGAGATTCCATCTCATACAGCAGTCTGGATAAGAACATCATTTGATGCAGTTTTCTGGTCTAGATGCTCCTTCAGGCCATCTCCAGCACAACATCTCTGCAGCTTCTTCCCTTGGTCTTCTTGTAGAAATCCAGATATCCACTCTACTACCAAACTGACCTTAATACCACTTTAGACGACAATTCCTAAGCTTCATACACTTATCACACTTACAAAATCAAAAATTGGAACTTTGGCCAATTGTCATGCTTAAGAAATTCACATTAGAACCCAGTTTTAACATTTTACCTTCCCCCATCAGGAAGATGAGATTTCACTAAGGAGTCAATAGCAGGCTCAAGTACTTACACAAATACAATAAATAACCATTTTTAACACAGGTATATATCACATCATAAAACAATGCCAACTTCTGGTCTTATGATGCTTCTTTTAAAGCATTTACAATATAGACCACAGACCATTTTTCTTTTAACATTAACCAACTGAGACAAAATAGTAACTGTGTATACTAGCTTCACAAACCGTTGACCTGATTATCTCCACACTATTACAAAGATTTAAAGGATCTTAACTTATTGCTGTTAAGTCTGAAATCCCAAGCCTAATAGCTTAATTTTAGACCTAACCTCAGATGTTCCCCGACCAACACTCCATTATTTCATAGATCCGATATTAAGCTTACAAAACCTTTGATTACAGGAAGTTGCTACTAAGAGTAGGGACATTGCAGGGAAACAATATCTCCCTAATTTCATGTCAATTCTGGGCAGGAGCAAATTGTCAACTGGCATTCAGCCAGAATGAAAGTCTGCCAGGTGTCAGTGAAGAAATTGAGTCAGGAAAATCCTACCTCAGTCCAGGCTGAACAGCCACTCTCCCAACCTTCCCATGGGATCACCTTTTTCGAAGTTCATACCAGCATTTCACAGGCTTATTGGCATCATGAATCAGAGGCTTAGGCCAGTTTTCTTGCTATCCACACCTGGAGGTAGACTCAGAAGAACAGTCAGATAATAGTCTCATAAAATCTTAAAATAGCAAGCTCCAATTATCAGTTTCAGATATGACTGTAATTTCACATTGGCTATGGAACATCTTTTGAAGCAAGTCTTAAGTAGCTTACATGCCTTTCTATATGTATTCCAGTTCCTGATTAAATAACGATCATAAAATCAAATTTACTATTAAAACCTTGTTATTTCTCTAATAGATTTACATCTGCTCCCCAAACTACCCAATCCCTTCCTAACCCTGCTTAGTCTAAGAGAATGAGCTACACATATGGTAAGTTCAAACACTAACTTCAACTTATGTTATGAAATGAATTCAAATTGAAAGAGAAACATTTAACTTTTTCATCAATGTAAAACAGTACCATAGGTTACCTACCTCTAAGAAACTTAGACTGACATTCTTTTTCCCCAAACTACAGATATCTACTTTAGTCTCAGTAACTTGATTCACTCAATACTATTTACCCAATTGGTCTTTGTAACAGGTAGCCTTTATTCCAAGTTGAGACCTTTATCCATTACCCCCAAAGAGTTTTAGTCCCATTTGTTTAAAAGGCCCTGGAAAACATTACTTTGTACCACATGAACCGGCTGTCTAGAGGCCCATAGAGACATATCAGTATGTCCTATCAATTCAGTTCTCCAGGTTACTGGCCACTCCCATCAAGCCCATGCCTGCAATCACTAGACCACCTGGGGTCATCCCAAACTCCTTCCTTACTCCCTTTGTAGATAAGATACAATTACAGTTAACTTTACATAACATCACATTTTTACTTTGGTTTCATCTCCACCTTATATCCACACTCACAAATAATCAAGTGGGAAACTCTAAAAGGAATGAGGAAACTGAGCAAACAATGAGGAAACTGAGCCAGAAGGATCCCATCCCAGGCTGAGTTCACAGTTGTCCCCTGAGGCTTGTACATTAGATAGTAGATTTCACTAACCAAAAATTTTCCCAGGACTCACATCTTAAATGCTAAATTTGTCCTAAAAATCAATCACTAGAGATTATCACCTAAACAAATTCCTACTTTAGGAACTCCATATCCACCTTACACTTTACATAGACATTACAGTTTTAACAAAGTGAAGGGCCAAACCACTTGGGTGATCATTTTAGACTCTTCAGATCTTAGGGGCTCCAGTGTGGGGCTGGGAACACTCCTTTCCTTCACAATAGAAAACAGTTAACATCTCTTCTGTGAGCATCCCCAGTTCAGATCAGATCTTAAGAAGTCCTTCTGTAATGAGTGGAATTCCAAAGGAAAGGGGGATGGGGCCAGGAAACTTTCTTAAAATTTACCACAGAGCTACCTGGAGCCATAAAAATTCCTGGTTTCCCTTATCTTGTACCTTATCTCCCACCTACTCTCCATAAAACCTGAAGTTATAAAAAATTAGCATACAAAGAAAAATTTGATATGTAGGCCTTTCAAAAATCATCCAAAAAACATTTTAGAAAGCATTTCTAAATACAGCAAATATTTTTTTCTCTTAAGAACAGTTTACAATTTATCACAACCCTCTGGACCCTAACTGACAAAAATCATAAGATCTAAAACCAAGACCTTTTCACATTTGGCAATAAGCTTCTTTTTACATACTTTTGTAAACTCTTGATTCATATCAAAAGTCAATTTTAGTTAAAAATTACTTCTTAACAACAGAAATGAACTTTATAACATACTTAATACATCCTTAGATGGAATAGGCTTGAAAATCACACTCATATATATAAAAAAAAGCATATGTATTTTTTCCCCCAAAGATTCTCACTTTCTCTATAAGAATTCCAAACACAAAAACTCTTACACAGAATTCATAACAGTTTTTTTAACAAATTCATCATAAATTTAACAATGCAATTTCTAATGTAACAATATTTTCTCATTTTAGCTTAAAGAAAGCAAAAGTTAACTCTACCATTATATTGCAAACATCAACATTTTCACTTTTTATATATAATCAAATACAGGTTTCAAATTATCAAATTGGAATATGATATTCTGTAAGGCAAAACAACTAGGGCTACAATGAAGAGTCAATTACTCAGCAAAATTGAGCACAATTTTTTAGGCAAGAAGGTAGACATTCAAGGAAATAAGAGACTTCCCAACATTGCTGATGAAATGACAAGAGCTAATTAGAAAATTCAGTCTTCCAAAACAAGTACTAAGAGAGGGATAAAAAAGTAGAAGGGGAAAACAATATTTGTTATTGAATATGGGCAAAATCTTTATATCCCTGTAAAAGAAGATGACACATCAATTTTGAGAACTGTAGATTTATTATGATATTTAAAGGGAAATACATATATATAAAGAGAGAGTGGGTATAAACTAAATGAAGTGATGATAAAAATGTGGTTTAAGGGTGTGAAATGAATTGTAATGAAAGATGTGAAAAGGAGAGGCAGAAAAAGATAAATTACATCACAGAAAGAGGCAAGGACACATATTACAATAGAGGGAAAGAAGGGAGGCAGATGAGCACTGTTTTACGTTTACTCTCATCTGATTTGGATCAAGGAGGGAGTAACAATTTCAGAAATGTATAGAAAACTCACTATCTCCATGGGAAGTAGGAGATAAAAGTGGAAAGAAAAGGCAGGAGAGGCTAAAAGGGAGGGAAAAAGGAGTAAGGGGAAAAGGGAGTAAAAGGGAGGGATGCTGGAAGGAGGGAAGACTGAGGGAGGCTCTGGTCAAATTAAAACTCTGTTGTGGAGGGGAAGGGAGAAGGGAGAACTAAAAGCATAAACAGGGGGAAAGAGGATCAAGGGAAAGACACAGACAGTAATCATAACTGTGTATGTGAATGGAATGTACTGTCCCAAAAAATGGAGATGGATAACAAAATGGATTAAAAACTATAATTCAACAGTATGTTGTTCAGTAGAAACACATGTGAGGGTGGAGCCAAAATGGTGGAGTAGAAAGATGCACATACCCCAGCTCTTACCTCACAGCCCACAAAATATCTGTAACAAAAAAGACTCTAAATAAATACTAGAGCAGCAGAAGTCGCAGAACTACAGAGTGGAGGAGATTTTCAGCCCAGGGTACCTGGAAGTCAGACAGGAAAGTTCTGTCATGCTGGACGTGGAGTTGACCACAATACCACTTTGGTGGTGCTGGACCAGAAGGAGCAAGACTACTGGCCTTCTGGGCAGAATTCCCAGAAGCAGCAGCATGGGTTCTCAGACCCCCAACCCACAAACACCAGAGGTAGCTTCAAAGGTCAGTGTGAGGGCTTTTTCACCCATGTGACAAGGAAGGAGCGTCATCCCTTAGCACTGGCCCCAGGTGCAGGTAGTTGCACGTTGCAGCAGCTGCAAGAATTATTGGAGACTCAGTGTAAAGTCATTGGAGGAACTGAGTAACTGATCTAAATCTGAGGCCTGAGTGCCCCCACACCCTCATATAAAAGCTCTGGGGAATTGAGCAGATGATCTGAACCCCAGCCCTGAGTTGTGGCCCTGTCCCTGCATAAAATTGCTGGAGGAATTGGGCAGCTGATCTGGATCTCAACAACAAGCCATGTTGGGAAGCTATCTCCTCTCCTTGGATTGTGCCAGTTTGGAGGACCAGAGAGCTTACATGTCCCCAGAGCATACCCTACTCTTGACAAAGGCCCAAAACCCAAATAACTAGTTGAGAAAATGACCAAAAAGGGGGGGGGGAAGACTTTCTTGGTGAACAGATATTCTCTCCCATCCTTTCAAATGAGGAAGAGCAATGTTTAACATCAGGGGAAGACATAAAATTCAAGGCTTCTACATACAAAACCTCCAAAATAAATATGCAATAGTCCCAGTTCATGGAAGAACTTAAAAAAGACTATGAAAACCAATTAAGAGAGGTGGAGGAAAAATTGGAAAGAGAAATGAGAGTGATGCAAGAAAAATCACAAAAAGTCAGTCAACAACTTGCTAAAGGAGACCCAAAAAGTGCTGAAGAAAAGAACACCTTTAAAAATAGGTTAACTCAATTAATTGGCAAAAGAGATCTAAAAAGCCAATAAAGAGAAGAATGCTTTAAAGAACAGAATTAGCCAAATGGACAAGGAGGTTCAAAAGCTCACTGAAGAAAATAGTTCTTTAAAAATTAGAAAGGAACAAATGGAAGCTAATGATTTTATGAGAAACCAGGAAATTACAAAACAAAACCAAAAGAATTAAAAAATGGAAGATAATGTGTAATATCTCATTGGGAAAAAAAAGTACTGGAAAACTGATTGAGGAGAAACAATTTCAAAATTGTGGGACTACCTGGAAGCCACAATCAAAAAAAGAACCTAGATATCATCTTTCATGAAATTATCAAGGGAAACTGCCCCAATATTCTAGAATCAGAGGGCAAAATAAAAATTCACAGAAGCCAGCAATCACCTCCTGAAACAGATCTGAAAAGAGAAACACCTAGGAATACTGTAAACAAGTTTCAGAGTTGCCACGTAAAGGAGAAAATATCGCAAGCAGCTAGAAAGAAACAACTCTAGCATTTTGGAAATACAATCAGGATAACACAAGATCTAACAGCTTCTCCATGAAGGAATCAAAGGACTTTGAATATGATATTCCAGAAGTCAAAGGAACTATGATTAAAATGAAGGATCACCTACCTAGCAAAACTGAGTATAATACTTCAGGGAAAAAAATGGTCATTTAATGAAATAAAGGACTTTCAAGCATTCTTGTTGAAAAAACCATAGCTGAAAAGAAAATTTGACTTTCAAACACAAGAATCAAGAGAAGCATGTAAAGGCAAACAGGAAAGAGAAATCACAAGGGGCTTACTAAAGGTGAACTGTTTACATTTCTACTTGGAAAAATAATATTTGTAACTCTTGAAACTTTTTTTTGTATTTGGGTAGTTGGAGGGAGTATACACACACACATATGTATGTATGTGTGTATATATACATATATATATGTATATATACACACACACATAGATAGAGCAGCAGAGACAGAGACTGAGAGAGGGAGAGATGGAGAGAGAGAGAGAGAGGGAGAGTGAGAGAGACAGAGAGAGACAAAGAACACAGGGTGCATTGAATATGAAGGGATAATAACTAAAAAACAGAATTAAATAGTGAGAGAGGAATAAATTGAGAAGAAAAAGGGAGAAAGGGAATGAGGCAAATTCTCTCTCATAGAAGAGGAAGGAAAATGTTTTTCCATTGAAGGGGGAAAAGGGTGGAGGAGAGAGGGAAAAAGCAAGGCTTACGTTCATCATATTTGGCTCAAGGAAGGAATAACATACACATTCAATTTGGTATGGAAATCTATCTTACGCTACAGGAAAATAGAGGAGAAGGGGATAAGAAGTTTGGGGGATGATGGAAGGGAGGGCAAATAAGAGGAGGAAGTATGAGAACTATGCACTCTTGGGGAGGGACAATGTCAGAAGAGAGAATAGAAGCAATGGGAGGCAGGGTAGAATGGAGGGAAACATAGTTAGTCTTACACAACATGACTATTATGGAAGTCATTTGCAAAACCACATATATATAGGCTACATTGAATTGCTGGCCTTCTCAGTGGGGTTGAGTGCAGAGTGAGAATGGAAGAGAAGTTGGAACTCAAAGTTCTAGTAAAAAATGTTGAGAATTGTTTTTGCATATAACTGGGTAATAAGAAATACAGTTAATGGGGTGTAGAAATTTATCTTGCCCTACAGGACAAGAGATAAGATGGGGATAAGGTAATCGAGGGGTGTTAGTAGGGAGGGCACATTGGTGAAAGGGCCAAGGCGTTTTGTGGTGGGGGAAGCGGAGAGATGCGGAGAAAATTTGGAACTCAAAATTTTGTGGAAATGAATGTTGAAAGCAAAATAAATTTCAAAAACAGCAACATATTGGAAACAGGGGGATGCACATAGGGTTAAGGTAAAAGATTGGAGCAGAATATACTATGATTTGGTTGATGTGAAAAAATAAAAGCAGGGGTAGAAATCCTAATGTCAAAAAAAAACAAAGCAGAAATTGACCTAATCAAAAGAGGAAAGGAAAGAAACTATATCTTGCTCAAAGACACCACAGACAACAAAGTAATAGAACTTCTTAATATGTCTGGAACAACTGGTGTAACATCAAAATACTGGGAGGAGAAGTTATGGGAGTTACAGGAAACAGTAAACACTATACTAGTGGGGGACCTCAACCTCCCACTCTCTTAACTTGATAAACCTAACCTCAAAATAAACAAGACACAAGTTAAAGAGGTGAATACAACTGTGGATAAGAGAGATATGATAGATATCTGGAGAAAATTGAATGGGTATACAAAGGAATACACCTTTTTCTTAGCGGTACATGGCACATATACAAAAATTGACCATGCAATAGAGCATAAAAACCTCACAAATACTTCAGAAAGGCAGCGATAGTCAATACATCTTTCTCAGATCATAATGCAATAAAAATTATATGTAATAAAAGGCCATGGAAAGTTAGAGCAAAAATTAATTGGAAACTAAATGATCTAATCCTAAAGAACAACAAATGGTAGAAATGATCAACAACTTCATTCAAGGGAATGAAAATAAGGAGACAATCTAACAAAACTTGTAGGATACTGCAAAAGCAATTCTTAGGGGAAATTTTCTATCATTTAACGCCTACAATAATAAAATAGAGAAAGAGGAGATCAATAAATTGGGCAACAAGCTGACAAAGCTAGAAAAAGAACAAAGTGAAAATCTCCCAGTAAATACCAGATCAGAAATGGAGAAAAGCAAAGGAGAGATTAATAAAATTGAAATGTAGACAACTATTAACTTCATAAATAAAATTCAGAGTTTGTTTTATGAAAAAAACAATAAAATTGATAAACCTTTGTTCAAATTGATATCAAAAATGAAAGAAAACCAAACTACCCATACAAAAAATCAAAAGGGTGCACTCACCTCCAAAGATGAGGAAATTAAAACAAAAAGTAGCAATTACTTTGCCAAAGTGTATGCCCATAAATTTGACAGTCTTAGTGAGATGGATTAATATTTTAAAAATATAAATTGCCCAGATTAACACAAGAGGAATTTGAATACTTAAATGGATACTTAAATACTTACGTCTCAGAAAAAGAAATTGAATAAGCCCTCACTGAACTCTATAGGAAAAAATCATCAGGTCCAGGTGGATTTACAAGTGAATTCCATCAAACATTTAAAGAACGATTAATTCCAATACTGTATAGACTATTTGGGGAAATTGGGGAAGAAGGAGTCTTACCAAATTGTTTTTTATGATGCAAATATGGTTCTGATACCTAAATTAGGAAGAATCAAAACAGAGAAAGAAAACTATAGACCATTTACCATATCAACAACAAAACCAACAAACAGGAACCATAAAATTATCTCAATAGATACAGAAAAGTATTTTGACAAAATACAACACCAATTCCTATTGAAAACACTGGACAGCATGGGAGTAAATGATTTTTCCCATTCATTTTAATTTTTCTATGCAACATGATTAAGGTAAAATTGTATTCTGTAAAAATGTTTGTGTAGAACCCATATAAGATTGCATGCCATCTCAGAGAGGGGAGAGGAAGGGAGGGGGGTATGAGGCAAAGAAAATCTAAGATTTATGGAAGTGATTGTAGAAAATTGTAAAGAAATGAATTAATTTACACAAAAAGGTCTCTGCCAAGAATCTGGTCTTCAATGACCAAGAGAAGACCCTCTGTGTGATTGTCAAAGGACAATCTCTTTCCTTTACCTTTATAGAGGTGGACAATGGAGGCAACGTTGAATTCCTCGAAGATAACCTCCTCTTGTCATATAACCTCGAAACTTTTAGTCAGTTTTGTATGACCAATGGACCACCTAACTTGTAAATCTCAGCTGGCAAAAAGTCAACATCAGGTATTTTGACATGTGAAAAGATTCTAATGGTATTCAAAACGTCTTCCTCAATTGAAACATCAACTAGGGAGGCATTGACTTCAACCTGAGCTAAAGGGTCAATGGCTTCAGCATTTATTTATGAAGGTCTATTCAGAATACTATGGAAATGTTCAGTCCATCTCTCTAAGATATTATCTTCATCACTAATCAATGTGGCTCCATTAGCACTGAGTACTTGAGATGCACCATAAGTCTTTGGTTAACAAGGAGCCTTCAGGGCATCATGAAAGCACTTTGTATTGTTACTAGGTAACAATTCAGCATAAAACTGAATTTCATCTGCCTTCTTACTGAGCCAAGAATCCTGCTTCTCTCTAAGCTTACTTTTACTTTACTTTTGATGGAATTAAAGACTGACTTCTTAGAGATTGATGAGCTATCTTTTTGATAAACTCTGTGGAGTTGTTACTTTTCAATTATCAGCTTCTGAATTTCCCCAGAATTTTTATCAAACCAGTCTTGATATTTGTGCATGTTCTGACCCAGATGAGCAATTGTAGCACTTTACACCAAATCACTAAATGCTGCCCACTCCTTTTCTGTTCCACCAATACCAGTTATGTTCTTCTTCTACTTTCCCTCCAAGATAGCAACAAACTTTTTCCTGTCAGAATAGAGCTGTAATCTGTTGACTTTAATTTTGCCTGGGAGCTCCCACTTTTGTACAGTACAAATATTTATCTTGCAGAAGTTGTCTATGATTAGCTCAGCCCTTCATACCATATATATTCTTCATCACTCTCACATGCTTTCTGTCTGTTTCCTTACAATCACATTATCTATTAAAGGCCAATTTTTGCTTTGAGGGTGCATCCATGAAGTTTTATTGTGTTTAGGTAAATGCAAGACAGTGTTGGTGATGAGAAGGTCATGAGATTTCACGACTCTTCAGTGGTAAGTGACCATTACTGTTGCTGTTTCCAACTCCATTCCACCCTATCACTTCCTGTCAAGTTTGACTCTCTGAACCTACTCTTACCTTAAAGTCACCCAGAATTCTAAGCTCGTCCTCTTCTGGCTTACTGATGATAAGACTCTCCATTTTTATTTCATCTCATCAGAGTTTATCATGGTGGAAGGATAGACGCTGATGACAGTAGTGTGACATTTTGCTGAAAGTGACAATTTCACTGTCATGAGACTGTCATTTACTTCTTTTGGGGGGCATACAAGCTTCTTGAATAGATTAATTTTGACTGCAAAATCTACACCAGCTCCATGGCACTCCCTTTCACTGTAGAGCCTAAAGAAACATGTGTATCCAGTTGAAACTTCAATAAGCTGTCCTTGATTTGCCAGATTTGTTTCACTCAGGGCTGCTATTTGGATGTGATACCTATTGAACTCTCTTGCAACAACAGCAGTTGGACTTTCAAGTCTACTGGATTTTGATTTTGATTTGTCTATAAGTGTGTACACATTCCATGGGCCAACGGTGAGTGGGGTTGTCTTTACAGACATTTTTGCACATCTTTTATTGTTGTTGTTGTTTCTTTTGACTACAGGAGGGTCTCCCTGCCTGCCAGAATAATCAGGCCAGGGTTGAGAAAGCAGACAATTTTCAGGCATCTTACCTAGCCTCTTCCTCACACAAGGAGGAGAGCAGTGCAAACCTTAAAAGGCTGCTCAGCCATCCAGGGGGCTGCCCAATCCACTGCTGTTTCCAGTGACTGTATGGCTATAACTCCCAGTTAAAGTACCTACTGCTTTATCACTCACCCGTCACCACAGGACTTTGAGATGGCTTAAAAAAGTAAAACGGTATGGGTGCTGTCTTTTCACTTGTGCATAAATTGTGTATGGGATGGCAAGACCCCCTACTCAAATTGACTACTCAGAGGCATCTCAAAATGTTAACAGAAAGTTCCTTTTTTCGATTCTCCAGAAGTGGGGCAATCCCTTCACCAGGCAGTCTGGAGCAGGGAAGCTGAAGACAAAGGTAGAGCAGTGATATATATATAGACCCTAATGTGAAAACCTCTCCCACCACTGACCATTATTCTCACTGGCTGAGAAATATCATCTCACATGCTAGGCACGAAATCTAGCCAATCCCTTTAAAATCCAGTCCAAATTTCCCTCCCCCCGTTCGTTACAAAGCCCACAAAAATACACATCAGGATATGCAAATGAAGCACTGAGAACACATGTAAATGTGGCAGACCTGTTTGAGAACTGACGACTGCTCAGGCACATGCTGTCAGGCCTAGAGGCCTAAGGGCTACCCGAGTCTTACCTTACCTATCGCAGGTCTTTGGCTGGCCAAACCAGATAAACATATGAGAGAAGAGACTTTCCAGAGTTGAACAAGGGTTAGGCTTTATTCAGGGTCTTGGTTACATGTGCAGGGGGAATTCTTCCTGAGGAGAGAGGAATCTCCCAAGGAGGCAAAGATCTTACAGTAAGAGAATGGAAGTGGAAGTGGAAGAGGGAGAGAGGGGAGAGGGAAGAGAGAAGAGAGGAGAGAGGGAAGAGGGGCCTTCTGTCCTCTAAGGGCCCCTCAGCACTAAGAGCGCCTTCAGGCTTTCCTGACCCTACTTAAGCTCTCCCACCACATAGTTTGCACCTGAATACCGTGCCTGTTAGACAACAATAGGTGTGCTCAGACCCTGGGCCAATCTTGAGGGCGGGGATGCTCTCTCCCAGCACGTTTCCCACAGGAAGAGGCGGAAATGCACGAGATAGCCCGGTCTCACACCTCAATTCCCTGCTGTTCCCTGGGGGGCCTCATGAGAACTCTAAGGTTTAGAAGTCCTCACCTTTACCTGCCCGAGACTGTCCACATGGAATTGAGTTTAAACCCCCAACAACATGCAAATTCGTTATTGAAGAGTTAACTAATTTTATCCAATCGTTGAGATCCTAATACACTACATAGCCTATATGCTTATATAGGAATTACTCAACTCTGAAGGCTTATAACCTGAGCCTCTTGGTGTCCTTTATCCCCTAGGGGAAGAATTCACATTCTGAGGGGTCTTCACTGAATCTATTCCACTCAATTGAATTTCAGTCAGGCAGAGTGAAAAGAAGTTGTTGGCCTCACTCTCTCTTCCAGAGTCATCACAGTCTAGTGGTGGGACAGGGTCAAGATGACTGGTGATTGCTCAAGTTGCAGTGGATGACCTTGGTGTCTCCAGTGTTTAACCAAGCTCTAAGCACTCCACAGTACCTGCTTCAGCTGCTTTCGTGGCCATAGGTACAGATTGTTCTCATCTGCCCATTCCACCAGGGAAAGTATTCACATGCTTGGGGAAGATATTCAAGTAACACACCAATGAGGTTAAGACCCCTTGATTACCCTCAAACTGCTTTAGCCTGTCTGGCGAAATAGTTTAACTGTGTGTGGCCACTGCACATTCAATAGCTTCTGGAAGCCATGAGTGAGAATTCGGTGGAACAGGTGAACACCAAAGGAAGAAAGAAGCCCTGAAAAGAACTCAAAGTCCTTTATGTTGCAGGTACCAATATTGACTTGAACACATCATACACCTCACAGACTGGCTAGCCTGTGAGGAAAGGATAGATATGACTGTGAAGCCTAGTTTCTGTGTAATGGCCCATGCTCTCATATTTTCCCACTCACCAATTGAGTGAGGCAGAGCTGTGTGCTTCCTCCCATGCTAGGTAGGATGTTTTTAGCAGTGTTGCCAGAAGTTTTCAATGAAAACAAAATGCCAGTTACCACAACAAAAAGGTCATCAAGATCAGCTACCACACTGACAGCAAATTGTTATTTTGAAAAGGCTACAAGCCAAGACTAAAATGGAAGGAGATTTGGTGCACACCTTTTTTTTGCAGATGATTGTGTACTGAATACACCCTCTGAGGCTGAGATGCAACAAAGTATTGATTGATTATCTGCTTGCTTGTGCTACATTTTGGACTAACAATTAGCACCAAGAAAAGAGAGGTTCTCCATCAACCAGCACTACATCATCCATATGCAGAACCACTAATTACAGAAAATAGAGAAATGCTGATTGCTGTGGGTAAGTTCACTTACTTTGTTAGGTCGAGGGCTCCAAAGGCACATGCCCAGTCAATTACTTGACTTTTGAGCTCTTTGTTAAGTGAGGGGCTCCAGAAGCAGCCTTCAGTTCAGTAGTGGCTGATGACAGCGTGGTGCCAGGGCTAAGTCTGAGCCTTTCTAGGGCTATTGCTGGAGTTAGGGCTGGATCATGGTCCCCTCCCAGACTGGTGAGAGACTCTTCCCACTCACCTTCAAAGCAATCTACTATTTTTGCATTGAAAAGACTTTAAATTGAAGCCACTGCCAGCAATTCAGTCACCTAAGTCCTGCTTCAGCTCTGTCCATATGCTGAACTATGCTCGACTTCCAGCCTGGTGCGATACACCCTTCTTCTCAACTTTCCAGATTGTCTTCAGCTGGAAATTTACTTCAGTCTGTCATCTGATGCCTTCTGCTGCTCTAGAATTTGTTTAGAATCATTGTAAAAGGTTTTTTGAGGGATTTGGGGGTAGAGCACTAACAGGTCCCTGCTTCTACTCTGCCATCTTGCCTACGTCTACGCTCATTAGAATTTTTAAGTAATATTTCTTCATTGAGCTTTTGGAACTCCTTTTCTATTTGGCAGATTCTTCTTTTTAAGAAATTCTTCTCATTGGCTTTTTGGAACTCTTTGGCCTTTTGGTTTAGGCTATTTTTAAGTGTTATTTTCTTTGGTATTCTTTGGGGTTTCCTGTAGCAAACTGTTCACTCATATTTCATGATGTTCTTGCATGACTCCCATTTCTCTTCCCAATTCTTCCTCTACTTCTCTTACTTGATTTTCAAAATCCTTTTTGAGCTAGTCTATGGTCTGAGACCAATTCCTACTTTTCTTGTAGGCTTTAGATGTGAGAGCATTGACTGTTGTCTGTTCTTCTGGTTGTGCATTTTACCTTCTTTTTCACCCAAGTAAGATTCTGTAGCCTGAAGATTTTTTATGCTTTCTGCTCATTTTCCCAGACAAATACTTGACTTTCTAACTCTTTATCAAGTAAAGACTCTGTTCCAGTGGGGAAGAGGCAATGTACTGTCCCAAATTTCTGGGGTTTTGTGCAGTTGTTTTCAGAGATACTTGTAGGGACATGTAAATTTGCAGTTCTTCCAAGGTGATATAATCAAAGGAGATGGGTTTACTCTTTTCCTGGTGTGTGCTCTGGTCTGTGAATCACTACAAGCACTTTTTTTTGTCTTGGAACTATGAGAAAGATTCCATCTCCACTGTGCCACAAGGTGCACCACACCAGTTCTTCTACTCACCCCAGGACCATCACTCAGGACTGCAACCCAGATCCAACCAGGAAAGAGGAAGAGAATCCTGCTTCAGTGCTAGCAAAGAGGTACCTGCATTTGCCCTCTGATCATTTGCCCAGTGCCCATATTTTCCATGGGCTGGGAGCTCCAGAGGCAGCTGTGACCACTGCTGATGTTGCCAGCACTGCCACCACTTCTATCACCCCAGTACTGGGGTCAGACCATGCTCCTCTCTCACCTAGGTCCAACACGTTTTCCACTCATGTTCTATGCTGTTTTTGGTGTTTGTGGGCTGAAGAGTCTAGAAACTACCATAGCTGCCAGTGACTCAGTCCCCTGAAGCCTACTCTGGACCTGTCTATGCCAGCATAGTGAACTCTGCTCCCAGTCCAGTGTGAACGACCCCTGTTGTTGATCTTTCAGGCTGACTTGGGCTGGAGACTTGTTTTATTCCATCATTTTGTGAGTTTTGCAGCTCTACCATTTGTTTAGAGTCACTTTTGCAGGAATCTGAAGAGGTTTGAGTGAGTGCTCAAGCAAGTCGCTGCTTTTACTCTGCCGTCTTTGCATGTGGTCTATTTTTTAAGGTATTGCTTTCTTCGTTATTTATTAGTATGTCTCTCCTTTACCAAGATGTTGATGTTTTCATCATGTTTTGGGGTTATTTTCATTTCTCTTCCCAAATTTTCCTCTACTTCTCTTACTTGATTTTAGGACTGTGGTGTCTTAGAGTTTCGAATTACTTTTGAGATCATGTAGCCTAATCCCTCTTTAATGCCCCCATTGTTCTAACCCCATAACTGCCACATGTTTTCACAATGGAGAATTTGAGACCCAAGAGAAAAGACAACTACCTTGCAGACAAGGGGACCTCTGTGACCAGTATCAATGTTTCTTGAATCCCTATTCTAACCTACTTCCTCCCCAGTACATAAAAGCTAGACTTAGAGTCTGGGAGGTCATGAAGAGTAAGCCAAATTCCTCTATACTCTATACTGACATGAACTCAGCATGTGCATGCATGTGTGTGTGTGTGTGTGTGTGTGTATGTATGTGTGTGTGTATAAAGAAGTCAGAGGGAGTAGTGTTAGTTTTTGAAACACAAGTTACTTTTATGTAGGCAGAAGACTAGACACATAGGAGGTGACTGAGAACAGAATTAGGGAAGAGGCCCTGAGCCTGGGAAATGTGACAGGCAGGATATGATCATGGTGTCAACTTCACAGATGCAACTGTTCTCGTTATAACCTAAAACTGCTCCATCGTCAACTTCATGAAATCTGAAATACTCTCATTTGGCTATACTACCCTGTCCTTCTATCTCTGTTACTACTTTATGGACCTTTTCTTCATCCTTAACATTAGCTATAATATGAACCCCTTTACATTCTCCCAAGTCCATGAACCTTGTTCTAATAGTACTTCCTTTCACTTACATACTTAACTCTAAGGTCAATCAGCTCAAAAACCTTGGGAACCATTTCTACCCTTTAAAGTCCCTACCTATCTGACAAACATACTTCTTTGTCCTAATATTCACCATTTTGATCTTTAGTACTGTGTCACAACTACCATCAGTCTTTGCCATTCCTATTTAGAAGATGCTAAATATTGTATGAGATAGCCACATAAGTCATGCTAAATGTTTTCAGTACACACTTGTATCACCTAGATACAATTAGATCTCCACTGCTGTGCAACAATGCTTCTTTTTTTCAGTCTACAATTGATTATTACATTTCCCATAGCAGTCATTATAAAACTGTTCTTCTCTTCTGTTAATTTTTTTTTCAAGCAGCAGAAGTCCTCCATTTCTCCCTTTCCCTCCCCCACTGGAGAATGACAGAAAGACACAACCACTGTTACAAACATTTATGTGTGTAAAAACTTTGTGAAGTAAAACAAATGTCCACACTGGTCATGCCCAAAATATATGCATATCTAATTCTTCACTCTGAGTCCTTCACTTCTGTATCATGTGGAAAGCATGTTTCATTACTAGTTCTCTGGAACTGTGATGGTCATTCACCAACTGCAACTGATAAGCAGTCCAAAGCTATGATCAAGTAGCTCTCATAGGAAGATATCAAAGTTCTCTAAAGACAGGTGAATAAAATTCTCTAAATTTTTAATAGTAGAGTAATGCAAATTAAAGCATTTCTTAGATTCCATTTCATACCTATCAGATTGGCAAAAAGACCAACAAAGGAAAATTCAAATATTGGGAGGACTAGAGAAAGACAAATATATTGATGTACTGTTGGTGAAGCCTTGAATTAATCCAACCATTCTACAAACCAATGTGGAAACATTTCCAAAAACTTACTAAACTGTGCATATCCATTGAAAGGGCAATACCACTACTGGACCTATATTACAAAGAAATCAAAGAAAGAAGAAATACTATTTATACAGTAATGTTTATAGAAATGTTCATTGCAGCCTCAGACAAGAAACTAAGAGAACATCCCTCAATTGGGAAATATCTGAACAAATTATATTATTGTAATTCAATACTATCATAATGTAAGAAATAAACTGATACTTCCATAGAAACCTTTTAAGACTTGTATGAACTGAGCAGAACAAAGAAAACCATTATGTTATAACAGCATTATAAAAATAAATAATCTTACAAGACTAAAGAGCTCTAATCAATCATGATTCTGGAAAAATAATGGTAAAAAATGCTACTCACTTTCTAATGGAGTGGTGATGGCATAAATGCAGACTCAGACACATTTTTTAGACATTGCTGATTGGGAATTTGTTTTACTTCATTCTGCTTATTCCTTCCAAGGGCCATTTCTGTTTCTCTTTGGAACAACAACCCTGAGGACCTTGTCCTCCCAGCTTGATTTTTGTTCTTTTTCTAATTAAAGGGGTCATCTTTTGACTACTTCTTACAGACACCTATTCACTGAATGGGCATTACTTCATTCTAAGTGAATACCTGAAAAGGTCTTAGCCTAAAAGGGCCAGGGTCTCCCATTGCATCCTGGCTCATCAACAGTCACCCTGATGTACATCAGATCACTGAATCCACATGTCTCTGGAGGAGAAAGTGAGGCTGGTGACCTGGCACAGCCCTCCTTCACTCAGATCAAAGTCAACTACAAGTTATGTCATCGTATTCCTGATGTTATGGTCCTCGTTAAAAATGAAGGACAAACAACCTGTGAGTATACTGAGCTGCCTGAATGGTGACTCAGCTAGATGGATAACTCAGCTGATCCTCTTCTTTTCCCTTTCCTTCTTTCCAAAGGAAAGTAAATTTTGGTGGCCAAAATTTGGAAGCTAAAGTCTTTTTCTTTCTTTCTTTCTTTCTTTCTTTCTTTCTTTCTTTCTTTCTTTCTTTCTTTCTTTCTTTCTTTCTTTCTTTCTTGTTTTGTTCTTTCTTTCCTTCCTTCCCTCCTTTCTCCTTTCTTCCTTTCTTTCTTTTTTCCTTTCTTCCTTCCTTTGCTTCTTTCTTTCTTTCCTTCTTTCTTTCTTTTTCCTTCCTTCCTTCCTTCCTTCCTTCCTTCCTTCCTTCCTTCCTTCCTTCCTTCCTTCCTTCCTTCCTTCCTTCCTTCCTTCTCTCTCTCTCTCTCTCTCTCTCTCTCTCTCTCTCTCTCTCTCTCTCTCTCTCTCTCTCTCTCTCTCTCTCTCTCTCTCTCTCTCTCTCTCTCTCTCTCTCTCTCTCTCTCTCTCTCTTTCTTTCTTTCTTTCATAAAACTTTAAACTCAGTTCACTCTGAAGTCTATATGTTGGACCGCAGTAGATCTCTGCACAAGCTCTATTTAATGGCTGGTTTTTGGACTCTCCTGGGCTTAGAGTGAATCTCAATGGTAACTGTGTCTGTTTGGAACAGCAACCCTGATGGTCTTGTCCTCCCAGCATGATTTCTGTTTTTTTTTTTTTTTTTTATAATTAAAATATTGACTACTTCTTAAGGAGACCTATTCACTGAATGGGCATTACTTCATTCCATGAGAGTACCTGAAAAGGACCACGGTGTCCTATTGCATATTGGGCCATCTCCTGTCATCCTCATGAAGATCAGGTCACTGGATCCAGATGCTTTTGGAGGTGAAAGAGGCTGTTGACCTTGCACAGCCCTCCCTCACTGAAATCAAAGTCAACTACAAGTAATGTCATCATTTTCCTGATGTCATGAATCTCTTCAAAAACAAAGGATGATCAAAACAACAACAAAAAGAATGAGAGAGGACACAACCTTGTTTCACTCCACTGGTGACTGGGTAAATGTGAGAGCTGTGTCCATTAAAACAAGGGCAAGCATGCCTTCATGAAATTAACATTCAGTGCTGACAAACTTTTCTGGGCAATCAAGCAGGAGGAGTGGAAGGAGCGATAAAATATAGAGCTTAAAACTTTTGAAAATGAATGTCAATTTTTCTACATGTAATTAAGAAATGTTTAATGAAATAAAAGATATTGGGGGGGGGGATTCTTCACTCTGTTGTCTCAAATATATCATCCTATATGTACCATCTTTGATTTCTATTTTGCTGCTGATTTGGATAAACAGGATTTCTTTGCTATTTACTGTATGAGTTTATTGTGAAACTGGTATTTGGTGGAAAGAAGCCAAGTCTTGGATAGAGAGCTTGGGGTCCCCTTCCATCCAATAACAATAAGACAGAACAATGAGATGTTAGATGAAACCCAACCTATCACCTAGACTAAAAAGATTTAAGGAAGCAGATAGATAAAAACTCTAGAGTGATAATGCCTCTATCTGTCCCCAACCTTCTCCTCCTCCTCCCTCCCCTAGTAGTAATGAAAGTTGACTTTGGAAAAGAACGGGGGAAGATTACAGATGCCTATTCTGCCTCCCTGATTCACGTAGCCACAAAACAACTCTTGAGACAATGAGGGTGGGCCAGGGAGAGAAGGTGGGCTCTATATTTTGGGTCTCTCCTGCACATAGGGGCTTCTCTACATATATTACTAAAATTAATTGTCTGATGAATGCACATATAAATCTATCTGATACTATAGTTCCTTCCTACCCTTTACAATGCTGTTGATACCATGTTCAATTTCTCTTTTTTTGCATTATTTAAATGATCTCTACTTCTATCCATCTCTGTAGTTATACTTTGTAATTATTCATTAATTAGTTTTGTTGATATACAATTTGACAAACTAGTCTAATAATTTCCTTTGTTTTCTCTCTTATTATTGGGAAATATACATCTTAATTTCGATGGGAACAACTTGGTTTTCACTCTCTAATTCTAACCAGCTAAGCATTTCTCTTTTATTGGTGTTAAAAGGTAACTCCTAAATTTACGTATACACTCCATGAATTTTTTTTTAATTCCCTTCATCTTTTTAGGTGATGACTCCTCAAGACCCCAGGCAGAATCTGTTTCTGTGGGACTATAGGGAAAAGAAAGAAACTAATTATATCCTATTCTGGGTATTCTAAATTTAAATTTCCGTTTATGCTGGTCATAAGGATGGCAGGTCTCCAAAAGTCTGTCTTCCAAGTCAGCTGCTTCTTTATTTTAATCCTCCTGACTACCTCAGATTAATCCCTGTATACTTAAATTCTATTCCTACTCTTGCCTTCTTGATACCCTGCTATTAATGACTCATGGAAGGAAACTTGCAATGAGGTGTATGTTTCCACCATCTGGTAAGAAGTGAGCTTGATCTTGTTCCATTTAACAGATTCTTCCATTGGTTAACTACAGAGGAGATTAGACTCATTAATTCTTCAGTCTTTTTATCTTTAATAAGAATGTAATTCTTTATTAAAACATTTAAATGCAGATAGAACCAAAGTCCTCAATATGGAACATAAGATTATAATAGGTTTGGGCTATTATGCTCCACTCTTGACTTATATTAAATATCCAGTTATTAAAAGTTCTCACATCTTTTTTAAAGCTGTTGTTCACTCTACTCTATTCATTGAATCCATGAAAAGTTAATTTCCTTTAGAGCAAGTCAAAATTCTAAATTTATCTTTTTTAAAATTCAATACATCCTAACTTTTTTTAAAATTTCTTTTAAGTTTGTTAAATATTTTCCAATTACATGCAAAATTTTTTTTAACATTTAAAAAAAGTTTGAGTTTCAAATTCCCTCTTTTCCTCTCACTTCTCCTCTCTCCTTGAGAATAAAAGCATTTGATACAGATTAAATATGTGAAGTCATGCAAAAAATATTTAGCCATGTTGCATAAAAAGACAAACAAAATAAAACAACAAAAATAGTTCTGTTTTTTCAAATTTTTTTGGCTTAATCACTTTATTTGTTTTCATTGTTCTATAATTACTTGCATATATGTTAGTTTTCCCCTCCCCCTTTTCCCCCCTCCCTCCCCACTACCTCCCTGAAATGGTGTATAATTTTATACATGTTCTACACATACATTCCTATTAAATATATTTTCACTTCAGTCCTGTTGCATAGAAGAATTAAAATGAATGGGAGAAACCATAAAACAAAACAAAACAAACAACATAATACAAAAGAAGATAGTCTATTTCTTTCAGTCATCCAATTCCATAGTTCTTTCCCTGGATGTGGGAAAAATTTTTCCTCAAGATTCCAGTGAGAATTTCTTAAGTTCTTACATTGGAATGAAGTACTAAGTCTACCAGAAAAATTCATCACACACTAGGGTTGATGCTGTGTACAAAATTTTCCTGGGTCTGCTCCTTTCATTCAACATTAGTTCATATAAATCTTTCCAAGCCTTTCTGAAATCTTCCTGTTCATCAGTGCTTATAGTAAAATAGTATTTCAACACATTCATAAACCACAGTTTGTTCAGCTATTCCCCAATTGATGGGCATCCCCTTGATTTTCAGTGTTTGGAAACCACAAAGAGAGCTGCTACAAATATTTTTGTACATGTGGGACCCTTTCCCATTTCTATGATCTCATTGGGATGCAGTCCCAGAAGTGATATAGCTGGGTCAAAAGGTATGCACATTTTTGTAGCCCTTTGGGCATAGTTCCAAATTGCTCTGCAGAATGGTTGGATCAGCTCAGAACTCCATCAACATTTATAATCTTCCTGTTTTCTCATGTTAACCAATCTGATAGGTGTGATATGCTGTTGAGGGCCAGGGTGGAATGCAGGTGAAGTCTAGGCCAGAGTTTCTCTGAAGATTGCTCTGTAATCTCTGTTTACAAACATCTGTTACAGCTCTCCATGACCTCTTGCTTTGTTGTATCTATGGGAACCCATAGACCTTGCAGAGTACAAAGACATTGAGGGAAGACATAAGAGTTCCTGAAGATATCTACCCTGGGAATAGGATGTCTAAAAAGCAAACTAAAAAGTGTTCTCATGGGAATTACCTTGCCTGCTTGTTTGCTTGCTTGTAATGGTCTATATAAACCCCTGGCATCAGTTAATAAATGGGAATTGTTCTTTACTATCCCCACCTGACCCGTTGTTCTTTTCCTCATCACCACTTCACTGAACCACCCGAAGACACTGGCCAATCCCCCTCAATATGGTACCTCTGAGTTGTTTTGATTTGCATCTCTCTACTCAATAGTGATTTAGAGCATTTTTTTCATATGACTACAGATAGTTTTACTTTCTTCCTCTGAAAACTACCTGTTCACATCCTTTGACCATTTATCAACTGGGGAATGACTGCTATTCTTGGACATTTGTCTCAGTTCTCTATGTATTTTAAAAATGACACCTTTCTCACAGATACTAGTTGCAAATCTTTCCCAGTTTTTTTGTACCCTCCTAATCTTGATTACATTATGTTTGTGCAAAAGCTTTTCAATTTAATGTAATCAAAATTATCCATTTTGCACTTCATAATGTTCTCTCTCTCTTGTTTTGTCAAGAATTTCTTTACTCTCCATAAATCTGACAAATGCACCATTACTTGCTCCACTACATTTTTTATACTATAAATCTTTATATCTAGATCAGGTACCAATTTAGATGTTATTCTTGAGTAAAGTGTCCAGCATTGGTCGATACCCACTTTCCACCACACTGTTATCCAGTATTCCCAGCAATTTTTGTCAAACAGTGTTTTTTTTTTTTTAATTTAACTTTTAACATTCATTTTAACAAAATTTTGGGTTCCCAATTTTCTCCCCTTTTGTCCCCTCCCCCCCAAAACACCGAGCATTCTAATTGCCCCTATCACCAATTTGTTCTCTCTTCTATCGTCCCTCTCTGCCCTTGTCTCCATCTTCTCTTTTGTCTTGTAGGGCCAGATAACTTTCTGTACTCCTTTACCTGTATTTCTTATCTCCTAGAGGCAAGAACAGTACTTGACAGTTGTTCCTAAAACTTTGAGTTCCAACTTCTTTACCTCCCTCCCTCCCCACCCCTTCCCTTTGGAAGGAAGGCAATTCAATATATGCCAATATATGCCATCTGTGTAATTTTGCAAATGACTTCCATAATAATCATGTTGTATATGACTAACTATATTTCCCTCCATCCTATCCTGTCCCCCATTACTTCTATTCTCTCTTTTGATCCTGTTGCTCCCCACGAGTGTCTACCTCAAATTGCTCCATCCTCCCCATGCCCTCCCTTCCATCATCCCCCCCACCCTGCTTATCCCCTTATCCCCCAGTCTCCTGTATTGTAAGACAGGTTTTCATACCAAAATGACTGTGCGTTTTATTCCTTCCTTTAGTGGAATGTGATGAGAGTAAACTTCATGTTTTTCTCTCACTTCCCCTCTTTATCCCTCCACTAATAAGTCTTTTGCTTACCTCTTTTATGGGAGATAATTTGCCCCATTCCATTTCTCCCTTTCTCCTCCCAATATATTTCTCTCTCACTGCTTGATTTCATTTTTTTAAGATATGATCCCATCCTCTTCAATTCACTCTGTGCACTCTGTCTCTATGTGTGTGCACGTGTGCATGTGTGTGTGTGTGTAATCCCACCCAATACCCAGACACTGAAAAGTTTCAAGAGTTACACATATTGTCTTTCCATGTAGGAATGTAAACAGTTCAACTTTAGTAAGTCCCTTATGACTTCTCTTTGCTGTTCATCTTTTCATGCTTCTCTTCATTCTTGTGTTGGAAAGTCAAATTTTCTTTTCAGCTCTGGTCTTTTCATCGAGAATGCTTAAAAGTCCTCTATTTCATTGAAAGACCAGTTTTCCCCCTGAAGTATTATACTCAGTTTTGTTGGGTAGGTGATTCTTGGTTTTAGTCCTAGTTCCTTTGACTTCTGGAATATGATATTCCATGCCCTTCAATCCCTTAATGTAGAAGGTTCTAGATCTTGTGTTATCCTGATTGTATTTCCACAACACTTGAATTGTTCCTTTCTAGCTACTTGCAATATTTTCTCCTTGACCTGGGAACTCTGGAATTTGGCCACAATGTTCCTAGGAGTGTCTCTTTTTGGATCTCTTTCAGGAGGTGATCGGTGGATTCTTTCAATATTTATTTTGCCCCCTGGTTCTAGAATTTCTGGGCAGTTTTCCTCTATAATTTCATGAAAGATGATGTCTAGGCCCTTTTTTTGATCAAGGCTTTCAGGTAGTCCCATAATTTTTGAATTGTCTCCCCTGGATCTATTTTCCAGGTCAGTTGTTTTTCCAATGAGATATTTCATATTATCTTCCATTGTTTCATTCTTTTGGTTTTGTTTTGTGATTTCTTGGTTTCTCATAAAGTCATTAGCCTCCATCTGTTCCATTCTAATTTTGAAAGAACTATTTTCTTCAGTGAGCTTTTGAATCTCCTTTTCCATTTGGCTAATTCTGCTTTTGAAACATTCCTCTCCTCATTGGCTTTTTGAACCTCTTTTGCCAATTGAGTTAGCCTATTTTTCAAGGTGTTATTTTCTTCAGCATTTTTGTGGGTCTCCTTTAGCAGGGTGCTGACCTGCTGTTCATGCTTTGACTGCATGTCTCTCATTTCTCTTCGCAGCTTTTCCTCCACCTCTCTAACTTGATTTTCAAAATCCTTTTTGAGCTGTTCCATGGCCTGAGCCCATTGAGTGGGCTGGGATACAGGGGCCTTGACTTCTGTGTCTTTGCCTGATGGTAAGTATTGTTTTTCCTCATCAGAAAGGAAGGGAGGAAGCCTGTTCACCGAGAAAGTAACCTTCTATAGTCTTATTTCTTTTCCCTTTTCTGGGCATTTTCCCAGCCAGTGACTTGACTTCTGAATATTCTCTTCACACCCACTTCACCTCCAGATCCTCCCAGCCAGTGCTTGGGGTCTGAAATTCAAATGCTGCTTCCCAGCCTCAGGGCTTTGGGTGGGGGCAGGGCTGCTATTCAGTGTGAGATTAAGTTCAGGTGCTCAGGTGGGGGCGGGGCCGCCTCACGGGCTCAGTTCCCTCAGGGGGTTTATGCAGAGAACTTCAACAATGGATTTGGGCTCTTGCTTGCTTGGGGAGCCCCAGTTTGCTCCCGTCTCTGCTGTTGCCTCCCAAGGGGGCCTGAGTTATGGGGGCACCCCACTCCCCTCTCGACCTGCCAAAGACACCCTCTCACAGACCCTTGTTACCTGTGGGTGGAGGGACCCACGTGGCCGCTGGAGATCCCGTCCCTGAAGCCTGCTCGGATTGGCTCCTCTCAGTGCCATGGCCAACGCAGGGCTGGGCTCGGTTCCGCATCTACAGCGTGATGGACCTTTTGTGAGAGGTTTGCAGGGCTCTCTGGAACAGAAATCTCCTCTGCTCCACTGTTCTGTGGCCTCTGTTGCTCCAGAATTCACTGGGAGTTATTTTTTACAGATGTTCTATGGGCTGTGGGTAAAGAGCTATGTGTATGTGCATCTTTCTATTCCTCCATCTTCCAAACAGTGAGTTTTTATCCCAGAAGCTGGGAGCCTTGAGTTTAACAAACAGGAGGTTTCTAAATTCATTGACTACTGGGTCTTGAGTACCCATTCAATTCCATTGGTCTTTCCCTCTGTCTCTTAGCCAATACCAAATGGTTTTGATACTTGCTACTTTATAACACAATTTGAGACATGTTAGAGGTAGGTCACCTTCCCTAGCATTTCTTTTCATTAGTTCCCTTGATATTCTGGATTAGTAGTTGTTCTAGAAGAACTTTGATATTACTTTTTCTAGCTCTAGAAACTAATTGTCTGGTTATTTGATTGGTATGGCTCTGAATAGGTAAACCAATTTAGGCAGAATTACTATTTTTATTATACCAGCTCAGTATACCCATGAACAGCAGATGTTTTTTTTTCACATATTTAGACGTGATTTTGTTTGTGTGAAGTGTTTATAATTGTCTTCATATAGTCCTTGGGATTGTTTTGGCAGGTAAATGCCAAGATATTTTATACTGTCTAGCATAGATTTAAATGGGATTTCTCATTGTATCTCTTTCTGTTGGGCTTTTTAAGGAATATATAGAAATGCAGATGATTTATGTGGATTTATTTTGTAACCTGCAACTTTGGCAAAGTTGTTTATTATTTCAAATCGTGTTTTACTTGATTCTCTGTATTCTCTAAATATATCATCATATCATCTGGAAAGAATAGTTACTTCATTTCTTCTTCGCCTATCTTAATTCCTTGAATTTCCTTTTCTTCTCTTATTGCCACAGTTAACATTTCTAGTACCATACTGAATAACAGAGGTGATAATGGACATCTTTATTTTACCTCTGATCTTATTGGAAAGGCATCTAACTTATCTCCCTAGCATATAATGTTTGCTGAAGGTTTTAGGCAGATACTGCTTATTATTTTATGGAAAGTTCCATTTATTCCTATGCTCTCCAGTGTTTATAGGAGTGAGTGTTCTATTTTGTCAAAAGTTTTTCTGCATCTATTGAGATAATTATGTGGTTTATGTTAGATTTGTTGTTAATGTGATCAATAATGTTAATAGTTTTCCTAATATTAAACATGAACTACATTCTAGGTATAAATCCTACTCGATCATAATGTATTATTCTCATGATAAATTGCTGTGCTCTTTTTGCTAATACCTTATTTAAAATTTTTGCCTCTATAATTATTAGAGGAATTGGTCTGCAATTGTCTTTCTCTGTTTGGCTGTTCCTGGTTCTGATATCAGAACCATATTTGTATCATAAAAAGAATTTGAGAGGACTCTTTCTTCTCCAATTTTCCCAAATGATCTATATAGTATTGTAATTAGCTGTTCTTTAATTATTTCCCAGAATTCACTTGTAATTCCATCTGGCCCTGGAGATTTTTTCCTAGGGAGTTAAATGATGCCCTGTTCAATTTGTTTTACTGAGATGGGGATATTTAAATATTCAACTCCCTCTTCTGTTAATCTGGGCAGTTTATATTTTTCAAAATAATCATCCATCTCATTTACATTGTCAAATTTATGGGCATAAAGTTGGGCAAAGTGATTTCTACTTATTGTTTGAATTCCTTGTCATGGTTCACCCTTTTCAGTTTTGATGTCGGTGATTTCATTTCCCTGGAGTTACCCTGGAGTTAGCTGAGTTAAGTGTAGGGGAGGGGTGATCTGGCCACAGGAGGGTTCCTCTGTTGAGCTAGAGGATAGGCAAGCTTATCAGCTGGTGAACCTATCTGCATTAGTGTCTTCCTGATTGCCCTGGGGTACTGAGCCACAATGAGGGTCTAGGTGTTGACAGTTATAGGCTCCACCCTTCTGGGGCTCAGGAACTCCTTGCAATTTGTTGAGGTGGGGCTGTCTGGGACAGCTCCAGTCCTGCACTGGTCCCCTTCAGCCACAGGAAGAGAGACCCTACTTAGCAATTTTCCTAGCCTCACAGGCTAAGAGAATGTTTACCCCTTTGGACGATCCTACCCTTCCAGGAATTTTCCTGGGGAAATATTCTCTTGGCTCTTCAAGGTCAATAAGGGGAGGAAGATAGCAATTACTGACCACTCTGACATTTTGGCTCCCAGACGTTCAAGTAGGTGATTTACAGGCATTTAATCTGCTAACTGATAGTCTCAGGAACAGATGTTGCTGTGACCTGGGGTTCTGTGCTTCTCTCTCCCTTGGTTCCACTGGACTCCCATCCTGAGTTGGTATGTTTGAGAATCCACAGCCTGTCTGCAGTTTCAGGTCACCTGGGGCTTCCTGTTTAGCCCTGCCATGGCTGGAAATTTGACACAGTCTGTGTCCTATTGGATTCTGCCCCTCCAAAATCCATTCAGATCCTCCTTTTATAGCTTTCTGAAGGAGTATATCTTAGAGCTTATGTTAGCAGTTGCTCTCACTCCTCCATCTTGCCCCCCCCCAAGAAAAATAGTTCTTAATATATGCTTCAATTTGCATTCAGATTTCATCAGTTCTCTCTCCAGAAGACACACTTTAAAAATTATGGGACTACTTGAAAGTCATGATAAAAAAAGAGCCTAGACATCATCTTTCATGTAATTATCAAAGAAATATGTCCTGATATTCTAGACCCAAAGGATAAAATGAAGATTGAAAGAATCCACCAATCAATTACTGAAAGAGTCCAGAAGGAGAAACTACTAGGATTATTGTAGCCAAATTCCAGAATTTCCAGATCAAGGAGAAAATATAGCAAGCAGCGAGAAAGAAACAATTCAAATATTGTGGAAATACAGTTAGGGTAACATAAGATCTAGCAGCCTCTGCCTTAAAGAATCGAAAGGTTTGGAATATATTTTAGAAGTCAAAGGAACTAGGATTAAAACCAGGAATCATCTACTCAGCAAAACTGTCTATATTACTTCAGGGGAAATAAAGGGCTGTTCAATGAAATAGAGGACTTTCAAGTATTCTTGATGACACAATAAAAGCTGGAGAGAAAATTAGAATTCCAAACACAAGAATCAAGAGAAGCATAAGAAGGTAAACAGGAAAGAGAAATCACAAGGGACTTAATAAAGCCTAAATGTTTTCATTCCTACATGGAAAGACAATATTTGTACTCTTGAAACTGTTTCCAGTATTTGGTTAGTTGGAGGGATTATACATTCATACATATACATATATATGTACATATACACACGTGTATATGTACATATATATACATTCATATTTACAGAGAGCACCAGGTGAATTGAATAAGAAGGGATGATATCTAAAAGATAAATTAAGGGGTGAGAGAAGAATATATTGGGAGGAGAAAGGGAGAAAATGAATGGGGCAACTTATCTCTCATAGAAGAGGCAAGAAAACACTTTCTCAATGGAAGGGAGAAGGGAGGAAGAGAAAGAGAAAAACTGCCGCTTGCTCTCATCACATTTGGCTTAAGGAAGGAATAACATGCATACCCAATTTGGCATGAAAATCTATCTTACACTACAGGAAAGTAGGGTCAAAGGGGATAAGTGGGGTAGGGGATGATGGGACAGAGGATAAAGTGGAGAAGGGAGCAATTTGAAGTAAACACTTTTGGGGAGGGACAATATCAAAAGAGAGAATAGATGGAATGGGGGGAAGGATAGGATGGAATGAAGTATAGTTAGTCTTACATACCATGACTATTATGGAAGTCATTTGAAAACTACACATATATAACCTATATTGAATTGCTTGCCTTCTCAGTGGGGATGGGTGGGGAGGGAGGAAGGGAAAGAAGTAGTAAATCAAAGTTTTAGGAAAGAATGCTGAGAATTGTTTTTGCATACAACTGAGAAATAAGAAATACAGGTAATGGGGTAGAGAAATTTATCTTGTGTTACAAGACAAGAGAGTAGATGAGGATAAGGGAAGGGAGGGGTGTGATAGAAGGGAGGGCAGATTGGGGGAAGGGGTAATCAGAATGTGTGTTGTTTTCGACTGAGGGAAGGGGAGAGATGGGAAGAAAATTTGGAACACAAAATTTTGTGGAAATGAATGTTGAAAACTAAAAATAAATAAATAAACATTAAAAAAAGAAATTGGATGCACGTACTTGATACGTGTTCAGTACTGATATTGCTTCATTGTCAGTTTTAGCAAGATGTTGTTTCCTTCCTTATGTCTTTTAATTAGATTTAGTTTTACATTTTCTTTGCCTGAGATCAGGATTGCTACCCCTGCTTTTTTTCTTTTTTTACCTAAGCTGAAGTATAATAAATTCTGCTCCAGCGCTTTACCTTTAAAATATGTGGTATGCATGTGTCTCCTTCAAGAGTGTTTCTTATAAACAATATATTTTAGAATTATGGTTTTTGATTTACTCTGCTGTCTGCTTCCTTTGCATGGAAGAAATCATCCATTCACTATTGGTTATGATTACTACATATGTATTTTCCTCCATCTTATTCTTCCTCCCCTCTGTCCTTTCTCTCCTTTCACTCTTTCCCTCCTCACCAGAATTTTGCTTTTTACTACCACCACCCCTGATCAGCCCTCCGTTTTGTCAGTTGCCACTCCACCCACCCATTTAATTAATCTCCTCCCTTCCTACTTCCCTGTCAGGTAAGATAAATTTCTGTATTCACCCTGTCAGATATATTATTCTGTCTTTGAGCCAATACTTATGAGAGCAAGTCTCAAGTGATATTCATTGTCCATCCTCCCATATTTCAGACCAGATTCAAATTCTTCTAAGCATTTAAAGGATAATTAATTCCAATACAACAGAAATTTTTTGGACAAGGAATAGAAAGAAAGGAATCCTATGAAATTCCTCCTATGACACAAATATGGTCTTGGTACATTAACAAAGGAGAGTCAAATACAAAGAAAACTATGTAAAAATAAAAAAAAAAGATGAGAATTCCAACTTGAGAGACGTTTGATTTCTCCCATTCACTCTACCCACTGCAGTTTAGTTTATCAAATAGAATCAAATCAGGGGACAGAGTGGAGGAAGGGACCAAGTAGAGAGGAGAGAGCTATTGGGAAGATCAAACTTGCTGCAGAGCCAGCTCTCAAAACTGGTAATATCTAAGTGGCAAGTGGCATAGAGCTGCCACAGAAGGCCACAAATGACCTCCTTGCAATGTGAGGACCCTCCTAGTACAAACTCTAAACTTAAAAAGTAAGACTTTGTTTTTAGCATCCTCAGCCCCCAGTCTTTATGTGTAGGTATGTATTTGCCTTTGGACTCCAGAAACTGAGTTGTTTAGTTTTTTTTAGAGCATCATGTAGAAACCACTGTACCTAGGACTAAAAACATTATTGACTCCCTGGGCCTACTTCAGAGAGATCACTGTATGCTGGGAAATCAGGGAAGGCTTCATAGAGTAGGTGCTCCTTGGACAAATGACAAAATTTGGAAGAATATAGAAAATGAGATAGAGTATTATATCTTATGTAGAAGGGGAGGAGGGAGAAGGTAAACAAAGACAGAGATGAGTAGAAAAAAGCTTCATGTGCATGTGAAGGGTAGGTGGAGGGGCTAATGAAGAAATCTGCCTTGTCATATTGGGGAATCAGCCTTCAGCAGTCCAGGAGATCATAGTGAGTAGATAGGGCAGTGCCTTGAATGCCATAGCATATTGGACAACGTAATAAGCAGTAAGGAGTAGAAGGAGAATTGGGACCCCAAGTGATTCAGATGGATTTGGGATCTAGGGAGATGGAATTTAGAGGACTAGAATCATAGAATGTAGGACTTGGAATTTAAAGATAACAAAGTCCAATCGATTTCACAATGAGACTGAAAGAGATTACTTGACTTTACTAAGGTTACCTAGCTAACAAGTCTAACAGCCAAGATTTGAACCCAGGTCCTCTCACTAAAATCCAAAGTGCTTTCTGTAAAACCAGGCTATAAAGTGGGAGAGGGGAAGTAAGGAAGGAACTGATGAGACTTAGGTAAGTGGGAAGGTAGAAGGAGCTGGAGGAAATGAGGGAACTGAAGAGACTTTATTCCTGAAGGGCCAGAGAAGCTAAGAGGACTAAAGAGAATGAGGAACATGACGAAGTTGAGACAAATGAGGAACCTAGGGAGTAGAACCTGGTCTCCTTTGTTGTAATGCTCTCTTCCTCCCCTCCCATCTCCCTGTCTTAGAATCCTTTTCTTCCTAGAAGAATGAATTCACGGAGTGTCTCCTACATGAAGCTTTTCCTCATCCCTGCCCCTGAAAGAGACTTGTATTTATTTTCCCTAATGTTTTATACACACCTGTACATACATGTTTTTTTTCCCTCAATACAGGGTTAGCTTCTTGAGGGGAAAGGTTATTTCCGTTTTTGTCTTTGTATCCACAGCACATGCACAGTCCTTGGCACTTACTAGTTATTCATTGATTGAATAATTGGCTTGAGAAGCAGATGGAAATGAAGACTTGGTTGACTGTGCGGCTTAGGGAACTGTAAAGTCAAGGGAGAAACTTGCCTGCTCTAAATCTACAATCTTGTGAGACTAGGAACTGAAGGCACTGAGGGCATTTGAGGAAGTGAGGACCAGAGAGGCCAATGGCATTGAGGAGTTTCTTAGGGCTGTTGGTGCTGAAGGGATTGACAGAGTTAAGGAGGAGACTGGGCACATTCGATGACACCATAAGTGTCCTTTTACCTGGGGAAATCTTAATATTTCATGTGTCCTGTCCCTATTTAGCAGTCTTCTGAAGCTCTTGGAGCCTTTCTGTGTAACTTGCTTACATTAATAACTAAAGGAAATGCTAAATTTCAGTTAGAAATAGAGGAAAATACAGATGCATTCTTTTCCTATCCAAGTTCAGAAACCTCTAAAATTCTGTCCATAGCCCTCCAAGCAGACTCCAGGTTTAGCTTCCTTGCTTAAGCTCTCACAGTACATTCAGTGTGCTCCTCTCTGGCTATTGAAGTTCAAAGGTGTTAGAAATCCTGAAGAGGAGAATGAGAAAAGGGAGAGCTGGGGAGTGGAAGGGAGCAGATTGGAGAGTGGTAGCATCAGTGACCAAAGGAAGAGGAGGGTTCCCTAGTGGGAACTGTGCAGAAGTCTAGGTTTGGATTTGCCAGGACCAAGTAAGTCTCCCTGGGGTGGATCAGAATGCTTCATGTGACAACTCAGGAGATAAAAATAACATTTGAAAAAGTTACAGAGAGTCCCACCTTTTACTGCAGGTAGTGTCTGCTGGTCCTCAGAGGGCTGAACTCCTTAACTTTCTTATGTCTCTCTTCTTATCTTGAGTTGCCCAGTCTCTCTCTGTTCTTTTCCTATCTGGCACTTAAGCTCCTTCCCCTCCCTGTCTTCACCCACTTACCGTCCCTACCCTTTCTGTATATTATAGATAAGGGAAGACACAGGTATACAGAGGTGATAGCTATTGGTCTCTGAGAACAAACCCACAGAAGGAACTGCAAAGTGTTTTCTCCATTTCAATTTCTGTTTTTACAGATCGATTAGATTTTTATCAAATATACCATGTGTCCCTCTTACTGTCACTTACCCCTTCTCCTACTCCAAGACCTGTCACAGTCACTGACTTTTAATATTCTCAGTCACATACACACACACACACACACACACACACACACACACACACACACACCAGCATTCCCTGTTTTTCTCTCAATGTCTGAAGACTCTCAGTCTTGCAGTCTCCCTTCTCTTTTTGTAGGTTTTACATTTCTACGTTCCTCCTTGAAATGTCTTCACTGGTCTAATGGAAGATTGTGTTTATATTTGTTTCCAGACCTTAGTTCTATAGGACGGAGTGAGATTCAGTGAGGAAAGGCTCACTGAGGGCTGAGTCTGCATAGGTCATCTTCTTTTCATTTCATTATCCTGAAAACCATTCATTCCCTCATTCTCTGTCAACTTTCCCAGTCCTTTCTCATGGTTTCCTCCTTTTATTCCCTTTCTCCCTTCCAATGCTCTCACAGTCCCATCAGAGATACTCATTTGTTGCCCATAAGACACTTCGTGAAGCCAGTTCTTGGAGGGTCTGCTCCAACTGTGATTATAGCAACAGGATCTCTGATGTCCTTAGCTGGAAGCCTAGGTTACTTTTGAATTCCAGTTTTTAAGGACTTTGAAATCACTTCCTTAGAGCAGAATACGAGTCTCTGGTGCTTAGTGACAATTACCATAAGTGTAGAAAGAGGATGGATCTCAGGAACCAAACCAGAAATCATAAAAAGAATATTTTGTCAGGTCAAGCCATAGTTTCTAGGATAAGAAAATCAGAGAGTCTAGACCAGATGTAGAAAAGAAGTTTGTAATTTTGGTCTGAAGTCAAGAAAGTGAACCCTGAGTGAAGGGAGAAAATAACATGAATGGAAGCACTTGACATTGGAAAAATGAGAATATGTTTCATTTCTTTTCTCCACTTGAGATATCATCATAAGGTAGTGGAGTGCTACCCATATCTTCTCACTCTGCATTGCTGGCCCTCAAAACTGGTATTTCTGGGAGAAGAGGGAGAAGAAAGGAAATGAGAAGGCTTAAAGGAAAGGAGAGAATAAGGAAAATACAGGAGGAAAGGAAGAGAGTGGAAAGAGAAATTTTCAGGGGAAGTATCTTCTTTGTTCTTCTTACACCTGTCTCTGTGTATCTGCACACACAACCCTTATCACCTCTTGTCCCGGACTATAGCAGCAGTCTCCCAATTGGGCTTCCCAGTTCATTCCTTTGCCTCTAAAGCATCCTCCACATAGCTCCCAAAGTGGTTTCCCTAAAACAGGTCTATCCATGTTATTCCATTACTCGATAAAAATTTTTAGCTCATTATTGCTTCTACTATTAGATATAAACTCTTTGGTTTGGTATTTAAAGTCTTTCACAAGTTGGCCCCAATCTATAGGGCATTCCTATTATTTCTCCTATGTGGCACTTCATCTGCCATCTCCATCCATGCCTTTGCACTGGTGATTCCTCATGCTGGAAATATTCTCCTTCCTCTCCCCTGCCTAGTTTCTTTCCGGACTGCATTCAAAGTGCCACACTTGCAATTACCTTGTATCTGTTTTGCATATGGGTACATTTGTTTCTCTCAGGTAGATTATAAGGTCCTCAAAGGCAAGAACGATTTTACTTATGTCACTGTATTCCCCCCACATCCAACATATTGCCTAGCATATAAAATATGTACTAAATAAATAGTGATTGATTTCAGTATAGCCTATGTCACAGGGCTGTTGGGGGGCACTCTCCCATGAGGAAGCCTCAGTCTTAGCTTTAAGCAGGCATGATCTCTAAAGAAATGGGAATAGTCTTGTCTTATACTGTCTGGCTTCTTATACCCTACCCAAAATCAGAACTCCAGAGAAAACCTCTTAACCAAATTTAGGGTATGTTTCATCTGAAGGGACATCACAAATGCATGAACAAGATCCTTTCTAATAATTTCTCAATATACAAAGTACTAAATATTCGGCTTAGTATAGTGATTTATTTCTTTTTCCAGAAAAGGACCTTCTACCTAAAGCAGAGAAGGTACAAGTGTACACTGACAAATACTTAAAAGATGAAGCAGCAACCCATAACAAAGTCACCTATCAATAGACACTTGCAGGATTTATGTTATCCATCATTTTTACTATGCATTGCCAGGAGGAAAAGACATCCAGAAGGATTACCAGTCTGTTGAACAGGGATTTCACCTTCATGTTGAATGAGTAGCTTGTTTTGGCTAGCCAGGCATGCATGACTCATCCTCCTGTTGGTCATCAAGTCTTGAAGAAGCAACATTATTGTAGGAAACACTTCTTGCCAGCAAGCACCCAGAACTTTCAATGACTGTGAAGCACCTGAATTCATGAGGTGGTCCCCATCCATCTTATGTTTGCTGCTCCATCAATTGTGTTCACGTAAGAAATAATAAAAAAAAAAAAAAAAAGCAATTAAGGACTGAAGATTTGGTCTCATGCAGGTATGTGCACACACTGCACCTGCACATATTCACAAAAGCTGTTGCTGAAAAGGAAGTAAAAGGAGAAATCCCCTCTCCCCCTTTATATTGAAAGTCTGAAAAAGAGTAATTCCAAGAGAAATATTCAAGTGAATGGGGGGATGGAGAAGGGAGATTGTTTAACTTTTTAAACCTTCTAAATGTATAGATCCTTCTGGTTGAGTGGTCAATCCTTTTAGAAATAATGTTCCTCCTTTTCCTAATGTAATGGGAAGTAAGGAATGAACTGAGAGACTCCTGTTGTGGGTGCCTTTTAACAAGGCATCAGAGCACATGTGTCATGGAAATGACCTTATATTGGGTCCACTAGAAGGGGCCAGAGCAAAGGTTCAGCTTGTAATTATAATCACATCTGTGGTATAAAACCATTGTGGTATCTCATCTCCAGGCCTAGGAAGGCCATAGCACTCTATCACATACACAATCCAGAACATGATTACTAGACTGCTAGATCAAGGATGGTGGATCAAGGACTGATACTTCCCTAACAATTTCATTCAGGGAACAGTGAACTTGGGAATATATACATGGGATCTACAAATTCTCCTTCCGAGGGAGGACAATCTAGGGGGCTTCTGGAATACAGCAGGAAATAAGGATGGTTAGATGTATTTGTCAGCTAAATATATCATGTAGACCTTAGGTTGATATGGAAAAAATCTCTGCAGTTATTTTCTTTGCTATATATGTATATATACATATGTAAATTTATGAATATGTAAAATTTCTATTTTAGGGAGAGGGAATGGCCATTTATAAGAAGCCTACTATGTGCCAGAAATGTACTTTACAAAGCTTGTATTATTTGATCCTCACACAACAACCCTGTGAAGTAGGGTTCTAGAGTTGAGGAAACTGAGGCAAGCAAGGTTGACTTGCCCTGGATCACACATCTAGTATATGTCTAAGGTCAGATTTATGCTCAGGTCTTCCTGATGCCAGATACAGTACCCTATTCATTGTGCTACTTAGCTGCCTCTAAAGGAATAGAAATTTTGATATCAAGATCATCTCATTGAACTTCTCCCTCCTCATGAGATAATGAAGGTGCCACAAAACACAATTTGGAAAATGAGACCACGTACACAGTATTACTTTGGATTTCCTTAAGACATCTGATAAAGTGTGTTACAATAACCTCATGGTACAAATTGAGATGCTGATTATGAAGCTCTGGACCAAATCTTAACAGCAATACTGGAGTTTAGTGTTATTTTTAATTAAAGGACAGACTAGCATTACATAAAACAATAAGTCTGCTGTTGTCTAGAATATTATAACCATATGAGGAGAAGTTCAACACCCCAAATGCAAGAGGAAGGGTGGGGTAGAAAGATGAGGAAGCAAGGATAACAAAGGAGAGCATAGAAAGGGAAGATCCACCACACCTGCATGCTTAGTTACCTTTCCCTTTTGAAGAACATTGCCATTAGGACTGAGAGGCTCAGTCTACCATTCTCTCCCTTTTTTCTTTTCCCGACTGTCTCACCCTACTCCAAATGATCAGTGTTTGGGATGTTGTTTTTTTCCCCACTGTTTATTGAGAAGGAAAAAGTGAATATACAGATTTATGTTCTACAGATCAGTGAAAAATTTTTATAATATATAGACCATTTATAATATACAGGCCCAGAAAAGGTCATTAGACAAAAACAAAAAGAAAGAAAAATACTGCATCCCAGATGCAGAAATGCACACCATCTAGATCTAGGTTGGCTTTTGCTGATTCTCTCTTGGCATAGAGAGATTACCCTTGCTTGACCACGTGTACAAGCATCATTTGTCTCATCAGGATCCTCCCTGTGATTTGGGATCACCTTCCTTACCTCATCCCTCTACCTTTGACTCACAAGATGGTGATCATTCTGTCACCATAGGCTCATTCTCAGATACTGAGAAAATCTCTTGATGGCATTGATGAGGTCTCCACTGGTCTTTATTTCTTCTACATAGATTAACTAACTGGGTATGTTATCCTTCTTCTCTCTATGGAAAAAAGTAATCACATACAAGTAAAGTTTTCAACTCAACACTTCTAAAAGAGATCACAACATTTCTTCCCTCCAAGATATAGAAAATAGCCACTTAGTACACCCAACAAAACTATACCCTTCCTGCAGTCCCCTTTGTAAAGTTCATAATTTTTCTCTGTGAATATGCTCTGGTGTATGATTGAAAAGAAAAATTTCTTGGGTTTTGGGAGAGGCCTCTGTGAGGGACAAGTGAATGCAAGGAAGAGAACAGGGAGGAGCAGGGTTGAAAGATTCAGTTACCTCATGTCTAGGGTCTCCACAAAAGGAAGTATAGATGGAATTAGTATAAAATGTGAATCAGTACAGGATTGTTATTTGTTTCTTCCACACAATACTTAAAAATGGAAAGTCTTATATATGTCCACTGGCAAAGACTTAAAACATTAAGCATAACCCATAATTATAATGATATTCTCTCTAGAGCTTGATATTTGAATGAGCTGTTTCACTTTCTCCTTGACTCTGCAATGTCCAAACAATTACCTCAAGTCCCACATCTTCTGGTAAGTCTACCAAGGTTTGGCCCCAACCTCCTATCACTGGTAATCTTCTGTGAATCAGATGTGGCTGCAGAAAGCTCTTTCTGTTGCCAATGAGCTCCAACTAAGAGCCCTAGGATGACCTAAAGGCCTATCTCAGGACCATTATTGGTCAGTTTTGCTCAGGCACAGAAACATGAAGGAGAAGGAACCCAAGAATGAGTCTCAGAGTGGTCTAGGCAATTAATGCTGTTATATGTGAGCAGTTACCATTGCTGACAAAGTGGCAGGGTGTAGGAGATGTCCTTCTCAACTTTTCATGAGAATTCCCAGAAAGAGAGAGATCTAAGCCTCAAGCAAAAAGAGAGAAAGAAAGCAGCAACAGTGGAAATTCTCTCTCCATTTAAAATCTGTTGAATGAGTTATTCTTCCTGGCCCAGTGGCCAATCCTCTTTGAAACATCCCTTTGCCTCCGATGTCCACACAAATACCATGGGAATGCTGCTTCATTACAAATATTGAGCCCTTCAACATAAAGCACGTATTTCAGAAATTTCTGACTGAGTTCAGGTCCTTATTCTTCAGTGGAATGTTCTCCAGCCAGAGTAGAGCATAAGATGCCCCTGATTATTGCCAATAAATCATTCTGCTTTTGTAATGCCCCCCCTTGAAATTCATGTCCAGTACACAGCATCAGTTACACCAATTGGCTCTCCAGAGGGGCAGCTGTTTCTACAGGCAGCAATATGATACAGTGGATGGAATGCTGGGACTGAAGTCAGAACACATGTGCTGAAATCCAACTTCAGATAGTTACTAACTATGGAACCCTGGAGAAGTTATTTAACCTCTATGTGCCTTGCTTTCCTCAAGTATAACATAGGGATAATAACAATCATATTTACCTTCCAGGGTGGATGTGGAGATCAAAATAGATAATATTTTTAAAGCACTCAGCGCAGTGTTGGGCATAGTAGCTACTCATTAAGCACTCATGTCCTACCTTTGTTCTTTAATTCCAGAATTCCAAGGGTCACATTGTGGCTTTGCATGAGCAGCTGATCTTGTCTCTGTCTCCCTCACATCCCATTCCACATGAACTGGTCTCCATGCTGTTTATTCCCTCATTCCAGCAATTATGGCCAGTCACATACCAGAGGCTCCTTTATCAAAGAACAGAAATATAAAAGAGAGTCATAGGAAATTTATCTACCAGGAAAATAACAAATGGCACCAGAGGCTTCAAGTCAAAGGCCCCCTCAGAGACTATCCCTGTTACTGTCATGTACAACTACCCTGCTCTTTCTTCAGCCTCGTTTTTTCCTTCACAATATCCTTTGGCTCCAGTTCATCCCCACGTTTACAGCAGGGCTGCTAACAGTCCAGCCATAATTCAAACATTTCTTTCATGTTTCTAGATTCAGATAGCGTTCTAGAACTCCACCTACTTAGTGGCTGTCACCAAGTCCTGTCACCTGACCTATCCCTACCCAATAGTCTCCCAAAATTTCAAAACCACTCACTTAGCTGTCTGTAATTTAATTTTCATTTTCTCTTTAGGTGGAACACAGAATCTACTCCCACTCCAGAGGACCTCTCCTAGGTGCCAAGGTAGGCAACTTCATAAATAATATGTGTGACCTTCCATAAGTCTCCTTCTGTCTTTTTGCTATTTTTCTTATGATGCAATGTGTATATTGAGTAAATATGGAGTGGGATGTAGTGGTGGGGTGGGGGGAATTTTGGACTTCATCATCTCCAAGGTATCATCCTTCCACGTGACTTCACAATACTAGAATTTCCCACTCCCTTATCACCCCCACCCAATACATTTCAGAGGAAATGAAGCAGAGAGCCTGATGCCTTGACAGATGACTGCTGAGAAGTCCCTGGGGTCTTCTGGAGGTGGAGGAAGTGCACATATGTGTGTGTGTGTGTGTGTGTGTGTGTGTGTGTGTGTGTGAATTTGCAATGGAGGGAGGTATACTGGTGAGTGGAGCACAGATGAGGTAGTAGATAGAGAGTTGGAATCAACAGACTTGGGCTTTTATTCCCTTGGTGACACTAACTTTGTGACTATAGGAAAATCGCTTAAGCTCTTTGATACTTAGTTTCCCCATATTTAAAATGGCAATAGTAAAACCTACTGAAGAGGTAGAATCTATTTCTGAGAATTCTTATTAGATGTATGAGAAATGATATCTGTAAAATGTTTTGCAATTTCCAAATTGTGATACAAAATGTTGATCATTATTATTGTAGAGAAAGGATCAGTTTTTAAACTCTTGTCTTTGTATGACACAAGGTCTCACAATATCAGATACTTCCAAATGAATATAAAATATGAACTCTCATCAGGTCATCGTTAGAAACTATAATTCTTCAGGATTCTGAATGGACAAAAGGTCTCTGCACCAAAACTGGGCTAAGGAATTTAAGAGTTGAAGGCACTTCAAGACCAAGGGCATTGAGGGGTCTCAAGGAATGAGGGGCTGAAATAAAGGAGGGACAAGGGTGTAGTTCAATGACTGAAAATGTATTTGGAGCAAGAAAGGAAGAATAATGAGACTGTGGAAGGAGTCCTAGAGAGGAAGCCATTAACTAGGATTAGGGAATAATCAGTTCAGTAGCAAATTAGCAATTGTAATGTCAGTCACAAACAGTCCTCAGAAGGACTCTAAAAAGGAAGTGCTATCAATACCCCCTCATTTTACAGTTAAGGGAGCTGAGGCAGACAATGAAGAAAATAAAGAGCCAAACTGATTTGGGTTTAAAGGCATAGTCAAATAGTTATATTTGAATTCCAGTGGGCTTTATCAAAGTCTGGTTTATCAGAGCCATATTTGAAGACATCAGGGATGAAAACTACATGAGACCAAAGAGCTAATTGCCCTAGCTTTTTAAAAAAAATATAGAATGAATAAATGTGGAAGAAAAAAATAAAGTCTAACCCCAAGAATCTTGCAAAGTATAAGCAATCAAAGCTGCATATAAGGATATAACTCTACACATGGACAGAGGGAGAAGAGGAGAATAGGGGATGGAGATGAAGAGAAAGAGGTGGAGGGAGGAAATAGCAGCATTGCCTAAATGGAACAGCTCAGTTGAGTCCCCAGGGATCAGCTAGTATGACACACAGATTATTGTTCTCCCTTCATTCTCAGAGAGGACCAGTGAAACCAGTGGTCTGATGTTTTAACTTTCAAGGAAGTTGGACTTAAGTGAGGTAGGGTTGTGCAAAGTCATCTACCTCACTCTCTCCTTCAGAGTCAATTAAGTCCAATGGCAAGACATTGACTGGGATAATGTGCAATGGCCTCCACCTTCTCAAGAAGTTTAGCCACAAAAGAAGAGAAGAGATAGCCAGGACAGATGGGTTGAGTGTGGGATTTTTGAGAATGAGCCAGTAGACAGAGTGAGTTTGAAGATAAATGAGAGAGTGGGGATGATAGAAAGGAGCAATTGGTTGAACTAGAATGAGATCTCTTGTGCAAGTAAAGAAGTTGGCTTTTGCTAAGAAAAGGATAGAGACTGTAGCAGAAGGCATCTGAGTGTTGTGAAATGAGGAGGAGGAAAGGGAGGTATCCATGAATGACCTCAGATTTTTTTCAAATATTTGTCAAGGTTCTCAGCTAGGAGAGTGGGAGAGGGGGAAACCGTGGGAGGTTTGAAGAGGGATATAAAGGTTTGGAAGGATCACTGGGAAGAGTGGGAAGGTGAGTTGATATGGGAATTATAAAAGAATTGCATTGCTTTGACCCAGTCGAGGTTATGTAACATAAACCTAGTCATCATAGTTCCATCATTTTCTCCAGCTTCATTAAGCAGTGCTGTGTAGCAAACAAGGAAGAAAAATGTGGGAGTGATCCAAGACTGAAGAATAGAAGAGCAAGGTTTTATAAGAGGATGAAGGAGTAAGTGACTCAGGAGAAGAGGACAGTGTAGACTTAAACGAGTTTGCCAAGAAGCCAAGATGGGGAAAGGAGGAGAGTGTAGCTAGTAGAGCGGTGATTGCCTGGGAGAGAACTGAGGGCTTGACAGACTGGGGGTCATGATGTAGATGAAGAACAAAGTTAGGAGTTGTAAGGCATGATGAAATGATAATAGATTATGATTAAATAAAGGAGTTTCAGACCTCATGAGCACAGAAGAGATACATCTGTGGAAGTGGCAAGATCAAGGGCATATTTTTTTTTTTTGTGGGTGGCTTAAATTAGGTAGAGAAGTAAATGGTCAGGGCAATGAATAAGTTGAGGAACTAGGTTTAGGATGTCTGAGGACCCATCTATTTGTATCTATATCTCCATATATCTCTATCTCTATATATCTCTAGAGATATAAATACATTCATATGTGTGTGTGTGCATGTGCATAAATGTATATATGTATGTATATATGTTGAAGTGAACTAGTGTGAAAGCAGGAGTTGAGGACAGACTGTGAGTCAAGCATTGAACTCATGAAGTAAAGAAGGGGAGTGTACTGGAGGTCTATAGACAATAATTACCAGAAAGGAGTCAGTGTTATATGTGGATTGAGTGAACCTTGAAGGAGAAGAGATTATTGAGAGATACTAGAGAAAAATCTGTTAACAGCAATAGGGAACAAGAGTATTCCAACTCTCCCATCTTGACCAGTCAGTTGGAGAAAGAAATGTAAGTGCATCCAGTGTTGAAAAGAGTGGTCAGGGAGATCTGTTATCAGGAGAAGATTAAGTCTCAGTGAGGGCCAAAAGATGGAAGTTGGGGGAAAGAAAAGGTTTACACATCAAATCAGCTTTGTTGTTTCAGGAGCAGGCATATCAGAAAGCATAGCTGAAGGAGTGGCTAACAATAAAATGGGACACTGGGTGGGGCTGAAGGGTAGAGGAATAAGGGATCAAGCAAAGAAAGAGAGTGAATTGAGTTTCAATGATGAACAGGGGTTTATAAATATTGGAATGGGAGAGGGTTGTGATCAGAGTGGTGTTTGTTAATTAATGAGGAATAAGTTTAGGTAGATTTTCATTTTCCATAAGAAAGAAGGAAACAAATTTTTACTCAGTACCTGCTATGTGCCAGACACTGCTAAACAATTTTGAAGTATCTCATTTAACCCTCACAAACACACTAGGAATAAGTGCTATCATTATCCCCATTTTAAGGTTAAGGGAGCCAACACAAAGTTTAAGTGACTTGCCCAGGTTCACACAGCTAATATGTGTCTAAAGTTAGATTGAAAATCAGAAAATGTTACATCTTCTTGGAAGACTTTAGGTCCAGTGCTCAGTCCACTGCATCACTGAGGTGCCTCTGTTCATAGGGCAGTTTAGAGTCCCTTTGGGATTTTCAATAATTGCTGGACCCAGTAAGACTAGTCTTAATCTCCATGTGCCTCAGATTCACGGGAGCATCAGTCATGGTCCCAGCTCTTCCTTCCCTGGTCCTATCACCAGAAGAAATAGTCTTGGGCTAATCTTAAGGTCCCACAGGTCCAATCTTAAAGTGTCAATCTGAGGACCAGGCAGCTTAATACCCCTGACTCATACCTCTTTTACACTAATACACTCCTTGTAGCCTCCTCTATATAGTCTAACTTAATCCTCATTAAGCATGCTCTGTTGTGAGGTTGGTGGACAGTTTCTGGGGTTTGAGTGGAGAAATCTATGGGTGAGCAATAGGGGCAAGCAGGGGCCTGAGAGACCCAAGAATGGGTCTACTAATTGGAAAGACTGGAGTGTATGGCCATGACCCCTGTTTTTCATATGATCAGCCATATCTCCATACTCTCACCTGAGTAAGAACAAGGATGCTGCTCTCTTCAGGAAAAATGTTCAGATATCTGACCTTCTAACTGGGGAGGAAATTCCCAAAGAACAATATGGATTGCTTTTTTCTGTGCCAGGAGAGGATATGCAGGTCAGATTCTCCTGAGTTGACATGATTTGTTTCAGGTGAGGAAGAGATAATTCCAATGGATCCACAGGTGGAAAGTATGATGAGGAACATCAGTGTCTTCTCGACAATGTCATATATATTTTTTACATATGTTTTACTAGTCAACAGAAGTAAGTATGATGAAAAGTCAGGGCAAAAAATACCTCTTGAACCCAATCTGAGGTGGGAAGTTAGAGGGATTTGAACACTTGGTGCCTCTACCATTCCCCACACTTTTAACCCAAAGATAACACCAGAAATCTCTAACATAAACACCCTTGAGTTTTTCTGGGGTGACCTACTCATAAGGCAATAGAGAAAGAAAAGTTACAGTAATACAATATATATCATAGCCTTAGTTCCTTTTTCCTCTGGGATCTGTGACTGCAGCTAAGGAATTATCTCTGAGTCCCTGGATCCTCCCACTAACAATTTCTGTCCATGACATTGGTCATCTGCATCCTTTTCTGGAATGTCCCCTGCATGAGAAAGTGGTAATGAGGTGTCTTTGAGGACCATGGGATCATAAGTGATCACATCTTTCCCCTTCAGTCCTCCTCCATTTAGTTGTAGATTTGGGCCAGTGGTCATGAGACAGATTGGTTGGAGAAAACTCCTACTTCCAGTCTTTTGGCAGCATCCTGAGTGCTTTTGTCAGAGCTGACAATCAAGGGTTTTAGTGTGGAGTCTGAGTGATTATGCCCTTGACCATCTGTGTCCTCTTTCAGAACGAATTTTGAGATATGCCTTTTGGTGGCACCTGAATGGGATCCTGGCAGTGATATATTCAATGGAAGTAGGCACTTGTATTTGCTATTTGTGGGCACGTCACAGTTGCGAAGGTAATGGTGACATGGGAGCAGGGATGGAGGAGCAGGGTAATTGGACAATAATAAACGGCTGTCCTCCTGAAATACTGAGGGTCACCTCCCCATCCTCATTCTGTTCTTACTCTAATCTCTAGACAACCTGACTCCAAGGATTCTGTTTTCCCTTTGAAAAACAAGTGTGACATGCCCAGTTTCCCACAGCTGTATGTAGATTTCTCTTGTTCACATGCACAGTGGCCCAGAGATCTCTTGAGAAATTCAGGGCTAGGAAGAGGGGAGGGTTCCTGAGGGTGCAGCAGGTTTTCTGCAATTTGGTATGTGAGGTAATCCAGAGGTGGTGGAGAAAGCCAGCTGTGGGCTGTGACTGCAGGTGGGAAAAGATTCAAGTGGTTCCAGCCATTCTAGAGGTGGGCTTGGGGAAAACAAACTGTATAGTCTGCCTTGGACCAGTTTCTGAGAGATGACAAGCCTTGGTCTGCTCTGCAGGGTTTATCCTCATGGAAGATTGGATGAAGTGGCTGACTTCGTTCCTCATTTTTGTCTTCATCACATTCTTAGGAATGATGATTTTGAATACTATACCTGAATATTTTGAATTCTTGTTTGTGATACTGATGTTTTCAATGAATTTCCCCACAATTGAGAACATCATATTTTTGCCGCCACTGCTAAAGCTGTATTTTACCCAAATTCAGGTTGTCTTCATACTTCAGTGACTCAGGTAACTGGGGCTTATTGGGTCAAATGACTGGCATACAGAAAAAGGCCAGACGTCCCTGGGGAAGGACTTAAGCATTGTCTAGTGTTTAACCCAGAGGGTCACTGATGCTCCGTTTGGGAGAGAATGGGGAAATGTTCACAAAGGGGAGGCTAACAAAGATGAAGCCAGGGGAAAGGGATGGACCAAGGAAGAAGGCAGGCCAGGAGGTTTAGGACTTGACATGGAGATACCCAAGGAAGAAGATGCACTCTGGGACAAAAATCAATGTCATAGTCCCTTCATTTCTGCATCCCTACTCCTTCCCTCTATGTTTTTTTTTCTTTCTCTACCTATATGCTCTTTCTTTTTTTCCTTCCTGCTTGTTCTGTCCTTTGTTCTTTCTGTCTAAAGCTGAAACTAGCTCCCCTCTACCAGGAAAATGTCCCTACATCCTCCCCTGAGAGGTGAACAGTGTTGCTTCTCACATTCTGTCTTTTCTTCCTTCTATTTCCAGCTGATCCCCAACCTCACCATCTCTCAGTGTTTCATCATAGTCGTGCTCCTTCCCTGAGGTGGTTTCCCAAAGGGGAAAAGAGAACTGTACTTCTCTCCCCCTACCTCAAGGAAACTGCAAGTCACAGTATTCATACTTTGGTCTCCCATTTGTAGAAACAATACGTGAGCTTGACTCTACAAAGGGTGAGGAACCTTTTCATGTTATCAATTTAGTCATAATAAAATAAGGCCACATTCAAGAAACATTAATTAGATATATTTTTAAAAGTATATTATTTTATAAAAAAATCTAAGTATTGTGTACTTAATAATTTCAAAAAATGAAAAGTATTTGTTAATTTTATAGTTATCTAAGACCAGATGAGGCCTTAAGGACGAGCATTCCCCACCACTGGGCAACACACTAGACTTGACCTGCAAGCAACATCCACTTCATTTCACTACCCCTTCTGACCCCAGTGATTTTGCCTCTGTAGCTATAACTCCTTTTTAGGGCTCTGTTTCCTTTAATCACTCTTCTCCTTGCCTTATCCTTCCCAGAAAATATTTCTTGTTAGAGTCAGGACTCTGGAAAAATCTTGAAATATATTCTGAAAAATCTCAGGTCTCATATTTTTCCCTAGGAAAGGTCTGGTTTTTCCATACCCAGAGTACAGTGAGACTGTTGCTGACATGGAATACAAATGCCACACCTGGAGCCCATCCTGACTGATGCCTAGCAATCTGGTGTTCTATGAGGATCTTTGGAGAAACAGACTTGATTCTTTATCACCTTTATTCCTTATCTGTAGTGAAGACAGAGTATGCCCAGAGGAGCCAGGCCTCTCATTTAACACCCTATACTACAGGGCTAACCAAATTTCTTCCAGCTATTTCACAGCTAAATATTGTGACTACTTTATGTCACTGAGCAGAAAATGAGTAAAAATGCTAGCATGTAAACTTGTTTTCTGTAGACTCCCTGAAGATACCTTCAGGACACTTTTGATAGAGAGTATGATGGGAATTATGTGTACTTTGTCTTATTTCCACATGGTTCAGATGTCTTCCACTAGGTCTTTATGGTGTGAAAGTTTTCATTTTGTATAGTTAGGATATTATAAGTATTCAATATAGCAACATTTAAAAAGTATATACAAATTTAAAATATTAAAAATATTGTTCTTAATCAGTTGTTATGACCATGGTTTTTGAATCACTAAATGTCCAAGGTGAAAGAGGCCTCAGTGAGATTAGACTTATTCTATCTGACCTATGCAAGAGAACTAGGAACAATGAAGTGGATGTTGTAAAGACAGAAATATTAGTTTGATGACAGGAAAAACTTCCTAACAGTTACAGCTATCCTAAAGTAGAATGAGCCACTTCAGAGCACTGTGAATTCTCCATGGCAAGAGGTCATTGATGAAAAGGGTTTGGGTTTCCTGTAGGAGGGATTGTTTTCTATGTATGTGTTCCACCCTGAGAATCCTTTTCACTCTAACACTGTGTGATTCTATGATGTAGTACTATCTATGCTTGAAAAAGAAATACCAACGACATTATGCGTGACAAGTAGCCATCCAGCTTCTGTTGAAGACTTCAGTGAAAGGGAACCAACCACTCCCTGAGGCAGTCCATCCCACTTGTGGGCTAGCTCTAATTGCTAAGAAGCTTTTCTTGACCTCAGCCCTGAATATGATCTAAATAATATGTACCTATTGATCCCAGCAAGAGAAGAAATCAACTTCTTCTTCAACATGGAAGCCTTTCAGGTATTTGTTTTCATTCATTCTTGAATCTATCTCTAGCACTTCATCCACTTTACCACTTGATAGATTTATTTTACGAAAACAACTTAAGAATTACTGGCTTCCCCAAAAGTAACTAAGAGTGACTAACCAAAACCTTGAATTCCATAATCCAGAAAATAATACTGCCTAGAACTTTTCAATAGAAATAACAAAGCAATAGATTCTATGAATCACTTAATGGAATGGGAAGATATGCTTCAAAGTCTAAGGCATAGAGTGGTCAGATTGTACCATTAATTGTTTTAATTGCTATCTTTTGATTTTATATCACCTTCAGTTCCCACTTCATCCTTCTCCCACCTAGTAAGACATCTTCTGCAACAAAGAGTAAGAAAAAAATTTTGAAATCATCTTAGCAAAGCTAACCAACATGGTATAACCAAATCTCTGAGTAGATGCAATGTCCTGCACTGATAAACTTCAAAGAATGGAAAGAACTGCAATGCCTCTTCTTTCAGATCAATTTTCTTCAATAAAATCATACATAATCCAAGGATTGTTTCTGGTTGTCATTCTTTACAGTCATAGCATGTATTGTTTTCTTGGTTCTCTTTAATTCACTTTACATCAATGTATATGTCTTCTCATGCTTCTTTACAGTTTTCTTATAATTGCTTAAAAGAAAATAATATTATATTAAATTTGTATTTCACAATTATTTTAGCCATTCCATAATGAATTCCATCTACTTTTGATGGGATACAAACCCAAGCCGAGACCTTTGTCCCTGGACCAGGAGGGTTTTGGTCCCTTTTGTCTGAAGGGTCCAGGAAAGCCTGGCCAGAGGGGTACTCGAATTTTCCTTATTTGATTTAGCTTTCTTTTCTATTCCTCCCTTTATCCTACTACCAACCACTTCTTAACATTCTCTTGAAGTCCAAGTCTCCCAGCCCGGATTGTGGATTGCCTGGACTACTGGCCACTCCCATAAGGATCCTCCCTGGACTTGATCTACATTGCAGGCTGATGTTCCCCTACCAAGACCATCTTTGGGACTCCCAGACTACTTGGCAACACCTGGATACTGCCCTCATTCTTTTTCTTTATTTAAGTTCCATCTCTCTGCCAAGAAGGTACTCAGATTCAGTGCAGCTCGGATTCTGTCTAGCTGAGATTCTATATGACCAGCTTTTCAAATGCCTAGGCTCCTTAAGAGTCAACCCAGTATGGGGAATCTTTAATAAACTTTGTTTTTCTTTGGCTTTACGAAGGCTTCTGTCGAATTCATTTGAGCAGGACCAGGTATATTGGTATTTTGGGGTCCCATATCACCCCAAACCTCAACACTTTGTTTACAGTTCTTTGATCCTACATCAATACCTTGGTGTATTATGAGCCTTTCTTTCTGTCCTTACCTTCCTTATGGTATTTGCCTAACAGTGGAATCTTGGGAGTTAAAGGTATAGGCATTTTAGTCATTTTTTTGGCATGATTTCAAGAGTGTCTAGAATACTTTAACCAATTTGCAGATCCATCAGCAGTGCCTCAATGTCACTGTCTTTCCACAGTTTCTGCAACATTGGATATTCCTAATTCTTTGATCACTTAGCCTTTAAGGAATGGTCCTTAGCCTCATATGTTTCTGTTACTTCCTGATATATACTAGATATCATACCCCTAAAAGAAGAGACATATAGTACAAAATTGACCTGGTTGGCCACTTCCTTTCTAATCCTGGTGATGTGTATTTTATTCATGTAAAATATATTTAATTTTATGTAATTTGGAGGGCCTAGAAAAAGCTAGCAAAGGTAAATGTTTTTCCTTAGCACCACCACAGTATAACACTTGGGGCACTACAGAGGTGACACTGCTTTAGAAACATTCCAAACTGGCTCTTGTGCTACCTTCCTTAAACCTTCAGAAAGACCATGTGACAGAATTGTACCCATTAGGGGAATGTTCCTATCTGAATTACCTGCTAGGTGGGCACACTACTCAATGAGTGTCTTGAGAACCTCAGGAACATGCATGAGAGGCTTTCCAAAAGACTGAAGTACTCCCTCTGTCTGTCAATAAACATTTAATAAGTACCTACTGCATGGGGTAGAAGGCCACCTAAGACTCTGAACAAACCACAGAGACTTCTCTAGGTAGAGACAGAAGAGAAAATTTATTAGCAAGTCTCACAAGAGTTGGGCATCCTCCTCACCAGGGCGGACTAGTGAGGGGAGAGTCTGTATCCAACATAGAAGCAGGTTATATACATCTACAGAATTACCCCACCCTGTCCTGTGCCTTTTATCCCCATTAGTGGAGTTAGGTGGCCTCACAATCTGCTGCCCCAAACTAGGATGAGTTCTAGTCCAAATAAATGTGTAAGTCCTTATTTGGCACTAGATGCACTGATGTGGCAATTAGAGCATTGCAAAGGAGTTAAAAAAATCAGTTTTCCCCAAAATCACCTGATTCAGGGTAAATTGAAACTGAGGCCTCCAACCTCCTTTTAGGCCTGGCTCAATTTTAGAGACTGTCCATTACTTTAGAATGAGATAACTTTCACTAACTCACACATTACTACATATTAGATATTGTGCTAAGGAAGGGGGATACAAAAGAAGGTAAAAGACAGTTCCTGATCTCAAGGATTTCACAGCCTAATAAAGGAAACAACATATAAATAAAAATGGGCATGCAAACTATATCCATAATAAATGGGGAATAATCAACAGAGGGAAGGCATTAGAATTAAGAAGAGATAGAGAAAGGCTTCCTATACAAGGGAGGATTTTGAACTGACACTTGAAGGAATCCAGGAAAGCCAAGAGGTGGAGATGAGGGGAGTGAGCACCCAGGCATGCAGGTAATCAGAGAAAATGCCTGGAGTCAGGACATGGAATGTCTGGTTTGAGGAACATAAAGGAGGCCAGTGTGTCTGGATTTCAGAATATGTGTGTGTGACCCATAAAAGAATCAATGTGAGAGTGGAATACCATCATTTATTTATACTATTTATACTCACTCTGAGTCATCAAAACCCAAACAATGAGTAAGTGAGGCTTGGGCTGGACCAATTATTGATCAATCAGTGAGAGCCAGAGTGATTTGAGTTCAAAGACATAGTCAAGTACCTATATTTGAATGAAATGGGCTTTATTAAAGCCTGGTATATCAGAGCTGTATTTCAAGATATTAGGAATGTTTAATTCATACTGAAAGAACTATATGAGGCAAAAAAAAAGTGAATTGTCACATGTTTTAGAAACTGGTAAATAGGGAAAAAGAAAAAAATATCTAGCCCCAAATTGGCAGCATATCTTGTGGAGTACGTAAGCAGTCACATGCAGCCTTATACACCTTCTAGATCACAAGGAATCCAGAAACTGCCTTCTCCAGTTGTCTGAAGTCTTAAACACAGCAAAAAGGTGGCTCCACATGGGTTAGTGAAGATATGGAGAAGGAAGAGGCAAATGAAGGAAAACAAGCATACTTACTGGGAAAGTTGTTAGGGAAGAAGAAACTGAATGAGTGGAAAGATTATGGGAAGGAAAAAGAAAGAATCTCTCAACTTTCAATGGTTCTCCTACCTCATTCTTAATTAGCCCCTGGGAAACAAAGTAAAGACAGGAATGACATATGTGATCCCTCTCTTGGTAGGAGGACAATGTTGGAGATCTCAGGGGGCAGTAATTTAAAACTTCTCTGAGAATTCTGGAATTTAGAGTTTTTCTCATTTTCTTGCTCAGAGAAATATTGGAAATTAAGAGAGGAGAATAAGGAAATCCCAGTGATAGCTTAAATGATGCTTTCAGGAGTTTCATGACAGAGATAGGAAGGCAGACACTGCTTCTGGCAGAGGTGGCAGAGATGGAGTTGAGCATGTCACCAAGGCAGCCAAGGTCTTCATCTGCCACAAAGAGTTGGGATGGCAGTACCGAAGTAGAAGATAAACCAAAGCCTTAATAGATGTCCTCCTTACCCCCAGTCACGAATCCAGGTGAATGAAGTATCTTTTTTTTCCTCCCAACTTTTTCTTCCCATTTTCCCTTTCATCCTTTTGGACAGATGCTTAAATCCAAAGACTCCTGTTCCATTAAGCTGTTCTTTAATGTTTAAAGGCAGTTTTGTTAAGCCTGATTACTCTAGATAAAACAAATCAATCTCTATTGTGCTCTTGAGTTTTGTACACCCTGCAGCTTCCCCATGGACAGGGGTGTCAAGCTGTCCTGATAGTCATACTGACAATTTAGGATTTGAACAGTTTGGCTATAACTTAAGCCCAAGACTCTTCTGGTGATAGGACCAGGGAGGGAAGAACTGGGACTATGATGGATGCTCCACTGAATCTGAGGTACATAGGGATCAAAACTAGAGTAGCTGGCCCTGGCAACTTTTGAAAATCATATGAGGTACTGAAAGGAAAGGGAAGGTAGCTGTCTCCCACTTTGTATCCTCTTGTGTGTGTGGTCATCTTTCATTGCCAAAGGAGACCATGTCATCAGAGAAAGAATAACATGACTTGCACTTGACTTTGTTCTGAGTGAGGGAGGGCTGTACAGATCACTAGCCTCACCTGTCCTCCAGAGCCATCTGAATCCAGTGACCAGATATTCTTCAGGAAGACTAGAAATGACCCAGGATGAGACAAGTGGGATTAAGTGACTTACACAAGATCACACAGCTAGTGAGTATTAAGTGTCTGAGGTGAAATTTGAACTTAGGTCCTCTTGACTCCCTTCACTGGTGCTCTATATACTATACCAAGGCTGAGTGTTTAAGGTGTCAGACTCAAGACTCTGTTTTCACTCTCTGACTGTCCTTTTCTCCTTTTGGAGGGGTGGGTTCAAATCCCTTCTGATACTTTAACTGTATTCTCTTACTAAGAACTAAGAGAAGGAAGTCCAGCCTTAAATCTTATTCATTATTTGTGAGTGTGGGATAGAGCACTCCATGTAGAAGCATTTAATGCTTTTCTTTTCATTTTTAATTTGTTTAGTTGACTACATGACCACAGTACACTGACTAAATGTTCCTTTGATTGTGAAAGGCAGGTTTAATTGACTAAAAGAAGAGAGTCTAAGAGTAGGGTAAGGGTTCTAGAGTTATCGTATCCAACTTTGGATATTTTGATCAGGAGGCCATAGATGTGGTCCCACTTGTAGCCACGAGATCTCTAGTCTGGCCTCCTGCCTTGGAGCAGGGGAATAACATGATTCCTTCAAACTCTAATCACCCTTTCCTTACCTCTTTTAGAGGACTCCACCCTAAGGGACTAAAAACCCCTATATGAACAGTCATCTAAGTGGTGTAGTGCATAAAGCCATGCTCCTGAAGTCTTTGAAGAAGTTGCAGGCCTTTCTGACTTGCAATCTAAATTTGGGCACATTATCTATGTGAATCTGGGCAAGTGAATTAACTTTTGTCTGACTCAGTTCCCTCAACTGTAAAGTGAGCATAATGACAACACTTATTTCTTAGTGTAACTGTGAGGATCAAATTGATGGAATTCAAGTAAAATTACCTCCAGACTAAATATAGCCACTTCCTCTACCAACCCACCACCCCGACATCCACTTCACATATATGAACATATTTGTATCATTTCATTCATCCACAATCATACCGCCCCTTTAGCTGAAGAAAGGATCACAATACTTATCAATATTGACCCAACAGGACAACAATAGTTAACCAGTCAGAAAGCAGTTGGGATGTTTAACCACCAATCGATAAAAGGGAGTCCTCCCCATTATCTAATCCCTTAACAAACCCCTCTTGTTTCCAAGGTTCTGGATAATGGATAATGTACTCATACTTTCCCAGTCACCAATGGAGTGAAATGAACCTCTGTGATTGCTCCCATTCTTTTTATCATGATATTTTTGGACATGTTTTCAAGTGTCTTCAGTAAGGACCAACTCAGCATCAAGATCAGCTACTGCATTGATGGCAAATTCTTCAACTTGAAAAGATCACTAGCCAAGACCAAAGTGGAGAGAAATTTGGTGCATGATTTTCTATTTGCAGATGATTGTACACTCAACACATCCTTTGAAGCTGAGATCCAACAAAGTATGGTTTGATTCTCTGTGGGCTGTGCTAATTTTGGCCTAACAATTAACACCAGGAAAACAATGGTGCTTCATTATCCAGACAAAGAACCATTGCTTACACCAAATAGAGAAGTTTTGAATACTGTAGATAAGTTCACTTAACTTACCAGTGTACTTTACAAGGATGTACACAATGACAATTAGGTTGAAACATACATAGCCAGAGCTAGCTCAGTTTTTGGGAGGCTCTGAAGGAAACTGTGGGAGAGAAGAGATATTGGACTGACTATTAAACTCAAGGTCTACAGAGCCATTATGCTGACCTCGTTGTATACCATGGACAGAATACCTGTGACATGCCAGGAAACTGAATCATTTGCATTTCAATTGTCTTAGGAAAATCACTTGGCAGAATAATATAGAAGACACTAAGATCCTCTGTGAACTAAACTGCCAAGCATCCAAACTATACAGCAGAGAGCACAATTCCAATGGGTTTGTCAACTGTTTGAATGCTGAATATATACTTGCCAAAAAGGTTAATTTAGGGAGAACTCACTCATGGTAAGCACTTACATGACAATCAGAAAAAAATGATACCAGGATACTCTCAATGTTTCTCTTAAGAACTTTGAAACTGATTGTGTGACATTAAAAAACTTGGCACAGGACAGCCCAGCATGGTACGCCCTCATCAGAGAAGGTACTGTGTTCTATGAGAAAAGTAGAACTTACATAGCCCAAAAGAAATGTGAGATGCAAAAATTTAGAGAATCTGAATATTCTCATGGGCTACCTGTGTCCAACTCATGGTAGATAATTCTAAGCTCTTATTGGCCTAATCAGCGACCATTGGACACATTGTAACATGAATCTAACATATTGATGCTATTTTGGTCTTCTTCAAGAATGAAGAAGTACAAGAACTAATTATTTTAAATAGATTGAAGTAAGTTAAAAATGAAACAAAATTAATGGAAGGAATTAATAACTTTAGCAAAGCAGTATGGTATAAAACAATTCCACAAAGCAATCCACTTTCTCAATATCAGGAACAAAATCATCAGGAAGACATCCAAAACTACATTCCTTTCAAAATTCTTCACTGTGTATAAAAGATCTAAGAGACAATACCACCCAGACTGACATATAAAATCAGTGCCAGGACAATGAAAGTAGCAAAGGATTTCTTCTACTTTACAGAATTAGACAAAGTAATAACAAAATTCAGAGAGATAAAAAGATCCAAGGGAAATAAAGAAAAAAGTGAGAAGGAATAAGCCAAGCAGAACTAGATTCAAAATATACTACTACAAAGCAGTAATCACCAAAGCACTTTGATACTGATTTTAAATATATAAAAGTTGTTCAATGGAACAAATTAGGCAAATATGATCAAGAATTAATTGAACAGAGGACCTCTTCTCTTGTAGACCTTGAAAAACCCAGAGAACATTTCCCTAGGAAACATCCTATAATAGTGGAATCAGCTGAAGGAGTAAACAGCCTCTTAGTCAGAGAGACTAGGAAAATCACAAAGAGGGCTTCCTCTTGCTGTGGTTGAAGCTGTATAAGTATAGAGTTGTCTCAGACAGCCCCCACCTCAACTACCTGGGAGGAAATTTTGAGCCCCAGGGTAGTGGAGTCCACAAGGGCCCACATCAGTATCCCAGGCTTGACTCAGAACAGGTAGAGGAATCAGGAAGACACAATCACAGATGGGGTTCACCAACCACTGAATCTGCCTGTGCTCTAGGTCAAGAGAGGAAACCTCCTGCTGCCAGAGTACCCCTCCCTCCCATACCTCATGCAGCAAACTCCGGGGTAACTCAAGGAAACACCAAAAGAGTTCACCTGGCTTCTGTTTTGGTACAGCAGTCAGTTCAGCACAAGGTAAGCTGCAGAATTTTGGCTTGAAGCTGAAAGAACCAGAGGTCACAATACACAGACCCTCAAGTTCCAAGCACAGGAACTGTGATACAGAGCTACCGGTGCCTCAGAAGCAGAGATCCACTTTAAAATCCAGGAAAAGATCCTTGTAATGAGCAAGAACCAAACCAGAAAAGAAAAGACCATAGAATCTTAATATGGGGACAAGGATCAAAACAGGAGTACCAAAGAGATAAGTATTGATATTGTCCTCTCATCTGAAACTTCAGAAGGGAAAATGAACTGGTCTCAAGTCCAAGAGCATTTTGGAAAAGCTCAAGAAGGACGTTAAAAACCAAATTAGAAAAGTAGAAGAAAAAGTGGCCAATGATTTTAAAATTATGGGAAAAAAAGAATTCACTAAAGAGAACAGCTCCTTACAAAGGGAAATTGGACATAAGGAAAAGAAAGTATAAAACCTAACTAGAAAATATAACTCCTTAAAAGGAACAATTGGACAAATGGAAAAGAAGATGCAAAAGTTAAGTGAAGAAAACAATCTATTAAAAATTAGAATTGGACAAGTAGAAGCTCATGACTCTATGAGACATCAAGAATGAGTCAAAAAGAATCCAAAGAATGAAGAAAGAAAGAAGAAAATGTAAAATATTTCATTGAAGAAACAATTGACCTGGAAAAAAGATCCAGGAGAGAAAATCTAAGAATTATTGGTCTACAAGAAATTCATGATGAAAAAAAGAGCCTGTAAAATATCTTCTAAGAATCTTCAAGGAAAACTGCCCTGTGGTCCTGGATCCAGAGGGCAAAAGAGCCACCAAAAGAATCCATCAATCACCTCCTGAAAGACACCCCAAACTGAAAACACCAAGGAATATTGTTATCAAATTCTAAAACTATCAAGTGAAGGAGAAAATATTGCAATCAGACCAAGAGAAACAATTATAATATCTAGGAACTACATTCAGGATCATACAGGACTGTGCAGCTTCTACATTAAAAGATTAGAGGAACTGGAATATGATATTCCATAAGGCAAAACAGCTGGGACTACAAACAAAGGTCAATGGCTCAGCAAAATTTAGCACAATATTTCCGACAAGGAGATGGGACATTCAATGAAATAAGAGACTTCCTGACCTTACTGATGAAAGACCAGAGTTGAATAGAAAATTCAATATTCCAAAAAATGTATTAAGAGAGGCATAAAAAGTAAGAGGGGGGAAAAATAAGCTTGTTATTTAACACACTCTAGCTCTTTCCCTGCAGCCCATAAAATACCTGTAAAAAAAAGACTCTCAACAAATACTAGAGCAGCAAAAGCCACAGAACTACACAGTGGAGATTTTCAGCCCAGGATGACTTGGAAGGCCAATGGGAAATGTCTGTTGCACCAGACATGGAGCAGACCACAGCCCCATCTTGGTGGTGCTGGGCCAGAAGGACCAGGACCACTCACCTCAGGAGCAGAATTCCTGGCAGCAGCAGCAGAGGTTCCCAGACCCCCCAACCAACACACACCAGAGGCAGCTTAAATGGTCAGTGAAGGGGTTTTTCTACCTCCATGACAAGGCAGTAGGTTCTTCCCTAGTCCTGGCCCCAGGAGCAGGCAGCAGCAGGAGCAGCAGGTGGCAGCAGCTGAGGTGGCAATGGCATTGTTGGAAACTCAGTGTAAAGTTACTGGAGGAATTGAGCAGCTGATCTGAATCTGAGCCCTAAGTGCCACCTCACATAAAGACCCTGGGGAAATCCAACAGCTGATCTGAACCTCAGCCCTGAATGGTGACCCTTTCCCCACCTAAAATCCCTGGAGGAATTGGGCAGCTGATCTGAATCTCAACCACAAGCCAACCTGGGGATTTATCTCCTTTCCTTGGATTGTGCCACCTTGGAGGACCTGAGAGCTTACAGGGTCCCAGAGTATATCCTACTCTTGACAGAGGACCCAAAACCCAAATAACTAGTTGGGAAAATGACCAAAAAGGGGGTGCGGGTAAGACTATACAAGGTTAATTTCTTGGTGAACAGATATTCTCTCCCATCCTTTCAGATGAGGAAGAACAATGTTTAACATCAGGGGAAGACATAAAATTCAAGACTTCTACATACAAAACCTCCAAAATAAATATGCAATCATCCCAGGTCATGGAAGAGCTTAAAAAGGACTATGAAAACCAATGCAGAGAGGAGGAGGAAAAATTGGAAAGAGAAATGAGAATGATGAAAGAAAATCATGAAAAGTAAATCAACAGCTTGCTGAAGGAGACCCAAAAAATGCTGAAGAAAATAACTCCTTTAAAAATAGGTTAACTCAGAGGCGGAGCCAAGATGGCAGAGTGAAAGCAACGACTCACCTAAGCTCCTGGAAAAACTCCTCTGGATATCTCTGGGGGGAGAGTCTGACCAGACTTTGGAGGTGCAAAATCCAGTGGGTGACGGACTTTGACGGATTCGGAGCCCAGGCTGGACCGGAGGGTCCATGGGAGGGATCTGTTCCGCGGGGATAAGACCCCGGCGTACAGCGCAGCGTGGTCAGCGCGGCAGGGCGGAGGGGACCAGAGGAGCCCGAGAGTGGCGGGCGAGACCAGTGGAGCAGGAGATAAGCCAGGCCGAGCCGGTGAGAGCCGCTGAGTGCCAGACATCAGCGCAGCAGCCCTTGAAATCTTCAGCCTGAAGACTGACTTCGGTGGGTCACTGCTTGAACTTCCAGGAACTGGGATGGCAGAGTGATCAGTAAGTGCTCTCTCCTCCCCCCTGATGACCCTGAGGGAACCATAAAATTCTTCCCCAGATTAATCCTGGATCATCAGGAACAGCAGAAGGGGGCGGGTGGTCTCATAACACCAGAGGCTGGAAAAGTGGCAAAGGGGGATTCTTCCTACTGTGGTGGAGGCGATCTGGAGGAACAGACGACCCAGGGCAGAGAAAATTCGCACTGAGACCCAGGCAAGCCTCAGAGCTGGGAGACGAGCCCCAGAAGGGGCAGGAACACGCGTTAGCTTCTAGGCGTGCCCCAGCCCTCCAGGGGAAAAGGGAAGACAATAGGGAAGCTGGGATTACCATCCCCTGACCCTGCCTTTGCCTCAAGTCAGCTGAGGAGATAGCCTGAGACCAGACCACACCTCCCACACACCTAACAAGCTAACTCCAGGGTTGATCGGGGAAACAAAAAACAAAAGCCTGCTTTTAGCCCAGACACACATCAGCTCAACTTAAAGATCTGTACCTTCTGACTGAAAGAACCAAAAGCTACAACACTCAGCCAACATCATGAATCGGAAAAAGCAGACGAAAAGTGAAAAAAACCATAGAATCTTTCTATGGGGATAAGGACCAAAACACAAACACCAAAGAGGTTAGAGCTGAGACTGTACTTCCATCTGAAACCTCAGATGGGACTATGAATTTCTCGCAAGCACAACTAGATTACCTGGAACGTCTGAAGAAGGATATAAAAGAAAAACTGGCCAATGATTTTAAAACTATAAAAAAAGAATTCACTGATGAGAACATCACCCTGAAAAAGAAAATTGAAGAAATGGAAAAGGAAGTTCAAAAATTAACTGGAGAAAATAATTGCCTAAAAGGAAGAGCTAATCAAGTGGAAAAGGAAACCCAAAACCTAATTGGGAAAATTGATCAGATGGAAAAGGAAACCCAAAGCCTAACTGGGAAAATTGGTCGATTGGAAAAAGAAGTACAAAAATTAAATGGAGAAAATAGCTCCTTAAAGGGAAAAATTGGTCAGATGGAAAAGGAGATGGAAAAGCTAACTGAAGAAAACACTACGATGAAGATTAGAATTGGGCAAGTAGAAACTAATGACTCTATGAGGCAACAAGAATCAGTCAAACAAAATCTAAAGAATGAAAAGATGGAAGAAAATGTAAAATATTTAATTGGAAAAACAACTGACCTGGAAAATAGATCCAGGAGAGAAAATCTAAGAATCATTGGCCTGCCAGAAATCCATGATGAAGAAAAGAGTCTGGACAATATCTTCCAGGAAATCATCAAGGAAAACTGCCCAGAAGTACTAGACTCAGAGGGCAAAATAGTCATCGAAAGAATCCACCGTTCCCCTCCCGAAAGGGATCCCAAACTCAAAACCCCAAGAAATATAGTTGCCAAATTCCAGAGCTATCAAGTGAAGGAGAAAATACTACAAGCAGCCAGAAAGAAACAATTCAAATATCAAGGACACACAGTCAGGATCACACAGGACCTTGCAGCTTCTACATTAAAAGATCGAAAGAATTGGAACCCAATATTCCGTAAGGCAAAGGAGTTGGGACTTCAACCAAGGATCAACTACCCAGCAAAGTTCAGCATAACATTTCAGGCAAGGAGAAAGTCATTCAACGAAATAAGGGATTTCCAGAGCTTCCTGACCAAAACACCAGAACTCAATAGACAATTTGATCTTCAAATGCAGGTCTCCAGAGAATCATAAAAAGGTAAACAGAGGGGAAAAAACAAAACCAAAAACTTGCTACTCAATTAGGGCAAACTGTTTACCTCCCTATAAGAGAAGATGATACCTGTTAATCTTGAGAACTGTGCAGCTATTATGATAAAAGGGATATATGTAGAGGGAACGGGCATAAAGTAAATGATGTCATGTCAAAAATAAGATTTAAGTATGAGAAGGGAATGTAATAGGAGGTGTGGAAAGGGGGAAGCAGAAAATGGCAAATTATATCACAGGAAGAAGTACAAAACTATAGTAGAGGGAAGGAGCGGAGGGAGATGAGCATTGTTTGAGAGGTACTCTCATCTGATTTGTTCAAAGGAGGGAACAATAATCTTAAGTAGATAAGCCTAACTAGCTCTATAGGTAGTAGGAGGGGAAGGGGGAAGAAAGGGGAGGGTGGCTAAAAGGGAGGAAAGAAGCAATAAGAGTAAAGGGAACTAAAAGGGAGGGGGGTCAAAAGAAGGAGGGGAAGGCTGCAGGAGGAGGGGGAGAAAAGTGAATACTATTGAGGAGGGGAAGGGAGACGGGAGAGCTAAAAGCACAAATGGTGGGAAAGAGGTTGGAGGGAAATACACAGATTGTAATCATAACTGTGAATGTGAATGGAATGAACTCTCCCATAAAACGGAGACGGATAGCAGAATGGATTAAAAGCCATAATCCAACAATATGCTGCTTACAAGAAACACATTTGAAACGGGGGGATACACATAGGATAAAGGTCAAAGGATGGAGCAGAATATATTGTGCTTCAGCTCATGTAAGAAAGGCAGGAGTAGCAATCCTAATCTCAGACAAAGCAAAAGCAGAAATAGATCTAATCAAAAGGGATAAGGATGGAAACTATATCCTGCTAAAAGGCACCATAGACAATGAAGCAATATCATTCCTAAACATGTATGCTCCAAGTGGTATAGCATCCAGATTCTTAGAGGAGAGGTTGGGGGAGTTGAAGGAAGAAATTGATGGCAAAACTATACTAGTGGGGGACCTCAACCTCCTCCTCTCTGAACTCGATAAATCCAACCTCAAAATAAACAAGAAAGAGGTTAAGGAGGTAAATAAAACTCTGGATAAGGTAGATATGATAGATCTTTGGAGAAAATTAAATGGGAATAGAAAGGAATATACTTTTTTCTCAGCGGTACATGGAACATTTACAAAAATTGACCATGTACTAGGACATAAAAATCTCACAATCCAGTGCAGAAAGGTAGAGATAATCAATGCATCCTTTTCAGATCATAATGCATTAAAAATTACATGTAATAAAAGGCCATGGAAAGAGAAACCAAAAATCAATTGGAAACTAAATAATCTAATTCTAAAGAAGGGTTGGGTTGAAGAAGAAATCATAGAAACAATCAACAATTCCATTCGAGAGAATGACAATAGTGAGACAACATACTAAAACTTATGGGATACTGCAAAAGCAGTTATTAGGGGAAGTTTTATATCTCTGAATGCTTACATAAATAAAATAGAGAAAGAGGAGATCAATGACTTAGGCTTGCAGTTGAAAAAGCTAGAAAAACAACAAATTGAAAATCCCCAAGTAAATACCAAATTAGAAATACTGAAAACCAAAGGAGAGATTAATAAAATTGAAATTAAGAAAACTATTGAATTAATAAATAAAACCAATAGTTGGTTTTATGAAAAAACTAATAAAATTGATAAACCTTTGGTCAATCTGATTAAAAAAAAGAAAGAAGAAAACCAAATTACTAATATTAAAAATGAAAGGGGTGAACTCACCTCCAATGAGGAGGAAATTAAAACAATAATTAGAAACTACTTTGCCCAACTTTATGCCCACAAATTCGATAATCTAAATGAGATGGATGAATATTTTAAAAAATACAAATTGCCCAGATTAACAGAAGAGGAAGTTGAATACTTAAACAACCCCATCTCAGAAAAAGAAATTGAACAAGCCATCAATGAACTCCCTAGGAAAAAATCTCCAGGGCCAGATGGATTCACAAGTGAATTCTATCAAACATTTAAAGAACAGTTAATTCCAATACTACATACACTATTCTTGAAAATTGGGGAAGAAGGAGTCCTCCCAAATTCTTTCTATGATACAAATATGGTTTTGATACCCAAACCAGGAAGAGACAAAACAGAGAAAGAAAATTATAGACCAATTTCCCTAATGAATATAGATGCAAAAATTTTAAATAAGATTCTAGCAAAACGAATACAGCATCTTATCACGAGATTAATACATTATGATCAGGTAGGATTCATACCAGGACTACAGGGCTGGTTCAATATTAGGAAAACTATTAGCATTATCGATCACATCAACAACAAAGCTAACAAAAACCACATGATTATCTCAATAGATGCAGAAAAAGCTTTTGACAAAATACAACATCCATTCCTACTAAAAACATTGGAGAACGTAGGAATAAAGGGAACTTTCCATAAAATAATAAGCAGTATCTATCTAAAACCTTCAGCAAGCATTATATGCAATGGGGATAAGCTAGATGCATTCCCAATAAGATCAGGGGTGAAACAAGGTTGTCCATTATCACCACTACTATTCAATATGGTACTAGAAATGTTAGCTGTAGCAATTAGACAAGATAAAGATATCCAAGGAATTAAAATAGCTAAAGAAGAAACTAAGTTATCACTCTTTGCAGATGATATGATGATTTATCTAGAAAATCCCAGAGATTCAAGTAAAAAATTACTAGAATTAATAAACAACTTTGGCAAAGTTGCAGGGTACAAAATAAACCCACAGAAATCTTCTGCGTTCCTATATATTAGCAACAAAGTCCAACAGCAAGAGATAGAAAGAGAAATCCCATTTAAAGCTAGGGTAGACAGTATAAAATACTTAGGAGTCTACCTGCCAAAACAAACCCAGGGATTATATGAACACAATTACAAGACACTTTTTGCACAAATAAAGTCAGATTTAAGTAAGTGGAAAAACATTAGTTGCTCATGGGTAGGCCGGGCTAATATAATAAAAATGACAATTCTACCCAAATTAATATACTTATTTAGTGCCATACCAATGAAACTATCAGACAATTACTTTCTAGAGCTGGACAAAATAATATCAAAATTCATTTGGAAAAACAAAAGGTCCAGAATATCAAAGGGACTAATGAAAAGAAATGCTTGGGAAGGTGGCCTAGCGCTACCAGACCTCAAACTGTACTATAAAGCAGCAATTATCAAAACCACTTGGTACTGGCTAAGAGACAGAGAGGTAGACAAGTGGAATAGACTTGGCACTCAAGATGCAGTAGGCAAGGAATATAGCAACCTTCTGTTTGATAAACCCAAGGACCCCAGCTTCTGGGATAAGAACTCATTGTTTGACAAAAATTGCTGGGAAAACTGGATAACAGTGTGGCGGAAATTAGGCATAGACCCATACTTGACACCGTACACAAGAATAAAGTCCAAATGGGTACATGATTTAGGTATAAAGATCGATACCATGAATAAACTGGAGAAGAAAGGAATAGTGTATTTATCAGATCTATGGAGAACGGAAGAATTCTTTACTAAAGGAGAGATAGAATGCATTATGAAATGCAAAATGGATAACTTTGAGTACATTAAACTGAGAAGTTTTTGCACAACCAAACCCAATGCAACCAAAACCAGGAGGGATGTAGTAAATTGGGAAAGAATTTTTACAGCTAAGCTCGGGGATAAAGGCCTCATTTCTAGAATATATAGAGAACTGATCCAAATGTATAATCATACAAGTCATTCCCCAATTGATAAATGGTCAAAGGATATGAACAGGCAATTTTCAGAGGAAGAAATTAAAGCTATCTATAATCATATGAAAAAATGCTCTAAATCACTATTGATTAGAGAGATGCAAATCAAAACAACTCTGAGGTACCACATCACACCTATAAGATTGGCAAACATGACAGAACAAGAAAATGATAAATGCTGGAGAGGATGTGGGAAAGTTGGAACACTAATTCATTGTTGGTGGAGCTGCGAGCGCATCCAACCATTCTGGAGAGCAATTTGGAACTATGCCCAAAGGGCTACAAAAATGTGCATACCCTTTGACCCAGCAATATCGCTACTAGGACTATATCCCCAAGAGATCATAAAAATGGGAAAGGGTCCCACATGTACAAAAATATTTATAGCAGCACTCTATGTAGTTGCCAAAAACTGGAAGTCAAGGGGATGTCCATCAATTGGGGAATGGCTGAATAAATTATGGTATATGAATGTAATGGAGTACTATTGTGCCATAAGAAATGATGAACAAGAAGACTTCAGAGAGGCCTGGAAGGACTTATATGACCTGATGCTGAGTGAAAGGAGCAGAACCAGGAGAACTTTATGCACAGCAACAACCACAGTGTGTGAGAGTTTTTTCTGGTAGACTTAGATTTTTGTAATAACACAAGAACTTCTTACCAAAAAAAAAAAAAAAAAATCCCAATGGAGGATCTCAAGGCAAAATGCTTGCCACACTCAGAGAGAGAAATATGGAAGTCACTCACATATTGTAGCAGATCATGTTTGTGTATGTGTATGTGTTTGTGTATCATGTTCTGATTTGTTATACGATTTCTTTCATTTATCTTAGTCTGACTACATAGCATGACTATAGTGAAAATATACTCAATAGGAAAGTATATGTAGAATCTATACAGAATTGTATGCAGTCGTGGGGAGGGAGGGGGGGAGTGGGGGGTAGGTGGGGGGAATAAAATCACAATTGTATCGCAGTGATTGTTAAACATTACAAAATAAAAAAAAAAGAAAAAAGAAAAAAAAAGAAAAAGAAAAAGAAAAATAGGTTAACTCATTTAATTGGCAAAAGACATCCAAGAAGCCAGTGACGAGAAGAATGCTTTAAAAAGCAGAATTACCCAAATGGAAAAGGAGATTCAAAAGCTCACTGAAGAAAATACTTCTTTAAAAATGAGCATGTAATGGATGGAAGCTAATGATTTTATGAGAAACCAAGAAATCACAAAACAAAACCAAAAGGATGAAAAAATGAAAGATAATGTATAATATCTCATTGGAAAAACAACTGAACTGGAAAACTGATTGAGAAGAGAAATGTAAAAATGGTTGGACTACCTGAAAGCCATGCATGATCAAAAAAAGAACCTAGATATCATCTTTCATGAAATTATCAAGGGAAACTACCCAGATATTCTAGAACCAGAGGGCAAAATAAAAATTCAAAGAAGCCAGAAATCACCTCCTGAAAAAGATCCGAAAAGAGAAACAACTAGGAATACTGTAACCAAATTTCAGAGTTGCCATGTAAAGGAGAAAATATTGCAAGCAGCTAGAAAGAAACAACTCTAATTGTATGAAAATACAATCCGGATAACACAAGATCTAACAGCTTCTGCAGGAAGGGATCGAAGGACGTGGAATATGATATTGCAGAAGTGAAAAGAACTATGATTAAAATGAAGAATCACCTACCCAGCAAAACTGAGTATAATACTTCAGGGGAAAAATGGCTATTCAATGAAATAAAGGACTTTCAAGCATTCTTGATGTAAAGACCAGAGCTGAAAAGAAAATTTGACTTTCAAACACAAGAATCAAGAGAAGCATGCAAAGGTAAACAGGAAAGAGAAATCACAAGGGACTTCCTAAAGTTGAACTGTTTACATTCCTAAACGGAAAAATAATATTTGTAACTCTTGAAACTTTTCTCAGTATCTGGGTGGTTGAAGTGATAATACACACACACAACACATGCACACACACACGTGTGTGCATGTGTGTGTATACATAGAGACAGAGAGAGAGAGAGAGAGAGAGAGAGAGAGAGAGCGAGAGAGAGAGAGCACAGGGTGAGTTGAATATGAAGAGATAATACCTAAAAAAAATAAAATTAAGGGGTAAGAGAGGAATATATTGGGAGGAAAAAGGGATAAATGGAATGAGGCAAATTCTCTCTCATAGAAGAGGAAAGAAAATGTTTTTCCAATGGAGAGGGAGAAGGGTGGAGGAGAGAGGGAAAAAGTGAAGCTTACACTCAACATATTTGGCTCAAGGAAGGAATGATATACACGTTCAATTTGGTATGGAAATCTATCTTACACTACAGGAAAGTAGGGGAGAAGGGGATAAGCAGTTTGGGGGGATGATGGAAGGGAGGGCAAATGGGAGGAGGGAGTATAAGAAGTATGCCCTCTTGGGGAGGGACAATGTCAAAAGAGAGAATAGAAGCAATGTGAGGCAGGATAGGATGGAGGGAAATGTAGTTAGTTTTACACAACATGACTATTATGGAAGGCATTTGCAAAACTACACATATATAGGCTACATTGAATTGCTGGCCTTCTCAGTGGGGATGGGTGTGGAGGGAGGATGGAAGAGAAGTTGGAACTCAAGGTATTAGGAAAAAATGTTGAGAATTGTTTTTGCATGTAACTGGGTAATAAGAAATACAGTTAATGGGGTATAGAAATTGATCTTGCCCTACATGACAAGAGAGAAGATGGGGATAAGGGAAAAGAGGGGTGTTAGGAAGAATGGTACATTGGTGGAAGGGGCAATCACAATGCAAGGCGTTTTGTGGTGGGGGAAGGGGAGAGATGGGGAGAAAATTTGCAACTCAAAATTTGTGGAAATGAATGTTGAAAACTTAAAATAAATTTTAGAAACAGCAACATATTTGAAACAAGGGGATACACAGAGGATTAAGGTAAAAAGTTGAAATAGAATATGTTATGATTTGGTTGATGCAAAAAAAAAGAAGCAAGGGTAGCAATTCTAATCTCAGAAAAAGCAAAAGCAGAAATAGATCTAATCAAAAGAGAAAAGGAAGGAAACTATATCCTGCTTAAAGACACGATAGACAACAAATTAATATCATTACTTAACATGTGTGGAACAACCGATATTTCATCAAATACTGAGAGGAAAAGTTACGGGAGTTACAGGAAGAAATAGATAGCAAAACTATAGTAGTGGGGGACCTCAACCTCCCCCTCTCTGAACTTGATAAACCTAACCTCAATATAAACAAGACACAAGTTAAAAAGGTGAATAAAATGGTGGATAAGGTAGACATGATAGATATCTGGAGAAAAGTGAAGGGAGATAGAAAGGAATATACCTTTTTCTCAGCGGTATGTGCCATATTTACAAAAAAATGATCATTTATTAGAGAACAAAAACCTCACAAAACAGTTCAGAAAGGCAGAGACATCTTTCTCAGATCATAATGCAATAAATATTGCATGTAATAAAAGCCATGGAAAGTTAGACCAAAAATTAATTGGAAACTAAATAATCTAATCCTAAAGAATAAAAAATCATAGAAATGATCAAGAACTTTGCTCAAGAGAATGACATTGATGAGACAATCTACCAAAACTTATGGGATACTGCAATAGCAGTTCTTAGGGGAAATTTTTTATCATTTAACCCCTACAATAATAAAATAGAGAAAGAGGAGATCAATAAATTGGGCAAGTAGCTGACAAAGCTAGAAAAAGAGCAAAGTGAAAATCTCAAACTAAATATCAAACTACAAATACTGAAAACCAAAGGAGAGATTAATAAAATTGAAATTAAGACAACTATTGAGTTAATAAATAAAATTTAGAGTTCATTTTATAAAAAAACCAATCAAATTGATAAACCTTTGTTCAATTTGATTTCAAAAATGAAAGAAAACCAAATTACCAATACGAAAAATTAAAAGGGTGAACTCACCTCCACAGTGAGGAAATTAAAAAAAAAAATTAGAAATTACTTTGCCAAGCTGTACATCCATAAATTTGACAATCTAAGTGAGATGAATTAATATTTTAAAAATATAAATTGCCCAGATTAATAGAAGATGAATTCGAATACTTAAATGGATACTTAAATACTTACATCTCAGAAAAAGAAATTGAATAAGCCATCACTGAACTCTATAGGAAAAAATGTTCAGGTCCAGGTGAATTTACAAGTGAATTCTGCCAAACATTTAGAGAACAATTAATTCCAATACTGTATAGACTATTTGGGAAAACTGGGGAAGAAGGAGTCTTACCAAATTGTTTTTATGATACAAATATGGTTCTGATACCTAAATTAGGAAGAATCAAAACAGAGAAAGAAAATTATAGACCATTTACCATATCAACAACAAAACCAACCGGAACCATACAATAATCTCAATAGAAGTAGAAAAATATTTTGAAAAAATACAACACCCATTCCTATTGAAAACACTAGCGATCATAGGAATAAATGATTTTTCCATTCAATTTAATTTTTCTATGCAGCATGACCAAGACGAAATTGTATTCAGCAAAAATGTTTGTGCAGTACCCATATAAGATTGTATGCCATCTCAGGGAGGGGAGAGGAAGGGAGGGGGGAATAAGGCAAAGAAAATCTAAGATTTATGGAAGTGATTGTAGAAAACTTAAAAGAAATGAATTAATTTAAACAAAAAGTCTCTGCCAAGAATCTGGCCTTCAGTGACTAAGAGAAGAGCCACTGTGTGATTGTCAAAGGACAATCTATTTCCTTTACCTTTATGGAGGTGGACAATGGAGGCAACGTTGAATTCCTAGGAGATAATCTCCTCTTGTCATATAACCTCAAAACTTTTAGTCAGTTGTGTAGAATCAATGGACTACCTAACTTGAAAATCTCAGCTGGCAAAGAATCAGCACCAGGTGTTTTGCCACATAAAAGGATTCTAACGGTATTCAAAACCTCTTCCTCAGTTGAAACATCAACTAGGGAGGCATTGGCTTTAACCCGAGCTAAAGGGGCAATGGCTTCAGCGTTTATTTATGAAGGTCTATTCAGAATACTATGGAAATGTTCAGTCCATCTCTCTAAGATATTATCTTCATCACTAATCAATGTGGCTCCATTAGCACTGAGTAATTGAGATGCATCATAGGTCTTTGGTCAACAAATAGCCTTCAGGGCATCATGAAAGTACTTTGTGTTGTTACTAGGCAACAACTCAGCATAAAACTGAATTTCATCTGCTTTCTTACTGAGCCAAGAATCCTGCATCTCTCTAAGCTTACTGTTACTTTACTTTTGATGTAATTAAAGACTGACTTCTTAGAGATGAATGAACTATCCTTTTGCTAAACTATGGAGTTGTCACTTTTCAATTATCAGCTTCTAAATTTCACCAGAATTTTTATCAAACCAGTCTTGATATTTGTGCATGTTCTGACCCAGATGAGCAATTGTAGTATTATACACCAAATCACTAAGCTGCCCAATTGTTTTCTGCTCCACCATGCCAATCATGTGCTGCTTCTACTTTCCCTCCAAGTTAGCAACAAACTGTTTCCTCTCAGAGAAGAGCTCAAATCTGTTGAAATTAATTTTGCCTTGGAGCTCCCACTTTTGTACAGTACAAATATTTAGCTTGGAGAGGATATCTATGATTAGCTCAACACTCCATACCATATATATTCTTCATCACTCTCACATCCTTTCTGTCCTTTTTCCTTACAATCACATTATCTCTTAAAGGCATTTTTTTGCTTTGAGGGTGCATCCATGAAGTTTTATTGTGTTTAGGTAAATGCAAGACAGTGTTGGTAATGAGAAGGTCATGAGATGCAGGAGTCTTCAGTGGTAAGTGACCATTATTGTTTCAGTTTCCAACTCCATTTCACCCTATCACTTCCTGCCAACTTTGGTATTCTGAGCTTGCTCTAACATTAAAGTTACCGAGAATTCTAAGCTTGTCATCTTCTGGCTTACTGATGATAAGGCTCTCCATTTTTATTTCGTCTCATCAGAGTTTATCATGGCAGAAGAACAGACTCTGATGATAGTATGACATTTTGCTGAAAGTGACAATTCCTTTGTCATGAGACTGTCATTTCCTCCTTTTGGGAGACATTCAAGCTTGTTGAATAGATTAGTTTTGACTGCAAAACCTACACCAGCTTCATGGCACTCCCTTTCAGTATAGTCCCTAAGGAAAAAAATGTATCCAGTTGCAACTTCAATAAGCTGGCCTTGATTTGTCAGCTTTGTTTCACTCAGGGCAGCTATTTGGATATGATACCTATTGAGTTCTTTTGCAACAACAGCAGCTTGTCTTTCAGGTCTGCTGGATTTTGATTTTGTTTTGTCTATAAGTGTGTGCACATTCCATGGGCCAATGGTGAGTGGGGTTGTCTTTACAGACATTTTTGCACAACTTTTGTTGTTGTTGTTGTTTGTTGGTTTTGACTGCAGGATGGGATCCCTGTCTGCCATAATAATCAGGCCAGGGTTGAGTAAGCAGATAATTTTCAGGCATCTTGCCTAGCCTCTTCCTCACACTAGGAGGAGAGATAGCAGTGCAGTCCTTAAAAAGCTGCTCAGATATCCAGGGGCTGGCCAATCCTCTGTTGTTTCCAGTGACAGAATGACTATAACTCCCAGTGTATTTACACCTGCTGCTTTATCACTCCCCTATCACCAAAGGACTTTGAGAGAGCTAAAAAAGGTATGGGTGTTGTCTTTTCATATGTGCTTAAATTGGATTTAAGTCAGGCAGAGTGACAGGAAGTTGTTCGCCTCACTCTCTCTTCCAGAGTCATCACAGTCTAGTGGTAGGACAGGGTCAAGATGACTGGTGACTGCTCAATTTTCAGTGGATGACCGTGGTTTCTTCAGTGTTTAATGAAGCTCCAAGCACTCCACAGTACCTGCTTCGGCTACTTTCATGGCCATTTTTACAGATTGTTCTCATCTGCCAATTCCACCAGGGAAAGTATTCACATGCTTGGGGAAGATACTCCACTAACACACCAATGAGGTTAAGACCCCTTGATTACCCTCAAACTGCTTTAGCCTGTCTGGCAAAATGGTTTAACCATGTGTGGCCACTGCATTTTCAATAGCTTCTGGAAGCCATGAGTGAGATTTTGGTGGAACAGGTGGACACCAAAGGTAGAAAGAAGCCTTGAAAAGAGCTCAAAGTCCTTTATACTGCAGGTACTAATCTTTACTTGAACACATCATACACCTCACAGACTGGCTAGCCTGTGAGGAAAGGATAGATATGACTATGAAGCCTAGTTTCTGTGTAATGGCCCATGCTCTCATACTTGCCCATGCTCTCATACTTTCCCATTTACCAACTGAGTGAGGCAGAGCTGTGTGCTTCTTCCCATGCTAGTTAGGATGTTTTTAGCAGTGTTGCCAGAAGTTTTCAATGAAAACAAAATGCCAGTTACCACAACAAAAAGATTATCAAGATCAGCTACCACACTGACAACAAATTGTTATTTTGGAAAGGTTACAAGGCAAGACTAAAGTGGAAGGAGAGGTAGTGCGCAACATTTTTTTGTAGATGATTGTGTACTCAATACACAGTCTAAGGCTGAGATGCAACAAAGTATTGATTGATTATCTGCTTGCTTGTGCTACATTTTGGACTAACAATTAGCACCAAGAAAAGAGAGGTTCTCCATCAACCAGCACCACATCATCCATATACAGAACCTCTCGTTACAGCAAATGGAGAAATTTTGATTGCTGTGGGTAAGTTCACTTATTTTGTCAGGTCAAGGGCTCCAAAGGCAGGTACCCAGCCAATTACCTGATTTTTGAGCTCTTTGTTAAGTGAGGGGCTCCAGAAGCAGCCTTCAGTTCAGTAGTGGCTGATGACAGTCTGGTGCCAGGGTTAAGTCTGAGCTCATTCTGGGGCTCGAGCTGGAGCTACGGATGGACCATGATCCCCTCTCAGTCAGATGAGAGACTCTTCCCACAGAACTTCAGAACTGTCTGTTTGCTGTTTGTGCATTGAAAAGTCTGGAAACTGCAGCCACTGCCAACAATTCAGTTACCTAAGTCCTGCTCCAGCTCTGTCCACATACCAAACTATGCTCCACTTCCAGCCTGGTGCTATGCTTCCTTCTTGTCCAGATTGCCTTCAGCTGAAAATTTTCTTCAGTCTGTCATTTTGTGCTTTTTACTGCTCTAGAATTTGTTTAGAGTCATTTTACAGGGTCTTTTTTTTTTGAGGTATTTGGTGGTAGAGCTCTAGCAGGTCCCTGTTTCTACTCTGCCATCTTGTCTATCTCTACTCTCATTCGAATTTTTAAGTAATATTTCCTCATTGAGCTTTTGGAACTCCTTTACTATTTGACAAATTCTTCTTTTTAAGGAATTCTTCTCATTGGATTTTGGGTTAGGCTATTTTTTAGTGTTATTTTCTTTGTTATTCGTTAGGGTCTCCTATAGCAAACTCTTCACTCATTTTTCATGGTGTTCTTGCATGACTTCTCATGACTCATTTTTCTTCCTAATTTTTCCTCTACTTCCTCTACTTCATTACTTGATTTTCAAAATCCCTTTTGAGCTCTTCTATGGTCTGAGACCAATTCTTATTTTTCTAGCAGGCTTTAGATGTGAGAGCATTGACTGTTGTCTGTTCTTCTGGTTGCATGTTTTGACCTTCTTTGTCACCAAAGTAAGATTCTATAGTCTCAGGAATTTTTTATGTTATCTGCTCATTTTCCCAGACAAATACTTGACTTTCTAACTCTTCATCAAGATAGGACTGTGTTCCAGTGGGGAAGGGAGAATGTACAGTCCCAAATTTCTGGGGTTTTGTTCAGTTCTTTTCAGAGATACTTGTAGGGACATATAAATTTGCAGTTCTTCCAAGGTGGTATAATCAAAGGAGAGGTGTTTACTCTTTTCCTGGTGTGTGCTCTGATCTGTGAATGACCACAAGCACTTTTTTTTTTTGTCTTGGAAGTATGAGGAGGATTCCAAATCCACTGCACCACAAACTCCACCACACCAGTTCTCCTCACCCCAGAACCATCACTCAGGACTGCAATCCAGATCCAAGCAGGGAAAAGCAGGAGAATTCTGCTTCAGTGCTAGCAAAGAGATGCTTGCATTTTCCCTCTGATCATTCGCCCATGATCCTTTTCAAAGACAAAGGATGAACAAAACAACAATGAAAAGCAAACAGCCTTGTTTCACTACCCTGGTGACTGGGTAACTGTGAGAGCTGTGTCCATTAAAACCAGGGCAAGCATGGCTTCTTGAAATTGATGTTCAATCCTGACAAACTTTTCTGGGCAATCAAACAGGAGGAGTGAAAGGAGGGAGAAAATATAGAGCTTAAAATTTTTATAAAGGAATGTTAATTTTTTCTATATGTAATTAAGAAATATTAATGAAAGAAAAGATATTTTGTTACTCTTACCTTCTTGGTACCCTGATGTTGATGGCTCAGGGAAGGAAAATTGCAATAAGGGGTATGTTTCCACCATCTGGAAAGAAGTGAGCTTGATCTTGTTCCAATTACCAGGTACTTCCATTGGTTAGCTACAGAGAAGATTAGACTCATCAATTTTTCAGTCTTTTTATCTTTAATAAGGATGTAATTCTTTATTAAAACATTAAACGCAGATTGAACTAAAGCCCTCAATATGTAACATAAGATTAGAATACATTATGGCTGTTATATTCCACTGTTGACTTATATTAAACATTTTGTTATTAAAAGCTCCCACATCTTTTTTAAAAGCTGTTGTTCACTCTGCTTCATTCACTGAATCCAAATAAATTTAATTTTCTTTAGAGTAAGCCAAAACTCTAAATTTACCTTTTTATAAAATTCAATATATTCTACCTTTTTTTGAAATTTCTTTTAAGTTTTGTTAAGTATTTTCCAATTAAATTCAAATTTTTTTTAACATTTTAAATAAGTTTGAGTTTCAAATTACCTCTTTTCCTCTCCTTGAGAAGAAAAGCATTGGATACAGAGTAAATATGTGAAGTCATGCAAAAAATATTAAGCCATGTTGCAAAAAAACAAAAACAAACAAACAAAAAAAAACCAAGCAAAATAAAACAACAAAAATAGTTCTTTTTTTCAAACATTTTTTTAATTAAACTATTTTATTTGTTTTCAGTGTTCTACAATCACTTGCATATATGTTAGTTTTTTCCCCTCCCATTTTTCCCCTCTCCCTCCCCACTCCCTCCCTGAAATGGTGTATAATTTTATATGGGTTCTACACAAATATTCCTATTAAATACATGTTCATCTAAGTCCTGTTGCATAGAAGAATTAAAATGAATGGGAGAAACCATAAAACAAAACATAACAAACATAACATAACAGCCATTTAATTCCATAGTGCTTTCTCTAGATGTGGAAGACATTTTGCCTCAAGAGACCAGTGGGAATTTTTTAAGTCCTTACATTGGAATGAAGTACTAAGTCTACCAGAAAAATTACTCCCACAGTGGGGTTGATGTTGTGTGCAATGTTCTCCTGGTTCTGCTCCTTTCACTCAGCATTAGTTCTTATGAGTCTTTTCAGGCCTCTCTGAAATCTTCCTGTTCATCATTTATAGCAAAATAGTATTCCATCACAGTCATAAACCACAATTTGTTCAGCCATTCCCCAATTGATGGGCATTCCCTTGATTTTCAGTTCTTGGAAACAACAAAGAGAGCTGCTATAAATATTTTTGTACATATGGGACCCTTTTGCATTTCCATGATCTCCTTGGGATGCAGTCCTAGAAACGATATAGCTGGGTCAAAGGGTATGCACATTTTTGTGGTTCTTTGGCCCTAGTTCCAAATTGCTTTGCAGAATGGTTGGATCAGCTCACAGCTCCATGAACAATGAATTAGTGTTCCAACTCTCCCACATCTCCTCCAACATTTATAATCTTCCTGTTTTCTAATGTTAACCAACCTGATAGGTGTGATATGGTACCTCTGAACTGTTTTTATTTCCATCTCTCTACTCAATAGTGATTTACAGCATTTTTTCATATGACTAAAGATAGCTTTAGTTTCTTGCTCTGAAAACTGCCTGTTCATATCCTTTGACCATTCATCAGTTGGGGAATGACTGCTATTCTTGGACATTTGACTCAGTTCTCTATGTATTTTAAAAATGAGGCCTTCATCACAGATACTAGGTACAAATCTTTCCCAGTTTTCTGCTTCCCTCCTAATCTTGATTATGTTATGTTTGTGCAAAAGCTTTTCAATTTAATGTAATCAAAATTATCTATTTTGCACTTCATAATGTTCTCTATCTCTTGCTTGGTCAAGAATTTCTTCATTCTCCATAAATATGACAAATATACTATTTCTTGCTCTACTAATTTGCTTATAGTATCAATCTTTATATCTAGATCAGGTACCCATTTGTCCTTTATTCTTGAGTACAGTGTCAGGCATTGGTCCATGCCTACTTTCTGCCACACCAGTATTCCCAGCAATTTTTGTCAAACAGGGAGTTCTTATTCCAGAAGCTGAGAGCCTTGGGTTTATCAAATAGTAGGTTTCTACATTAATTCACTACTTGGTCTTGAGTACTTATTATATCCCACTGGTCTACCCCTCTATTTCTTAACAAATGCCAAGTGGTTTTGGTAATTGCTGCTTTATAAGATAATTTGAAATACGGTAGAGGTAGGTTATCTTCTGTAGCATTTCTTTCATTGGTTTCCTTGATATTCTGGATTTTTAGTTGTTACAAATGAATTTTGGTATTACTTTTTCTAGTTCTAGAAAATAATTGTCTGGTGGTTTGATTGATATGGCAGTGAATATGTAAATTAATTTAGGAGAAATTGTCATAGGTATTATATTAGCTCATTTTACCTACAAGCAACAGATGTTTTTCCACTTACTTAGACCTGATTTTATTTGTGTGAAGTGTTTACAATTGTCTTCATATAGTCCCTGGGATTATTTTGGCAGGTAGACCCTCAGGTGTGTTATAATGTCTAGCATAAATTTAAGTGGTCTTGATAAAAGACCAGAGCTGAAAAGAAAATTTGACTTTCAAACACAAGAATGAAGACAAGCATGAAAAGATAAACAGCAAAGAGAAGTCATAAGGGACTTACTAACTGTTCACATTCCTACATGGAAAGAAAATATTTGTAACTCTTGAAACTTTTCAGTATCTGGGTAGTGGGTGGGATTACACACACACCCACACACACACACACACACACACACACACACACACAGAGCACAGAGTGAATTGAATAGGATGGGATTATATCTTAAAAAAAAAGAAATTAAGCAGTGACAGAGAAATATATCGGGAGGAGAAAGGGAGAAATGGAATGGGGCAAATTATCTCTCATAAAAGAGGCAAGCAAAAGACTTTTTAGTGGAGGGAAAAAGAGGGCAGGTGAGAGAAAAAAATGAAGCTTACTCTCATCACATTCCACTAAAGGAAGGAATAAAATCCACACTCATTTTGGTATGAAAACCGATCTTACAATACAGGAAAGTGGGGGAGAAGGGAATAAGCAGGGTGGGGGGGATGATGGAAGGGAGGGCAATGGGAGGAGGGAGCAATTTGAGGTTAACACTCTTGGGGAGGGACAGGATCAAAAGAGAGAATAGAAGCAATGGGGGGCAGGATAGGATGGAGGGAAATATAGTTAGTCTTTACACAACACGACTATTATGGAAGTCGTTTCAAAACTACACAGATATAGCCTATCTTGAATTGCTTGCCTTCCAAAGGGAAGGGGTGGGGAGGGAGGGATGAAGAGAAGTTGGAACTCAGAGTTTTAGGAACAGCTGTCTAGTACTGTTCTTGCTACTAGGAAATAAGAAATACAGGTAAAGGGGTATAGAAAGTTATCTGGCCCTACAGGACAAAAAAGAAGATGGGGACAAGGGAAGGGAAGGATGATAGAAGAGAGGAAAGATTGGTGATAGGGACAATTAGAATGCTCGGTGTTTGGGGGTGGGGGAGGGGACAAATGGGGAGAAAATTTGGAACCCAAAATTTTGTGAAAATGAATGTTAAAAGTTAAATAAATAAAAAAAATAAATTTAAATGGGATTTCTCATTATATTTTTTCCTGTTGTGCTTTGTTAGTAACATATACAAATGCAGATGGTTTAAGTGAATTCATTTTGTAACCTGCAGCTTTGCTAAAGTTGTTTATAATTTCAAGTAGTTTTTCACTTGATTCTGTGGGATTCTCTAAGTATATCGTCATATCATCTGGAAAGAGTGGTAACTTCATTTCTTCTTTGCCTATTCTAATTCCTTCAATTTCCTTTTCTTGTCTTATTGCTACAGTTAATACTTCTAGTACCATATTGAATAACAGAGGTGATAATGGACATCTTGTTTCACCCCTGATCTTATTGAACATGTCTCTAACTTATATCCATTGCACATAATGCTTGCTGAAGGTTTTAGACAGATACTGATTATTATTTTATGGAAAGTTCCATTTATTCCTATGCTCTCCAGTGTTTTCTGTAGAAACGGGTGCTGTATTTTGCCAAAAGCTTTTTCTGCAGCTATTTAATCATGTGGTTTCTGTTAATTTTGTTGTTGATATGATCAATATTGGTAGTAGTTTCCCTAATATTGAACCAGAACTACATTCCAGGTATAAGTCCTACCTGATCATAATGTATTATTCTCATGATAAATTGCTGTGTTCTTTTGCTAATATCTTATTTAAAATTTTTGCATCTATAATCATTAGAGAAATTGGTCTATAATTTACTTTCTCTGTTTGGCACTTCCTGGTTCAGGTATCAGAACCATATTTGTATCATAAAAAGAATTTGAGGGGACTCTTTCTTCCCAAATTTTCCCAAATAATCTGCATGGTTTGTAATTAACTGTTCTTTAATTATTTGATAGAATTCACTTGTAAATCCATCTTACCCTGGAGGTTTTTTCCTGGGGAGTTCAATGATGACCTGTTCAATTTCTTTTTCTGAGATGGGGTTATTTAAGTATTCAACTTCCTCTTCTGCTAATCTGGGCAATTTATATATTTTTTAAAAAATAATCAACCATCTCATTTACATTGTCAAATTTATGGGTATAAAGTTGGGCAAAGTAATTTCTCATTATTGTGTGAATTTCCTCCTCACTGGAGGTTAGTTCACCTTTTTCAGTTTTGATGTTGGTAATTTGGTTTTTTCTTTCTTTTCTTAATCAAATTAACCAAAGGTTTATCAACTTTATTAGTCTTTTCACAAAACTAACTCTTAGTTCTATTTATTAGGTCATTAATTTTTTTAACTTCAATTTTATTAAGGTATCTTTCATTTTCAGTATTTCTAGTATGGTATTTACTTGAGGATTTTCAATTTGTTCTTTTTCTAGCTTTTTCAGCTGCATACCCAATTCACTGATCACCTCTTTCTCTATTTTATTTATGTAGGCATTCGAAGATACAAAACTTCCCCAAAGAACTGCTTTGCGGTATCCCATGAGATTTGGTAGACTGTCTCATTTTTGTCATTCTTTTCAATGAAGTTGTTGATTGTTTCTATAATTTTTTGTTTAACCCACTCATTCTTTAGAATTAGATTATTTAGTTTCTAATGAATTTTTGGTTTATCTATCCATGGTCTTTGATTACATGTAATTTTTATTGCATTACAATCTGAAAAGGATGCTTTGACTATCTCTGACTTTCTGCACTGCATTGTGAGATTTTAATTGCCTAGTACATGGTCAACTTTTATATATGCGCTATATACTCCTGAAAAAAGGTGTATTCCTTTCTATCCCCATTCAGTTTTCTCCCGAAATCTATCATATCTACCTTATCAAGAATTTTATTTACTTCCTTAACTTTTTTCTTTTTTATTTTGAGGTTAGATTTATCAAATCCAGAGAGGGGAAGGTTCACGTCCTCCACTACTGTAGTTTTGCTATCTATTTCTCCCTGTAACTCCTTTAACTTAGCCTTTGAGAATTTGGATTCTATACCACTTAGTGTATAAATGTTTAGTATTGAAATTGCTTTGTAGTCTATGGTGCCTTTTAATAAGATATAGTTTCCTTGCTTATCTCTTTTGATTAAATCTATTTCTGTTTTTGTTTTTTCTGAGATTAGGATTGCTACCCCTGATTTTTGTACACCAGCTGAAGAGCAACATACTCTGCACCAACCTTTTTATACTTTACCCTTTGTGTATGCCCCATTTCAGATGTATTTCTTGTAAACAACATATTGTTTGATTATGGTTTTTAATCCATTCTGCTATCCTTCTCTGTGTTATGAGAGAGTTCATCCCATTCACAATGACAGTTTTGAATACTATCTGTTTCTTCCCCTCCATCCCCTTTCCCCCGTTTATGCTTTTAGTTCTCCTTTCTCTCTTCCTTTCCACAACAGAGTTTTAATTTTTACCACCACCTTCTTCATCTTTCCTCCCTTCTTTCAACCCCCTTCCCTTTTACTTTTTTCCCTTGCTATTTGTTCTGTCCCTTTAACCTCCCCTCCCTTTTCTTTCCCCTTTTCTCTCTTACTGCCTTTAGAGCTAGTTATATTGCTATACTTAACTGAGTTTGTTCTTCCTGCCTTGAACCAAATCAGATGAGAGTAAATCTCAATCAATACTCATCTCCCTCTCTTCTTTCCCTCTACTGTAATGTATTTTTGGGCCTCTTCCTGTGATGCAATTTGCCTTTTTCTCCCTCCTCCTTTTCATATTTTCCATTACAGTCCCTTCACACCCTTAAATCAAGTTTTTATCATCACATCATTAACCTTATACCCACTCCCTATATCTATGTATATTCCTTTTATATATCATAATAAATATGCATCTCTCGAGATTAACAAACATCATCTTCTCTTATAGGGATATAAACAGTTTCCTCATATTGAATAACAAGATTTTTTCCCCATTTTCCTTTTTATGCCTCTCTTGAGACCTGTGTTTTAAGATAAAATTTTCTTTTGAGCTCTGGCCTTTTCATCAGGAAGGTTTGGAAATACCTTATTTCATAGAATGTCCATCTTCTTCCCTGAAATACTATGATCAAATTTGCTGGGTAATTGATCCTTGGTTGTAGTGCCAGTTCCTTTACCTTATGGAATATCACACTCTAATCCCTTCGATCTTTTAATGTAGAAGCTGCCAGGTCCTCTGTGATCCTGATTGTAGGTTTTCAATATTTGAATTGTTTCTTTCTGTCTACTTGCAGTATTTTTCTCCGTTGCTTCAGAGTTCTGAAATTTGACAATGATATTTCTTGGTGTTTTCAGTTTGGGATCCCTTTAAGGAGGTGAACAATGGATTCTTTTGATGACTATTATGTCCTCTGGACTTAGGAATTTTGGACAGTTTTTTTGTGATGATTTCTTTTCTTTTCTTTTTTTTTATTAAACTTTTAACATTTATTTTCACACAATTTTGGGTTACAAATTTTCTCCCCTTTTTTTCCCCCTCCCCTCCCCAGACCCAAGTTTTCTAATTGCCCCTGTGACCTATCTGCTCTCTCCTCTATCCTCCCTCCCTGCCCTTGTCTCCGTCTTCTCTTTTGTCCTGTAGGGCCGGATAGCTTTCTTGACCCCTTAACCTGTGTTTCTTGTTACCCAGTGGTAAGAACATTACACTTGGTCCTAACACTTTGAGTTCCAACTTCTTTAGCTCCCTCCCTCTCTACGCCTTCCCCTTGGAAGACAGGCAGTTCAATATAGGCCATATCTGTTTAGTTTTGCAAATGATTTCCATACTAGTTGTGTTGTATAAGACTAACTATATTTCCCTCCATCCTGTCCTGTCCCCCATTACTTCTATTTTCTTATGGTCCTTTCCCTCCCCGTGAGTGTCGACCTCATATTGCATTCTCCTCCCCATGCCCTCCCCTCTATCCTCCCCCCCTTCCTGCTTGTGCCCCTGTCCCCCACTCTCCTGTATTATGAGATAGGTTTTCTTATCAGAATGAGTGTGCATTATATTCTTTCCTTTAGTGGAATGTGATGAGAGTAGATCTCATGTTTTTCTCTTGCCTCCCCTCTTTTTCCCACCACTAATAAGTCTTTTGCTTGCCTCTTTTATGAGAGATAATTTGTCCCATATAACTTCTCCCTTTCTCCTCCCAATATTTCTCTCTCACTGCTTGATTTCATTTTTTTTTTTAGTATATGATCCCATCCTCTTCAATTCACTCTGTGCACTCTGTCTCTATGTATGTGTGCGTGTGTGCATGTGTGTGTGTGTGTACTCCCACCCAGTGCTCAGATACTGAAATGTTTCAAGAGTTATAAATATTGTCTTTCCATGTAGGAATGTAAACAGTTCAACTTTAGTAAGTCCCTTATGATTTCTCTTTGCTGTTCGCCTTTTTATGGTTCTCTTCATTCTTGTGTTAGAAAGTCAAATTTTCTTTCCAGCTCTGGTCTTTTCATCAGAAAAATTTGAAAGTCTTCTATTTCATTGAAAGACCATTTTTTCTCCTGAAGTATTATACTCAGTTTTGCTGGGTAGGTGATTCTTGGCTTCAATCCTAGTTCCTTTGACTTCTGGAATATCCTATTCCATTCCCTTCTATCCCTCAATGTAGAAGGTGCCAGATCTTGTACTATCCTGATTGTATTTCCACAATACTTGAATTGTTTCTTTCTAGCTGCTTGCAATATTTTCTCCTTCACCTGGGAATTCTGGAATTTGGCCACAATGTTCCTAGGAGTTTCTCTTTTTGGATCTCTTTCATGCGGTGTTCTGCGGATTCCTTGAATATTTATTTTGCCTTCTGGTTCTAGAATCTCAGGGCAGTTTTCCTTGATAATTTCATGGAGGATGATGTCTAGGCTCTTCTTTTGATCATGGTTTTCAGGTAGTACCAGAATTTTTACATTGTCTCTCCAGATTCTATTTTCCAGGTCAGTTGTTTTTCCAATAAGATATTTCACATTATCTTCCATTTTTCGAATCTGCGCGGTATGTTCTGAGATATCTGTCTTTCTCAAAAAGTCCAAAGCTTCCATCTGTACCATTCCAGATTTGAGAGATCTATTTTTTTCAGTAAGCTTTTGAATCTCCTTTTCCATTTGGTTAATTCTGCTTTTGAAAGCATTCTTCTCCTCATTGGCCCCTTGCACCTCCCTTGCCAGCTGAGTTAGGCTAGTTCTCAAGGTGCCAATTTCTTCAAGATTTTTTTGGTTCTCCTTTAGCAGGGAGCTGATCTGTTTTTCATGCCTCTCCCTTATCCCTCTCATTTCCCTTCCCAGTCTTTCCTCCATCTCTCTAACTTGATTTTCAAAATTCCTCTTGAGCTCTTCCATGGCCCAAGCCCATTGGGTGGGCTGGGACACAGGATCCTCAATTTCTATGTCTTTTCCTGATGGCAAGCATTGTTCCTCCCCATCAGAAAGGAAGGGAGGAAGTTTTTTTTCTCCGATAAAGTACCCTTCAATAGTTTTATTTCTTTTCCCTTTTCTTGGCATTGTCTTCATCTAGTGGCCTGACCTCTGAATGTTCTCCTCACACCCACCTCGCCTCCTGGTCCTCCCAGCCAGCGTTTGGGGACTGAGATTCAAATGCTGCTTGCCGCCTTAGGATTTTTGGCGGGGGCAGGGCTGTTATTCAGTGTTAAATTTAGTTCAGGTGCTGAGGTCAGAGGCAGGGCCGCCTCTCTGGCTCAGTTCCCTCAGGGGGTTTATGCACAGACCTTCCACAATGGATCCAGGCTCCCGTCCATTTGGGGAGCCCCCGTCCGCAGCCGCCTCTCAGCCCCCACCTCCTGGGGGGGGCCCAAGCTATGGGGGCACCTCACTCCCCTCTCAACCCGCCAAAGAGACTCTCTCACCTACCCCCGTCAGTCACCTGTTGGTGGAGAGCCCGTGCAGCTTTGTCTCTCAGAGCTGCGGCCACTGTCGCTGCCGCAGGTCCGGGCTGGGCACTGTGTCTGCAGCGTGACGGACCTTTTGGGAGAGGTTTGCCGGTCCCTCTGTGGGTGTGGGAACCCGCGTGGCCGCTGGAGACTCCGTTCTGTAGCCCTCTCGGATCTCTTTCCCATGGTGTCGCTGCCGCGGCAGGGCTGCTCTCCTCTTCCCGCCCCGGCGCCCAGTCCCCGGCGCGAAGGTCCCCCCACGAGAGGTTTGCAGGTCTCTCTGGAACAGAAATCTCCCTCGCTCCAATATTCTGTGGTCTCTGGGTGCAGAATTCGCCCTGGGTTAGTCCTCTCTTCCGTTCTGTGGTTTGTGGGTTCGGAGCTATGTGTATGTGCGTCTTTCTACTTCACAATCTTGGCTCCGCCCCCCTCTTCATCTCTGTGATGATTTCTTGGAAGATATTGTCTAGACTATTGTTTTCATCATGGCTTTCTGGTAAACCAATAATTCTTAGATTTTCTCTCCTGGATCTATTTTCCAGGTCAGTTGTTTTCCCAATGAGATAGTTTACATTTTCTTCAATATTTTCATTTGTTAGGTTCTGTTTTACTTATTCTTGATGTCTAATAGAGTCATTAGCTTCTACTTGCCCAATTCTAACTTTTGTCAAATTGCTTTTTCCACTCACCTTTCACAACCCCTTTTCCATCTGTCCAATTGTTCCTTTTAAGGAGTTATTTTCTTCAATATGTTTTTGTGCTTCTTTTTCCATTTGTCCAATTTTCCTTTTGAAGGAGCTAGTCTCTTTAGTGAATTCTTTTTTTCATATTTTTAAAATCACTGGCCAGTTTTTCTTCTATTTCTCTAATTTGACTTTTAAAATCCTTTTTGACATCTTCCAAGAAGGCTCTCTGGACTTGAGACCAGCACATATTCCCTTCTGAAGATTCAGAGGGAAGTACAATCTCAACACTGATCTCTTTGGTATAAGTGTTTTGGTCATCGTTCCCATAGAAAAATTCTAAAGTCTTTTCTTTTCTGGTTTTCTTCCTGCTTATGATGATCTCCCTTTTCCTTGCTTTTAAAGTAGATCTCTACTTCTGGGGCACATGAGGCTCTGTTCCAAACTTTTTGGGCCTAGAATCGGAGGCTTTGTATGTTGTGGCCTCTGGTTCTTTCAGCTAGAAGTTGAAATGCTGCAGCATACCTGGTGCTGGACCTGGATGGGGTTGGAAAGAAGAGGCCAGGTGAAGTCTTTTTGGGCTTCCCTGGAGTTACCCTGGAATTAGCTGTGTTAAGTGTGGGGGAGGGGTGATTTGTCCATAGGAGGGCTCTTCTGCTGAGTTAGAGGATAGGCATGTTCATTGGTTGGTGAACCTATCTACATTAGTGTCTTTCTAATTTCCCAGGGGTGCTGAGGCAAAACAGGGATCCCAGTATTGGTGGTTGTGGGCTCCACCCCTGTGGGGCTCAAGAACTCCTCCCAATTTTCTGAGGTGGGGCTGTCTGGGGCAACTCTAGTCCTGTACTGGTCCCCTTCAGGCACAGCATGAGAGACCTTCCTTTGCGATTTTCCTGTCCTCACCAGATAAGAGACTGTTTACCCCTTTGGCTGAACCAAATGTTTCAGGATTTTTCCTGGGGAAGTATTCTCTGAGCTGCTTAAGGTCCATAAGAAGAGGGAGAGAGCAATTAACAACCACTCTGACATCTTGACTCCCAGAAGTTCAAGTAGATAATTCACAGGCATTTAATCTGCTGACTGATAGTCTCGAGAACAGTTGTTGCTGTTACCTGGGGTTCTGTGTTTCTCCTTCCCTCAGTTCCACTTGACTGCCATCCTGAGCTGATATGTTTGAGAATCCACAGCCTGTCTGCAGTTTCAGGTCACCTGCAGCTTCCTGTTCAATCCTGCCATGGCTGGAAATCTTCCACAGTCTGTCTCCTATTTGATTCTGCCCCTCAAAATTCCATTCAGATTCTCTTTTTAGAGGTTTCTGAAGGAGTATGTCTTAGAGCTTAGGTTAGGAGTTGCTCTCACTCCTCCATCTTGGCCTTCCCCAATGAAAATAGTTCTTAAAATATATGCTTCAATTTGCATTCAGATTTCATCAGTTCTCTCTCCAGAAGACACAATTTAAAAATTATGGGGCTACCTGAAAGTCATGATCAAAAAAAGAGCAGAGACATCATCTGTCATGAAATTATCAAAGAAAATGTCCTAATATTCTAGAACCAGAGGGTAAAACGAAGATTGAAAGAATCCACCAATCACTTCCTGAAAGAGATCCGAAAGGAGAAACTGTTAGGAATATTGCAGTCAAATTCCAGAGTTCTCAGATCAAGAAGACAATATTGCAAGCAGCTAGAAAGAACAATTCATGTATTGTAGAAATATAATCAGGATAACACAAGATCTAGCAGCTTCTACATTAAGGAATCAAAGGGTTTGGAATATGATATTTCAGAAGTCAAAGGAACAAGGATTAAAACCAGGAATCACCTACCCAGAAAAACTGAGTATAATACTTCAGGGGAAATGAAGGGCAATTCCATGAAATAGAGGACTTTCAAGCATTCTTGGTGAAACATGCAGAGCTGGAGAGAAAACTTGACTTTCAAACACAAGAATCAAGAGAAGCATGAAAAGGTAAACAGGAAAGAGAAATCACAAGGGACTTAATGAAGTTTAATGTTTGCATTCTGACATGGAAAGATAATATTTGTAACTCTTGAAACTTTTGTCAGTATTTGATTAGTTGGAGGGATTATACATACATACATACATATATACACACACATATATAAACATATACTTATGTATGGGTATATATATACACACAGAGAGCACCAGATGAATTGAATAAGAAGGGATGATATCTAAAAGATAAAATTAAGGGGGGAGGAAGGAAAATGTTGGGAGGAGAAAGGGAGAAAATAAATGGGGCAAATTATCTCTCATAAAAGAGGCAAGAAAACACTTTCTCAATGGAGGGGAGAAGGGAGGAGGTTAGAGGGAAAAAGTGAAGCTTACTCTGTTCACATTTGGATTAAGGAAGGAATAACATGCACACTCAATTTGATATGAAAATCTATTTTACACTACAGGAAAGTAGGGGAGAAGGGGCTAAGTGGAATGGAGGATGATGGAAGGGAGGGCAAATTGGAGGAGGGAACAATTTGAAGTAAATGCTTTTGGGGTGAGACAATATCAAAAGAGAGAATAGAAGGAATGAGGGATAGGAGAGGATAGAGTGAAATATAGTTAGTCCTACACAACATGACTACTATGGAAGTCATTTGCAAAACTACACATGTGTAGTCTATATTGAATTGCTTGCCTTCTCAGTGGGGATGGGGAGGGAGGGAGGAAGGGAAAGAAGTTGGAAATCAACCTTTTAGGAAAGAATGTTGAGAACTCTTTTTGCATACATCTGGGAAATAAGAAAGACAGGTAATGGGGAATAGAAATTTACCTTGCCTTACAAGACAAAAGAGTAGATAAGGATAAGGGAAGAAAGGGTGTGATAGAAGGGAGGGCAGAGTGGTGGAAGGGGTAATCAGAATGCACGTGGTTTTGGGGTGGTGGGAGGGGAGAGATGGGGAGAAAATTTGGAACTCAAAATTTTGTGGAAATGAAGGTTGAAAATTAAAAATGAATAAATAAAAAAGAAATTGGATGCACATACTGGATACATATGTGTTCAGTATTGATATTGCTTCATTCTCAGTTTTAGCAAGATGTACTTTCCTTCCTTATCTCTCTTAGTTACATGTATTTTTACATTTTCTTTGTCTGAGATCAGGACTGCTATCCCTTTGTTTTTCTTTTTTTACCTTACCTGAAGTATAATAAATTCTGCTCCAGCCCTTTACTTTTAAAGTGTGTGTATGTGTGTGTGTGTGTGTGTGTGTGTGTGTGTCTGTGTGATGTGTGTGTGCCTCCTTCAAGGGTGTTTCTTATAAACAACATATTGTAGAATTATGGTTTTTGATCTGCTCTGCTGTCTGCCTTTTTATGGAAAAAGTCATCCATTCAAAATCAGAGTTATGATCACTACATATGTATTTTCGTCCATTCTATTCTGCTTCCCCTTTATCCTTTCTCTCCTTTCACCCTTTCCTTCCTCACCAGTATTTTGCTTTTTCTTATCACCTCCCCTGATCAGCCCTCCCTTCTGTCAGTTGCCACTCCACTCACCCATGTAATTAATCTCCTCCCTTCCTACTTCCCTGTCAGTTAAGATAGACTTCTATATTCATCCTGTCAGGTATATTATTCCCTCTTTGAGCCAATAGTGATGACAGCAAGATTAAGGTGAAATCCATTGTCCATCCTCCCATATTTCAGATCAGATTCAAATTCTACCAAACATTTAAAGGATAATTAATTCCAATATAGCAGAAATTTTTGGAAAAGAAATAGAAAAGAAGGGATCCCATGACATTCCTTCTATGACACAAATATGGCCTTGATATATGAACAAAGGAGAGTCAAAACATAAAGAGAATTATGTAAAAAAAAATCCTAAGATCAAAATTCCAACCTTGAGAGATGTTTGATTTCTGCCATTCTCTCTACCCTCTACAATTTAGCTTATCAAATAGAAACAAATCAGGGAAGAGTGTGGAAGAAGGGACCAAGTGTAAAGGAGAGAGCTATTGGAAAGATCAACTTGTTACAGAGCCAGTTCCCAAAACTGGTCATATCTAAGTGGCACAGAGCTGACAGAGAAGGTCTAAAATGACCTTTTTGTAATGTGAGGGCCCTCCTAGTACAGGCTTTAATCAAGTCAGTCACTGTGATTACACCATATATTTCACCATCCAATTCAACTCAAAAAGGAAGGCTTCACTTTTTAGCATCCTCAGCTCCCAATCTTTGTGTGTAGGTATATATTTGCCTTGGGACTTGAGAAACTAGGTTATTTAGTTTTTTTTAGAGTGTCATGCAGAAACCACTGTCCCCAGGACTAAAAACATTATTGACTCCCTGGGCCTACTTCAGAGAGATCACTGTATTCTGGGAAATCAGGGAAGACTTCATAGAGTAGGTGCTCCTTGGACAAAGCACAAAAGTTGGAAGAATGCAGAAAATGAGGTAGATAATTATACCTAAGGTAAAAAGGGACAAGGGAGAATATAAGCAAAGATACCAGTGGATAGGAAAAAGCTTCATGTGCATGTGAAGGGTAGGTGGAGGGGCTAATGAAGAAATCTGTCTTGTCATATTGAGGAATCAGCCTCTAGTAGTCCAGGAGATAATACAGCAGATAGGGCAGTGCCTTGAATGCCATAACATATTATACAATGTAATAAGCTGTGAGGAGCAGAAGGAGAATGGGGACCCTGAGTGATTCAGATGGGTTTGGGACCTAGGGAGATAGAATTTAGAGGACTAGATTCATAGAATGTTGGACTTGGAATTTAAAGATTTTGAAGTCCAATTGATTTCACACATGAGGCCTGAAAGGATTACTTGACTTTACTAAGGTTACCTAGCTAACAAGTCTAACAGACAGGATTTGAACCCAGGATTTGAACCCCCTCTCACTAAACTCCAAAGTGCTTTCTGTAAAACCAAGCTATAAAGTGGAAGGTGGGAAATAAGGAATGAATTGATGATACTGAGGTAAGTGGAGAGGTGGAAGGAGTTGGGGGAAATGAGGGAACTGAAGAGACTTTATTCCTGAAGGGCCAGAGAAGCTAAGAGGACTAAAGAGAATGAGGAACATGATGAAGTTGAGGTACAAGAGGAACCTAGGGAGTAGAACCTGGCCTCCTTTGCCTTTAATGCTCTCCTCTTCCCCTCCCATTTCCCTGTCTTAGAATCCTTATCTTTCTAGAAGGCTGAATTCAGGAAAGGTCTCCTCCATGAAGCCTGTCCTCATCCCTGCCCCTGAAATAGACTTGTATTTATTTATTCTAATGTTTTATACACACCAGAATGTACATGTGGTTTCCCTCAATAGAGGGTAAGCTTCTTGAGGGGAAGGATTATTTCATTTTTCTCTTTATATCCACAGCACATGCATAGCACTTGGCACAATAGCTATTCATTGATTGAATAATTGGCTTGAGAAGCAGATGGAAATGAAGTCCTGGTTGACTGTGGGGCTTAAGGAACTGTGAGGTCAAAAAAGATAGAGGGATAAACTTTCCTGCTCTAAATCCATATGCTTGTGAGCCTAGGAACTGAGGGCACTGAGGGAATTTGAGGAAGTGAGGACCAGGGAGGCCAGTGGCACTGAGGAGTTTCATACGGCTGTTGGTGTTGAAGAGATGGACAGAGTTAAGGAGGAGACTGGGCACATTCCATGACACCATAAGTGTCCCTTTATCTGTGGAAATCGTAATATTTCATGCGTCCTGTCCCTATTTGGAAGTCTTGTGAAGCCTTTGGACTCTTTCTGTTTTACTTGCCTACATTAATAATTGAAGGAAGTGCTACATTTCAGTTAGAGGCAGGTGAAAATATAGATGCATTCTTTTTCCTATCCAAGTTCAGGAACCTCTAGAATTCTATCCATAACCCTCCAAGGAGACTCCAGGTTTAGTTTCCTTGCTTAAGTTCTCACAGTACATTCAGTGTGCTCCTCTCTGGCTATTGAAGTTTAAAGGTGTTAGAAATACTGAGGAGGAGAATGAGCTTGTGAGAAGAAAAGAGAGCGTTGAGAGGAGAGAGGAGTGCAGTCAGATTAGAGAGTGGTAGCATAAGTGACCAAAAGAAGACAAGGGTTCCCTACTTGGAACTGTGCAGAAGTCTAGGTTTGCATTTGCCAGGACTATGTAAATCTCCCTGGGGTGGATCAGAAGGCTTCATGTGACAACTCAGGAGGTAAAAATAACATATAGGAAAGTTACACAGTCCCACCTATTACTGCAGGCATTAATGGTCTGCTGGTCCTCAGAGGGCTGAACTCCTTCACTTTCTCATGTCTTTCTTCTTATCTTGAGTTGCCCAGTCTCTCTATTCTTTTCTCTGGCACTAAAGTTCCTGCCCCTCCCTATCTTCACCTACTCCCCCTCCCTACCATTTATGTACATTATAGATAGGGAAGTGGGGAGTCATGGGAGGCTTGAAGAGGGGTAAAAGAAGTTTGGAAGAACCACTGTGAAGAGTGGGAGAGTGAGTTGATATGGGAGTTATAAAAGACATGCATTGCTTGAGACCCACTTGGGGTCATGTAACATAAATTTGTGGTGAACCCAGTCAGCATAGTTCCATCATTTTCTCCAGCTTCATTCAGCAGTACTGTGTGGCAGACAAGGAAGTAAAACATGAGAGTGATTGTAGACTAAAGTATCGATAGGAAAGTTATATAAGAGAATGAAGGGGCAAGAGACTGAGGAGAAGAGGACAGTGTAGACTTAAACCAGTTCACCAAAAAGTCAAGATGGGGAAAGGATGAAAATATAGCTAGTGGAGGGATGAGTGCCTGGGAGAGAAATGAGGGGCTGAGAGACTGGGGATCATGATGTGGATGAAGAGCAAGGTTAGGGGTTGCAAGGCAGAAGGAAAGATGAAATGATAATAGATAATGATTAAAAAAGGGAGCTTCAAACTTCATGAACACAGAAGTGGTACATCTGTGGAAGTGGCAAGATCAAGGACATAATTTTGTTTGTGGGTGGCTTAAATTAGGTAGAGGATTAACCTGTCAGGGCAATGAGTAAGTTGAAGAACTAGGAGTTTAGGATGTCTGAGGAACTCTCTCTCTCTCTCTCTCTCTCTCTCTCTCTCTCTCTCTCTCTCTCCATATATATATATATATGAATATATACAAATGTATGTATTTATGTCTCTATAGACATAAATACATACATTTATATATATATGTGTATGTGCATGTATGTATGTATGTATGTATGTTGAAGTCAACTAGTGTGAAGGCAGAAATTGAGGACAGACTGTGAGTGAAGCATTGAAATCATGAAGTAAAGAAGGGGAGTGTCCTGGAGGTCTATAGACAATAACTACCAGAAATGGTTCAGTATTATATGTGGATTGAATGAATCTTTAAGGAGGAAATATTACTGATAACAGAGAAAAATCTAGAGACAACAATGGGGAGCAAGAGTATTGCAACTCTCCCATCTTGACCAGTGATTTGGAGAAATAAGTGTAAGTGTAGTAAGTGTCAGAAAGAGTGGATAGGGAGATTCTGTTATCAGGAGAAAGCCACTTCTCAGCGAGGGTCAAAAGATGGAAGGAGAGGGAAAGAAAAGGTTTGCAGATGAAAGCAAGTTTGTTGTTTCAGGAGCAGGCATATCTGAGAGCACAGCTGAAGGAGTGGCCAACTGTACAATGGGACACTGGGTGGGGCTGAAGGGCAGAAGAAGAAGGGATCAGGCAAAGAAGGATAGTGAATAGGATTTGAATGATTACCAGGGGTTTATAAATATTGGGATGGGAGAGGGTTGTGATCAGAGTGGTGTTTGTTAATTAATGGGGAATAAATTTAGGTGGATTTTCATCGTCTATAAGAAGGAAGGAAACAAATTTTTATCCAGTACCTGCTTTGTGCCAGACCAGCGTCTAAGCATTTTTGAAGTATCTTATCTAACCCTCACAATTATACTAGGAATAAGTGCTATCATTATCCCCATTTTAAGGTTGAGGGAACTAAGACAAAGGTTAAGTCACTTGCCCAGGTTCACATACTTAATATATGTCTAAAGTTAGATTGAAAATCAGAAAAACCTTCATCTTCTTGGAAGACTTCAGGTCCAGTGCTCTATCCACTGCACCACTGAGGTGTCTGTTCACATGGAATCTGAGTCCCTTTGGGATTTTCAGCAGTAGCCAAGCCCAGCAATTCCAGTCTTGATCTCCATGTGTCTCACATTCAGGGGAACACCAGTCACAGTCCTAGCTCTTCCTTCCCTGGTCCTGTCTCCACAAGAGTCTTGGGCTAAAGCTCCAACCCCACAGGTCCAGTCTTAAAGTGTCAATCTGAGCACTAGGGAAGTTTACTCCCCCTGACTCGTGGCGCAGCTTCAAGGTGTACAAAATCCAAAGGCACAATAGAGATTGGTTCTTTTGTCTAGAGCAGACCTGCAAACTTGGTAGTTGATAGGAGACAAAATTAAAATTGAATAAAGTTCTTTAGGCCAAAAATAGGTTTTTAGCAGGTCATTTTCTAAGTAAAGGTAAGTAGAGACAGAATGAACATGGTTGATGGCTGCAGGTCAAACAAAAGACAGTGGGCAGTGGCAACTATTAAAGAAAAGCTTAAATTGAATAAAAAATTTTGAGTATAAGTCTCTGCCCAGAAGGATGGAAGGAAAGAGAGGAAGAGAGAATGGGAGGAGAAAAAAAACACTTGTTCGTTCACCCAGATTCATGGCTAGGGGAGAGGAATACATCCATTAATGATGAGGCTTATCTTCTACTTTGTTGCTGCCATCCCATCTCTTTGGGTTGGTTGAAGACTTTAGGTGCCCTAGTGACATGGTCAATACCATCTCCACCCCCTCTATCAGAATCAGGGTTGGTCTCTCAGTCACTCTCCTGAAATTCCAGAAAGACTCATTCAAGCCATCTCTGGGACTGCATCATCTTCATCTGTTAATTCCCAATATATGCCTGGGCAGGAAAATGAGAATAACTTCAAATGCCAGAATTCTCAGAGAAGTTTTAAACTACTTCCCCCATGAGCTCTCCAACATTACCTTCCTACCCAGAGAGGGATCAGAGGTGTCATTACTTTTTTGTTTGTTTGTTTCCCAGGATCTCATTAAGAATGGGGTGGAGAAACACAGAAAGCTGAGAGATTCTGTTCTTTTTTACTTCCCATAATCTTTCAAGTCATTCAATATTTTATTACCTAACAACTTTTTCCAGCAATTGCTCTTAGTTTCCTTCCTTTGCCTCTTCTTTCTCTCTCCATGTCTTCACTAACCCTTATTCAAGCACTTTTTTTTGCTCTTTCTAAGACATCAGATGATTGGAGAAGACAGTTTCTGGAGTCCTTATAAGTAGAAGGCTTACAAGGCTGCATGTGATTCTGTCAATTTATGAACCAAATGAGAAAATGATTATTGTTCACTTATATTAATAACCACTTGCTATTGTGGAGATCCAGGGTGCTTCCCCCTCCTATTTCCCGCATTCTCTTCTAGGTCAAATCAGCCCCTGAAATAAAGGGCTGATAATGACATTGGATTTAACATTCTCCTCAATCTTGTTTAGATCCCACCCAGCTGGGGAAGCTCATGTTGTTGTACTAGGCTAGGGTGGGGGAGGTTAGATGTTTAGATGGCTGAGGGGCTGGGGATGACCTGAGAGTAAGAGTGATATAATCAAAGTCATATTCCCTAACTCCTCATTAGAATAGATCCACCTTTCATTATAATATTCATTCTTCTCATTAATTGTTACATAATCAGAGTTGATTATCATCTGTAGAGAATACCCACTCTTCCAAGGGCATATAAGTATCAATAGGCTGCTATGATCCATCTTTGGCTTGTGAAAGATATTTTGATATGGGAAGTGGCTGATATTATTCTCAAGTGAAAATTACTGCATTTATTTGACACACATATGATTTTAATGGCTAATAAATTAATAGGAAAAATTTCAATGGCAGCAGCAGTATCACCTTGAACCTGTCCTTGTGAAGTGCCATAGAACACAATTAAAGAAGTGAGATCCCAGGAACATTGTTGTTCAGAAGAAGCTGAATGGTGCAGGCGATGTTCAGAGTTGGAGTCAGAAAGAACTGAGTATACTTTCTGCCTCAGTCACTTACTGTGTGACCCTAGACCAGTTTTTTGACCTTTAAGCCTCAGTTTGCTCATATGTAAAATGGGATTTATAAAGCACATACCACAGAAAAATATTGTGGAGGATCAAGTGAGAACAATTCAGTTCAATAAATATTTTTTAAGTGACCTCTAAGTGCCAAGCACTGGTATAAGCATGAGGGAACAAAGGAAGGAAGGAAAGAAAGAATGTAAGAAAGAAAGGAAAGAGGGGAGGGATGACAATGTGAGGAAAGTAGGAAGGAGAATGTAGAAAGGAGAGGGAAGGAAGGAAGGAAGACAGGAAGGAAGGGAGGAAGGAAGGAAGGAAGGAAGGAAGGAAGGAAGGAAGGAAGGAAGGAAGGAAGGAAGGAAGGAAGGAAGGTAGGAAGGCAGGAAGGAAGGAAGGAAGGAAGGCAGGAAGGAAGGAAAGGAGAGGTAAGAGAGAATGGGAGAGAGAAAGGTAGGGATGAAGGAAGGACTATTTCTTATTTACCTACAACATCGCATATTTGCTCATAACTGTTTGAAAGTTGTTTCCCCCATTAGATTGTGAGCTCTCTGAGATCACAGATTGCATTCTGTCTTTTTTTTTGTATCCCCTGCACTTAGAACAATGTGTGGCACACAGGAGAAACTTCATAAATAATTATTGACTGATTGACTCCCCAAAATATTCAAAGTACCTCTTTACATCTTTCACACTAATACACTCCTCTAACTTTATTCTCAATAAATATGCTCTGTTGTGAGGTTGGTGGACAGTTTTGGGGTTTCAGTGGAGAAATCTCTGTGTGAGCAATAGGGGCAAGCAGGGGCCAGAGAGATACAAGGATGGGTCTACTAGTTGCAAAGCCTGAAGTGTATGGCCATGATTCCTGTTCTTTCTATGATCAGCCATATCTCCATCCTCTGCTCCGAGTAGGAACAAGGATGCCACTCTCTTCAGGAAAGATATCCAGATATCTGACCTTGTACCTGGGGAGGAGATTCCCAAAGAACAATGTGGAACGCCTTTTTCTGTGCCAGGAGAGGATATGCAGGTCAGATTCTCCTGAGTTGACATGATGTGTTTCAGGTGAGGAAGAGACAATTCCAATGGATCCACAGGTGAGAAGTATAAAGAGGAGCATCAGCGCCTTCCGGACAATGTCGTATATGTTATCTATATTTTTCTTACTAGTCAACAGAAGTAAGTATGCTGAAAAGTCAGGGCAAAAATACTTCTTGAACCCAATTTCAGCTGAGAAGTGAGAGGGATTTGAACACTTGTTGCCTCTACCCTTCCCTGACCATTTAACCCAACAATATTACCAGAAATCTCTAAAATAAGCACCCTTGAGTTTTTCTGGGGTGCCCTGCTCATAACGCAATAGACACAGAGCAATTACAGTAGTACAATCTGTATTACAGTCTGAGTTCCTTTTTCCTCTGGGGTCTGTTACTGGAGCTAAGGAATTATCTCAGAGTCCCTGAATCCTCCCACTAACAACTTCTGTCCATGAGGATACAGTCCATGGTCTGTATCCACTTGTGGAATGGCCCCTGCATGAGAAAACATGGGTGCAAAGAAGTGGTAATGAGGTGTCTTTGGGGACCATGGAATCATAAATGATTCACATCTTTCCACTTCAGTCCCTTCCCCATTTAGCTGGAGAGTTGGGCCAGGGAGCCTCTGCTATGAGACAGATTGGTTGGAGAAAACTCCTACTTCCAGTTTTTTGGGGTGGTTCTGAGTCCTTAAGTCAAAGCTGACAGTCAAGCAGCTTAGGGTAGAATCTGTGTGATTATGACCTTGACTCTCTGTGTCCTCTTTCAGAACAAATTTTGAGCTTTCCCTTTTAGTGGCAGCTGAATGGGATCCTGGCAGTGACATATTCAATGGAAGTCGGCGCTTGTATTTGTTATTTGTGGGAACTTCACAGTTGTCAAGGTAATGGTGACATGGGGGCAGAGATAGGGGAGCAGGGTAATTGGACAATATTAAAGGGCTGCCCTCCCGATATACTGAGGGTCAACTCCTCATCCTTATTCTGTTCTTACTCTAACCTCTGGCCAACCTGACCCCAAGGATCCCTTTTTCCCTTTCAAAGACAAGTGTGACTTGCCCCAGTTTCCCACAGCTATATGTAGATTTATCTTGTTCACATATATGGTGGTCCAGAGATCTCTTGAGAAATACTGGGGTGGGGAAAGGGAAGAGCTAATGAGGATCAAAAAGCATCTGTGTAATTTGGTATCTCAGGTAATTCAAAGGTGGTGGAGAAATCCAGCTGTGAGCTGTGACTGTAGGTGGGAAAAGATTCAAGTGGTTCCAGCCATTCTAGAGGTGGGCTTGGGGAAGAGAAACTGTATAGTCTCCCTTGGACCAGTTTCTGAGAGGTGACAAGCCTTGGTCTCCTCTGCAGGGTTTATCCTCAAGGAAGATTGGATGATCTGCCTTACTTCCAGCCTCATTTTGGTCTTCATCACACTCTTAGGAATCACAGTTATGGATATTCTACCTGCATATTTTGCCTTCTCTCTTATGGTACTGCTGTTCTTAATGAATTTCACCAATGTTGAGAACATCATCTTTCTGCTGCCAGTACTAAGGATGTTTTTAACTTGTGTTCAGATTTTCCTCATAACTCGGTGATTCAGGCAACTGGGGCTTATTGGGTCAACTGACTGGCATAGAGAAAAAGGCCAGACAACCCTGGGGAAGAAGTTTAAGCATTGTCTAATGTTTAATCCAGAGGGTCATTGATGCTCAGTTTGGGACAGAATGGGGAAATGTTCACAAAGCTGAGGCTGACCAAGATGAAGCCAGGGAAAAGGGATGAACCAAGGAAGAAGGTAAACCAGGATACTTAGGACTTGACCTGGAGGCACCCAAGGAAGAAGATGTGGTATGTGACAAAAATCAAGAATACAATCCCTTCATTTCTCCATCCCTACTCCTTCCCTCCATCTTTTTTTTCTTCCTCTACCCATATGCTCTTTCTTTTTTTTTTCCTTCTTGCTCCTCTCCTTCCTTCTTTCTGTCTAAAGCTGGAACTAGCTTCCCTCTACCAGGAAAGTATCCCTACATCCTCCTCTGAAAGGTGAATGGTGTTGCTTCCCACATGCTGTCTTTTCTCCCTTCTATTTCCAGCTGTTCCACAACCTCACCATCTCACCAACACCCAATGTTTCATCATAGTCATGCCGCTTCCCTGAGGTAGGTTCCCAAAGGGGAAAAGAGAACTGTACTTCTCTCCCCCTACTTCAAGGAAACTGCAAGTCTCAGTATTCATACTTTTGTCTCCAATTTGTATAAACAATACATGTGCATGGCTCTACCAAGGGTGGGAAACGTTTTCATTTTATCAATTTAGCTGTAATCAAATAAACCCACATTCAAGAAACATCAATTAGATATACTTTAAAATGTTCCTTTGGGAAGTTCAGCTTCAAGAAGTCAGAAACAGACAATGAAAAAAGTTTTGCAGGAGTCCTAAGTATCCCTAAGGAAGAGAGTATGGAAACTAACAGACAAAGATAATGGCAAAGCCAAGGCTTGAAAAATGAAGCCCATTGATATTGAACTGTCTGCTAAAGCTGTCATTGCTCACACCAGTCCCTGGTTGCCTGTTGTCACCTCTACCCATGCCAAATTTCAGCCTAACCTTCCTGTTTTCACATCCATGCAATGCAAGTCTGGTTCAGCTACAGTGAGCAAGCTTGCACCTCTTAACACTTTCTTGTCCATTAAATTCTCAGATGCCACTGCCAATCCTTTGCCAGTGGTCAAAGAGTCTTCACCTGATCTCCTACTACCTCCTGACATAATCTCTAAGGTATTTGGTGGAGAAGAGATGATCTTAAAAAGTTCCCCAGAGTAAAAGACTGTGTTGGCTGAGAAAAATAAGCCAGCTCCTGTACCTGAGCAGCTATTGCCTCCATTTTCCCCACCTCCACTGCCATCACCTGTCTCAGTTACACTTAAGTCAGCTACAGTATCACTTCCTGTCTCCAGTCAAATCAACTCCTACCACATCCCATATCTTGACCCTGGTATAGGGGGATCTAAACCTCTTGACTCCAGTCTTACCAACTTCCATTTTGGCTCCAGTACACCCCGCTGCCATGCCCTCAGATGAAGTGGCACCTGGGATGAGTGAAAGTGTCCATGACCAGGTTCTACTGTCTGTGCTGGTTCATCCTCCACCACCACTCTCAGGTGTTTTCAGTGAACAGGCCAAAAAATTGGACAAGTGGAAGTAATGCCCAGCTACAGCCAATACCAAGGATTTATATGACATTTTCTACAGCTGTGGTCAAGGGAAACAAGAAAGCAAGTTGGGTGATAGCACATTGTCCAATGGGGAGAGTAGAAACTTCTCTAAAAATGAGAACTCTGATAGTTCTTTCAACCCTAGGGAGAGTGATATTCTCCTAAAGGGGATGTCCCAGGGAAAAGGTTTGTCCAGTATTCCTTTGGACAGCTGTTTGGCCAAACCCATTGTAAAGACTGTGTGATCCCCAAAACAGCAGACGCTCATAGAAAAGAGTTTGGAACTAAAGAATAGAGGTCGCCTATAGCCTCTTACAGGAATGGACTTTGGTTCTGCTTCTCTGGAAGATGACTCCAGGAAGAAGTCAACCCAGAGGCAAATGCTTCAGCCATGTTGCCCTGTACTCCTTATGAGAGTGAGACCAGTATAGATATGTGTCTGGAGGGGAATGCTGACCTACACTCAGGAAAGCCAGGTCCTTCTGGTGTAGAGGAGCCAGCCCCCTTCAGGTCAGACATAACATGTCCTGCCAAGTTGGTGAATATGAGGGACCTTGGAATAGTTCATAACCAAGCTAAAAGAAATCAAGAGCCCCACCTAGCTGAAGAGCATTGTGGAAGTGAGGTAGAGGCAGCCCCTGAGCTAGAAGAAGGGAGATTATTACTCTCAGAGGGTGTGGGGAAAGAGAGAATAGGTGACCAGGATAAAGAGCTTCAGACGTCATTATCCACAGTGCAAAGGGACTCCCAAAGTATTAAAGATTCCAGTTTGAAATGTGAAGACAGCTATGTATGAAAGAGAGAAGCCAAACAGACGGCTCTCCCAAGGGATGACCAAATTGTTAATCATCCTGAAGAAATGACGGTAGTACCTGAAGTGAAAGATCTAGATGAAGTGACACAACCACATACATGAGCTCAGTCTTTTGTGGACATAAGAACAGACTCAGTCCAGGCAGATACTAGATCTGTGTCACAGACCCCACAATCAATAAGTGTCCAGCACTTTGCCCTAAAATCATCTTTGCAGTGTGGAGTTAGGAGAAACATTTATATAACAGGCAGCCCACAAGAGCAATCTGTGCTAGCTAGTTGTGAAGAACGCAAGAAGACCAGTGTGCTGAATCAACTTTGAACACCTATGATCAGAGGCTACAAACCAGCAGGAGAAAAGCCAAGGGAAGAGCTGAACAAAATGACCTGCCAACCAACTGTTTTGGAAGAGAAGACTGAGAATCTAGAGACCATAGAGATTCCAAAAGGATGAAAGTCAGTATTCCCAGACTTTTCCGTTGTCAGTAGTGAATTAAGACTGACAACAGAAAGCAAATCTACAGAAGGCCTTGAAACTACAGATTTAGGGAAACTTTGTGCCCTGGGGAGCCCAGCTTCTGATTTCTCCATTGATAAATTAGAACCAGTCCCAGAGTCCTTGGCTACCAAGTCTGAGAATGTACATGGAAGGATATTTTTATGTTCCACAGGGTCAACTAACCTTACCTCCACTTTTTCTGAGTTTCCTTCTGAGCTTCCTGGAACTGTAGCACTTGACCTAGGGATAAAGCATAAATAAAACTCTAAGCCTAGAAATGAGAAGATGCCTGATTCTGTTACTTTGGAAGCTCAGTTGGTAATGAAAGCTGTTGATGAGGACATGAAAGTAACACATGAACCCTTGGACCTCCAGGCTGAAGGAATGCTGCCTCAGGATACAGAAAAGATTTCCAAGTTAGAGGCTGAAGGGGCACTAGGACTGGAGTCAGATACCATCTACTCTTCAGGCTTTCTGCCATCTGTCTGCCAGTCAGACCTGGTCAGCTTTGTAGCATCCATCTCTGAACAGGAGGAAGACAAACTTTGTTCTCTACCCTCCCTGCCAGGTGATATACCTGAGAGTACTAGCCTACATACAGGCATACTACAGGCGGAATTTCAGAGTCCTGTGATGGAGAACTTTTCTCAAGTGGACAAAAACAGCACTTTGAGTTTTGCAGAAATGCCAGCCTTAAGTTATCCTGGAAAATAATGGGTTGTTAGTGCTGCTGTAGGCCCTAAGGAAATGCCAACGCAGGAGGAAGGTACAGTTGATGCTACCTAGGGCCACTCAATATCTAGTGTTTACCAGTGTTAGAAATGGAGAGGTGAGAACCTTCAAAGCTACTTGTAAATAAGTTGTATTGGCTTCTTAGAGCTCTGGTATTTAGAGGGTTCAGGAAATGATTGGTCCTCCATTTTAGAGACACCATGTAATGGTGCACTTAGCATCCTACAGTGGATAATTGGTTGAAATTAGAAAATATGCTTCCTTCTCCCTTTCTGAAAAGTACTACATATACCACATCTTCTTCTGTACAGATGTTTAGAAAAAGGAGAATATTTTTTTTCTGTGAATTCTTTTGCCAATAACTTTTCCCATACTTTGCCATTAAAATGGATTCTGTCTCCAAAAAAGGTACATTATTTTATTTAAAAAATCTAACTACTATGTACTTAATAATTTTAAAAAATGAAAACTATTTATTAATTTTAAAGTTAACTAAGGCCAGATGAGGCCTTAAGGACATGGGTTCCCCACCACTGGACAATACCCCAGACTTGACTTGCAAGCAACATACACCTCATGTCCCTATCCCTTCTTACCCTAAGCAATTTGCCTTTGTAGCTATAACTCCTTCTTAGGGCTCTGTTTCCTTCGATCACTCTCTTCTCCTTTCCTTATCCTTCCCAGAAAATATTTCTTGTTAGAGTCAGGACTCTGGAAAAATCTTGAAATGTATCCTGAGGAATCTCAGGTCTCATGTTTTTCCCTAGAAAAGGTCTGGGTTTTTCATAACCAGGGTAAACTGAGACCATTGCAGACATGGAGTACAAATGCCTCCCTTGGAGCCCATCCTGACTGATGCCTAGCTATCTGGTGGTCTATGAGAGTCTTCTGAGAAACAGACTTGATTCTTTATCATCTTTATTCCTTATGTGCACTGAAGACAGAGTGTGCCCAAAGGAGCCAGGCCTTTCATTTAACACCTTAGACTAACCAGATTTCTTCCAGCTGTTACACAGCTGAATATTATGACTACTTAATGTCACTGAGAAAAACTGAGTAAAAACGCTAGCTTGTAAGCTTCTTTTCTGTAGACCCCCTGAAAGTACCTTCAGGACACTTTTGATAGCAGAGAGTATGATGGGAATTATGTGTACTTTTTCTTGCTTCCACGTGGTTCAGATGTCTTCTACTACGTCTTTATGGTTTGAAAGCTTTCATTTTGTATAATTAGAATATTACGAATATTCAATGTAGTAACATTTAAAAAGTTATACAAATCTAAAAATACTAAAAACATTGTTCTTAATCAGTTGTTATGACTGTTGTTTTTGAATCATTGAATGTCCAAAGTGGAAGAAACCTCAGGGAGATTAGATTTATTCCATCTGACCCCATGGGAGAGAATTAGGAACAATGGAGTGGATGTTATAAAGAGACAAATTTTAGTTTGATGCCAGAGAAAACTTCCTAACAGTTATAGCTGTTCAGAAATAGAAAGAGCCACCTCAGAGCACTGTGGATTCTCCATGACAAGACGTCATTAACCAAAAGCGTATTAGTTTTTCTGTAGTAGGGAATGTTTTCTATGCATGTATTCCACCCTGAGAATCCTTTTCACTCTAATACTGTGTGATTCTATGATGTAATACTATCTACACTTGAAAAAGAAATACCAACTACAGTATGCCTGACAAGCAGCCATCCAGCTTCTGTTGAAGACTTCAGTGAAAGGGAACCAACCACTCCCTGAGGCAGCCCATCTCACCTATGGGCCAGCTCTAATTGCTAGGAAGCTTTTCTTGACCTCAGCCCTGAATATGATTCTAAATAATATGTACCTATTGATCCCAGCAAGAGAAGAAATCAAATCCCTCTTCAACATGGCAGCCTTTCAAGTATTTGCTTTCATTCATTCCTGAATCTATCTCTAGCACTTCATCCACTGTACTACTTGATGGATTTACTTTGCAAAAACAACTTAAGAATAGCTGGCTTCCACAAAAGTAAGTAAGACTGACTAACCAAAACCCTGAATTCCATAATCCAGAAAATAATACTGCCTAGAATTTTTCAATAGAAATAACAAAGCAATAGGTTCTATGAATCACTTTAAGGAATGGGAAGATATGCTTCAAAGTCTCAGTGGTCAAATTGTACCATTAATGATTTTAATTGCTATCTTTTCATTTTATATCAACCTTGTTTCCCATTTGATCTTTCTCCTACCTAGCAAGACATCTGCAACAGAGTAAGAAAAAAATTTTAAATGATCTTAGCAAAATTAACCAACACCATTGAACCAAGTCTCTCAGTACATGCAATGTCCTGCACTGATAATCTTCAAAGAATAGAACGAAATGAATTATCTCTTCTTTCAGATCAATTTTCTTCAAAAATTTCAAACATAATCCAAGATTTGTTTGTGGTTGTCATTCTTTACAGTCATAGTATGTATTGTTTTCTTGGTTCTCTTTAATTCACTTTACATCAATGTATGTGTCTTCTCATGCTTCTTTATATTCTTCTTACTTATAATTGCTTAAAAGACAGTAACATTCTATTACATTCATGTTTCACAATCTTTTTAGCCATTTCATAATTGATTGGATCTACTTTTGATGGGATACATGCCCAAGCAGAGACCTTTGTCCTTGGACCAGGGGGGTTTTGATCCCATGTGTCTGAAGGTCCTGGGAAAGCCTGGCCTTGGGAGCTCCTTGGATCCCCCTTATTTGAGTTAGCATTCTTTCTCTATTTCTGCCTTTCATCCTATTACCAGCATTTTCTAAGCATTCTCTTGAGGTCCAAGTCTCCCAGCCAGGATTGTGGATTGTCTGGATTAGTAGCCACTCCCATAAGGATTCTCCCTGGACTTGATCTACATTCTAGGCTGACTTTCCCCCTATCAAGACCATCCCTGGGACCCCAGACTACTTGGCAACACCTGAATTCTGCCCTCAGTCTTTTACTGTATTTGAGTTCTATCTCTCCTCCATAAAGGCGCTCAGATTCAATCCAGCTCCTAGTCTGTCTAGATGACATTCTATCTGGTCTGCTTGTGAACACAAGCATTACAAATGCTTAGGCTCCTTAAGAGTAAACCCAGTATGGTGAATCTTTAATAAACTTTGTTTTTCTTTGACTTTATTAAGGCTTGTGTCAAATTCATTTTGCAGGACCCAACATGTTGGTATTTTGGGGTCCCATATCACCCCAAACCTCAATATTTTGTTTCCATTTCTTTCCTCCTACAGAAAACTACCATGAATATCTTGGTGTATTATATGCTTTTCTTTCGGTCCTTGCCTTCTGTATGGTATTTGCCTAACAGTGAAATATTGGGGGTTAAAGGTACAGGCATTTTAGTAATTTTCTTACCATGATTCCAAAATGGTTTCCAAAATACTTAAACCAATTTGCAGATCCACCAGTAGTGCCCTCAGTGTCACTATCTTTTCCCAGTTTCTGCAACATTGGATGTTCCTAATTTTTGTCATCATTGACTGTTGGGGGACAGCTCTGGACCGGGGTCCCCCGTAAGGACCGTGAGACGCCTGAGGGTCTGAACCTGCCCCCTTGTGGGGTACTGGGATGGCCCTGGTAACAGGCTGGCTCCACCCATGGGGAGGCACTTGGGAGGAGCTCACCCGCCCATGGGAGGTACGGGGGAGGAGACAGGGGATAATAAAAGGGGATGACCACGAGAGCTGGAGGAGAAGAAACGCAATAAAGCTTGCTGACTGCAACTCCTTTCGGGTGCTCTGCCTGTTTATTGCCCTCCCCCAACCGGGAGAGGGACCGGAGATGTCCGAAGACCGGGGATAGGTAAGTAGAAGGCGAAGGCCCGGGAGTCGCCCTGGGCAATTGACCATCCACTGGAGAAAATTTGATTTGGAACAAATTTCCCTTGTTGTTTGGTTACTTACCATTCATTGGCTCATATTCTTTGATCACTTTGTCATTATGGAATGACCCTTAGCCTCCTATATTTCTGTTAGTTCCCTACATATACTGGATATCATACCCTTAAAAAATGACATTTGATACAAAATTTTCCTAGTTGTCCACTTCCTTTCTAATCCTGGTATTAGAAGTGAGCCCATTTAGCAAGCCCCCAACAGTGAGAAACATGCTCACCTTAAATAAAAAATAATACCTGTTGTGAAATCAGGAAGACCTTTATTAATCTTTATGTCCATTTCCCCTGAATGGAAGGATAGCCTCCCCAGGAAGCTTACAGGAAGACTACAACACATGCAGGAAAATGGGGCTTCTTATATTGTTTTCTGGACTTTGGATCTCCCAGGACAACATCCCCTGGCCATGACTCCATGTTCTTCTCTCTGATAGGCCCTTTCTCACACAGCTCCTTGGGCCTATGCATCAGTCCCTGACCTCCAATCTGTCCGTGCTGGGTCACAACTCCTATCACCTAGGAATGTGGACAACAGAACTTTACTTCCCACAAATTCCCCCTTTTTGTTTATTAAAATTTCTGTTTCCACACCTAAATCCAATCAATAAATACCTCCTCACATTCTTTCCCCTATGAGTTCTTCCCTTCATCTATCTCCCTTTTATATCAATATAGGAAGGGAGTAAAGTTGACCAACGCATTAACAAATTACAAGGGGCAGTTCCCTTGCTATAAGTACAGATACAGAGATTGGAAAGGAAAAGGTAGATCAAGGAATATCCATTCAGAGATTCCATCTCATGTAGTTTTCTGGTCTGGATGTTCCTTCAGGCTATCTTCAGCACAGTATCTCTGTATCTTCTTCCCTTCATCTTCTTGTAGAAATCCAGATGTCCACACTACTACAAAACTGACCTTAATACCATTTTAGATAATCATTCCTAAGCTTTATACTCTTATCACTCTCACAATATCAAAATTGGAACTTTGCCAAATTGTCATGTTTAAGAAATTCGCATTAGAACCCAGTATTTACATTTTGCATTAATTCACTATTCATTTCCCCCATCAGGAGGATGAGATTTCACTAAGGAGTCAATAACAGTTTCCAGTACTTACATAAATACAATAAATAATCATTTTTAACACAGTACATAACATATCATTTACATTTACAATATAGACCACAAAACATTTTTCTTTTAATGTCAACCAACTGAGACAAAAATAATGAGAATGTGTGCTAACCTCACTAATCTTGACCTGATTGTCTCCTCATATTACTAAGAATTAAGGGACCCTAACTTATTGTTAACTCTGAAATCCTAAACCTAATTGCTTAATTTTAGACAACTTCAAATGTTCCTCTACCAACAATCTGATTTAATAGATATGGTGTTATGCTTCAAAACTTTTGATTACAGGAAATTGCTACTAAGAGTAGGGACATTGCAGGGAAACAATATCTCCCCAACTTCATGTCAGTTCCAGGCAGGAGTAGATTTTCAACTGGCATTCAGCCAGGCTTAAAATCTGTCAGGTGTCAGTGAGGAAACTGAGTCAGGAGAATCCTACCTCAGCCCAGGCTGGACAACCACTCTCCCAACCTTCTCATGAGATCACTGTTTTGCAGTTCATACCAGCATCTCACAGGCTTACTGGCATCATGGATCAGTGACTCAGACTGCCTTTCTTGCTATCCATACCTGGAGTTAGACTCAGAAGAATAATCAGTTAGTAGTCCAATAAAATCTTAAAATAGCAAGCTCCAGTAATCAGTTTCAGATATGACTATAATTTCACATTGGCTAAGGAACATCTTTTGAAGCAAGTCTTAAGTAGCTTACATGCCTCTCTATACATGTTCTAGTTCTTGATTACATAACAGTCATAAAATTAAATTTACCATTAAAACCTTAAGTTATTGCTTTAATAGATTTACATCTGTTTCCCAAATTACTCTGTCCCTTTCCAACCACAACATTTCAAATTGGCTCTTGTGCTACCTTCCTTAATCCTTCAGAAAGATCTTGTAACAGGATTTTACACAGTAAGGGAATGGTCCTGAATCATTGGCTAGGTGGCACACTACTCAGTGAGTCTCTGGAGAAACTCAAACACATGCATGAGAGGCTTTCCAAAAGATTGAAATATCTCCTCTGTCTGTCAATAAACATTTAATAAGTACCTAATATGTGTTAGATATTGTGATAAGCACTGGAGTTGCAAAAGAAGGTAAAAGACAGTTCCTGCTCTCAAGGATTTCACAGCCTAGTAAGGGAAACAACATATAAGTAATAATGTACATGCAACCTATAAGCATAATAAATGAAGAATAATGAACAGAGGGAACACAGTAGAATTAAGAAGAGTTAGAGAAAGCCTTCTTGTAGAAGCGAGGATTTTGAACTGACACTTGAAGAAATCCAGGAAAGCCAAGAGGTGGAGATGAAGAGAGTGAGCACCCAGGCATGCAAGCAGTCAGAGAAAATGCCTGGAGTCAGGAGATGGAATGTCTTGTTTGAGGGACACTAAGGAGTCCAGTGCCACTGGATTTCAGAGTATGTGTGTGACTTCCTGAAAGAATCAATCTGGGAGGAGAATACCCTCATTTTTTCTGGTCAGAACAGATTATACTCATTCTGAGCCATCTTTCAGCAAGTGAAGCTTGGGCTGGGACTTATTATTGACCAATCAGTGAGAGCCAGAGTGATTTGGGTTCAAAGACATAGCCAAGTACATGTATTTGAATCCAAATAGGCTTTATTAAAGCATGGTTTATTGGAGCTGTATTTCAAGGCATTATGAATGAAAACTATATGAGACAAAAAAACAAGTTAATTGTCACATGTTTTAAAAATTGATAAATAGGGAAGAAGAAGAAAAAAAGTCTAGCCCCAAAGTCTCAGCGTATCGTGTGAAGTATGTAAGCAGTCACATGCAGACTTATACACCTTCTAGATCATAAGGAATCCAGAAACTGCCTTCTCCAGCTGTCTGAAGTCTTAAACACAGAAAAAAGGTGACTCCATATGAATTAGTGAAGATATGAAGAATGAAGAAGCAAATGAAGAAAAACAAGAATACTTACTAGGAAAGTTGTTAGGTAAGAAGAAACTGAATGACTTGAAAGATTATGGGAAGAAAGAAGAAAAGAATCTCTCAACTTTCAATGGTTCTCCTACCCCATTCTTAGTTAGGCTCTGGGAAACAAACTAAAAAAGGAATCTTATATCTGATCCCTCTCTTGGTAGGAGGACAACATTGGAGATCTCAGAGGGGAAGTAATTTAAAACTTCTCTGAGAATTCTGGGATTGGAGTTTTGCTCATTTTCTTGCTCAGAGAAATATTGGGAACTGACAGAGGAGAATGATGAAATCGCAGAGATAGCTTGAATGAATCTTTCAGGAGTTTCATGACAGAGAATAGGAAGGCAGACACTGCTTCTGGCAGAGGTGGCAGAGATGGAGTAGAGCATGTCACCAAGGCAGCCAAGGTCTTCATCTGCCACAAAGAGTTGGGATGGCAGTACCGAAGTAGAAGATAAACCTGATCATTAATAGATGTCCTCCTCACCCCCAGTCATGAATCCAGGTGAATGAAGTATCTCTTTTTTCCTCCCAACTGTCTCTTCCCATTTTCCCTTTCATCCTTTTGGACAGATGCTTAAATCCAAAGACTCCTGTTCCATTTAAGCTGTTCTTTAATGTTTAAAGGCATTTTGGTTAAGCCTGGTTACTCTAGATAAAATAAATCAATCTCTATTGTGCTCTTGGGTGTTGTACACCCTGAAGCTGCCCCATGGGGCAAGAGTATCAAGCTGCCCTGGTAGTCAGACTGATACTTTAGGATTTGAACAGTTTGGCTGCAACTTAAGCCCAAGACTCTTCTGGTGATAGGAAGAAAGGGAGAACTGGGACTGTGACTGATGCTCCCCTGAATGTGAGGAACATGGAGATCAAAATTAGAGTAGGTGGCCCTGGCAACAATTGAAAATCCTATTAGCTGCTGAAATGAAAGTGAAGGTAGCTCTCTCCCACTTTGTATCCTCTTACTAAGATCTTAGACAAGCAACCCCTGCTTATTCACTGTCTGTAAGTGTGGGGTAGAGAGTTCCATGTAGAAGCATTTATTGTTTTTCTTTTCTTATGTGTCGTTAACTATATGACCTCACTATGCTGACTAATTGTTCCTTTGTTTTTCAGAAGCAGGTTTAACTGAGTACCAGAAAAGAATCTAAGAACAGGGTAAAGGTTCTAGAATTATTGTGTCCAACTTTGGATGTTTTGATCAAGAGGCCATAACTGTGTGCCAGCTTGTGGCCATTCCACCAGATCTCTAGCCTGGCCTCTTGCCTTGGAGAAGGGGAATAATATGATTCCTTCAGTTCCATGCACCTTTCTTTACCTCATTTTGAGGATACCACCCCAAGGGACTCCCAAACCCCTAAGACAACCTTAGTGGTATTGTGGATACAGCTCTGGACTTAAAGTTTTTGAACAAGATACAAGACTTTCTGAGTTGCAATCTAAATTTAACTTTTAGCTATGTGAACCTAGGCAAGTAACTTAACCTTTGTCTGACTCAGTTCCTTCAATTGAAAAATGGGCATAATGATAACATTTACTCGTAGTGTGGTTATGAGGACCAAATTGGTGGAGTACAAATAAAGCTGCTTCCAAACTCAATACAGGCACTGCCCCTAGCTAGCCACCCTCCCCCACATACAATTCACATATTTGAACATATTTATATCCTTGTACTCATCCACAATCACATTATTCCTTTAGCCCTAGGCAGAACCACAATACCTACCTATCCATCTTGAGCAGATAGGACAACAATGACTAACCAAACAGAAAGCAGCACAACCAGGAAGTCTGACCACCAAATCATAAAAGAGGGCCTGCCCCATGACCTAATTCCTTAAAAAACCCCTCCTGCCTTTTTTATATTCTTAATTTACGTTGTGTAATCACCATCATTACACGATAAAATTGCTTGTGTTGTCTTACTAAATTTCTGGTTCCTCTTGGAACCTAACCCACTTCTGAGGGGCATCAGTCTTCAATAAATATGTATACTTGTATTGGAGATCGTCTGACTACATTTTCTTTGAGACAGTGCCACCAGAACACAACAAGAAACCAAGAAAATGAGATATCTGCAAAGTGCCTAGTATAGTATTTATTGCACTTAGTAAGTATTTAATAAATATTTTTTTCCTTCCTTCCTATGGAAAATAAACACATACCTAAATTCATTCCTCAATAGTTAACAAACTTACATCTGCGTATAAGCATTCCCCATCCCAATGATTCTAAATCTCTGGTCATCATTCAAACCCCATTTTCTACCCCCCACTACCTGATCCCTTATTCCCATTACCCTCAACCATACCTAGGGTTCCATTCTACAGTCACCCACTTCTTCTACTGTGCTCTGTGCTCTATGATATGCCTGCGCCAAAGACAACATCTTCAAACCTTTTCTTTTCCACTCCTTCTATCTTTTGGATCCTACTGATATTTGGCTTTCTCCTGATAACAAAATCTCCCTGGCCACCCTTTTCAACACTGGCTGTACTTTTACTTATTTCTCCAATTCACTAGTGAAGATGGGAGAGTTGCAATACTCCTTGCTCTCCATTGATAACTCCAAATGTTCTCTCTACTACTATCACTCAGTAATCTCTCCTCCTTTAGGGTACATTCAATCCATATCTGCTCTCACAATGCAGCCAGGGCCACCTGCAGTCATCCTGATCTATATCTTGCCTCTTGACCCAGATGACTCTGCAAGTGAAAATGAGGCTGATGATGTGACACAGCTCCCCCACCCCAGTCATTGAAATCCAATTCACTTCCTTATCTTGACATCACCTCCCTTTTCTTTCCCTTCTTTTCCTCATTCTTTCTCTCTGCCCCCATAAGGTATCACTCCCTACCTGACAATATGTCTGCTCAAAGACAGGTAAATTTTGATGTCTGAAACTTTTTTCCCCTTAAGGAACAAGTCTTAAACCCAAATCACTATGCCTCTCATTGATTTGTGAATAACAGGTCCAAGGCCAACTCTCACTTGGTCATTGTTTAGGCTGTGATTGGCTCAGAGTGAATGCAAATGGTGGTTATTTCTGTTTTAGCCAGAAACCCTGAAATTCTTCACCTTCCAGATTTATTTTTTTAACTAGATAAAGAGACCATTCTCTGCCTCATTTCTTACTGAGCCTTAATCACTGAATGGGCTTTGCTTCAGTCAAACTGCGACCTGTTAAAGACCTTAGCTTTTAAAAGGTCAAGGTCTCCAACTGCATCCAGGGACATCTCCAGGCATCCTGATCTGTAGCTTACCACAGGACCCAGATAACTCTAGTAGAGAAAGTGAGGTTGGTGACGTGGCACAACCTTCCCTCACTTAAACCCAATTCACTTGCATGTCATGGCATCATGTCCCTGATGTCACGGTCTTTGTTGAGAATGAAGGACAAACAACAACAATCCACATGTACCACCCAATCATTCTGGTAGTTATTGTGTACAGACCTCAAGAACATACCCCTTCTTTATTTCATGAGTTCAGTGCTTGGCTCACAGTCTCTTCTCAATTGCTGCCTTCACACTAGGGAACTTTAACGTATCTATTGATAGTTCCTCAGACACCAAAAACTCCTACTTCTTCAACTTATTCATTCCCCATGACCACTTACTCTTCTACCACATTTAAACCACCCATACATATGATCATACCCTTGATCTCACCACTTCCACAAGTTCACTCCTTCTGTGCTCAGGAGCTTTGAAACTCCTTTATCAGATCATGATCTTTTATTATTTTCTCTCCTGCCTTGGAACTCCAAACTCTGTTCTTCATCCATATTATGACCCCAGCCTCTCAACCTCTCAGTTTTCTCCCAGTAAATAGCCCCTCTACTAGCTACACTCTCCTCCTTTCCCCATCTTGACTTCTTGGTGAAGTGGTTTAAGCCTACCTTGTCCTCTTCTCCTGACTTACTTACCCCCTTATCCTCTTGTAAATCTTGCCATTCCATACCTCAATCTTGGATCATTCCCACTCTTTGCTTCCTTGTCTACTACACACTGCTGCTGAATGAAGCTGGAAAAAATTATGAAACTGTGCTGACTAGGTTCACTACAGATTTATGTTATATAACTTCACTTGGGCCATAAACAAGGCAATACTTTTATAACTCCCTTATCAACTCACTATCCCTCTCTTAAAAGTGAGTCTTCCAAACTTTTTTATTCCTCTTCAAACCTCCCATGGCTCCTCCCTCCCATACTCTCCTAGCTGAGAACTTTGACTCATATTTTACAGAGAAATAATTGAGGACATTCTTGGATAGCTCCACTTTCACTCCTCTTCCTCATTTCACACCACTCAGTGTGAACAAGTCTTAAATCCAAATCACTATGCCTCTCATTGATTTGTGAATAAGAAGTCCAAGGCCAGCTCCCACGTGGTCATTGTTTAGGCTGTGATTGGCTACCATCCCCATCCTTTTCCTTGCAAAGGCAAACTTCTCTTCATTCACAAGTGAACCCATTCTAGTTGAACAGATTGCTGCTTTCTATTTTCAACACTATCATATATCTTCAAACTCTGTCTACTGGCTCCTTCTTTACTGTTTACAAACTACTTCCCTATCCTTAAAAACCCCTCACACTCTGCTTTCACACTCATATATAGTGAATAGCATTAAAATCCAGGGTTGCATGTTTAGGACCTTAGGAAAGCACAGTGGGAGAGAACTACCTCCCCTTTCATTTCAGCAGCTAATGGGATTTTCAATAGTCTCCAGGCCCACCTACTCTACCCCTGAGTTCCTCTACCTCAGATTCAATGGAGTACCAGTCACGGTCCCAGCTCTTCCTTCCCTGTCTCTGTCACCAGAAGAAAGAGTCTTGGACTAAAGCTTCAGTCCCACAGTTCCAATCCTAAAGTGTCAGTCTGATGTCTAGGGCAATTTGCTACCCATCATGCAGCTTCAGGGACTACAAAACACAAGAGCACAATAGTGAATGGTTTCTTTTAATCTAGAGCAGACCTGCACAACTTGGCAGTATAAATAGGATCAAGTTCTACAGGTCAAAGATAGGTTTTTAGCAACTCACTTTTTAAGTAAAGATAACTAGAGAAAGGCTGATGATGGTTGGTTGCTGCAGGTCATGTGACAAACAAGGGAGAGTAAGCAATGACAAGCTGTGCAAAATCCTTTGGCAGGACACAAGCAAACTGAGGGCTCTATGTTTTGCAGGCTTGATTCAGAGAAATGAAGTTTAACAAAACTACCTTTAAACACTAAAAAACAGTTTAAATGGAATAGAAAATTTTGGATATAAGTCTCTGCCCTGAAAGATGGAAGGGAAGAGGGGAACAGACAGTAGGAGGAGAAAAAAGACACTTTTTCATTCGCCTGGATTCGTGACTGGGGGAGAAGAAGACATCCATTAATGATCAGGCTTATCTTCTACTTTGGAGCTGTCATCCCATCTTCTTGGGCTGGTTGAAGACCTTGGCTGCCCTAGTGACATGCTCAACTCCAGCTTCACCCCACTTGCTAGAACCAGTGTTGGTCTCTCAACTTTTTTCCTGAAATTCCTGAAAGATTCATTCAAGCCATTTCTGAGGTTGCATCATTCTCAGCTGTTAATTCCAAACTTTTCCCTGGACAGGAAAATGAGCAAAACTCCAAATCCCAGAATTCTCAGGGAAGTTTTAAGCTAATTCTCCCATGAGATCTCCAACACTGCTCTCCTATACAGGGAGGGATCAGATACATCATTACTTTTTTGTTTGTTTGATTCCCAGGGCCTAATTAAGAATGGATTAGGAGAATCCCTGAAAGCTGAGAGGAAAAGCTGAGGGATTCTTGTTCTTTTTCCTTTCAAGTCTTTCAATTTCTTATTACCTAATAATTCCACCAGTAACTACTCTCGGTTTCCTTCCTTTTCTTCTTCTTTCTTTCTCCATGTCTCCACTAATCCACATGGAGGCACTTTTTTTTTCCCTAAGACTTCAGACAATTGGGGAAGATAGTCCTTGGAGTCCTTATAAACTCTATGGTTTGCAAAGTGTGTGATTTTTGCCAATGTATGAATGAAGTGAGAGAAATAGTTATTGTTTTCTTATGTTAATAACGAATTATGGGAAGTTTCAGCATGTTTTCCCTTCTTCCTATTTCTTCATTCTCTACTAGGTCAAATCAGTCCCTGAGGAATAGAGCTGATAATGTTATTGGATTATTATATTCTCCCCCATCCTGTTTAGACTTCACCCAACTGGGAAAGCCCATTGTGTTCTACTCAAGCTTGGGTGGGGAAGGGTAGATACTTTGTATAGGCAGGGGGAGGGACTGGGGATGGCCTGTGGGTGAGAATGACATAATCAAAGAGATAGCACAAAATTAGGCACAATTCATATGTTAGAAAAGGAGGAATACATATTAAGAAGATATGTAAGAAACATGCAAAGAAGACTGACCTAGAGGAGAATGGATTGCTCCCTTCTCTAATGGGAGGACCTGTCTTGAACTAATAACATAAAAATGCTCTTGCTTCCATATCCAGCACTCCCTTCTCCAAAGTAATGGTAGAGTCCACTTCTGGCCAGAAACATAGGACCATATCCTTTAGATATGATAAATTCACCTTGATACTTAACTCCCTATGTCAAGCAGGTTTCTATCATGTGAAAAGAAAAACAAGTTAAAAAGATATGGGAAATCCTTTCCCCTCAGATTGGGGAGGGGCAGACTGACCAGCATTTGGTCATTTTCTGTCTCTCCTAAAGGAGAGGTCTTTCTGTGAGATAGTGTACAACCGAAATGTTATTGAATTCATTCTGGTTGTATTTGGAAACATAAAAAGTGAAATGTGTTGCTCTTAATTTAATGGTTAAGATAGATTAGAATTTATACAAAAAAAAGCCAGGGTGAAATTCTTCAAGATGTTAGTAAAAGATTAGTGGGGAAAAAAATCTCAAGCAGGCAGCCCAGAGGAAGGCTGAAGGTATAAATCCAGGTCTAATTTCATCTCAAATTTAAAGTTTGTACTTTATGTTCAAATTAAGTTAATGTATATGATATCAGTCAATGTGTTTAAAAACTGCAGAAAAAATAAGGGTTTTTCTGTCTTGTAAGACACTTCACTCAGGGCTTTTCTATCATATCAAAGCTATGGAGGCTTCTGCCTGGGGAAACCAGCAACTCCGTTTCAGCATTAAATCAAATTCCTTAGGTCTCTGCCTGGACCAAAAATAGCAGTAATATTGGCTTAACATAATTTAAGCTAATCTGAGGAGAACAGGTGTGATTTCAAACTCTTTGTAAAACTTTATATGCATTTCCTAGTATATACGGCCTGAAATTTCCAAGAAATTCCCATTTCCAAGAGAATGGAAGGTGAAGTTGGAATGCTTAGGAAAGCTCTTTATGTGATAAGCCTCATAAAGGAGACAGAATTTCACCTCTTTAAGGAAGTAGAGGAAAGGTTATTCAGAGCTGGGAACTGTCACCATCTGTTTCTTCAAAGGAATATGTGAAGGTATGGATAAATGCTTTCTTTTAAATACAAAGAGTATTTTTTAAATTTTTTCAAAAAGTACTTTTAAAAAAGCTTTTTGCAGAAGGTATGGGGGAAGTATGTAAGGAATATCTTAAGCATTTAACTCTCTCTAATTTTTAAGGTGTGGGAAAGTAGGACAAAATTGGGGTATGATTGTTTTTGGAATGTAAAGGAGAATAGAGGTAGTCTGAGTAAATATTGGGAAAGAGAGATAGAAAATTTGGAAGGAAAAAAGGAATCATTTAGTTGGGGAGCCTCGGACCATGTGCTGTTGGCTACTTCCTCCCTCACTCTACTTCAAAAGATGTGGGAAAGTTGATCAGGGGCCAAAAAGTGAAAATTTGTAGCCTAATTGGAAAACCGATAGACAAAGCTACAGAAAGCTTTATAAAATTTAAAAATGGGTGTTGATTGTGGTAAAGATATTGGTTACTGTAATTGGTAATAATTACTATTCAATTAATTATTAACTTCCAGAGGTGTTTTGGTTCCAGTTCTTTAGATCACTTTTGACTGGGTCAAAGGCAACAGTTAAGAATATTAACTTAGCACATTTTAAATTAGCATAATTTCAAATTTTTAAACTTTTTAAAGAAAGAAAAAATGTTATGTGAATTGGACTTAAGAATATATTAGATATGGATGTAATTAAAGTGTTTAAATATTGTTATTTGGCATTTGTGTTGGTAAAGTGCTTAACACAAGGATGGGCATATGTTAGGCTCAACATTATTATTATCTCTAATTTAATGTAACTGTTAACTTTGAAATGGGTTTTAAATGCCAAAAGGGATGATGTGAATAATTTCTGAAAATGCAGTTTCTATGGTTATTTCTAAAGTTCCCTCACATTAAAATTTGAGAGATCCTTGTGAGGCAGAATTAGTGTTACAGCAATTTTTTTTAATTTGGATTTTGCTGCATATTAATGAGGTTTTTAAAAGAATATCATAGAAATTTGATAATTGAAAGATATTTGGTTATAAATAAGCAGTGATAATACTACTGCTGTTTGCTATATAATGGTAGATTTTCCATCTGAAATCTTGTCTATTATAAAAATGTATACAGTGGTTTAGGATGATAGTTTTCAAGTACTGGAGATGAGATGAATTATTATCTGTGAAAGGTGGTTTGGGAATGCATTCACCTAAATCGATAATGGGTGGTTTCAAGTTTTAAAATATGTAATAAGCTATATTGTTGAAAAAGCAATTTCATTTCTCTAAATGTTGTTATATTAGGAATTGAATTGTTTAAAAAAAAGATGTATGAGTTAAGAAGGTTCTATGGACTCTGTGTAAGAGTTTCTGTGTTAATAGAATTCCTACTGAAAAAATGAGAATTCTTGAAAAAACAATTACATATGCATACATGTGTGTGTATATGTGTATATATGTATGTATGTATATAGGGGTGTGATTTTCAAGCCTGTTTCATGTAAAGATGTATTAAGTGTGTTAAAAAGTTTATTTTTGCTACTAAGAAGGGTTAGGCTAAAGTTGTTTTTGCTATTAAATCAAACATTTATAAAGTATGTTTGTGAAAAGAAACTTGGTAATTATACAGAGACCTTGGTTTTAGATCTTTTCTTCTTATTTTTGAGGTTTAGTTTCAAGAGGATTTTGTGATAAATTGCAAAATGTTTTTAAGAAAGGGAATGATTTTATGAAGAAATATTTATTTTTTAAAATCTTTTGTATGATTTTTGGAAGGCCTACCAAATTTCTATTTGTAAGCTAATTTGTTGTAATAACTTGATATGGAAATTTCTATTCAGACTTACTGTGAATTATGCTTACATAAAGGTGTTATTGGAATCCCACCCTGAGAAAGCATGCCATTTATATGGGCTCTACACATACTTTCTTATTAAACACATTATCACATTAGACATGTTACATAGAAGAATTAAAACGAATGGGAGAAACCATGAGAAAACAAAACAAAACAAAACAAGACATAACACAAGAGAAAATAGTCTGCTTTATTCTGGCTCTAAAAAAGGTATAAATACTCTGAAGGTGAAGTTTTACTTTGGTGCTTACTGACTGGAAGTGTTTTATTTGGCCAGAGGAGACTCTGGGAAGCCGCTAAGGAGCTCCTGGTTTTGACAACCCAGATGTTGGTGTTTCCCTTTCTGGGATTCAGATGGCTCTGGAGGAGAAGTGAGGCTGTTGACCTGAACAGTCCTCCTTCACTCAAGAAACAAAACAAAGTCAAGTGCAAGTCTTGTCATTATTTCTCTGATGGCATGGTCTTTTTCAGCAACAAAGGATGAACACACATCTATATATGTGTGCTCAGTTATCTGTTGATCTGTGATGTATGTCAGACAGTCTGGAGGACTGTCCATTGATCTCTGATTTCTCTGTACTTTCTCTGAGGTTCATGCTGTTGACTTTTCCCCCGAACTAAGTGAATGATATATGTGCTTGATTAAAAGAGATTGTTAACCCCTCAAAAAGTTACTTTCCTTTTAGAAATGCAGATCTAATAACCTGTAATAGCATGTCCCCCAGTGTATGTCAGAGTGCTTACTGTTACAGTCTGGGATTTAAGTTTAACTGAAATAAACATGTATCTGTATGGAATAAGGTCCTTGGATATTCCAAAGTGATGCAAGAATATTGAATATTAATACAATTGATTGAATTAATTCCTGGGACTAAATCAGAGACATCTTCAGTTTGGGGAAAAGAATTTCAGTACATTTCTTAGAGGAGGGTGATACTTTTGCATCGATGGAAAAGTTAAATGTTTCTACTTTTACTTTAATTCATTCCATGACCCAAACATAATTTGAAGTTAGTGCTTGAACTTATCATATGTGTATCCCATTCTTTTAGACTGATCATGGTTAGAAAACGGGTATAGAAGCTTAGGAAACAGATGCAAATTTATTAGGGCAGTTGTAATTGTAAATTTGATTTTATGTTATTTAATCAGGAACTAAAACAAGTGTAGAAATGCATGTAAGTTACTTAATGTTCACTTTGAAGATGTTCCTCAGTCAATGTGAAATTATGGTCATATTAAAAACTGATTATTGGAGCTTGTTATTCTAAGATTTATATGGGATTTTCAACTGACTGTCTTTTCTGAATCTAACTCCAGGTGTGGATACAAAGAAAGACTGTCTGAGCCAAAATTCCAGCTACCCTATGCATATATGAACTGCAAAAGTATGAAATCCCTTTGAAAAAAAAAAAGCCTTCTTTCAAATTAACAGCAAAAGCCTTTGGACTTTAAATGAAAGGAGCAATGGTGAAGTATCCTTCTCTTATAAGGAAGAAAGAGTATCCCAGCTAAGAACACTAAGTGAAGTCAGAAGATACCAATGGTTCCCAGTCTTGGGGCCAATGGAACATTGTCTTTTATAGCCAGCAATGACCATGAGATCAGCTAGTAGAAATGCCAAGCAGAGACCCTATGCCCAGCACATACAGACTCCATGTCTTGAAAAGAAGCTCAGGAGCAGGCCCAAGAGACACAGTATGATGATATCAGCAGTAAAGTTTAGACAGATGCAAGATGGTTGGCTCAGTAAAAAGGCAGATGAAATTTAGTGTTATGCTGATAGTAGCAATCCAAAGAGCTTTTATGATGCCCTGATGGCTATTTATGGTGCATCAGCTATTTGCTAATGCTCATCAGGCTTTGTCCCTTTTCTTTTTATTTGAATTTTTTGGTGTTGATGCCTCCAATACAATACTGCAAACTCTGTTGAGTTCTTCAGGCACTTTAACAGATCTAATCCCTAAAGTCTACTTAGGACTTTCACTTCATATTTGTAAGGTATATTTTTTAGGTTATACCTATATCTCTAGACTCTGGTGATTTTTCCCTGCTTTCCTAAATTTAAGTCTGAATTTTACAATAAGAAGTTCATGATCTGAGCCACAGGCAATTCCAGATCTTGTACAGAATTGCATAGAACTTCTCCATCTAGCTGGAAAACATATAATTAATCTGATTTTGATATTGTCCACCTGGTGATGAGCATGCATAAAGATACTTTTTGGTTTGATGAAAAAGAGTGTTTGCTACGACCAGTAAGTTATCTTGACAAAACTTTTAGTTTCTGTGCCCTTCTGGGAATGCTTTCTACTCACTCTGTCAATATGTTTTGTGTATCCCTAGGTATTTGAATGCTGTTTCTCCAATTAGAAAGTGAGCTCCTTGAGGGTAGAAATTGTTTTTGCCCTTCTCTACATCCCTGGTACTTAGCACAGACACATGTTAAGCACTAAATTAATGCTTGTTGACTGATTAATGATGCACAGATCTGACCATATTACATTTCTGTTCAAAACTTTTCAGGGCACCTAGGGTCTAAAAATATAAATTTCTTTGCCTGTCATTCAAGGTCTTCCACAGTCTAGCAACACATTCCCATTCCAGTGTTATTTCACATGATACTCCTTTACACACTCATTCAATGCTGTCAGCTGTTCTCCAGTCTTCAAGTCATCTCTCACCTCTGTGCAATTGCCTAGGCAGTGCACCTAAACCTTGAACATTCTCCCTTCATCTGCTATGATACTTTCCTTTTTTGTTTTTTTCTATAAATTATTTAGCTATTTTTTGTTTTTAACATTCACTTCCAAAAGATTTTGAATTCCAAATTTTCTCCCCATCTTCCCCTTCCCTCCACCCCAAGATGGCATGCATTCTGATTACCCTTTCTTCCAATCTGACATCCTTTCTCTTATCCCCTTCCCTTCTATTTTCCTGTAGGGCAAGAAGCTGCCCAGTTAACTTGGGGTTTACTGGCCAGATTTCTTTCTTTTTTCTTTCTTTCTCAAAACCTTAAAACCAGTTCACTCCAAAGCTCATAAACTGGACCATATGTAGGTCCCATACAGTTTTCTCTAAAGTTTTGTTATATCTTATTTTTCTAATTTTCTCTTTATCTCCTCAGTTTCTTTTTTGCTAATTTTTGGTTGGATTTATCTAGTTCTGAGAGGGGGCCTTAAGGTCCCCTCTACTTCAGTTTTGCTGTCTATTTCTTCCTATAACTCACTTAACTTCTCCTTTGAGAATTTGGATGCATATAACTGGTGCATATATATTCATTGTCAATGGTACTTTATATCAACATGTAGTTTCCTTCCTTATCTCTTTTAATTAGGTATATTTTTACTTTTGCTTCGTTTGAGATCAGAATTGCTACCTCTGCTTTTTTTTAACCTCAACTGAAGTATAATAATATCTGCTCCAACCCCTTATCTTTACTCTGTGTATCTCTCTGCTTGAAATATGTTTCTTATAAACAACATATTGTAGGACTTAAGTATTTTATCCACTCTGCTATCTACTTCTATTGTATGGGAGAGTTCATCCCATTCTCAATCACAGTTATGATTACTACCTATGTATTTCTCTGCATCCTATTCTTCCTCCTGTTTGTCTACTCTCTCACCCGTTCCCTCCTTGCTAGTATTTTGCTTCTGCCTATGACCTCCCCTGATAGACCTTCCCTACTGTCAGTTGCCAGTCCATACCACACTACCCCTTTACTCAGTCTCCTATCTACCTGCTTCTCTGACAGGTAAGATAGATTTCTATATTCAAGCCTTTAATGTGTATATTAATCTCTCTTTGAGACAATACTGATGAGAGCAATGTTCAAGCAATGCCCATCTCCCACTCTCCCATACTCCAGACCAGATGCAAATTTTACCAAACATTTAAAGAATAATTAATTCCAATACAACACAAATATTTGGGGGGGGGGGGAGAGAACAAAAGGAATCCCATAAATTCCTCTTATGATATAAATATGGTCTCAATACTTAAACCAAGGAGAACCAAAACATAAAGAAAACTACAGATAAAAATCCCAACCTCCAGAGGTGTTTTTTTTCCCATTCTATCTACTTACTACAGCTTAGCTTAACAAATGGAAACAATTCATGGGACAGAGTGGAAGATGGCAGGGAGTGGAGAGGCGACAGATGTTGGGGGAAAAAAGTTGCTGCTCCCAAAACTGGTGACATGCAAGTGGTGTAGAACTGCCATAGAAGGCCAAAAGTGTTCTTTTTGCAATGCTAGGGCTTTCCTAATATAGTCTTTAGATGGGCCAGCCACTGTGGTTGCACCACATAGCTTCACAATCAACTTAACTTAAAAAGTAAGTCTTCACTTTTTAGGACCCTCAGTCTCACCAGTCTTTTTCTGTGTATAGATACATGTTTACTCTAAAACTCCAGAAACAAGATTTTTAGAGTTTGTTTTAGAGCTTCAGACAGAACCATTTTCTCCAGGTCCTATGGCATTGTTTTCTCTCTAGTCCACACACAAAAGGTGACTACTACAAGTATTATGTGCTATATTCAGTGTAAAGAGAGATCCCTCTATGCTGGGGGCAATCAGGGAAGATTTCATACAGCAGGTGCTCCTTGAATAAAGAACAGAAGTGGGAAGATTGTACAATTATACCTAAGGTACAGGGTGAGGAGGGAGAATATAAGCAAAGATACAGGTGTTTAAGAAACGGTTTTAGTGTGCAAGTGTGGGGTAGATGGAGGGGACTAATGGAGAAACCTACCTTTCTGAATTGGGGAGTGAATCTCTGGTAGTCATAGGAGAGAATAGTGAGTAGACAGGGCAAAACTTTGGATGCCATGGTAGACCACACAATCCAATAAACAGTGAGGAACCACTGAAGACTTTTAAGAAAGACAGAGGGAGGATAGGGGACCCTGGGTGATTCAGCTGGGTTTAAGATCCAGGGAGATGGAATTTAGAGGCCTGGAATCACAGAATGTTGGACTTAGAATTTAAAGATAATGAAATCCAATCAATTTCACAAAGTGAAGTCACACAGTAGGGATTTGAACCCAGGTTCTCTCACTCAAAATTCAAAGTGCTTTCTGTAATACCAAGCTCTAAAGTGGGAGAGCTGCAGTAAGGAAGGAACTGATGATAACTGATGAGACTCAGGTAAGTGGGGAGATGGAAGGAGCTGGGGGAAATGAGAGAGCAGAAGAGACTGTATTTCTGAAGGGCCAGAGGAGTTAAGAGGACTGAAGAGAATGAAGAACTTGAGGTAATTGAGACACATGAGGAACCTAGGGAGTAGAGCCTGAACTCCTTTGCTTATAATGCTCTCCTCCTCCCATCTGCTCCACCCGTCTTAGAATTCTTATCTTCCTACAATGCTTAATTCAAGGAGGGTGTCCTACATGAGGACTTTCTTCAAACCTGCCCTTGAAGTAAATTTGTATTTATTTTGCCTACCATTTTGTACATACCTGAACATGCTGTTTCCCTCAGTAGAGGGTAAGCTTCTTGAGGGGAAGGATTATTTAGTGCCTGGTGATTAATAGTTGTTCATTAATTGAATAATTGACTTGAGAAGCAGATGGAAGTTATGTCTTAGGTTGCTGAGGGGCTTAGGGAACTATGAAGTCAAACACAGAGGGAGAAACTTCCTTTCTCTAAATCTATGGAAGTGAGCCTAGGAACTGAGGTGATTTGAGGCAATGAGAACCAGGGGGCCAATGGCACCAAGGAGTTTCTTGGGGCTGTTGGTGCTGAAGGGATTGATAGTGTTAAAGAGCATGTTGGGCACATTCCATGAGAGCATAAGTATTGCTTTAGCTGAGGAAATCTTAATGTTTCTTGTGTCCTGGGTCTGTTTGGCAGTGTGAAGCCTATGGACCCCTTAGGTTTGGTTGCCTATATTAATAATTGAAGGAAATGTTGAATTTCAGTTGGAGGCACGTGAAAATATAGATGTATTTTTTTCCTATCCAAGTTCACAGACCTCTTGAAATTTGTCCATTGAACTCCAAGGTTAAGGTTAACCCCAGGTTAAGAATCTTTACTTTAGGTCTCACAGTACATTCTGTTCCCCTCTGGCTATTGAAGTGTAAAGGACCTAGAAACCCTGAAGAGGACAATGAGACTGTGGAGAAACGGGAGAGCTAGGAAGAGAGGAGGGGACACCAGATTGGAGAGTGGTAGCATCAGGGACCAGAGGAATCAGAAGTTTCCCTACTGGGGATGGTACAGAGGTCTAGGTTTGGATTTGCCAGGAACAAATCTCCCCGGGATTGATAAGAAGATTTCATGTCACAGTTCAAGAGGTAAAAATGACATATAAGAAAATTACAGGGAGGAGAGTTTCACCTGTGTGAAGCAGTGTCTGCTTGTCCTCAGAGGGTTGAGCTCCTTCACTTTCTCATGTTTTCCTTCTTATCTTCACCTTCCCAAACTCTCTGTTTTTTTCTTATCTCTGGCACTGAAGCTCCAGCCCATCCCTATCCTCACCCACTCACCCTTCCTCTCCTTTCTGTACATTACAGATAGGGAAGACACAAGTATACAGAGATGATAGCTGTTAGCCTCTGAGAACAGACCCACAGACAACTGCAACTTCTTGTCTCCATCTCAGTATCTTTTTGCTTCAGAAGGGTAATTTATCCAATATTCCCTGTGTCCCTCTTAGTATCCCTGACCCCTTCACTTTACTCCAAGACCTGTCACAATTACTGGCCTTTAATGTTCAGAAACACACACGCGCTCACATGCTGAATGGGTGGAACAGGAAAAGGTAGAGCAATGAGGAAAGTGGACAGTCTAGTCAGAGCAGGGAAGGATGCAGGCAATCAGGGAGCTGGCTAGTGTGAGTGAAAGCTTGTTTGTGATTTTGTTAAAGGGGTCCTGCTTGTGATTTGTTTAATGGAGCTGGTTTGTGGGAAGTCTAGCAGTAAGACTAGGGGATGGTGTTGTTCTCTGCACTGTTATTGTGTATAGATTTTTGTTACTATGATGGATTGGTCTTTCTGGTGCTTGAATAAATGTTTTGTCCATGTCTTCCATGTGGAGAGTCTGTTTTATTTCACTATTCAGAATTGTGCCAGGATATACATGACCACCACAGGTGCTGTGAATATCGCATTGAACTACAGAGGCAAGGATGATTTCACTTTTGTCTTTGTATTTTCCCCAACACCACTCCTATTACCTAGCACATCATATAGATATTGAATCAACACTGAATAATTGATTTCAGTGTAGCCCATGTCCCAGGTTTCTTGGGGGATACTTTCCCACAAAGAGGAAAATTCCCCCAATTTCACAGCATCATCAGGACTAAGGGATCAACTGAGAGACTCTGGATGTGAATGCTCTTTAGCAAGGCACCAGAGCACATGTGTCATGGGAAGCGGCCTGATCTTGCGGTCCACTTGAAGGGGTCAGAGCACAGGTTCAATATGTAAATATAACCACATCTGTGATTTAAACAACTGTGGTATCTCATCTCCAGGCCTAGCCAAGTCATAGCAGTCCATTGCACACAATCCAGAACATGAATATTAGACACCTAGATCAAGGATGAGATCAAAGATTGGTACTTCCCAAACCACTTCAGTCAGGGAACACTGAACTTTGGAATGTATAAATAGGATCTGCAATTTTTGGTCCTGAGGGGAGGAGAGGCTAAGGGGCTTGTGGAATACAGTAGGAAATAAGGAAGGCCAGGAAATTTGTCAGCAAAATATATTATGTAAAGCTTATTTTGATATGGAAAAAATCTCTGCATGTAGTAATTTGTTTGGTATATATATCAAATTTATATTTTAGAGAAAGGGAATAAGCATTTATATGAGGCCTACTCTGTGCCAGGAACTGAATTATACAAATATTTTCTCACTTGATCTTCATACAACCCCCCTGTGAGGTGGGTAGGTGCTACTATTATCCCGATTTTACAGGTGAGGAAACTGAAGCAAATAGGTTTGTCTTGCACAGGGTTATACAGTTAGTAAATGTTTGAAGTCACATTTGAACTCAAGTCTTCCTGAATCCAAGCACAGTATTCTATTCACTATGCCACCCACCTATCTCTAAAGGAAAGAAACTATTGATATAAAGATTATTCCATTGAACTTCTCCCTCCTCATGACGTGTGGATAGCAAAGCCTGGATGCACAGAATACAGTTTAGGAAATGAGACCCTGTACACAGTATCACTTTGGATTTCCTTAAGGCATTTGATAATGTTTATTACACTAGCCTCATGAACCAGATTGAGAGGTGTAAGGTGGCTAATAATGAAGCTCTGGACCAATTCTTACCAGCAGTCCTGGAGTTTACTGTGGATTTTAATTAAATCACAGTCTAGTATTGCATAAAACAATAAGCCTGCTATTATGTAGAATATCTTGAGAATAATATGAGGATAAGTTCAAGGTCACAAATGAAAGAGGGAGAATGGGGTAGGAAAATGAGGAAGCAAGGGTAGCAAGTGGAGGGCAGAAAGGGGAGATCTTCCACACCTCCATGCTTAGCTACCTTTCCCTTTTGACTGTCATTGCTATTGGGGCTGAGTGCCTCATTCTACCATCGTCTCCCTTTTTACTTTTCCCAGCTGTCTCCCTACACTCCAGATGACCAGTATTTGGGGTTTTTCTCTACTGCTTATTGAAAAGGAAAAACTGAGTGCAGTTTTATGTTTTAGAGACCAGGGAAACAGTTTTATAATATATAGACCATTTATAATATACAGATCCAGAAAAGATCATTAGGCATAAGCACAAAGTAAAACATTCTGTATCCCAGATGGGGAAATGTACAACATCGAACTCTAGCTTGGCCTCTTCTGATTCTCTCTTGGCATGGAGAGATTGTCCCTCCTTGGCCACCTATACAAGTATCATTTATCTTATTAGGATGTCCCCTGAGAAGATTTGGAGTCCCCTTCCTTACCCAACTCCTCTACTCCAGACGAATAAGATGGTGTTCATTCACTTGCCACAAGCTTATTCTCAGACATTAAGAAAATTTCTTGATAACCACTGGCCTTTATTGATATTGCATGATTTAGCTAACTGGGTATTGTATCTTTCCTCTAACTATAGAAAAAGTAATCACTTACAATCAACGTTTTCTCCCCAACACATCCCCCCAAGAGAACGCAGCATTTCCTTTCACCAAGATATACAAAATATCCTCTTACTATACCCAACACAACTATATATCCTTCTGGCAGCTCCCTATGTAATGTCTAACATCCTTGTCAGCAAATATGCTCTGGCCTATAACTGAAAAATAGCTTCTAGCATTTGGGGGAGGCTGCTGTGAGTGAACAATGGGTTCAGTGAATGATAGAACAAGGAACAGCAGGGGCCAGCGGCACCCAAGATTGAGTCAAGTGATTTGGAGGCCCCAAGCATGTGGGTACAGCCCTGTTCTCTCTGTGTTCAGGTAGCTCTCGATACCCTCTTCACCGAAGATGTCACTGCACTCTGGGGGAGGCCCCTAGAGTGTACTTTCTTTTGAGGAGGAGATTCCTACAATCATTTGTGGAATACCTAGTCCTGTGCAAGGATGGTATGTGCAAGTCGTACGGTCATGGATTGTTTGCTGTGTTTCACGTAAGGCTGAGGAGTGCAATTGGCATTGGGATACTGATATTTGGCTTTTTTCATTATTTCATAATAAACGTAAGAGAAATATGATAGAAAGCTGAGGCAGGGAATCCCCTGTTAGTCCAATGGGCCAGTGTGATCAGGGATTGTATAAGATAATATCCTTCACTGCCTCTTGACTCCCAGTCATTTGATCCAATAGTTCCTTTGGCAGTACCTCTAACAAATGCCCTACCACAGATCATTCATTTCCCCCAATTATAACATCAAAAACCATAGATACCTGTGAGCCACTGAGACAAATGAACATTTCCATCACTCTTTAGATTTTCATTCCTCAAACATTCATAGTAAGTGAAGGGATAAGAACTATGTATCAGGAATATTGCTTTGGCAGCGATGTGAAAGATGGATGTAAGGCTTATACTAAGGTGAAGACAGCAGGAGAAAAATGTTGGAAGACAAATGAAAATTGTCAGAGGTGGAAACAAGAGAAATTTGATGGTTGGCTTTGTGGGGTGTGGGGATGTGTGTTCGGCCTTCATTGCCAAGGAGACCATGCCATCAGAGAAATGGTGACACGACTTACACTTCACTTGGTTTTGAGTGACGGAGGGCTGTGTAGGTCGCAAGCCTCACTTTTCTTCCAGAGTCAACTGAATCCAGTGACCAGATATTCATCAGAATGACTGGAGATGACCCAGGATGAGGCAATTGGAGTTAAGTGACTTGCCCAACATCACGCAGCTAGTGAGTATCAAGTGTCTGAGGTGAGATTTCAACTCAGGTCGTCCTGACTCCTGCACTTGTGCTCTATCCACCTCACCACCTAGCTGCCCTGAGGTGTGGGGAAGGAAAAGAATCAAAAAAGACCAGATACTTTCACACACATGGAAAATGGAAGTTAAGAGGTGATAGGAGATTTTGAGGGTAAAATGTCAGGTTCAGCTTAAGGAATTTGGAGTGATCAGTCATCAGACAATTATTTTCAGTCAGCAAGTTCAAGAAAGAGTGTGACCCTTCTATTTAGGGACCAGGTTCTGCTGTTAATGAATTCAGTCTGCTCAAGAGGCCAGAGCCAGAGCTGATTAGTGAAAGAAAGCATCTCTATCCCCACACAGGAAACAGACCAGATGTTGGACCAGGAACCTGGGGAGGTCCTCAGCTCTGGACTCACAGAATGACTGAGTTCTGATCCTTCTCCATAACTATGTATCAGGTTCTTTTTTCTTGTCTATTGGGCTTTACTCCCCTGCTCCCAGGGATCTCAAGGGCAAACACTGAAAGCTGCAATTTAGCTCATGTCTAGGGTCTCCCGTAAAGGAAGTATAGAGGGAATTAGTATAAAATGTGGATCAGTATAGGATTGCTATTTGTTTCTTCCACATAAAAGAAATGATTAAAAAACAAGTGTCAGAAGTGTGCATTAGCAAACTCTTCAAACATTGAAAGTAACCCATAATTCCAATGATATTCTGTCAAAAGCTTAATATTTAAACAAACTGTTTCACTTTCTTCTTGACTCTGCACCGTCCAAACAATTCCCTCAAGGCCCTTGTCTTCTGATAAGTCTGCCAAAGTTGGCTTCATCCTCCTAATGTTCTGTGAGTCAGATGTAGCTGCAGAAAACTCTTTCTGCTGCCCGTGACCTCCAAACAAGGGCCCCAGGATGTCCTAAAGGTCCATCTTAGGACCGTTATTGGTCAGTTTTGCCCAGGGATAGAAACATGAAGTAGAAGGAACCCAAGAACCAGTCTTAGACAGGAATGGGCAACTAATGCTGTCATATGCAGACATTTACCATTGCTACCAAGGTGACAGGATTTAGGAGATGCCTTTCTCATCTTTTCATAACAATTTCCAGAAAGAGAGAGTTCTAAGCCACAGATTCAAAAGAGAAGAAGGGAGCAGCAGTGGGAGTTATCTCTCCTTTTAAAATCTATTGAACTGGCTACTCTTTCTGGCTCAGTGGCCAATCTTCTTTGAAACATCCCTGTGCCTCTGTTACCAACACAAGGACCACAGAATTGCTCCATCATTCCAAATATTGAGTCCTTCAATGCAGACCACATGTTCCAGAAATTTCTCAATGAGCTCAGGTCCCTGTGATTCAGGGGGAGGTTCCCTTGCCAGAGAAGATTATAGGATGCCCCAGATTATGGCCAATAAAGTCATTCTACTTTTGTCATGCCCCCCCTTCAAACTCACACCCAATTCACAGCATCAATTACACCAGTTGGCTCTCCAGAGGGACAGCTGTTTCTACAGGCAAAGAGGTGGTACAGTGGATGGAATGATGGGCATGAAGTTAGGAACACATGGGTTGGAATCCAGCTTTAGACAGTTAGTAGCTATGGGACCCTGGACAAGTTACTTAACCTCTATGTGCCTTGGTTTCCTCAGGTATAACACAGGTATAATAATAATATCATCTATCTTCCACACTTGATGTAGGGAACAAATGAGGTAATATTTGTAAAGCACTTAGTACAGTGTCTGGCACATAGTAGGCACTCATATCCTGCTTTTATTCCTTCAACTCCAGGATTCAAGGGTTTACCTTGTGGGTTTGCAAGAGCAAGCACATTTTGTCACTGACCCCACACATGACCTGGTCTCCATGCTGCTTACTCCCTCAGGCCAGTCACATACCAAGGTTTATTTTATTAAAGAACAAAAACAGGAAACAGAGTCACAGGGAATTTATCAACTAGGAGAATAATTCATGGCACCAGAGACCACCCGTCCAAGGCCCCCTCAGAGACTGTCCCTCATACTGCCTTTTACCACCACTCTGCTCTTTCCTGAGCCTCAGGTTAACTTCACAATAGCCTTTGGTTCCAACTCATCCCCTCTTTTACAGAAGGACTGCTAACAGTCCAGCCTCCATTTGAAGTAGGCTTTTCCCTCTTTGGGTCCAGATAGTGTTCTAGAGCTCCACCTATTGGTGACTGTCACCAAGACCCGTCACCTGACCCTCACTTACCCAATAGGCTGCTAACATTTCAAACCCACTGCTGTTGCTTTCCATATTTTATTTTTTCTTTCACTTTAGGTAAAAGATGGTATTAACACCCACTCCAGGAGACTTCCCCTAGGTGCCAACGGAGGCAATGTGACAAATAATATATGTGACCTTCCTTAACTCTCCTTCTGGCTTTTGGCTTTTTCTTCTGTGGTAAAATGTCTAGACTGGGTGAATATAGAGTGGGATGTAGTGGTAGGGTGGGGAGAATATTGGACTTGATCGTCTCCAAGGTCCCACCCCTCCTTGTGACTCCACCATAGTATAATTTCCAACTACCTCGCATCACCACCCCCAAACCCCAATACTTTATCACATGAAATGTACCACAGAACGTGATAACTTGTAAGAGAATTTCTGAGGAGAGCCCTGGTATCTGCTGGGGGAGGGGGAAGTGTGTGTGTGAATTTGCACTGGAGGAAAATATACTGGTGAGTAGAGCACAGATGAGATAGTGGATAGAGAGTTGAAATTAAGCAGACCTGGGCTTTTGAAAAATCCCTTAAACTCTTTGATACTCAGTTTCCTCATCTTTAAAATGGGGATAGTAAAACTCATAGTACCTCTTTCTCAGAATTCTTATGAGATTTATTTGATATGATTTCTGTAAAATGTTTTGCAAGTTTTACAGTGTGATACAACAAGCTTATCACTATTATTATTGGAGAGAACAGACCAATTCTTCTCTTTGTGAGACCCAAGGCCATGCAATATCAGATACTTCCCAATGCATACAAAATATGAACCCTGACCAGGTCACCATTGGAAACTGTAATTCTTCAGGCTCCTGGATGGACAAGAGGTCTCTGGACCAAAATTGGGCTAAAGGAATTCTAGAGTTGAAAGTTCTTTAAGACCAAGGGGATTAAGGTGATTCAGGGAATGAGGGACTGAAATAATGGAGAGAGAGGGATGCTGTCAAATTCCTGAAAGGAAGGATAATGAGTCTGTGGAAGGAGCCCTAGAGGGGAAGCCATTAACTAGGACTAAGGAATAATCAGTCCACTAGCAAATTAGCAGTTTCAAGGACAGTGACACACAGTCCTCAGAACAATCCTATAAAGGAAGTGCTGTGATTACCCCCATTTTACACTTAAAGGAACTGAGTCAGAAAATCAAGAAAATAAAGAGCCAAAGTGATTTGGGTCAAGTAGCTCTGTTTGAATCCCAATGAGTTTATCAAAGCCTGGTTTATCAGAGCTGTATTTCAAAAAATCTGGAATGAAAACTAGAAGAGACGAAAGAGTTAATTGTTCCAGTTTTTTTTTTTAAATAGAATAAATAGGGAAGAAGAAGAAAAAAACCAGCCCCAACACATCTTGCAAAGTATAAGCAATTAAAACCACCTGTAAGGATATGACTTTCCACATGGACAGAGAGAGAAGAGGAGAACACAGGAGGGGGAAGAAGACATGAAGGATGAAGAGGGAGGAAATAGCAGCATTGCCCAAATGGAACAGCTCAACTATGTCCCCAGGAGGGAGGGTACTACTACTAACAGACTGTTGTTCTACCTTCATTCTCAAAGAGGACCAGTGCCACCAGGAGACTGATATCTTGACTTGCAAGTGAAAAGGACTTAAATGAGGAAGGGCCATGCAAAGTAATCTCCCTTACTCTCTTCTCCAGAGTAAATGTAGTCCAGTGGCAAGACATTGGTCAGGATGCTGTGAAATGGCCCCCACCTTCTTTAGAATTTTGGCCACAAAAGAAGAGAAGAGATAGCTAGGATGAATGGTTCAAGTGAGGGTTTTCTGAGGAGGGCATTGGTAGGCAATAAGGAAGGATCCAACAGAGAGAGTGAGACTGAAGATAAATGAGAGTGAGAATGATAGAAAGGAGCAATCTGCTGAACTATAATGTGTTCACTTGTGCATGTACAGAAGTTTTCCTTTGCAAAGAAAAGGATAGAGATGGAGTGGAAGACATCTGCATGTTGTGAGATAAGGAGCAATAGGGAAAAGGAAGCTATCCATGAATGACCTCAATTTTTTTCAGTAAAATATGAGTCAAGGTTCTCAGCTAGGAAGGTGGGAGAGGAGGTGCCATGGGAGATCTGAAGAGGGATAAAAAGGTTTGGAAGAACCATTGTGGAGAATGGGATAAAAAGTTAATATGGGAGTTATAAAAGGATTGTGTGGCTTGAGATTCAGTTGAGGTTATATAACATAAATTTGTAGTGAACCCAGTGAGCATAGTTCCTTCATTTTCTCCAGCTTCATTCAGCAATAGTGTGTAGCAGACAAAGAAGCAAAACGTGGGAATGATCTAAGACTGAAGTATTGAAGGGCAAAGTTTTATAAGAGGATGAAAGGGTAAGGGACTCAGGAAAAGAGGACAGTGTAGACTTAAAACACTTCACCAAGAAGTCAAGATGGGGAAAGGAGGAGAGTGTAGCTAGTAGAGGGGTGATTGCCTGGGAGTAAACTGAGGGACTGAGAGACTGGAGGTCATGATGCAGATGAAGAACAAGGTTAGTGGGTGGAAGGTAGAAGAAAAGATGAAATGATAATAAATTATAATTAGAAAAAAGAGTTTCAAAGCTCATGAGCACAGAAGTGTTACAGCTGTGGAAGTGGCAAGATCAAGAGCATGATCTTTTTTGTGGGTGGCTTAAATTGAGTGGGGGAGTAACTGGTCAGGAGAAAGAATAAGTTGAAGAACAAGTAGTTTATGATGTCTGAGGAACTATCTGTCTATCTATCTATCTATGTATCTATCTATCTATCTGTCTATTTATAATGTGTCTATCTATCTATCATTCTATCTATAGTCATATTTCCCTAGAACCTCATTAGAATAGGTCCACCTTTCATTATAATGTTTATTCTCATGATATACTCTCATACATACTTATTGTTATATATAATATAGTATACTATTATATGTACTATACGTTATATACTTCTCATTAAACACTCCTATAACATACATTATATACTTTGAAGATATATTGAAAGTATTATATGCTCTGTTCTGAAGTTGGTAGACAATTTCTGGGGTTTGAGGGGAGACATTTATTGGTGAGAAATTGGTGCAAGCAGGGACCAGAGAGACCCAAGGATGGGTCTAGTGGTTGGGAAGCTTGGAATGTATGGCCATGACCCTTGTTTTTCCTGTGCTCAGTCATATCTACATCTTCTGCACTGAGTAGGGCCAAGGATGCCCCTCTCCTCAGGAAGGATGTTCCTATAACTGACTTTCACTTTGGGGAGGAGATTCCCAAAGAACAATGCATTTTCCTCTGTCAGGATAGAGTATGCAGGTCAGATCCTCCTGAATTGGCATGATGTATTACAGGTGAGGAAGAGATGGTTCTGATGGATCTGAAGGCAGGAAGTATGATGAGAAGCATCATCGGCTTGTGGATTATTTCATATTTATTTTCTATATTTTTCTTACTCATCTACAGAGGTAAGTATGATGAAAAGTTAGGGCAAGGAATTCCTCTTGAACATTTTGAGCAGGGAAGTTAGAGGAATTTGAACACTTGGGGCCTCCACTCCTCCCCACCCATTTGACCCAATAATAGCACCAGTAATCCTTGTAGTAAACAACTTTTGAAGTTTTCTGGGGTACCTTGCTCATAAGGCAATAGAGACAGGAAAGGTACTCAGAGTCTGAGTTCCTTTATCCTCAAGGTTCTGCTATTGGAGCTAAGGAATTGTCTCTGAGTCCCTGGATCCTCCCACTAACACCTTCCATCCCTGAAGTTGGTGGTCTCTATCCTCTTCTGGAATGTTCCCTACATGAGCAAACATGGGTGCAAAGAAGTGATAATTAGATGCCATTGGGGACCATGGGATCACAGGAGATTCACATCCTTCCATTCCATTACCTTCTGTCTTCAACTGGAGAGTTGGGCCAGTGGTCATCTTCTATGAGACAGATTGGTTGGAGAAAACTCCTACTTTCAGTCTTTTGGGAGGTCCTGAGTCCTTTAGTCAGATCTGACAGTCAAGGGCTTTAGGGTAGAGTCTGAGTGATTATGCCCTTGACCCTTGGCGTACTTTTTCTGAACCAATTTTGAAATATGCCTTTTGATGGCAGCTAAATGGGATCCTGGCAGTGACTTATTCAATGAAAGTGGGTCTTTGTGTTTGTTGTTTGTGGACGTTGCACAACTGCCCAGGTAATGCTGACCTTGGGGAGGAATGAGGGGAGAGGGTAACTGGACAATATGAAAGGGCTATCCTCCTGAAATCCTGGATGTCAACTCTCGGTCCTCATTCTGTTCTTACTGTAATCTCTGGACAATCCTGACCCCAAGGATCCCTTTTTCCCTGTCAAAGAGAAGTGTGACTTGGCCCAGTTTCCCTCAGCAGTATGTAGATTTCTATTGTTCACATGTATAGTGACCCAAAGATGTCCTGAGAAATTTTAGTGTGGGGAGAGGGAAGGGTTTCTGAGGATGGAAGAGGTTCTATATAATTTGGCATGTCAGGTAATCCAGGGATGGTGGAGGAAGCCAGCTGTGGGCTGTGATCTTGTGGGGGATGAGACAAGTGGTTCCAGTCATTCTAAAGGAGGGCACAGGGAAGGGAAACTCTATAGTCTACCTTAGGCCAGTGTCTAAGAGGTGACAAGCATTGGTCTGCTCCGCAGGATTTATTCTCAAGGAAGATTGGATGTACTGTTTGTTTGGAGTCTCATTTTGATCTTCATCACACTTTTGGGAATAACAGTTATGCACATTCTACCTGGATATTATTCTACCCACTTTCTTCTAGTATTGTTGCTTTCAGTGAATTTCACCAATATTGAGAACATCATCCTTATTCTGCCAGAACTAAAGATGATTTTAACCCGTATTCAGCTTTTCCTCATAACTTCATGATTCAGGTAACTAAGGCTTGTCAGGTAGGCTGGCTGGCACACAGAAAATGGCCAGACTTATCAAGGGAAGGAGTCAAGGATGTTCTAGGATTAAACCCAGAAGGTCACTGATGTTCATCTTAGGAGGGAATGGGGAAATGTTCACAAGAGGGAGGCTTACCAAGATGAAAGCAGGGGAAAGTGATGGCCCAGGAAAGAAGATAGACCAGAAGGGGCATCCAAGGAAGAAGTGGACTGTGACAAAAAGCAAGATCATAATACATTTCTATATTATTTCACCATTCCTACACCTTCCCTCCATCTTCTTTTCTTTTTCTCCCTACAGCATCTTTCTTTTCTTCTTCCTGCTTTCTCTTTCCTTCCTTTTCTGTCTAAATTTGGAATTACCTCCCAACTACTGGAACAGTGCTCCTCATCACTATGTCCTACCCTTAAAGGGGTGTTGCATCCCACATCCTGTCCTTTCTCCTTTCTAGTTCCAGCTTGTCCACAATCTCACCATCCCTCCAACACCCAACACTTCATTAAAGTCTTGCTCCTTCCCTGAGGAAGTTTTCCAAAGGGGAAAAGAGGACTGCACTTCTTTCACTCTACCTCAAGGAAACTGCAAGCCTCAGTATTCATACTTCTGACTCTGACCTATATCAACAATGCATGGGAGTGACTCTACCAGGGATGGAGAACCTTTTCATGTTATTAATTTAGTTGTCATCCAATAAGGCCACATTCAAGAAACATCAATTGGATATACTTTAAAATGTATATTTTTCTGTAAAAACTCTAACTACTATATACTCAATAATTTCAAAAAATGAAGACCGTTTGAAGACCATAGGTTCTCCAACCCTGGCTATATGCTAGACTTGACCTCCCAGCAATATACACCTCATGTCCTTACCCCTTTCACCCCCAGTGAATTTGCCTCATTAGCTATAACTCCTTTTCAGGGCTCTGTTTCCTTTCATCACTCTCTTCTCCCTTCTTTGTACTCCCCAGCAAATATTCCCCCAGTGTCCTCATTGCAGCCAGGACTCTGGAGAAAATTTGAAATATATCCTGAGGAATCTCAGATCTCTTGTTTTTCACCAAGATAGGTATGATTCTCCCATAACCACTGTACACTGAGACCACTGGGGACATGGGGCACAGATGCCTCCCTGGAGCCCATCCTCATTGATCCTGTGCAGTTTGTTCTTCAATGGATATCTTCTGAGTCACAGACTTGATTCTTTATCACCTTTCTTCTTTACCTATAATGAAGAGAAAGTGTACCAAAAGAGCCAGGCCTCTCATTTACCTACATACTAGACTACAGGACTAACTAAATTGCTTATAGCTATATTATGACTGCTTTATGTCACTGAGGAAAAACTGAGTAAAAATGTTAGCATGTAAGCTTGTTTTTTGTAAGTCTCTGAAAGTACCTTCAGGACACTTCTGATAGTAGAGAGGATGATAGGAATTATGTGTACTTCATCCTCTTTCCACAGGGTTCATATATTTTCCACTAAGTCTTTATGTTTTGAATGCTTTCATTCTGTAAGGTTAGGATATCAGGAATATTCAATATAGTAACATTGAAAAAGTGTACAGAAATTTTAAAATATTTAAAAATGCTGTTCTTAATTAGTTGTTATTACTGTTGCTTTTGAATCACAGAATGTCAGAGTTGAAAGAGACCTCAGTGAGTTTAGACTTACTGTCTGACTCCATGGGAGACAACTAGGAACAATGGAGTGGATGTTACAAAGAGACAAATTTTAGTTTGATGCCAGGGAAAACCTCCTAACAGCTAAAGCTGTCCAAAAATAGAATGAGCCTCCTCAGAGGATTGTGCATTCACCATGGCAAGAGGTCATTAACCAAAAGAGTATTGGGTTTACTGTATAGTAGGGACTGTTTTCTATGCATGTATTCCAATAGGTGATCTCTGAGAGTCCTTTTCACTCTGACACTGTGTAATTCCGTGATGTAGTATAATCTACACTTGAAAAAGAAATACCAATTACAGTATGCCTGACAATCAGCCATCCAGCTGCAATGAAAAGGGAACCAACCACTCCCTGAGGCAGGCCATCCCACCTCTAGGTTTGCTCTATTTGGGAGTAAACTTTTCTTGACCTCAGCCCTAAATATGATTCTAAATAATGTCCACCTATTGATTCCAGGGAGAGAAGAAATCTAATCCCTCTTCAATATGGCAGTCTTTCAAGTAGTTGAACACTGCTATCATTCATTCCTGAATCCATCTCTAGCACTTCATCTACTGCACCACCTGGTGGAGTTGACATGCAAGGACAACTTAAAAGTCAGTGACTTCCCCAATAGGAACTAAGACTTATCAAAACTCTGAATTCCAAAATGCAGAAAATAATTCTGCCTCATATTTTTCAATAGAACCAACAAAGCAATAGAATCTGTGAATCACTCGAAGGAATGGGAGGATATGTTTCAAAGTCTAAGGCATATGTACGGTGGTCAAATTGCACCATTAATTATTTTAATTGCTCCCTTTTGATTTCACATCAAGTTAAGCTCCCATTTCATCTTTCTCCTGACTAGCAATAATTTTTTAAATCATCTCAGCAAAACTTAGCATCACATTAAGCAAGTCTTCCAGTAGATGCAGTGTTCTGCACTAATAATATACAAAGTGTATTATCCTTTCTTTTAGACCAATTTCTATCATTCATAATTCGAGGTTTATTTGTTGTTGACATTCTCTGCAATCATCGTATGTGACGAGGTACACACCCAAGCCAAGACATTTTTCCCTCATCCCAAAAAATTTGAGTCCCATCTGTCTCATAGGCCCTGACAAACCACCCACCTTAAATTCTCCTGGAATTTTCCCACTTGATCTGAAATTTGCCTGAGGCCATAAGCCTTTCATTATCTCTTTGTCCAAATGCTTCTGGCTACTTCCCAGCCTTGATCCTATCAAAACACCCTTAACCTAGCCTAACCCTCCATTGTCTGTTATTTCTGGATTGCCTCTGTTTCCTACCCTTGATCTCATCAAAATCCCATTCTCTTGGTTCTGATCTTTGGTCACCCCAGTTGCATCAAGATCCTCCTTAGACTCCTCCTCAACACCTTCCCTAGACCCCTCATTCCAGACTGCTAGACTACCCTTAGATCCCTCTTACAATCTTTCTGTAAATAAGACCCATCCCATTTCCATGAAGATCCTCAGATTCCTGAAGAGTCTAGTCAATGGTGAGATTTCTTATGAGTTTGGCCAACATGGTGGATCTTTAGTTAACTTTGCTTTCTTTGGCTGAAAGAAGGCTTGAGTCAAAAACTCAAAGGGTGGAACCCAGCATATCAATATTTTAGGGTCCTGAGCACCCCTGTCCTCAACAGTATGTTTTGTTTTTTTGGTTCTCCATAATTCATTTTGTACCAATGTATATGGTTTCTTATAGTTGTCTGTATTCTTACCTATCATTTCTTAAAAGACCTTAATGTTCTATCACATTCATTTTTCACAGTTTTTTAGCTATTCCATAATCCCTTGGATTTGCTTCACTTCTGGTTATTTCCTTCTTTAGAAAGCTACTATAAATATCTTACTGTATTATGTGCCTTCCTTTTCTGTCCTTGCCTTCCTCATGGTGTTTGCCTAGAAGTAGATTCTTGGAGTTAAAGGTATAGATATTTTAGTCATTTTCTTACCATGATTCCAAAATGTTTTCCAAAATACTTGCACCAATCTACAGATCCACCAGCAGTGCCTCAGTGTCACTGCCTTTCACACTTTCTGCAAAATCACATGTTCCTAATTTTTGTCATCTTTACCAATTCATTGGAGCAAATTTAATTTGGAGCAAATTTTCCTTGATATTTGATCACATAATTCTTTGGCTCATATTCTTTGACCATTTAGGCATTAAGGAATGATTCTTAGCCCTATATATTTCTTTTAATGTCCTGTAGATATTGGATATCTTACCCTTAAAAAAGAGATATTTGATGCAAATTTTTCCCTGTTGGCCACTTCCTTTCTAACCCTGGTGGTGCTTATTTTAATCACACAAAATATTTTTAATTTCATGTAATTTTAGAGGGCCTAGAAAAAGCTATCAAATATAAACTTTTTTTCCTCAGAACTACTACAGCATGATACTTAAGAAACTATAGTGCTGGCACTGCCTTGTAATCATTCCAAATTTGTTCTTGTGCTACAGTTCTTCTCTTCAGAAAGACCATGTAGCAGGATCTGACACAGTGAGGGAATGTTGTATTTGAATTACCTACAAGGTGACACTCTACTCAAGCCCAAGTGTCTCTTCAGAGCCTCAGGCACAAGCATGAGAGACTTTCCAAAAGATTTAAGTATCAGCAGGGTAGGACTGACCTGTAGAAACTCTCCCTGACAGTCCATAAAATACCTAAAAAATGTTTTTTAAAGAAATTCTAGATCATCAGAAGCCACAAAACAACAGAGTGAAAGAGATTTCCAGCCCAAGACATCCTGGAAAACCAAGAGGATAGTTCTATCACACCAAGCTCAGGGTGCAGCACAGATCAGCCTTGGCTACTCAGTGTGACAGGGACAGGACTGGAGCAGGCTTCAGGATGCAGAATCCCAGGTAACAGCTGTAGTTCTCAGATTGCTCAACCCAGAAACACCAAAGACAATTTCAAAGCCCAGTGAGAAAACTCTTTCACCTGGGTGAGAAGAGAATGTGATCTGGCCCTGCCAGCAGCAGCCACTGAAGTGGCAGTGTCCACTTTTGGAGCTCTCGATCTAAAGGCCCTGTGGGAACTGAGTGGTTGATCTGGATCTCAGCCTTGACTGGCAATCCTGGATGAAGGAGGACCACTAGCATGGTGTAACTGGTGGAGGTTCTGGAGGGGAAAGCCTTCTCACAGATTTTGGGCAGAAAAGTTTGTGGTTGCTCCCAGACCAGAGCACAGGCCAGGAGAGTAAATTCTTCTCCCTTCATCATGCCACTTGAAGGAACTGAGAGCTTACAGGTCCCCAGAGCATACCTTCCTCTTGATAAAGAACTCAAAAGTCAAGTAACTGGCTGGGAAAATGCTCAAAAGGGGAGGAAAAATAAGACTATAACAAGTTATTTTCTTGGTGAACAGATATTTTTTTCCATCATTTTGGATGAGGAAGAACAATGCATACCATCAGAGGAAGACATAAAAGTCAAGGTTTCTCTGGCCATAACCTCAAAAATAGATATGTAATGATATCAGGCCATGGAAGAGCTCAAAAAGGATTTTGGAAATCAGGTAAGAGAGGTGGAGGAAGATTTTTGACAAGAAATGAGAACAATGCAAGGAAATCATGAAAAGCAAGTCATCAGCTTGCTAAAGGACACCCACAAAGATGCTGAAGAAAATAACACCTTTAATAATAGACTAACTCAAATGGCAAAGAGGTCCAAAAAGCCAATGAGGAGAAGAATGCTTTAAAAAAGCAGAATTAGTCAAATGGAAAAGGAAGTTCAAAAGCTCACTGAAGAAAATACTATTTTAAAAGTTAGAATGGAGTAGATGGAATCTAATGACTTCATGAGAAAGCATGAAATTAAAAAACAAAACCAAAAGAATGAAAAAATAGAACACAATGCGAAATATCTCATTGGACAAACAACTGACCTGGGAAAAAGATCCAGGAGAGACAATTTAAAAATTATGGGACTGCCTGAAAGCCATGATCAGAAAAAGAGCCTCGACATCATCTTTCATGAAATTATCAAGGAAAACTGTCCTAATATTCTAGAACTAGAGGGTAAAATGTATATTGAACAATCCACCAATCACTTCCTGAAAGTGATCTGAAAAGAAAACTCCTAGGAATATTGCAGCCAAACTCCAGAGTCCCCAGGTCAAGGAGCAAATATTGCAAGTAGGCAGAAAGAAACAATTTTGAGTATTGTGGAAAGACAGTCAGGATAACACAAGATCTAGCAGTTTTTGCCTTAAGGGACTGAAGTGTTTAGAATACGATATTTCAGAATCCAAAGGAACTAGGCTTAAAACCAAGAATCACCTACACAGCAAAAGTGAGTATAATACTTCAGGGAAAAAATGGTTGTTCAATGAACTGCAGGACTTTCAAGCATTCTTGAAATGATCAGAGCTGAAAAGAAAATTTGACTTTCAAGCACCAGAATCAAGACAAGCATAGAAAGATAAACAGGAAAGTTAAATCATAAGGGACTTAATAAGTTGAACTATTTACATTCCTTCATGGAACGATAATATTTGTAAGTATTGAAACTTCTCAGTATTTGGGTAGTTTGAGGAATTATACATACCCCCCCCCCACACACACACATATACATATAGACAGAGGGCACAAGGTGAGTTGAATAGGAAGGGATGATATCTAAAAAAATGCAGTCAAGGGGTGAGACAGGAATATTGGGAAGAGAAAGGGAGAAATGGGATGGGGCAAATTATGTCTCATAAAAGGCAAGAAAAACCTTTTTCAATGGAGAGGAAAAGCGAGGAGGTGAGAGGGAAAAAAATGAAGCTTACTCTCATCACCTTTGGCTTAAGGATGGAATGACCTATACATTCAAATTGATATGAAAATCCATGTTACATTACAGAAAAATGGGGGAGAAGGGGAAAACTTAGGTGGAGGGTTGATAGAAGGGAGGGCAAGTGGAAGTAAGGAGTAATTTGAAGTAGCCACTTTTGGGGAGGAACAAAGTCAAAGGAGAGAATAGAATAAATGGGAGTCGGATAAGATGGAAGGAAATACAGTTAGTCTTATGCAGCATGAGTATTATGGACGTCTTTTGCAATACTACACATATATAACCTATATGGGATTGCTTCCCTTCTCAGTGGGAATGGGTGGAGAGGGAGGAAGGGACAGAAGTTGGAACTCAAAGTTTTAGGAGCACATGTTGGGAAATGTTTTTGTATGCAGCTGGGAAATTAATACACAGATAATAGGGTATAGAAATCTATCTTGCCCTACAAGAAAAGAGAGAAAATGGGGATAAGAGAATGGAGGGGAGTGACAGAATGGAGGGCAGATTGTGGGGAGGCATAATCAGAATGCATGTTTTGGGGTGAGGGAAGGGGAGAGATGGGGAGAAAATTTGGAACTCAAAATTTTGTGGAAATGAATGTTGAAAACTAAAAATAAATAAACACAAAAAAGACTGAAGTATTCCTTCTGCCTGTCAATAAATATTTACAGTACCTACTATGTGTCAGACATTGTGCTAAGCCTGGGGTCACAAAAGAAGCTAACAGACATTCCTCCTCTCAAAGAGTTCACAGCCTAATAAGGGAAACAGCATATAAAGAATAACATACAAACTACACCCACAATAAATGAGGAATAATCAACAAAGGGAAGGCACTAGAGTAAAGGAGAGATAGAGAAAGACTTCCTGTAGAAGGGAGAATTTTGAACTGACACTTGAAGGAAGCCAGGAAAGCCAAGAGGTGGAAATGAGGAAAGTGAGCACCCAAGCATGCAGTCAGAAAAAATGCCTGGAATCAGGAGATGGAATGTCTTGCTTGAGGAACATCAATGAGGCTAGTGTCACTGGATTTCAGAACATGTGTTTGTGAGTCTTCTCAAAAAAAAAAAAAAACAGTCTGGGAGGGGAACACTTTCATTGTTTCTGGCCAGAACAAAAGCAAATGTGCTTTACTCAATGTAAGCCAGCAAAACCAAAGCAAGGAAAAAGTGAATCTTGAGCTGGAACCTATTATTCACCAGTCATTGAGAGTCAGAGTGATTTGGTCTCAAAGACATAGTCAAGTTGCTCTATTTGAATTCCAAAGGCTTTATTTAAGGCTGATCTATCAGAGTTATATTTCCAGATATTATGAATGAAAACTACATGAGGTAAAGAAAAGTTAATTCTTCCATTTTTAAAAAATGATTAACAGGGAAGAAGAAAAAAATTGTGGGCCCAAATTGCCAAGATTTTTTGTGAATTATTAGCAGGCACACGCAGCCTTATAAATCTTCTAGATGATATGGAATCCAGAGATTGCTCCATATGAGTTAGTGAAGATATAGAAAGAGAAGAGACAAAGGAAGAAAACCAAGAATACTTATCGGGAAAGTTGTTTGGTAGTAGGAAATTGAACAACTTGAAAGATTACAGGGAGGAAAAAAACAGAATCTCAACTTTCAGTGACTCTTTTACTCCATTCTTATTTAGGTCCTGAGAAACAAACCAAAAAAAAAAAGCATGATAACTGATCCATCTTTGGGTAGGAGGGCAGTGTTAGAGATCTTATGGAGAAAGTACTTTAAAACTTCTCTGAGAATTCAGTGATTTGGAGTTTGCCTCATTTTCCTGACCAGGGAAATATTGGGAACTAACAGAGGAGAATGATGAAACCCCAGAGATACCTTGAATGAATGATTCAGGAGTTTCATGAAGGAGATAGAGAGGCAGACACTGATTCTGGCAAAGGTGTTGAAAATGAGTTGAGCATGTCAGTGTAAGGCTAATTAGAGAGCTAATGATTTTCCCCACCCATTAATGGGCATGCGCATTAAGGAAACCTTGATTAGGGGAGGACCACATCTTTTGCTATTTTCTAAAGCATTTGTTCTCAAGGGTTATGACGCCTTCTGGTTCTGAAAACTGCATAAATTCTCTGAGGTACGGTTTTACTTTGGACTGACTCATTGGAAATGTTGGTTCATGAGATGAGACTCTGGGCAGCCACTAAGGAGCCACCTGACTTTGAAAACCCAGATGTTGATGTTTCTCTCTCTGGTAACTATGTATGTATGGTCAGGCAGTTAGATGTGTCTGTTGATCTGTGATGTATTTATTGTTTACAGTCAGACAGTTGGAAGTCCTGTCTGTTGATTATTATTTCTTTGTATTTTCTCTGAAGTTCAGGGTGCTGACTTTTTCCCCTGAACTAAGTGAATGATATATGTTCATGATTAAATGGTTCTTTACCCCTCAAATGTTGCCTTTCTTTTTGGAAAAGCAGCAGAAAGAACATATAAGAGGAGGCCATTCTAGATGTGTCAGGGTGCTTCCTTTTACAGTCACCAGGGCCGCCAAGTTGTTCATCTACTCCCAGGGAGATAAGATGGCAGCAACAAAGTAGAAGATAAGCCTGATCATTAGTGGATGTCCTCCTCACCTATAACCATGAATGAAGTGAGTGAATAAGTATGTATTTTTCTTCTCCCACTGTGTCCTCCCCTCTTCCCTTACATCCTTTTGGTCAAAGACTTAAATCCAAAGTTTCCTGTTCCATTTAAGCTGTTTTTTAATGTTTAAAGGTACTTTTGTCAAGCCTGGTTACTCTAGATAGAATAAATCAGTCTCTATTGTGTCCTGGGGTTTTGTGTACCCTGATGCTGCCTGGGTAGCCAGACTGACACTTTAGGATTAGAACTGTGTGGCTGGAGTTTTAGCCCAAGACTTTTCTGGTGATAGCAGCAGGGGAGGAAGAGCTGGAACCATGACCAGTGCTCCCCTGAATCTGAGGCACATAGAGATCAAGAGCAGAGTAGGTGGGCCTGGCAACTATTGAAAATCCCATTAGCTACGGAAATGAAAGGGGAGGAAGCTCACTCCCACTGTGTTTCTCCTTCCTAAGGTCTTAGACAAGCAACTGCAGCCTTTAATCTTATTTACTACCTGTGAGTGTGAGGTAGAGACCTCCATGTAGAAGCACTTATTGTTTTTCTTTTCATTTTTGCTATGTGTAATTAACTATATGACTACAGTAAGCTAGCTGTTCCTTTGATTGTGAGAAGCAAGTTTAATTGATTAATAGAAGAGAGTCTAAGAGCAGCATAAGGCTTCTACAGCTATCATGTCCAAATTTGGATATTTTGATCAAGAGGCCATAGCTGTGTGCCCACTTGTAGCCATTCCACCAGATCTCTACCTTATTCTCCTTCCTTGGGGAAGGGGAATAACATGATTCTCTCAGCTCCAAGCACCCTTTCCTTACCTCTTTTATAGGACTCCACCTTAAGGGACTCCAAGACCCTATGTGAACACCTAAGTGGTGTTGTGGATACAGCCCTGGACTAAAAGTCTTCTAAGAAAATACAGGCTTTTCTGAGTTACAATCTAACTTTAGGCATGTTAACTATGTGAACCTGGGCAAGTAATTTAATCTTTGTCTAACTCACTTCTCTCAGTTGTAAAATTGGCATGATGATAACACTTATTCCTAGTGTGGTTGTGAGGATCAAATTAATGGAATTAAAATAGAGCTGCTTCCAGTTTCAATATAGCCACTGCCCCTAATTTGCTACCACCCCCACATCAAATTCACATATTTGAACGAATTGTTATCCTTGCACTCAACCACAATCCCATCATCTCTTTAGCCCAAGGCAGGACCACAACACCTATATATCCTTCTTGACCAGACAGGCAACAATAGCTAACCAATCAGAAAGCATTATGACCAGGATGTTTGACCACTAAACCATAAAAGGGAGCCCTTCTCATTTTCTAATCTCTTAACATACCTCTCCTGAATTTTTAATATTCTTAATTTCTGTTGTGTAATCAACATCATTACACTATAAAATTGCCTAGTCTGGGTCTAAGTGGGAACTGATGGCTAGATGAGAGAGAAGGAATTATGGTTTAATTTGCAGCTAGGAGGTCGTGGCTTGACAGGTCAGGGATTCCTACCTCACAGGTTTCAATGTGTGCCTGAATTTGGACAGGACCTTAATCTCAGACTTAATTATCATGCTGACCAGACTGACAGGTTTGGCAAGGCTTGCACAGTAACATACGTATTGTGTTGGGAAAGAGACATATGTGTCCTATAATCCATGTATAGAAAGTCCTGGGGCTGAGGGAAGTTTCAAACTATAGGAGAGTATCCTGGACTGGGGAGGAGGTACTGGGCAGGAAAGGAGGATCTTAGGCTGGGGAAAAATTCTTCAGATGGGAAAGAGCTCCTGGGCTGAGAAAATCAGTCTTCAATTCAGTGAGGGTTGAGATTGAGATTAACAAGGACCAAACCAAAGGATTTCCCCTGAGCTGGTTGCACTCTACTCTTATTAGGGACTTACATATGCATTTAACACTTAAAGTAGAAAGGACTCTCAAGACAGCAATAGAAAAACTGCTAAATATACTCACAAAATTCCCATGCCTTCAACCCTGCTGAAGTGATATGGTCCACGACTCAGAGGGATGATACCCCAGGGCACAAAATGTGTGACAGTCCAGAGCTCAGGCTGTGTAAGATCTCAAGTACCAGAATCTTTGATAGCTCAGGTCTCAGAGCCTGTGCTAACATGAAGGATGTAATAAGCCTTCTGTTTTTTTCTCAGCCTCTCTGGCTTCGCTTTGCTCTAGACTCTGCATCCTCATGCATAGAACAATGTCTTGAATATAGTAAAGTACTTAAAAAATATTGCCTTCACTTAACTCTACATTCATCCTTAAACTAAAGCATTTATTAGGTACTTCTTATGTTCTAGGCACTATAAATTTCACTGCCCAGAGAAACTCATCAGTATTGTGCTCCAGGTCCTACTTGCATGGTTTGTGGGTAATGGAACATGCTCTCACTTTCCCATGTACCACCTGAGTGAAACAGAACTATGGACTTCCTCCCATGCTAGATAGCATGACGTTTTCAGCAGTGTCGCCAGAAGTCTTCAATGAAGATAAAAGGTCAGCTACCACACTGAAAGATCATCAAGGTTGGCTAGCATACTGATAACAAATTATGTAATTTGAAAAGGCTGAAAGCCAAGACTAAAGTGGAGGGAGAGTAGGTGCATGAATTTTTGTTTGAAGGTGATTGTGCACTCAGTGCAACCTCTGAGGCTGACAAGCAACAAAGATTGCATCAATTCTCTGCTTGCTTGTGCTGTATTTGGCCTAACGATTAGCAACAAGAAAATAAAGATTGTCCACCAGCCTGTACTGCATCATCCACACACAGAAAGATTAGTTATAGCAAATGGAGAAATTTTGATTGCTGTAGTTAAGTTCCTTTAACATGGCAGCGTACCATTCAGGGATGTCTATAGAGATGATGAGGTTGATACATGCATTGCCAGAGCTAGCTCAAAGTTTGTGAGACTTCAAAGGAAAGTGTGAGAGAGAAGAGATATTAGACTAGCTAACAAACTGAAGGTCTAAAGAGAGTTTGTGCTGATCTCATTTTTCTATTTCTATGAAACCTGGACCATCTCTCATGGGAAGGAAACTGAATTGCTTCCATTTTAATTATCTAAGAAAGCTTCTGGAGATCAACTGGCAAGATAAGGTACCAGACACTGAGGTCCTCTCTGTAGCTGAACTTCCAAGGCCTAAGAGCCTGAAACTTCAATGGCTGGTCACATTGTTGGAAAACCATATAATGCACATTTGCCTAAAAGAATATTTTATGGAGAGCTCACATAAGACAAGTATTCACATGTAAGTCAAATGAAGCAATATAAGGATGCTCTCAAGGATTCCCTGCAGAACTCTGTCTAATCATATTCTTTTTCTTCTGCTTGCATGTCTTCCAGCCTATTTCTTGATTTTTAACTCTATGCTGAAGTGGAGCTCTGCTTATAGAGAGGAGGGTGCAGTGTCCCAAGCATCAGGGTTTCTGTAGCTGTTTTCAGAGGTAATTCTGAGGAACCATAAATTTTCATTTCTTTCAAGGTAGTACAGTCTAAGGAGAGGTGTGTTTACTACTGCCTGTTCTGTGCTCTGCTGTCTGAGCAACCCAAGCACTCTCTTCCACCCTGGAACTTTGACCAGGGTCCCTGTTCCCTTGCAGTCATAAACTCTGCTGTGCTAGTGCTCCTCCTCACCCAGGGACTGAGACCCTAAACTGTGACCCAGATCTAAGTATGGGCAAAGTCCTGCCCCTATGCCAGCAAAGAGACCCCTTTAATCTCCTTCTGACAAGTTGTCTAACCCTATACTGTTTGTGTTCTGATGTCCAGAAATAGTCACTGCCAACACTGAATCTATCACCTTCAACGCCTACTGCTGGTTTTCTGGAGAACAACATGTACTAGACTTGACTCCATTCTTAACTTGGTGTAACAGATTTTTTTCTGCCAACCTTCCAAGTTGTTTGTAAAAGCAAGGACCCTGACATACAGAGGAGGGCCTGCTATCATGGGTTCTTAGATCTTCATTTCTAAAAGAAAATCAAATTTCGAGGGGTCAATAATCATTTTAATCACATATGAAAATCACCTTAAGCACATATACCACTCACTTGGTTCAGGGGAAAATGTCAGCACCCTGAACTTCAGGGAAAATACAAACAGAAATTACAAGCAGAAAGACCAATAGACAGGGCTTCCAACTGTCTGACCATAAGCCATCCATAACATCACTGATCACCAGACAGATCCAACTGTCTGACCATACATGCATAGTTACCAGAGAGAGAAGCACCAGCATCTGGATTTTCAAAGCCAGATCGACTCCTTAGTAGCTGCCCAGTCTCATCAGACCAAACAAATACTTCCAATCAGTAAGCCCCAAAATAAAGCCTCATCTAGGGTATTTATTCATTTTTCAGAGTCAGAAGGCATCACAACCCTTGAGAACCATGCCTCATTAGAAAATTGACAAAAGGTGTAGGTTTTCCTATAAATCTTCCCTAGTCAAACTCGCCTTAATGAGCAGATCCATTAATGGATAGGGAAGATCTTCCCATTAAGAAGTAAAATTGTATTAACAATAAGCAAAAATGCTTTATCAATAGTTTTATGGGGGCTGAAAAATTGTTTCAACCAATCCTTTTGTAGCTTCTGACACTCTAGAATTTGTTTTGAGGCATTTCTTAAAGGTATTTGGAGAGGAATTTAGGGAACTCAGAGGAGTTCCTGTCCTTTCTCCACCATCTTGGCTCCACATCCATCTGTGGAGAACTTTGGAATCCATTATGAGAAAAGGGAGATATTGGTACAGGATTACACAGAATGGTGTGCCCACATCAAAAAAGCCTTTATACCCTGTGAGCTATCAGAATTGCAACAGCTCAAAAGAAATGTGAGGTACTCAAATTTAGAGATATCTCCACTCCAAAAGTTTATATGAACAAATTGTGCCTTTTCCACAGTAGAGCTTTCTGAGTTCATATTGGTCTGATCAACCAGAGTTGAGCACACAATATCCTGATCTCAACATAGTGATGTCCTTTCATTCCTCTTGAAGAGTGAAAAACAACCACCAACGAACCAGTCAACCTATGTAGTGAGAATGAAAGACAACAACCATCCTATAAACCAACCTATGTGCTAAGCACTGGAAATAGCAGTACTGCTGTGGAATTTAACCTACTATAAGGGTAATTTTTATTTATTTATCAATTTTTAGCTTTCAGCATTCATTCCTACAAAATTTTGAATACCAAATTTTCTCCCCATCTATCCCTTCCCCCACCCTTATTGTCTTGCATTCTGATTGCCTCTTTCCCTCCATATGCCTTCCCTTCTATCACACTTCTCCTTTCCCTTATCCCCATCTTCTCTCTTTTCTTGTAGGGCAAGATAGATTTCTATACTTCATTACTTGTATTTCTTATTTCCCAGTTGTATGCAAAAACATTTCCCAACATTTATTCCTAATATTTTGAACTCCAACTTCTCTCCCATCCTCCCACCCCACCCAATCCCACTTAGAAGGCAAGTAATCCAATATAGGCTATATCTGTGTAGTTTTGCAAAAGACTTCCATAATACTCATGCTGTGTAAGACTAAATGTATTTCCCTCCATCCTCTCCTGCCCCCAATTTATTCTATTCTCTCTTTTGATCTTGTCCCTCCCCATAAGTGTTTACTTCTAATTATTCCCTTCTCCCATTTGCCTTGCCTTCCATCAACCACCTCATCCTACTTGTCCTCTTCTACCCTACTTTCCTGTAGTGTAATACAGATTTTCATACCAAATGCGGTGAGCATGTTATTCCCTCCTTAAGCCAAAGGTGAAGAGAGGAAGCTTCACTCTTCCCCTCTCACCTCCTCCCTTTTCTCCTCCATTACTTATTCTTGCCTCTTTTATGAGAGATAATTTGCCCTATTCCATTTCTCCCTTCCTCCTCCCAATATATTCCTTTCTCACCCTTTAATTTTTGTTTTTAGATATCATCCTTTTTTAATCAACTCATCCTGTGATCTCTCCCTCCCTCTCTCTCTCTCTCTCTCTCTCTCTCTCTCTCTCTCTCTCTCTCTCTCTCTCTCTATATATATATATATATATATATATATATATATATATATATATATATATATATATATATATATATATACACACACACATATACATACGTGTGTGTGTGTGTGTGTGTGTGTGTGTGTGTGTATAATCCCTCCAACTACCTAAATGCTGAGGAAAGTCTCAAGGGTTACAAATATTGTCTTTCCATGTAGGAATATAAACAGTTCAACTTTAGAAAGTCTTTTATGATTTCTCTTTCCTGTTAACCTTTTCATGCTTCTCTTGATTCTGGTGTTTGAAAGTCAAATTTTCTTTTCAGGTCTGGTTTTTCAATCAAGAATGCTTAAAAGTCCTTTATATCATTGAACAACAATTTTTTCTTCTGAAATATTATACTCAATTTTGCTGGTTACATGATTCTTTGTTTTAATCCTAGTTCCTTTGACTTCTGGAATATCGTATTCCTAGACCTTTGGTCCGTTGATGTAGAATTTGCCAGATCCTGTGTGATCCTGATTGTATTTCCACAATACTAGAATTGTTTCTTTCTAGCTGTTTGCATTATTTTCTCATTGACCTGGGAACTCTGGAATTTGACTACAATATTCCTAGGAGTTTCTCTTTTTGGATCTCTTTCAGGAGGTGATAGGTGGACTATTTCAATATTTATTTTACCTTCTGGTTCTAGAATATCAGGGCAGTTATCCTTGATAATTTCAGGAAAGATAATGTCTGGGCTCCTTTTTTGATCATGGCTTTCAGGTAGTCCCATAATTTTTAAATTGTCTCTCCTGGATCTATTTTCCAGGTCAGTTGTTTTTCCAATGAGATATTTCACATTATCTTCTATTTTTTTCATTCTTTTGGTTTTGTTTTGTAATTTCTTGGTTTCTCATAAAGTCATTAGCTTTCATCTGCTCTATTCTAATTTTCAAAGAACTGTTTTCTTCAGTGAACTTTTGAACCTCCTTTTCCATTTGGCTAATTCATCTATTTAAAGCATTTTTCTCCTTATTGGCTTTTTGGGTTTCTTTTGCTATTTCAGTTAGTTTGTTTTTTAAAGTGTTAATTTCCTCAACATTTTTTGGGTCTCCTTTAGCAAGCTATTGACTTGCTTTTCATGGTTTTCTTGCATTGCTCTTATTTCTCTTTCCAATTTTCCCTCCACCTCTCTTCTTTGATTTCCAAATTCCTTTTTGAGCTCTTCCATAGCCTGAGACCATTGCATATTTATTTTGGAGGCCTCTGATGGCAAGTGTTCTTCTTCCTCATCTGAAAGAATGGAAGGAAATGCCTGCTCACCAAGAAAATCACCTTCTGTTGTCATTCTTTTTCCCTTTTTTGGCCATTTTCCCAGTCAGTTACTTGACTTTTGAGATTTTTGTCAAGGCCGACCTCAAGGTTGAGATTCAGTTCAGTGGCTCAATTCACCCAGGGTCTTTAGTTGGAAGTCTCCCAGGGATGCCACTCTAGACTGTTCTCACCACTTCTGGGTGAAGGAACCCTCCTGCTGACCTTTGAAGTTGTTTGTAGGTTGAACAATCTAGGAATTGCTGCTGCCATTGATTACCTGAAGTCTATTCAGGGTCCTGTTTCTGCCAACTCAGGCTGTGCTCTGCATTTCCTGGGCTGAGATGTGTGTGCTCCACCAAATATTTAAGATTTAAAAGTTATATTGGTAATTTAAATGGATAGATCTTTCTCATGTGATCTGCCTGGGTCACATGGTAGGCAGAGTGAAATGAGCCTGTGGTGGGAGGAGCTTGCTGAATGAGTTGAGCGGGAAGAACTGGGAACAGTTCTTAGAACTTAGAACAGGCAGAACTGGGAAAGAGAGAGGAAGCAAGGCAGTACTCTGTGAGTGAGAGAGGGGGGTTCTATATGCATGAGAGAATTGGTTTGTGGGAAGACCTCCAATGTCAATTGTGTGGAGTTTTCTTTGTTGCTATAATGGATTTGGTTTTTTGGTGTTGGGATTTGACTATCTAGTGTCTGGTTCTGTCTTCCATGTTTGTGATTCAGAACTGTGCTGGCATATTCATAGATATTTTAGGGTTTGTGAATATTACTTTTGTGCTACACCTGCTGATTGGAGTGTGAGTTGGGAAAATATTCTAGAGCCTATATGACTCTGGAGAAGTGACTTAATCTCTGCTTGCCTCAATTTTCTCATCTATAAAATGGGGATAATAAAAGTATCAACCTCTCAGGGTTGTTGTGAAGATCAAATGAGACAATAGTTGTAAAGCACAAGGTCTGACACATGACTGTTCATTTTTTTTTCGAAGGCGACCAAGGACATCACAGAGTTTGGGTCAGGATATAATGTGTTCAGCTGTGACTGATCAATCCAGTATAAGTTTAGAAGACTCTACCACATACCAGGCCTATGTAGTGTGTTAGATATTTGGGATGGAGATTTCTCTGGGTTTGTACAATTCACATTTCCTTTGTGCTGCTCTAATTCTGCTTTGCTCATGGAGTATAGCACCTCCTTTGATGCAAACATGACATGCTGTGAAGTCTAATGCCATGTCTCACAATCAGTATTATTGTCCTTCAGAGAGATTTGACAGTTTCAATGTATTACCTCTGACCAATATGTGAATACTCACAGAAGAATTTTTACCTCTGCTAACTTATCTTGCCATATGAACTTCAGAATCTTCCTAAGTCAATTCAAATGAAAGCAGTTCAGTTTTCTGGCCCGGCATTATTATATTGTTCAGGTTTCACAGTCACACAGCAATGAAATCAGCACAATGGTTCCGTACATCGTCAATTTGGTAGGTAGTCTATTACTTCTTCTCTCCAACACTTTTCTTCAGAGCCTTCTAAGCACTGAACTAGCTCTGATAATGAGGGCATCGGCCTTATCTTCTGTGTGGACACCCCTGGGAGGTATACTGCTAAGGAATGTGTGCTTATCTACAGCATTCAAAATTTCACCATTTCCTGTGACAAATTGTTTTACATGTGGATGGTGTGGTGCTGGGTAATGGAGAACTTCTATTTTCATGGTGTTAATTATAAGGTGAAAATCCAGCACAAGAAAGCAGAAAATTGATCCATAATTTGTTCCATCTCAGCCTCACACTTTGCATTGAATGTGCAATAATCTGCAAACAAAAACATGTGCACCAATTCTCCCTCCACTTTAGTCCTGGATTTTGGCCTTTTCTAGGTAAATAATTTATCATCAGTGTGGTAGCTGAACTTGATGCTATTTTTGTCTTTGATGAAGGCATTCAACTACAGTGCTACCACATTAGGCTATGATGCATGGAAGGAAGTACACAGCTCTGCTTCACTCCACTAGTAACTGGAAGAGCATGAGATCGTTGTCCTTCATCCTGAACCCATACAGGCATGTCATCATGAAATTAGTGTACAGTACTGATGAACTCCAGACATCAAAATTTTACAATGATCTTTCATAATCCCTCACAAATGACAGTATCAAAAGCCTTGTTCAGGTCAGTGAATATTATATGAAGAACTCTGTTCTGCTCACGATATTTCTGTTGAAGTTGTTGGGCAACAAACAATGTCAGTCATTCTTTGGCCATTTCTGAAGTCACACTGCTTCTTGGGCAAATGACCATCTTCCAGGTGAAGGATCAGACAATGGAGGACAGAGAGAGAGAGAGAGAAAGAGAGAGAGAGAGAGAGAGCGCAATGTAAATTGTGACAAGAAAATCTGTTTCTCTTTCCTTTATAAAGATGGATAATGAAGGCATCCTTTGTATGGAAAGTGGGGTGACTTCCTTTTGCCATGTAGTCCAGAAGATTGCAGTCAGCTTCTCTGTAAGTGGTGGACTCCCTGCCTTGTAGATCACAGCTAGATTATAATCAGCACCAGGCACTCTACCACTTGAGAGAAACCTGATGGCATTTACTACTCTTCTTTAGTTGGAAATTCTTCTAGAGAGGGATTAATGATAACCCGAGGCTTGTAATCTGTGGCTGTGGCATTAGTTGATGAGGATAAGAACCCTAGGGAAGTTTTCGGCCCCCATCTTCAGAATCATGCCCTTACTAGAGATCTTTCTCACAGCTACAATGTGGCTCCATCAGCACCGAGTAGTTAAGATGCATTAGCGGTCTTTGGCCACTAAATATTCTGTATGACATTGTAAAACCGCCTTGAATTATTTCTTGCAGTATAAAACTCATCTTCCTTCTCACAGGGCCAAAACTCAAGCATCTCTCTAGGTTGTGCTTGCACTATACTTTTGACAGAGTTCAAAGCTACTTTCTTAGAAATGACCAAAGGTCAGACAATCTCATTGCTCCTTCAATCCAATGAGAAGACAACTAATTTCCTGGGCCAACTCTGTTCAGAATTGTAGCTACGGCTCCCAGTGAATCCACACCAGCTGCTTCATCACTCATCCATCACCATAGAACTTCAAGGTAGTTAAATAATACATAAATATTATTATATATAATATATTATTACATAATATATATTATATATAAATATAAATAATATAAGAATGTAATAAAATACATTGCAAAATAGTGGATGATGGGGAATGTACTGACTTATGTGTGAAATGGACTTGAGTGAAGCAGAGCTGTGCAAAGTCATTAGCTTTCCTCTGTTTCAGAGTCATAAGTCTAGTGTCAAGACAAAAGTCAAGACAACTGGCAAGGTTCTGGGATGCAATCGATGACTTTGACGTCTTTGATGTCTGAGCAAGCTCTCAGCAATCTAAGTACCTGTTTCATCCACCTTAATGGCTATGGGAATAAATTATTCTCATCTGCCCATTCTGCCAGGGGAAGTCTTCACATGATGGGGGTACTCACCCTCCTAATTCACCAAAGAGTTTAATGCCTATCAGTTACCATCAAACTCACTTAGCCTGTCTGCTGAGATAGTTTTACCAGGTGTGGCCTATGCATACTATAGTTTCTTGTAGTCACAGGTAAGAATTGGGAAAAGACAGAAATGAAAAGTAGATGAGGAACCCTAAACAGAGATCAGAAAGCCAGAGGTGCTACTCCTCCTTGAACACTCCATATACGTACATATAAATGTTAGCTATTATTAGCTAGTATAATAATTATCATTATGTGCTCCAGATGGAAAGAGTCAGGAGAAGGGGACTTGACCATGATGTTACTTATGCCAAGGTATATGCTAAGGTCCATGTTGCAGTGGACAAGTAGTTGGTAATGTGGATAGAGCACTGGCAGTGGAATCCAGGAAGACTTATCTTCCTGAGTTCAAATCCTGCCTCAGACATTTACTAACTGTGTGACCCTAAGCACACTCATTTAACCCTATCTGCCTCAGTTTCCTCATCTGTAAAATGAGCTGAAGAAGAAATGGCAAACCGCTCTAGTATTGTTGCCAAGAAAACCCCAGATGTAGTAAAAAGAAAAAGTCAGACACAACTGCAAGAACAAAACAACAACCAGGTGTTGCAAATATAGATGCTTGTGTTTCACCATAAATAACATAAATGACAGTCTCTAGGCTCCATACTCTATTGTTAATAAAAAAAATTATCTCTCCACATAAAGGTAGCATGATATACTGGACAAATACATGATGTAGTAGCCAGAACATCTTGGCCCATCTTACTCCCATTCACTGACTTTGAGACCCTGGGTAAGTCATTTCCCTCTTTTGATCAGCAGTTTCTTTATCTCTTCAATGAATGGGTTAGAGTAGATGATTTCAAAGAGCATGTCTATATCAAAGACCTCATGGTTCTCACTGGTTTTCTGAATGCTGTATTGTTGGTTCCAGCAACCAACCAACTGCCAGGTGCTTCCACAGTACCACTGCTAGGGGGCAATGTCACCATATTCATTAATGCTATAAAAATCAAGGCTCATTTGGGATTTTCACTATCACAAGTTCTTACGGACACAAATAATTTTTTCTCTTGATTTTGCAGAAATCTTGCAGATTCTCATGCTTAAAACTGAGATAACAATAATAACACTGATGCTGCTTCTTCCTATTTCCACAAGGCTTCAAGTATTGCAAGGCATTTTCCCAATAACAACCTTTTGATTAGTTAGTGTAAACATCATTATCCTGCTGTTGCAGATGAGGAAAGCTCCTCTATTAAGGAGTCAGTCCCAGATAAACCTGAATCTATCTCGGGCCCTTCTCTCTTTCTACCACTTCTCTTTGGATGTCCTCACTAAATCCAATGGGCTCAATTAGACTTTCTTTGCACAGTATTCCCAAATTTATATAACTGGCTTTGATCTTTTCCCTAAACTCTGGTTCCAGAGATCATCAGCTTAAATGAAGTACATTTCCACCTGGATATCCAAGATGAATCTCAAATTCAACTTGTCTGAAATGGAACTCATTACCTTCTCCTCCAACTTGTCCCTACTCCAAGCTTCCCTATTTCTTTTGAAGCTACAGCCATTCACATTTTTGAACTTTCCCCCTCTCTTCATGCTCTGTGCAACCCCAGCATCTCATCCACTTATAGTGTCTTGTCTGTTCTACTTCCTCAATATCTTTCATATCTATCATGATTCACAGAGTCACCATCTTCATTTAAGGTTTCATAACCTGTCCCTTAAAATATTACAGAATCTCCTACTTGACCCACTTCCCTCCAGATTCTCCTGTCTCCAATCACCTCTTCTCACAGCTGCCAAAACAGACTTTGTTAAGTGTACCTCTGACCTTCTTTCTCAAGGAGCTTTAGTACCTCCCCATTTTTTCTAAGAAACAATACAAGTGCCTTAGCTTAGCAATTAAAGTCCTTCTCAATCAGACATTTAGCTTATTTCTCATCTCTGTGTTCTAGACAAACTGGCTTACTTTCTCTTCCCTAACAACAATATTCATTCTCCTTCCTTCATGTCTTTACATAAACTGTCCTTGGTGCTTAGAAAATTTCTCCTTCCTCAACTCCTAGTCTTAGAGTTCTTTGTATCTATCAAGGTTCATCTCTGAGGACACCTCTTTGGACAAACCTTTCAAATCCTACTGCTTTTGGTGCCCTTTCACCTGCCACATTATTCTGTATATCTGTGCATACTCCTCATCTCATGCCCTCCCCAGTAACATGAAAACTTAAAGCAAGGACTATTCTTTGCTATGATTTTTTTTCTGTGTTCAGGATCTAGTTAGTCCAGATTCTAGCCTATGTAGTCCCTATTTTTTCAGGAGCAGTTTTACAAAAACCTAGAGGGGAGCTGTCCCTCTTAAGTTGATCATGAAGGTAGAATATGAACAAAGGAGCCAGCAGCCAATGCTTCCTCTGGTTAGGAGGAGGAGGAAGGAAGGAGAGCCCCTTTCTACTGGGCCAGCAGGCTCAGTCCTAGGTGGAGACTGCAGTTGTCCTCCCATACTTAACAGATGTCTAGGGAAGATAAAGGCTTCTTAAGGAAAGAATTAGAAAGATCTGATATTCAAATCTGATCTCAGACACTTGCTAGCTCTGTGATCCAGGGCTAGTCTGTTTGCTTCAGTTTCAAAATATGGAGATAATAATAGTACCTTTTTCCTGAGATTGTTGTGAGGATAAAATGAGATATTTGTAGAAACACTTTGTAAATCTTAGGGCTGTATAAATGCCAGCTATTATTATTGTTATCATCATCATCATCATCATCATCATCATCATTATCATCATCATCATCATCATCATCACCGTCATCCACTCATTAGTTCACCGGGTCTTACTCCCGGCCTCTGTTGGCATCCATGTTCAGGTTCCCAATACAATGAATTCATCCCCTTGTCAGCCTCAAACAGAGCCTCCAAGGCAAAGAAGCTTGAGGTGGGAGAGTGTTGTATCACAGTAGGTAAGCTGTCAGACCCAAGTACTTGGCCTTTGAATACCCCACAGATACACAGAGCAGGGCAAGGCATTCTTCTCTTTATTATAGGAATAAGGAAATGAGGAAAACTGTATCTGGAGAATATGTACCCAGAATGAAGAATCTGCAGTTTATAGATTAACCATAACTGGGATAATTATGGATCCTTGGGTTCATTCTGGAGTTATCTTGAGTTCATGCAGAGGTCATTCTGTGGTCCCCAGAGAGATCCAGAATCCAAGTGGCAAATTCTCAAACCTTCTTCCTCAAGTTCTTCCTGGAGAAGCAGAACTTAGAAGTGAAATGCCAAGTAGTCAGATGTCAAACCCATTGCCCTGTCCCTTCTCCTTTCCCTCAAGGTCAAGTTTCAAGAAGAAGGAGAAACAATGTGATGGAAGGGATACTGAGGGGTTAGAGATGAGACCAGGGTGAAGCAGAGCCTGACTGAAGCTGAAGAAGGGTGAAGGGATATCTGAGATGAGAGAGAAGAGACCATAGCAGAGAGAAAGCTGAAAGGAAAATGGGCATAGTTAGTGAGGAGGAAGTCGTGGGGAAATTCTCACAGGTCAGAGAGGATTCTGTGAGAAATAAACAATGTGTACCTCAAGAGGACTAAGGAGTGTTCTGAGGGGCAGAAAAAACTCGAAGTGGGCATAATGGAGACTGAGGAAAAGGGTGAGGCTGAGCCATGGCTGGAAGTACAGAGGAGAATCTGCAGAGAAAAGAGACCAAGATTAATGGTCTGAGAAAACCTAGAAGGAATGGAAGACAGGCCAAAGCTAGATATTTACCTCAGGAGATAAAAGCCATGGAAGTGAAGAGGACATTGATGGCCACAGTCTTCATGAATAGCAGTCTCAGGCCCATCGCACTGAGGAGGAGCTTGTTCCCCTGCACAGGTCCTTCTGCAGAGGGCAATGGTCAAAGTCAAGGGGAGGCAGGCTGGATTCTAGAGCCCCACTCTAAGCAGTGGAAACATTAATCCTGGCTCGCATTTATGTAAGGCTTATTCAATTTGAAAAACAATCTACACAAAATCTCATGAGGTTTTCACCAAAACACCATGAGATAGGTACTGCAGTTCTTACTGCCATTTTATCAATGAGAAAAATGGCTCAGAGAGTTTAAGCGACTTGCCTATGGTCACTTAGCTAGTAGGTATCATAGATGAGATTCAAATTTAGATCTTCTGATTCCAACTAGGATGAAGCCATATATGGCCCTGTAAGTCTTCAAGTGAGGTCCTTTGACTGAATCCAAGCAGAATTAATACTTTTTTTTAAGAAGATTTGTTCTGGGAAGTTTGAATTCAGTCAAAGGACCACACTTGAGGATCTAGAGGGTCACATGTGGTCTCCAAGTCTTAGGTTCCCTTCCCCTGAACTAGGTATATCATAGGCATTCCAAACCAAGCTTGACTAATATGGAACTCATCTCCTTTTCCCCTAAGCATACCTTTCCTTTAAACTTCTCTACTTATGTTAAGGAACCACCATGCTTCTAATTAGTCAGATTCACAACCTGAGTACCATTCCAATTTCATTCCCCTCCCTCACCCCATGTATCCAGTCTGTTGTCATGTCCTTTCAGTTCTCTATTTCTTGTCTCCCTTCTATGCATTCATACGGTCACCACCCTGGATCAGGGTCCCTTCATTTTTTACCTCAATTGTGGCAACAGTGTCCCAATAAATCTTTCTGCTTCCAGTCTCTCCCCATCTCAAATATGACATCTGCAGTTGCCAAAATTATCTTCCTAAAACACAAGTCTAGCCATGTCATTTTCTCATGTCAAGAATCTTTGATGGCTCTCTATTGACACTAGGATAAATTGCAGTCTTTTACAATTTGTTCTCATCTACTTTTCCATGCTTAATGCACATTATTTCCCCTTCACACATTCCATGCTTTAAACCATCTGACCTATTTGCTGTTCCCCCAACATGCATTCTATCTCCCAGCTCCACCACACCCACCTGCAGTTTGGAATACATTCCTTCCTCACTTCCATTGTTAGCATTCCTAACTTCCTTCAAGTTTCAGTTCTTGCATCAATTCAAGCAGGAAGTCTTGCCTCATCCCTTTATTTTGGGGGGCTCTTTCCATTCTCAAGTAATCGTGTGTGTACTTATCTCTTCGTGTGTTATGCCCTCCTTTTTAGTAGAATATAAGCTCTGGGAGCGCAAAGAATGTCCTTCATTTTTTCCCTTGAATCCCTAATGTCTTGCACAAGGTCAGTGCTCAAAAAGTATTTGTTAGATTATTTTCGATTTGATACGAAACTTGAATGAGGGGGAAAAATTAAAAATAAATTGAATGATTCAAGCATGGGATGAAAAGTGAATATAACAGTGACAGAAATAGTGATGGAACAACTGAAGGAACCAGATTGAAGGAAATACTAACAAACTCTATTTGAAGTAGGATATCTGCTACAACTGTGGAAGATAAGGGTATGGAGAGGAGAGAAAGGATGCTTGGAGCAATCACTGTGGGGAATAATTATCAAGAGAGTGAATTATAAAGGAGCATTTGAGCTCAGTTCAGTTTATGGAATACTGCATTTCCTGGGACCTGGATAACATTATATACACTATGAACCCTGAATTATGAAACATCCAGACTGCTGAACATCACACATTCTATACCTGGGCTTATTGTTGCTCTGAACATTGGGCTATCCCATTATCAAAGTAGGACACATAGATCCAACAGGATTATAGATTCAGAGAACTTCACTTGCAAAGGACCTGAGTAGCTAACTGCTTCAACCAGTGCCTAGAAGGAATTCCCTCTACAATGTACCCCTAAGAGGTCTCATCCAGCCTTTGCTGAAATGCTTCAGTGAGGTGGTTCCATGGCCTCCTTAGATGGCCTGTTCTGCTTTTCAACAGTCCTAATAGTCAGAAAATTATTCTTTACATGATCAAAGCTAAATTTGCCTCTTGGTAACTTCCAGGCTTTGTCAGTTTCCCCTCTGGTTGCTGTTGCATTTTTCTATCCTGTGAGGCTCTCAGGTTCAGTCTCATTAGTTGTGTATTTTCACCATGAATGTTTAACTCACCCATGAGATGTTGCTCAGGACAAGACAGTTTCTGCTCAGAAGCAATCCCAGGGTCTGGTCCAGTATGATCTGAAATCAGAAACACATCCTCAGACACAGCTCTGATCTTCAGTGAGCCTAGGACTGGCCTCCCCACTGTATACCCCCCACCTCGATTTTGGAAACTATTTTCCCAGACTAGGATCATGTCCTGATCCTAGCTGCTCCCCTTCAGTACAAGACCTGGTCCCCAGACCAGGATTCCTATCTCTAGAATCATTACTGCTTTTACTATGATACTCCTTTCCATTCTAGGACTCACATTCTAATTCCAGGACCCTTTTCCCTAACTTATAACTTTACTTAGCACCCTGAAATACCCCTCCACAGACACACCCTATATCCCTGTACCTGTCCTTCAGTGAATCCACAATGTCCCTTCTTAAACTGAAGTATCCCCATCCTTCCCCCCAATTTGTGTCATCCAGGGACTAATCATACCTGGCTGGTGGGATACATGTATCACTTTTCCAAGGTGTTTCACTAAGCAGGTTACTGTATCGTTCTCACCAACCTTGCCAGTCTGGACAGCACTGTAGGTGCCGTTGGCCATGGAAATTAGAGTAAGAGGCTGGGCTGAGATCAAAGCCCCAGGGGAATCCAGGGATACATTGAGTTCCTTGGGGTAGAAGTTCCTGATCAGGCAGGCCACAGAATCCTGATCCCTCATCATGAACACACTGGGTGATAGGGAGGCTTGAGGTCCTGTAAGTAAATGATGGCTTCCTGTCCTCTATCTGGACCTAGCCCCAGATATGGGAAAGACACATACATAACCAACATATAACTATGAAAAGCAAACTTTACCCCCAAATTTCCTGCCCCCCTTCCCCTAAGCCTGGTTCTATATGTGGGGAGCAAATTCATGTGACCAAGTAACTGTAAAAAAACCTCAGCCCCATTTCCTGCCTCAAACCCCAGCCTCAGCCTGCTTCCCAACTCACAAGCTTATACAGACCTTCAGACCACAGTCTCCTTTCCCCTTCCCAATTCCTCCACTCCTCATTGTCACTGGCATTAACAAGTCTCAGGATTTCATTCCTGAGTGTCCCAAGTCCATGGGCCTTATGATGTGACACCAAAGCCCTTTAATGACCTACCACTATCCATACCCAGGGATTTTAGCTCAGAATAAGAATGTTAACTATACATGGTCACAGAATACACTGCAATATAGACAGGGGAGATGGGGAACCCTATTTCTGGTCTAGGCCCAATACTGACTGATTATGTGACCTGATATCTTAGGATTCCTAAGAGGACTGGGGTAGTAGAGGAACTCACCAGGCTCCACAGTTACATCTGTCCCACGACCAAAGACCAAGTTGTCTGTGTCATCTCCCTTGCCCACCCTCCTTGCACAGTGGTATTGACCAGAATCTCTGAGGTTCAGGCCCTCAATCTGTAGGAAAATCTGGCTGCGAGCATCCTCCCTGGATGTGGTGATTCGGTCTTCAGCGACATCTGCAGAACTACTGTCGAGACTGGTCAACCACAGTGGGGCATGGCCAGGGGCCCAAAGATACCAGGAAAGTTTGCTTGTCTTGAACGGGAAACCGGAGGTTTGGCATTTGAGTCTGAGGGTCCTTCCAGCATAATGGAGGCCTCCCCCTGACTCCATCAGTTCTGTCCGTTCAACTGAATGAATCAGAGATGGGGGTGGTATAAGTAGGGTCAATCCATCCATGCCTCCTCCTTTGAGATAGAGCTTAAATTCCCCTTGACTCACTCATATCTCAACCCTAATCCATCTCCCCACCACCACCTCAGACCTATGGAGGAAAGGATGTAGGGGACAAATGACCCATGGCATCAGGAAAGGTCAAGTTTGTTGTTGGCATCTAGGGAATCACAGAGGTCAAGGTTGGTCCTGGGATCATAGGAATTGTCCCTGGGTCAGAGGCCTCCCAGATTATCAGAGGTTCTGAGGGTCAAAAGATTTTCAAGGCTAGGGAGATAGAGGTTCATGGGTATGGGGAGACTGACAGGATTGGGGTTTCCTGGAGTGGGCAAGAGAGAGGGTCTATCTGAAAATAGTGTTAGTCACAGAAACTCACCACACTCCTCAGGACATAGGATGACTTGAACCATCAACCCACCTCAATGCTCCCCCATCCCAATATACCTGTAGCTCTTTCAGGATTCGATGGAATGAAATCCCCCATCAAGCTTTACCCACCCTTGCACACATTCCCAGAAAACATAAAAACCTACCTGGCAACACAGTCACTTCTGTTCCAGGACCAAAATCTACCCAGGAGCTGCTCACATTGACACAGGAAATAACCTAAACCCCTTCTCTCCACAGAACCATCCTTAGCAAGGATAGAAGAACATGAGGGTGACAGGAAATGAGGTGAGAGACCCTGAAGTTAAGCCAATTAAAACTCATCAAAGTCATGAAGCAGAGGGACAGGTCTTCAGGTAAGTATAAATGTCCTCAAGATTTATATCCTAGATCAACTTCACAGCAAGCCTTCAGGCAGGCTAGAAATATGGAAAAGACTTCCCTTTTGCAAGGCCTCAGATAATCCCTCTACATGACTTCTGGGGTGGCTGCATTAATGACTTATTACCCTCAGTCCTTACCACCTCCATTGTGTGAGATTGATTGATCTAACCCTGGGCTTACTGAGGTAACATAGGAAAAAGGCTTGAAACAGAAAGTGCCCTGGGATCCATTAAGGGATCTGGTCATAGATGGAACAATAGTCAAGAAGGATTGAAGAACCTCAAGAATCACCTATGGTTGTTCAGAGATGACTAACCTGCTTGTCTCCTCGGGACATTGTCTTGGTGGGTACCTGTTCAATCTGAAGCTGACCAATGTCTCAGGAGGTGGGGGATTGTTGGATATTTGCATTGATATACCTCCCTGGGGAGTTTGGGGAACATTTGAGTCAACTAATCCTCCCAAGGTGTTTGGAAATATTTCCATGAACCACTGAAGGGAACCTGATGTTCCTGCAAAGCCTCTGCAGATGCTCATGGAGCATTCAGGAAGGGTTTTCCAACTCCAGTTCAATTAATTCCAGATCATCAGTTCATGTGATGAAATAATTATCATCTGAAGCTTCATTTTTCTTCTCAAAAAAATTATGGATAACTTTACTGTGATTCAATGGTTTTATTTTTGAACATACTTTTATGAGATTTTCTCTCTCCCTTCTACACCTTCCCCACATATTAAGAAGACAATATGATGTAAGTTACACATATGAAGTCATGCAAAACAAATTTCCATATGTCATGTTAAAAAAAAAAACAAGAAAAACAGTTTTAAAAGTATGCTTCAGTCTGCAAAGTTCATTCGTTCTCTCTCTGGAGGTAGATAACATTTTTCATAATGAGTCCTTCGGAATTATGCAGGATCATTGTACTGATCCAAGTACCTAAATCAGGCCTGCACAGCATTTGACCCACTGGTCACTCATGGCCTGCCAAAGATTTTGGGTGGTCCCTGAAAAATGTAGAGGATATAAAAGAAAGTAAAGATGTTAACAAATGCTTTGTCCATGTCCCACTTAACCCACCTTCTATTAATCACTATTGTGCCCATGATGTGACTTGTCAAGTGGGTTGCCACTGTGTACTCTCTCCTGTTTGGCACATGACTGGTGGCAAACAACCATTGTCAATATATCTCTAGTCTGAGAAGAGCAAGAGTCATATCTTCTCGTTATGTTTTTGTGTGTTACTGGCATTGAACAGGGCCAAAGTGAATCCAGGCACATGCCAATGCATCTGACTCCTGCTCTGAGATGTGTGGCAACAACACGAGGGCTTCTTTCCATCTCTACCTGCAAGGCCACCATCCAAGTGCTTTGTGCTCTGTCCAAGGTCAGACTCTCAGTTCAGTATCTCTTTTTATATCAGCAGTTGCTGTGAGATTTTTTAGTTCTACCAATAAAGTCTTGGGGCGACTTTGTCAAAGTAGCAACAGAAAGAAATGGAAATATCAAATCAGAGCATAGAGTGTTTAATCTGGAGTGGACAAATAGATAATTGTTCACTTACATGAGAGACAAAATATTTTGCCTGCTTCTCCAAGAAATAATTGCCATTTTCAAGGAATTCAGTATTTGTCAACATCTAGAATCAAAATATTCTGACTTAAGTTAACTGGACACCAAAGAAAAGCAAATTAAAGCATTCAAATTGTTGACAAATCTCAGTGGGGAATAAGGGTTTTTCAAGAAAGTAAACTCAAAAAGTGAGGTGGCTACTAAGGTTAGCTTCCAGATTTCCAAAAAATTGCTGCTGGGAAGTCTTTTACTGAAGGTGACTTCTCAAGGATTGTTTGTTGATTGTAGTTTCTGGATTATGTCTCAATAAAAACAAAAACATTTTTGAGAAAAAAATTTAATAATTAATTTTACCTTTGGAAAGCAATCCACGAAAATCCTATCTACAGCCTGAAGAAGCTTAGTCTATTTTAATTTTGGTCTCTCCCTACTGCCAAGTTGCGCAGGAGCTAAGTATTTCACAGCTGATCATCATTACAATATTGTTATTGTGTGAAATGTTCCCCGGATCCTGTGCACTTCACTTTACATTAGTCCATGTAAGTATCCCAAGATTTTTCTAAAATCATTCTGTTTATCATTTCTTATATCATACCACAACCTTTTCCCCCATTCCCCAACTAATGGACACTCAATTTTCAATTTTTGCCACCACAAAAAGAACTGCTAAAATCACTTTTGTTCAAATAGGTCCTTTTCTTTTCCTCTGGTCTTTTTGGGCTACAGACCTAGTAGGTCAAAGGATATACTCAGATTTTTAGCTCTTTGGGCATAGTTCCAAATTGGTCACTAGAATTATTGGACCAGTTCACAAGTCTACCAATAATGTATTGGTGTCATTATTTATCCACATCCCCTCCAGTATTTGTCACTGTCTTCTACATTAGCCAATATGATAATGTAATAGGGGGTATCTCAGACATGTTTGAATTTGCATTTCTCCAACTGGTCGTGATTTAGGGCATTTTTTCACTTGACTATAGATAGCTTTGCTCTCTTCTTCTGAAATCTTCCTGTTCAAGTCCTTTGACTATTTATCAGTTAAGAAATGCCTCATTGTTATAAATTGGACTCAATTCCCCATATCATTAAGAAATGAGGTTTTCATCAGAGAAATATGGTTAATTTTTTTTTTTTTGAAATTAATTCATTGTTACACGACCTGCGGCGACCACAGGTCTATTGTACTTGCTTAGCAAAATGTAGTTTCTCTGATTATCTGTTTTAATAAATTCAACTTTTACTTTTGTGTTTTCTAAGAATATGATTATTACTCCTGTCTTTTTTTAACCCCAGCTGAATCATAACAGATGCAGCTCTAGTCTCTTATTTTTAATCCATCTGTGTCTGTTTCTTTTCTTTTTCTTTAGTCGTTTCTTTTTCCTCAGTTAGATGTAAAAGAAATTCAGAACATTCATTTTTCAAACTTTGAGTTCCAAATTCTCTCACCACTTCCTCACCCCCGACTAAGAAGGCAAGCAATTCAATATGCGTTCTACACATGTAGTCACGCAAAATACATCTGGAATAGTCATGTTGTGAAAGAAAACATTGACAAAAAAAACTCAAGAAAAATAAAGTAAAAAATGTGCTTCAACCTGTATTCAGACACCATCAGTTCTTTCTCTGAGGTTTGATAGCATTTTTCATCATAAATCTTTCAGAATAGTTTAAATGATTACATTACTGAGAATAGCTAAGTCCCTCCCAGCTCATTATCTTACATTATTGTTGGTACTTTGCACACAACAAATTTCACTTTGCATTAGCCAATGAAAGCTTTTCCAGGTTTTTCTGAGAGGATACTGCTCATTATTCCTAAGGAAACAATAGTATTACATTATATTACATTCACATGCCGCAACTTGTTCAACCATTCCCCAATAGATGGGCATTGCCTCAATTTATAATTCTTTGCTAACACAAAAAGCTGCCATAATTATTTTTGTACATTTGAACCCTGACCCCTTTTATAGGATCTCTTTGTGATACAGACCTAGTAATGGTATTGCTGGATCAAACTGGTAAAACCGATATGCACAGTTTTACAGCCCTTTGGGCTCCATGAGACTTTCCTGAAAGATGATTTCTAGGCTCTTTTTTTGATCATGACTTTCAGGTAGTTCTATAATTTTGAATTAACCCTCCTGGATCTGTTTTTCAGGCCAGTTATTTTTCCAATGAGATATATCATATTGTCTTCTATTTCTTTTTTATTATTTTGGCTTTATTTTATTGTTTCTAGATTTCTCATAAAGTCATAAGCTTCTATTTGCTCCATTCTAAATTTTAAGGAATCATTTTTTTGAGTAATCTTTTGCACCTCCTTTTTCATTTTGCAAGTCCTGTTTTTAAGGCACTTTTCTTCTCATTAGCTTTTCAACTTCTTTTACCATTTCCTCTAGTCTGTTTCTTAAGGTGCTGTTTTTTCAGTATTTTTTGTGTCTCCTGTACCAAGCTGTTGACATATTTTTCACGACTTTCTTGCATCCTCTCATTTCTCTTCCCAATTTTTCCTCTTCTTGTCTTACTTGATTTTCAAAATCCTTTTTGGACTCTTCCATTGTCCAAGACCAATTCTTATTTCTCTTGGAGGCTTTAGATCACAGATTCTGAAAGTGAATGATACTGCCCCTAAGAGGTGCAAAAAAACCCAGGGGGGATGGTAGTAGCCTTAGGTGCAACTGAGGGCTGGTGATTAAAAATAAGGGGGCAGTGAAGGCATGAAGAAAGAAGAAAATTTTAAAAAATCATTCATACATGATTCATCTATTGTATAACAAAACAAAAGTCATAGTGATTATGCTATTTTTCAAATAAACACACAAAATCCAAATTATAACTACTCAGAGGTCAAGTCTACTAACAGGTATTAACAAGCAAATGGTGGCAGGTGAGCATGTTGTGCCTTCTCAGGAAGTCCAGCATGCATCAGCAGGAATATGTGTGTGTAATGATTTGCTTACAATTTGATACTGTATGGTTACATGACACAGTACTGCATCATCAAAATTCCAATGCAGGGAAAAGTACACAAATTTACAATAAATTAATAAATTTGAGATGCATCATTTTAAAATATATATACATATACTTGTGTGTTCATCCTTTGTTGCCAAAGAAGACCATACCACTAGAGAAATAATGACATGACTTGCACTTGACTTTGTTTTGAGTGAGGGAGGGCTGTGCAGGTCACCAACCTCACTTCTCCTCCAGAGACATCTGAATCCAGTGACCAGATATTCATCAGGATGACTGGAGATGACCCAGGATGAGGCAAGGCAATTGGGATTAAGTGACTTGCCTAAGGTCACACAACTAGTGAGTGTCAAGTGTCTGAGGTAAGATTTAAATATATATATATATATATATATATATACATGTATGTATGTATGTACATATATATCTATATCTATCTATCTATCTATATATATATATATACATGTATGTATGTATGTACATATATATCTTTTTTTAAAAGGATGAAAATTTAAAAAAAAACATTAAAGTGCTAAAGAAAGTAAATATGGGGTGGGGGGCACTGAGTAATTTTTTTGAAAGGGCAGTTGGCATTCCCAATGGATAAATGATCAAAAGATTTGAATAGACAATCTACAGATGAAGAAATTAAAGCTATCTATAGTTATAAAACAAAATGCCCTCAATCACTATTGATTAGAGAAATGCAAATCAAAACTACTCTGAGGTACCATATCACATCTATCAGATTGGCTAACATGACAAACAGGAAAATGATAAATGTTGGAGAAGATGTGGAAAAATTGGAACATCAATATGAACTGATCTTCAAGGCATTTTGGAACCACTCTGGATGGCAATTTGGAACTATGACTAAAGGGCTATAAAACTGTGCATATTCTTTGACCCAGGAATATTATTTCTAAGTTTATATCCCAAATGGATCATAAAAATGGGAAAACGATGCACAAGTACAAAAATATTTATAGTACTTCTTTTAATGGTTGCAAATAAATGCAAATTGAAAGGCACACTATACCAAGCTTTCCGGGTTTGTGCAGCTGTTTCACAGACACTGTTAGGAATCTGTAAGTTTTCAGTTCTTCCAAGGTGTTATAATCCAAGGAGAGGGTGTTTACTACTCTCCTGACCTTTGCTCTCATCTGTAAGTGATCACAAACACTCTTTTCTATCCTGAAACTATAAGAAAGGTCCCCCCTCTACTGCCACCACAAGCTCTGCCACGTTAGTGCTCCTCCTTGCCATGGGACTGCTACCCAGGGCTGAAACCTAGATCTGAGTTTAGGTAAAACAAGATTCCTGCCATAGTGCTAGCAAAAAGACCCCTGCAATCTCCTTGTGACCAGTTGTTTGATTCCATTATCATGTGTGGACTGAGAGCTCTGGAAGCAACTACTGCTGCTATCACTGCTGATTCATTCACTGCTAAGGCCAGCTCCTGGTTTGCTGGGGCTATGACTGTGCTGGTATGGCTTGATTGGACTACACTCTGCTCTCACCCAGGTGAAACAGACATTTCCTATAGACATTCTAAGTTGTCTTTGGCATCTGTGGTCTCAGGGGTTTGGAAACTGCCACTACTGCCAGTGATTCAGTCACCCGGAGGCCAGCTCTAGATTTGTTGGGGCAAAGTCTGTGCTGGTGCAGCCTGCACTGGACTGCACTCCTTTCTCATCCTGGTGCAACAGACCTTTTCTGCCATCCTTCCAAGCTGATTTAGGCTAGAAAACTTTGTTCGCTCCATGTTGTTGTGGGTTCAGCAGCTTTAGAATTTGTTTAGAGTCATTTTTAAAGGTATTTGGAGGCAGTAGGACATCAAGAGAGTCCCTGCCTTTACCCTGACACCTTAGCTCTGTTTCCTGTCTCTCTATTTCACATATGTTTCTTGTAAACAAAATATTAGATTCTGGTTTCTAAACCATTCTACTATCCACTCCCATTCTATAAGTGAGTTCATCCCATTTATTGTCACAGTTATGATTACTGTGTAATTTTCTCCATCTTATTTCTTCTGGTTATCCTTCTCTCTCTCTTTCTTTTTACCTTGTCCCCTCCTCAAAAGTTCATTTCAGTTCTGACCATGATCTCTTTTAATCCTCCCTCCCTTTTATCACCTTCTCTTTCTCTTACACCCTTCACTTTTTATTTCATTGTTGAGTAGATAGAGCTTTATGTTCCCTAAATCTGCATGTATATTCTTCCCATTTGAACTAATTTAAAGAAAGTAAGGTTCATGTTGCCCACTGTCCCTCTTTATTTTCCCTTCCATTGTAAAAACTCTTCTTTGCATGACCTTTGACATGATCTAATTTTCCCATTATTCTTCTCCCATTCCGCTTCTCCCAGTGCATTTCTCTTTTTCACCCTTTCCCTTATTTTTAACATCATCCCAACATAATCAACTCATTCTCATGCCCTCTATCTATACAGAATTCTTCTAACTGCCCTAATAATGATAAAGTTCTTAGAAGTTAGAACTACCATCTTCTCACAACAGCATATAAGCAGTTTAACCTTGTTAAGTCCTCATAAATTCCCTTTCATATTTTCCTTTTTGTGTTTTTCTTGAGTCTTGTGTTTGAATGTAAGATTATCTATTTAGTTCTGGTCTTTTCACCAGGAATGCTTCAAAGCTCTCCATTTTATTAAATATCTATTTTTTTTCTCCTGAAGGATTATATTCAGTTCTGCTGGGTAGGTTAATACTGGTTGTAAAACTAGCTCCTTTGTCTTTTGGAATATTGTATTCCAATTCCTCTGCCCCTTTAAAATGGAACCTACTGAATCTTGTGTGATCTTGACATTGGTTCAATGCTATTTGAATGGTTTCTGTCTAGCAATTTGTAATATTTTCTCTTTGACCTGGGGTCATTGGAATTTGACTACAATAATCCTGGGAATTATATTTTTGGGACTTCTTCAGACGGTGGATTTTTTTTCAATTTCTATTTTACTATCTGGATGTGAGATATTAGGGCAGTTTTCCTTTAAAATTTTCTTGAAATATTATGTTTAAGTTCTTTCATTTATTATGTATTTTAGGAAGTCCAATAATTCTTAAATTATCTCTCCTAAATTTATTTTCCAGGTTAATTTTTTCAATGAGATATATCATATTTTCTTCTATTTTTAAATTATTTTTGCATTCTATTTTAGTGCTTCTTAATGTCTCATGGAGTCATTAATATCCACTTGCTCATTTCTATTTTTTAGGAATTATTTTCTTTACTGAGATTTTGTACTTCTTTCACCATTTGGCCAATTCTGCTTTTTAAGATGCTATTTTCTTCAATACCTTTGGTGTCTCTTTTGTCAAGCGGAAAATTTTCTTTCCATAATTTTCTTGCATCACTCTCATTTCTTTCCCATTTTTTTATTCTACTACTCTTGCATCTTTCTTTAGATCTTAGAGGAATTATTTTGGGGCTTGTATCCTATTTGCATTTTCCTTTGACTCTTTCCTTGTAGATGCTTTCACATTGTTGTCTTCTATGTTCATGTCTTTATTTTCCCTGCCACCACAGTAGCTTTTTATGGTCAGGTTCTTTTGTTGTTGTCGTTGTTGTTTGCTCATTTTTCCAGACTATCTCTTGATTTAAAACTTTATTTTATTAAAGTTGGGCTCTGTCCATTTTGGGATGTGGATGCACTTTTCTAAACTGCAGGCTTTTTTGTGTTGATATTTTTGGAGCTGGTGTTGGGGATCTGGATGTTTTCTAGCACTTCCAATGTGGTGTTAATCTGGAAGAGGCATGGTAAGTTCCCTGATCTGTGTTCCGGTTTTTATTCAGGAAAGACCCCTCCTTCCCTGCAGTCACAAGTACTAATGCTCCTCTCTTCCCTGGATCTGTGACTAAGGCTTCTGTTCCCTTGTGACTGACCACAAGTGCTCCACTCCACCCTAAAAAATGCAACACATGGGCAACTGAGTTAACATACAGAACCTGGTCCTGTACCCACTGTTGACTAAGTGTCCTCTGTAATCTCTTTCTGATGAGGTATCCAATCCCCTTATGAAATCTGGGCTGAGAGTTCTTGAATTTCTGCAGACACTGTGGCAGTCATCTCTAAGGCTGACCTCTGATGTTGCTGCATATGTGTTCCAGGCTGGCGCCCACCCTAGTATCATAAGCTTCCTTGTCCAATCTCCTGAGTCATTTTGGACTGAAAGTATGTCTTATCCCAAACTTTTGCAGGCTCTGCCACTCCAATTATCAAGGAGACATGTTATTTTAAGGTTATTTGAGGGGAAATATGGAAGAGTTTAGCTGGGTTGTTACTTCTATTCTAGCATCTTGACTCTTTTCCTGCACTATATTTTAAAATATAAAAGTCACTCTTAGTTCATGGGTTCTGCATTTGGCATCTAAGTCATAGTACAATAGGCAACCACTTGTAGATATTGGAAGGTGGAGAAAACTGAAGAAGAAAAGAATTAATGAGAAACTACATTTGAGTGCAGATTGTATAACTAGAAAGGAGGTGATAGATGAGGAAAAATTAAAATATTTTAGTGCCTAAATAATATTTATTAACAACCAGGTTTTTCTCCCTGTGCTGATGAATAGAAAAGAGCCCTCTACATTAAGCCTACTCTTGCCTGATGGTAGTCACTACTAATCCTATTCAGTTCCAAAACTCCACCCTTACCCAGTAGTGGTTTTTGTAGTATGAACTTCAGGGGATGCATCACTGTGCTTCCCAAACACCTTGACTCAGGCTTCAACCAAAACCTTGTTCCTCCCAGCCTCTTCTGCTCCCTCCCAACTCTCCCTGGTGTCAAATGGCATGGTTGTTATTTTTTTTTTTTGGACCTTTGATCTTAGGGGAAATGAGTAAGCAAATGCAATTCTTTGATGTTAAGAGAGAATACCTGTGTCACACAGAACTGACAAACTGCCATTCCAAGAATCCAAACCCCACTACAAAGTAACAACCCTATTCAAATTTTGATTGTGAACACAAATTCTTGTTAGCAGTTTCCAAATCTTGTAAAGGTTAGCTGTACATTTCTCCAGCTTCCTGTTTTTGTTCACACCACAACCATTCTAATTCAGGTAGGCCCTGACCACCTTTCTCCTGGACTTTTGCAGTGGTCTCCTGACTGATCGCCTAGTATCCAGTATTTCTCCTCTTCAATGCATACTTCAAAGAGCTGACAAATTGTTATTCCTAAAGTTTTGACCATTCCCCCTCCAGAAGCGTTATGTGGCTCCCTCTGCCTCCAGGATAAAATATAAATCCCTCTGTTAGACATTTAAAGCTCTTCACAACATTTTTCAAACTCATTGACAGTATATGAATTTTTTCTCCAAGAAAATTGTCCTACTTGCTCTTGTACATACATAATATTTCATTTCTCCCATTACTGGTCCTTATAGAGACTGGCAAACCTTAAAGTTCCTTATCATGATATGCCAAGTCTGTTTGTTGTGTCCTGGTGTGCTCTCAAAGCCCTCCAGTGACCTATCATAGATTGTCTCTTGGTTTTATGGCCCCAAATGGTTATGATGGCTGTACATAGTCACATAGCACAGCAGAATGAATAGGAAAGTGGGGAGAAGAGAACAAATAGGGGATAGATGAGCAGGTACAAAAATTTTGTAGAAGCCCTTTTTCATTGTATCAAAGAATCAGAAAAAAAAGTGGGTGCCCATCAATTGGGGAAAGGCTAGACAAATCATGGCATATGAACATAGTGGAATATTATTGTGCTGTAAGAAAAGAGGAATATGAGAGGTTCAGAGAAACCTGAGAAGACCTGTATGAACTAATACAAAGTGAGGTGAACAGAACCAGGAGAATGGTTTATATAAATAACTATCATAATAGAAATCATGTAAACTTTGAAAAAATTCAGGGCTTTAATGTGGGACCAATTAGGGCTGAAGTGAATGCATCCTCTTTTGTGGCAGAGAGGTAATACACTACAAGAATATAAAGAAGCACATATTTGCAGCTATAGTCAATGTTTTGATTTGTTTTGCTTACCATATCCATTGGTTATAAGGGAGGACTTTTATTTGGGGAATGGTTGATGCCGAAAAAGCGTGAGGGGGGGGGGGGGGGAAGAAGAAAGGATCAGCAATGAGATGTTAAAACAATACAAAAAAGAGAGTATTTTTTGGAAAAAAATCTCAAGACACAATTTAATTCATAAACAACAACAAGTTCCACAATAATGAAGAGAAAATCTTTCAAATACAATGGAAAGATCACTTGAATAACGTAAGACTATTCTACATTGAGGGCAGCTAGAGGTCCAGTGGATGGAATGCTGACATGATGTATAGAAATGTTTACATTATTTTGCTGTCCTTTTTAGAATACACTATAAGTTTTTTTCAGTTTAGGTTCTCCAGAAATTTGCTTGGTTCTATATTTGTATTATCCTTTTGTATTATCCTTTATTTAGACCTATCCAAAAGTGATATAATGATATTTAAGTCTCCCATCACTCTTGTGCTGTTATCTACACCATGTACAGTTTTTATATAACTTGATCATGTCGTGGGGCACAGAGATATTACAAATTAATGTAAAAATTGAGAAATAATCCATATACACTTAAAGACGATGATGTAATAAAAACAGGAATTGATTCAAGGACCACCAACAAAGGAGACTTAGCAACAAAATTTTAACTGAGTTGTCAAAGAAAAATTATAGACATAGATAACTAATAACTATATAAAAGAAAATTATAATGAATAAACAAAATATAAAAATATTTGGGATGCAGCCAGTGTAGTGCTCAGGGGGAAATCATATATTAATAAATTAGGGGATTAATTAACTAAATATTAATTTTGAAAACTAGAAACCCAACAAAGAAATTTAAAATAAACCCAGAAGAGGAGATATTACGTATTAGAAGGGGAAATAGATAATTTGTAAACAAAAACCCACCCAGAAGTGATGTAGAGAACTAAAAGCTAGTTCTTGGAAAAGACAAAATGAATAAACTCTTAGATAATTAGACTTAGAAAAAAGAAAATAAAACCAATAAAATAGTAAATAAGTGAGGGAAGATCATAGCAAAGTTAGAAAAAATAAGAGAAATGATCAGAATATGCAATGCAACTATACGCAAAAAAAACCAGAGGGGAACAGAGCTAAGATGGCAAAATAAAAGGATGGACCTGCCCTACTTCTGTCCCCTTAGCCCATAAAATAACTGTAAAAATGATTCTAAACAAATTCTAGAGCAGCAGAGGACACAAAACAATAGAGTGAAGAAGAGTTCCAGCCCAAAATAACCTGGGAGGCCCACAGGTAAAGTCTATCACACTGGGCTCAGAACAGTCTGCAGCCCAGCCTTAGTTGTGCTACATGGACAGGACTGGAGCAGACTTCAGGGTGTGCACAAACACCAAAGACAGATTCAAAGATCAGAAAGAAAGCTTTTTCACCTAGATGAAAGTGGGGCATGGGTCTGGCCTCAGCCCCAGCCTCAGGATGGCATTAGTCACTGTGGCTGCATCCACTTTTGGAGCCCTTGACCTATAGACCCTGGAGGAATTGAGCAGCTGATCTGGATCTCAGCCCTGAGTGGTGGTCCTGGGGTGAGGAGGAGAACTGGTGTTGGCATGGTGGGAACTAGTGGTGGCTGTGGAGAGGGAAACTTACTCACAGATGCTGGGCAGAAAAGAGTACTTGTGATTGTTCACAAACAAGAGCATAGGCCAAGACAGGAATACACTCCTCTTCCTTATTTATGCCATCTTTAAGGAACTGAGAACTTACAGCTCCCTAGAGCTTACCCTCCACTTGAAGAAAAGTCTAGTAACTGACTGGCAAAATGCCCAAGAAATGGGGAAAAAATTGGACCATAGAAGGTTACTTTCTTGGTGAAAAGGCATTTTCTTCCATCCTTTCAGATGAGGAAGAACAAAGCATGCCATCAGAAGAAGATATCAAAGTCAAGGCTTCTACATCCAAAACCTGCAAAGAAATATGTAATGGTCTCAGATCATAGAAGAGTTCAGAAAGGATTTTGAAAATCAAATGAGAGAAGTGGAGGAAAAATTGGGAAGAGAATTGAGAATGATGCAAGAAAATCATGAAAAGCATGTCCACAACTTACTAAAGGAGATCCAAAAAAATGCTGAAGAAAATAACATCTTTAAAAAGACACTAACCCCAATGACAAAAGAGGTTTCAAAAGCCAATGAAGGGAAGATTGCTTTAAAAAGCAGAATTGGCTGGATGGAAAAGGACTTTCAAAAGCTCGTTCAAGAAAATAGTTCGTTAAAAATTAGAATGGAACAGAGAGAAGCTAATGATTTATGAGAAACCAAGAAATTCTAAAACAAAACCAAAACAATGAAAATGTAGGAGACAATGTGAAATATCTCATTGGAAAAACAACTGAAATGGAAAATAAATCCATGAGAGATAATTTAAAATTATTGGTCTACCTGAAAACTGTGATCAAAAAAAGAGTCTACACATTATCTTCCAAGAAATTATCAAGGAAAACTACACTGATATTCTAGAACCAGGGGGAAAAATAGAAATGGAAAGAATTCACCAAACACTTCCTGACAGAGCTAACAGAGGAAAACTCCTAGGAATATTGTAGCCAAATTCCAGATTTCCCAGGTTAAGGAGAAAATATTACATGCAGCTAGAAAGAAACAATATAAGTATTGTGGAAATATAATCAGGACAACACAGGATTTAGCAGCTTCTACAGTAAGGGATCAAAGGGCTTGGAATATGATATTCCAGAGGTCAAAGGAGATAGGATTAAAACCAAGAATCATCTACACAGCAAACCTGAGTATAATAATTCAGGGGGAAACACACACACACACACACACACACACACACACACAAACAAACACATAGACAGAGAGCGCAGGGTGAGCTGAATATGAAGGGAGAATACCTAAAATAAATAAAAATTTTCTGTTGAATGGAATGTACTAGGAGTAAGAGAAAGGGAGAGGTACAGTGTAGCAAGTTGTGTCACAATAAAGAGGGAAGAAAGAGTTTTACAATGGAGGGAAGAGGGGGAAAATGAAAGGAAATAATTGAGTCTTACTCTCATGGGATTTGACTTTTGGAGGGAATAACACACTCAATTGGATATGGAAATCTATTATTCTGCAGGAAGGTAAGGGGTAAGGGGATAGGAGAGGGAAGAAAATAGAAGGGACAGAAAACTGGGGAAAGGGATAATCAGAAGCAAACACTATTGTTGGAGGACAGGTCAAGGGAAAAAATGGAGCAAATGAAGGCAAGGATAGGACAGAATGAAATATGGGTAGACTTTTTCAACATGACTATTATGGAAGTGCTTTGCATTGTTACACATGTATGACCTATACTGAATTGCTTGTTTTCTCAATGAGGGTGGGTGGGGAGGGAGGGAGAGAATATGGAACTTAAAGCTTTAAGAGTGAAATTTTAAAATTATTTTAGCATACAACTGGAAAATAAGCTGTAGAGTAAATGGAGTATAGAAATCTATTTTGCCATACAAGAAAATAGAGGGGATGGGAGATGGAAGAAGGGTGGGTAATAGAAGGTAGGACAGACTGGAGGAAGGGGTGGATGGGGTGCATGTTGTCCTGGACTGAGGGATGTGGATAGATGGGGAGAAAATTTTGAATTCAAATTTTTGTAGGAGTGAATGTAAAGAACTGAAAAATAAATAAATTATATATTGAAAAAAATGAAAAAGCAAACAAAACCAAAAACATAAAAGAAATAAAGTCATCCTTCAAAAAATGTTAAGTACTCAAACTATCAGAAGTACAGAAACAAAACTGAAATAACTCTATCTCAAAAAGGAAACATATAGCTTCAAAGGAGCTACCAATTTGGTCCTTATAGATTCACAACATTCATCTGAAGAACATTCTATTCCACTGGGAGAAGTCTTCACATGCTTGGGATAGACATCCTTCTCACTCACCAATGGGTATGAGGACTGTAGATAACCCTCAACCTGATTTAGAACGTCTGCCAAGAGAGTTTTATTAGGGTATGGCCACTGTGCTCGTTGCAGCTTCTTGGATTCACTAGTGAAAGCTGGGTGACAGGTGGATGCAAAAAGTGGATAAACAGCTCTAAAAATCATTTGACAAACCCTAACACCAAAGATGTTAGTCCTCCCTGAACTTCCTATATGCCCTTTGAACTTGGATAGTAGATACATGATTAGAGAGAAGAAGACAGATACGAGAGATATTATGGAGGCAGAAATGACAGCGTTCCAAAAATGGTGGCATATATGGGGTGAAGGTGAGGAGTGTGGTCAAACAATCTCATCCTTTCTACAACACATAAAATAAGTCATCCCCTGAGCCTCTCTTGCAGACCTCTAGCAATGAGGTAGGTTTTTTCCTCCTGGATGTGTGATCCCACTGATCCACCGATTTGATTATGAGTAAAGCTCTTTCCCCCTCTCAAGGGAGCAGAACAAGAGGTAGATTTTATTTTTACAAAGACTCCATTTACAGATAGAAAGATTGATCAAGCCAAGAATATTCTACTGAGTTTGTCCATGATCTTTCGTGATGTTTTTTCAGGTTTACTCAGCAGCGGGCAAACCTTGATTTGAGCCTTCATTAGTGCCACCAATTCCAGTAGGTGACACTGGCCTCTCAGCTTTTCCCAGTCACCCTGTCCAGAGAATATGTGTCTTGTCCAGAAAGGCCCAGAAATCTTTGGATATTCCAGAAGGCCTGGAATGAAAGGGGGAAAACGTTCATTTCATTGGAGGTAGGTGATGGAGAAGAGAAGAGTTAAAGGTAATCAGAAAGCAGCCAATATTGGAAAGTAAATGGTGATACCATAGATAGATTAGCAAAGTCAAAAGAAGGATTAGGTTTGAGGAAGAAAGATAATGAGCTTGGCTTTGGGCAAAAGGATGATTAGCATGATAGGGGAGTGAGGGATGAATCAGACAAGTAATAGAACAGAAGCAGGAATATACACTGGGAGATTTTTAGAATGATACAGGTATGTAGCTTTGAGTTCCTGTGTTATGGGATAGAAATGGCAATAGAGAGGAGGCAGTAGACATAAGTAATGTGTTAAAGATGGAACTGATGATCTTGTAACTAAACAAGACTCTCCTTTACAGCTTTACAAATGTCCTAACACCTATCTCTCTAGCCTTGACTTGGAGTCCTTTAGGAATAAAGAATCACTATCCCATAGGGAAATCCATTCAATTTCAGGACATTTTTTATGGTTTTTCCCTTAGACTGAGCCAAAATCAGTCCATTTGAAACTTGCATCCAGTTCGGTCTTCTGGAACCAAGAGAAAACCAAGTATAATTCCTATTCCTCCTGACATTATTTCAACTGCATAAAGGGTTTTTGTCCCCTAAAGTAACTGGAACTGGGAGTTGCTTGTCCAAAAGGACACTGGGGGAGGGAAAGAGCTGGAAACCCTCCAATGAATTAGCCAAAGTCTGATATTGGCCTCTTCGGCTTTACAAGGGCTCTACCTTATTGGAGTCCTGCTTCCAGACCCCCATTTCTCATCTACAACACTGTTCCCTCCATTCTACCCCAGGTGCTCTGGAGCCAGAGAGGTTGCATCCAGGCTGAACAAGGTTTCAGGGATCATGGCATCAAGGTAGGTCTGCATGATTATAAGTTCCAAGTGTCCCTACCACAGCCCCCATCCCCTCCAACTACTGGCATATTTTTGTTCCAGGTGTTCCTGAGGTCATATCACTGTGCTTTCTTTCCAACCCCCCACAGTGATACATGGCCAACCTAAAACCCTGAGAGCAATGGGGCACTGGCAAGCCTACAGAGGTTCTTAAGGAGGATTCATAGACCTCAGCAAAGTGTGTCAAAGCATTTAAAGATGTATATGTTCTTAAAGTGAATACAAAAGTGAAGCAGAGCTGATATGGATCTACAAAGAAAATGCCCAGATCCTGACAAGGTTACACTGAAGTATACAGAAGATGTACAGGTTCTGCGTAGAATGCTTTGTAGATTGTGCTTGGTGAGGCACAGTCTCTTTACAATATTTGCAGTGGTCCTTAGACAGGACATACAAAGCATATACAGGCTCTGAAAGAGATGTCCAGACCCTTGATGGAGAATACAGAGCAACCTTAAGGAGGGTGCCCAGGTTCTACTGGTAATGTGCCTCCATTTCCAGAGAATACATATCCCTCTCTAAAGAATGCACACGTTCTGCAGAAGAGGCAAGGGAGGCAAAGCACTTACAGGGATTGCACAGATTCACGAAGGATGTCCAGGTTACTGTGGAGAATGTGCAGACCCAGTAAAGGATGAACAGGTAATGGCAGTTAGGTCTTATACTGACCCTGGAGTCAGGAGGACTTGAGTTCAAATTTGGTCTCACACTCAGAAAATTAGCATAGATTATGGCCTAGATGGCATAGACAATGAAAGACAATAATAATTGATGTTGGGGATAAACTATAAATGGCACACTAAAACACTGTCTGACTGTGCTAGGAAAATGATTTGGAACTACATAAGAAAAGTTGTTGAACTGTTTATATCCTTGACCTGGAAGATACTCCGTTGTTGGACATATGACCAAAGAAGAGCAAAGATAGAAGTGAAGATACCATATATACAAAAATAACCATAGCAACGTTTTTTTGTGGGAACAAAAACAAAATCACAAAAACAAAAATTGGAAACAAATTGTGTTTTGGGGAGTGACTACAAATTGTGGTATATAGCATTGGATTACTATTGTGCCAGTAGGAAAAAAATGAGGAAATGAGAGGAAAGTAGGAAGACATATATCTTAGGAATGAATTGCTGCAGCACAAACTGAGCAGAAATGAAAAAACAATGTAAACAATGACTGCAACAACTTAAATTAAAAGAATGCTAAAAATGAAGCCCAGCACTGTGAGATTGCAATGAGCATTCCTGGCTCTGGAGAACAGAGAAGGAAGCGTATCTCCATCCTTTAATTTGATAGAAATGAGAATGTTGTCATTTCTGCTAGATGTCATCATCACCTCAGGTGTTTTTCTTTGTTGCTAAGGAAAGCTCCTGAGGAGAGGAGGAGAAACAAGAGCACAACTAGAAGTTACTGTGATATAAAAATAAAATCACTAACAAAATATAGATAGATGATGACAATGATGATAGACAGACAGACAGACAGATAGATAGATGGATGGATGGATGGATGGATGGATGGATGGATGGATGGATGGGTGGATGGATGGATGGATGGACAGTTAGGTGGATGGAAGGATGAATGGATAGATGGATGGATGGATACATACATGCAAAATGATGAATATTCTTTTCTGTTTCTTCTAGCAAATTGCTTCCCCAATTATTCCTTATTGCTCAATAATATTCATTCTCTCCTTACCTACTATTACCTCCTGCTCTGAGGCCCACAAGCAAGCTCATAAATCACTATCCTTAAAAAAAAAATATTCTCTTGACTGTATCAACTTCTCAAGCTTTCATCCTTACCTTTCCTAATATTCATAGTTAACCTCTTCAAAAAAGTTATCTACATTCATTGGCTCCACTTCATTCCCATTTACTTTGTGAGTCTTTGCAATATGGTTTCCAGTCTCTCCCACTCAAATGAAATCATCTTTTCCAAAGTTATTAATGATATATTAATTGCTAAATCCAATGACCTTTTCTCAACCTTCATCTTGCTTGACTTCTGTCCAGCATCAGACACTCTTGACAACCCTGGTCATTCTCTTCTCCATGGATCTTTATGACACTACTCTCTTAATTCCCTTCTTTCCTGTCTGACCATTCCTCTAATTCCTTTTGAAGCACCATTATCTGTTCCCCATCCTTTTATCATCAATATCCCTTCAAGACTCTGTCATGGGTTCCATTCTTTTCTGTTTCAGTGCCCTCTATTGATGATCTGACCATCAATTCCTATGAGTTCAATCATCATACCTATTTAGATGACTCTCAAATATCTACATTGTAATGTAACATGTATGCTCTGACCCCACTTTCTCAGGGCCAGGCCTGTTACCTATATCTCTCACTGTTCTGGGATACTCTGAGGAGTTAGTAGAAATTTATTTTCTCTGCTGTCAGATCAATTCTCCACCAACTATGTTCCCCTCCATATTTAGGGTCCCAGTGACTATCATCTGTGTTCCATTTAATCACTTAACATTAATTGGTTTTTACAAAGGTATAAATACTTCAAAGATATAATAATAAGCACATAAGCATTTCTTTCAACTCTTCAGGGCATAATTCCCAACAGCCCCCCCCCACACACACACACACACAGACATACACATATACCTTGTGAGTAGGAAAGGGAGGAGATTTTGGCTTAAGGCTTAGCTGAGTTACCACATAGCGCTGATCTAACAAAGTTCATATCTAAAGTTGGTATTGCTCCTGGCTTCTGCTGGAATTCCTTAAGTCATGTGAATGCTCCCCAAGTGTAAAAATTATTTTTAATTCCTATTTATATCTAAATTATCCAACACAGGCCCTTTAACATCATAATCACTCTAAAGTGTCTGTTGGATTTTTGACAGAGTTATCAGATTGGCAAATCAAGGAAATGCTGTTGATAGAATATTTCCAAATTTTAGAAAAACGTTTGACTAAATCTCTCATGCCGTTCTTGTGGAAAAGATGGACAGATGTGTCTCACATAAAAGTAATATTATATAGTTCTGTAATTGCTTGACTGGCTGGAGCCAAAGAGTTGTCATTAATTGTTTAGTGTCAACTGAATTCTCCAGTTGAGTGTACCTGGAATGTGTTCTTTTTTTAATTCAATTTTATTACATTTTCAGTTCTAAATTCTCACTCTAACCTCCACCTACTTCATTCATTGAGAAGGCAAGAAAAAGAAAACTCATTTTAAATATATATAGTCATACCAAATAAATTCTCACATTAGCCATTTCAAAGGAAGGAAGGAAGGAAGGAAGGAAGGTAGGAAAGAAAAAATATGCTTAAACTTAGACTCTGAGTCTAACTCCAGCTCTCTGTCTGGAGATGGATGGCATGATTTGTCATTAGTCCTTTGGAATTGTGATTGGTCATTTTGCTAATCACAGTTACTAAGTCTTTCAAAATTGATTTTCTTTACAGTATTGCTATTACTGTTCTCCTGGTTCTTTTCATTTCACTTTGCATTAGTTAATATGAGGCCTTCCGGGATTTTTTGCTGAAGGCATATCCTTCATTATTTCTTTTGGGTTTTGTAAATGGCATTTTATTTTTTTTTCCAATTACATGTAAAGATAGTTTTCAACATTCATTTTTTATAAGATTTGGAGTTCCAATTTTTTTCTCCCTCACTGCCCCCCCCCCACTCCCCAAGACAGCAAATGACCTGATATAGGTCATAAATGTGAAATCTTCTCAAAACATATTTCCACATTGGTCATGCTATGAAACCAGAAATAAAACAAAAGGGAAAATCTATGAAAAATAAAAGAAGAAGAAATCATTTACTTTAATCTGCATTCAGACTCCATAGTTCTTTCTCTGCAGACAGATAGTATTTTCCATCATGAGTCTTTTGGAATTGTCCCCTTCATCATTTCCTTACAGCATGATAGCATTCTATTGCATTCATATACCATGACTTGTTCAGACATTCTTCAATTTATGGGCGCCTTGAAGAGATGTTTTCAATTTTCTACTGGCAACACAAAAAGAGCTAGTATAAATATTTTGCACACATAGGTCCTTTTCCTCTTTCTTTGATTTCTTTAGGGTATAGATCTAGTAGCAGTACTGATGGGTCATAACGTATGCAGAGTATAACAGCTTTTGGAGCTTAGTTTAAAATGGCTTTCCATAATGATTGGACTAATTCATAGTCCCATCAACAGCGTTTAGTGTACCAGTTTTCCCACAGCCTCTCCAACATTTGTTAGTTTCTTTTGTTTTATCTCTTCTTAGCCAGTCTGATGGGTATGGAGTGGAAACTCAGAGTTGCTTTAATTTGTATTCCTCCAAATATTAGCAATTATGGGCATTTTGTTTTCACATGGCAATTGATGATTTGGATTTCTGTCTCTGAAAATTATCCATTCATATACTTTGACCATTAATCAATTGGAGAATGGTTCTTTTTCTTCCACATTTGTCTTGGCTCCATTGGGCAACATGACTTCTTCCTTCCTTTATTCCTTCCGTTGCTCCTTTCTTTCTTCTTTTCCTTCTTTCTTTCCTTCTTACCTCTTCGTATAACGTATTATACCCTTAACTGCTTGTGCTCTGCCCAAAGGGAATGCAAATTTTAATCTCTGGAACTTTTGTTCTTCTTTGGGTTTTTCCTCATAAAAACCGGCCTTAACCTTAAATCACTCTGATCCCAGACCAGGCCCTATTTGGTTGCTGTTTGGACCCTGATTGGTTCAGAACTAATGTAAATGAGAATTGACTCCATTTGGGCCAGAAACTGTGAGAGTCTTCTACTCCTAGAGGTCATTCTTTGCCTCATTTTAATAAGCCTTAATCACTGAATGGGCATTACCTCAATCAAACTGAGATCCAGTTTAAGGCTTTAGCTTGCAAGGTCTGCCATTGCCTCCTGAGCTATCTCGTGTTGTCAAGATCTATATCTGGCCACTTGACCCAGATGTGTCTGGAGGAGAAAGTAAGGCTGGTGACTTTGTGCAGTGCTCCCTCGCTTAAATCCAATTCACTTGTGTGTCATGGCATTACCTCCCTGAGGTCATGGTCCTCTTTGAGAATGAAGGACAAACATCAGCAATATTAGAAATGAAACCTTTAGAGCAGAACCAGGAGAATTTTGTACACAGCAACAGCCACAGTGTGTGAGTACTTTTTCTGGTAGACTTAGTACTTCATAGCAAAGTAAGGACCTAAAAAATTCTCAATGGATTTTTGAGGGAAAACGCCTTCCACATCCAGAGAAAGATCTATGGAATTAGATCACAGAATTAAGCAGATAATTTATTTTTATATAATTTTTTTTTATGGTTTCTCCCACTCATTTTAATTCTTCTATTCAACATGACTAAGGTGAAAATGTATTTAATATGAATGTATGGGTAGAACCTATAAAAAATGGCATGCAGTCTCAGGGTGGGGGGGGGAAAGGAGGTGGAAGGAGGGGAAAAGTTCTAAGATATATGAAGTAATTGTAGAACATGGAAAACAAATAAAATAATCAAAAAATAAAGAATAAGAAATAAATGAAACCCTTATTAGAGGAATTTACTGGGAAGATGTTCTCTCCAGTTTCCTGATTTTATTGCAATTTTAGCTACATTGGTTTTCTTTCTGCAAAACTTTTTAACCTTATGCAACCAAAATTTTTCCATTTTATCACCTCTGAACCCCTCTCTCTTATTTGTTTCAAGAGTTACAAATATTGTCTTTCCATGCAGGAATGTAAACAGTTCAACTTTAGTAAAGTCCCTCATGATTTTTCTTTGCTATTTTCCTTTTCATGCTTCTTTTCATTCTTGTGTTTGAAAGTCAAATTTTCTTTTCAGCTACATTCTTTTCATCAAGAATGCTTGAAAGTCCTCTATTTCATTGAAAGACCATTTTTTTCCCTGAAGTATTATACTCAGTTTTGCTGGGTAGGTGAATCTTTGTTTTAATCCTAGTTCCTTTCACTTCTGGAATATCATATTGCGTGCCCTTCGATCCCTTAATGTAGAAACTGCTAGATCTTGTGTTATCCTGATTGTATTTCCACAATACTTGAATTGTTTCTTTCTAGCTGCTTGCAACATTTTCTCCTTGACCAGGGAACTCTGGAATTTGTCCACAATGTTCCTAGGAATTTCTCTTTTCGGATCTCTTTCAGGTGGTGATCGGTGGATTGCTTGCATACTTATTTTGCCCTATGGTTCTAGAATATCAGGGCAATTTTCCTTGATAATTTCATGAATTATCTAGGCTCTTTTTTTGATCATGACTTTCAGGTAGTCCCATAGTTTTGAAATTCTCTCTCCTGGATCTATTTTCCAGGTCAGTTGTTTTTTCAATGAGATATTTCACATTATCTTCTATTTTTTCATTCTTTTGGTTTTGTTTTGTGATTTCTTGGTTTTTCATAAAGTCGTTAGCCTCCACCTCTTCCATTCTAATTTTGGAAGAACTATTTTTTTCAGCGAGCTTTTGAACCTCCTTTACCATTTGGCTAATTCTGCTTTTGAAAGCGTTCTTCTCCTCATTGGCTTTTTGAACCTCCTTTGCCAATTGAGTTAGCTTATTTTTCAAGGTGTTATTTTCTTCAGCATTTTTTGGGGTCTCCTTTAGCAAGGTGTTGACCTGCTTTTCATGCTTTGCTTGCATGTCACTCATTTCTCTTCCCAGTTTTTCCTCCACCTCTCTAACTTGATTTTCAAAATCCTTTTTGAGCTCTTCCATGGCCTGAGACCATTGAATATTTATTTTGGATGTTTGGGATACAGAAGCCTTGACGTTCATGTCTTTCCCTGATGGTAAGACTTGTTCTTCCTCATCTGAAAGGATTGGAGGAGATATCTGTTCACCAAGAAAGTAACCTTCTATGGTCTTATTTTTTTTCCCCTTTTCTGGGCATTTTCCCAGCCAGTGACTTGACTTCTGAGTTTCCTTTCCACACCCACCTCGCCTCTACATCTGCCCTGCTAGTGCTTGGTGTCTGAGATTCAAATTCTGCTTCCCAGCCTCAGCACTTTCAGCAGGGACAGGGCTGCTATTCAGTGTGAGATTAAGTTCAGGTGCTCAGGTTGGGGCAGGGCCACCTCAGGGGAGTCAGTTCCCTCAGTGGGTTTATGCGGAGATCCTCAACAATGGGTCTGAGGTCCCACCTGCCTCAGGAGCCCCTGTCCACTGCTGCCTCCCGAGGGTCCCAGAGTCATGGGGACACCCTACTCCCCTCTCGGCCAGCCAAGGAGACTCTCTCACTGACCTTTAGCGCTTGTGAGGGGAGGGACCAGCGCTGCCCTGGAGATTCTGTCCCTGAAGCCTGCTTGGATCTGCTCTCCTCAGTGCCAAGAGGCCAAGGCAGGGCTGGGCTCCGCTCTAGGTCCCGTGAGACACGGACCCTTCGTGTTGGTTTTTCAAGGCTCCCTGGAACAGAAATCTCCTCCACTCCGTTGTTTTGTGGCTTCTGCTGCTCCAGAATTTGTTGGGAGTTCTTCTTTACAGGTATTTTATGGGCTGTGGTGTAGGAGCTAACATACGTGTTTCTTTCTACTCTGCCATCTTGGCTCCCCCTCCCCCCTTATTTGATCAAGAATTATTACCCTATACAAAAATTTCACCCATGTTCCGCGAATTTTGCTATGACGTATCCCTCTATGTCTAAATTATACACTTATTTTGAGTTTATTTTGTTGTATGATGTGACATGGTAACCTCTACCCAGTTTTTGCCAGACTAATTAACACAATATTAATAGTAATGATGATGATGAATATCTTACGTGGTTAGAATTTTATTGGCAAAACTCTTAGTTTATCCCCTTACATATGATGCTGGCTCTTGGTTTTAGATAGACAGTACTTGCCACATTTAAAAAGTTCCATTTTTACTCATATTCCCTCAAAAACTATCTATCAAAACAATTATGATTTTTACTGGCTTTGGCAATGATATGGTCAATTATGCTTATAATTTTCTTAACATTGGGCTTTCCCTGCATTCCTGGTATAAATCTAGGGTGGGCTTAGTACGTGATCATTGTGTCCAATTGATGTAGTCTCCTTGCTAAAATTTTATTTAATTTTTTTTTTTCATGAACATCCATTTGAGAAATTGGTCCATGATTTTCTTTCCATCTTTTATCTCTCCCTGGTTTAGGTATGAAGACCATATTTGTATCATGGAAGAAATTTGGTAAGATTCCTTCTTCACCTATTTTTTTTTGAGACATCTCATATTGTATTGGAATTAATCATTCTTTTAAGTTTAGTACAATTGACTTTTAAATCCATTTGATCCTGGAGTTCTTTTCCTTAGAAGTTCATTTTTTTTTTTTTACTTTTTAAATTTCTCTTTCTTATATAAGGTTATCTACATATTGTATTTCCTGTTCTATTGATCTGTATAATTTATGTTTTTGTAAATATTGATCCATTTCATAAAAACTGCCAACCTTATTTATATATAGTTCAGCAAAATAGCACCTAATAATTGTTTTTAGTTTCTCTTCATTTGTTGTGAATTCACCTTTTTCATTTTTCATGCTGATAGTTTGTTTTTTTTTTTTCTTTATCACGTTAGGCAATGGCTTGTCTATGTTGTATTCTAAAAAAATCTTGGTTTCATTTATCAATCCAACTTCTTTTACTTTTAATCTAATTCATCACTGCTTTTCAGAATTTCCATTTTGATTTTCAATTGAAGGTTTTCAGTTTTCTGGTTTCCCAGGTTTTTAGTTGGATGCCCAATTTGTTGATCTTCTCTTTTTCTCTTTCAGCAATCAAAGAGTTTAAAGATAAATTATCCCATAATTATAACTTTGCATTCCTTCAACTTTTGGAATATTGTCTCACTGTTGTCACCATCTTTGATGAAATTATAGATTGTTTTTATGATTTGTCCTTTGACACACTAATTTTTTTAGGTTTTTCTTATTTAGTTTTCAATTAACTTTTAATCTTTGCTTGAAAGACCCCTATTAAATGTAATTTTATTGCATTAAATATAAAAACTATATTTAAAATTTCTACTTTTCTGCACTCATTTGTGAAGTTTTCATGCCCTAACACATGGTCAATTTTTGTGAAGGTGTCATGAACATTAGAGCAAGAGATATAATTCTTTCTGTTCCCATTCAATATTCTCCAGAGGTCTATCATATCAAATTATATCTATCTCCTTAACTCGTTTATTTCTTTTAATTTTTTGTTTCAATTTATCTAGATCTGAAAAGATAAACTGGTATCTCCCATTATCATGATTTAATTGTCTCTTTTTTAAATAACTCATGTAACTTTTTCTTCAAGAAGTTAAAAGGGGGGATGGAGCCAAGATGGCAGAATGAGAGCACAGGCTCAATTTAGCTATACCACAAATTCCTTCAGATACCTCTCAAAAGAGAATCTAAACACATTTTAGAGTGGCAGAATCTATTAGGACCCCAGAACATCCCAGAAAGTTGATGAGAAGAATCTGTTACATGAGACAGGGGGTGCACAAGGAACACAAGCTGCACCAATGCAGACTCCACCATAGTAGAGCACAGCACGAACCAGCAGAGTAGACTGAAGCAGAAGCAGAAGTGCAGATTCTCAAACATATCATCACAGGATGGGAGTGCAGCAGAACTGAGTGAGACAGAAGTACAGGACTCCAGGCAAAAGCAGCAGGCACTCCTGAGACTATCAGTCCACAGATTAAATGTTCCAAAGTCTGCTACATGAATTTCTGGGAGCCTAGATGGTGGAGTAAATTGTAAGTGCTCTCATCTTCCCCTTGTTGACCTTTAAAAACCCATAGAATACTGCCCCACTAAATTCTGAAATGGTGGAATTAGCCAAAGGGGTAAACAGTCTCAGCTCCAGAGACTAGAAAAATCATCAAGGAGAGTTCCCTCTTACTGTGGATGAAGGGGGCCAGTGCAGAACCAGAGCTGTCCCAGATGGCTCCACCTCAGCAAACCAAGAAGAGATCCTGAGGCCCAGGAGATTGGAACCCATAAACATCAACACCAGGACACCACACATGCCTTACCACAACCAGTGTAGGTAGGCAGAAACTAGTGCAGATGGTGAATCACCAGCTACTGAGTCTGCCTGTGCTCAGGGGAGGAGGAGCCCTCGTGCTGCCAGACCACCACTCCCATACACTTCACACAGTGAGCTTCAGGGTAACCCTGAGGAAACTCAAAAAGACTTTACCTGGCTTTAGCCCTGGCACACACCAGGCAACTCAGCACCAGGTAAGCTGCAGCATTCTAGCTTCTAGCTGAAAGGACCAGAGGACAAACACACAAAGCATCAAGATACAGACACAAGAAACATGGGACAGAGGCCCCTGTGATCAAGAAGCAGAGATCCTTTTTAAAAGGCAGGATAAACCAATCATCATGAGCAAGAAGCAAACCAGAAGAGCAAAAATCATATAATCTTGTTATGGGGACAAAGACCAAAACACAAATACAGACGAGGTCAGCATTGAGACTGTATTCATATCTGACACCTCAGAAGGGAATATGAACTGGTCTCAAGTTCAAAAAGCATCCTTGGAAGAGCTCAAGAAGGATTTTAAAAGCCAAATTAGAGAGATAGAGGAAAAACTGGCCAATGATTTTAAAAATATGAAGAAATAGCTCACTGAAGAGAAGAGCTCCTTAAAAAAGACGACTGGGTAAATGAAAAAGGAAGCACAAAACCTAACTGGAGAAAATAACTCCTTAAAAGGAAGAATTAGACAAACAAAAAAGGAGGTGAAATAATTAATTGAATTGGGCAAGTAGAAGCTACTGAATCTCTGAATATAAAGAATCGATCGAACAGAATCTAAAGAATAAAAAAATAGATTTGAAAAATATTTCATTGGATAAACAACTGATCTGGAAAATAAATCCAGGAGAGACAATCGAAGAATTGTTAGTCTACTAGAAATCCATGATGAAAAATGAGCCTGCATAATATGTTCCAAGAAATCATCAAGGAAAACTGCCCTGAGTTTCTAGATCCACAGGGCAAAATAGTCATCAAAAAAATCCACCAATCACCTCCTGAAAGAGATACCAAACTGAAAACGCCAAGGAATATCATTGCCAAATTCCAGAGCTATCAAGTGAAGGAGAAAATACTCAAGCAGGAAGAAAGAAACAATTCAAATATCGAGAAACTACAGTCAAGCTCTCACAGGACCTTGCAGCTTCTACATTAAAAGACTGGAGGGATTGGAATATGATACTCTGTATCAAAGGAGATTGGACTACAATCAAGGATCAATGACCCAGTTAAAATGAGCCCAATATTTCAGGCAAGGAGATGGACATTCAACGAACTAGGAAATTTCCAGACCTTACTGGTCAAAAGGGCAGAACTCAATAGAAAATTTGATCTTCAAATACAAGACGCAAGAGACACATAAAAATGTAAATGAGGGAAAAGACTTATTATTTAATGTGGGTAAATTGTTTACATCCCTATAATGGAGGATGAAACTTGTTAATCTTGAGAGGTGTATCTTTATTATGACATTTACAAGGCACATACATAGATAGAGGGAGTGGATATAAATTAACTGATGTGATGATTTTTAAAAAAACATGATTAAAGGGTGTGAAGGCATTGTAACAGAAGAGAAGAGGAGGAAGCAGAAAAGGTAAATCACATCACAAAAAGAGGCACAAAAACATAATACGTTAGAGAGAAAGAGGGGAGGAGATGAGAACTGTTTGATATTTACTCTCACCTAATTTGTTTCAAGGAAGAGACAACATATTCAGTTAAGTATAAAAATCTAACTTGCCCTATATGCAGTAGGAGGGGAAAGGGGAAAGAATAGGGAGGGAAGACTAAAAGGGAGGGAGGAAATAGTAAGGGAAATGGGAATAAAAGGGAGGGGATCTGATAGAAAGGAGGGAAGACTCAGGGAGGAAGTGGTCAAAAGTAAAACTATTGTGGAGGGGAAGGGAGAATGGAGAAATAAAAGCACAAACTGGGGAAAACAGGGTGGAGAGAAAGACTTTGATAGTAATCATAACTGTGAATGTAAATGGGATAAACTCTCCCACAAAACGGAAGTGGATAGCAGAATGGATTAAAAACTATAATCCTACAATATGTTGTTAACAAGAAACACATTTGAAACAGGGGAACACTCACAAGGTAAAGGAAAATGGTTGAAGCAGGATGTGTTATGCTTCAGCTGAAGTAAAAAAAAGCAGGGGTAGCAATCATAATCTCAGACAAAGCAAAAGCACAAACAAATCTAATCAAAAGAGATAAGGAAGGAAACTATATCCTGCTAAAAGGCACCAAAAACAATGAAGCAATATCATTACTAAATGTATATGCACCAAGTAATATAGTATCCATATTCTTTTTTTGTTGTTGTTAAAAAAGCTGCTTTTATTGATGTCTGTTATTTTTACATCACAGTTATTTCTAGGTCTATACCACTGTCCCACCCTCTTCCCTATCAAACCTTTCTATGCAACAAACAAGCAAACAAAAAACCTAATTAAACAAGACTACCTGATAAGGACTCTGACAGTCCCCTTTGGTATATCTCCCCCATACTTCTGTCAAAGGGAGACAACTGAGTTCCCTTAATTGTTCTCCAGCACTGTTTCTTTTTGCTTTCTCAGTCTCTCAGAGCTCAGGTTCCTTCTTGTGATTTTTCTCCTTTCTGTGTAGCAGGAATTATTGCATTTATATAGCAGTTGACTTTTTCTTTCCTTTGTTTCCAATTTTTTTTGTAGTTGTTACCACAGAGTCTTGGTGAAACTGTTTTCATCTTTGAAGTTTTGGGGAGTTTATGTCTAGTAGAGGGATTAATTCAGTCAAAAAGTATGAAGTAATGTCACATATTTACATAATTCCAAATGGATAGCCAAAATGGATGGATTGATTCACAGCTCTACCAACAGTGTACGAGTATTCCTTTCTTCCCACAACTCCTCCAGCACTATCCTCATTTTTGCTTTCTTAGTCAATTTTCAGGGTGAGAGGTGAAAACTCAGAATTTTTAAAATTTGTATTTCCCTTATTATCATTGATTTGGAGCAAGTTTCCAAATGGCAGTTAATGTAATTTATGATTTACAATTCTCTCAAAAGCTGTTCATAACTTGTGATCACTTATCTTTGAGGAAAGGCTCTTGATTATTCCCTTTTTGTATCCTTGAGTGTCAAGATTGTGCTGGGAACACAACTGATTGTTCATAAATTCTTCCTGTTGATTCAATTCAGCAAATGTTCATGGAAATAAATCTGATATTATACTACATGGAGAGGAAAATTATCAGGACTTAATAGTAACCTTTTGAAACTAGGTGTGAAAGTACTGTTATGCTTGCTGAAACTGGAAGTTGAATCCTATTTCGAGACTATTATCTTCCTTTCATGCAAGAAAATGGTGGAGTTTGCTAGTCTTGTCCATGGAGTCCCAAATTTTATGCTTGTGTGTGCTTGAATTCATCAGGTATTATCTTTACCCACACCGAGCAAAATGAGCCTAAGAAAACAGAGACCCCAGCCAATAGCTGCTGCAATCCAACCACCTTCATTCTTTGCATGCTTACAGCACTGGGAAGCCTTAGGGTAGAAATCTACAGTAAAGCACATTCATCTGCTATGAATGCCGAGTCTGACAACAGAGAAGAAACTGTTGAGGAGTTGTGTGTTTCTGCAAAGCAAGTTGTGTAGAAGGATGCAGACAGGAGGATGAGGCTGATGGGAACATAAATGACTGATGAAAGCTGCTTCATGCTGGAGATGGGAGGCACCTATCCAAACTTTCCTAGTACCACTTGTCTTCTGGAAACCTTGAAAATGACTCTGGCAGACCCCATCCAAATTCTTTTTTTTTTTTTGTATTATTATTCATTTATTTAAATTTTCAACAATCATTTCCACAAAATTTTGGGTTCCAAATTTTCTCCACTTTTCTCCCCTCCCCCCACCCCAAAACTCCGAGCATTCTAATTACCCCTATCACCAATCTGCCCTCCCTTCTAAAATCCTCCCTTCCCTTATCCCCATCTTCTCTTTTGTCCCGTAGGGCAAGATAATTTTCTATACCCCATTACCTGTATTTCTTATTTCCTAGTTGCAAGAAAAATAATCAACAGCTGTTCCTAAAACTTTGAGTTCCAATTGCTCTTCATCACTCCCTCCTCACCCATTCCCTTTGGGAAGGCAAGCAATTCAATATAGGTCACATTTGTCAAGTTTTGCAAGTAACTTCCATAATAGTCGTGTTGTGTAAGACTATATTTCCCTCCATCCTATCCTGCCCCCCATTTATTGTGATCTCTCTTTTGATCCTGTCCCTCCCCAAGAGTGTTGACTTCCAATTGCTCCCTCCTCCCATTGCCCTCCCCTCTATCATCCTCCCCACACTGCTTATCCCATTCTCCCCCACTTTCCTGTATTGTAAGATAGGTTTCCATATCAAAATGAGTGTACATTTTATTCCTCAAATGTGATGAGAGTAAGCTTCATGTTTTTTCTCTCATCTCCCCACTTTCTCCCTCTACTGAAAAATCATTTACTTCCCTTTTTTATGAGTGATGTTTTGCCCAATTCCATTTCTGCCTTTCTCCTCCCAATATATTTCTCTCTCATTGCATAATTTCATTTCTTAAGACATGATCCCATCATATTCTATTCACCCTGTGCTGTTTGTCTGTGTGTGTGTGTGTGTGTGTGTGTGTGTAATCCCACTAACTACCCAGATAGTGAAAAAAGTTTTCAAGAGTTACAGATATTGTCTTTCCATGTAGTAATGTATATAGTTCAACTTTTGTAAGTCCCTTATGATTTTTATTTGCTGTTTACCTTTTCATTCTTCTCTTGACTCTCGTGTTTGTATGTCAAATTTTCTTTTCAGCTACGGTCTTTTCATCAAGAATGCTTGAAAGTCCTCTGTTTCACTGAAAGACCATTTTTCTCCCTGAAGAATTATACTCAATTTTGCTGGGTAGGTGATTCTTTGTTTTAATCATAGTTCCTTTGACTTCTGGATTATAATATTCCATGCCTTTCGAACCCTTAATGTAGAGGCTGCTAGATCTTGTGTTATCCTGATTATATTTCCATAATACTTGAATTGTTTCTATCTATCTGCTTGCAATATTTTCTCCTTGACCTGGTAACCCTGGAATTTGGGCACAATGTTCCTAGGAGTTTCTCTTTTTAGATCTCTTTCAGGAGGTGATTGTGGATTCTTTCAATATTTATTTTGCCCCCTGGTTCTAGAATATCAGGGCAATTTTCCTTGATAATTTCATGAATTATCTAGGCTTTTTTTTTTTTTTATCATGGCTTTCAGGTAGTCTTATAATTTTTAAATTGTCTCTCCTGTATCTATTTTCCAGGTCAGCTGTTTTTCCAATGAAATATTTCACATTATTTTCCATTTTTTTCATTCTTTTGGTTTTGTTTTGTGATTTCTTGGTTTCTCATAAAGTCATTGGCCTCCATCTGTTCCATTCTAATTTTTAAAGAACTATTTTCTTCAGTGAGCTTTTGAACCTCCTTTTCCATGTGGCTAATTATGCTTTTGAAAGCATTCTTCTCCTCATTGGCTTTTTGAACCTCCTTTGCCAATTGAGTTAGCCTATTTTTCAAGATGTTATTTTCTTCAGCATGTTTTGGGTCTCCTTTAGCAAGCTGTTGACCTGCTTTTCATGCTTTTCTTGCATGTCTCTCATTTCTCTTCCCAGTTTTTCCTCCACCTCTCTAACTTGATTTTCAAAATCCTTTTTGAGCTCTTCCATGGCCTGAGACCACTGAATATTTATTTTGGGTGTTTGGGATACAGAAGTCTTGACTTTTATGTCTTTCCCAGATGGTAAGCATTGTTCTTCCTCATTTGAAAGGATGGGAAAACATATCTGTTCACCAAAAAAGTAACCTTCTATAGTCTTATTTTTTTTTTCCATTTTTTTGGCCATCTTCCCAACCAGTTACTTGATTTTGGGTCCTTTGTCAAAAGTAGGGTATACCCTGGGAACCTGTAAGATCTCAGTTCCTCCAAGGTGGCACAATCAAGCGTGTACAGCGGTCTGACAGCAGAGAGAGATTTTTGTGCCCAGAATCTTAGCAGTTACCTCTCCACAGCCACCTGGCCTCCAGTTCCACCAAGTCAGTGCTGGAGGCTGATTTTCAGATAAGCTGAGAGGGCAAGGCCGCCATTCAGTAAAAGACAAAGACCAGCTCCCTCAGGGCCTCCACAGGTAAGAATGGGCTGCTCAGTGCCCCCAGGTGTTTTACAATCCAACAATGGATGCGGGCTGCTGTAGGGGCTGCAGTAGGAACTGCTGCTACCTGCCTTATGTGGCCTCTGCAGCTGTTGCCTGAGGCTGGAGCTATAGGAAGGCCCTTCTCCCTTTCCAACCAGCTGAAAAAACCCCATCACTGACTTTTGGCGCCTATGGGTTGAGGGATCTGTGAACCGCTGCTACTGGGCCTGGGGATTCTGCGATTGGAGATTCCACCCATGAGTGCTGTCCATGAGCTATGCTGCATGGCCAATGCTGGGCTGGGCTTCACTCCGTGTCTGGTGCAACAGACATTTCCTGCTGGCATTTCAGGTCACCCTGGGCTGGAAATCTCCTCCACTTTCTTGTTCTCCACTTCTGCTGCTCCCAAATTTGTTGAGAGTCCCTCTCTATACAGGTATTTTATGGGCTGTGTGGGAAGAGCCTGCATATCTCTGTCTTTCTGCTCTGCCATCTTGACTCTGCCCCTCCCCATCCAAATTGTTAAAGGAGAAGTTAAAGGAGTTTGTGGAAGAAACAGACCAAAAAAACTGTATTATTGAGGGACCTTTACCTCCCACTCTCCGAACATGATCAATCTAACTTCCAAATAAACAAGAAAGAAGTTAAAGAGGTGAATAGAACTATGAATAAGGTAGATATGACAGATTTCTGAAGATAATTGAATGGGGAAAGAAAGAGATATATCTGTTTCTCAGAAGTACATGGCACATGCACAAAAATTGATCATGTACTGGGGCATAAAAACCTCACAATACAGTGCAGAAAGGCAGAGATAGTCAAAGCATCCTTTTCGGATCACAATTCGATAATAATTATAGGTAATAAAGGACCAGGGAAAGATAGGCCAAAAATTAATTGGAAACTAAATAATCCAATCCTAAAGAATGAGTGGGTTAAACAATAAATCATAGAAACAATTACTAACTTCATTCAAGAGAATGACAATAATGAAACAAGCTAACAAAACTTATGGGATGCTGCAAAATTAGTTCTTAGGGGGAGTTTTATATCATTGAATGTCTATATGAATAAAATAGAGAAAAATGATTGAAGAATTGGTTATGCAGCTGGAAAAGGGAAAAATTGAAAACTCCCAAGTAAATACCAAATTAGAAACACTGAAAACCAAAGGAGACATTAATAACATTGAAATTAAGAAAACTATAGAACCAATATATAAAACTAAGTGTTGATTTTACAAAAAAAAAACAAAACAAAACAAAACAAGAAAAGTTATGTCTTTGGTGAATTTGATTTTTAAAAAGAGAAATTACCAGAAATTACAAGAAAATAACAAATTACCAGTATCAAAAATGAAAAGGGTGAACTCATCTCCAACATGAGGAAATTCAAACAATAATTTGAAATTACTTTGCTCAAATGTATGCCCATAAATTTGACAATCTGGGTGAACTAGATGAATATTTTAAAACATATATAATTTGCTCAGATTAACAGAAGAAGAAGTGAAATACTTAAATAACCCTATCTCAGAGAAAAAAGTTCAACAACCCACCAATGAACTTCCCAGGAAAACATCTGCAGGGTGAGATGGATATACAAGTGAATTCTATGAAGCATTTAAAGAACTGTTAATTCCAATACTATATAGCCTATTTGGGGAAATTGGGGAAAAAGGAGTCCTACCAAATGCTTTTTATGATATAAATATGCCTCTGATACCTAAATCAGGAAGAGTCAAAACAGAGAAAGAAAATTATAGAGGGGGCCGAGCAAAGATGGCGGAGTAGAAAGACACACATACACATAGCTCCGAACCCACAACCCACAGAATGGCTACAGGGGAGCAACTCACGGCGAATTCTGCACCCAGAGGCCATGGAATATTGGAGCGAGGGAGATTTCTGTTCCGGAGGGACCTGCAAACCTCTCGCGGGGGGTCCTTTGCGCTGTGGACTGGGCTCCGAGACTGGGAGCTGAGGGCAGCCCTGCAACGGCCACGGCACCAAGAGGAAAAGATCCCAGCGGGCTTCAGGGACGTGAACTCCAGCGGCCACGCGGGTCCCTCCACCCACAGAGGGACCTGCAAACCTCTCGCAAAAGGTCCATTGCGCTGCAGACGCGGAGCCCAGCCCAGCCCAGACCTGCTGCAGCCACGGCACCAAGAGAAACAGACCCGACCAGGCTTCAGGGACGGGATCTCCAGCGGCCGCACAAGTTCCTCCACCCACAGGTGACGGGGGTCGGTGAGAGAGTCTCTTTGGCAGGTCGAGAGGGGAGTGGGGTGCCCCCATGATTCGAGCCCCCCCACCCCGGGAGGTAGAAGCTGAGAGGCGGCTGCAGAACAGGGCTCCCCAAGCGGGCGGGAGCCTGGATCCATTGTGGAAGGTCTGTGCATAAACTCCCTGAGGAAACTGAGCCTGAGAGGCTGCCCTGCCCCGACGTGACCACCTGAACTTAATTCTCACACTGAATAGCAGCCCTGCCCCGGCCAAAAGCCCTAAGGCTGGAAGCAACATTTGAATCTCAGTCCCCAAACGCTGGCTGGGAGGACCAGGAGGCGAGGTGGGTGTGAGGAGAATATTCAGAGGTCAAGTCACTGGCTGGGAAAATGCCCAGAAAAGGGAAAAGAAATAAGACTATTAAAGGCTGCTTTCTCGGAGAACAGACATTTCCCCCCTTCCTTTCTGATGAGGAAGAACAATGCTTACCATCAGGCAAAGACACAGAAAACAAGGCTTCTCTGTCCCAGCCCACCCAATGGACTCAGGCCATGGAAGAGCTCAAAAAGAATTTTGAAAATCAAGTTAGAGAGGTGGAGGAAAAACAGGGAAGAAAAATGAGAGATATGAAAGAAAAGCATGAAAAGCAGATCAGCTCCCTGCTAAAGGAGACCCAAAAAAATGTTGAAGAAATTAATACCTTGAAAACTAGCCTAACTCAATTGGCAAAAGAGGTTCAAAAAGCCAAAGAGGAGAAGAATGCTTTCAAAAGCAGAATTAGCCAAATGGAAAAGGAGATTCAAAAGCTCACTGAAGAAAATAGTTCTTTCAAAACTAGAATGGCACAGATGGAGGCTAAGGACGTTGTGAGAAACCATGATATCACAGAACAAAGAGAGAAGAATGGAAAAATGGAAGATAATGTGAAATATCTTATTGGAAAAACAACTGACCTGGAAAATAGATTCAGGAGAGACAATTTAAAAATTTTGGGACTACCTGAAAGCCATGATCAAAAGAAGAGCCTAGACATCATCTTGCATGAAATTATCAAGGAAAACTGCCCTCAGATTCTAGAACCAGAGGGCAAAATAAATATTCAAGGAATCCACAGAACACCGCATGAAAGAGATCCAAAAAGAGAAACTCCTAGGAACATTGTGCCCAAATTCCAGAGTTCCCAGGTCAAGGAGGAAATATTGCAAGCAGCTAGAAAGAAACAATTCAAGTATTGTGGAAATACAATCAGGATAACACAAGATCTAGCAGCCTCTACATAAAGGGATCGAAGGGCATGGAATAGGATATTCCAGAAGTCAAAGGAACTAGGACTAAAACCAAGAATCACCTACCCAGCAAAACTGAGTATACTACTTCAGGGGAAAAAATGGTCTTTCAATGAAATAGAGGATTTTCAAATTTTCTTGATGAAAAGAGCAGAGCTGAAAAGAAAATTTGACTTTCAAACACAAGAATGAAGAGAACCATGAAAAGGTGAACAGCAAAGAGAAGTCATAAGGGACTTACTAAAGTTGAACTGTTTCCATTCCTACATGGAAAGACAATATTTGTAAGTCTTGAAACATTTCAGTATCTGGGTACTGGGTAGGAGTACACACACACACATGCACACACACACACATACATAGAGACAGAGTGCACAGAGTGAATTGAAGAGGATGGGATCATATCTTAAAAAAAATGAAATTAAGCAGTGAGAGAGAAATATATGGGGAGGAGAAAGGGAGAAATTGAATGGGGCAAATTATCTCTCATAAAAGAGGCAAGCAAAAGACTCATTAGTGGAGGGATAAAGAGGAGAGGTGAGAGAAAAACATGAAGTCTACTCTCATCACATTCCACTAAACGAAAGAATAAAATGCACACTCATTTTGGTAGGAAAACCTATCTCACAACACAGGAAAGTGGGGGACAAGGGGACAAGCAAGGTGGGGAGGATGATAGAAGGGAGGGCATGGGGAGGAGAATGCAATTCAAGGTCGACACTCATGGGGAGGGATAGGATCAAAAGAGAATAGAAGTAATGGGGGACAGAATAGGATGGAGGGAAATATAGTTAGTCCTATACAACACAACTATTATGGAAGTCATTTGCAAAACTACACAGATTTGGCCTATATTGAATTGCTTGCTTCCAAAGGGAAGGCATGGAGAGGGAAGGAGGTAAAGAAGTAGGAACTCAAAGTGTTAGGATCAGCTGTAATGTTCTTACCACTAGGAAATAAGGAATACAGGTAAAGGGGTAAAGAAAGCTATCTGGCCCTACAGGACAAAAGAGAAGATGGAGACAAGGGCAGAGAGGGATGATAGAAGAGAGAGCAGGTTGGTCACAGGGGCAATTAGAAAGCTTGGGTTTGGGGGGGGGAGGGGATAAAAGGGGAGAAAATTTGTAACCCAAAATTTTGTGAAAATGAATGTTAAAAGTTAAATTAAAAAAAAAAGAAAAAGAAAATTATAGACCAATTTCTCTAATGAACATAGATGTGAATATTTAAAACGAGATATTAGCAAAATGATTACAACAACTTAGCATGAGAATAATACATTTCAATCAGGTATCCTTTATACCAAGAATTCATGGCTGGTTCAATATCAGGAAAACTATCAGCGTTATTAATCATATCAACAACAAAATTAACAAAAACCATATGATTATCTCAATAGATGCAGAAAAACTTTTGACAAAATATAACTCCCGTTCCTAATGAAAACACTCGAGAGCATAGGAATAAATGGAACCTTCCTTAAAATAATAAGTAGTATGTACCTAAAACCATCAGCAAACATTATGTGTAAAGGGGACAAGCTACATGCATTTGGAATAAGATTAGGGGTGAAACAAAGATGTCCGCTATCTCCACTGTTATTCGTTATGGTACTAGAAATGTTAGAAAAGAAAAAGAAATTGAAGAAGTTAGGATAGCAAAGAAGAAACTAAGTTATCACTCTTTGCAGATGATATGATAATATACTTAGTGATTCCTAGAGAATCAAGTAAAGACTACTTGAAACAACAAACAACTTTGACAAAGTTTCAGGTTACAAAATAAACCCACATAAATCATCTGCATTTTTGTATAATACTAACAAAACCCAACAGCAAGAGATACAAGGAGAAATTTCATTTAAAGTTTCAGTAAACATTGTAAAGTATCTGGGAGTCTAACTGTCAAAACAAACCCAGGGACTACATGAACACGATTATGAAATACTTTTTGCACAAGAAAAGCCAGATCTAAGTAATTGGGAAAACATCAGTTTCTCGAGTTAATATAATAAAAATGATAATTCCACCTAAATTAATTTACTTATTCAGTTCCATACCATTCAAACCACCAGGAAATTTTTTTCTAGAGCTAGAAAAAATAATATCAATATTCATCTGGAAGAATAAAAGGACCAGAATATCAAGAAAATTAATGAAAAGAAATGCTAAGGAAGGTGGCCTAGTCATATCAAATTTCAAATTGTATTATAAAGCAGCAATCATCAAAAGTACTTGGTACTGGCTAAGAAACAGAGGAGCTGATTAGTGGGATAGGTTAGGTACTCAAGACACAGTAGTCAATGAATATAGCAGTCTACTGTCGAATAAATCCAAGGATCCCTGCTCTCCCATTCTCTCATTCACTCTCCCATTTTCTGTTAATGTCTTTCTTTTCTATTTTGTTGTTGGATAAGATGCACTCCTGCACTGTATGGGTATTTATATTCTTCTCTCCTTTAACTAGGTCAAAAGAAGGAGTTTCAGATTTGTTCTTCTCTCCTCTTGACATTCACATGCGTGCACAGACACACACACACACACACATACACACTTCTCTCTTCCTTGTTGTATAAAGTTCTCTTTGTGCTTCCCATTGAGGCAAAAATTTTCCCCATTTTTTAATTTTCTTTTCTCCCTCTCCCAATGCACTTTGTTTCTCTATTTCTTTCATTCCCTTTTGATATCATCCAAACACAACAGAATCACACTTAGGACTTTTGTCTAATTAAATTCCCTTGATGACCCTGGAGACTATAAAGTTCTGAGTCTTTGCATGTTTTATCTCCCCATATAAGAACGCAAACAGTTTAACCTTGTTTAATCTTTCGTTATTTCTCACTCATGTTCATCTTTTCATGCTTCTCTTTAATCATGTTTATCAGCTTTTCTACTCAGCAGTCTTTTCATCAAGAATTCTTGAGAATCCTCTATTTCATTTAAGCTTCATTTTTTTATCCTGGAGTATTTTATTCGATCTTACCAGGTAAGTTGTTCTTGGCTGTAAACCAATAACCTTTTATTCTTTTTTAATTAATTTATTTATTTGTAGTTTTCAACATTTATTTCCACAAGATTTTGAATTCCAAATTTTCTCCCCATCTCTCCTCTCTCCCCACCCAAAGACACTTTGCATTCTAATTAGCCCTTCCCCCAGTCTTCCCTCCCTTCTGTCACACCTCACCCTTCCCTTATCTCCATCTCCTCTATTTTCTTGAAGGGCAGGATGGATTTCTATACCCAATCGCCTGTATTTCTTATTTCCCAGTTGCATGTAAAAACAATTCTTAACATTCACTTTTAAGATTTTGAGTTCTAACTTCTCTCCCTTCTTCTCTCCCCACCCATCCCCACTGAGCAGGCATGCAATTCAATATAGGTTATTTACATACGTAGTTATGCAAAAGACTTCCATAATAGTCATGTTGTGAAAGACTAACTGTATTTCCCTCCATCCTATCCTGCCCCCCATATACTCTCTTTTGATCTTGTCCTTCCCTGAAAGTGTTTACTTCTAATTATCCCTTTATCCCATTTGCCCTCCCTTCTAATCAACCACACACCCCACTTATCTTTATCTCCCTTACTTTACTATAGTGTTAGATAGATTCTCATACCAAATTGATTGTGCATATTATTTCCTCCTTAAGCTAAATGTGATGAGAGTAAACTTCACTTTTTCCTGATGATGTCCCCCTCTTTTCTCCTCCATTGAAAAAGCTTTTTCTTAACTCTTTTATGAGAGATAATTTTCCCCATTCCATTTCCCCTTTTCTACTCCCAATATATTCCTCTCATCCCTTAATTTTATTTTTCTTGTTATCATCTCCTCCTATTCAACTCACCCTGTGCCCTGTGTCTGTATATATATAATCCCTCCAACTGCACAAATACTGAGAAAAGTCTCAAGAGTTACAAATATTATCTTTCCCTGTAGGAATGCAAACAGTTCAACTTTAGTAAGTCCCTTAAGATTAGTCTTTCCTGTTTACCTTTACATGTTTCTCTGATTCTTGTGTTTGAGAGCCAAATTTTCTATTCAGCTCTGGTCTTTTCATCCAGAATGCTTGAAAGTCCTCCATTTCATTGAATGATCATTTTTTCCCTGAAATATTATACTCAGTTTCTGTGTAAGTGATTTTGATTTTGGGAATATCATATTCCAAGCCCTTTGATCCCTTAATGTAGAAGCTGCTAGATCTTATGTTATCCTGATTGTATTTCAACAGTATTCGAATTGTTTCTTTCTGCTGCTTGCAAAATTTTCTGATTGATCTGGGAACACTGGAATTTGGCTACAATATTCCTAGGAGTTTTTCTTTTTGGATCTCTTTCAGGAGATGATCAGTGGATTCATCCAATATTTATTTTACCCTCTGGTTTTAGAATATTTGGGCAGTTTTCCTTGATAATTTCATGAAATATGATGTCTAGACTCCTTTTTTTGATCATGGCTTTCAGGGAGTCCCATAATTTTTAAATTGTCTCTCCTGGACCTATTTTCCAGGTCAGTTGTTTTTCCAATGAGATATTTCACATTCTCTACTATTTTCTTCAATCCCCCTTTTTTATATAATTTCTTGATTTTTCATAAAGTCATTAGCTTCCATATGCTCCATTCTAATCTTTAAGGAATTATTTTCTTCAGTGAGTCTTTGGATCTCCTTTTCAACCTGGCCAGTTCTGCTTTTTAGGTCATTCTTTTCCTCATCGGCTTTTTGGATCTCTTTTGCCATTTGGGTTAGTCTATTTTTTTTGTAAAATTCATTTATTTATTTTAAGTTTTCAACATTCATTTCCACAAAATTTTGAGTTCCAAATTTTCTCCTTATCTATCCTCCCACCCCAAAATGCCAAGCATTCTAATTACCCTTACCACCAATCTGCTCTCCCTTGTAACATCCCTCCCATCTCTTATCCCCACCTTCTCTTTTGTCCTATAGGGCAAGATAAATTTCTATACCTCATTACCTGTATTTCTTATTTCCCAGATATATACAAGAACAATACTCAACAGTTTTTCCATCTTCTCTTCCTCCCCGCATCACCACCCATCCCCATTGGGAAGGCAAGTAATTCAATATAGGCTACATATGTGTAGTGTTGCAAATGACTTCCATAATAGCCATGCTGTCTAAGACTGTATTTCCCTCCATCACATCCTGCCCCCATTTATTCTATTCTCTCTTTTGACCTTGTCCCTCCTCAAGAGTGTTGACTTCTAATTGCTCCCTCCGTGCATTGCCCTTCTTTCCATCATCCCCCCCACCCTGCTTATCCCTTTCTCCTCCACTTTCCTGTATTGAAAAATAGCTTTTCATACCAAAATGAGTGTGCATTTTTTTCCATCCGTGAGTCAAATGTGAAGAGAGTAAGCTTCACATTTTCCCTCTCACTTCCCCCCTTTGTCCCTCCATTGAAGTCTTTTTCTTGCCTCTTTTATGAGAGATAATTTGACCCATTCCATTTATCCCTTTCTCCTCCCAATATATTCCTCTCTCACCCCTTAATTTATTTTTTTAAATATGATCCCTTCTTATTCAACTCTCCCTATGTTCTCTCTCTCTCTCTCTCTCTCTCTCTCTCTCTCTCTCTCTCTCTCTCTCTCTCTCCCTCTCCATATACCTATGTATGTATGTATGTATGTATGTATATATGTATGTATGTATGTATGTATATGTGTGTGTTTCTGTGTGTTTGTGTCTGTGTGTGTAATCCCACCAACTACCCAGATATTGAAAAAAGTTTCAAGAGTTACAAATATTGTCTTTCCATGTAGGAATGTAAAGAGTTCAACTTTAGTAAGTCCCTTATGATTTCTCTGTCCTGTTTACCTTTTCATGCTTCTCTTGACTCTCATGCTTGAATGTCAAATTTTCTATTCAGCTACGGTCTTTTCATCAAGAATGCTTGAAATTCCTCTGTTTCATTGAAAGACCATTTTTCCCCTGAAGTATTATACTCAGTTTTGTTGGGTAGGTGATTCTTGGATTTAGTCCTAATTCCTTTGACTTCTGTTGTATCATATTACATACCCTTCGATCCTTTAATGTAGAAGCTGCCAGATCTTGTGTTATCCTGATTGTATTTTCCACAACACTCAAATTGTTTCTTTCTAGCTCCATGCAGTATTTTCTCCTTTGCTGGGGATGGAAGCTCAATTCCATGTGGACAGTCTCGGGCGGGTAAAGGTGAGAACTTCTAAATCTTAGAGTTCTCACGAGGCCCCCCAGGAAACGACTGGGAATCGAGGTGAACCGAGCTATCTCGTGTATTTCCGCCTCTTCCCGTGAGAAACGTGATGGGAGAGAGCTCTCCCCGCCCTCGAGATTGTCCCGGATCTGGGCACACCTATTGTTATCTAACAGCACGGTATTCAGGTGCAAACTATGCGACTGGAGAGCTTAATTAGGATCAGGAAAGCCTGAAAGCGCTCTTAGAGTGGGAGGGGCGTGTACAGGACAGAAGGCTCCGCTTTTCTCTCTCTGCTCTTCCCTCCCCCTCTCTCCCCACTTACACTTCTACTTCCAATCTCTTATTGTAAGATCTTTGCCTCCTTGGGAGATCTTTCTCTCTCCCTCCTAAGGAAGAATTCCCCCTGCACTTGTAACCAGAACCCTGAATAAAGCTCAACCCTTGTTCGACTCTGATAGGTCTCTTCTCTCATACAAGTATCCGGTTTGGCCAGCTGAAGACCTCCGATAGAGGTAAGGTAAGACTCGGGTAGCCCACAGGCCTCTAGGCCTGGCACTCCTTGACCTGGTAACTCTGGAATTTGGCTACAATGTTCCTAGGAGTTCTCTTTTTGGATCTTTTTCAGGAGGTGATTGGTGGATTCTTTCAATATTTATTTTGTCCCCTGCTTCTAGAATATCAGGGCAATTTTCCTTGATAATTTCATGATAGTTGATGTCTAGGTTCTTTTTTTGGTCATGGCTTTCAGGTAGTCCCATAATTTTTAATTTGTCTCTCCTGGATGTATTTTCCAGGTCAGCTGTTTTTCCAATGAGATATTTCACATTATCTTTCATTTTATCATTCTCTTGGTTTTGTTTTGTGATTTCTCAGTTTCTAATAAAGTCATTGGCCTCCATCTGTTCCTTTCTAATATTTAAAGAATTATTTTCTTCAGTGTGCTTTTCAACCTTCTTTTCCATTTGGCTAATTCTGCTTTTGAAAGCATTTTTCTCCTCATTGGCTTTTTGGGCCTCTTTTGCCAATTGAGTTATCCTCTTTTTAAAGGTGTTATTTTCTTCAGTTTTTTGGGGGTCTCCTTTAGCAAGTTGTTGACTCACTTTTCATGATTTTCTTGCATTTCTCTCATTTTTCTTCCCCATTTTTCCTCCACCTCTCTTACTTGATTTTCAAAATCCTTTTTGAGCTCCTCCATGGCCTGAGACCACTGGGTATTTATTTTGGATGTTTGGGATACAAAAGTCTTGACTTTTATGTCTTTCCCTGATGGTAAGCATTGGTCTTCCTCATCCAAAAGGATAGGAGAAGATATCTGCTCACCAAGAAATTAACTTTCTATAGTCTTATTTTTCCCCTTTTTGGGCATTTTCCCAAATAGTTACCTGACTTTTGGGTCCTTTGTCAAGGGTAGGTATACTCTGTGAATCTGTAAGATCTCGGTTCCTCCAAGGTGGCACAATCAAGTGTGTACACTGGTCTGGGAGCAACAAGAAACTTTTGTGACCAGAACCTGTGAGAAGTATTTTCTTCTCTACAGCCACCTGGTCTCCAGTTTCACCAAACCAGCATTGGGGTCTGAGATTCAGATCAGCGGCTCCATTCCACCAGGGGCTTTAGGTGGGGTTTGGGCTGCCCTTTAGTGTGAGTTGAACATCAGCTGCTCAGTTCCTCCAGGTGCAATAGATGGGGGCAGGGCCTCCACACAGGGCTGAGGAAAGGATCAGCTGCTCAGTGCCCCAGGGGTTTTACAATCCAACAAGGGATGTGGGCTGCTGGGGGAGCTGCTGCTACCAGATGTGGCCTCTGCTGCTGCCTGAGGCCAGAACTATGGGAAGACTCTGCTCTCTTCTTGGCCAGCTGAAAAAACCCTCTCATTGCCTGTGGGTTGAGGGATCTGCAAACCACTGCTACTGCCACTGAGACTTCTGCTCCCAAAGCCTGCTGTCATCCTCCTCCCAGTGCCATGCTGCATGGCCAAGGCTGGGCTGGGCTCTGCTCCCCATCTGGTGTGACACACCTTTTCAGGTCACCCTGGACTGGAAATCTCCTCCAATCTATTGTTCTGTGGCTTATGATGCTCTAGAATTTGTTGAGAATCTTTCTTTACAGGTATTTTATGGGCTGTGAGGGAAGAACTAGTATATGTGCATATTTCTACTCTTGGCTCTGCCCCCAGTTAGTCTATTTTTAAAATATAATTTTCTTAACCATATTTTGAGGCCTCCTTTAGCAAGCAGTTGACTTGTTTTTCATGATTTTCTTGTATCACTCGCAATTCTCTTCCCAATTTTTGCACTACTTCTCTTACTTGCCTTTCAAAATCCTTTTTGACCTCTTCTGTGGCCTAAGACAAATTCATATTTTTCTTATAGGCTTTGGATGGAGGAGCTTTGACTTGTTTTCTTCTGTTTGCATGCTTGGGTCTTTGTTGTCATCAAAGTAAGATTATATAGTCTGATTCTGGTTTTTGCTCATTTTCCCAGACATTTACTTGACCTTTGAGCTCTTTGTCAAGGTAATACTGTGCTTTCAGTGGGTGTGGGGGCAGTGTACTGTCAATTGCTTGATCCCCCCACAATCTGTGCACCAAGAGCTTCAGAAGCAGTGGCTGCAGCTGTCCCTGCTGCTGCTGTGGATGTTTATGGTTCCTCTGCCCTCTTGCCCCTCAGCTGCCCTGAGGCTGGAGCCAGATCTCTCCACTCTCCTGCACTGGTCCCACAGGCTTTTCCCACTGACTTTCCAATGTATTCTCGGCATTTTGGGGTTTTGAAGTCTGGAAACCACCATAGGTGGGAGAGATTCTGTCCCCCCAAGGCCTCCTTAGGACTCCTCTGTGCACTCCCATCCCATACTGGACTGTGCTCTGCTCCCAGTGTGGCACAATAGACACTTCCCAGTGCCCTTCCAGGCTCCCTTGGGCTGGAGATTTGCTTCACTCTGTCATTCTGTGTGTTCTACGGCTCCAGAATTTGTTTAGAGTCATTTTTACAGGTATTTGGCTGGAGTTGGGGGCAGGGCTCTAGAATGTTCATGCTATTACTCTGCCATCTTGGCTCCACCTACCTAAATCAATACACTTTGCCTTTGAGACTATCATATTGCTGGCTCTCCACCCCTTTTGAAGGCAACTAAACCATGTGTATTCCTGACTGTATTTCTTTTGTATTTGAATTCAATATTTCTTGCAATATTTTTGAAAACTCTGGATTTTGGCTATAATGTTGCTCAGAGTTTTCATTTTGTGATTTCTTTGAGAAGGTTACTGATAGATACTTTTTATTTCCACTTTGTCTCCTCATTTTAAGAGTTCTGGATAATTTTAAGATTTCTTGAAATATGAATGATGGCTAGGCTCTTTTTGGTCATGGTGTTGAGATATTCCAGTGTCTTAACTTTTTTTTCATTGACCTGTTTTGTATTTTAGTCATTTTTGCTTTGAGGCACCTTACCTTTTTCTATTTTTTCAACCGTTTAACTTGATTTAACATTTTTTCTTGTAACATGCATGAATTCTTTGGCTTATATGTGATCTATTCAAATTTATCAGGGAATTTGTTGTTGCTTGGGCAAAATTTTGCACCTCTTCTGTCAAACTATTAATTTCCTTTCCAATTTTTTTCCATAGTTCTCATTTATTTTTTCATCCTGCACTCTCAAGCACTTTATACATTTACAAAAATGTTTTAACTTTTAAAAAACACTTGTTTCATGTCTTCTAGGAATTATACTTCTGATTGAATTTGTAGCCATATTGTGTTGTCTCCTGAGTCATTGCTTACAGATGTTTGGAGTCTTTCTCTTCTGTGTTAATGTCTCAGGCATCCCTTGCACCATAATAGCTCCTGATAATAGGGTTCTTTCTTTGTTTGACCATCTTTCCAGCCTACTTCCTGACTTTGAATCTGAAGTTCTGGAAAGAATTTCTGAAGTGAAGATCTGGATTGGTTTTGCAGCTATTTTCTTGGGGTATTGAGGATTGTTTTATTCCAGGATCTTAGGAACAGAATGCAAACTACAAATTTTCAGTATTCCCAAAATTATCCAGAGGAAAGTCTGAAAGAGATTAACACAAAAGGGGAGATTAGAGGGAGGGTATATTAAGGGAGGCATTAGTCAGAAACAAAACTGACTTTTAAAAGGGGGACCAAGGGACACTGAGGTCTGAGCTCTGCAAGTCCCCAGTCTGAGTTTGGGCCTGTGTAAGAGTAGAATGATGCTAGACAACCTCTATCAGTCAGATAGAAAACTATTACTTCAGAATTGCAGGGTAGTAGATTCCCCTTTGGTCTGGAGGTCATGTCCTGGGTATTCCTTTCCGGGTTAGAGTAGGCACCAGAAATGAGACTCTGTTCTGTGCCATAACACTCCTGCTATTGCTGCAGACTTTTTAATTTTCTACTTTATCCACAGACTGCCCAGAGCCTCCCTACTAGGGATTTCCACTCTTCTGTGAGGGTCCCTTTTTCAGTCTGTCACCTCGAACTAAATAGTAAACAATAAAGCTGCCACTTCACACCTGTCCCAATTGCAGTTCTTAAGCATGGGTCTGGGACCTCCTCTCACACATGTGGACAGTCACTTCCTTGGTCTTATGTCCTATGATCCTGGCCTGACAACCTCCCCTAGTGTGCACAGACCTCTTTCTGTCTCTCTATACAAAGCTAGGCTGAAGAAATAACTCAGTGTGAATTTTTCTGGATTTCCTCATCAGGATTCAGTCTGAATTTTCTAGATCTGTTTGAAGGAGTTTGTGGAGAGGAACTCATCATGGTGATTCATAACATACTCTATTCAGTGGTTAACATAAAGGAATAGTTAATGTGCTTATCTCATTTGATGTTGGTAGAACTCGGAAAGATATGTAATATTCTGAATGAGTCACGATTCAAAAAGATCTAGATAAGACAAACCATATCATCAAACAGAATCTAGTACAGTGGAATTTAAATGGGATAAATGTAGTCTTATACTTGAGTTCCATCTTTACAGGTATAAGATGATAGAAATGTGGATAGAGAAAAATTCCCTGAGGGAAATAAAAAGATCTAGGAGACTCCTACGTTTAATATTGCACCTAAGAAAGTTAGGCCAATCTTAGGCTGAACTAAAAGAGCTATAGTAACCAAGACTGTGAAAGTAACAGTATGGAAAGACTGGTAGTGGTGGTGATGTTGACGATAACTGATGAGGTTTAAGGGTACAGGGACTCCAAAACTATTAAGGTATAGGGTGGAGTCATCTGGAAAGAATTCAGGGACTCAAGCAGTCTTCTAGTCAAGTGATGAAAGCTTCTTATAACATTAATAAAATGGGCAGAGCTCCATAGGGAACTTACAACTTAATGGAAGTAATGCTAAAGCTTATATACAAAATGTTCAGTGAATGGTGTGCCAAGTTTCCTAAAAGGTGGTACAGGGAGTAAAGGAACATAAAGTCTCTGTACTTTGGACAAAAGTGTCATTCTCTACTGGAAATCCACCAGCAGGTGTGTGTGTGTGTGTGTGTGTGTGTGTGTGTGTGTGTGAGTGTTTCCTAAGTGGTGTGTTTTTGGAATGCTATGTCTGTAACATGATTATCTTCAGGAGTTGACATCAATAGCTTGACCTCTATATTATATATGGTAACTGTGGGAATCAGTACATGATAGTTCTGCTGGTACAAGGTAATTCTGTTCATTCAAGGGAAATTCTACAGAGGTCAGCTTGTTCTTGTAACAGGGAGAGATAGCTTGCCTCACCATTCAGGAGTTACTGGTAGAGATAGAGTCTTTGGGCTGGGGAAACGCATGGTCCTAGGGCTGGGGTCCAACCACCCCTTCAATGATGACATTGGTGATGGTGATAGCAGTTAACATTGATGTAGTGCTTACTACGTGCCAGCCACTGTGCCAAGTGAATTACAATGACTATATCATTTGATCCTCAAGACAACTCTGGGAAGTAAGTGCTATTATTAATCCAATTTTACAGTTGAGGAAACTAAGCAAAACAGAGATGAAGTGATTTGCCCAGGGACATACTGCTAATAAGTGTCTGAGGCCAGTTTTGAACTCAGGACTCCCTGCTTCCAAGTCTTAGTTTAAACCTTAATCTAAAAAGATCCAGATCAATTGCTGCATTCTTGGCCAACACAATTCAACTTGGGCATTGCTGCAATATTCTCTTCCTCTTCCTCTTCTTCCTTCTCTTTCCCCTTCTTCTTCTTTCACCACATGGTCCTTCTGTCCACACAAGAAATTATACCCTTACATGTGGGTACTCTGTCCAAAGGAATACAGTTTTTGGTCACTTACTTACACGTGGTAAGCTATCTTGTAGTTCGGAGCTAGATTTTTAAAATTTCCTACTTATTTATTTCATCATTTTAAAAAAAGCTGGGGCAATTAACTCTTTGTGTTGCACAGTTTTAATTTATGATTTCTTGAAATATAGCTCTGAATACACAGACTTTGCAAAAGTTCATCACGATGAAAATGGAATCACTTGACTAAGCTTTTAAACCCAAATCACCCTGGCTTTCATTGAATGGGTAATGATAGCCCAAATTTGTCTTGCACCTTCTTGGGTTTTGATAGCTCTGAGAGACCGTAAATGGTAATTGCTTTCTGGTATGACTAGAAACTCTAAGGGTTTTCTTCTTCCAGACTGATTCTTCTCTGATGGCAAACTAGACCATATTTTGTCCCAATTTTTGCCTAGACCAAAATCATTGAACTCTTGTTGTCTCATACAAATTCAGACCTGGGAAAGACCTTAGTTTCAAAAGGTCAGGGTCAACCACTGAATCCTGGGCCATCACCTATCATCTTGATTTTTGTCATGGTATGTGAAGGTATGATGCAAGAACTGACAATGTTTAGCCTGGAGAAGAAAAGCCAGAGGACACATCTGGTAGCTGTCTTCTAGTATGTATAGGGTTGTCACATCGAAGGGGAAAATGCCCTGGTTTGGCTCAAGCACAAAGGACAAAACCAAGAATGGGGAGGTTGGGGACAGTGCAAAGAAACAACATTAGATTGGGTGGAAGAAAAGACTTAAAAACAATTGGAGCTATCCAAGGGTACAATGGGCCATCTCTGGAAAGAGTAGGCTCACTTCAGCAAAGACTGGGTGGCCACTTGTTTGGTAGATTGCAGGGGGAATTCCTTCTCAGGTACAACATGGACTAGGTGACCCCTGAGCATCTGTGATGTTAATTACTTAGGGAGAACAAATAGATTCTGACAATGAGAGCACAGGGTCTCACAGACTGCAGAGGTTAATAGTTTTTTAATAAAGCCATCTGAGAACAGATCACTGTGTACTCCCACTGAGTGGCACAGTGATTCATGGCTTACTCCAAAGCACCTTTCTCATCCCCTAAGGATGAAAACCCTAAGGAGCTCTGGTAACCACAGTGTAAGATTGGGACCTGCAGGTGTGTGTCTCAGACATTAGACCCTTCAAGAAACTGTTGCATTTTCTGTTGATGATTTTATCAGTTCCCAGAAAATGACTTCTCTCTCCTATCCCCTTACACCTTGCCTTCCTGCAGAATAATAGATTTCCATATCCAGTTGAGTGTGGGAAGAAAATAGAAGGGACAGAAAATTGGGGAAAGAGATAATTAGAAGGAAACACTATTTGTTGGAGGACAGGTCAAGAAAAAGAATTGAATAAATGAAGGGAAGGATAGGACAGAGCGAAATATGGTTAGACTTTTTCAACATGACTATTATGAAACTGCTTTGCATTGCTAAACATATATGACCTATAATAAGTTGCTTGTTTTCTCAATGAGGGTGGGTGGGGAAGGAGGGAGAAAATATGGAACTCCAAGCTTTAAGAATTAATTCTTTAAATTACTTTAGCATGCAACTGGAAAATAAGCTGTACGGTAAATGGAGTATAGAAATTTACTTTGCCATACAAGAAAATGGAGGGCATGGGAGATGGAAGAAGTTTGGATAATAGAAGGGAAGACAGACGGGAGGAAGGGATGGATGGGTGCATGCTATCCTGGGCTGAGGGATGTGGATAGAAGGGGAGAAAATTTTGAATTCAAATTCTTGTAGGAGTAATGTAAAGAACTGAAAAATAAATAAATTATATATTGAAAAAATGAAAAACAAACAAAACCAAAAACATAAAAGAAATAAAGTCATCCTTCAAAAAATGTTGCGTACTCAAACTATCAGAAGTACAGAAACAAAACTTAAGTAATTCTATTTCAGAGAAGGAAACATATAGCTTCAAAGGAGCTACCAATTTGGTCTTCTTAGATTTACAACGTTCATCTCAAGAGCATTCTATTGTGCTGAGAGAAGTCTTCACATGCTTTGGATAGGCATCCTTCTAACTCACCAATGGGTACGAGGATTGTAGATAATCCTCAGCTTGATTTCGAAAATCTGCCAAGAGAGTTTTATTAGGGTGTGGCCACTGTACTAACTGCAACTTCTTGGATCCACCAGTGAAAGTTGGGTGACAGGTGGACATCAAAAGTGGATGAACAGCTCTGAAAAGCATTTGACAAATCCTAACACCAAAGATGCTAGTCCTCCCTAAATTTCTTATATGCCTTTTGACCTTAGCTAGTGGCTACATGATTAGAGAGGAGAAGACAAATATGAGAGATGTTATGGAGGTAGAAAAGACAAGGTTTCAAAAATGGTGGCATGTATGGGGTGAATGTGAGGAGTATGGTGAAACAATCTCATTCCTTCTACAGCACATAAAATAAGTCGTCTCCTGGGCCTCTCTGACAGACTTCTAGCAATGAGGTAGGAGTGCTCCTCCTAGATGTGAATTCCCCTAATCCACTGAAATAATTATGAGTAAAACTTTTTCCCCCTCTCAAGTGATCAGAACAAGAGGTAGATTGTATTTTTACAAACACTCCATTTACAGATAGAAAGATTGATCAAGCCAAGAACATCTACTGAGTTCTTCCATGATCTTTTCTGATAATTTTCAGGTTTACTCAGCAGTGGGCAAACCTTGATTTGAGCCTTCATTAGTGCCACCAATTCCAATAGGTGACACTGGCCTCTCAGCTTTTCCCAGTCACTCTGTCCAGAGAATATGTGTCTTACACAGAAAGACCCAGAAATCTTTGAGTATTCCAGAAGGCCTGGAATAAAAGGAGGAGAACATTCATTTCATTGGAGGTAGGTAATGGAGAAGAGAAAAGAGTTAAAGAAAATCAGAAAGTAGCCAACATTGGAAAGTAAATGGTTGTACCATAGACAGATTAAGAAAGTCAAAAGAAGAATTAGGTTTGAGGAAGAAAGCTAATGAACGTAGCTTTGGACAAAAGGATGATTTGGAATGATACAGCTTTGAGTGCCTGTGTTATGGGGTAGAAATGTCAATAGAGAGGAGGCAGTAGATATAAGTAATGTGTTAAAGATGGAATTGATGAACTTGTAAGTAAGCAAGACTCTCCTTTCCAACTTTACCAATGTCCTAACACCTATCCCTCCAGCCTTAACTTGGAGTGCTTTAGGAATAAAGAATCACTATCCCACAGGGAAACACATTCAATTTCAGGACAATTTTTGATGGTTAGGCTTTTCCCCTTACAATGAGTCAAAATCTGTCCATTTGAAACTTCTATCCAGTTTGGTCTTCTGGAACCAAGAGAACCAAGTAAAATCCCTCTTCCTTAGGACAATATTTCAATTGCATAAAGGGTTTTTGTCCCCTAAAGTAATTGGTACTGGAAGTAGCTTCCCCAAAATGGCACTGGGGGAGAGGAAGAGCTAGGAATCCTCCAGTGAATTAGCCAAGGTCTGATATTGGCCTCTTCAGCTTTACAAGGACCCTACCTTACTGGAGTTCTGCTTCAAGGGCCCCATTTCTCATTTGCAACATGTCCCCTCCATTTTACCCCAGGTGCTCCAGAGCCAGAGAGGTTGCCTCCAGGCTGAACAACGTTTCAGGGATATCATGGCCTCAAGGTATGTCTGCATGATTATAAATCCCAAGTGTCCCTACCACAGCCCCCATCCCCTCCAACTGCTGGCATATTTTTGTTCCAGCTGTCCCTGAGGTCATAGCACTGTGCTTTCTTTCCAACCACCACAGTGATACATAGCCAACCCAAAACCCTTAAAGCGATGGGGGGCCCTGGCAAGCCTATAGAGGTTCTTAAAGAGGATTCGTAGACCTCAGTAAAGCTTGTAAAGGCATTTAAAAATGCATAGGTTCTTAAAGTGAATACGTAAGCCAAGCAGAGCTGATATAGATCTACAAAGAAAATGCACAGACCCTGACAAGGTTACACTGAAGTATACAGAAGATGGACAGGTTCTGCATAGAATACTTCATAGATTGTGCCTGGTGAGGCAGAGTCTCTTTACAATATCTGTATATTTATACAGTGGTCTTTGTACAGGACATACAAAGCACAGGCAGGCTGTGAAAAAGATGTCCAGATCCTTGATGGAGAATATAGAGGAACCTTAAGGAGGGTGCCCAGGTTCTACTGATAATATGCCTCCATTTCCAGAGAATGCATGTCCATCTCTAAAGAATGCACACGTTCTGCAGAAGAGGCAAGGGAGGCAAAGCACTTACAGGGATTGCACAGATTCACGAAGGATGTCCAGGTTACTGTGGAGAATGTACAGGTCTACCAAAGGGTGAGCATGTAGGGGCAGTTAGGTCTTGCAGTGGATAGTGCACCGACCCTGGAGTCAGGAGGACTTGAGTTCAAATTTGGTCTCACACTCAGCAAATTAGCATAGATGGTATAGATGCTGAAAGACAATAATAATCTATGTTGGAGAGGCTAAACTATAAATGGCACACTAACACACTCTCTGACTGTCCTAGGAAAATGATTTGGAACTACATAAGAGAAGTCGTTGAACTGTTTATATCCTTGACCTGGAAAATACTCCATTGTTGGGCATATGACCCAAAAAGAGCAAAGATAGAAGTGAAGATACCATATATACAAAAGTAACCACAACAGTATTTTTTTGTGGGAACAAAAAAAATATCACAAGAACAAAAATTGGAAACAAATTGTGTTCTGGGGAGTGACTACAAATTGTGGTATATAGCATTGGATTACTATTGTGCCAGTAAGAAAAAAATGAGGAAATCAGAGGAAAGTAGGAAGACATCTATCTTAGGAATGAATTGCAGCACAAACTGAGCAGAAATGAGAAAACAATGTAAACAATGACTGCAACAATTTACATTAAAAGAATGGTAAAAATAAAGATGAGTACTGTGCGATTATAATGAGCATTCCTGTCTCTGGAGAATAGAGATGGAAGCGTATCTTCATTCTTTAATTCGATAGAAATGAGATTGTTGTCATTTCTGCTAGATGTCGTCATCATGTCAGGTGTTTTTGTTTGTTGCTAAGGAAAGCTCCTGAGGAGAGGAGGAGAAACAAGAATACAACCAGAAATTACTGTGATATAAAAAATTCATTAATAAAATATAGATAGATAGATAGATACATAGATAGATAGATAGATAGATAGATAGATAGATAGATAGATAGATAGATAGACAGACAGACAGACAGACAGACAGACAGGCAGGCAGGCAGGCAGGCAGGCAGGCAGGCAGGCAGGCAGACAGACAGACAGACAGACAGACAGACAGACAGACAGACAGACAGACAGACAGACAGACAGACAGACAGACAGACAGATAGATAGATAGATAGATAGATAGATAGATAGATAGATAGATAGATAGATAGATAGATAGATGAATGTATGTATGTATGGATGGATGGATGGATGGATGGAAGGATGGATGGATGGATGGATGGATGGATGGATGGATGGATGGATGGATGGATGGATACATACATACATAAATGCAAAATGATGAATATTCTTTTCTGGTTCTTCTAGCAAATTGCTTCCCAGATTATTCTCTATTGCTCAATAATATTCAGTCTCTCCCTACTGATTACCTCCTGCTCTGAGGCCCACAAGCAAGCTCATATATCACTATCCTTAAAAAAAATATTCTCTTGACTGTATCAGCTTCTCAAGCTATCATCCTTATCTCTCCTAATATTCACAGTCAACCTCTTCAAAAAAATTATCTATATTCATTGGCTCCACTTCATTCTCATTTGTTTTGTGAGTCTTTGCAATATGGTTTCCAGTCTCTCCCACTCAAATGAAATCATCTTTTCCAAAGTTACCAATGATATATTAATCGCTAAATCCAGTGACCTTTTCTCAGCCTTCATCTTGCTTGACTTCTATCCAGCATCAGACACTCCTGACAACCCTGGTCATTCTCTTCTCCATGGATCTTTATGACACTACTCTCTTGATTCCTTTCTTTCCTATCTGACCATTCCTCTAATTCTTTTTGAAGGACTGTTATTTTTTCCCCATCCTTTTATCATCAATATCCCTTCAAGACTCTGTCATGGGTTCCATTCTTTTCTGTTTCAATGCCCTCTGTTGATGATCTGATCATCAATTCCCATGAGTTCAATCATCATATCTATTTAGATGACTCTCAAATATCTACATTGTAATGTAACATGTATGTTCTGACCCCACTTTCTCAGGGCCAGGACTGTTACCTTTATCTCTCATTGTTCTAGGGTACTCTGAGGAGTTAGTAGAAATTTATTTTCTCTGCTATTAGATCAACTCTCCACCAACTATGTTCCCCTCCATTTTTAGGGTCCCAGTGACTATCATCTGTGTTCCATTTAATCACTTAACATCAATAGGTTTTTGAAAAGGTATAAATACTTCAAAGATATTATAAGAACAAACACACAAGCATTTCTTTCAACTCTTCAGGGCATAATCCCCAACAGCGAACACATGCACAGACATACACATATACCTTGTGAGTAGGAAAGGGAAGAGATTTTGGCTCAAGACTTAGCTGAGCTTCCACATAGCACTGATCTAACAAAGTTCACATTTAAAAGTAGTATTGCTCCTGGCTTCTGCTGGAATTCCTTAAGTCATGTGAATGCTCCCCAAGAGGAAAAATTATTTTTAATTCCTATTTATATCTATATTAACTAACACAGGCCCTTTAACATCACAATCACTTTAAAGTGTCTGTTGGATTTTTGACAAAGTCATCAGATTGGCAAATCAAGGAAATGTTTTTGATGGAATGTTTCCCAATTTTAGAAGAAATTTGAATAAATCTCTCATGCTATTCCAGTGGAAAAGATGGACAGATGTTTTGCAGATGAAAGTAATACTATGTAGTTCTGTAATTCGTTGACTGGATGGAACCAAAGAGTTGTCATTAATTGTTTAGTGTCAACTGAGTTCTCTAGTGAAGTGTACCTGGATCTGTCCTTTTTTTTAATTCAATTTTATTTCATTTTTCAGTTCTGAATTCTCACTGTATCCTACACCTACCCCACTCATTGAGAAGGCAAGAAAAAGAAAACTCATTACAAATATATATAGTCATGCAAAATAAATTCCCATACTAGTCATTTCAAAGGAAGAAAGGAAGGAAGGAAAGAAGGAAGGAAGGAAGGAAAGAAGAAAAGAAAGAAAATATGTTTAAACTTAGACTTTGAGTCCATCAGCTCTCTGTCTGGAGATGGATGGTATGATTTTTCATTAGGCCTTTGGAATTGATTAATCATTGTACTAATTAGAGTTACTAAGTGTTTCAAAATTGATTTTTTTTACAATATTGCTATTACTGTTCTCCTGGTTCTGTTCATTTCACTTTGCATCAGTTAATATAAGGCCTTCCACGATTTTTTGCTGAAACCATATCCTTCATTATTTCTTTTGGGTTTTGCAAATGCATTTTATTTTTTCCAATTACATGTAAAGATAGTCTTCAACATTCATTTTTTGTAAGATTTGGAGTTCCAATTTTTTTCTCCCTCACTGCCCTCCCCACTCCCCAAGACAGCAAATGACCTGACATTGGTTATACATGTGAAATCATCTCAAACATATTTCCACATTGGTCATGCTATGAAACCAGAAATAAAACAAAAGGGAAAATCTATGAAAAACAAAAGAAGTAGAAATCATTTGCTTTAATCTGCATTCAGACTCCATAGTTCTTTCTCTGGAGATGGATAGCATTTTCCATCAAGAATCTTTTGGAATTGTCCCCTCATCACTTCTTATAACATGATAGTATTCTATTGCATTCACATACCATAACTTGTTCAGACAGTCTTCAATTTATGGGCACCTTGAAGAGACGTTTCCAATTTCCTACTGGTAACACAAAAAGAGCTACTATAAATATTTTGCACTTATAGGTCCTTTTCTTCTTTCTTTGATCTCTTTAAGGTATAGATCTAGTAGTAGTATTGCTGGGTCATAAAGTATACAGAGTATAACAGCTTTTGGAGCTTAGTTCCAAACAGCTTTCCATAATGATTGGACCAATTCACAGTCGCATCAACAGTGCTTAGCGTACCAGTTTTTCCACAGCCTCTACAATATTTGTCAATTTCTTTTTTTTCTCTCTTAGTTAATCTGATGGGTGTGGAGTGGTAACTCAGAGTTGTTTTAATTTGCATTTATCCAAATATTAATGATTATGGGCATTTTTTTCACATGGCAATTGATGATTTGTATTTCTTTTTCTGAAAATTATCCATTCATATACTTTGACCATCAATCAATTGGAGAATGGTTCTTTTTCTTCTACATTTGTCTTGGCTCCATTAGGCAACATGACTTCTTCCTTCCTTCCTTCCTTCCTTTATTCCTTCCTTCCTTCCCTCCTTTCTTTTTTCGTTTTCTTCTTTCTTTCCTTTTTACCTCTTCACAAAGGGTATCACACCCTTAACTGCTTGTGTTCTGCCCAAAGTGAATGCAAATTTTAATCTGTGGAACTTTTGTTCTTCTTTTGGTTTTTCCTCATAAAAATCAACCTTAACCCTAAATCACTCTGATCCCAGACCAGTCCCTACTTGGTTGCTGTTTGGGCCCTGATTGGTTCAGAACTAATGTAAATAACAATTGTCTCCATTTGGGCCAGAAACCTTGAGGGTCTTCTGCTCCTAGACGCCATTCTTTGCCTCATTTTTATAAGCCTTAATCACTGAATGGGCACTATCTCAGTCAAACTGAGATCCAGTTAAAGACGTTAGCTTGCAAAGGTCAAAGTCCCCCATTGCATCCTCGGCTAGCTCGAGTTTTCCTGATCCATATCTGGCCACTTGACCCAGGTGTCTCTGCAGGAGAAAGTAAGGCTGGTGACTTTCTGCAGGACTCCCTCACTTAAATCCAATTCACTTGCATGTCATGGCATCACCTCCCTGAGGTCGTGATCCTCTTTGAAAATGAAGGACAAACATCAGCAATATTAGAAATGAAACCTTTAGAGCAGAACCAGGAAAATTTTGTACACAGCAACAACCACAGTGTGCATGGAATTTTTCTGGCAGAATTAGATTTTCATAGAAAAGTAAGGACCTAAAAAATTCTCGATGGACATTTGAGGGAAAACTCCTTCCACATCCAGAGAAAGAAGTATGGAATTGGATCACAGAATGAAACAGATAATTTACTTGTGTATAATGTTTTGTTTTGTTTTTTGGTGTCTTCCATTCATTTTAATTCTTCTATTCAACATTACTAAGGTGAAAATGTATTTAGTCGGAACCTGTGTGTAGAACCCATATAAAATGGCATGCTGTCTCAAGGAGGGAGGGGGAAAGGAGGTAGAGGGAGGAGAAAAAAATTTAAGATATATGAAGTAATTGTAGAACACTGAAAACAAATAAAATAATCAAAAATAAAGAATAAAAAATAAAAAAAGAAATGAAACCTTTATTAGAGAAATTTACTGGGAAGATGTTCTCCCCAGTGTACTGATTTTATTGCAATTTTGGTTACATTGGTTTTGTTTGTGCAAAACTTTTTAACTTTATGCAAACAAAGTTGTTCCATTTTATCACCTCTGAACCCCTCTCTTATTTGATCAAGAATTATTACCCTATACATAGATCTCAAGGGAAATTTCTTCGATGCTCCACTAATTTTCTATGATGTATCTCTTTATGTCTAAAGTATATACTTATTTTGAGTTTATTTTGTTGTATGATGTGATATGGTGGCCTCTACCTAGTTTCTGCCAGACTAATTAGCACAACATTGAATATTAATGATAATGATGGATATCTTACATGGTTATCATCTTGTTGGAAAAACTCCTAGTTTATTTCCTTACATATGAAGCTGATTCTTGATTTTAGATAGACAGTAGTTACCACTTCTAAAAAGCTCCATTTTTACTCACATTGCATTCAAAATTGTCAAAATAATTATGATTTATATTGGTTTTGGCATTGATATGATCAATTATGCTTTTAATTTTCCTAATATTGGACCTTCCTGCATTCCTGGTATAAAACTAGAATGGGCTTAGTATGTAACCATTGTGTTAAATTGATATAGTCTCCTTGCTAAACTTTTATTTAAATTTTTTTTCGTGAACTTTCATTAGACAAATTGGTCCACGATTTTCTTTTCATCTTTTACCTCTCCCTGGTTTAGGTATGAAGACCACATTTGTATCATGAAAGAGATTTGCTAGAATTCCTTCTTTGCCTATTTTTTTGACATCTTTTATTGTATTGGAATTAATCGTTCTTTTAAGTTTAGTACAATTCATTTTTAAATCCATCTGATCCTAGAGTTTTTTTCTTTGGAAGTTCATTTTTTTCTTTTTCCATTTCTCTTTCTAAGATAAGATTATCTGCATATTGTGTTTTCTGTTCTATTAATCTGTGTAATTTGTGTTTTATAAATATTGATCCATTTCATGGAGACTGCCAAATTTATTGATATGTAGTTGATACATAGTTTGACAAAATTATACCTAATAACTGTTTTTAGTTTTTCTTCATTTGTTGTGAATTCACCTTTTTCATTTTTTCCTGCTGGTAATTTGTTATTTTTTTCTTTATCAAATTAGGCAATGGCTTGTCTATGTTGTTGTTTTTAAAAAACAATTGGTTTCATTTATTAATCCAGCTTCTATTACTTTTAATTTAATTCATCACTGCTTTTCAGAATTTCTATTTGGATTTTTAGTTGAAGGTTTTTGATTTTCTTGTTTCCTAGGTTTTTAATTGGATGCCCAGTTTGTTGATCTTTTCTTCTCTTTCAGTGATGAAACTGTTTAAAGACAAGTTTTCCCATAATTAAACTTTGCATTCTTACAACTTTTGGAACATATTCTCACTGTCTTCACCATCTTTGATGAAATTATAGATTATTTTTATCATTTGTTCTTCTAACCACTAATTTTCTTTAGGTTTTTTTAATTTAGTTTTCAATTAACTTTTAATCTTTCTTTCAAAGGCCCCTATTAAATGTAATTTAATTGCACTGTGGCCATTAAAAATTATATTTAAAATTTCTACTTCTCTGCATTCATTTGTGAAGTTTTCATGCCCTAACACATGCTCAATTTTTGTGAAAGTGTCGTGAACAGTTGAACAAGAGATACACATCTTTCTATTCCTATTCAATATTCTTTAGATGGCTATCATATCAAATTACATCTATCTCCTTAACTTCTTTATTTCTTTTAACTGTTGTTTCAATTTATCTAGGCCCGAAAAGATAAACTGATATCTCCCACTATCATAATTTAATTGCCTGTTTTTTAAGTACCTCATGTAACTTTTCTTTCAAGAAGTTAAATGGAGGGTGGAGCCAAGATAACAGAATGAGAGCAGGGACTCACATTAATTCTATCAGAAATTCCTTCAGATACCTCTAAAAAGAACATGAACAAATTTTAGAGTGGCAGAATCTATTAGGAGCCCAGAGAAGCCCAGAAAGTTGATGGGAAAAAATCTGTTACATGGGACAGGGAGAGTGCAGGGCACACAAGCTGCACCAGTGCTGACTCTACCATAGTGGAACACAGTAAGAACCACTAGGGTAGACTGAAGCAGAAGCAGCAATGCAGATCCTCAAACATATCATCACAGGATGGGAGTCCAGCAGAACTGAGTGAAACAGAAGTATAGGACTCCCAGCAAGAGCAGCAGGCATTCCTGAGACGATCCGTCCACAGATTAAATGTTCCAAAGTCTGCTACATGAATTTCTGGGAGCCTAGATGGTGGAGTAAATTGTAAGTGCTCTCATCTTCCACTTGTTGACCTTGAAAAACCCATAAAATACTGCCCCATGAAAAATTCTGAAATGGTGGGATCAGCTAAAGGAGTAAAGAGTCTCAGCTCCAGAGACAAGGAAAATCATCAAGGACAGTCCCTCTTGTTGTGGATGAAGGGAGCCAGTGCAGATCCACAGCTGTCCTAGAGAGCCCCACCTCAGTGAACCAAGAAGAGATCCTGAGCCCCAAGAGATTGGAACCCATAAACATCAACACCAGGACACCACACATGCCTTAGCACAACCAGGGGAAGTGTGCATAAACCAGCCCAGCTGGTGGATCACCAGGTACTGAGCCTGCCTGTGCTCTAACTCAGGGGAGGAGGAGACCTCTTGCTGCCAGACCACCATTCCCATACATTTCACACAGTTAACTTCAGTGTAACCCCGAGGAAACTAAAAAAGACTTTACCTGGCTTCAGCCCTGGCACACACCAGCCACCTCAGCACCAGGTAAGCTGCAGCATTCTAGCTTCTAGCTGAAAGGATCAGAGGACACAACACACAAAGCATCAAGATACCAACACAAGAAATGTGGGACAGAGGCCTCGGTGAACCAGAAGCAGAGATCCACTTTAAAGGGCAGAAAAAAGCCAATCATCATGAGCAAGAAACAAACCAGAAGAGCAAAAACCATATAATCTTGTTATGGAGACAAAGACCAAAATACGAACACAGAAGAGGTCAGCATTGAGATTGTATTCATATCTGAAACCTCAGAAGGGAATATTAACTGATCTCAAGCTCAAAAGCATTCTTGGAAGAGCTCAAGAAGGATTTCAAAAATCACATTAGAGAGGTAGAAGAAAAATTGACCAATGATTTTAAAAATATGAAGAGAAGAGAGCCTTAAAAAGAAAAACTGGGGAAATGGAAAAGGAAGCACAAAACCTCAGTGTAGAAAACAACTCCTTAAAAGGAGGAATTGGACAAATGAAAAAGGAAGTGCAAACGTAAACTGAAGAAAACAAGGTTTTAAAAATTAGAATTGGGTGAGTAGAAGCTACTGACTATCTGAAATATAAAGAATCAGTCAAACAGAATCTAAAGAAAAAAAAAACAGAACTGTAAAATATCTCATTGGATAAACAACTGATCTGGAAAATAGATCCAGGAGAGAAGATTGAAAAATTATTAGTCTACCAGGAATCCATGATGAAAAATGAGCCGGGATAAAAAATCTGAGAAATCATCAAGGAAAACTGACTTGAGTTCCTAGATCCACAGGGCAAAATAGTCATCAAAAGAATCCACCAATCACCTACTGAAAGAGATATCAAACTGAAAACACCAAGGAATATAATTGCCAAATTCCAGAGCTATCAAGTGAAGGAGAAAATACTCAAGTAGCCAGAAATAAACAATTCAAATATCAAGAAACTACAGTCAAGATCACACAGGACCTTGCAGTTTCTAGATTAAAAGACTGAAGGGATTGGAATACGGTATTCTGTAGACCAAAGGAGATAGGACTACAATCAAGGATCAATTACTCAGGAAAAATGAGCACAATATTTCAGGCAAGGAGATTGACATTCAGTGAACTAAGGGATTTCCAGACCTTCCTGATGAAAAGGGCAGAACTCAATAGAAAATTTGACCTTCAAATACAAGACACAAGAGACATAAAAATGTAAACAGGGGAAAAAACTTGTTATTTAATGTGGGCAAACTGTTTACATCCCTATAACAGAGTATGAAACTTGTTAATCTTGAGAAGTATATCTTTATTATATCATTCACAAAGGATATATATAGATAGAGGAACTGAGTATAAATTAACTGGTATGATAATTTTTAAAAAAACATGATTAAAAGGTGTGAAGGTATTGTAACAGGTGAAGAGAAAAGGTGGAGGCAAAAAAAAGGAAATTACATTACAAGAGAAGGCACATAAACATAATATATTAGAGGAAAAGAGGGGAGGGAGGTGAGAAATGTTTGAGATTTACTCTCATCTAATTTGTTTCAAAGAAGAAATAACGTATTCAGTTAAGTATAAAAATCTAATTTGCCCCATAGGCAATAGGAGGGGAAAGGGGAAAGAATAAGAAGGGGAGACTAAAAGGGAGGGAGGAAGTGGTAAGAGAAAAGGGAATAAAAGGGAGAGGATCTGATAGAAGAGAGGGAAGACTGAGGGAGGAAGTGGTCAAAAATAAAACTTGTGGAGGGGAAGGGAGAATGGAGAAATAAAAGCACAAACTGGGGGAAATAGGATGGAAAGACATTGATAGTAATCATAACTGTGAATGTGAATAGGATAAATTCTCCCATAAAACGGAGGTGGATAGCAGAATGGATTAAAAACCATAATTCTATAATAAGTTTTTTTACAAGAAACACATCTGAAACAGGGGGATACTCACAGGGTAAAGGTAAATGATTGAAGCAGGATATATTATGCTTCAGTTGAAGTAAAAAAAAAAAGCAGGGGTAGCAATCATAATCTCAGACAAAGCAAAAACACAAACAGATCTAAGCAAAAGAGATAAGGAAGGGAACTATGTCCTATTAAAAGGCACCATAGAAAATGAAGCAATATCATTGTTAAATGTATATGCACTAAGTAATATAGCATCCAAATTCTTTTTTATTTTTTGTTAAAAAACTGTTTTATTGATGCCTGTTATTTTTACGTCACAGTTATTTCTAGATCTATACCACTGACCCACCCTCTCCCCCATCAAACACTTCTATGTAACAAACACACAAACAAAAGACCTCATTAAACCATATTAAGCCTGACAGAGGCTCTGACAGTTCCCTTTTGTATATGTAGCCCATACTTCTGTCAAAGGGGGACAACTATGTTCCCTTAATTGCTCTCTAGCACCATTTCTTTTTGCTTTCTCAGTCTGTCAGAGCTCAGGTTTTTTCTTGTGATTTTCCTCCTTTCTATGTAGCAGGAGTTGTTACATTTATATACCGGTTAATTTTTCTTTACTTTGTTTCCAGCTTTTCTGGTAGTTGCTGTTACCAAGGAGTCCTGCTGAAACTGTTTTCATCTTTGAACTTTCTTGGGGTTTACGTCGAGTAGAGGGATTCACTCAGTCCAAAAGTATGAAGTAATGTCACATATTTGCATAATTCCAAACGGATAGCCAAAATGGATGGATTGATTCACAGCTCTACCAACAGTGTGCTAGTATTCCTTTCTTTCCACAACTTCTCCAGCACTTATCCTCATTTTTGTTTTCTTATTCAATTTTCAGGGTGAGAGGTGAAAATTCAGAATTTTTAAAATTTGTATTTCTCTTATTATCATTGATTTGGAGCAAGTTTCCAAATGGCAATTAATGTAATTTATCATTTACAATTATCTCAAAAACTGTTCATACCTTCTGATCACTTATCTTTGAGGAATGGCTCTTGGTTATTAATTTTTTTGTATCCTTGAGTGTCAAGACACTGCTGGGAACACAAATGATAGTTCATAAATTCTTCCTGTTGATTCAATTCAGCAAATGTTTATGGAAATAAATCTGATATTATGCTATATAGAGAGGAAAATTATCACGACTAAATGGTAACCTTTTGAAACTAGGTGTGAAAGTACTGTTATGCTTGCTGAAACTGGAAGTTGAATCTTATTTCACAAATACTATCTTCCTTTCATTTAGCAAACTGATGGAGTTTGCTAGTCTTGTCCACGGAGTCCCAAATTTTATGCTTGTCTTTACTTGAATTCACCAAGTGTTACCTTTACCCACACAGAGCAAAATGAGCATAAGAAATCAGAGACTCGAGCCAATAGCTGCTGCAATCCAACCATCTTCATCCATTCCATGCTTACAGCACTGGGCAGCCTTAGGGTAGAAATCTGCATTAGACTACTGTGCTATGCATGCTGAGTCTGACATCAGAGAAGAAAATGTTGAGGAGTTGTGTGTTTCTGCAAAGCAAGTTGTGTAGAAGAAAGCAGACAGGAGGACAAGGCTGATGGGAACATAAATTACAGACAAAAGCTGCTTCATCGTGGAGATGGAAGGCACCTATCCAGAATGCCCTAGTACTGCTTGTCCTCTGGAAACCTTGAAAATGACTCTGGCAGATCCCATCCAAATTCTTAAAGAATAAGTGAAGGGAGTTAGTGGAAGAAATACACCAAAAAACTGAACTATTGAGGGACCTCAACCTCCCACTCTCTGAACATGATCAATCTAACTTCCAAATAAACAAGAAAGAAGTTAAGGAGGTGAATAGAACTATGGATAAGGCAGATATGATAGATTTCTGGAGAAAATTGAATGGGGAGAGAAAGAAATACATCTGTTTCTCAAAAGTACATGGCACATGCACAAAAATTGACCATGTACTAGGGCATAAAAACCTCACAACCCAGTGCAGAAAGGCAGAGATAGTCAAGGCATCCTTTTCAGATCATAATTCAATAATAATTATATGTAATAAAGGACCAGGGAAAAATAGACCAAAAATTAACTAGAAACTGAATAATCCAAGCCTAAAGAATGAGTGGGTTAAACAATAAATCATAGAAACAATCACTAACTTCATTCAAGAGAATGACAATAATGAGACAAGCTGCCAAAACTTATGGGATGCTGCAAAAGTAGTTCTTAAGGGAAGTTTTATATCATTGAATGTCTATATGAATAAAATAGAGAAAAATGATCGATGAATCAGTTATGCAGCTGAAAAAGGTGGAAAAGGGAAAAATTTAAAACCTCCAAGTACATACCAACTTAGAAATACTGAAAACCAAAGGAGAGATTAATAACACTGAAATTAAGAAAACTATGGAACTAATGAATAAAACTAAGTGCTGGTTTTATTATAAAAAAAACAATAAAGGTTATAAACCTTTGGTCAATTTGATTTTTAAAAAGAAAGAAATTACCAGAAAATGCCAAATAACCAGTATCAAAAAATGAAAAGGGTGAGCTCATCTCCAACAATGAGGAAATTCAAATGATAATTTGAAATTACTTTTTTCAAATATATGCCCATAAATTTGACAATCTGGGTGAAATGGATAAATATTTTTAAAAATATATAATTTACTCAGATCAACAGAAGAGGAAATTAAATACCTAAATAACCCTATCTCAGAGAAAGAAGTTGAACAATCCATCAATGAACTCCCTAAGGAAAAACCTCCAGGGCCAGATGGATTTACAAGTGAATTCTATCAAACATTTAAAGAATAGTTAATTTCAACACTATATAGACTATTGTGGGGAAATTGGGGAAAAAGGAGTCCTACCAAATACTTTTTATGATATAAATATAGTTCTGATACCTAAATCAGGAAGAGTCAAAACAGAGAAATAAAATTATAGACCAATTTCTCTAATGGATATAGATGCAAAAATTTTAAACAAGATATTAACAAAAAGATTACAACAACTTAGCATGAGAATAATGGATTTCAATCAGGTAGGCTTTATACCAAGAAGGCATGGCTGGTTCAATATTAGGAAAATAACTCCCATTCCTAATGAAAACACTGAAGAGCATAGGAACAAATGGAACCTTCCTTAAAATAATTAGTAGTATCTACCTAAAATCATTAGCAAGCATTATATGTAAAAGGGAGATGTTAGATGCATTTGCAATAAGATCAGGGGCGAAACAAAGATATCCACTATTTCCACTGTTATTCGATATGGTACTAGAAATGTCAGAAAAGAAAAAGAAATTAAAGAAATTAGAATAGCAAAGAATTAACTAAGTTATCACTCTTTGCAGATGATATGATAATATACTTAGTGAATCCTAGAGAATCTCATAAAAAAACTACTTGAAATAACAAACAACTTTGGCAAAGCTGCAGGTTACAAAATAAACCCACATAAATCATCTGCATTTCTGTATAATACAAACAAAGCCCAACAGCAACAGATACAAAGAGAAATTTCATTTAAAGCTTTGGTAAACATTATAAAATATCTGGGAGTCTAACTGTCAAAACAAACCCAGGGACTACATAAATACAATTACAAAATACTTTTTGCACAAATAAAGTCAGATGGAAAAAAATCAGTTGCTCGACTTAATATAATAAAAATGATAATTCCACCTAAATTAATTTACTTATTCAGTGCCATACCAATCAAACTACCAGAAAATTATTTTCTAGAGCTAGAAAAAATAATATCAATATTCATCTAGAAGAATAAAAGGTCCAGAATGTCAAGCAAATTAATGAAAAGAAATGCTAAGGAAGGTGGTCTAGTCATATCAAATCTCATATTGTATTATAAAGCAGCAATCATCAAAACTACTTGGTACTGGGTAAGAAACAGAGGGGTTGATAAGTGGGATAGGTTAGGAACTCAAGACACAGTAGTCAATGAACATAGTCTGCTGTCAAATAAATCCAAGGACCCCTGCTCCTTGCATAAAAACTCATTTTTGACAAAAACTCCTGGGAAAACTGGATAAAAGTGTGGTGGAAATTGGTCATAGATCAATGCCTGATACTGTACACAAAAATAAAGTCCAAATAGGTACATAATCTAGGTATCAACTGATAATTTAAATAAGTTAGAGGAGCAAGGGATAGCATATTTGTCAGATTTATCGAGAATGGAGAAATGTACGACCAAAGCGATAGAGAACATTATGAAATACAAATTGAATAATTCTGATTACATTAAATTGAAAAGTTATACACAGTAACAGCGTCAGTGTGAGAGGACTGTTTCTGATAGACTTAACCCTTCACAGGAATGCAAGGATCTGAAACATTCCCAAAAGACTCTTGAGGCAAAACACCATACACATCCAGAGAAAGAACTATGGATTTGGAACGCAGAATGAAGCAGATTCTTTCCTCTTGTGTTAAGTTTTGTACTGTTTTTTCCCTTGGTTTCTCCCATACTTTTTCATTGTTCTATGAAAAATGACTAATGTGAAAATGGATTTAATAAGAATGTATGTGTAGAACCCATATAGGATTGCAAGGTGTCCTGGGGAGCAATGGAGAGAGGGAGGGAGGGAAGAGGAAGTAGAGAAAATTTAAGAGTTATGGAAGTGATTTTTGAAAACTGAAAACAAATAAATTATTTTTTTAAAAAGAAGTTAAATGATATGCCATTTGTTTATGTTTACCAGTGCTATAAGTTCATTGTCTATGCTACCTGTTACAAAAATGTAGATTCTTGCATAACTCTTTTAAATAGGTCAAATTAATTCTCATTTATTTTTTCATCATGCACTCTCAAGCACGTTATATATTTATAAAAATATTTTAACTTTTAAACAAAATACTTGTTTCATGTGTTCTAGGAATTCTAATTCTAATTGAATGTGTACCCATACTGTGTTGTCTTCTGAGTCATTGCTTATAGATGTTTTGAAGTCTTCCTCTTCTGTGTTTATGTCTCGAGCATCCCTTGCACCATAATAGCTCCTGATAATAGGATTCTTTCCTTGTTTGACCTTCTTTCCAGCCTACTTCCTAACTTTGAATCTGAAGTACTGGAAAATCTTCTGAAGTGAAGATCTGGGTTGGTCCTGTAGCTATTTGCTTGGGATACTGAGTATTGTTTTATTCCAGGATCTTAGGAACAGAATGGAGACTACAAATCTTCAGCATTCCCAAAAGGATATTATCCAGAGGAAAGTCCGAAAGAGATTAACACAAAAAGGGATATAAGAGGGAGGGTACATTAAGGGAGGCATTAGTCAAAAGCAAAACTGACTTTAAAAAGGGGGACCAGGGGACACTGAGGTTTGAGTTCTGCAAGTCCCCAATCTGAGTTTGGGTCTGTGTAAGAGTAGAATGATGCTAGATGACCTTTATCAGTCAGCTAGAAAACTATTACTTCAGACTTGCAGGGTAGTGGATTCCTCTTTGGTCTGGAGGTCATGCCCTGGGTATTCCTTTCCAGGCTAGAGCAGGCACCAGAAATGAGATTCTGTTCTGTGCCATAACACTCATGATACTGCTGCAGACTTTTGAATTTTCTGCCTTATCCATAGACTGCCCAGAGCGTCCCTACTAGGGATTTCCATTCTTTTGTGAGGATCCCTTTTTCAGTCTGTCACCTCGAATTAGGTAGTAAACAAAAGAGCTCCCACTTCATATCTGCCCCCACTGCAGTTCTTAAGCATGGATCTGGGAGCTCCTCTCATCCTGGTGGATAGTCACTTCCTTGGTCCTATGTCCTATGATTCTGACCTGACAACCTCCCCAAGTGTGCCCACACCTCCATCTGTCTCTCTATCCAAAACTAGGCTAAAGAAATACCTCAGTGTGAATTTTTCTGGATTTCCTCATCAGGATTCAGTTTGAATTTTCTAGGACTTTTTGAAGGAGTTTGTGGAGGAGAGCTCACCATGGTGATGCATAACACACTCTGTTCAGTGGTTTATATAAAGGAATAGTTAATGTGCTTATCTCATTTGATGGTGGTAGAACTGGGAAAGATAAGTAATATTCTGGATGAGTCAGGATTTAAAAAGATATAGATAAGACAAACCCTATCATCAAACAAAATCTAGCACAGTGGAATTTAAATGGGATAAATGTAGTCTTATAATTGAGTTCCAACTTCACAGGTATAAAATGATAGAAGTGTGGCTAGAGAAAAATTCTCCTAGGGAAAAAAAAAAGATCTAGGGGACTCCTAAGTTTAATATTGTACCTAAGAAAGTTAGGGGAATCTTAGGCTGAAGTAAAAGAGCTATAGTAGCCAAGACTGGGAAAGTAACAATGTGGAAAGATTGGTGGTGATGGTGGTGTTGGTGGTGGTGGTGATGATGTTGATTGATAATTGATGAGGTTTAAGGGTACAGGGACCCCAAAACTATTAAGGTACAGTGTAGAGTAATCTGGAAAGAATTCGAGGACTCAAGCAGTCTTCTAGTCAAGTGATGAAAGCTTATTATAACACTAATAAAATGGGCAGAGCTCTATAGGGAACTTACAACTTAGTGGAAGTGATGCTAAAGCTTATATACAAAAAGTTCAGTGAATGGTGTGCCAAGTTTCCTAAAAGGTGGTACAGGGCATGAAGGAATATAAAGTCACTGTACTTTGAAGAAAAGTTTCATTCACTACTGGAAACCCTCCAGCAGATGTGTGTGTGTGTGTGTGTGTGTGTGTGTGTGTGTGTGTGTGAGTGTTTCCTAAGTGGTATGTTTTTGGTCTGCTATGTCTGTAGCATGATAGCTTCAGGAGTTGACATCCATAGCTTGACCTCTATATTATATACGGTAACTGTGGGAATCAGTAGATGATAGTTCTGCTGGTACAAGGTAATTCTATTCATTCAAGGGAAATTCTACAGAGGTCAGCTTGTTCTTGTAACAGGGAGAGATAGCTTGCCTCACCATTCAGGAGTTACTGGTAGAGATAGAGTCTTTGGGCTGGGGAAAGACATGGTCCTAGGGCTGGGGCCCAACCACCCCTTCAATGATGACATTGGTGATGGTGATAGCAGTTAACATTGATGTAGTGCTTACTATGTGCCAGACACTGTGCCAAGTGAATTACAATGACTATATCATTTGATCCTCAAGACAACTCTGGGAAGTAAGTGCTATTATTAATCCAATTTTACAGTTGAGGAAACTAAGCAAAACAGAGATGAAGTGATTTGCCCAGGGACATACTGCTAATAAGTGTCTGAGACCAAATTTGAACACAGGTCTCCCCCTTTCCAAGTTTAAGTTTAAACCTTAATCTAAAAAGATCAAGATCAAGTGCTGCATTCTGAGCCATCACAATTCAAGTTGGGCATTGCTACAGTATTCTCCTCCTCTCCCCCTTCTTCCTCCTCTTTCTCCATCTTCTTCCTTCACCACATCATCCTTCTGTTGACATAAGAAACCATACCCTTACATGTGGGTTCTCTGTCCAAAGGAATACAGTTTTTGGTCACTTACACTTTGTAAGGCTATCTTGTAGTTCAGGCTATATTTTTTATTTTCCTGGTTATTTATTTATTTCATCATTTTGAAAATAGCTGGGGCAATTAACTCCTTGACTTGTACAGTTTTAACTTACAATTTCTTGAAATATACCTCTTAATAAACAGACTTTGCAAAAAGTACATCATGATGAAAATGGAGCTACTTGACTAAGCCTTTAACACAAATCACTCTGGCTTTCATTGAATGGCTAATAATAGCCCAAACTTACCTTGCATGTTCTTGGTTTTTGATGACTCTGAGAGGCTGTAAATGGTAATTGCTTTCTGGTATGACTAGAAACTCTGACTCCTTCCAGACTGATTCTACTCTGATGGCAAACTAGACCATATTTTGTCCCAGTTCTTACCTAGACCCAAATCATTGAATGGTTGTTGCTTCATACAAATTCAGACCTGGGAAAGACCTTAGTTTCAAAAGGCCAAGGTCAACCACTGAATCCTGGACCATCACCTATCATCTTGATTTTTGTCATGGTATGTGAAGGTATGATGCAAGAACTGACAACGTTTACCCTGGAGAAGAAAACTCAGAGGATGCATGTGGTAGCAGTCTTCTCGTATGTGTAGGGTTGTCACATCGAAAGGGAAAATGCCCTGGTTTGGCTCAAGCCCAAAGGACAAAACCAAAAAGGAGGAGGTTGGGGACAATGTAAAGGAGCAACATTAGATCTGGTGGAAGGAAAGACTTCCAAACAATTGGAGCTGTCCAAGGATATAATGGGTCATCTCTGGAAAGAGTAGGCTCACTTCAGCAAAGACTGGGTGGCCACTTGTTTGGTAGATTGCAGGGGGAATTCCTTCTCAGGTACAACATGGACTAGGTGGCTCCTGAGCATCTGTGATGCTGATTACTTAGGGAGAACAAATAGATTCTGGCAATGAGAGCACAGGCTCTCACAGAGTGCAGAGGTTAACAGTTTTTTAATGAAGTCATCTGAGAACAGATCACTGTGTACTCCCACTGAGTGGCACAGTGATTCATAGCTTACTCCAAAGTACCTCTCTCATCCCCTAAGAATAACAACCCTAAGGAGCTCTGGTAACCACAGTGTAAGATTGGGACCTGCAAGTGTGTATCTCAGACGTTAGACCGTCCAAGAAGCTGTTGCATTTTCTGTTGATGATTTTATCAGTTCCCAGAAAATGACTGTGAGGCTCCAGTACTAAAGACACTGAAAGAGGCTCAGGAGAGTCCAGTCATGATGACTGAGGACCTTCCTTTAGTCCTTAGGCATCTTTCTGACATCTCCTCACATTTCATCCATGAAAGTGTGATGTCAGTGTCCCTCTCCCTCAAACACACAAGCTAAAAAAAGCATCAGAGAACAGAGTCTATCCCCCAATCCCCATCTGAGCAAGTTTCCCTAGAGTGGGGTTATCTGCTACCTTTCATTGGACACCTTCAGGGACAAGGATCTCTCTCTTTGCAAAGACTTAAAATTCCAACTGGGAGACTTCTCACCTGGATGACCTTGGGAAGTCATTTAACTTCCCTGATCCTAGTAATAGGGAATTTAAGCACTTCACCTTTAAGATCCCTTCCATCTTTAAATCTACAGTCCCATGATCTATTGTGGGATGACTGATCATTAGGAATTATTAGTCAAAGTCTGCCCCTTCACACACACACACACACACACACACACACACACACACACACACACTTCCTTTGGAAGAAAGACCAGCCATCTGAATCAACTGCCACCAACTGTCACTTACAGGGGAGGCAAGTTAACCTGTTTGAAACAGCAGGGAACTCTGAAGGAGGAACAAAGGCAGCATGTGCCAAGTAAGTAGAACCATCATCACCACCTCGACCACTATCTCCAAGTGGACACAATCCAGGATCCTGAAACCCAAAGTGTTATAAATATCAACATTCCCAGTCTCTAGCCCATAGCCATCAAACAGGGAAACAGTCTCTGAGGGAATGCAGCCTGGAAACCACTCCTGCAGAGACTGCAACCACAACCTCTTGAGACACAGGGGACAAAACATTCTTGCCACCAAAGTTTTTGGTACTGTCAGATGGTTAAACAATAGAAACTGGTCGAATATTATCAATGGAAATGAGATTAAAGAACAGGCACGACCATCTGTTTTGCCACTGCACGTTAAGCACCATAAGTTCTTTCTATCTGACTTTCAGCTGAAACCTTCCAAATGTGATTCCTCCCCCATTACAATGTGAGCCACATTCTGCTTGTATTCTTAAGGCTTTGTTCAGTGCTTTGCATGTAAGAAAAACTTAACTGAGACTTTTTCATTCATTCATTTTCATTTGATCCATCCATCAATTCACAAACATATACACACTGCTCCTAGTTTATCCTGTAAGGCTAATTGGAATGAGTTCAATTCCTCTTCAATTTAAGATATCTAAAGACAGTTCAAATTCCTCCATTTCTCAATGAAACTGAAATGTATTTGATTGACTGCTTCCCCCTGAAATTGTAAAGAATCCAATATAGGCTCAATACAAGAAAGAACTTCTCCACTGTTAATGTCCAAAAACAAAAGAAATTCAATAAACTGAATAAGCTCTAAACTCTCCCTAATCTGTCCCACCTCTGGTCTTTTATCCTCCTGTCTATACTGTGCATGCTATCTGAATGATGTTAAAGCCCAACTTGGACCACATTTCTCCCCTGCTTAAAGAATGTCAGTGTGTCCCCATTACTCAGAGGATAAAGTTCAAACTAATGCACCTACATAACTTTGTATTATAGTACATTTCTCCAGGGATTCTATGTTCTAGATACAAAACTCTATTAAATATCTGGAAGTTTTCAAAGCCTTGGATTCTCAATGATTGAAGGAACACGGTCCATCTACCCCAAGATTTAACTTATGATTTGATGACCCCAGTGCAAGGAAGTTTTCAGAATATAGAACTTTTAAAAGATTATTTTACAAAATCAGTCAATTTTAAAATGTTAAAATTACATGTTAGCAGGATCCTAGGTTCTTAGAGCTATGGCTGGATGGGCTCAGAAGCCATCTAATTCAAAGTCCTTTATTTTATAGATGAAGAAACTGAGGGGCAGACCTTAGCTGTCTAAGATCATACAGCTAGTGTCAGATAAAGGATATTTTCACTCCTTCAACAGTATAAAGATGAGCTAGTATTAAAAGTAGTTAATTTGGGAAGATTCTAGATGGTGTGTCTCCCTTTCCCCTGAATGCAGACCATGGGAGTCCTTCACTGGGTGGCAGCTTCCCCCACTCTGACAAGTTGAAGTATCCCCAAAAATGTCACCCTTTGTGAAGCTGATGTCCAGGATTTCTCTCCACCACGGTTGATTTGAGGGCAAGTTTTAATTTGGTGCCAAGATTCCTAGTTACCTCTTCATCTACCTATTTTCAGGGCTACTGATTCACCTTTGGTGTCAATTTTTCACCCAGTTCTCATCTGACAATCCAAGAAGCTGCAGCATTTGCAGTAGTTATACTCTGGTAAAAGCTTCTCATAAATTGGGCTAAGTCAGGTTGAGGGTAACTGACAGGCCTCAAACCAGTCAGTGAGTTAGTACGATAAATACCCCAAGCATGTGAAAACTTTCTCCGGTGGAATGGGTAGAAAGAACAATTTGTGCCAACAGATCACGAAGGTGTCTGAGCAGGCATTATGGAACATTTAGAGCTTGTCTAGACAACAAAGACACCTATGTCATCTCCTGAATCCCAGGCCATTGCCGAGCATCTTGTATTTTCTTTTGCTATTGGACTTTGATGATACTGGAAGAGAGTCACACACAAGTCAAGACATGATCCTGTGATGTTATTGATCCCCTTCAAAACAAAGGATGAACAACAGTCCAACACATTTCTGAACATGCTTGGAGACCGTCCTTGTTAAGAGTTGCAGAATATTGCAAAGAGAAAACAGGAGGTGCAGAAGAGTTGTAGCTTGTCTTATTTATCTGGAAATAAAATAATTGAGCGATAGAGAAGGTAACAGGTTGTTGGAACTTGCAAGTCATAGTGGTATAATGGATGACAGCTGATAATACTTACAATAACCAAGGGGCATTGTTACTAGGCAAAGGGCAGGATCATAGGGTTGCCCAGCTTGCTCCTTAGGTTTGGCTGAATGGATGTAGGGTTTCAGTCAAGTTACCTAAGCCAGAATAATGAGATGCCTAAAAAGGTGATGGGTTCCCCTTCCTTGGGGGAGTACAAGCAGAGATTGCATGGATGGTTGTTGGGTATATTATAGTAGGGATTCCTATGGGTGGACCAAATGGCTGCTAAGGATCTTCCCAGCTCTCAAATTGTAACATTCTCAGTGTGTCAGTCATTCATCCTCAGTTTGAACTGCCTGAGTGGTAAGCAGCTCAGTGCTTCATTCTTTAGTTGTCCAAGACACATTGGCTAACACTGGCCAATATCTTCAATTTGATTAGACAGAAAACAATTCAGTATTGAATCCTTAGCCACCCTCTGACAATCCAAAAGATTTCAAATAGAGCTCCATGAAGACCTTTCTAGAGGACTGATAGTCATAGATCTGAGGATATGGATTCTAAGGTGTGCAACCTCAATACCAAGACAACTAGATGGATGGAATGCCAAGCCTGGTATCAGGAAGACCTGAGTTCAAATTCTGCATCAGACACTTACTAGCTGAGTCACAATCCTGCGTGAATCACTTAATCTCTGTTTGCCTGAGTTTCCCAATTTGTAAAATGGGGATAATAATATCTGTCTCTCATGGCTGTTGTGACAATCAAATAATCTAAAATCTGTGAAGTGCTTAGTATAGTGTTTAACATTATATAAATGTCAGCTGTTATTAAATCAATGGAAATTTGATATTGTAGCAATCTTTTGTTTGGCTCTCCCTTATGCAGGTTGCTGGAGAGGTTTTGAGCTCCCCACTTTCCGTTGAGTTCACTGGTAGCTGCAGGCATATCTGATGCTATGAAAACCACCTGGCAGGTCTAAAGCAGGAGCAAGGCCTAGGGAATGAAAACTGTGTCCCTTCAAGGAGTCAGGTGACTATTATAACCTACCTTGGACACCTAGATCCGGAACTGACACAAACACTGTGAAGAGGTATGGACCAAACTCCTTGCTCATCTAATATCCCATTCCACTCCCCACCTTCACACAACATCCCCTTCAGTAGTCCATGCTGTCATATTGAGCCTAACATATCTAAAGCTCCTTTCCTTCACCTCTTTGTGCTCTAATGTTCTACCCCACTGAAAAGAAATAAACTTGCCATTGGAATACACTACCATCAAGTGGAGGTAGGTTGTTTCAGTGTAGCTTCCAGGAATCAAGGATATGGAAGTGATTCCAGGTATGTCTAACTAAGTTCATTGAATGTTCTAGGTTCCTTTAGTAAAAATATAACATTTTTCCAAAATATTTATCCTTAAACAGCATCACTAATACTGAAATGTGAGACTTCCTTTGCCTAAAATACAAGATTCTTGACATTTTTCATTTTTGTATCCCTACATCTTGAGCAAAATAAGCACTTCAGTGTTTTTTGATGTGAAGTACAGTGAAGTGAATAATACTGATGGCACCACTATCCCTCCCAGTCATCCAGGGTCATAAGTTTCAGTCATCTTTGATGTTTCTTTCTGCTCCCACCCTCCAATCTCACATTTCCAGTATGTTTTGTAGGTCTTTTATCAAGGATACATGGAGTAACATGGAAAAAATCACAGAAGTTGGAGATATATGGAAGAATTGTGGTCCACCATCACAAAAGAGATCACAAATAATAATCATAAACATGGTTCATATTTATATAGCTCTTTAAGGGTTACAAAGCATGTTGTATACATTATCTTATTTGATCTTTAGAATTCTGTGAAAGAGGTGTTATTTTCATTCCCATTTTACAGATCATGAAACCAAGGCTGAGAAAAATTAAGTGAATTTCCTGGGATTACATAGCTAGTAAGTGTCTGAAGTAGAATTTAAACTCAGGATTTCCTGACTTCAAGTCTGGAACTCTAACTGGTATGCCAACCAACTGCCTCTTATCATTTGATCTATTAAAGTATTTACTTTTGAGAAAAGAAAAGGCAGATAGGATGGGAGTCCTGCGGAGAGTTCTCTAAAATCAAAAGCAAGGGGAGGGGAAGAGGCAGGAAAACATGAAGCTGTTTAATCACATCTAAGCTGTTTTTCTCAAAAGCTGAAAAGCTGCTAGCACTCCAGGACCTCTGCTCCAGGAGCATCCTGACTCCCTGAATAATCTAGGTAAACAGCTAGATCTAGGTTAGCTGATGTTCTTGGTCACTGAATGAAGGGCTGGTGGTATGATACTGACAATGGCCAAATACCCAGATAACTGTTACCATTTTGTTTTTCAGTGGTATTTCTGGTCAGCTCATTGAGATTTTGAAATGTTTACAATAGCCAGTAAAGACCAGGAATGCAGGGATATTGCAGTCATCTAGAGACATCTTTTCTTGTGTCACTCATGTCCCATATGTGTTAGTCCCAGTAATGGTTGACTTCTTTACCCATAAAATCTCCAAGTTAGAAGGAATATCACAAGCCAACTAGTCTATTTCATGCCCAAACATTAGTCCTGCTTGAAACAACTAAATATGATGGTTTTCCAGCTTCTGCTGGAAGATCTTCACTGAGGCAAAGACCATCGCATCATGGGGCCATCCATAACACTTTGGGGCAGCTTGGAGGGTTAAGAGTTTTTTCTAGTTTTCACATCAAACCAAAATCTGCCTCTTTTACATCTGCCCATTTATTTATCTCTAATTCTGCTTTCTCAGGAAAAGGCACAGACATCTATTTTATCTTCCATGTGTTCATCTTTCAAGTACATGAAGTTTTTTCTTTCTCGTGTAGCTGGAATCAGAAAATGTTTTTTCCACAGAACTGATCAGAGACAAGGAAGGAAAAAATCTAGGATTTCACCCTGGGCTAACCTCAGGACTCAGGTTTATGGTCTCTAGCAATGCTTCCTCTGTTGTCCTAGTCCCTCTAGAGGCAGAGAGGATGATCCAAAGGTCAAGGAGCTCCCTCCTATGGACCTATGATGGTACAAACATGATAGAAATGTGTTTGTGAATGAGGTAGTGGTGCCAGTCTCCCACTGCACTCCCCTCCAACTTGTTGTAGGTTTTTGCACCACATGTTCTAGAGGTCGCATTGTTGTGTTTCGTATATATATCACACAGTGATATATACCTCAACACAAACCCAGGGAGTAGTTCCAACTTGAAAGAGGAATTTAAAAAAGACATGTAGAGCTCTGTAAAGATCAGAGATAAGATTAAATCATAGAATTAGAACTAGAAGGGTCCTTAGAGGCCATCTAGTTCAATCTCCTTGTTATACTTGTAACCGGGGTTTCAAAACTGGAGTATTTTGCATAAGAATAATCCTAATTGATAGAGAATGAGTCAACACTGAGATCCTGCATGAGTGGTAGAACTGGCAGGAGGGTTTTAGAAAGGAGAGAGATTTTTTTCATCCCTACTTAAATAGAGACACACACACAAGCAGCTCCAGACCCTTAAGATTGATTTTAAGGAGTCAAAAGAGACAGAATCTCTTCCTGGGAGAGAGAGACTAAATCATTACCATGCCCTTCATTTCCAGCTTGCTTCCCTAGAGACATCAGGGAATTTCTCCATGGATAATATTATATTCTTTCTTTTTGTTGGTGCAGATCTCAGCTCATTCCCATGTGAAGAACTCATTCATTTATATTTCTAGGTATGTGTTACTATGTAAAATTTAAATTTCTATTTGCTGTGTACTCGGATAAATATTCACAATTGGTGATGGTCTTTTGTTTAACTAGTATTTGATGGTAAGGAGTCAAGTCTGCTGTGTAAGGTGTAAGCTGTGGGTCCTTCAAGGTATAGTGACCAGGGGAGCTACCTGCTTTATCTGTTTTTAACCTAAAAATATAGACTTCTAGATCAGAATGATTTGGAGAACCAAGGTGAGATAAGTATAATCGTGGTCTAGTGACCCCCTCTTAAAGAAGAACTGAATAGAAAGCCTTCTTACCCCTTCTCCTGCTCCTTTCCAGTCAGGAATCAGTTTCCCTAGGAGTAAGGTGAATGAGATTCCAGAGATATCTATCCCACAAGCAATATTTAGTCAACCCTTTTGGACATAAACATTCTATATGGGCCTTATACTCCCCACATACTGATGAGGAAACTGAGACCCAGAGAGGGGAAATGACTTGTCTTGGTCACACAAGAAGTAATGTGACATTTTAAGTCATATCCCCTATGGCAGAAGAAACATCTATGAGGAACCGTGTCATGTGGGCTGGGCTAGTTTTTCCTAATGCTCTACCATGTACAGACGAGGCAAACTTTTCCATAAAAGGTGCTGAAATCATCCCTGACACTTAAAATGGTCCTAGGAATTAAGGTTCAAGCCACTAATGTGACTTTCAAGGTACAAAAACCTACTTATAAGATGTGAGGTACATCTCCCTCAGACCTAACTGTTACATTAGCATGACTGAGTTGGTCCCAACTGAAGCAATGCTACATTATATTTTCCATGCTGTGGTTAAATAAACCTTTTGCTAACTGCCAGATGTTCTGTGAATGGTTCCCATTTCTTTCTCATCTTTCACCCAAACTACCAGACAAGACTGAATCACACCACCTTCTTCAAGAGACCTTCTTCTTCAGTAAACCACACCACTCGATCCTTAGCAGCTAGTGCCTTCCTTCTGAGTTTATTTCCCATTTTCAATAGATAGATAGAGATATGTTGTATTATATAGTTGCCTTCCCCATTGGAATGTGAGCTCGTTGAAGGTAGGGATTGTTTTTGCTTTCTTTGTAGCCTCAGTGTTTCTCATCATACCTAGCACATAGTCAGTGCTTAATTACTTGTTGACATGACCTAGTCTACAACATCCCTGGGTGCTAACCCAGTCCTTTTTTAACTGCACCACGTTAACACATTAATACAAGATTCAGGAAACCCAACAGAGATAATAGCAACCAGCCTCAATATTAGGTCTTGCAAAGCATTTCACAAATGTTTTCTTAGTTGATACTCAAAATAGTCCTTGGGGGAAAGTGGTACCAAGATGCTGGAGTAAAAACAAGGACTCACCTGAGCTCTCTCTCAAACCTCTCCAAATAACTTTAAATAATGACTTTAAACAGATTCTAGATCAGCAGAACACCCCCCCCTAAAAGATGGATGGAAAAAATTTTCCAGCCTAAGACAACTTAGAAGGTCAGCAGGAAAAGTCATTCCACCAGAGTGAGAGAGCAGCTTAGTACCATACAGGTCATGCCAGTGCAGACTACACCCCTGAAAACCAGGAACAAGCCTCAGGGTGACTGAATCACTGGGAGCAATAGAGGTTTCCAGACTTCTAAGCCAACAGACTCCAAAGACAACCTAGAAGGTCAGCAGGAAAGGATTATCAGAGTGCATGGGAATGGAGCATAGTCCAGTGAAGTCCAAGCCAGCAACCAGGAACAAACTTTAGGAGCCACTGAATCAGCAACGGTGGAGGCTGCTTCCAGAGTTCTCAACCCCCAGATAACACAGGGAGTCAAACATCCAGTCAGGAGATTTACAGGGGTCTCTTTGCTGGAACTGGGGCCAGGACTCTTGCTTTTTCCAAACTCAAGATCTGGGTCACAGTCCTGGGTGGCAGTCCCAGGGAAAGGAGGATCACTAACCCACCAGAAGTTGTGGCCACAGTGAAACAGGGACTCTTCTCACAGTTCCAGGGCAGCAAAGAATGCTTTTGGTTGCTCCCAAATCAGTGCACAGTTCAGGAGGGTAGCAAACACTTCTCCTTAGATCATATCACCTTGGAAGAAGAGGAAACTTACAATTTCCTAGAAGTATCTGAAAACAGCTACATTAAACACCTGAAACTTAGGAGAGTTTGCCCACCACCCTGGCAGATCTCTACATTAAAAAAGAGATAAAATCAAGTAATAGGCTAGAAAAATGAGCAAACAACAACAGAAAAATTCTGACCATGGGAAGTTGTCATGGTGACAATGAAGATCAAAACACCCAGAAGAAGGTAACAAAGTCAAAGTTCCTATATTTAAAATCTCCAAGAAAAATATGATGTGGTTTCAGACCATGGAAGAGCTTTAAAAGGATTTTGAAAATTAAGAGAGGTAAAAGGAAAATTGGGAACATAAATGAGAACAATGCAAGAAAATCATGAAAAAAGAGTAAATGGTTTAGCAAAGGAGACACAAAAAGTACTGAAGAAAATAACACCTTAAATAACAGATTAGGCTAAATGATAAAAGAAGTTCAAAATGCCAACAAGGAGAAGAATGCCTTAAAAAGTACAATTGGCCAAATGGAAAGGAGTTACAAAATCTCAATGAAGAAAATAATTCCTTGAAAGTTAGAATTGAGCAAAAGGAAGCTAATGAGATTATGAGAAATCAAGAATCAATAAAACAAAACAAAAAGAATAATAAAAAAGAAAATGTGAAATATATCATTGGAAAAAACAACTGACCTGGAAAATAGATACAGGAGACTTAATTTTAAAATTATTCAAATACCTTTCAAGAAATTATCAAGGAAAAACGTCTTGATGTTCTAGAACTAGAGTGAAATAGAAATAGAATGTGCTGATCGCTTCCTGAAAGAGATCCCAAAATGTCAACTTCCAGGAAGATTATAGCCAAATGCCACAGTTTCTTCACATCAAGGATAAAATATTGCAAGCATGCAGAAAGAAACAACACAAATATCATGGAGCCACAATCAGGATATCACAAGATTTAACAGCTTTTACAATAAAAGATGAGAGAGATTGGAATATGATATTCTGGAATATTGGACAAATGAGCAAATTACAATCAAGAATCATATATCCAGAAAAAGTGAGTATAATCCTTCTGCAGGGAAAATGGCCATTCAGTGAAATAGAGGACTTTCAAGCATTATTGATGAAAAGACCAGAGCTGAATAGAAAATTTGACTTTAAATACAAGACTCAGGAGAAACATGAAAAGGTAAGTAGGAAAGGAAAATCATAAGGGACTTAATAAAGTGATCTACTGACATTTTATGCAGGAAGACGATACTTGTAACTTGTAAGAACTTTCTCATTGTCAGGGTAGATATAAGGAGTATGTATATATATACATATACATATATATATGTATATAAAAGCAAGGGGTGAGAGGGGATTGTATTTTGGGGGAAAGAGGAAGGGAGAGGTAGAATGGGGTAAATGATCTCACATAAAAGAGGTAAGAAAAACTTTTACAATGAAGGGAAAGAGCGGGGAGATGAAGGGGAGTGAGTGAACCTTACTCTCATTAGAATTAGTTCAAAGAGGGCATAACATATATGTTTAAGGGGGTGTAGAGATCTTTCTGACCATACAAAAAAGTTGGAGAGGAAGATGATAAGAGAAGGGTGGCTGATAAAAGGGAGCACAGATTGGGAGAACACAGGAAGTGTAAATGTATACCACCATATCCAACCCTCCCCATTGGCTTTAAAATAAAATTCCAATTCCTTACACTGGCACTTAAATCTCTCCACTATATTGTTCTATTCTACCTTTCTAAGCTTGTCTCACCTTGTTCTCCTTCATATATTCTTCATTCTAACTAAACTGACTTACTTGCTGGTCTCTGATTTCAGTGTTCTATTTCTCAAAACCATGGCCTTAACCAAATTCTTTGCTAAGCCTGGAGTGCTCTTCATCCTCACCTGTACCTCATACAAACCTTAGCGTCTTTCAAACATCAATTCATGTTTGAAAGGGGAAGCCTTTCTTGATCCCCTTTATGGTTAACCCTCTTTCCTTCCTTTGGTTATCTTGAACTGACTTTTATGCATAAAGATTGTATCTTCCAGTAGTATGGAAACTTCTAGGGGGCAGAATCTGTGTTTCATTTTTGTTTTTGTGACTCCATACCTGTATCCTGACCATAGGAGATATTCAAAAAATGCTTGCTTACTGAACTGAAATAAGATAAAATAGGTATGTAAATAAATGAATAAAAATTAATTTGAGAAGGCAGATGAAAGCTTCATTTCTCAAATGCATAGAGAACAGAGTCAAATTCATAAAAACAAGAGGAATCTCCAAATTATAAATGGTCAAAGGATATCAACGGGCAGTTTTCAGATGAAGTAATCAATGTTATCTATAGTTGTAGGAAAAAACGTTCTAAATCACTGTTGATTAGAGAAATGCAAATTGAAACAACTCTGAGATATGGCTCCCACACTTATCAGATTGGCTAACATGACAGAAAAGGAAAATTATAAATGTTGAGAGGATGTTAAAAAATTGAGTCTAATATATTGGTGGAGTTGTAAACTACTTCAATCATTCTGAAAAGCAATTTGGAGCTATGCCCACTGGGCTATAAAATCCATGCATGCCCTTTTACCTAGGAACACCACTACTAAGTCTGTATGCCAAAGAGATTTTTCAAGTAGGTAAAGAACATATAAGTACAAAAATATTTATATCACCTTTCTGTGGTAGCAAAGAATTAGAAATTGAGGGGATGCCCATCAGTTGGGGAATGGTTGAAAAAGCTGTGGTCTATAATTGTGCTGGAATACCATTGTACTATAGGAAATGATGAGCAGCCTGCTACCAGAAAAACCAAGAATTAAATGAACTGATGCAAAGTGAAATGAGCAGAACGAGGAGAACATTGTACGCAGTAACAGCAATACTGTAGAATGATCAATTGTGAATAACTTAGCTGCTCTCAGGAGCACAATGAACCAAGACAATTCTAAAGGACGTATGATTAAAAACATTATCCATCTCCACAGAAACATCTAGTCAAGTGTGAATGCACATTGAAGTATACTTTTTTCTTTGTTTATTTTTCTTGGCTTTTCAATCTGTGTTTTCTTTCACAACATAATTATTATGGAAATATTTGTCATGACTGTAAATATAACCTATATCAAATTGCTCATCTTCTCAGTGGGGGAGGGGGAGGGAAGGAGGGAAAGAATTTAGAACTCAATATTTTAAAAAGCTAATATCAAAAATTGTTTTTACATGTAATTGCGAGGAAACAAAGCATTGAATAAACGTACTTTAAAAACTGATTTGAGAAGGGACAAAACACTGACATTGAGACAGATCCTGAAATGAATCTTCCCATGGGAGTTGACATCTGTTCTTAGCCTTGTAGGAAGTCAAGAAAGCTGTGACCACATCATTTCACTACTCAGAACCTTTCAATGACATCATATTGCCTATAAGATAAAGCCCAAACTCCTTAGTCTAACATTCAAAGCCATCTACAGTATGATCTTGTCCTAATTCTAAATTCAATTTTTTTTTCAATTCTACAAGCATTGACTATATTATTTGCTGAGCCTCAGGTGTGAGGAACTGGGAAAATAGAAACATGAATCAGACTTGTTTCCTGCCCTCCAGGATTTCATTTGAGGGAATAAGAGACAGACTAAATAAGACTAAATAAAACCAAAATACAAGATAGATACAGTTGAGGACCTTCAGAGAGCATAAAGATTGGGGAGGGGTGTCGGATAAGGGAAAGGTCATGCTGCGTGTTGGATGGATTGGCATGAGAGAAATCTGAGGTAGGGAAACCAGATAGGAAGATATTGTAATAATACAGGTGAATCATGGAAACCTAGACTAAGGTGAAGGTCTTGGAAGTATAGAGAATGTGGGAATGGAATGCTAAATAATATCCCTTTGTAAAAGGTCCCCATTGGTCACACTCCCTTCCAAGCTGTTGCTGAGTCTCTGGTCATCATGAGATGGCAAATTTCAATTTCAGAGTTCCAGGGTCAGCTTACAGAAGATAATTTCCTCTGTGGAAATAAGTACGAGGAAGCAGTATAGAATATAGAAAGGAGAGCATCATTGGAAAGATGTTTATGAGTTTGGAGATAGCAATAGTCAGGTTGGACTGAAGTGGTCAGTACAAATCTACCAGAGTATGTGAGAAAAGTTGAACCTTGAAGATGCAGTGGTAGATAAGTGGAGGGATATAGCAGTTAGGAAGACATCTCAAGTAGGATAAGAGCTGTGGGGACATACACAAATTGGTTTGGGGGATAGTGAAGTATCCTTTTAGACTAGAACTGAGAGTCTGGAGAGAACTATGAGTAAGAAGGCAAGAGGGGGAAAACCTAGAGGACTTTTCAATGCTGACCTGTGGAGTTTAGTACTTATCCTATAGCTCCTGCTGCAGATTTGTGAACAGTGAGTACGGTGAATAATCTAGACCTTGGGGATATTGGTTTGGTTATTCCTCTCCATTTTGTTTCTCACTCAATTCCCATTCAAATTTTTTTATCCCTTCCCATCCTTCAAGGGTCAGATGTAATGTCCCTTCCCCTTCCCTCCCACCACTCTAAGGGACTTCTTTGAAATTCTTGGTCCATAGATTGTACGTAGTACAGTAGAAAAGACAACAAATCTGATCTGTGAGTTCAAGAAGGCAGCAGTTGCTAGCAATAGCCCTGAGAAGGGCACCAACCTCTCTTCCACACCACTGCTTCCTGAACCTAACAGGAAGGCTGGGAGAAGCAGTTTTAACTGATGTGATTTAATGATTGACCCTAATCATGTGGCATGTGCAGAATGGGACAGTCCTTGGCAGAGGAATAGAAGGTGTGCAAAAAAGCCTTGTGGGACCTCAGTGCTCTGGAGAAGAACATGTACAGTGGTCAAGTGTCCCTGAGCTGCTGTCCTTGAGGTCCTTCTTGCCATGTATATATCCCTTCATCTAAGTCTTACATAGCAAGAGGGATTGCAGAGCTGTCCAAGGTTTGAAGCACAGAGAGTTCAAAAGGAGTTGATGGTGACAAGATTATAACACAAGTTTAAAGAAATCTGCATCCTTGACAGCCTTTGGAGCCTTTCCCATTCCCAAATCCAAACTAGAATTTGAAAGAACTTGAAGAGGAGTATTCTTGAAATCTTACAAACCAGCAAAGGATCAATGTATTGTGCAGAGGTGGTTCAAGAGACCCCATATATAGAGGAAAGGGCAGAAGGCTTGCAAGCAAGAGGTTTAAGAGGAGATATGCTTGGTAACTCCAGGCAGGCCTCTTCCCTCATCTGAACCAGTTACCTCATCTGTAAAATGGACATACATATACCTCACAAGGAATAGTGTGGGAAAGGCTTCCGAGGGCAGGAACCAATCTTCTTTCTGGATTCCTTTAAGCTAAAACTTGAGCTTCCCAGGGGCAGAGATGGTTAGTTCTTCTGCCTCCTCAGGCTGTAAGGTTCCTCCAGAATGGAGTCTGGGCTTGCTTCTCCTACTTGTCCCCACAATTGAGCCAATCCAGACCAGGTGCGTGATACAGAGGAGATGCTGTAAAAGCAAAACTTTAGCCTGAATTCTACCTGCTCCCAGTCACTGAATGTTTTTACAAGAATCCTTACTGAAGTCCTGGCCCCAGAATGTGTGGCTACCTGATACCCTGAGGAAGGGTGGAAGTGAACATCAGCTAAGACTGTAGCAATGGCTGGAGTCATAAGAGTGTGGAAGAACAGTAGAGTCTGGGAGAAAAGCCCTGTCTCTTACTTTGCTACACCCATATAATCTATTTCTTCCCTTCTTTACACCACACACACACACACACACACACACACACACACACACACACACACACACACCACAGCACAACATAACACAACATAACACAGCATCTGGGAGTAGCAACATCTGGGGCTCTAATCCCAGGTTTGTGACCAGGCCTCTGCTTGGGCCCTAGCACAGTGAATGAGTCTGGCACAGTAGTATTTGCCTGAATCCTCCTTTCGTAACTGGTGCAAGGTCAGGGAGACACTTTGGGCCACATTGTCCCTCTTGATGGAAGCCCTGCCCTGAATTTTGGCACTGTACTCTATGTTATTACTACTGGCACTGATGCTGGCCACAAGCTCCCTGTTGTACGCAGTTGGGCCCCAGTGCCATGACATGTCAAAATCCTTGAAGTTAAAGCCAGAAGCCTTGCAGGTCAGGGTAACAGACTGGCCCTCATATGTCACCTTGCCTCCTGACTCCACTAGCCGCACCCGGGCCCAGGAACCTGTAGAGGAAATACCAAAGAGATTAAGACTTATACAAAGCCTTTGCAGGAAGGGAAGTTTAGGGGCCATGGCAGAGACATCTGGCTACTAATTACAGATCCCAATCCCAACCCAAGCTGCCAGGGAGAAGAGGCCAAGCAACTAGAAGGAGAAGCTACATTTCAAGGCCCCTATGATCAATGAAGAGAGAACAGGGAGGAGATAGAGACAGAGATATCCAGAAACTAATTAGAGCCTCAGACCCATAAAGAGGGTAAGGAAGAGGAGAGAAGCAGTGTGGACAGGACATATACCTGGGAGAATGGAGAGGATCAGTCCCAGGAGGAAGACCCTGGCAAGAGTGGTGAGGGTCCTGGCAGACATGCTGCTGAGTCTGGCAGGATTGTCTAGACAGAATGGCACCAACAACTGTGGTCCAAGGTCAGTAATATCTGCATAGATATGAGTTCTGCCCAGAAGGAAGTGTTTTTAAGAAGGCAGCTGAGGTTAGTGCGGTCTGCCCATCCCCCAAGCTCTGATGGTTAGGAGGGGGTGGAGCATGAGGCAGACAGATGCAAGTCTGGGCAGGAGAAGTGAGTTAAAACAAAATAACTGTAATTTAGCTAATTCATAGCCCTACTGGCATTCAAAAACATCACCTTTAGTTTTCATATGGGGTTGGCAGCAAGTGTCCTGAAGTATGAGGGTGCTTGAGATATAGATCAGCATCCTGAGGTGGGGTCTAACTCAGCATAGATTAGAAAATAGCTCTAGCATTTTCCTTCTTAGATGTCCTTGCTTTACCTGAATTTCAGCCATCTCTCTTTCTCTGCATCCCAAGACCCTGAGGAAACCAAATTCTTGGGCACTAGGTCTGTGCAGGGTCCAGAAAGGGACCATTATCACCACAGGCCCAAAGCTGTTGTGGATTCTCAGGTACCCATGGGCCAGATGACATGTCCAGACATCTTAGGCATAGAGAGGAATGTTACTTCCTTCTCCGAGGAAGTAACAGTGGAATAAGTGAGCTGGAATGGTTCATAGAATGCTAGGCTCAGAAATTTAGAGCAACCAGCTGGTGCAGGATCTTGGAGCTGTAGTCAGGAATACTTGTGTTCAAATCCAGCCTCAGGTACTTACTAGCTTTGTGATTTCAGACAAGTCACTTCTGTCTGTTTCAGCTTCCTCCTGTAAAGTGACGATGATATCTCCCAAAATAACAGAAACCCTCAGAACACTATACAAATGTTTGCTATTATTGTTATTATTGGAGCTAAAAGGGACCTCAGAGGCCATCTGGTCCAATCCATCTATTTTACAGGTAAAGAAACTGAGACAGTGAAGTTAAGTGATGCCCAAGGTAAACAGGTAATGTTGCCTAGTGAGTGAATAGTTAAGCAGAGCTCTGTCCTTATCCTGCCTGGAACAAGTCCTGGCAGGGTAACTTCCAGCAACTATCCTGTCAGTGCCTTGGGCAACTCTCTATATTGCCAAACAGTTTGAGATCTGCATCAGTGGAGGGATAAGTCTTCACAAAGTTCCCTACACATTGAGGAAATATTAAGTCTTGACCAAAAACAAAAATGAAAACAAAAAATTTCCACACTTTGCAGTCTATAATTCTGTCTAATCAATATTTATCTTATTCCTCACAAGTATACCAAAGTTTTATACATCTCCTCTTGCCCTGACTTCAAGCCCAACCCCTGACTTAGTGCTAAATGTTTACTTTCCTACTTCATGAAGAAGATTGAGGCCACCCCCAAAAAATTTTTACTTTGCTTTTTTTTTTTCATTTTTTTGTCTTTCTTTCTTTTTTTATTAATTTACTTAACTTTTAACATTCATTTTCACAAAATTTTGGGTTCCAAATTTTCTCCCCATTTGTCCCCTTCCCCCACCCCAAAACACCAAGCATTCTAATTGTCCCTATCACCAATCTGCCCTCTCTTCTATCATCCCTCTCTTCCCTTGTCCCCATCTTCTCTTTTGTCCTGTAGGGCCAGATAACTTTCTGTACTCTTTACCTGTATTTCTTATTTCCTAGTAGCAAGAACAGTACTCAACAGTTGTTCCTAATACTTTGAGTTCCAACTTCTCTTCATCCCTCCCTCCCCACCCATTCCCTTTGGAAGGCAAGCAATTCAATATAGGCCATATCTGTGTAGTTTTGCAAATGACTTCCATAATAGTTGTGTTGTGTAAGACTAACTCTATTTCCCTCCATCCTATCCTGCCCCCCACTGCTTCTATTCTCTCTTTTGATCCTGTCCCTCCCCAAGAATGTTGACTTCAAATTGCTCCCTCCTCCCATTGCCCACCCTTGCATCATCCCCCCCACCCTGCTTATCCCCTTCTCCCCCACTTTCCTGTATTGTAAGATAGGTTTTCATACCAAAATGAGTGTGCATTTTATTCCTTCCTTGAGTCAAATGTGATGAGAGTAAGCTTCATGTTTTTCTCTCACCTCCCTTCTTTTTCCATTCACTATAAAGTCTTTTGCTTGCCTCTTTTATGAGAGATAGTTTGCCCCATTCCATTTCTCCCTTTCTCCTCCCAATATATTTCTCTCTCACTGCTTAATTTCATTTTTTTAAGATATGATTCCATCCTATTCAGCTCACTCTGTGCTCTGTGTGTGTGTGTGTGTGTGTGTGTGTGTGTGCGTGTAATCCCACCAACTACCCAGATACTGAAAATTTTCAGGAGTTACAAATATTGTCTTTCCATGTGGGAATGTAAACAGTTCAACTTTAGTAAGTCCCTTATGACTTCTCTTTGCTGTTTACCTTTTCATGCTTCTCTTCATTCTTGTGTTTGAAGGTCAAATTTTCTTTTCAGCTCTGGTCTTTTCATCAAGAATGCTTGAAAGTCCTTGATTTCATTGAAAGACAATGTTTTCCCCTGAAGTATTATACTCAGTTTTGCTGGGTAGGTGATTCTTGGTTTTAGTCCTACTCCTTTGACTTCTAGAATATCCTATTCCACGCCCTTTGATCCCTTAATGTAGAAGCTGCTAGATCTTGTGTTATCCTGATTGTATTTCCACAATACTTGAATTGTTTCTTTCTAGCTGCTTGCAATATTTTCTCCTTGACCAGGGAACTCTGGAATTTGGCCACAATGTTCCTAGGAGTTTCTCTTTTTGGATCTCTTTTTGGTGGTAATCGGTGGATTCTTTCAATATTATTTTGCCCTCTGGTTCTAGCATCTCAGGGCAGTTTTCCTTGATAATTTCATGAGAGGTGATGTCTAGGCTCTTTTCTTCATCATCGCTTTCAGGTAGTCCCATAATTTTTAAATTGTCTCTCCTGGATCTATTTGCCAGGTCAGTTGTTTCTCCAATGAGGTATTTCACATTATCTTCCATTTTTTTCATTCTTTTGGTTTTGTTTTGTGATTTCTTGGTTTCTCATAAAGTCATTAGCCTCCATCTGTTCCATTCTAATTTTGAGAGAACTATTTTCTTCAGTGAGCTTTTGAACCTCCTTTTCTGTTTCGCTAATTCTGCTTTTGAAAGCATTCTTCTCCTCATTGGCTTTTTGACCCTCTTTTGCCAATTGAGTTAGCCTATTTTTCAAGGTGTTATTTTCTTCAGCATTTTTTGGGGTCTCCTTTAGCAAGGTGTTGACCTGCTTTTTATGCTTTTCTTGCATCTCTCTCATTTCTCTTCCCAGTTTTTCCTCCACCTCTCTAACTTGATTTTCAAAATCCTTTTTGAGCTCTTCCATGGCCTGAGACCATGGAATATTTATTCTGGATGTTTGGAATACAGAAGCCTTGACTTCTGTGTCTTTCCCTGATTGTAAGCCTTGTTCTTCCTCTTCAGAAAGGAAGGGAGGAGATACCTGTTCACCAAGAAAGTAGCCTTCTATGGTCTTATTTTTTTTTCCCTTTTCTGGGCATTTTCCCAGCCAGTGACTTGACTTCTGAGTGTCTTTCCCACCCCCCCCCTTGCCTGCAGCCAGCACTTGGGGTCTGAGATTCAAATGCTGTTTCCTAGCCTCAGGGCTTTGGGCGGGGGCAGGGCTGCTATTCAGTGTGAGATTAAGTTTAGGTGCTCAGGTGGGGGCAGGGCCGCCTCAGGGGGCTCAGTTCCCTCAGGGGGTTTATGTGGAGACCTTCAACAATGGATCCTGGCTCCTGCCTGCTTGGGGAGCCCCAGTCTGCTGCTGCCTTTGCTGCTGCCTCCCGAGGGGGCCCGAGTTATTGGGACACAGCACTCACCTCTCGGCGAACCAAAAAGACTCTCTCACTGACCTTTGCGCCCATGGGTAGAGGAACCTGCGTGGCTGCTGGAGATTCTGTCCCTGCAGCCTGCTCAGATCTGCTTCTCTTGGTGCTGCATGGGCAAGGCAGGGCTGGGCTCTGCTCCAGGTCTGGTGTGCAAGGGACCTTAGCATATGTGTGTCTTTCTACTCCTCCATCTTGGCTCCGCCCCCTTGATCTGCTTTTCTAAAGGTAAGACAGCTTTAAAGGCATCAATAATCCTATTTAAATTAAAGTATATAAGTCATTCACCAGTTCAGGGCAAAGGTCAGCACTCTGAGTATGGAGAAAGTAAAAGCAGAGAAACATAGAGAAATTAGCAGAGATATCCAACTGATAAGGCTCCAACTGTCTAAACAAAGCAATAGATACATAATCACCAGACCAGGGAGCACCAACATCTGGGTTCACATAGCCAGGGCGCTCCTTAACAAAGGCGACTCAGAGTCTCATCTGAGCAAATCACAAACAAAAATATCATTCTTCCCATGAGTGAACCCAAAAATAAAATACCTACCTCCCAATACACATAGTTTTCAACTAATATGCCCAGAGCCAGAATGCATCATAACCTACATGACTCAACACAGCTGTGAATTACCAAGGTACAAAGGACATTGATCCTTCAGATGTTTACAACTTAACATGAATGTAAGAAACTGAACTCCAGAAAGAAAAACAACAAAATCCCACCTTGCTTGCTTACAGGGGTTGGGAGTATTTGGGCCTTTCCTCCTGCCCTAAACCATGAGAACCTCCGCACCAAGATGCTGAATGTCTTGCCATCCATTTTCTCCATAGGAAGGAAGCAGCAAGCATTTTTAAGGGCCTATATGCCAGGAATTGTGCTAAGTGCTTTACAAGTTTTATCTCATTTGATCTTCTTGATAAACTCAAGAAGTCAAATTTGAGCTCAGTTTCTTCTACTTCTGGGTCCAGAGCTCTGTCCACTGCTCCACCTAGCTGCTCCTAAGGAACCTCAGATTTTAATAGCCAAATCTATAGATCCCATAGGACAGCACTTCTTTCATTCATGGCTTGCCAGAGGATCCTTTTGCCCCATATCGTGTCATCTTTAGGACCTGATGCCTTAAATCCACCTGAGCTAAGTTCCTTATATTCACAAGCACCAGATACTAAATCTCTCCAAAGGTGGCCATGAGTAAGGGTAGATGGAACCCCTAGGAAGGAGGTCCAAAGTTATTTCAGATATGCCAGGGAGTCTACCTGAGGTCACTGGGTTGCTTTCAGAAATTCTTTTCAATGGCAGCCCTCATCAGGAGATCAGTTCACTGGCCTGGTTTAAATTCCAAGAGAAAGTCCTACTTTGGGAGCCATTGTAACTAGAATGACCTATCTACACACTGGAGTAGGATGTTTCCCCTTGCTGAGGCTCCACTTAGGTAATTAGCTGAACTTTAAAATGGCATCAAGGGGTTAGTGGTCAGGGCTCTCAGGTGCTTCAACTTACTGTCAGTAAGGTTAATTTAGCAAAAGTCATTGCCCAGTGGCAAAAGCAACCATTTCCAAAGCATATCCCAAGACCATGGAAGGAATGTGATTTGTAACTGACCTAGTTCCTTGGAAGAATATTGCACTGGCTTTGACTCTCAGAGTACCTACCCCACCTTATAGGCTAGATTAGTGATGACAGCTAGATAGGTTTCTTCTCATTCCCTTAAGGAAAAGGAATTGTGAAAAGTCTATACCCAAATTTCAAAATTGAACATGCAATTTTCCAAATCAGAGTGCTTGTGGGAAGCTTCCATTCAGTCAGTCAAAAAGTTAAAAAGAAAACTTTTTAAACATTGACTATATGCTTGGGATTGTACTAAACACCAAGGACACAGAGAAAGACCAAAACACAGTCCCTGCCCTCAAGGAGCTCACATTCTAAAGGAGAAGACAACATGCAAACAACTTTACTATATGCCCTGTAAGTGGAAAACAATTTCAAAAGGAAGATATTTATTAATGAGGGAGAGCTTAGGGAGGACAGAAAAAGGCCTATTGAAGCAGGTGAGATTTGAGGTGAGTCTCAAAGAAGGCCAAGGAAAATGAGGTAAAGGTGAGGAAAGACTGTATTCCAGATACAGGGGACAACCAGGGAAAGGACATGGAGTACAGAAGTGGGGTGGAGAATATGAAGACCATGAACTCTGGTCAATAAAATACATTTAGGGGAGTAAGGATAAAAAGACTGGAAAGGTACAAAGTGGTTAGGTTGTCAAGGGTTTTAAATGCTAAAAGGAGCATTTTATATTTTATCCTGAAGGCTAGGAAGGAGCCACTGGGGTTTGTTGAATTGGGATGTGGGAAGGCCAGGGTCAGACATGCATGTCCTCAAAATCACTTTGGCAGCAGAGTGGACTAGGGATGAGACTTTCCAAGGGGCCCTACCATTGTCTGATTGCCCATCCACCACACACTATCTGTAGATCTTACCTTCTATATTATATCCCCAAACTCAGTTCTAGAAGACCCAGCTTCCAGAGGGGTTAAGTAGGGATCACCCAACCTACAGGCAGTCCAGAGCAAGCTCCTGTCACCCTTTCCTCCTTTATATCCTAGCAAAGTCAGGCTATTTCTTCTCTTGCTTCTTTATTACAGTAAGAACAGGCAGGGGACAATCTCCCTTCCACTGTTTATTCTCTGTAGGCTCCTATCTTTATGGATCCATCAGTTGATGTCCTTGGGCTCACTGGGACATCATTCTCAATCCCAAACTGGGATTTGTCTTACAGGTCCCATAGTTCTTGTGTGATCAGATACCAGGGGCCATATGAAGTCATTTTATCTTCAGAGAGAAGGGATGGGTCATGTCCTCCTGACTCTTGCTCTTTCTGAACCTCTTCCATGGTCATTGCACATGATCCTGCCAACTCTGACAATTATTTCAAACAAAGATCATACCTGACAGAGCTAAATACTTGGAATCTGGGTATGAAAGCAAGAGGTTCCTGTAATAAGATGCTAAGGATAACATCCTCAAACAGTAGTACTAAGATGAAGAACTTGCTGACCCCAGGTTGAAACAGCGAGCCCAGGTCTTAGGAGAATTTGGTGATAAAATGGATAAAGTGAAGGGCCTGGAGTCAGGAATTCTTGAATTCAAATCTTACCTCAGACCTTGAGTGTCCCTAGGCAAGTCATTTGACATTTGTTTACCTCAATTTCCTCACCTGTCAAACGGGGATAACAATAGCACCTACTTCTCAGGTTGTAACATTTGTAAAGTTCTTAGAGTGCCTGGCATATAGATGCTATGTAAATGTTAATTAGGACTGTTCTTTCAGAGATGAGAAATTGAACAAGATTAAGTAGAGTAGCCCTTATACTCTCTGTGGGAGGCCCCATTCTATAAGCTGAAAGAAAGGCCTGTGCGAGGTCAGCATTTCTTTGGAGTTTGAGCAAACTGTCTCCTGTCTACTAATATCCTAACAAGTTCTGAGTTGCCACAAGCTACAATAATCAGGGGGTTATTTTTTCCCCATAAGCAGGGTTGGGCAGGGAAGGTATACAAGACAAACTGGGTTTGATGAGGGATGGAATGTGGGCCTCAGCTCATCTGGGACAAGAATCTTGAGAACAACCTTTGATACATGGGCTTAGTAATCAATAGCATGAGGAGAGGATAAAGGGGGAAGAAGTAGGCTAAGAATACAGGGAGAAAGTGTGAACAAGGAGGATGTTGGCATTTCCATATCCCCAGTATCTCATTCCTTACCCTCATTGTCACTTCCAGCACCTCATGCCCGTTAAGGTAGCATGGCAGTCTCATTATGATCTCATCATCATTGTAGGTTGATACCTAGGTTCAAGTTTTGCAAGTTTCACTCCCTTGAACCTCAGATGACTAATTTATTTGAAAGCAGCTCAGGAAAATGATGTCAGTTTTATGACGCAGATCCTCTAATATCATCTCACTCATTGAGTTTAATCCCTGCACACTTCTTTGTTTGTTTGATTTTTTTAAAGCCAAAGAAAACAAAATTTAATAAGGATTCGCCTAATTTGGGTTGCCTCTTAAGAAGCCTAAGCATTTGTAATGCTTGTATTCACAAGTGGGCCAGACACAATCCCAGCTAGACAAAGTCTGAGCTGGATTGCATCTGAGCGCTTTCATAGAGGCAAGGTGGGACTTAAATACACAAAAGAGTATAGGAGGGATCTGGGGGCGGGGGGGGGGGGGGGGGGGGGGGGGGGAGGGGGTGTCTGGTAGTCCAGGGTGGTGGGAGGAGGGTTTAGGAAGGGTCTTGAGGAGAAGTCCAAGGAGGGAATCCAAGGAGGGTCAAAGGCTGGAAACAGCTGGAGGCTATCAGGAGATAGCAGACAATGGAGGGTTTGGGTGGGAAGCAGGTGGGGCAACCTAGAGGTAACAGACAATGGTCACAGATTTGAGTATGAAAAGCCAGGTTCTGTGGAGAGATACAAGGGGAGCTCAATTTGAGTATGAAAGGTCAGGTTAAGTGAGGAGATTCCAGGGGAGCTCAAGGCAGTTCCCAGAGTCTGAACCCCATCATTCCCCCCTCAAACAGATTGAACCCAAATTCTTTTGGGGTAAAGGGCAAAGGTCTCAGTTTCTGAAACTTCTTCCTGCTGGCAAGGGGCGTAGAGCTGTCCCTACCTCAATGGGTCCTGTTCAAGGGGTCAGACTTCAAAATCTGGGTGGTGCCGGGTCCAGTGGGCTGGAGACCTAGGATTCAGACAGAGGTTGGTATATAGCCTGGGCTGTCATCTGGAAGTTGATGGCTTGCACCCTGGAAAAGACAAACCTGGCAAAGAGGTTAGGCACACACACACCAAACAGGTACAAAAGGAGTATAAAGAAAAGACAATTTCCCTGGCATAAAAGATAATTTCTCCGGAGAGAATTAAAGATGACTGTGGCAAGGTCAAAACATAGAAGGGCATGTTTGATAGGGGAGTTTTTCTGTCAGATATCCCCTTTCTTTCCAGATTGCTCCATAGGTATATAGAACAAGGAAAGCATATTTTGAGTAAATAAAAACATCAACCGGCCTGGGATCAGGTCCTAAGGAGTGGGTTAAGACTCCCAAAGGCTGTCCTCTCCTCTCATCAACATACAGAGTGAAAGGTTTTCCCAGATTGGGTAGGTCTAGAGATGGGGTGGTGGTCAAATTAGTTTTCAGAGTCTCGAAAACTTTAGCCTGTTCTGAGTCAGTGCTCTGAGTAGGGCCATAAAGGAGTTTAACAATAAAACCAAAATTAGGAATCCAGAGTCTACAAAATCCAGTCATGCCTAAAAACACTCGAACTTGCTTCTTACTGTCTGGACCAGGGATAAACAGGATTGTCCTTTTTATTTCAGAGGTTAAGGAGAGACAGGTGGGTGTGAGTTCATGGCCCAGACACCTTGTGGACTGGCAAGCTATCTGGACTTTGTTCCAAGAGACCCTATAGCCTCGAATACCAAAGAAATTAAGGGCTTCTGTGGCAGCAGCCAAAGAAGCCTCCTGGGTGGGGCTACAAATAAGAATATCATGCACATACTGAATTAAGCTACTGCCTGCTAGTTTCAGGTGCCTTAAATCCCTTCCCAAAGCCTGGCCAAATAAATGAGGGTTATCTCTAATCCCTTGGGACAAAACTGTCCAGGTTAGCTGATATGGACTTGATTCCCCAGGAAAAGTACATTCAAAAGCAAAAACATATTCTCCATTAGGCTTTTTTGTGGGAAGGGTTGCAGTGTTGCATGGAGATGGACAAGGGACAAAGATTCTATACTTAAGGAATTTTTCAATTAAAGGTTGTAGTCCTTCCCAGGTCTCAGGCTTAATCAGATACTAGCTGAGACTTAGGGTCTGAGAGACTAACAATGGCTGGAGTGGCAGAAGTAGCTCTCTCTGGAATTCCAGGGTCCCAAATATTTGGCCTGTCTCCCACACTCTCAAGCAAACCTGGGAAGATTAGTGAACAGAGGCAAAAGGGAGATGGGAGGTTTAACTAGAGAAAATTGGCTCCCCAATTTCACCATCAGGGCCCTTCCCAACAAGGGGTCAGGGTCAGAGGAGGACATAAGGAAAGAGTGTTTAAACAACAGATCCTCAAACAGGCTGGGGAGGGGGTATGTCTGGAGACATTCCTTAGTTTCCTCTTCAATGCCTATGACCCGAGGAGTCAAGGGACGGGTAGGGCCAGAGTGACTGGTTAAAGCAGAGAATTTAGCCATGTTAAAGTGGGTAACCTTACCTTCAGCCTTCGGTTTTGCCCAGGGCTTGGTGAGAGAGATGGAGAAAATGGGAGCATGGCCAGCACCCAGGCTTTCCTGATGTTCCAAGTCTTGAGAAGACTGGAGGACAGGGTACTGGGGGGCGGCTCCACCACTTTTCCCACCTGAGGGACAATCTTTCCTCCAATGTCCCTCCTGGTCACATGGGCACGGTTCCACAGGCGTTGGTTCCTGGGGCTCCCTCTGGGGGGGGTGCCCTGGAGGGGCACTCCTTGGACCAATGACCCTCCTTGTGGCAACGAAAGCAGGTTTCCCCACTGCCCAAGTAGCTAGCCTTCCTCCAAGGGGGTGCCCTGGAGGGGTGCTCCCTGGGTCTCTTCCTGGCCAAGGCAGCAGCCAGGAATTGAGCATGCTCCCTGGCCCTGGCCCTTCTTCCTTCTCTTTCCTCTGCTGCAAGGAGGTCTCTGTTGTTAAAGATTCCAAAGGCCATCTCCAGTAACTGGGCCTGAGGTGTTTGGGGTCCCATTGCCAATTTCTGCAGTTTCCTCCTAATATCTGGGGCAGACTGATTAATAAAATACATGCTAAGGATTGCTGACCCTTCTATGGAGTCAGGATCCAAATTTGTATGCTTTTTAATAGCTTCTACTAGATGGTTTTGAAAAAGGGCAGGGTTTTCCTTTTCTCCTTGAGCAATTTCCCTAATTTTTTGAAAATTTACTTGTTTTTGAAATGCAGTTTCTAGGCCTTCTAACAGGCAAATTACCATAAAGTCTGTTTTTTCCCTGTCCTCATTCTTTTGATAGTCTCATCTGGGGTCACTCGTGGGAACAGCAGCTGTTCCTGGGGGGTATTTTATGGGATTATTGCTAGCCATATGATCCCCAAACTTTTGGGCGTGTTCCCAAAATTCTCCCCTTCTCCTCAATGGTACAACAGACAGAGAAAAGAATATGCAGATCCTTCCAAGAAAGTTCAAATCTTAGGGTTATGTCCCTAAAACCCTCAGTGAACCTAGTGGGGTCTTCCAAGTATCTCCCCAGTTTCTCTTTAATCTGGGTGAGAACTGAAAGAGAGAGCGGAACAGGCATCCTGGTTGTCCCACTGGGTGGGATAGGCACTTCTCTCAAGAGGAACAGCCCTGACTGCCCAGTGGGGACAGGGGCTTGTGGAGGAAGATAGGAAGTCCCACTTCTTGTGAGGGAGGGGCTGGAGAATGCCTGCTGAACTGGATTAGGCTGCAGGGCCAGGGGATCTGGCTAGCAAGGGGAAAGATCCACTGGTGCCTGAGGAAGAGTAGGCGTCAAAGGGGGAGATGCCCCAGAGAGTGCCACAGGAGCCGGGCCTAAGGCCTGAGTGAATGTTACCCCAGCAAGAGGGGCTGCAGAAGGAGGCACCCCAGCAACACCCATAGTTGGGAAATGAGTGGGGTTTGGGAACAGAGATAGGGGAGGAAGTGAGGCTGAGACCCTAGAAACCATAAACAGGGGGTCATCCAAAACATCCAATTCACCTCCATTTTCCTTTTGTGGGACAGCTCTAGCTACAAGCATCTTACAATTTTTTCTGAGAGTGGGGTCCTGAGAGAGTTCGACAAAGGCCCTTATGTAAGGTATTTCTATCCATTTTCCTTTTTGGAGGCAATATAATTGTAATTGTAAAAGGATATTACGTTGCAAGGTCCCAAATATGGGCCACACTTTGTTGTCCTCCAGGTGATACTGAGGCCAAAGTGTGTTGCAAAAGAATACCAACTTTTTCTTTTTAAGGTCTTTAGAGAAGTGAAATTTTTTCCAATTTTGTAAAAGACAGCCCAAAGGCGAATTCCTTGGAATTGATGAATTTTGGCCCATTTTGGGGGGGGGGGTGTTGGAAGTCCCCCCCCCCCTTGAAGGAGGATGTGGAAGTAAGTCTTGAGAAAAAACACTACAAAAATAACCGAATTATCCCTGATTTGCTTGCTCCCAGGAAATCCAGAGAATTGGGCACCCCCTTAACTGACGTTTCTCTAACCTTCTAGCACCCAGAAAGTTCCAAGAATTGTGCTTTGGAGGGTATGCCCAGGTCCACGGCCTCAAACACAGCCATTGGACCAACAACCTGAGTCTCTAACTCTCTACTGCCCGGAAAGTTCAGAGACTTTGCTTGGTACTGGGACCTGAAGATAGGTGCGAAAATCCTCTTCCAAGGTGCTTGGAGAGCAAGGAGGGGATAGAGAGAGGGGGAGGCTTACATCCCTTCCAGTCTGAGCAGAAGAATTTGGGATTAGAAGCTATCTGGATCAGGGAACCATAAATGAAGAGGCTGAGGGGTGATGAGGACCCCAAAATACCAACGGTCCAGGTCATGCTCGAATGAATTCGACTCAAGCCTTCTTAAAGCCAAAGAAAACAAAGTTTATTAAGGATTTGCGTAATTTGGGTTGCCTCTTAAGGAGCCTAAGCATTTGTAACACTTGTATTCACAAGCCGGCCAGACACAATCCCAGCTAGAAAGAGTCTGAGCTGGATTGCATCTGAGCCACACTTCTTTGTTCATATGTGGGTTTTTATTGTTGTTTTCTCACATTTGTGACCAAGGGGTCTCTTCTTGGCTTCTGGTCTTCAAAACCATACCCCAACACTGCCTTTCCTTATCACATGGGGCCTCCTCACCCTGCCCCATCCTAATGTGCATGCAATCTCTTCAAGGTGGAATATGTCTCTGTGGGACCCACCCTCTTTTCCCATTGGTGAATTCCTCTTGGACTTTCCATTTTGTGGAGAGACTGAGGCTGGCCTTTATTCTCCCTTTGGCTGTTCCTGACTTCTGTTCTTCAAAACCATGCCCTTGAGTGTCTTCATCCTTTCCTTTGCCCCCTTTTAGCTCCTTTTTGCATGTTATCTTCTCCCATTAGAATGTAAACTCCTTGAGGTCAGGCACTGTCTTTCTTCCTTGCTCATATCTCTATCTCCAGAGCTCCCTATGGTTCCTGACACCTAGTTACCACTTAATAAATGCTTGGTTCTTTTCTTCCAAGAGAGCATCAGCATTTGAAGCTAAGTTCAACTCCCAGATGCCCAAATCATTCCCTTGTTCTTTTCTCCTGCAGCCTGAGGGATTGTCCTATCCATTCTCATTCTTGACCATCTATCCGTGGCTCCCACTAGGGTTTCTCTCTGCCTGGACCACCTTGGAACTGCTGGATTCCTTCTAGAAGCATGGACTCCCTGGGCCCTCCTTCAATTTTCTGTTTCCAGGGAAACAGTGGTTCACACAACACTAACATTTGATCTTTGAGGGTGCAGAAGAGTCTGATTAGACTCAGCTGTATCTCAGAGGAAGTCTAGGTTTTGGGCTATGTCCTAAAAAACCCTTATGCCCCTTACCTCAGGAATATTTTGGAGAGAGGGATAAGACATAGATAGCTTTAGGGGCTCAAGGAGATTTTGCACCAGGAAGTTCTTCCCTACATTTGACCTTCCTTGTGCTTTCTTCCTCCAGTATAGGAATGCAGGATGATGACCTCCCCAGGGATATAATAAGAGAAGGTAGGCACTAGAAGATGACGTGGGTGATTTTCTCCCCCAGGAGTCCCCAGCCTTCACAGCCTGACTTCTGTCACTGTACACAGCCCCTACTGACTCAAAGTAGCCCACATGCCATAATCCCATGAACATGAACTGGAGGTTGAAACTTGGTTATACCCCCAAAATGAGCCTCACATAGGAAAAAGGCAGTAGTGGAAACTGTTGCTACTCCCCAAGCTAAGGAAACCTGGGGAAATTGGGCTATGAATATCTGCTCTCCCTCTCCTGCACCAATCCCCCTTACATTCCCTGAACTCCAAAGAAAGGAATACCTTGATGATTTCAGGGTATGCAGACTAAGGATTGACTGCTATGAATCTCGGGTAGCAGAATGAATGTAACTGGGGTCACTGTGATTATTCTGGAGCTCAAATGGTTATGTCAGGGTCCAAACAGTGGTTCACAGAACTTTGTTTCCCGGGCTTCTAGAGAAGCAAAGGACAGAATTTAAGTCAAGGAGTCAGAGACAAAACTTTCATTTATTTCCCTTGTCCACCCACAGAAGGGACATCATAGGGACAAAATGAATAACAGCCAAGAAAGGAAACTTAGGAAAAAAATGAAGAATCTAAGGGAATGAGGACAGAGAGGACTATGAAATGCCTAGGGGAAGACACATTAGATTGTGAGGTTAGGGTCGGGGACATGAAGGGATAGGGAGGAGACTGAGAAAAAGGAGGCTAAATATGGATGGGGTTTGAGGAGGACAGATAGATGGAATTTTGAGGGAGCAGATAACAGACAAAGATTAATGGGATGATTTTATGCGATGGAAGGAACATCAAAAGACCAAACCATAGTGGTAAACAGGATGTTGAAAGCCACAGTCTTCATCAATAACAGCCTCAAGCTCAGTAGTCCCAGGAGCACCTGGTTCCCCTGCTAAAAGAGAGAAGGTTAAGGTAATGGGAGAAAATATCTTTGGGCTTAATTAGGAATCAATGATGAGACCCTACTATATGAGGAAATAAGCCCACATTGTCAACTGCCTCTTGAAAAAGGAGTATTACACACATGCTGGGTATTTACAAACACTTTCCCCAGCATGGCATACCATGGCATGCTTTAAATGTTGCTTTATCATATGCACCCTTAGTTTTGAGCTACCAAACACACTGAACCAAGAGACATCTCAGAATCTGAGTCCAAAGGAAATCGCACCCTGAACAATGACTTATCCCAGGCACTGAGCTTATCACATACTCTTAGCAATGGGTTATCACACACATTGAGCCTGAAGGTATCAAATACTTTGGCCACTTGGTTATTCCAATGTTTTGTTCTGGGTTATCACAAATACTAAATATCAGTTACTGTACCCTTTTCCCCAAATGATCACACATTCCAATTCCTGGGTTATTACATACCCTGAGTTAGAGACTATCACAGACTCTAAAATTTGACTTCTTCTTCTCAGCTCCTCAGAAGCTATCATAGGTTCTGAGCCTTAACTTTCTTCATTATTTCATTCATCTGTTTGTTGAGCTCACATTTATTAAAAATGTCACCAAGTATTATATTGTGTATTCAGAGAGATGGAATGTTTTGATGGTACACAGTACCTACCCTTAGAAAGCTGAAGGTTTATAAGAGGTATAAGGCACAAACACAGATAACTACAGTATACAAAATTATACATATACATTAGAGAGTTATAAAACAATCTTCTCTCTGATGTCTGAGGGAGGAAAGTCACTATGGAACAGGGGCTTCAAGGAAGAATTAATGGACAAGGTAGAATTTGAATTTGATTTAAAAGGATGGACAAGAATGCAATAAACGAAGAGGGAGATATTGAGAAGTGATTGAAGACCTATGGAAAAACCTGAAGAAATGTAAGGAAGCAAATAGGGAGATGGTACATTCAGTAGGCAGACTGATGAGGGCCTAGAATATGTGAAGGAGAGTAAAATGATATCAGGGTAGCATCAGGTGGTGAAAGGCCTTGAATGGCAAACAACAGAATTTGGACACTATGTGGGAGACCAAAGAAAGCCAATAAAGATTTCTGAATGGAGAGGTAAAGCAACTATTTGTGTAATATTCCATACATATAAAAGATTATTCTGATGATTGTATTATGATGTGGAGGAGAGGACAAAATTGGGAACACATATCAGGAGATCATCTCAACAATCCAGGAAAATGATAATTGGGACCTTTGCTAACAAGGTGTCATTAAGAAAAAAGAGGTGGAGGAGTAGTAAAAGATGTGGTAGAAGCAAAATTAGCACAATTTTGTGACAAAGAAGATATGACTAAAGATAGCGAAAGAATCTACAATCACCCCAAGGGTTGTTATGTTTGTTCTTCATTTCCAAAGAAGACCATGCCATCAGAGAAATGATGATATGACTTTCACTTGAGATTGGAGTAAGGGAGGGCTGTGCAAGGTCACCAGCCTCACTTCTCCTCCAGAGTCATCTGAATCCAGTGACCTGATATTCCTCAGAATGACTGGAGATGACCCCAAGGATGCTGCCTAAGAGAAGGGGTGAACTGAATAGCAGCAGCACGAGGGGAAATCTTGTCAAAAAATGGGAAAAAAGAGAATAAGCTCCATTTTAGACATGTTAAATTTGAGGGACCAGTGGTCTATGCAGGTGGGCATTTTCTGAAGGTAGTGGAGTGGTTTTGGAACTCATAAGAGAGGTAAAGGGCTGGAGATAAGATTTATGAGTCATCAGCAAAATCTTGCTAGTAAAGCCAGGGAGGGAAGGAGATTAACAAAATAAGGAGAAGAGAAAAAAGCCTAGGACTGGTCCTTAAGGAGTATTCATAATAAAGAGGGACCAGAGAGGGAGATGGAGAAGGAGCAGTTAGAACGGAGAGTGAAAAATGAAGATAATGTGGCATCTCTGGAGGGCAGTGGAAGAGGTGTACAGTGATGGCTGATAATCTCCATAAAAGCTGCAGAGAGATCAAAGGAAAATGGAGACTGAAAGGGGCCTCTGGATTTGGTGGTTAAGAAGTCACTGAGAGAGCTCACTATGGAGAGGGGAGGAGTGCTGAAAGCAAAAGGGAGAGCTTGAGGAGGAAGTAACTGGACAGTGATGACAACTCCTAGAATTTCAGCAGTGAAGGGAAGAGGAGTGTTGCCATAGAAGTGGGTGGTAATTAAGGTAAAGGGGTTAGGGAAGACCCAAGTTCATCATCAGAGGGAAGGAGGTAGGAGTACAGGAGACATTATAAATGGGGCAAGGCCCTGGAGGAGGCAGGAGAGAATGGGCTCAGTGGCAGAGACTGCCCTAGGGATTGCTCATAGTCAGAGTGATGAATTAGAAAGAGTGCTAGTCAGGAAAGACTATAATGAAGCATTCTATTTGGGTCTCCCTGCCTCATATTTTTTCACCACTCAGGCTTATTCTCAATAACCACCAAAATGACTTTCCTGAAATAAAGAGCCAACTGCAAGTTAGAATCCAGCCTCTGACATTTACCAACTATGTGTTGTTGTTTTTTAGTCATTTCAGTTGTGACCAACCTTTTGTGACCCCATTTGGGGTTTTCTTGGCAAGCGTGCAGGAGTGGTTTGCCACTTCCTTCTCAAGTACATCCATTCTGTCTGGCAATGAGAAGTTAAATGACTTGCCCAGCATCACAGGGCTAGGAAGTGTCTGAGGCTGGATTTGAACTCAGGTCTTCCTGATTCCAGGCCCCGTACAACAGAGGTCCATTAAACCACTGGCTGCCCATTTTATCAACTGTATATTTATGGACAAATCAATAAATCTCTCTGAAGCTCAATTTTCTCATTTATAAGAAGAGGGAGGAGGCAATAGCTCTGGTATCTCCTTCACAGGGCACTTATGAGGCTCAAACAAGATGGTGTATGTAAAGTCATTTGTAGACCTGAAAGTGTTGAATACAAGTTGGCAAATACTATTCTTTGGTCAGAAGGTGGGAGTATATGATGAAGCTAAAAAGGCATGAGCATGATAGTGAGGACCAAGAGGGAGACCACCCCTATAGGAGGGCCTCAGGCTCCTTAGGGAAATAGAATGCTGAGATGTCTCCTAAAGCTGTGAGAGTTGTGGCCTTATGAGAAGGTAGAAGAGAAAAATAAGTCTGGAAATACTACTATAGGGAATAAAGCTAGAGATGGTATCAAGACTTATTTTATTGGTAGAAGGAAATCCTGGGTATAACTCCCTCCATCAACGCAGGTTGGTATTTTCTCTGCAAATGATCATGTTAGACATCAGCCTGGAACAACAATGTGCCCAAGGGCACACAGCCAGTATATATTAGGGGCGGAATTCAAACCTGGGTTTTCCTAACTTGAAGGTCTGCTCTCTATTATATTGACAAAAGAAAAGTTAAATAAATATAAACTCAGAGTGAGGACCTAGCTTCAATGCTATAGCATAAATCTATAATGAATGAAGTTAATTGAAGTTAGGTATTTCTCAGCATCCCCAAACCAGGAGCAGACAAGGTGAGAACTACCAAGGGATGAGAGCAGCTAAGAAACTGAGGAAGAATAGAAGTGAGTTACCCTTCACTCTGAGCCCTGGACTGGCATGTTCCCTGAATTTTGGATCTTCGCATAGTATAAAGGTCTAGGTCATCACTCCCTTCAATCCCTGAACTGTTACTCACACTGAGCCCTTCTGCATATGCTCTGAGCCCTGAATTATCACATAACTAGGCTGTTTGTATCATTCTCTCTGTTGGTCATGGCCATACGGAACCCTGGGGCATCACACTATCAGAGTGGGAGACATGGAGACTATCATAATGGGAAAATTGTCTCCCTTCTGATCATATTACTTAAGCTAAATCTCATTATTTCTGCCCTTTCATCTTAAACCCACCTGGGAGTTACTGGTCATGGCAGAATGGTTCCAGCTGAGGGATGATCTTAGTGTCTGAAGACAAAAAGATACAATCAGTCACAGCCTTTGGATTGAGTGTGACCAGGACTTTCCTTCCCAGCTCAGGATTTTCTTTTATAGGGCAGAACACCCTTCTTCAGCCAGGCTCCCCTTTAATCTCTCCCAGAAATCACATCCCTTGTTTGTGGGATCCCACTACCAGTCAGGAAACACTGAACTGGAATAGCCCTTTCTACCCAAGGACCTTTAGCCCCAGTGCAGGCCTCTGCTCCCCAACCAGGGACTTCCTCTTCACTCTACTGAATTTCCCTCCACTTCCTGTTTCTGCCCCTCAGTTATCTGGAAAACACTTCCAAAGCACAAGATGTCCCTTGTTGGTACCACTCCCCATGCCCAGGCAGGCACTGGTAGGAGACAAGGATAGCTTTCTCAGGGTGATACACTGAGCAGGTTACTGAGTCACTCTCAACAACCCTGCCAATCTGGAAGGCACATGTAGGTACCATGAGCTGTAGGAGCCACAGGGAGGGCTGGGATAAGACTAAAGCCCGAAGGGAGACCAGGGACAAATTGAGTATTTTGGGGTAGAAGTCACTGATCAGGCAGACCACAGCATCCTGACTTCTCACCAGGTGGGTGACCAATGGGCCCAAGATCCTACAAGCAAACCATGACTTTCTGTCACTTAGCTGGCCCCTACAGAGCACCCAGCCAGCCTGCAACCCAGATACAAGTATAAGAACACATACATAACAGTAAAAAGCAAACCTCACCCACTTCCTGGCCCCCTCTAAGCCCTGGCCTGGCCCCATGTGTGGGGAGCAAACATATGAAACCAAATAACTTTGAAAAACAAGTTTTATCCTTGGTTCCCACTGCTTTCTCACCTCAACCCCATATGCGGCAAAAAAGTTCATGAGACCAAACAACTGTGAAAAGTGGAGCTCAGCTCCAGCTCCTGGCCCCAGCCCAAGACTGGCTCTCACATTCCCACCTCGCATGCCTGTACTGTCCCTAGACCACAGCCCCTTTTCTCTCTCACAACTTCCCCCCACTCCTGCCTCCCACTGGGTCTGACAGATCTCTGGGCTTCACATCTGGGTGTCCTAAGTTCATTAGCCGTATTATGCTGGGAACTCAGTCTGCTATTAATTTACCACAGTCCATCCACTGAGATTACTGTCCAGAATGGGTGTGCTAGCTATACATGATCACACAACGCACTGTGGTAAAGATAAGGGTCTGAGAAATGAAGTACCTTGGTTCTAGTCTGGGCACCAGAAACTATGTGACCTAGGACCAGACCTGGTTGGGAACCACTGAGGAAGGAGACCAGCTAAGAAGGCCAGGGAGAATAGAAATGAACTACTGCCCACCCTGAACCCTGGACTGGCATGTTCCCTGAACTATGTATCTAGGTCATCACTCCCTCCAATCCCTGAGCCATTACTCACATTGAGCCCTTATGCACATGCTCTGAGCCCTGAGCTATCACATACCTAGACTGTTTATATCATGCTTTATAACATGGCCATGAGGAACCCTGGGGCATCACATTATCAGAATGGGAGAAATGGAGACTATCAGACTAAAACAGACAGAAGTGGTACTCACCAGGGTCCACAGCCACATTTGTCCCAGAAGCAAACATCATACTGTCTGTATCACCTCCATCATCCATCCTTCTTAAGCAATGATAGTCTCCAAGGCTAAGGTCCTGAATCTGGAGAGAAATATGGCTGCTGGTGTCCTCCCTGACAGAGGTGATGTGGCCCTCTGGATTCTGACAATGTGGTATCCAGGCTGGTCAGCCACAATGGGGCATGTCCAGGGGACCAAAGGTATTAGCCTAGTCTGCTTGCATTAAACTGAAAGCCAGATGCTTGGCACTTGAGGCTCCTTGTTCTTCCAGCCAGGTGTGGGCCTCCCTCTGACTCTTTCAGCAGTATCTCATCTCTTGTATAGGAAAAGGGTGATGGGGGCAGAGTAAGGAGGAACAATTATCTATCCCTCCTCCTAGGAGTGCATATCTTGTGTCCTTATGTCTCCTAAATATCATTCTGCCCTAAACCGTTCTTCACTCCTCCTGGACTTTAGATACCAAAGTCAGGGACCATTTTTTTTAGATATATCATAGGGAAAGAACTGGAAGATATGAGTCCCATAGCTACAGGAAAGGGAAAGCATGGTCATTGACAAGGTTCAGGAGTTCCCAGGAATTAGGTCTTTTCTTGGGGTTGTCAGGGCAGGTGGGGAGGGGAAGAAGAGGGGAAAGGGAGGGGAAGCTCCCTGGGTCCAACAGTTTCTCAGGTTTGGGAAATTTCTTGGGATTGGAAGGTTAAGTTCCTAGGATCAGAAAAGGGCAAAATCAATACTTTTGGGTTCTTAGGTTTGGGATTCAAAGATTTGAAGACTCACAGTGTTGGGGATTCCTGGAGTCAGGAGTAGAAGATTGGGCTGGCTATGGGATATACCCCACATAACCACCACAGGCTTGGGTAGGGGATGACTGGGGTCATCAGCCCAGTCCAAGATTCATCCCATAATCCTATAAGTTTTGGGAGGTCCAATGGAATAGGATCCCTGCCTATCTTCTCCCACTCAGTAGGGAACATGGAAACTTACGTGGCACCACAGTCACTTCTATTCCAGGACCAAAAATTTTGCCATTGAGCTCTCTGTGCCACAAGAAAAAAACCTAAATTTTCATCCTGGGGAAGGGGAGAGGAAACAGGAGGAGGCAGGATAGATAAGATAACAGCAAGATCTTGGAAGAAAGTGGCAGAGACATCTGTTTTCATGCCCATGAGAACCCACCAACTTCATGAAGCCTCAATAAAATGGGGGACTTTTAAAGGTAACATGACATAATAGTATATCCTTAGGGTCAGGAGACCTAGGTTTAACTCTGACTCCAGCATGAACTTACTCTGTGACCATGGGCAAGTCATTTAACTCTACAATATCCCAGTAAACTTTGAAGGACTAAATTTCAGAGAAGTTTTTGCTCTGCATCACTGAAGAGAATTTCCTCACTGAGAGCTCTCTATGTCAACAAAACATAGGAATTGTTAAAAAATGTGCTGGACCACATATTGGATTCTGGCTGAGGGAAGGTCAAAGCAGACTCAGAGATCCCTCTAGGGTCCCTTTCTTGATAGGAACCCAGGAAGGCCAGACCCTTGGGGATGTCTCGTCTTTGCTAAACTTAAGAATAACTGTTGAGATGATTCCTGAAGTGACTACACACTTTTCCTTTCCCATTCTCACTATGAAAAAATGAGTTAAAGCAATGGATGGAAAATACCCAGAAAGAAAAATGCTGATTACAAGAAGCCAGCACAGCTTCTTCTAGAACTGGTCATGCCATGTTTATCTCAGGGACTTTTTTATTAACACTGTTACTAACTTGGTAGATGAAGGGGATGCTGTAAATATAGTTTACCTACATCTTAGCAAGGCTTGTTGATAAATTATACTTTGGAGAAGATAAAGAGATGTAGACTAGATGATAAGAGAATTAGATGGATTCAGAGCTAGCTGGTTGGTTGGACTCACAGAAGTCATTCATAGTTCAAAAATCAGTGTGTCTGTAGGTCCCCAGTGGAGGGCCCCAGGGATCTGTGCCTCTTAATGCTATTTAATATTTTCACTAATTATTTGTGTAATGGGAAACTGGAGCATTGACAAGTGCATTGGTGCATTCCATTGAAGGAAATCCCCCGTGTGGACAAAACTAAGGAGCTTGGCTCCAGAAAATACCTTGGAAATAATATGGAGCATGCATAGGCATTGTGTAACTGCTTCTAGACTGCTAACCACATGGCTAGGAGGAATCTTTGTCCATTGGTTGTATAGACATAACTGGGGGCATTGTCAAGAAGGCTTTCGGTCACCCTTGGCCTAGTGTCATTGCCTCATTCTCTTCAACTGCTCTCTTGAAAGATCTCATTGACCTGGATCATAGTGTCTGGTGAGAGACAGAGGTGTAAGGAGAGCGTTTTTGAGGAGCTGTTCATTTTGTGGCCATGTGAACTTCACCTCGGTCCTTGGCCTCTGTAATGTCCTTTTTCTGTTTCGAGTTGAGGAATAGAATTTCCTATCATGTGAGTTTCAAAAGGTCCAGAAAACTCTCCAGCACACAGGTGTTCCAGAGTATGGATTTTGCAGTCATGGACTGAGGTACAAGGAGTGTCCTTTGGGAGTTACCTTCTTGGATCAAGCCAGTAATGGTTGACACCAGGATTCATCTGTCAGTCAGGCTGCAGGAACTTTATGAGACCCATATTATGTAGGAATTAAACAAAGAGTATATTCCTGAGTGAGTGAGAGGAAATGTTTGTATATTTGTTCTTTCTGTGTCTTCAGTGAAGCTATGCCTTAATAAAAGCTCATTAATATTAAGTGCTAAATGTAACTGGGATGCTCATTATTGATACCAGACTTGGCAGAGAATTCTAGCGATGAATGGAGTTGGAAACAGCAACAGCAAAGGTCATTTACTGCTGAAGACTTGTGCATCACATGATGTTCTCATCACCAACACCATCTTCCATTTACCTAAATGCAATAAAACTTCATGGATTAGTATCTAACTGTAGAATGAAGAGAGATACAACTAATAGGGCCTCAAGCCAATGGCAATAGACATACACACACACACACACACACACACACACACACATACACATACACATACACACACACACACACCACCACCACCACCACCACCAGCACCACCAGCACCAGCACCACCACCACTACACCTCACCAGACAAAAATACTTCCAGTGCTTGGAACTCAGAGCAGGAGATGTATGCAGCCTGCTGGGTTCTCAGGGAGTGAGCAAGAGCACATATGCTACATTTGAACATTATCAAATGACAAGAAGTTGAAAATAACAAGTAGTACAGTACATAACAGAGTTAGAATCCAATAAGATTCTGATAGGCTAAAGAACTGGGCTGAAATTAATGAGATAAAATTTTGTAGGGATCGATGTAAAGTCTTATGCTTAGGGACAAAAAAATTAACTTCATAAGTGAGAGAAAGGAGAGAGACTGTTGGACATAAGCTTCTCTGAAAAAGATCAGGGAGTTTGAGTGGAATGCAAGCTCAATATGAGTCAGCAGTGATAGAGCAGCCAAAAAAAGCTAAGGTAATTTTGGTCAGCATAAGTGGGTCAGGAATTCCAAGAATAAGGAGATGATAGTCCTTCTAAACTCTGCCCCTGTCAGATTTTGTCAAGATTTTTGTGTTCACTTGAGCACTCCAATTTAAAATACGCATCGATAAGATGGAGAACATCCAGAAGAGGACACCCAGCATGGTGAAGAGCCTTGAGCTCCTATTTCTATGAAGAATGGCTACAGGAACTGGGAATGCTTAATGTGGAAGAAGAGAAGACTCAGGGGAGGACATGATAACTTTGTTCAACTATCTGAAAAGCTTTCATGTGTAAGAGAAATCAGACTGATTTTGTGTGGCTCCAGAAGGTAGAAGCAATGGGTGCAGATTTTAAAGAGGCAAATTAGACTGATATCAAGAAAAAATTTCATGGCAATAACAATAATAATAACAGCTGGCATTTATATAGCACTTCCAATAAAGTGGTGTGCTTTATATACAGGATCTCATTTGATCCTCACAACAATAGAGGTAGATACTCTTCTCCCCATTGAGAAATGAGGATGAAGAAACTGAGGATGAAAGAGGTTAAGTGACCTGCCTAGGGTCATACAACTTGGAAGATTCTGGGGCAGTCTTCTTACTTCATTTCCTTCATTGGAACTATGCAAAAGTAGAATGGGCCCCACCAATGCAGACCAGGCCCCAGGAAAGTTGGAGCAGGCCTCAAGGTAACAAAAACCTTGGCGGTTTCCAGACCTCTCAATCCACAGTCAGTAAGGGGATCAGACAAACAGAAAGAGATTTACTGGGATCCCTTTGCTGCCACCAGAGTCAAGACACTGCTGAATTTCCTATACTTAGATCTGGCTTGCAGCCCTAAGTCTTTGATCCAGTGTGGAGAGGAGCACTAGCACAGCAGAGTTTGTGGCCACAGGGGAGCAGATACCCTAGTCACAGTTCCAGGGTTGAAAAGAGTGTATATGGTTTCTCATAAACCAGTGTACAGTTCAGAAGAGTAGTAAATACACTTCTCCCTAGGTCATACTACATTGGAATTCAGGTCTCCACAATCACCTCTGAAAATAACTGCACAAAAAATCTGAAGTTTGAGACACTGCAGCCTCTACTTGGAAAGTAGAGCCTCATTTTAGCATAGAGTTAAAAGTCGAGATGTAGACTGGAAAATGAGCAAACAACAGAAAAATTTTCTTATCATGGAAAGTTACTATGGTGACAAGGACAATCAAAACACATACCAAGAAAAAAGACAAGTCCAAATTCCTGTATCTAAAGCCTCAAAGCAAAATATAAATTGGTTTTCAGAACATGGAGGAATTCAAAACGGATTTTAAAAATCAAGTAAAAGATGTGAAAGAATAACTGGAAAGAGAAATGGGAGTGGTGCAAGAAAATCATGAAAAATAAGTCAATAGCTTGGTAAAGGAATGGCAAAAAAATACTAAAGAAAATAATACCTTAAAAACCATAATAGACAAAATAGTAAAAGAGGCACAAAAATCCAATGAAGAGAAAAGCAAAATTGCTCAAAAGGAAAAAGAGACACAAAAATTTACTGAAGAGAACTCCTTAATAATTAGAATTGACCAAATGGAAAAGATGATCCAAAAGTAAGTTATAATTGGACAAGTGGAAGCTAATGACTTTATGATACATCAGAAAATAATCAAACAAAATCAAAGAATGAAAAAAAAATAGAAGCAAATGTGGAATATCTCATTAGAAAAACAACTGACCTGGAATATAGATCCAGGAGAGACAACTTAAAAATTATTGGACTAATTGCAGGCCATGTTCAAAAAAGAGCCTAGACATCATCTTTCAAGAAATTATCAAGGAAAGCTGCCTTGAAATTGTAGAACCAGAGGGGAAAATAGAAATGAAAAGAATCAACCAATCATCTCCTGAAATAGATCCCAAAATGAAAACTGCCAGGAATATTGTAGCTGAATTGCAGACCTCCCAGATCAAGGAGAAAATACTTCAAGCAGCCAGAAGGAAACAATTAAAAAAATGTAGAAATACAGTTTGGATAACACAGGATTTAGCAGCTTCTGCACTAAGGGATCAAAGGGCTTGGAATATGATATTCCAGTGGTCAAAGGACATAGGATTAAAACCAAGAATTACTTACCCAGCAAAAATGAGTATAATACTTCAGGGGAAAAAATGGAATTTCAATTAAATAGAAGACTTCCAAGCATTGCTGAAAAGACCAGATCTGAATAGAAAATTTGACCTTCAAATATAAGAATCAAGAGAAATATGGAAAGGCAAACAGGAAAGAGAAGCATTGAGGAACTCATTAATGTTGAACTATTTACATTCTTACATGGAAAGATGGTACTTGTAACTCATGACACTTTTTTCAGTATTAGGGTAGTCAGAGGTAATATTCATATATGTTTATATATACACATATATACACATACACATATGTAGGAGTGTGTGGGTAGGTATGTATGTATATATTATATATGTATAAGTTTGTATATGTACATTACTGTATGTGTGCATGTATGTGTGTGTATATATGTGTGTATGCATATATATGTATGTGTGCATTTATATATATATATATATATATATATATATATATATATATGGAGAGAGAGAGAGAGAGAGAGAAGAGAGAGAGCACAGGGTAAGCTGAAAATGAAGGGAGAATATCTAAAAAAATAAAATTTACTGTTCAATGGAATGTACTAGTAGTAAGAGAAAGGGAGAGGTAGAATGTAGCAAATCATCTCCCATAAAAGAGGGAAGAAAGAGCTTTTATAATGGAGGGAAAGAGGGGAGAGATGAAAGGAATTAAGTGAGCCTTACTCTCATGGTATTTGGCTTAAGGAGGGAATAACACACACTCAGTTGGATATGGAAATGTATTTTACCCTGCAGGAAGGTAAAGGGGAAGAGCAGAGGAGAGGGAAGATAATAGAAGGGACAGCAAATTGGGGATAAGAATAATCAGAAGCTAACACTATTGTGGGAAGACAGGTCAATTAAGAGAATGGAATAAATAAAGATCAGGATATCAGACAGAGGGAAATGTGGTTAATCTTTTACAACATAACTATTATGAAAGTGCTTTACATTGTTACACATATATGACATGTATTGAATTGCTTGTTTTCTCAGTAAGGGTAGGTAAAGAGGGAGGGAGAGAGTATGGAAATCAAAGCTTTAAGAATGAATGTTAAAAATTATTTTAGCATGTAACTGGAAATTAAGCTATACAGGCAATGGAGTATAGAAACCTATTTTACCCTACAGGAAAATAGAGGGGAAGGGAGATGGAAGAAGAGTGGGTAATAGAAGGGAGGACAGACTGGAGGAAGGGGTGGATAGGGTGCATGCTGTACTGGGGTGGGGGTGGGGAGAGATGGGGAGAAAATTTTGAATTCAAATTCTTGTGGAAGTGAATGTTAAGAACTGAAAAATAAATAAATTATACGTTAAAAAGAAGAAAGAGGGGGGAAGTGAAGAGGGGAGCACATGAACTTTGCTCTCATCAGAATTGTGTCAAAGATGGAATAATATGCACAGGCAGTTGGGTGTAGAAATCTATCTTACCATGCAAAAAAGTAGGAAGCAAAGTGGATAGAGGCAGAGTGTAGCTGATAGAATGGAGGGTAGATTCCAGGAGTAAAAGTCAGAAGGATAACACTCTTAAGAATGGACAAGATAAAAGGATGGGGAGAGTAGGACAAGCAGGGAGAAAATAGGATGGAGGGAAATATATAGTTGGTCATCATTACTGCGAAAAAATTACAGTAAATTTCTCTGATAAAGACTTCCTTTCTGAAACATAGAGAAAACAGTGGCAAATTCATAAACCTAGGAGCAATTTCTCGATAAATGGTCAAAGGATATGAACAGGCAGTGTTCAGATAAAGTAATCAAAATCATCTACAGTCATATGCAAAGCAGAACAACTCTGAGGTGTCCAACTCACACCTATCAGATGGCCTAATATGACAGAAAAGAAAAATGACAAATACTTCAGGGGATGAGGGAAAATTAAAACACTAACGTACTACTGGTGAAGCGGTATACTGATGCAACCATTCTGGAGAGCAATTTGGAACTATGCCTAAAGGGCTATAAAATCGTGTATGCCCTTTGAAAGCAATGCTACTACTAGGTCTGTATCCCAAAGAGATTAAAAACAAAAGTAAAAGGCCATATATGTACAAAAAATATTTATAGCAAGTCTTTTTTGTGGTAGCAAAGAATTGGAAATTGAAGGGATGTCTATCAATTGGGGAATGGCTGAACAAGGTCTTGTATATGATTGTGATGATTCTTCCATATGATAAAGTACTATTGTACTTTTAAAAATGGTGAGCAGGATGTTCCCAGAAAAATGTGGAAAGACTTACATGAATTGATATGAAACTAAATGAGCAAAACAAGGAGAACATTGTACACAATAACGGCCATATTGTATGATGATCTGCTATGAATAACTTAGCTATTCTCAGATATACAATGATCCAAGGAAGTTCTTAGGACTTAAGATGAATGGTGCTGTCCATCTCCAGAGAAAGATTGGTAAAGTCTGCATGCAGATCAAAGATTTTTTTTTACTTCCTTTTCTATGATATTGTGGGAGGAGTTTCTTTCACAGAATGACTTGCATAGTTATGTTTTGAATGAATATACATGTATAACCTGTGGCAAATTTCTTGCCTTCTCAATGAAATGGAGGGAGGAAAGGGAGGGAGAAAATTTTAACTCAAATTTCAAACAAAAAGAATGTTAAAATTGTTTTTACATATAATTGGGAAAATAAAACATTAAGATTAAAAAAAATAGTGAAGTTATGAACTCATCTCTTGAAGGGGCCAGCGTTTGCTCCTAGGACTTGGGATGACTAACATTTAACTTGAGTCAATGCCCTGAGAGTCTTTTGAGTCTATTGAAATATCATTTCTTTTTTGTTTTTAAATTTATTTTAAACTTAAATACTGAAACTTAAATATACAATAAGAAAAGAAAAAGAAACATATTATAATCTTAAATATTGAAACTTAAATACAAAATAATAAAAGAAAAAAGTTTTGCCATATGCACAGCAGAACATAAGAGGATTCTAAACATACAGCAATAAATTTCCATTTCAAGAAAGTCTATAAAATAAATCCTATGCATTGTCTTCAGAGGTGTCTATCTTTGCTTTCTTCTTAGTTTTCTTTTGTTCTCTGTACGTACTTTTTACTTTGTTCATTTTCCCCCTTACCACTCCCTCCCAAGGAGGCTACAACTAAACATGGAGACACACACGTGTGTGTACACACACATATACATATACATCTATACACACATATATATACACATATACACAGAAAGATATAGATACAAATATATACGCTTACATATGCTTAGATATCTATAATCACATTCATATACAGACAAATGCATTCATATGCATCTGTGTAAGACCAAACTATACTTTTTGTCCTCCATTTCTCTGAGGGTGCATAACTTCTTCCTTCACAAACCTGAGTCTTTTCGTATTTTTCCAAGTCCACCAACTCATCATTTCCTATACCACAGCAATATTCCAACTTTATACTGTCTAGTTTTTTTAAACAGTCCGAACCAAAATTGATGAATATGACTGACACACAGCATATTTTCCCTGTTTTTCTCTTTTGATTTAATCCTTTTTAGCTTTAATTTAGTCTGAGATTATGGTTACCATCCTTAATCTTTACTTTGTGTTCTTGTGTATCTCTTATTTCCTATCCCTCTTGACTCCTCTAGTTTACTTCTACTCACTACCTTGTCCTCCTATTACTTAAATTACCCCTGCTCCAAGGATCCCTCTCTTATCCTCCCATTCCCCTCAATCTGAACACCCTTCTATACCTTTCTTGTCCTATTCCCTAACCTACCTTTTAAAATCCCTTATGCTCTCCTCACTTTCTATCTCCTTAATTTTTTACTTCTCTCAGAACTTAGAAGGCTTAGGTCTACCCCAATCTTTCTTATGAACTACCCAATTACAAATAACAATCAGGTATAAATTTTACATTTTCTTATATAAAAGGTAAACAGTCTGTCCTTATTAAATCCCTTCTAATTAATCTTTGACATATACCTTAAATTTCTTTTTGATCTTATAGATCAAATCTTCTATTAAGTTCAGGTTTGTTTGTTTTTTTAAACAAAATCCTGAAAGTCTGATAATTCATTAAATATTCATTTTTTCGTGTAGGATTATGCTAAATTTTGCTGGGTTTGAAATATTATTCATTATAATAAACATATTCTAAACTGTAATGTGAGCATGTTTTCCATTTGTCTCATGGTGAAGTTGAGAGGAAAGAAAGAACTTTAATGAGGAAATGAGGCACAAACCATCTTTGGAGATTTTCCTTGAGTCCAGGGTGGGAATCCCAAATACAGACTAATGTGAGAGAATTACAAAATACTATGAATTAATTGTTATTTTTGTTTGTCCTTTGTTCTCAAAGAACACCAATGACATCACAAGGGTGATATTTTGACTTGCACATGAATTGGATATGAATGCGGCAGAGCTGCGCAAACTTGTCAGCCTCACTCTCTCCTCCTGGGTTATCTAAGTCCAAAGGTAAGATAAAGGTCAAGATGACTTGTGATGGCCAAGGATGCAAGTGGGTGAACTTGGCATTTCTAATTACATATACACACATACATACATACATATACATATATGTACATACATATATATGCACAAATTTAATATATTACATTCTATATAATTTTATATTTTAAAATCTAGACTAAACTAAGAGGAACCTTAGCCAAAGTGGGTATGGTGATGGAAATGTGCTTCTGTGTATAGGACAGTTTCCTGATCTATGGTATATAGAGTTATAGCATCAACCCCTTAAAAGGGTAGACTATATAACCATTTGATAAAGAGGAGCCTCTTTGATTGCCTACCTAGCCAGATGGGTTGCATTTAAAAAGTACTGTTTAACCATAACCTGTCCCTTCTCTTGGTTTGACTTCTTCCTACCTAGTGGCCTTCCAAGGAGAGAATAAAAATGATAACAAAGAGTAGAGGCTTCAGGCCCTTCCTATATGGGACCAGCATATAACTCATGAATATAGGCCTCAGTTCTTTGCCTTGCTATTTATTACTTCATTGTAAGTGAAGGAGATCAGGGATGGAGGTCTAAGAGTACAGCATGAGCCCAAGGTTGTAATAGTCCAGCAACAATACTAGAAGGACTGAGAAGCAACTGTTGGACTCCATTACCTCAGCAAGAGAGGTAGGATCCTGTCTAATAAGAATGCAGCAATTGACTATATTAGGACTAATGTTATTTTGAAACAGTATGAAGTATGAGCCCATTCTCTGCAGACCTAAAGAGTAGAGGGAGTGAGATGGCAAGGAGATTCAAGATACCTTCCCAATTTCCTCAGCCTCCTCTCCGCTCTGACTGGAAGGCTGGAGGGTGGAGCACTAGACCCCTCTCAAAGCTTTCCTATAGAGAGGACTGAATCTGAACTCTCCAGATAATTTTCCACTTTTCGTATGCATCTCTACTTGGTTTGACCACAAGGAACATGATGTTCCAGGTACTCCCTGGTCACTCCCATCCAAGTTTTTCCATTTTCCTTTGTGTGCTGTCTTTGTCCATTAGATTATAAATTCATTGAGGGCAGGAACATCCAGGTTTACTGTCCCAGGCCAGAACTCACATATAATGGTAAGAGCATTGGACTTGGAATCAAGAAAACCTGGATTAGATCTAGAAGGGACCATAGAAGTCTTCTGGTTCAACTCTGTCATTTTAAAAATTAGGAAATTTGATTCAAAACAAGGTTAAATGAGTTGCCCAGAGTCCCACATGGGGATGTGCTGGAGTCAGCTGATAGAGAGTAGACTTGTAAATTTTCAGTGTGAGCATTTACACTCTGGAAATTGGCAAATGGTACAAATCAGGATTTGATTTGTCTAGAATTAAGAAAGTTATAGAGAAAATGTTAAGAATATAGAGCAAACTGAAAAGTTTATCTTGTATTTTCAGATACCCGGTTGTTACAAACATTTATCATCACAACTGCGGTCACATAGCAAGTAAATGTCTAGAGCACAATTCAAACCCTGGTCTTCCTGACTGTAAGTTCAATGCTGTATCTAGTACATCATGTAGTTTCTCCCAAAGGTAGATAGATCACATAGGTCAGTACCCCCAGTTAAAGAGATGCTATTTTAATCTCATTAGGATTAGCTGCAAGCTCTTTTTTGAAAGCACTTAAGCCCTCCACAAGGTGGCTCCAATCTAACTTCCCATGTTGATTGTACCTTATTCCTCTTCATGTACTTTATGCTCCAATCAAACCCACTGACTTGCTGTGCCCCCTACATAACATTCCATCTTACTCCTCTCCTTTTCCCTCTGTGATTTTATACTGAAGAATTCCATTTCTGGAATGCCCTCCCTCCTCACCATCACCTCCTGGAATCCGTAGCTCTTTTTAATGCTTAACTCAAGAGACACCTCCTTCAAGTGGCCTTTTTTAATTCTCTCAGGTTTTGTGGGTTTTATGCCCCTACTCAATCACTTTTACTTTTCTTTTCTTTTTACATGATCCTGTATTAATCCAAGAGCTCATTGTATAAACCTAATAGAAAGTAAGTTCTTTTAGGTAAAAACTATCTTACGTTTTATGTTTATGCTTTATAGCACCTAGAACAGTTCCCAACATATTTTGTGGTTTTTGAGTTGTTTCAGTCATATCTGAAACCTCACAACTTTATTTTGATTTTCTTGGCAAAGACACAGGAGTGGTTTGCCATTTCCTTCTCCAATTCATTTTACAGATGAGGAAACTGGGGCAAAGAGGGTTAAGCAATTTATCCAGCATAACATAGCTATCAAGCATCTGAGGCCAGATTTGAAATCAAGAAAATGAGATTTCCTGGCTCAAGCCAACTACTGGGCCATCTTGTTCGTACTTAAGAAGCTTACTACAGATAGTTCTCACTTTTTATAGTTGTGAGGTTCACCAATCTCTGCATAAAGTAACTTTTATGCAAGATGAAAATGGTAGGAAGAACATGAAGACAAGGCCATGCACTTATGTGACTTTCCAGAACTGAAAGGAAGAACATTTAGGGCCAGACACAGACAGGAGAGGACAGGCAGCACTCTGGAACTGGGAACAGAAACAGGATACCTGAGCATGGAATGATGGAAGAAAGACAAGAGGGCCCTGGACACGGGTTGGGTATTACAACAGCCTTCTAATTGGATCCTTGGCTCCCAGTATCTCCACTCTATAATCCATTCTCCACACAGCTGCCAGAGTAATCTTCCCAAATCACAGAGCTCACTATGTCACTTCCCTGATTAAAAATCTCCTTTGCCTATACGAAGAATTTAAGGTCTTCCATACTTTGGCTCCCATATAACCTTTTAGCTTTATTTTATACTCTGCTTCCTTTCATAAATTCCATATTCCAACTATCATACCAGTAATATTAACCTGTTTCATAGGCTGGAATAACTTTTCCTTTTTAATTGTATTTTTCTTTATTTATTGTCATAAAAAATGTGTTTTAAACTTATATACAAAATGAGAAAAGAAAAAAATTGCTTTGTACAAAGTAGATCATAAGAAAAGATTCATTATAAGACAATAATTTCCATTTCAAGAACACCTATATAATAAATACTATACATTGTTTTCAAAGCTACCCAACTATTTTTTGCTTCCTTGTTGGTTTTCTTTTGTTGTCTGCTGTGCACTTTTTATTTTATTTTTCCCTCCCTCCCCCAACTACCCTAAAGAAGACTGCAATTAAGCATGGAGATATGTGTGTATACATATATGTGTGTGTATGTGTGTGTATATATATATGCAGATATATACATATGTATAGATATCTGTAAACATACACATATATACACAAACTCATACACACATTTGTAAAACTGTACTATGATTATTTCCTTCTATTATCTGTTTCTCTGAAGATGGATAGCATCATCTTTTATAATTCCAAGTCTTTCCAATTTTTTCTAAATCAATCAGATCATCATTTCTGACACCCACAGCAATATTTCAACCCAGTCACATGCAGAGAGATTACCTATGAAAGTCTATTTTTCAAAATTTTCTGCATTCCTTCTGCTCTTGACTATATAGAAGTACAAGAAACTTTTAATTTAAAATGATCAAAATTATCTATTTTATACTTCAAAAGTATTCTCAACTTATAATGTAGATTAAGTCTGATACTACTGAATCTATTTCCATTACACACTTTTCAGGGTTTCTCCCAAGTTCCTGATGTTTTTATTGAAAACGAAATTTGTAATTATTTTTTCCTAACTCAATAAAATGCATTTTAAAAAAAATTAATTGGTCAAGTATTGAATAAATAGATTTATTAGGTAAAATTATGATTTTTAATATTATCTCAGATTTACTTGCCCCTGCACAATACATATTATCTCAATTATTTATAACTGGGTTTATTTGTACAAAAATGTTTTATATTTATGCTCATATAATTCCTGTGTTGTCTTAGCAGTTATACTTTCAGGTACTTTATGCTGTCTAGATATTTTAAATTGTCTAAAACAATATTGGAAAATATTGCTGACACATAGTGTAGTTTCTCTAGTTTTCACTTTTGATTAAATCTATTTTAACTTTAAATTTGTCTAAGATAATGATAGCTATCCCTGCTTTCTTATGTACTGAGTTTTACTCCTGCTCTTTATTTAATCTTTATGTGCATCTCTCATTTTTATTATGTTTCCTGAAAACATTGAATTCAGATTTTTTAATCTGCTATCCATTTCTATTTTATGGGTGAATTCATCCCATTCACATTCTGTTACAATTACTTAACATGTTACTTTCCTCCTTCCTATTTTTCCTCACTATCCTTCTCAGCCTATTTACTCTATCTCTTCTCACTCCCCTCCTTTATTTCTACTTACTACCTTGTCTTCCTATTCCTTAAGCAACCCATCCCTCTAAGACTTCCTCCTTTATCCACTCCCCCAAACCTCACCCCTTGCCCTCTTATTTCTTTCTGAATTTAGAAGACATTTATATCCTCCTAGATGTGTTTATGTGTGTGTGTGTATTGTTTCCTCTTTTATCCATTCTCCATGACACTAAGGTTCCAACACTTCCTTCCCTTCCCCCCACTAGCTTCTTCTTTATATTTTTTTGCATTTTATATCTCATTTGTGTGAGATAATTATTCTTTTTCATATCTCCCTATAGTTTTATTTTTTAGGTTCACCTCATCATACTCAACTCAGCCTCTCCCTTTCTTCAAACTACCAAAATAATGACAATCGTAAGAGTGCTGTTAATATTTTAACATATATGAAGTAAATAATTGGATCTTATTAAGTCCCTTCTAATTGGTATTTAATATTTACCTTACATTTTTCGTGGATGTTATATGTCAAACTTTTCCTTAATTTCTGGGAGTTTTGAAAGTTTTTGAGTTCGTTAAATATTCCTTTTTTTTTTTTTCATTCAGAATCATACTTAACTTTCCTGGATAAGTTACTTTTGGTCATAACCCCAGTTCTTTTGCTCTATGAAATATATTATTCCAAGACCTATAGTCCCTCAACAGAGTAGCTGTTAGGTCTGGTGTAATCCATATTGCAGCTCTATGATGTTTAAATTGTTCTGTTTTTCTTATTGCTTTCAATATGTTGTCCTTCACCTGGGAACTTTGAAACTTAGCCATGATATTCCTATAAATTTTCCTCCTAGGATCTCTTTCAGTTGGTGATTGGTGAATTTTTTTCTATTTCTTCTTTGCCTTCTTGTTCTAGCACTGTGGGGCAGTTCTCCTTGATAATTGACTGTAATAGTGTATCAAGGTTCTTTTTAATTATAATTTTCAGGTAGTTCAACTATTCTTATTTCTCCTCAATCTGTTTTCCAGATCTGTTGTTTTTTTGATGAAATGATTCACTTTATCTTCAATTTTTTCATTCTTTTGATTATTTTATCATTTCTTGGTGTTTTAGAATGCCGTTAGTTTCCCTTTGCCCAATTCTAGTTTTGAAGGAATTATTTACTTCCTTAAGATTTTCATTGTCTATTTTCAGCTGGTTTATTTTCTTTTCATAATTTTTTTGAATTTACTTGGATTGCTCTCTTTCCCCCAATTTTTTCTTTAATCTCCCTTATTTGATTTTTTTTTTTTTTTGGCAAGGCAATCAGGATTAAGTGACTTGCCCAAGGTCACACAGTTAGTAAATGGCTGAAGCTGGATTTGACCTTCTTTGATTTTTACAGTCCTTTTTAAATTTTTCCAAGAACTCTTTGTGATTGGGATTATTTGACTCTTCTCATTGAAAAAGAGGTGACTTTTTTCACTCCATTATCTTCCTCTGAATATGAACAAAGATCTTCTGTATCCCCTTAGTAATTATCTGTGGTTGGGTTCTTTCTCCTTTGTTTGCTCATTTTTATTGATTTTATTTGTTTTAATTTGGGATTTTTTTAGCAGCTATTAGTGTAATCAAGTTGAATTCCTGAAGTATGGGGAATGATACCCCAAGCCTTGGGTCTTTCTTACTATTATGTTTTGAGGTCTGTCTCAGGTCTAACCATGGGCTTTCCACTCTGCTCCTAAGCCACATGTAGGGTCCCCAGCCACACTGAACTTCAAATGATTATGCTTCCTTTGGTCTGTCAGGTGCCTGCAAACTATAGCTGTCTTCTGTGCCCTGGAACTGAAAGCAGGGACTTTGTTCTTCTGCTAGTGCCTACTGCCAAGAGTCTATGACCCTCACTACTGCACTCATCAGGTGTGTGCTTGGGCCATCCCTCTACAACCACTGCCTAGGATGCCTCTGGTAAGTACAGTTGGGCTTGGTGTTCCTCAACAGTAGAAGGTCCTTCAATCTTCTACTCAGCCTTCAGATCCTCACAGTGTCTATGAGATGATAGTTTATAAGGTTGAGGCTGCCTCTCAACTCAGCTGCCTTCAGCACTTGATGCTTGTTGAATCAGCAGAGTCAGCCTGGAATGTTTGTATTTCATTCAGAACAAACCTCCACCACTGGAGGTTTAGAGGTCATGTCTTTCCTAAGGTCTTCTCTAATTGTCTTAGCAGGACAGCTGCCTTACTCTGTGTTTATTTCTGCTACTCTGATGTGATGTTCTGTTTGGTTGGGTTTTTTAGAAGAAATTTGGGTAACCAAAAGTTTCCTCACCTACTCTGCCATCTTCCCAGATGCTCTCATGGGCTAACTTCTTCTGAGGACTGACTTCATAGAAAAACTACACTGGTTTTTCCCTTAACAATTCATGAATTCATCCTCATCACTTAACTGATTCAAGAGATCAAGATTCCCACTGATGACATAGTTTCTTGGTAGCCTAATTACAAAAACTAGTCCACAGGAAAGCATGAGTTGCTCTCCCTCAGGGTTCACTGATACACCCAACCTAGAGACAGGAAAGTCACACTCAAATGAATCAATGTTATATACCCACTAAAAAAAAAATCTTTCCAGGCTATGGGTAAGTAAATCTCCTAGTATTGACTGTTAAATGGTCTCTGAATGTCTCATTTTCTGCCAATGCCAAATCCAAAGTAGCCCTAATTAGCCCAGACTGAAACATAAAACAGGTATACTAGCTTCCCCTTGAACTCTATATCTCACCTCCTGTTTCCATACACAATACACATACAACGCACAAGCCATTGTATATTCCTGAAATGTATTTCTTCCTCATTTCCACATTAATAAATCCTTATCTTCCTTCAGGATATATAATAGGTATCATCTCAGTCTTTTCTGACTCTGAAAGTTATTAATGCTCTTTCTGTCCTCAGTTTTCCTCATTCTAAAGCATTTGCTTCCATTCCCTTTCAAAGGAAGACCACTTTCTCCCTGCATCTTCATTTTTCTAGACAACAAAAGAGAAAGAAGGCTGAAGAGGGAAAGTGCAAGATTATCATAGGGAAATTACAAAAGATCAAAATTACGTGAGTATAAGAGATTCTAAAAGGGCAAAGAAGCACGTTGAAATCCTCCCCCCAGGAAACTCAGTCTTCTCACTGTCTCTTGGTGGGAAATCACTCCTTTACTCTGACCTGCAATGACACTACAAAATTATTGTGCGGAGATCTACCTGACCATGGATGGATCTCATAATTGGTCAGGAGTTTCAGGTCACTATAGAAAGAGTTATCTAGTCGAACAGACAGTGGGTGGAGAGGTAAACTTTCATTCCCACCACTTAATTATAAAATCAAGCAGCACTTAGTACAAAAGATCTGGAAAGGGTAAGATCAACAACTCCAGAGTTTAAAAAACTATACTTTTTGCTTCCAATTTCAATTTAGTAAATCTCATTAAAAAAATGGCAATTTAACTTAAGGACGAGAAAAATCTCAAGGAAAAGAAACAAGGTTGGGTAACAAGGTGAGAGAACTATGAAATCACTCTCATCCAACTTGCCAATTTTCTCTTTTTTAAATTATATGTTATCTTAAAAGCTATTTTGGCAATTATGTACCAATGAACAATCTAAATGAAATGGATGATTGTTTATAAAAAGATAAATTGTCCAAATTAACCCAAGGAAATAGGAAATACTTCAAAAAAGAAACTGAACAAGCTAAAAATGAACTCTGAAAAAAAAGATCTCAAGACCCAACATATTTAGAAATAAATTCTACCAAACATTTAAAGAAAAATTAATTCCAATGCTACATAAACAATTTGAAGAATAAATTTGTAGTCTTGCCAAATTCCTGCTATAACACAAATATTGTATTGCTACCTAAGCCAGGGAGGGCAAAAACAGGAAGAAAACTACAGAACAATTTCTGTTCTGATTTCCCTAATCAACATTGATGCAAAAACTGTACTTTAATACTAGCAAGATTACAGCAATACTTCATAAAAGTCATGCAGTATGATTAAGTTGGATTTATACCAGGAACACAGGTTTAGTGCAATATTAGGAAAATTATAAGCATAATTGATCAATAACAAAAAAAAATAAAAATCATATGATTATACCAATAGATGCAGAAAACATTTTAGACAAAATATAGCTTCCATTTCTGGAAAAAACACTTGAAAGTATAGGAATAAATGGAAATTTTCTTAAAATGACAAATGGTATCTATCTAAAACCAAGAGCAAGTATTGTCTGTAATAAGGATAAATGAAAAGCCTGCCCCATTGTTATTCAGTATTATACTAGAAATGTCAGCTTTAGCAATCAAACAAAAAAAGAAATTAAAATAATACGAATTGGCCATAAGGAAATAAAACTATCATTTGTTTTTCAAATGATATGTTGGTATATTTAAAGAACATTAGTAAACTAAAAGCTAGTCAAAAATAATTTAAAACATTAAGCAAAATTGTAGAATATAAAATAAACACACATGAATTATTAACATTTCTGTTTTTTACCAACGAAGTCCAATAGCAAGAGACAGAAAATAATTCCATTTAAAATAACTGTAAACAATATAAAACACTTGGAAGTATACTTACCAAGGCACACGTAGGAACTATAAGAACACAGTTACAAAACATTTTTCACACAAAGATCTAAACAACTGGAGAACTTTTAATTGCTTATGCGTAGACTGAGTCAATGTAAAAAAATGATAACATTACCTAAATTAATTGACCTATTCACTGTCATACCAATCAAACAACCAAAGAATTATTTTATAGAGGTAGACAAAAATCTTAACAAACTTCATCCAAAAGAGCAAAAAAAAAAAAAAAATCAAGAAAACGAAGAGAATCAATTTTAAAAAATGTGAAAAAGAATATGTCCTAGTACTATCATATTTCCAATTATATTACAAAGTAGTAATTATCAAGACAATCTGGTACTAGATACGAAATAAAGTGGTAGATCAGTGGAATTGTTTAGGTACAAAATATATAGAAGTAAATGACCCCAGTAGCCTAATTTTTGATAAACTTGAAGATCCTAGATATTGTGACAAAAATTCACTATTCAAAAAAAAAAAAAAAAAAACTGCTGAGAAACCTGAAAAGCAATCTACCAGAAACAAAGCATAAATCAGCACTTTACATTTGGACATACCAAAATAAGTTAAAAATGGGGATATTATTTACACATAAAGGATAACATCATAAGTAAATTAAAGGAGAACAGAAAAAAGTTAACTGTCAGATCTATAAATAATGGAAGAATTCATGACCAAACAAAAATAGAGGATCACAGAAGGTAAAATGAATTATTTTGGTTATATTAGATTCAATAGGTTTTGCACAAACAAAACCAATGTAGGCAAAATTGGAAGAAAAACAGGACACTAGGGTGGGAGGAGGCTATTTTTCAGCAAGTTTCCCTGATAAAGACCTAATTTCTCAAATATATAGGGAACTGAGCCACGTTAGTTAAAAACAATAAGAATTGTTGTAAATTGATAAATAGTTAAAGGATATGAACAGTTTTCCAACAAAGCTATCAATAGTCATATGAAGAAAATGCTTTAAATCACCAGTAATTAGAGAAATGCACATTAATACAACTCAGGCAGAAAAAAAATGCTGCACGGAATGTCGAAAAATTAGGGACACCAATGCACTGGTAGTAGAGTTGTGAACTGGTCCAACTATATTGCAGATTAGTTTAGAACTATACCCAAAGTACTATAAAACCATATATGCACGTTGACTCAGCAATACTGCTACTAAATATATATCCAAATGAGAACAAAGGAAAAGGACCTATATGTACAGAAATATTTATTGTGGCTATTATTGCTGTGGCAAAGAGTTAGAAACTAAGAAGGTGTTCATAAGGTGGGGAATGTCTGAACAAGTTGTAGTATATGATTGTAATGGAATACTATTGTGCTATAAGAAATAATGAAGGGGATAAAAACCCAGGTAAATTTATATGAGTTGATACGAAGTGAAGTAAGAAGAACAAGGAGAACATTATACAGAGTAACAGCAATATTGTAATGGTAATCAATTAGGAACAATTTACTCTGATTAATACAATGATTCACAAAACTTCGAAAGGACTGAAGAGGAAAAATACTATCCACCTCCAGAGACAGAACTGATGAATTCAGAGGATATATTCAAGCATATTTTTCTCACTCTATTTTTCTTGTATTTTTTGCAACATGGCTAATGTGGGGTTGGGGTAGAAGGAGGGAAAAGAATTTGGAACTGAAAATGAAAAATAAAAATAAAGGCAATACTTTAAAATTATATTTTGTTTCATTCAACAAAAATATGTCTTCTCACACTCCCTGACAATCACCTCCAAACTAAAAACAAAACCCACTACAAATATATATAGCCAATCAAAACAAGTGTCCACTTTGGTCATGTACAAAGCAATTTGTCCCCTTTTGTGCTCTGAGTCCTTCACCTCTTTTTCAGGAGTTGGATAGCATATTTAATCATTAATTTTATGGAATCATAGTTGGTCATTATGCTGAATTTCTAATTCTTTCACAACTATTTTTCTTTACCATACATTACTTGTGTAAATTGCTATTGTAAAGTCTTCCCATATTTCTCATTTCTTACTGAACAATAGCATCTTATTACATTTATATATTACAATTTTTCCAGCCATTCTCCAATTTACTTATTCTGGTATGTGGAAAAGAGCTGCCAAAATTGTTGTGCTCCTTTAGAGTTTGTTTCACTTGGGATTAATCCATCCCTTAATCTATATATTTTTCCTTCCTCTAATCAGTTCAGATGGAAATGAAGTTTAAGTGTTAGCTACTCTCCCTAATCTCTCTCCTTGTTTGTACAGATGTCCACTTCTAAATTCTGATTATATGACCTAATTTTCCCTAACCTTCCTTTCCCTTCCACCATAGTGTATTCTTATATTTCCATTCTTATCTTAAAATTATCAACACATAAAAAAACCATTCCCAGGCCTTGCCTAGTAAACTCCTTTCATAACTACTGATAATGATAGAATTCAGAGGGGATATGTGCACCAATTCTCTACCTATTAGAATGTAAGCAGTTTAATCCTCATTTAGTCCTCTATCATTATCCATTCATGTTTACCTTGTTATGATTCCTATTGATGGTTTATCTTTTATTTTTGAATTCAACTTTTCTTCATACCTCTGGCATTCTCAATCAGGAATGCTTGGAAATAATCTATTTCATTAATGGTCTTTTTCTCCTCCTGAAACATTACACTAAGTTTTACTGGTAAGATATTCTTAGTTATAAGCTTATGTTCTTTTTCTTTTGGAATATTATATTCGAAGCTCTCTATTCCTTTGCAGTAATGGTTATCAAATCATATATGAACCTGACTATGGCTCCTTGGAACTGGAATTGTTTCCAGATATTTGCAATACTTTCTTTGACCTGGAAACTGAATTCTGGCTACAATGTTTTTAAGAACTTTTATTTGGGGGTTTCTTTCAGGAAGTGAACAGTGATTCTACTTCCACTTTGTCCTCTGGTTGTAAGAAATTTGGGCTATTTTCTCTAAAGATTTCTTTGGTTTAGGCTTTTTTATTTGGGTTGTGGAATTCAGATAGTTCAAGGACTCAACTTTTTTCTCTTCAATCTGTTTTTCAGTTCAGTTGCTTTTGCTATACGATATCTTACATTTTCTTCTTTTTTGTCTTTTGACTTTGTTTCAATATTTGTTGTTACCTCATGAAGTCACTGGCTTCTATTTGGTCCATTCTAATTTTCAGTGATTTTGTTGCTTGGGCAAGATTTTTTTATGTCCTATGTCAAGTTGTTAATTACCTTTCCAGTTCTTTCTTCTACAGAGCTCAATTCTTTTCCAATTTTTTTTCTCCTCTAACACTCTCATTTCATTACAAATACTTAAAGTACTATATAAATGATAACCTTCATTATTAGTTCTGCATTAGCTGATGTGTACTGACTCCTCAAAAGAAGGAATGGAAATGAATTCAATGACGGTATAAATCATCTAAGGGACAATATTTGTTCTGAATATGCAAAATAAATGTTTGACACAGCTATAATTGCTTTTATGCTCTCCTGGGAAGGTAAAGTTTAAGCATCAGAACATTATGCATTTCATAGGACTACTGAATCGGTATCTCACCATTGACTTCAAGGAAGTATCCTTCAAGACAGATGACATACCTGGCAGTCCAGGTTTTTATTCATTCTCTTCTTTGCAGGTTTCTTCTCTGGTCCAGAAATTCTGTCTTCTACCAGGCTCTCACCAATGGATCCAGGATTTCCAGTTTCACAAACTCATGAGCTTGCCTCCAAGATTTTGATGCATCTGTCTCAGGATCCCTGTTCAGCATCACCTAGGATCAGACAAAAAACAAAAGAGGCAGCCAGAGACCTTGGCTCAACTTCACTTTGCATACCCCTGTTCTTGTTATCAGCCTTCTCCTTCAGTTTAGGGATAGACTGGAATAGTATTAGCAGAATCTTCAGACTGTAGACAAAAAGAGAAGATGGAATTGAAGATGGATGTTCCCCCTTTTAAAGATCCACTGAGTTGGCAGTACTTCTGCTGAGTGAGTAATAAAGGATTATTTTGTCACATTCAAAATACCTAAGACCTTTCAGCTCTGAAACAGATATGGCTGGCAAGAAGCAGTCAGGGGCTTTAACATCCCCAAAGTGTCTATATAAGCACATGGCAGAAAGAGGCAAGGCAGCTGCAAACATACCCTTTTATAACTATATCTGTCAAGTGCACCACTATCCTTCCTGTTACCTAAGTTTATAACCTAAGAGTAATCTTCAATACTTTATTCTACTTCACTACACTAATTGATAACCAATCAACTAACAAGTCTTGTCAAGACTATCTCTGTCACATCTCTAGCATCCACCCATTCCCTCTACTCACATGGACTTGACTCAAGTTCAGGCCACCATCACCTCTTACCTAGACTATTGCACTGGCCTCTTAAGTGGTCTCCCTGCCTCATCTCTCCCCTCTCCAATGCATCCTCCACACAGCTGCCAAAGTGATTTCTTAAAATGTAGATCTGATCATGTCACTCCCCTACCCACCGAAAATAAATTTCTGTGACTCCTTATTGTGTGTAGATCAAACTACTGTATTTAGCATTTAAAATCTTTACAATCTGGCTCCAACTTGCCTTTCTTGCTTATTTTACATAATTCCTCTTCACATACTCTGTAGTTCAGCCAAACTGAGCCTCTTGCCGTTCCTTACACAGAACATTCTATCTCCCATCTTCATTTGTTTATACATAATATCTTCCATGTCTTCAAAGACATAGAGTCCATTCTCCATTAGACTATGACCTCCTTGAAAAGCGGTGATTTTTCTTTCGTTTTTCTCCCTAATACTTAGCACAATGCCTGGAACCTTAGCAGGCAGTAAGAGTTGATTAACTTGTAAGCAGATACAGCAAGCTGTGAATGCCACCTAGTGGCTGTCACAGATATAGCAATCCATGTAACCATTCAAGACACCAAAAACATTGCTATATCCCTTGGGTCAGGGCCAACCCTTATTTCTAGTGTGGTCATGAGGACCAAATTGATGGAATTCAAATAAAGCTGCTTCCAAACTCAAAATGGCCACTGCCCCTAACTACGCACCCTCCCTCACATCCAATTCAGATATTTGAACGTATTTGTATCATTGCATTCATTCACAATCACATCATCCCTTTAGCCCAAGACAGGACCACAATACTTACTTATCCATCTTGACCAGACAGGACAGGAATAGCTAACCAATCAGAAAGCAGTACAACCAGGATGGTTGACCACCATTTCATAAAAGGGAGCCCTTCCCATTACCTACTCCCTCAACAAACCTCTCCTGTTTGCATAGGTTCAGGATAATGGATAATGTGCTCATACTTTCCCAGTCACCAAAGGAGTGAAACAAACCTCTGTGCTTTCTTCCATGCCTCTTAGCATGATATTTTTGGACATGTTTTCAAATGCCTTCAATGAGGACCAACTCAGCATCAAGGTCAACTACTGCACTCATGGTAAATTCTTCAACTTGAAAAGATTACAAGCCAAGACCAAAGTGGAAGGAGTCTTGGTGCATGATTTTCTATTTGTAGACAATTGTGCACTCAACACATCCTCTGAAACTGAGATGCAAAAAAGTATGGATTGATTGTCTGCTTGTTGTGCTAATTTTGGCCTAACAACTAACACCAAGAAAACAATGGTGCTTCAACATCCAGATATGGAACCATTGCTTATATCAAATAGCAAAGTTTTGAATACTGTGGATAAGTTTATTTAGCATGAAATTGTACTTTCCAAGGATGTACACATTGATAATGAGGCTGACATATGCCTTACCAGAGATAGCTCAGTATTTGGGAGGCTCTGAAGGAAATTGTGGGAGAGAAGAGGTATTAGACTGACTACCAAACTGAAGGTCTACAGAGCCATCGTGCCGACCTCATTCTTAAATGCCATGGACAGGATACCTGTGCCATGACAGGAAACTGGATCACTTCCATTTGATTTGTCTTAAGAAGATCACCTGGCAAAATCAGATATAAGACATTAAGATACTTTGTGAAGTAAACTGCCAAGCATCCAAACTCTACTGTAGAGAGCACAAGTACAGTGGATTTGCCACATTGTTTGAGTACTAAATATATACTTGCCAAAAAGGTTAATTTATGGAGAACTCACACATGGCAAGCACTTACATGAAAGTCAGAAAAAATGACACCAGGACACTTTCAATATTTCTCTTAAGAACTTTGAAATTGATTGTGTGACATGAGAAAAATTGGCAAAGGACTACCCAGCATGGTGTGTTCTCATGAGAGAAGATGCTGTGCTTTATGAGCAAAATAGAATTTAAGTAGTTAAAAAGAAATGTTAGATGTACAAATATAGAGTATCCACTCCAAATATTCACATGGTTTATCTGTGCCCAACCAATGGCAGATAATTCTGAGCTCCTATTGGTCTGCTCTGCCAGCACTGGACACGTTGTGACATGACTCTAACATATTGATGTTATTTTGGCCTTTTTTCAAGAATGGAGGGACACTAGGATGGAAGCTAATGACTTTACAAAAAATCAAGAAATTATAAAACAAAATGAAAGGAATGAAAAAATAGCAGATAATGAGAAATATCTCATTGGAGAAGCAATTGACCTAGAAAATAGAACCAGGAGAGAGAATTTAAAAATCATGGGACTAGGGGGGCAGAGCCAATATGGCGGTGTAGAAAGACACAGATACAGAGGCTCTCCCCACACAGCCCACAAAATACCTGTAGAGAGGGACTCTCAACAAATTTTGGAGCAGCAGAAGTGGAGAACAACAGAATGGAGGAGATTTCCAGCCCAGGGTTACCTGAATGGCCCACTGGAAATGTCCATTGTACCGGGCATGGAGCAGAGCCCAGCCCAGCCTTGGCCACCCTCAGGGGTGGAATCTCCAGTTGTGGAATCCCCAGTTGCAGCAGCAGCCAGTTTGCAGATCCCGCAACCAATAGGCACCAAAGGCCAGTGACAGGGTATTTTCAGTTGGCCAGGAAGAGAGAAGGGCATTCCCACAGCTTTGACCTCAGGCAGCCGCCGCAGAGGCCACATCAGCAGGCTCAGCAGCTGCTTCCACTGTTGGAGTGTAAAACCTCTGAGGGCACAGAGGAGCTGATTCTTGCCTCGGCTCTGTGTGGAGGCCCTGGGGGAGCTCTCTTTGTCTCACACTGCATGGTGGCCCTGCCCATCCTGCTTATCTGAAAATCAGCCCCCAGTGCTGACCTGGTGGAACTGGAGGCCAGGTGGCTGTGGAGAGGTAACTGCTAAGATTCTGGGCACAAAAAATTCCTCCCTGCATTCAGACCAGTACATGCTTGATTTTGCCACCTTGGCAGAATTGGGATCTTACAGATTCCCAGAGTATACTCTACTTTTGACAAAGGACCCAAAAGTCAAGGAACTGGTTGGGAAAATGCCCCAAAAAGGGGAAAAAAAATAAGACTATAGAAGGTTACTTTCTTGGTGAACAGATATCTTCTCCCATCCTTTCAGATGAGGAAGAAAAATGCTTACCATCAGGGAAAGACATAAAAACCAAGGCTTCTGTATCCCAGACATCCAAAATAAATATTCAGTGGTCTCAGGCCAATGAAGAGCTCAAAAAGGATTTTGAAAATCATGTTAAGAGAGGTGGAGGAAAAATTGGGAAGAGAAATGAGAGAGATGCAAGAAAAGCATGAAAAGCAGGTCAACACCTTGCAAAAGGAGACCCCCCCAAAAAATGCTGAAGAAAATAACACCTTGAAAAACAGGCAAGCTTAGTTGACAAAAGAGGTCCAAAAAGCCAATCATGAGAAGAATGCTTTAAAAAGTAGAAGGTGCCAATGGAAAAGGAGGTTCAAAAGCTCACTGAAGAAAATAGTTCTTTCAAAATTAGAATGGAACAGATGGAGGTTAATGACTTTATGAGAAACCAAGAAATCACAAAACAAAATCAAAAGAGTGAAAAAATAGAAGATAATGTGAAATATCTCACTGGAAAAACAACTGACCTGGAAAATAGATCCAGGAGAGACAATTTAAAAATTATGGGATTATCTGAAAGCCATGATCAAAAAGAGCCTAGACATCATCTTTCATGAAATTATCAAGGAAAACTGCCCTGATATTCTAGAACCAGGGGAAAAAATAAATATTGAAAGAATCCACCAATCACCACCAAAAAGAGATCCAAAAAGAGAAACTCCTAGGAACATTGTGGCCAAATTCCAGAGTTCTCTGGTCAGGGAGAAAATGTTGCAAGCAGCTAGAAAGAAACAATTCAAGTATTGTGGAAATACAATCAGGATAATACAAGATCTAGCAGCTTCTACATTAAGGGATCAAAGAGTATGGAATATGATATTCTAGAAATTAAAGGAACTAGGACTCAAACCAAGAATCACCTACCCAGCAAAACTGAGTATAATACTTCAGGGGAAAAAATGGTATTTCAATGAAATAGAGGACTTTCAAGCAATCTTGATGAAAGACCAGAGCTGAAAAGAAAATTTGACTTTCAAACATGACAATGCAGAGAAGCATGAAAAGGTAAATGTCAAAGGGAAGGAATAAGAGACTTACTGAAGTTGAACTATTTATATTCCTACAGGGAAAGACAATATTTGTAACTCTTGAAACTTTTTTCAGTATCTGGGTAGTTGGTGGGATTACAGACACACACAGACACAGACACAGACACACACACACACACACATAAATGCACACACAGAGATAGAGGGTGAATTGAGTAGGATGGGATCATATCTTAAAATAATGAAATTAAGCAGTGAGAGAGAAATATATTGGGGGGAGAAAGGGAGAAATGGAATGGGGCAAATCATATCTCATAGAAGAGGCAAGTAAAAGACTTTTCAGTGGAGTGAAGAAGGGGAGGTGAGAGAAAAAACATGAAGCTTACTCTCATCACATTCGACTAAAGGAAGGAATAAAACGCACACTCATTTTAGTATGAAAACCTGTCATAAAATACAGAAAAGTGGGGGAGAAGAGGATAAGCAGGGTGGGGGGATAATGGAAGGGAGGACAGTGGGAGGAGGGAGCACTCTTGCAGAGGGATAGTATCAAAAGACAGAACAGAGGTATAGGTCATAGGAACTGAAATTGAAACCAAGAATCACCTACCCAGCAAATCTTAGTATAACACTTCAAGGGAATAGATGGTCATTCAATGATACAGATGACTTTCAATAATTCATATTGAGGAAAAGACCAGATCTGTATAGAAAAATTTGATTTCCCAAGACAAGAATCAAGAGAAGCATGAAAAGGTAAATAGGAAAGAATAATCATAAAAGACTCTCTAAAGCTGAAATATTTGCATTACTACATGGAAAGAAAACATTTTTAACTCTTGAATCTTTTCTCATTATTTGGGTAGGTGGAGAGATTGTACATACACACAGACACATGCACATACACTTATATAGATGGAGAGCACAGGGTGTGCTATGTCGGAAGAGATGATATCCACACAAAAAAATAAAATACAAAAAAACTAAGGGATGAAGGAGGAAAATACCGGGAAGACAAAGGGAGAAATGGAACAGGGCAGGCTATAACTCATAAAAGAGATAAGAAAAATCTTAGTCAATAGAGGAGAAAAGGGAGAAAGGGAAAGAGGAAAAATGAATCTCCTCTCTCCACATGTGGCTGAAGGAAGGAATACCATAATCACTAAATCTGATATAAAATTTTTATCACACCACAAGAAAGTAGAAGAGGAGTAGAAGAAGACAAGTGGGGAGAGGGGATTGTCAGAAGGGAGGGCAGATGGGAGAAGGGAGTCACTAGAAATAAACACTTTTGAGAAAGGACAAGGTCAATTGTGGGAAAAAATAATAAAGGGGGATAGAGTAAGAGAGAGGGCAATATAATTAGTATTACACAACAGGATTATTATGGAAGTCTTCTGCAAGAGAATATATATTTAGTCTGTATTGAATTGCTTCCCTTCTCAGTGAGGCTGGGGAGGGAGAGGAGAAAGGAGAGAAGTTGGAATTCAAAGTATTAGCAACAAATGTTGAGAACTTTTACTGCATATAGTAGGGAAATAAGAACTACAGAGAATGAGGTATAGAAATTTATCTTGCCCTACAAGAAAAGAGAAGATTAGGATAAGGGAAGGGTGGGGTGTGATAGAAGGGAGGGTACATTGAGGGAAGGAGCAATCAGAATGCAAGGTATTAGGAAGCAGGAGTAGGGGCTTGATGAGGAGAAAAATTGGACATGTTACAAAGTGAGTTAAAAGCAATTAGTATTAAAACAATTGACTGAATTAATTACTGAGAATAAATCGATGAAATCTTTAGTTTGGGGAAAAGAATTTAAGTTTTAATTTCCTAGAGAAAGGTAACCTTGAGTAAAATTCGGCATGGATGGAAAAGTTAAGATTTTAATGGTAAATTTGATTTTATGATTGCTATTTAATCAGGAACTAGAACATGTATAGAAAGGCATGTAAGCCACTTGAGACTTGCCTCAAAAGATGTTCCTTAGCCAAAGTGAAATTATAATCCTATTTTGAAACCTGATTATTGGAACTTGCCATTTTCAGATGCTATGGGACTATTAAGTGACTGTTCTTCTGAGTCTAACTCAAGGTATGGGTAGCAAGAAAAGTGAACTGAGCCTCCAATCCATGATGCCAGTAACCTGGAGAGATGCTGATATGAACTGCAAAACGTGATTTCATGGAAGGCAGCTGTTCAGCCTGGGCTGAGGTAGGATTCTCCTGACTCAATTTCCCCATTGACACCTGGCAGACTTTAAGCCTGACTGAACGCAAGTGGACAATCTAATCCTACCTGGAACTGACATAAAGTTGGGGAGATATTCTATTCCTGCAATGTCGCTACTCTTGGTGGCAATTTCCTATAGTCAAAAGGTTGTAAGCTTAATACCAGATCTATTCAATTATAGATTATTGGTAGGGGAACATCTGAGGTTAAGTCTAAAATTAAGCTATTAGGCATAGGACTTTAGACCAACAGCAATAAGTTAGGGTCCTTTAATGCTTAGTAATACTGCAGAGACAATTAGGTCAAGAGCTTGTGAAATTAGCAACATAAATATAATTTGTGTCTCAGTTGGCTAATGTTTAAAAAAAAATTCTTTTGTGGCCCATATTGTAAATGCTTTAAAAAGAAGTATCACCTGACCAAAAGTTTGAATTGTTTTATCTGTTACAAACTGTGTTAAAAATGAAAAATAAAAAAAAAATTTTTAAAAAGAATTGGCTAACCATGAATTTAAAGGAGTCTCACTATATACAAGGGTCCAGGGAAAACAGTTGTCCTTTCTTTTCTGGGTATTCCCAGGCAGATCGTTTATCAAGGAAAACCAGATTTTTTCTTCATTTTGAATCTTTGATATTTTCTTAGGTCTTTCTCTACTTTTACTATCTGAATTATTTTTTGCTTTGTTCCATAATTGAAAGCCATGCCTTGCTGAAATGGTATATGAAGAGATCTCTTGACCTAGAGTTCTACAGAGTAATGACTGCCTAAGTGCTCCTCCCTGAAGTACCGATGCTACATCCCCAAGGGATGCATCACTTAGCCTGGTGTTTTAAGAAAAGCAAGAGCCAAAAGCCAAAAGAAACTGGTGGACCCACCAGAAGTCATATGTGAAGAATGCCTGCTTCCAGCAAAAAATATTTTTTCCTAAAAACTGCTCCATCTTGGGGCTTGCTAAATGTACCTCTAACACAACTCTAAGGTCCCTTAGATCTCTCCTTGGCTAATACTTTCTGGGAGATTCTTTGACTTTCTCAGGACTTCATGAGCCAGGTAGTCCTGACACCAGCTTACTGTATTCTTAGAATTCTTTCTGTCAAGGACTCTGGCCAATATCACTATGCAAGTAACCACAGACTGGCTTTGTTATTTCAAAAAGGACCAAAATGATACCCCTGTGCTACAGTCAACTTACAGTGTGTTCACCTGTGGCTGATCACACCAATGCAAGCTTGAAATGTTCTACTATGGGTAGGGTACAAATAGTCTACGGGAGTATTTGGGGTAGGTTCTCTAAATGTGTGCATCTTGCATTTCTTTTGAGCTATTTCAATTCTTTTTTTGCTCCTAGAGCATGTTATCTGTTGTGGGGCACATCATGCTGAGTTGTCATGTGCCAGAGTCTCCTATGCCACACAATCTATTTCAAAATTCTTAAGAGAGACCTTGAGAGGGCAATGGTCATACTGCTTAATGCTTACCCTATGTGAGTTTTCCATAAAATAGTCTTTTTTGCAAGTTTACATTTGGCTTTCAAACAATGTGCTAAGTACATTGGAGCTGTATTCTGAGCAGTAAAGTTTGAATGCTCAACAGCTTAGCTTGAGTGAGAACTTCAGTGTTTGGTACCTTATCCTGCCAGGTGATCTTCAGAACCTTCCTAAGACAGTTGAAATGGAAGTAATTCACTTTCCTGGAAGCTCAAGTATACTGCACAGGTTTCACAAGCATACAACAATGAGGTCAGCATAATGGCTCTGTAGACCTTCAGTTTGGTAGCCAACCTAATATGACTTCTCTCCCACACTTTCCTTTGAAGCTTCCCAAGTACTGAGCTAACTGAGGCAATGTATGTATCAACATCATTATCAATGTGTACATCCCTAGAAAGCACACTAACAAGATAAGTGAACTTTTCCACAGTATTTAAAACTTCTCCATTTGACATAACCAATGGTTCTGTGTCTGAATGATGGAGCACCATTGTTTTCTTGGTGTTAATTGGTAGGCTAAAATCAGCTTATTACATTCGCTAATATGCCATGGCATTCAAGGCACTGCCCCATCTGACTATTATCTGTTATCTACTGGACTACCAGAGGCTGATTCTCCAACATAGCAAGACAAATTTCTTCATTAACTCCTCCACCTACCCTTCACATGTATGTGAAGTTTTTCCTATCCACCTATATCTTTGTTTATATTATCTTTCATCCCCTTCTACCTTTGGTATAATACTCTACCTCATTTTCTGCATTCTTCCAACTTCTGTCATTTGTCCAAGGAGCACTTACTCTATGAAGTCTTCCCTGATTGCCCCACATACAGTGATCTCTCTGAAGTAGACTCAGGGAGTCAATAATGTTTTTAGTCCTGGGGACAGTGGTTTCTCCTTGAAGCTCTAATAAAACCTAAACAGCCTTGTTTCTGGAGTCCCAAGGCAGGCACATACCTACACACAGACAAAGACTGGTGGGGCTGAGGGTAGTAAAAAGTGAAGTCTTACTTTTTAAGTTGAATTGTATATGTGAACTATATGGTGTATTCACAGTGGCTGACCTGTTTAGAGGCTCTATTAGGAGTATCCTCACATTGCAAAAAGGACATTTTTGGCCTTCTGTGACAGCTCTATGCCACTTAGATATCACCAGTTTGGGGAACTTACTCTACAGCAAGTTTTTTTTTTCTTTCCAATATCTTTCTCCTCTCCACTCCATCACTTCTTCCACTCTATTCCCTGATATTTTTTTCTGTTTGGTAAGCTAAGCTGTAGTGGGTAGAGAGAATGGGTGGAAATCAAAACATCTCTCAAGGTTGAGATTTTGGTCTTTAGTTTCTTTATATAGTTCTCTTTATAAGGGTGAAAGGAGAGGAAGGACAAAGGGGAGGAAGAATAGGATGGAGGAAAATACATACACAGTAATCATAAGTCTGACAGTGAATGGATGACTTCTTCCATAAAAAGAGAGCAGACAGCTGAGTGGATCAAAAACCAGAATCCTGCAATATGTAGTTTATAAGAAAAGAAACTTTGAAGGAGAAACACACACATATTAAAGGTAAAGGACTGGAGCAGAATTTATTATACTTCCACTGAAATTAAAAAAAAAAAAAGAAAGAAAGCAGGGGTAGCAATCCTGATCTCAGACAAAGAAAATGTAAAAGTATGCCTGATTAAAAGAGATAAGGAAGGAAAGTACATCTTGCTAAAACTGACAATGAAGCAATATCAATACTGAACACGTATGTATCAAGTATGTGCACACAATTTCTTTTTTTGTTTGTTTATTTATTTTTAGTTTTCAACATTCATTTCCACAAAATTTCCAAATTTTCTCCCCTTCCCTCTCCTTCCTCTGTGCCAAAATGTCAAGTTTCTGATTTCCCCTTCCCCCAATCTGCCCTTCCTTCTATCACTCCCTTCCCTTCCCTTATCCTCATTTTCTCTCTTGTCTTGTAGGGCAAGATAAATTTCTACACCCTATTACTTGTATTTCTTATTTCCCAGTTGCATGCAAAATCAATTCTCAACCTTCCTTCCTAACACTTTGAGCTCCAAATTCTTTCCTTCCCTCACTCCCCACAAATCCCCCTGAGAAGGCACACAATTCAATATAGTCTTTATATGTGTGGTTTTGTAAACAACTTCCATAATAGTCATGTTCAGTAAGATTAACTATATTTCCCTCCATCTTATCCTGACACCCATTAATTCTACACTCTCTTTTGACGTTGTCTCTCTGCACAAGTGTTTACTTCAAATTGTTCCCTCCTCCAATTTTCTCTCCCCTCCATCATCCCCCCACCCCAATTATCCCCTTCTCCCCTACTTCTCTGTAGTGCAAAGATGGATTTTCATACCAAATTCAGCGTGCATGTAATTCCTTCCTTGAGTCAAATGTGATGAGAGTAAGATTCACTTTTTCCCTCTCACCTCACCCCTTTTTCCCCTCCCTTGGAAAACCTTTTTCTTCCCTCTTCTATGAGAGATAATTTCCCCAATCCATTTCTCCTTTTCTCCTCCCAATACATTCCTCTCTCATTCCTTAACTTTGTTTTTTAGGTATCATCCTTTCCTATTCAACTCACTCGGTGCTCTCTGTGTATATATGGGTGTGTGTGTGTTTGTGTGTGTGTGTGTGTCTGTGTATACATGTCTGTCTGTATGTATGTATATGTACAATCTCTCCAACTACCCCATTACTGCGAAAAGTTTCAAGAGTTACAAATATTATCTTTCCATGTAGGAATACAAACAGTTCAACTTTAATAAGTGCCTTATGATTTCTCTTTCTTATTTACCTTTTCATGCTTCTCTTGATTCTTGTGTTTGGAAGTCACATTTTCTATTCAGCTCTGATCTTTTCATCAAGAATGCTTGAAAGTCCTTTATTTTGACCATTTTCTCCCCTGAAGTATTATACTAAGTTTTACTGAGTAGATGATTCCTGGTTTTAATCCTAGTTCCTTTGTCTTCTGGAATATCGTATTCCAAGCCATTTGATCCCTTAATGTAAAAGCTGCTAGATCTTGTGTTATCCTGATTGCATTTCCACAATACTTGAATTGTTTCTTTCTAGCTGCTTGCAATATTTTCTCCTTGACCTGGGAACTCTGGAATTTGGCTACAATATTCCTAGGAGTTTCTCATTTTGGATCTCTTTCAGGAGGTGATGGGTAGATTCTTTCAATCTTTATTTTACCCTCTGGTTCTAGAATATCAGGGTAGTTTTCCTTGATAATTTCATGAAATTTTGGTCTTTGTTTTCAGGTAGTCCCTTAATTTTTAAATTGTCTCTCCTGGATCCATTTTCCAAGTCAGTTTTTATAGAAGGAGATATTTCACATTATGTTCTATTTTTTTGTTGTGTTGGCTTTGTTTTTTAATTTCTTGGTTTCTCATAAAGTTGTTAGCTTCCATCTGCACCATTCTAATTTTTAAAGAAATATTTTCTTCAGTGAGCTTTTGGACCTCCTTTTCCATGTCTATTTCAGCTTTTTAAAGCATTCTTCTCCTCAGTGGCTTTTTGAACCTCTTTTACCAATTGAGTTAGCCTATTTTTAAAGGTGTTATTTTTTTCAGCATTTTTTGGGTCTCCTTTAGCAAGGTGTTGACTCATTTTTCTCTCATTTCTCTTCACAATCACTCTCATTTCTCTTCACATTTATTCTCCACCTCTCTGACTTGATTTTCAATTTCTTTTTGAGCTCTTCCGTGGACTGAGACCACTGCATATTTATTTTGTAGGTTTTGAATACAGAAGTCTTGACTTTTATGTCTTCATCTGATGGTAAGCATTGTTTTTCTCATCCCAAGGGATAGAAAAAAACACCTGTTCACTAAGAAAGTAACCGTTTACTGACTTATTTTTTCCCCTTTTTTGGCATTTTCCCAGACAGTTACATGACTTTTCAGTTCTTTGTGAAGAGAGTGGTATACTCTGGGAACCTGTAAATTCTCAGTTCCTCCAAGATTTACTCCTGTCCTGGCCTGCACTCTGTTCTGGGGGCTACCAAAGACTTTCTGCCTAGGATCTGCAATTAGAATTCCCTTTCCAGAGCCTCCATGAGTTCCACTACACCAGCCATCACTCTTCTTCACCCAAGGGCCACTCCTCAGGGACGAGACCCAGATCAGCAGCTCAATTCCCCTTGGGACATTACACTAAGGGCTCCATAAATGGATGCTGCTGCTGCCACTGCCATGGCCTGGGGCAGGGACTAGGGCAGGGGCTACGGCAGGACACTGCTCCCTTCTCTCCCAAGTGAAAAACCTTTCTCACTGATCTTTAAAGTTGTCTTTCGCATTTGTTGGTTGAGGGATCTGAGAACCGCAGCTGCTGCCAGGGATACTGCCCCTGAGGCCTGTTCTGCTGCTATTCCTGCTGGTGCTGTGTGACCAAGGCTGGGCTGAGCTCCATGGACTGTGCTCCACTCAGTGCTCCATGCAATAGACCTTTCTTGTTGGCCTTTCAGGCTCCCTTGGCCTGGAAATCTCTTTCACTCTGTTGTTTTCTGGCTTCTGCTGATCTAGAATTTGTTTAGAGTGATTTTTTGCAGGTATATTGTGGGCTTTGGGGAAAAATCTAGAGTAGATATGTCTTTCTACTCCATCTTCGCTCAGGGCCCTGTATATTCAATTTCTAAAAGGACAAGTTGAGTTATAGGAGAAAATAGATAGCTTAACTATACTAATGGGAGACCTCAACTATCCACTTTCAGAACTAGAGGAATCCAATCAAAAAGTTAATGAAAAAGAATCTAAGGAGATAAATAGAAGTTTAGAAAAGTTAGATATGGCAGAGTTTTGGAGAAAACTGAATTTGAACTGAAAGGAATATACTTTTTTTCTCAGAAACACATGGCACCTACTCAAAAAGTGACCATGTAATAGGACATAAAACCCTGAAAATCAAATATAGCAAGGCAGAAATATTCAATGTATCATTTTTAGATTAAACAATAAAAATGAAATACAACAAAGGATAGTGGAAAGATAGATTAAATGTATGTCAGCTAATAATACCAATGATGATGGCGATGGTGATGGTGGCTAGAAATTATCACTGAAATTTGTAAAGTCTGTCACATCTCGGTTTGACTATGTTTGTGACCATGAGCAAATCACATAACCTCTTTGAGCTTTAGTTCCTCAAGTATAAATGAAGAAGTTACAAGATATTTCCATTTTAATAATGGGAAGAAGGATTTGAGTTTGAAAATGGTAGATCTGACCCTTGTCAAATGGGATTAGAATACAAAGGAGTAAAGGAAGGAAAAGGAAAATCTGTAAACTTAGAGCTAAATAATAAATAAATATTAGAATATTAATGACTGTCAGGACCCAAAATAATATTGAAGGACTAGAAGGAAAGCTCAAATCTACACCTATCAGACTGTGTTACGTAACAGAAAAGAAAAATGACTAATGCTTAAGGTGATGTGTAAAAATTGAGACATTGATGCACTATTGTTGGAATTGGGAACTAGTTCAACCATTCTGGAAAACAAATTGTAACTATATCTGAAGGGTTATAAAACCCAGTAATAGGTCTGTACCACCCTCCAAAAAAATCTATAAAAGGGAAAAGTAACTATTTGCAGAAAAATACTTATACAAAATCTATTTGTGGTGTCAAAGAATTAGAAATTGTGGGGATGCCCATCAATAAGAAAATGGCTACACAAATTGTGATATATGACTGTGATGCAATACTATTGTGTCATATGAAATGATGAGCAAGGTGCTTTCAGAAAAACCTGGGAAATATAAACTTGTGCAAAATAAAGTGAACAGAAGTAGGAGAACATGAGTACATAGTAACAGCAATGCTGGAAGTAATATCAGTTTCAAAAGACTTAGGAAATCTGATCAAGATAATGATCAAGGATAATTCTAAAGGTCATATGATGAAAAATGCTACCCATCTCCAGAGAGATAACTGATGAATTGTGAATGCAAACTGAAGCATATATTTTAAAAACTATTTTATTGGGGGGGGGGGGGTGAGCCAAGATGGAGAAGTGAGAGCAACTGCTAACCTAAGCTCTAAAATATACTTCAGAAACCTCTAAAAAGAGAATCTGAATGGATTTTGTAGGGACAGAATCCAATAGGAGAAAGACTGTGGCAAATTTATAGCCATGGCAAGGCTGAGCAGGAAGCCCCAGGTGAACTGAAGCTGCAAACAGGCTCTGGATTCTCAAACATATCAGCTCAGCATGGGAGTCCAGTTAACTGAGGGAGAGAGAAGTGCAGAACTTCAGGTAACAGCAACAACTGTTCCTGAGACTATCAATCAGCAGATTAAATGTCTGTATATCACTTACTAGAATGTCTGGGAGCCAAGAAGGTAGAGTGATTAGTAATTACTATCTCCTTCCCCTTATTGACCTTGAAGAGTCTAGAGAATATTTGCCCAGGAAAAATTTTGGAACAGTGGGATCAGCCAAAGGGGTAAATAGTCTCTTGGTCTGTGAGGCTAGGGAAATTGCTAAGGAGAGTCTCTCTTGCTGTGGATGAAGGGGACCAGTATAGGACCAGAGCTGTCCCAGATGTCCCCACCTTAGCAAATAGGGAGGAGTTCCTCAGCCCTAGAGGGGTGGAGGACACAACTACCAATACCAGGGCCCAAGGTGTGCTTCAGCACCCCAGGGGAATTGAAAAGACACTAACGTAGTTAGCTTTACCAGCCACTGAGCTTGCCTATCCTCTAACTCAGCAGAGGAATCCTCCTGTGGCTAGACCATCCCTCTCCCACACTTAGTGCAGCTAATTCCAGGGTAACTCTGGGGAAACACAAAAAAGACTTCACCTGGCCTCTACTTTCCAACACCAGCCAGCTCCAGTACAGGGTAAGTTGCAGCATTTTAGCTTCTAGATGAAAGAGCCAGAGGATACAACACACAAAGTCTCAAGTTCTAGGCACAAAAACTGTGGGAGAGAGTCTCATATGCACCAGAAGCAGAGATATACCTTAAAATCAAGGAAAAGGGCAATCATCTTGAGCAGGAAACAAGCCAGAAAAGAAAGGACCATAGAATTTTTCTATGGGAACAAGAATCAAAACACTATTACCAAAGAGGTCAGCACTGAGACTGTACTCCCATACGAAACTTCAGAAGGGAGTATGAACTGGTTTCAAGTCCAAAGAACATTCTTGGGAGAGATCAAAAAGGATTTTAAAAGCCAAATTAGAGAAATAGAAGAAAACTTGGCCAATGAAGTTAAAAGTATGTAGAAGAATTCACAATATGTTATTTACAAGAAACACATTTGAAATGGGATCATACTGAAAGGGTAAAGGTAAACAGTTGGATCAGAATATATTGTTCTTCAGCTGATGTACAAAAAACAGGGGTAGCAATCCTAATCTCAGACAGGGAAAAGCAGAAATAGATCTAATCAAAAGAGATAAGGAAGAAAACTATTTCCTGCTAAAAGACACCACAGACAAGGAAGCAATTTCATTACTAAGCATACATGCACCAAGTGGTATAGCATCCAAATTATTGGAGGAGAAGCTGAGAGAATTACAGGAATAGCAAAACTATTCTAGACTTCAACCTCTCCCTCTCTGGACTTAATAAATCTAACTTCAAAATAAACGAGAAAAAAGTTAAGGAAGTGAATAAAACTCTGGATAAGGTAGATATGATAGACCTCTGGAGGAAATTGAATGGGGATATAAAAGAATATACCTTTTTGTCTTCATAACATGGCACATATACAAAAATTAACCATTTACTAGGCAACTAAAACCTCACAATCCAGTGCAAAAAGCAGAGATATTCAGTGCATCCTTTACAGATTATAATGCAATAAAATTATGTTCAATCAAAAGCCATGGATACATAAATAAAAAATAAAAAATTAATTGGAAACTAAATAATCTAATCCTAAAGAATGAGTGGGTTAAACAATAAATCATAGAAACAATCAACAGTTTCATTCAAGAGAATGACAATAATGAGACAACCTACCAAATCATATGGGATACTACAAAAGCTGTTCTTAGATGAAAAATTTTAAATAAGATATTAGCAAAAAGAAAACAGCAACTTATCATGAGAATAATATGTTATGATAAGGTCAGATTTATACCTGGAATGCAGTGCTGGTTAAATATCAGGAAAACTACTAACATTATTGATCATGTCAACAACAAAAGTTAACAGAAACCACATGATTATCTCAATAGATGCAGAAAGAGCTTTTGACAAAATACAACACCCATTCTTGATGAAAACCCTGGAGAACACAGGAATAAATGGAGTTTTCAATAAAATAAAAAGTAGTTTTTATTCCATAAAAAAATAAACATCAGTAATCATTATATGCAATGGGGATAAGCTAGATTCATTTCCATCAAGATCAGGGGTGAAACAAGGATGTCAATTATGACCACTGTTATTCAGTATGGTACTAGAAATGTTAGCAGTAGCAAGAAGAGAAGAAAAGGAAATTGAAGAAGTTAGAAAAGGCAAAGATCAAATAAAGTTATCACTCTCTGCAGATGATATAATGACATACTTAGAGAATCCCAGAGAATCAAGTAAAAAAACTACTTGAATAATAAACTGCCAAATTTGCAGGTTACAAAATAAATCCACATAAATCATCTTCATTTCTATATGTTGGGGTTGGAAGCTCAATTCCGTGTGGACAGTCTCGGGCGGGTAAAGGTGGGAACTTCTAAATCTTAGAGCTCTCACGAGACCCCCCCAGGAAACGGCTGGGAATCGAGGTGAACCGAGCTATCTCGTGTATTTCCGCCTCTTCCCGTGAGAAACGTGATGGGAGAGAGATCTCCCCACCCTCGAGATTGTCCCGGATCTGGGCACACTATTGTTATCTAACAGCACGGTATTCAGATGCAAACTATGGGACTGGAGAGTTAAGTAGGATCAGGGAAGCCTGAAAGCTCTTAGCACGTGAGGAGCCAAAGAGGACACAAGGCTCCGCTTTTCCTCTTCTCCTTCTCTCCCCTCCCCCTCTCTCCTCACTTGTACTTCTACTTCCAATCTCTTATTGTAAGATCTTTGCCTCCTTGGGAGATTCTTCTATCCCTCCTAAGGAAGAATCCCCTGCACTTGTAACTAGACCCTGAAATAAAGCTCAACCCTTGTTCGACTCTGGAACGTCCTTTCTCTCATACGAGCATCCGGTTTGGCCAACCGAAGACCTCGGGAGGTGAGGTAAGAAGACTCGGGTAGCCCACAGGCCTCTAGGCCTGGCATCTATATGTTACTAACAAAGTTCAACAGCAAGAGATATAATGAGAAATTCCATTTAAAGCTATAGACACTATAAAATTTATAGACACTATTTATAGACACATTTATTGACACTATAAAATATCTGGGAGTTTACCTGCCAAAACAATCCCAGGGACTATATGAAGACAATTGTACAACACTTTGCACAAAAAAAAAATCAGATCTAAGCAAGTGGAAAAACATCTGTTGTTCATTAGTAAGCTGAGCTAAAATAATAAAAATGAAAATTCTACCTAAATTAATTTGCTTATTCAGTGGCATACTAATTAAACTACCAAAGAATTATTTTCTAGAGATAGAAAAAGTAATATCAGAATTCACCTCTAAGAACTAAAAATCCAGAATATCAAGGAAACTAATGAAAAGAAATTCTGGGAAAGGTGACCTACATCTACCTTACCTCAAATTGTATAATAAGGCAGCAATTATCAAAACCACTTGGTATTGACTAAGAAATGGAGGAGTAGACCAGTGACGTAGGTTAGGTACTGAAAACACAGTATTCAATTACTATGCAAATCTACTGTTTGATAAATCCAAGAAACCCAGCTTCTGGGATGGGAACTCACTGTTTTACAAAAATTGCTGGGAAAACTGGATAACAGGGTGGCAGAAACTGGGCATAGATCAATGCCTGACACTGTACACAAGAAAAAAGTCCAAATGGATACATGATCTAGGTATAATGATTGATATTATAAACAAATTGGGGGAGCAAGGAATAGTGTTTTTGTCAGATTTATGGAGAATGAAGAAACTCTTGACCAAACAAGAGATAGAGAACATTGTGAAGTGCAAATGGATAATGCTGATTACATTAAATTGAAAAGATTTTGCACAAACAAACCCAATGCAATCAAGATTAGGAGGAAAGCAGAGAACTGGGAACTATTTGCAACTAGTGTTTGTGATAAAGACCTCATTTTTAAAATATATAGAAAACTGAGTCAAATGACCAGGAATACAAGTCATTCCCCAATTGATATATGGTCAAAAGATATGAACAGGCAGTTTTCAGAGGAAGAAATTAAAGTTAACTATAGACATATGAAAAATGATCTAAATCACTATTGATTAGAGAGATTCAAATCAATACAACTCTGAGGTACCACATTACACCCATCAGATTGGCTAAAATGAGAAAACAGGAAGATTATAAATGTTAGAGAAGATGTGGGAGAGTTGGAACAGTAATTCATTGTTAGTGAAGCTGTGAGGTGATCTAACCATTCTGGAGGGCTATTTGGAACTTCGCCCAAAGAGCTACAAAAACATATGTGCCATTTGATCCAACAATACCACTTCTAGGACTGTATCCCCAAGAGATCATAAAAATGGGAAAGGGTCCCACACATATAAAAATATTTATAGTAGCTCTCTTTGTGGTGGCCAAAAACTGGAAATTAAGGGATGTCCATCAATTGAGGAATGGCTGATCAAATTGTGGTATATGAATGTGATGGAATGCTATTTAGCTATAAGAAATGATGAACAGGATGGTTTCAGAGAGACCTGGAAAGACCTATATGAACTAATGTTGACTGAAACAAGCAGAACCAGGAGAACTTTGTGCACACTATCAACCCCAGTGTATGAGGAATTTCTCAGGTAGACTTAGTACTTCATTGCAATGTAAAAGGACATAAAAAATTCCCACTGGATGCTTGAGGCAAAATGCCTTCCACATCCAGAACAAGAAAAATGGAATTGAATGGCTGAATGAAGCAGATCATCTTCTCTTGTATTGTTATTTTTGTTTTGTTTTGTTTTGATTTATGGTTTTTCTCATTCATTTTAATTCTTCTATGCAACATGACTAGGGTAAAAATGTATTAAATAGGCATGTATGTGTATAGGTTATATAAAATTATATACCTTTTCATGGAGGGAGTGGAGATGGAGGGGGCAAGAGGGGGAGGGAGGGGAAAAATCTAACATATATGGAAGTGATTTTAGAGCACTGAAAACAAATGAAAAATTTAATAAAAATATAAAAGATTATAAAATGAACTCTTGTTTTATTTTGCTTCTCTTTTTTGCAGCATGGCTAAATATCTTTTTGCATGACTTCACATATTTAATCTGTATCAAATGTTTTCCTTGTCAAAGAAAGAGGAGGCGCAAGAGGAAAATTGAATTTGAAACTCAAAGTTTTTAAAAATGTTAAAAATTTTTTACATGTAATTGGAAAATATTTAACAAAGTAAACAAAAGAAATTTAAAAAAGAAAAAGTTAGAATATATTGAATTTTTAAAAAGGTAAATTTAGAGTTTTGACATGCTCCAAAGGGAGTTAACTTTACGTGGATTCTATGAATGAAATAGAGTGAAGAAGAGTTAAAAAAAAATGTGGGAGCTTTCCAGAGATGAATATTTAATATGAGTCAGCAGTGAAATGTAACAGCCCAAACCTAATATAATCTTATTTTATATTTAGAGGGCTTTAGTTCAGTATGAATTTCAATGTTTTAATAAAGAATTACATTCTTAGTAAAGATAAAACACACTGAAGAATTAGTGAGTCTAATCTCCTTCGTAATTAAACAGTGCAAGAATCTGTTAATTCGGACAAGATAAAGTTCACTTCTTACAAAATGGGGGAAGCATACCCCTCATTGCAAGTTTGCTTCCTTGAATCATCAAAATCAAGGCACCAAGAAGGTAAGAGTAGGAATGGAATTTAAGCATATAGGGGTGAATCTAAGGTGGTCAGAAGGATGAAAAAAAAGAAGCAACTGATTTGGAAGACAGACTTTCTGAGGCCTGCCATCCTCGTTTCCAGCACAGATGGACATTTAAATTTGGAGTAGCCAGAATAGGATATAATTAGTTTCTTCCTTTTCCCTTTAGTCCCACAGGAACAGACTCTGCCTGGGATCTTGAGGAGTAATCACCTAAAGAGGTGAAGAGAATTGAAATAAAAAACCACAGGGAATATATGCATAAATTTAGGAGTTACCTTTTAACACCAATAAAAGAGAAATACTTAGCTGGTCAGAATCACAGAGTGAAAGCCAAGTTGTTCCTATCAAAATTAAGATATATAATTCCCAATAATTGAAGAGAAAACAAAGGAAATTATTAGACTAGTTTGCCAAATGATATGCCAACATAACTAATCACTGAATGATGAAAACAATGAATAATTATAAAACATAACTACAGAGATGGATAGAAGTAGAGGTCATTTAACTAATGCAAAAAAAGAGAAATTGAACAGGGTATCAATGAAATTGTAAAGGGCAGAAAGGAATTACAGTATCAGATGGATTTATATATGCATTCATCAAATAATTACTTCTAGTAATATATGTAGAGAAGCTCCTATGTGTAGGAAAGACCCCAAATATAGAACCCCTCTTCCCTCCCTGCCCCACCCTCATTGTGGCAAGAGTTTTGTGGTGCTACATGAATCAGAGAGGCAGAATAGACATCTGTAAGTTTCCCCTGTTCTTCTCCAAAGGCAACTTTCATTACTACTAGGGGAAGGAGGAGGAGGAGGTTGGAGCCAAATAGAGGGATTACCACTCTAGAATTTTTATCTATCTGCTTCCTTAAATGTTTTTAGTCTAGGTGATAGATTGGGTTTCATCTAACTTGTGATTTCTCTGTTTTATTATTATTGGAGAGAAAGGGACCTCATGCTTTATATCTGAGATTTGGCTTCTTTCCACAAAATAATAGTTCCACAACAAACTCATATAGTAAATAGCAAAGATATCCTTTTTATCCAAATCAGTAGCAAAACAGAAATCAAAGTTGGTACATATAGGATGATATATTTGATACAACATATAGAGAAGGAATCCCCCCAAAATATATTTTATTTCATCAAGGTCAGTTAACACACTAAAAGCTGAGAAAAGATAGAAAGAAAAAGGAAAAGGAGAAAGGGAAAGATATAACTAACAAACGCAGAATTCCAGAAAATATCAAGGAGAGATTAGGAAATTTTCTCAAATAAGCTATGCTGAGAAATAGAAGAAAACAATAAAAGGGAAAGAAAAACAAATCTCTTCAAGAAAATTAGAACTATCAAGGAAATCTTTCATGCAAAATTGAGTATGACAAAAGACAAAAATAGTAGGGACTTAATAGAAGTTAAAGAGATTAAGAAGAGACAAGAATATGCAGAAGAACTTTATAAGACAGATTGTAACATGACTTTCAACCATGATGGTATGGGTATTGATCTAGACATACTGGAGAATGAAGTTAAGTGGGCCTTAGGAAGCACTAGTAATCACAAGGCTAGTGTAGGTGACAGAATTCCAATTGAGCTATTTAAAATCCTAAAAAAAATGAAGCTGTTAAAGTGCTGCACTCAATATGTTATCAAATTTGGAAAACTTAGCAGTAGCCACTGGTTTGGAAAAGATCAGATTATATACCAATCCTAAAGAAGGCCAATGTCAAAGAATGTTTAAATCATCAAAAAATTGCACTCATTTCATGGGCAAGCAAGGTTATGCTTAAGATTCATCAAGCTAGGCTTCAGCAATATATGAATTTCTCAATTACCAGAAAAGTAAATTAGTTTTCCTTTTTTATTATTATTAATTTATTTGTTTTCAGTTTTCTACAATCACTTCCATAAGCCTTAAATTTTTCTCTTCTTCCCTCCCCACTCCTTCCCTTTTCCCTCTCCAAGATGGGGTGCAATCTTAAATGGATTCTGCACATACATTGTTATTAAACCCATTTTCACCTTAGTCGTGTTGCATAGAAGAATTAAAATTAATGGAAGAAACTATGAGAAAGACAAAAACAAAACAAAACATAACACAAGAGAAAATATTCTGCTTCATTCTGCCATCCATTTCCTAGTTCTTTCTCTGGATGTGGAGAGCAAGCTAGTTTTCAAAGAGGCAGAGGAACTAGAAACCAAATTTCCAACAGTCACTGGATTATGGAAGAAAAAATGGAGTTCCAAAAAACAAATCTACTTCTATTTCATTAATTACACTAAAGCCTTTGATTATGTAGATCACAACAAAATGTGGCAAGTCCTCAAAGAGATGGGAGTACCAGATCAACAAAAACAAATACAACAAAGCCACATATTGTCACTTTATTTAACTTATGTGTATGGTACATCATGCCAGACTGTATGAATCAAAAACCAGAAAGTTGCTGGGAGGAATATCAACAATCACAGATATGAAAATGATACCTCTCTGATGGCAGAAAGTGAAGAAGAATCAAGAAAGCTGTTTGTTGGTGAGGGTGAAAGAGGAGAGTGTAAAAGTTGCTGGAAGCTTAACGTTAAAAAAAACAAAAACAAAAACAAAAAAACGGGTCAAAGCAACTGGCCACATTGTTTCCTGGAAAACAGAGAGACAGGGAATGGAAGCAGTGTTAGATTTTATGTTTTGGGGCTCAAAGATGAGTGCAGAGTGTGCCTGCAGTCATGAAATTAAAAGATACTTTCTCCTTGGAAGGAAACTATGGGAAATTTGAATAGCAAACTAAAAAGCAGAAGTAGCAATTTAGTAACATAAGTCCATAACCTCAAAGATATGGTGTTTTTAGTAGCAATACATGGCTGTGAGAATCAGACTATAAAGAAAGTTGAGCACTGCAGAATTGATGCTCTGGAATTGTGTTGCTGGAGAAAACTTTTCAAAGTCCATTGGGCAGCAAGGAAATCAAATCTATCAATATTCAAAGAAATCAACTTTGACTGTTCACTGAAAAATCAAATACTAAAACTGCAGCTTTAATACTTTGGCCACATAATGAGAAAAGAGATCTTGTTGGAAAAGACCATGATGATGGGGAAGATTGAAGGCAATGATAGAGGATGGTTTTTCAATTACTGAAAATGTATTTTCTTTTTCTCTCTCTCACCTTCACTACTCAGGAGTAGGGACAGGGGGAGTGGGGAGGAAAAACAGCCCTTAGAAGAAATAAGCAGAATGAAGCAAAACAAATCACCAATCAGGAAAGTCTAAAAAATGTGTCTGAGTCTGCATTTACGCCATTATCACTCCATTCTTTACCATTATTCCTAGAGAATCATGATTGATCAGAGCTGTTTAGCCTTGTAAGATTATTTGTTTTTATAATGGTGTTAAAACATAAAGGTTTTTCTTTTTTCTGCTCAGTTCATACAAGTCTTAAAAGGTTTCTGTGGGTGTATCAGTTTATTTCTCACATTATGATAGTATTCAATAACTATAATATAATTTGTTCAGATATTTTTGAATTGATGGGTGTCCTTTTAGTTTCTTGTCTGGGGCTGCAATGAAAATTTCTATTAACGTTATTGTTCAAATAGTATTTCCTCTTTCCTTGATTTCTTTGGAATATAGGTCCAGTAACGGTATTGTCCTTTCAATGGATATGCACAATTTAGTAAGTTTTTGGACAGGTTTCCAGATCTTTTTGTAAAATGGTTGTAGGAATTCAAAGCTCCACCAACAGTACATTAATATATTTGTCTTTCTATAGCCCTTCCAATATTTGAATTTTCCTTTGTTGGTCTATTTGCCAATCTGATGGGTGTGAAATGGGATCTAAGAAATGCTTTAATTTGCATTTCTCTACCATTAAAGATTTAGAGTATCATCTGTCTTTAGAGAGCTCTGATGTCTTCCTTTGAGAGCTGCTTGTTCATATCTTTGACTGCTTATCAGTTGGTGAATGGCCATCACAATTCCAGAGTAATAATGATGAAACATGCTTCCCACATAATAAGAGAGGTGAAAGACTCAGAGTGAAGAAGTAGATATATGTATATTTTGAACATGACCAAGGGTGGACATTTGTTTTACTTCATAAACTTGTTACAGACGTAAATGTTTGTAACAGGGGTTGTGGCTTTCTATCATTTTCCGGGGCTGGGGTGGGAGGGAAAGGGAGAGATGAGGGACTTTTGATGTTTGAAAAAAATATTTTAGCAGAAGAGAAGAACAGTCTTAGAGTAACTACTATGGGAAATGTAATAATTAATTGTAGATTTAAAAAAGAAATATTGCTGTGCAGCAGTGGAGATCCAGTTGAACCTAGGTGACACAAATGTTTACAGACAACATTTAGCATGGCTATGTGACTATCTCATACAATATTTAGCATCTCCTAAATAGGAGTGGAAAAGGCTGATGGTAGTTGTGACCCAGTGTTAAAGATTAAAAGGGTGACTATTAGGACAAAGAAATATGCTTGTTACAAGGGTAGGGACTTTTAAGGGTAGAAATGGTTCCAACAGTTTTTGAGCTGATTGACCTTAGACATAAGTGTGTAAGTGAAGGGAAGTATTATTAGAACAAAGTTTATTGACGAGAGAATGCAAAGGGGCTCATGTTATAGCTTATTTTGAGGATGAAGAATAAACCCATAAAGCAGCAATAGAGGTAGAAGGACAGGGTACTATAGCAAAATGAGAGAATTTCAGAGTTCGTGAATTTGAAGGCGAAGCAGTTTTAGGTTATAATGAGAGCATTTGTATCTGTGAAGTTGACATCATGATTATAGCCTGCCTGTCACATTTCCCAGGCTCAGGGCCCCTTCCCTAGTCCTGTTCTCTGTCACCTCCTATGTGTCTAGTTTCCTCCTACATAAAAGACACTTGTGTTTCAAAAGCTAATAATCTGTCCTCTGATTTCCTTACACACACACACACACACACACACACATACACACACACACACACACACACACACACACACACACGGATGCATGTGCTGAGTTCATGTCAGCATAGAGCACAGAGGAATTTGGCCCATTCTGTGTGGTCTCCCCAGACTCCAAGCCTAGCATTTATGTACTGGGGAAGAATGAGATTAGAGTTGGGATTCAAGAAACATTGATACTGGTCACAGAGGTCCTCTTGTCTGGACGGTGGTTGTCTTTTCTCTTGGGCCTCAAATTCTCCATTGCGAAAAAATGTGGCAGTTATGGGGTTAGAACAATGGAGGCATTAAATAGGGATTGGGGTACATGATCTCAAAAGGGATCTCAAACTCTAAGACATCACAGTCCTAAAATCAAGTAAGAGAGGTAGAGGAAAACTTGGAAAGAGAAATGAGAATGATGAAAAAAAATCAAGAAAAAAGTCAACATCTTGGTAAATGAGAGACACACCAATAAATAATGAAGAAATCAGTATCTTCAAAAATAGATTACATGCAAAGATGGCAGAGTAAAAGCAGGGACTTGCTTGAGCACTCCCCCAAACCCCTTCAAACACCTGCAAAAATGATGCTAAACAAATTCAGAAGCTGCAGAACCCACAAAATGATCGAATGAAATAAGTCTCCAGCCCAAGAAAGCCTGGAAGGTCAACAATAGGGATGTTTCACACTGGATTGGGACCAGAGTGCACTACATTGGCATAGATAGGGCCAGAGCAGGCCTCAGGGGACTGAATCACTGGCAGCAGTGGTGGTTTCTAGACTTTTCAGCCCACAAACACCAAAGACAGCATAGAAGGTGAGTTGGAAAGCTGTTGGAGCTAGGTGAGAGAGGAGCATTGTCTGGCCCTAGTTCTGGGTTGGTAGAGGTGGTGGCAGTGATGGCAACATCAGCAGTGGTCACAGCTGCCTCTGGAATTCTCAGCCCATGGATGATATAGGCATTGAGTGAATGATCAGAGGGCAAATGCAGGGATCTCTTTGCAGACACTGAGGCAGGTTTCTCTTGCTTTTCCCTGCTTGGATCTGGGTTGCAGTCCTGAGTGGCAGTCCTGGGGTGAGGAGGAGTGCTTGTGTTGTGGAGTTTGTGGTACAATAGAGAGGGAATCCGCTTCGTAAGTCGAGGACAAAAAAAAGTGCCTGTAGTCATTCACAGACCACAGTACAGACCAGGAAAAGAGTAAACACCTCTCCTTTGATCATATGACCTTGGAAGAACTGCAAATTTACATGTCCCTACAAGTATCTCTGAAAACAATTACACAAAATCCCAGAAATTTGGGATAGGACATTGCCTCTTCCCCACTGAAACACGATCCTATCTTGATAAAGAATTAGAAAGTCGAGTATTTGTCTGGGAAAATAAGTATACAGCACAAAAAATCCTCAGACTATAGAGTCTTACTTTGGTGGCAAAGAAGGTCAAAACATACAACCAGAAGAACATACCAAAGTGAAAGCTCTCACATCTAAAACCTCCAAGGAAAATAGGAATTGATCTCAGGCCATGGAAGAGCTCTAAAAGGATTTTGAAAATCAAGTAAGAGAAGTAGAGGAAAAATTGGGAAGAGAAATGAGAGTCATGCAAGAACATCATGAAACATGAGTCAACAGTTTACTACAGGACACTCCAAAGAACAATAAAGAAAATGACACCTAAAAATAGCCTAACCCAAATGGCCAAAGAGGTCCAAAAAGCCAAAGAGAAGAATTCCTTAAAAATCAGAATTGGCCAAATACAAAAGCAATTCCAAAAGCTCAGTGAAGAAAATATTATTTAAAAATTGGAATGGGGGTAGAGCCAAGATGGTAAAGTAGAAACAGGGACCTGCTAGAGCTCTACCCACAAATCCCTCAAAAAACCTTGTAAAATGACTCTAAACAAATTCTAGAGCAGAAGAAGGCACAAAATGACAGACTGAAGTAAATTTCCAGGTGAAGGAAATCTGGAAAGTTGACAAGAAGGGTCTATTACACCAGGGTGGAAGTGGAGCACAATTCGCCATGTGGACAGAACTGGAGCAGGACTTAGGTGACTGAACTGCTGGTGGTGGCTGCAATTTCCAGACTTCTCAATGAACAAACAGCAGACAGCTTTGAAGGTCAGTGGGAAGAGTCTCTCACCTGGCTGAGAGGGGACCATGGTCCAGCCTTGGCTATAGCTCCAGCCCCAGCATGTGCAGACTTGGCCCCAGCACCAGCCTGACATCAGCCACTACTGAACTGAAGGCTGCTTCTGGAGGACCTCACTTAACAAGCAGCTCAAAAGTCAAATAATTGACTGGGTACCTGCCTTTGGAGCCCTTGACCTAACAAAGTAAGTGAACTTATCTGCAGCAATCAGCATTTCTCCACTTACTATACTGAATGGTTCTGTACATGGATGATGAAGTGCTGGCTGATGGAGAACCTCTGTTTTCTTGGTGCTAATTGTTAGTCCAAAATGTAGCACAAGCAAGCAGAGAATCAATCCATATTTTGTATCTCAGCCTCAGAAGGTGCATTGAGTACACAATCATATGCAAAAGAAGTCATGCATCAACCCTCCCTCCACTTTAGTCTTGGCTTGTAGCCTTTTCAAAATAATAATTTGCTGCCAGTGTGGTAACTGACTTTGATGATCTTTTTAGTGTGGTAACTGATAGTTTGTTTTCATTGAAAACTTCTGGCAACACTGCTGAAAACATTCTAACTAGCATGGAAGAAAGCACACAACTCTGCTTCACTCAGATGGTCCATTACAGAGAAACTATGCAAGCACAATACTAAAAAACTTCTGTGGGCAACCAAATTCGTAATGCCTAGAACATAATGAGCACCTAAGAAGTGCTTTAATCTAAAACTGAATATGGAGGTAAGTGAAGGAATGAACATTTATTGAGCACCTTACTATATTCAAGACACTGTTCTATCATAGGGATGGAAAGAGTCTAGAACAAAGGGAAGCCAGAGAGGCTGAGATAGACTGGGAGAATAGGGATGGCTTATTGCACCCTTTATGTTATTAGAAACTCTGAGACCTGAACTATCACAATTTCTGATACTCAAGCTCTTACATAGCCTGAGTTCTGCACTGTCACACACTTTATGCCCTGGGGTATAATCCCTCTGAGCCCTGTACTATATCACATCAATAGAGTTGAAGGCATGGAGAGTTTGTGGGTGTATTTAACAGCTTCTCTATTGTTGTCTTGAGATATACTTTCTGCATTAGGTGTTAAACCCATGTGTAAGTTTGTAAAAGGGTCAGGATTTGTCCAACTCAAGGGAAATGCTATGGTCTGGTCCTGGGTAATCTCAGCCTCTACCTTCAGTGAACTGAAGCCTGCTCTTCTCAGCTCAGGGACTCTTTTGTAGCTGAAGATTCTTCCCCAACCTAAGATCCTCCTCTCCTTCCCAGGACCTCCTCCCCAATACAGCATACTTTTCTATAGTCTGAAACTTCTCTCACCCCTAGGACTTTCCACGCAAGTCTTGTAGGACACATGTGCCTCTTTCCCAAGTATTACACCCCAGGCATGTTCCTATACAAGCCTTGCCAAACCTGTCAATCTGGACAGCATTAATATTAAGTCTGAGATTAAAGTCCTGTCCAAATTCAGGAATACATTGAGATCTCTGAGGAACAAATCCCTGACTAGCCAGACCATGACCCCCCAGCTTCAAATCTTAATCAGTGGATCACAGTAGGGCCTGCATTTCTTCAATTAAGCCATAACTCCTTATTCTTCATGTAGATACCTGTTCCCTTCCAGACCCAGACCAAGTGAGGCAAATGAAGACATTTGAACTAAGAGGTGGGGGAAATGGGACCAACAGCTCACCCTTAAATCTCAAATTTAAGTACCATTTATAGAGTAAACTAATGGGATGACATAATGTGAAAACTAAACCTCTTCCCCAGCTTTTTTCCTCTATCCCCAGCTTGATTCCCATGTCCTAAACTTATGCTGTCCTTAGACCACAGGAATCCTCAGTTCCTTCTATATCTTCTCAATTTTGTGCCCCAGGAATGCAGGCCAGAGGATTTTGAATTTACATCTCTAAAGACTGTAAATGCTATTATTGTGTAACTCTAGTATCCTTCAAAGATCTGTCCTACACCATCTTTGGGATCTAAGGCTCAGAGAGAGTGAAGAAATTCCACATGAGCACACAGATCACAGTGGTGGAAAGAGGAGCAGAGAGACGAGACACTTTTTCATGCTGAGTTTCTGCACTGACTAAATGATAGACTTGGGAGTAGGCAAAGACTCATGAGACCTGTATTTTCTGAGATTAGAGGGAAATATGAGTGTATGTGTATAAGTGTGTAGGAAACTTACCAGGCTTCATAGTCACATCTATCCTTTCCTCACAGACTAGCCAGTCTGTGAAGTGTATGATGTGTTCAGTCAAGATTAGTAACTGCTGTATAAAGGACTCTGAGCCCTTTTCAGGGCTGCTTTCTACCTTTGGTGTCTACCTGTTCCACTTAATTCTCATTTGTGGCTTCCAGAAGCTATTGAAAGTGCAGTGGCTCACACACTGTTAAACCATTTCCCCAGACAGGCTAAACCAGTTTGAGGGTAATCAAGTGAGTTAGAGCCATCCGTGAGTTAGAGTGATATTTTCCTCAAGTGTGTGAATACTTTCCCTGGTGGAATGGGCAGATGAGAATAATCTGTACCAATGGCCATGAAGGCAGCTGAAGCAGGTACTGTGAAGTGCTTAGAGCTTTGTTAGACATCGAAGACACCAAAGTCATTCACTGTATCTTGAGGGAACACCAGTCATCCTGTCCTACTGTGATGACTCTGGAAGAGAGAGTGAGGTGAACGACTGCCTATAACTCGACCTCACTTAAATCCAATTTATGTACAAATAAAAAGACAACAACCATACCATTTTGCCCTTTTTAGCTACCTCAAAGTCCTGTGGTGACAGGTGAGTGATAAAGCAAATACATTGGGAGTTATAGTCACAATCCTGCACAGAAATAGTTATCCTGTCACTGGAAGCAGCGGTGGATTGGGCAGCACCCTGGATGTCTGAACAGCATTTTAAGGATTGCACTGCCCACCTCCTAGTGTGAGGAAGAGGCTAGGCAAGATGCCTGAAAATTGTCTGCTTACTCAAACCTGGCCTGATTATTGTGGTGGGTAGGGATCCATCCTGTGATCAAAACAACAAGAACAAAAAAAATAAAGGTGTTCAAAAATATCTGTAAAGACAACTCCACTCACCATTGGCCCATGGAAAGTGTGCACACTTACAGAGAAAACACAATCAAAATCCAGTAGACCTGAAAGTTGAACAATTGTTGTTGCAAGAGAACTCAAATAGCAGCCCTGAGTGAAACAATGTTGACAAATGAAGGCCAGCTTATTGAAGTTGCAACTGGATACACACTGTTCTTCAGTGACTGAAGTGAAGGGAAGCACCATGAAGCTGGTGTAGATTTTGCAGTCAAAACTAATCTATTCAACAAGGTTATATGCCTCCCAAAAGGAGTAAATAACAGTCTCATGATGATGAGATTGTCACTTACAGGAAATTGTCACACCATTATCATCAGCATCTATTCCTCCACCATAATAAATCCTGATGAGACCAAATAAAAATGGAGACTGTTATCATCAGTAAGCCAGAAGAGGACAAGCTTAGAACTTTAGGTGACTTCAATGTTAAAGTAGGTTCAGAGTACCAAACTTGGCAGGAAGTCATAGGGTGCAATGAAGTTGGAAACAGCAGCAGTAATGGTCACTTACCACTGAAGACTTGTGCATCTCATGAATTTCTCATCATCAACACTGTCTTCCGTTTACCTAAACACAATAAAACTTCGTGAACACACCCTTAAAGCAAAAATTGACCTTTAAGAGATGATGTGACTATAAGGAAAAGAGACAAAAAGGATGTGACAGTGATGAACACAATATGTGGCATGGAGTGCTGAGATGATCATAAACTTGTCCTCTCCAATCAAAATATTTGTACTGTATAAAAGTGGGAGCTTCAAGGCCAAGTTAATGTCAACAGATTAGAGCTCTTCTTTGAGAGGAAACAGTTTGTTGCTAACTTGGAGGGAAAGTAGAAATACCACACAATTCACATTGGCGGAGCAGAAAAGGAGTGGGTAACATTCAGTGATTTGTTGTGTAACACTACATTTGATCATCTGCATCAGAACACTCACAAATACCAACACTGGTTTGATAAAAATGTTGGGGAAATTCAGAAGCTGATAAGTGAAAAATGACAACTCCACAGAGTTTGCCAACTGGATAGTTCATCCATCTCTAAGAAGTCAATCTTTAACTCCATCAAAAGTAAAATAAAAGTAAGCTTGCAGAGAAGCAGGATTCTTGGTTCAGTAAGAAGTCAGATGACTTGTTTTATGCTGAACTGTTACCTAGTAACAACACAAAATACATTCATGACACCCTGAAGGCTATTTATTGGCCAAAGACCTATGTTGCATCTTAACTACCCAGTGCTAGTGGAGTCACATTGATTAGAGAAAGGAACATGATCCTAGAGAGATGGACTGAACACTTCCATAGTATTCTGAACAGACCATCATCAATAAATGCTGAAGCCATTAACCCTTTACCTCATGTTGAAGTCAACACCTCCCTAGATGACGTTTCAATTGAGAAAGAGGTTTTGAGTACCGTTAGGCTGCTTTTATGTGGCAAAATACCTGGTGTTGATTTGTTGCCAGCTGAGATTTACAAGTTAGATGGTCCATTGGTCGTACAAAACTGACTGAAATTTTCCAGGTTATATGACAAGAGGAGGTTATCTCCTAGGAGTTCAAGGTTGCCTCTATTGTCCACCTCTACAAAGGTAAAGGAAATAGATTGTCCTTTGACAATCACGCAGGGGGTCTTCTCTTATTCATGGAATGCCAGATTCTTGGCAGAGACCTTTTTTAAATCAATTTATTTCTTTTCAGTTTTCTACAATCACTTCCATAAATCATAGATTTTCTTCCCCTCTTTTCCCCCTCCCTTACTCTGCTCTCCTAGAGATGGCATGCAATCTTATATGGGTCCTACACATACATTTTTAATAAATACATTTTCACCTTAGTCATGTTGCACAGAAACATTAAAATGAATGGGAAAAACCATTTATTCCTATGTTCTCCAGTGTTTTCAATAGGATTGGTGTTGTTGTTTGTCAAAAGCTTTTTTCTGCATCTATTGAGATAATTGCTTGGTTTCTGCAGTTTTTGTTGCTGATATGATCAATGGTCTCTAATTTTCTTTCTCTGTTTTGACTCTTCCCAGTTTAGATATCAGAACCATATTTGTATCATAAAAAGAATTTAGTAGGACTTCATCTTCCCCAATTTTCCCAGATAGTCTATATATTATTAGAATTAACTATCCTTTAAATGTTTGATACAATTCACTTGTAAGTCCATTTGGACCTGAAGATTTTTTCCTATAGAGTTCCTCTTCTGTTATCAGGCAATTTATATTTTTAAAATATCAATCCATCTCACTTAGATTGTCAAATTTATGGGCATACAATTTGTCAGAGTAATTTATAATTTTTTAAAATTTCCTCATCTTTGGAGGTGAGTTCACCCTTTTCATTTGTCCTATTGGTAATTTGGTTTTCTTTCTTTTTTAAAGTCAAATTGACCAAAGGTTTATCAATTTTGTTGGTTTTTCCATAAAATGAACTCTAAATTTTATTTATTAATTCAATAGTTTTCTGAATTTCAATATTATTGACCTCTCCTTTGCATTTAAGTATTTCTACTTTGGTATTTACTTGGGGACTTTCACTTTTTTCTTTTTCTAGTTTTTTGAGCTACATGATCAATTCATTGATCTCCTCTTTCTCTATTTTATTCATGTAGGCATTACATGATATAAAACTTCCCCTAAGAAATGCTTTTGCAGTATCCCATAAGTTTTAGTAGGTTGTCTCATTATTATCATTCTTTTGAATGAAGTTGTTGATCATTTCTATGATTTGTTTTTCTTTAAGATTAGATTATTTAGTTTCCAGTTAATTTTTGGCCTAACTTTCCATGACCTTTTATTACATATAATTTTTATTATATTATTATCTGAGAAAGATGCATTGACTATCTTGGCCTTTCTGCACTGTTTTCTGAGGTTTTTATGCTCTAGTACATGGTCAATTTTTGTATATCTTCCATGTACCACTGAGAAAAATGTATATTCCTTTCTATCACTATTCAATTTTTCCCAAAAAATCTACCTTATTCAGAGTATTATTCACCTCCTTGACTTTTTTTCTTGTTTATTTTGAGGTTAGGTTTATCAAGTTCAGAAACAGAGAGGTTGAGACCCCCAACTAGTGTAATTTTGCTGTCTATTTCTTCCTGTAACTCCCATAACTTCTCCTCTCAATATTTTGATGCTATACCAGTTGTTCCACACATGTTAAGTAATGATATTAATTTGCTGTCTATGATGTCTTTGATCAGGATTTAATTTCCTTCCTTTTCTGTTTTGATTAGATCTATTTCTGCTTTTGTTTGGTCTGAGGTTAGGATTACTATATCTGCTGGGGTTTTTTGTTTTTGTTTTTTTTACATCAGCTGAAGCATAGTATATCTGGTTCCGAACTTTTACCTTAATCCTGTGTGTATCCCCCTGTTCTGTGATTGTGTCTTCCTGATTCCTCTGGCTTTTTGGAGGCAAGTCTGGTGTCCTGTTGTTGTCTCTTATGGGTTCCATCCCACTGGGCTTCAGGATCTCCTCCCGGTTTGCTGAAGTGGGGCTGTCTGGGACAACTCTGGACTTATAGAGCTTCCTTCCTTTTTTCTTCCTTCCTTCCTTCTTTTCTTCCTTAGTGCTTAGCACAGTGCTTCACACATAGAGGATACTTAATCAATGTTTATTGAATTTAATTATTCTCTCTTGATCCTCAGCAATAATTCTATGTGCATGTGCTGTTACAAATCCCATTTTACACATGAGCAAACTGACACCAAAAGGTTAAGAGACTGGCTCAGGGTCATAGAGTTAGTAAGTATCTGAGGCAAAAAGGGAACTTGGATCTTTCTGACTCCAACTCTGAGCATCCACTATACCACCTACCTCCTTCTGAACCATGTCATTCCTGGAATTTCACTTCCTTAAATGTATTCTATGGCACCTCTCAAGGAGGGGTTCAAAGGGATAACGTTGCTACCAGTGATATATTTCCTATCATTTTACCAGCAATTAAAATCACGTGTGTCAATAAATGCAACAGTTTCTCACATGAGAATATCAGCTACTTCCCATATCAAAACAGCATCTCTCACAAGCCAAAGATGTATGATACCAGCCTACTGATACTTATATGCCCTGGGAAGAGTGGCTTTTCTCCACAGAGAGTTATCAACTCTGATTAGTTAACAACTAATGAGAAGAATGAATATTATACTGATAGGGTAGACTTGGGGATTCAGACTTTGATCATATCACTCTTACCCTTAGGCCACCCGCAGTTCCCAGTCATCTAGACAAAGAATCTACCTTCCCCTACCCAAACCTGGTAGAACATAATGGGCTTCCCCAGTTGGATGGAGTCGGAACAAGATTGAGGAGAATGTCAAATCCAATCTTATTATCAGGCTCATTCTTCAGCAGTATCAGGCACATAGTAGATGGTTAATAAAAAGTTGATACCTTCCTTCATATGGAAAATGAAAATCTACCTAAAATTTATTCCTCAGTAATTTACAAACTCCCCTCTGATCATAACCGTGTCCCATCCAAATGTTTCTAAATGCCTGGTCAGCATTCAAACCCTATCGCTATCCCTTCTCTTTGATTCCTTATTCCCTTCCCCCTCAGCCCCACCCAGTATCCTATGTTACAGTTTCCCATTCCTACAACTCTGCTTCTTGATATGCCTGCTCCTCAAAAAGCAAATTTGCTTTTATCTTCATATGTTTTCTATCCCATTCCTTCCATCTTTTGTCCCTCACTGGGATGTGGATTTCTCTTGATAATAGAATCTCCCTGGCCACTCTTTCCAACACTGGCTGCACTTACAGTTATTTCTCTAACTCACTGGTCAAGTTGGAACAGTGGCAATATTCCCATTGCTGTCTCCAGATTTTCTCTCTATGACTATCTCTTAGTAATCTCTCATCCTTTAAGGTTCACTCAATCCATATCTACAACCCAGTCATTTCTGGTAGCTATTGTCTACAGACTTCCAGAACACTCCCCTTCTTTACTTCATGTATTCAGTGCTTGGCTCACAGTCTCTCCTCAACTCTTGCCTACACGCTGGAGACTTTAATATATCTATATATCTATACATTAATAGCTCCTCAGACATCCTAAATCCCTAGCTCCTCAACTTATTCATTCCCCTTGACCAATTATTCCTCTACACTACTTCAGCCATCCATAAAAACAGTCATGCTCTTGGTCTTACCATTTCCACAGATGTACCACTTCTGTGCCCATGAACTTTAAAATTCCCTTATCTAATCAAATTCTACTCTCATTTCATCTTTCCTTCTGCCTTGCAACTCCTAATCTTGTTCTTCATCCATATCATGGCCCCCAGTTCACAGTCTTTCAGTTCTTTCCCAGGCAATCATCCCTCTACTAGCTACACTCTCTTCCTTTCCCCCTCTTGACATCTTGGTGAATTGGTTTAAGTCTACACTGTCTTCTTCTTGTGAGCCCCTTACCCCTTATCCTCTTGTAAATCTTGCCCTTCCATACCTCAGTCTTGGATCACTCTGACTCTTTGTTTACTTCTCTGCTACACACTGCTGCTGACTGAAGCTGGAGAAAATGAAACAACTCTAACTAGGTTCACTACAAATTTATGTAATATAACTTCAACTTGGCCTGAAATGCCACAATCCTTTTAGAACTCCCATATCAAGAGATTTCCAGTCCAAGACAGCCTGGAAGGCTGACAGGAAAGGTCTATCACACCAGATGTGGAACAGAGCACAACCCAGAGTAGGCCCCACAAGACAGCAGAGACAGGACCGGGAACAGGCTTCAGGACACCAATGGCAGCAGCAGTTCCCAGATTGCTCAACCCAAAAACACCACACACAGTTTCAAAGGTCAGTAGGAGGGGCCCTTCACCCAGGGGAGGGGAGCATGGCTTGGACTGCTATCAGCAGCCACTGCAGCAGCAGCATCCACTTTAGAAACCCTCAATCTAAAGCCCCTGGGGGAACTGAGCAGCTGATCTGAATCTCAGCCCTGAGCTTCTCCCTGGGAGCCCTTCTGCTAAAGCCTTGGGGGGAATTGAACCACTGATCTGAATCTCAGCCCTGAGCCCAACCCTGTGGTGAGGAAGAGCGCTGGCCTAGTAGAGCTGGAGGCACTTGTGGAGAGAAAATTTTACTCACAGATTCGGAGCAGAAAAGTTTTTGGTTGCTCCCAGAGCAGTGCACAGGCCAGGAGAGGAGTAAACCCCTCTCCCTGGATTCTTCCTTTCCACCTTGGAGGAGCTAAGAACATGCAGGTCCCCAGAGCATACCCTCTTCTTGACAAAGGACTCAAAAGTCAAGTAACTCACTGGGAAAATGCCCAAAAAAGGGAGAAAAGTAAGACTATAGAAGGTTGCTTTCTTGGTGAACAGGTATTTTCTTCCATCCTTTCAGATGGGGAAGAACAATGCATAATGTCAGAAGAAATCAAGACTTCTTCATCCAAAACCACCAAAATAAATATATAATGGTCTCAGGCAATGGAAGAGCTCAAAAAGGATTTTGAAAATCAAGTAAGAGAGGTGGAGGAAAAATTCAGAAGAGAAATGAGAGTGATGCAAGGAAATCATGAAAAGTGAGTCAACAGCTTGATAAAGGAGACCCAAAAAAATACTGAAGTAAATAACACCTTTAAAAATAGGCTAACTTAATTGGTAAAAGAGTTTCAAAAAGCCAATGAGGAGAAGAATTCTTTAAAAAGTACAATGAGTCCAAAGGAAAAGGAGGTTCTAAAGCTCACTGAAGAAAGTAGTTGTTTAAAAATTAGAATGGAGCAGATGGAAACTAATGACTTTATGATAAACCAAGAAATTACAAAGCAAAATCAACAGAATGAAAAAATAGAAGACAATGTGAAATATCTCATTGGAAAAACAACTGACCTGGAAAACAGATCCAGTAGAGACAGTTTAAAAATTACGGGACTACGTGAAAGTCATGATGAAAAAAGAGCATAGACATCATCTTTTGTGAAATTATCAAGTAAAATTGCCCTTCTATTCTAGAACCAGAGGGCAAAATAAATACTGAAAGAATCCACCAAGTACCTCCTGAAAGACAAAAAAAAGAGAAACTCCCAGAAATATTGTAGCCAAATTCCAGAGTTCTCAGGTGAAGGAGAAAATATTGCAAGCAATTAGAAAGAAACAATTTGAGTATTGTGGAAATACAACAGAGTAACATAAGATCTAGCACCTTCTACATTAAATGATTGAAGGGCTTAGAATATGATATTCTGGAATTCAAAGGAACTAGGATTAAAACCAAGAATCACCTACCAAGCAAAACTGAGTATAGTACTTCAGGGGAAACATAGTCATTCAACGAAATGGAGGACTTTCAAGCATTGTTGATGAAAAGACCAGAGCTGGATAGAAAATTTGACTTTCAAACACAAGAATCAAGAGAAGCATGGAAAGGTAAAGAGGAAAGAGAAATCATAACGAACTTTCTAATGTTGAATGGTTTACATTCCTACATGGAAAGGTAATATTTGTAACTCTTGAGGCTTTTCTCAGTATTTGGGTAGTTGGAGGCATTATACACACATATACATAGATACATATGTATATATATGTATATATGTATACATATATGTAGACAGAGAGTAGAGAGTGAGTTGAATAAGAAGGGATGATATCTAATAAAATAAAAATAAGGGGTGAGAGAGGAACATATTGGGAGGAGAAAGGGAGAAATGGAATGGGGCAAATTATCTCCCATAAAAGAGGGAAGAAAAAGCTTTTTCAATGGAGAAGAAAAGGGAGGAGGTGAGGGGGAAAAAGTGAAGCTTACTCTCTTCACATTTGACTTAAGGAGGCAATAACATGCTCACTCAATTTGGTATGAAAATCTATCTTACACTACAGGAAAGTAGAGGAGAGGGGGACAAGTGGGGTGGGGGGGATGATAGAAGGGAAGGAAAATGGGAGGAGGGAGTAATTAGAAGTAAACACTTTTGGGGAGGGATAAGGTCAAAAGAGAAGATAGAATTAATGGGGGGGCAGGATAGGACGGAGGGAAATATAGTTAGTTTTACACAGCATGACTATTATGAAAGTCTTATGCAAAACTACCCATATATAGCCTATATTGAATTGCTTGCCTTCTCAGTGGAGATGTTTGGGGAGAAATGAAGGGAGAGAAGTTGGAACTCAAAGTGTTAGGAATGAACTTTGGAAATTGTTTTTGCATGCAATTGGGTAATAAAAAATACATGTAACTGGGTATAGAAATGTATCTTGCCCTACAAGAAAAGAGGGAAGATGGGGAGAAGAGAAGGGAGGGGTGTGATAGCAGGGAGGGCATATTGAGGGAAGGGGTAATCAGAATGCACAGTGTTATGAGGTGGGGGCAGGGCAGAGATGGTGAGAAAAATTGGAACTCAAAATTTTGTGGAAATGAACATTGAAAACTAAAAATAAATAAATAAATATTTTAAAAAAAGAAATAGAGGGGTAGATCAGTGGAATAGTACTCAAGACAGTAATCAATGAATATAGGAATCTACTTGTTCGTAAACCCAGCTTCTGGAAAAGGAACTCAGTATTAAAAAAAAAAAAAAACTGCTAGGAAAACTGAATAATAATGTGGAAGAAACTGGGCATAGAGCAACGTATGACACTGTACCCAAGAATAAAGTCTGAATGGGTTCATGATCTTGGTATAAAGGATGATCCCACACCAGCTTCAGTAAGCTGGTCTTCATTTGCCAATCTTGTTTCACTCCGGGCTGCTATTTGGATGCAATACCTGTTGAGCTCTCTTGCAATAAGAGTAGGTCTTCCTTCAGGTCTAGTGGATTTTGTGTTGTCTACTAGTACGCACATGTTCCATGTGCCAATGGTGAGTGGAATCATCTTTGCAGATATTTTTGTACATTTTTTTGTGTTTAGATAGCATAGTGTGGATAAGTTCACTTACCTTGGCAGTGTACTTTACAGGGATGTACACATTGACAATAAGGTTGATGCATGCATTGCCAGAGCTAATTCAGTGTTTGGGAGAAAAGAGGTATTAGACTGACTGCCAAACTGAAGGTCTACAGAGCCATTTTGCTGACCTCATTGTTGTATACTTGTGAAACATAGACAGTCTACCAGTGCCATGCCAGAAAACTGAATTGCTTCCATTTGAAGTGTCTTAGGAAGATTCTGAGGATCAGCTGGCATGATAAGGTACCAGACACTAAATCCTCGCTCAAGCTGAACTGCCAAGTATTCAAACTATGCTTCAGAGAGCCCAACTCCAATGGGTTGGCCATGTTGTTTGAATGCCAAGTGTATGCTTGCCAAAAAGACTATTTTATGGAGAACTTGCATGGGGCAGGCGATCACATGGTGGTCAAAAGAAATGATACAAGGACACTCTCAAGGTTTCTCTCAAGAACTTTGGATTTGACTGTGCAACATGGGAGGCACTGGCACAGCACTGCTCAGCACGGTGTGTCCACATAAGAAAAGGTGCTGTGCTCTTTGAGCAAAGCAGAATTGAGATAGCACAAAGTAAATACAGGATGTGCAAATTTGGTATATTCACCCCAAATATTCATATGGACTATCTATGCCCAACCTGTGGTAGCATTCCAAGCCCATAGTGGTCTGATCAGCCACATTCGGACACACTGAAATTTCACTTTACAATGGTGATGTCATTTTTGTCCTCGAAGATGAAGAACAACAACCAACCAACCAACCATATGAATGTAATGTAATACAATTGTGCTAAAAAAAAGACAAACAGTCGGACTTCAGAAAAATCTGGAAAGACTTACATGAACTAATGCTGACTGAAATGAGCAGAATTAGAAGAATATTATACACAGCTAACAATCACAGTGTGGGAGGACTGTTTCTGATAGACTAAGCCCTTCACAGCAACGCAAGGTCCTAAAACATTCCCAGAAGATTCGTGAGGCAAAATGCCATCCACATCCAGAGAAAGAACTATGGAACTGGAATGCAGAATAAAGCAGACTATTTTCTCTTATGTTATGTATTGTTTTTTTCTCACGGTTTCTCCCATTCATTTTATTTCTTCTATGCAACATGACTAATGAGGAAATGTATTTAATAAGAATGCATGTCTAGGACACATGTAAGATTGCTTGCTGTCTCAGGGAGGGACGGTAGAGGGAGGGAAGAATATTTAAGACTTATGGAAGTGATTGCTGAAAACTGAAAACAGTCAAATTTTTAAAAAGTTAGATCTAATATTGCAATTCAATAAAGATAAATATAAAGTTCCCATTTGCACCAACAGAAACTAACTTCACGTGGATATAATGAATGAAACAGAGTCAATAACAGCTCATGGAAAAATATCAGAGTTTTCAATAACTGTACATTTAAGTCCACAGTCAAATATAATAGCAAAAACCTAATGGAATCTCAGGTTACATGCTGAGGGCTTTGATTCAAACTGCATTTAAGTGTTTCAATAAAGAATTACAATTTTCTTAAAGACAAAAAGACTGAAGAATTAGTGATTCTAACCTCCTCTGTAGTTACCCATGGAGGAACATGTTAATTGGGACAAGAAAAAACTCAGTTCTTACCAAATGATGAAAATATACCCTTCATTGCATGTTTGTTTCCTTGAGTAATCAACATCGGGGCACCAAGAAGGTAAGAGTAGGAAAGGAAGGTAAGTATATAGGGGTTAATCTGAGGTAGTCAGAAGGATGAAAATAGAAGCAGTCTATTTGGAAGGCAGACTTTATGGGGCCTGCCATCTTTGTGTTCAGCACTGATGGCCATAAAATTTAGAGTAGTAGGAGTAGGATGTAATTAGTTTCTTCCTTTTCCCCTTAGTTTCACAGGAACAGACTTTGCCTGGTGCCTTAAGGAGTAATCACTCAAAGAGATCAGCACAATTAACATAAGAAATCATATGAAATGTGTAAATATATTTAGTAGTTACCTTTTAACATGAATAAAAGAGAAGTGGTTAGCTGGTCAAATTTAGAGAATGAAAGCCATGTTGTTCCTACCAAAATTTTATTTCAATAATTCCCAATAATTGAAGAGAAAACAAAGGAAATTATTGGATTAGTTTGCCCAATTAAATGCCAACAAAACTAATCAATGAATGATGAAATTAATGAATATTTATAAAAATTATACCTACAGAGATGAACAGAAGTATAAATCATTTATGTAATGCAAAAAAGAGAAATTGAATAAGGCATCAACAAAATTCTAAATGACAGGAAGGAATTACAGGATAAGATGGTTTTATATATGCATCCATCAAATAACTAATTCTAATAATATATGTAGAGAAATTCCTATGTGTCAGAAAGACCCCAAATGTAGAGTCTCTTTCCCCACCCCCTGTACAAGGGTTGTTGTGTGGTTACCTGAATCAGGGAGGCAGAATGGATATCTCTAATATCTTTTCCCCCTGCTCTTCTCCAAGGGAGACTGTTATTAGTACCAGGAGAGGTATGAGGAGAAAATTGGGGTCAGATAGAGGGATTACAGAACTAAAGTTTATCTATCTGCTACGGTAAATATTTTCAGTCTAGGTGATAGATTGGGTTGCATCTAACTTCTGATTGCTCTATCTCATTATGTTTTTGGGGAAAGGGACCCCAAACTTTATATCCAAGGCTTGGCCTCTTTCCACCAAACACTAGTTCCACCATAAATTCACATAGCAAATGGCAAAGAAAATCGATTTATCCAAATCAGCAGCAAAACAGAAATCAGAGATGTTAACATAAGATGATGTATTTGAAATAATAGAGAAGAAATTTCCATATATATAATCAAATATTTCTAAATTATATGTAGAAAAAATTAATATTCATTTTCAAAAATTTTAAGCTCCATATTTTCTCCTTCCTTCCACTGTCTCCTCCTTGAGAAGGCAAGCAATTTCATATAGATTGCACATGAAAAACATATTTCCCTATTAGTAATATTGCAAAAGAAACCACAGACCAAAAATAACAACAAAAAATAAAGTTATAAAATGTTTCAATCTATTTTCAGACTCCACTACTTTTTTCTCTTGAGGTGCATAGCATTTTTCATCATCAGTCTTTCAGAATTACCTTGGGTTATTGTATTGATAAGAATAGGTAAGTCATTCACAAATGATTATCATTACAACATGATTACTATGTACAACGTTCTGTTCACTTCACTTTGCATAAGTTTATATGAGTCTTACCATGTTTTTTTTTTTTTTCTCAAATCATCAGGCTCATCATTTCTTATAGCTGCGTAGTATTCCATCACAGTCATATTCTACAACTTATTAAGCCATTCCCCAACTGATAGACATCCTTTCCATGTCCAGTTCTTTACTACCACAAAAATATCTGCTATAAATATTTATGCACATACCAGTCCTTTTAGGGTACAGGCCTAATAATGGTATTGTTGGATTAAAGAGTGTGCACACTTTTTGTAGTCAAGGAGCTGTGTCATTGGGAGCAAGGTAACAGTTCAAGCAGGAGAGAATCTTGGATCTCACCTAAGGGAAAGCTTTCCAAAGTCTCACTTGTAGCAAGGTGGAGATAGGACTCTGATGCAGAATGCCATTTCTATTTATGTATTCCCAGGATCTTCTCATTCAGCAACCTGAAGTGTGGTGACCTCTACCAAAGTCAGAAGCCCCTGAAAAGACTCAAAGTTTGAAATTTTGAAGAAGATTAGAACTCTCCTGCTTTTGCCAACTCCACTGTAGAGCAGGGAATTCATCTCCAATAATGAGGGGAGAGTCCCATAACAAGGGGCTTTGGGAAAGGGGATATATATATACATATACACACATATATATACATATATATGTATACATATGTATATATATGTATGTATACATATGTGTATATACGTATGTATATATGTATGCATGTATGTATGTATGTATATTCTGGTACTAACAATAGGAAAAGAAAAGAAGGAAATCCTTCCATCTCCTCCTCAGTTTTTTTTTTTACTCTGAATGACTGGTCTAAGAATGCCAGTACTTTTTCAGTAAACCATGATAATATTATTGTTTGGAAAGAATTACATGGGAAGTGCCTGTAGAAACAAAAGACAACATACTTTGTTTTCAATGTTCCAAATCAATAGCAAAACTCCCTCGGTCCACCCCAAAGGTCTGGAACTATAGAAAGAGTAGCTAGTAAAGTTCATGATTTTCTTTGGGAGTAGGGATATAAAGGGGAAGAGATTTCTCATAATTTTTTAAAAAATTAAATATCCTTAAAATTATATCTCTTGTTTTTCACAATGTCTTAATTTCTCCCAATATCCATTCCTCTCCCAGAGAACCACACCATAAAACCAAGAACAGACAGACAGACAGACATATATATATATATATATATGTGTGTGTATATATATATATATATATATATATATATATATATATATATATATATATATATATATATATAAAGAAACATAAGAAGAGGAAAAAATTAAAAAAGTAAACAATTTATCAAGAACAGTTTGAAAATATATACACTGGTACATGATTTGTGGACCTTGGAAGGATGGAAGGACACATCTCTTCTTTGGGGCCATTGTATGAGGTGTAGGAGGAAATTTTGCAAGATTTCACTTTTTTTTTTAATTTTCAGGGGCAGGTTTAGAAGTACAGAGAGGAATGGAAGAAGTTGAGTGTGGATGAGGAAGGGGCTAAGGAGGAAGATGATGAAAGGGAGGAGAGGGGAAGAATGGAAAGAGGGGAGAGGGACGGGCTGATGTGGAACTAAAGGGGGCCAGAGAGATCCCTCTCTTGGCTGATCTAGGCAGGCTGGGGGTCAAGGGTCAACTGTGGTGGGGCTCCTCACTGGACTGCATTTTGAATGGGCACGAGCCGTCCTGACAACAGAAGGCAGACCAAAATCACACCCTCAGAAGCCCATCCTGGAGTCCACTCAGTCCATTGGCGTTCATAGCCTGTGGAGGCCTCAATGTCTCTGGCTGTCACTGCTACCCACAGCAGGGCCCTCCTTGTTGGGGAGGATGAGCAGGGCATCTCCTCTAGAAGGGGACGGAGGGAATGAGCTATGTTGTGGGTCCAGAATACTCAAAGGGCTGGAGAGGGAGGGGCTAAGAGAAAAGGAGTTGAGAGAAAGCCCAAGGGGACTGGGCTGGGGGAAGGAGCAGACCTGAAGGAAGGGCTGTGACTAGCTAGAAAGGGAGGACAGTGGGCGTAGATAACGAGAGGGGCAAGGCCAGGGACCTGCTCTGAGTTCTAAGCAGGCTCTGGAGTACCATTTGTGCCTTCTTTCCAGTATCTCTTTGGATTTCTGGGTCAGTGCAACTAAACTGCCTTTGAAACTGCACTAGCAGTAGAGCCCCTTCCTTCCACAAAGCGATCCCCAAACAGGAGCCTCCAGGTGTGGACACTATCCCCCTTCAGTGTTTGTGAGGATGAAGCCTTGACCCTTCCATCCTTTTGATGTTCTCATCCCCTCCAGAAACACAGAGAGCCAGAGACAGGCCTCCTGAAATCACTCCAGGTAAGTGCTAAGTCCTGTTCCCTGTCTCCCTCATACCTCCAGCATACACTTTTCCATGTTAGACCTCATACTAATTTGACCCCACTCCTCCCCCAGCTAACACTACCTTCCCAAAACTCAGAGAAGTATGTCCCCCATTTCAGAGGTTACTTGAGTATGGGCCTCCCCTCAGAGGACATATGGGTCAGTCCTCCCCTGCCTCATTCCTCTTCATCTCCCTTGGACACATGTAGCAGCCTGCCACTCCCCAACTCACATGACTGGCCCTCCAGGATACCCGTGAATCAGTCCGCCTCTGCAACAGCTTCTGTAGGTATGCTGCTGATTGGGAGTCAAGCAGGCATGTAAAGCGTTTTCTCCATTTTGGGGCTCAGGGCTATCTTGACAGAATAAAGTCAAGGAATATTTCTTGGTTTCGATGTACCTCCTGAATCTTCCCTTCCTTCACTCTTTTGAGTCCCAGGGACTGCTTTGTTCTACTTGGTCACCACCTGCTTGAAGGGTTTGCAAGCTATTGGCTTCAATTCACCCCCAGGTCATTCTAGTGAACCTCATTCTATACCTATTGCTTCCACTCCCACTTGTCTCCCTCTTTTCTTAAATGCTCTGCAATCTGGTTTCCAAAGTCATTGAACTGAAACTGCACTCTTCAAAGTTACCGATGATCTTTTAATTGATAAATCTAATAATCTTTTCTCTGTCTCTTTTATGTCTCTGCAGTCTTTGACACCCAAATCTCCATTCACCACCTGTATGTTAATGTCAGAAACATTTCTAAAATGAAATTTGTTAAACTCTCCTCTACCTCTCTCTTGCACTCACCCCTTCTTCCTCATTCCTTATTTCTGTTAAGTTTACATCTTCTATTTTACTCAGGTTCCAACCTCATACTCATCCTTGAGTTTTGTTTTCAAAGTCTTGCTTTCTACATCGAATCAGTTGCCATTGTTCGTTTCTTTCCTATTCCCTAGAATTTGGCACAGTACGTTATGCATAAAGGGGGCTTAATAAATACCTCATTCATTCATTGATTCATTCCTTCATATATACCTTGATGCTTCTACCTTTGTAGGAAAATTTGAGGTGAGCAGAATATTTTCAGCTGGGGGTCAAAAATAATGGCATTTGAAATGGTTCTCATAGAAACAGAAGTGTTATAGCAGATAAAGGGAGGATGTTCAAAATCTAGGGGTACTGCCTGGATAAATGCACAGAGGTAAGAGATGGCATGAAGACTGGGAAATAACTAATAGCGCACTTTGACTGTATGAGTGTGTAAAAGAGCATCATGTAAAATAAGACTAGCATGGGAAGGTGGCACTAGACTGTGGAACACCTTGAATGCCAGGCAAAAATTTTGTGTTTTTAAGCAGTAAGAGCTCTCAAAAGTTTTGAACGGAATTGTGATATGGTCAGATCTGTTCTTCTCTAATCAGTCAACAAGCATTAACTTAGTGCTTCTGATCTGCCTGTGCTAAGTACCAGGGGTACAGAGGAAGGCAAAAACCAGTCTCTGCCCTTAAGGAGCTCATTTTCTAATGGGAGAGGCAACATGTAAAAGCCAAGGAACACACAGAACTTATTGATCAAGCACACAAAAAGCATTCTCAGAGAGGTGGCACAGAAGCTAATAGAGTTTTTTTCAAGATAACTTGCTGATCCATCACACCTATCAGATTGGTTAACATGACAAAACAGGAAAATGATTAACGTTGGAGAAGATGTGAGAAAGTTAGAACACTAGTTCATTGTTGGTGCACCTGATCCAATCATTCTGGAGAACAATTTGGAACTATTTCCAAAGGGTTATAAAAATGTACATATCCTTTGACCCAACAATATTACTTCTAGGGCTGTATCCCAAAGAAATCTTAAAGATGGGAGAAGGACCCACACGTACAAAAATATTTACAGTAGTTCTTTTTGTGGTGGTCAAGAACTGGAAATCAAAGGAATGCCCATCAATTGGGAAATGGCTGAACAAGTTGTGGCATAGGAATATAATAGAATTCTATTGTGCTATAAGAAATGATGAGCAGGTAGACTTCGGGAAAACCTGGAAAGACTTATAGGAGCTGATCCTGAGTGAAGTGAACAGAACCAGGAGAACATCATACACAGTAACAGCCACAGTGTTCGAGGATGTATATTGATAGACTTAGCTATTCTTAGCAATGCACCACCTAAAATATTTCCAAAGAAGTCATAATGCAAAATGCCATTAACATCCACAGAAAGAACTATGGAGTCTGAACTTGAAATAAAGCTGACTATTCTCTTTTTTTGTTGTGTTTTGTTGTGTTTTGTTTTTCTCATGGTTTCTCCCATTCATTAAAATTCTTCTATGCAGCATGACTGGTGTGTAAATGTATTTAATAGAAATGTATGTGTACACTCCATATAAAATTGCATGCCATCTTAGAGAGGGAGAGGGGAGGTAGGGGGAGAAAATTTAAAACTTATGGAAGTGAATGTTGAAAACTGAAAACAAATCAGTTAACAAATTTTTGGAAAAGAAAACAAAAAATGATAGTTTGCGATCATAACAAACAGTCTTTAAACAATCCAAAAAACATCTTTACATAGGGGCATTATCAGGTGGAAAATATCAAAATCAGATTAACTATATGCTTTAAAACCAGAGGTGGAGAAGTTCTATGCAACTCTGTACAAGATCTTGTACTGACTGTGGCTCAGATCATGAGCTTCTTATTTTAAAATTCAGTCTTCAGTTTAAGAAAGTGGGGAAAATCATTAGATTGTAGAGATATAGGTATAATCTGTTCAGCCTAAAGGCCATGGGCTACCCGAGTCTTCTTACCTTTTGCAGGTCTTCGGTGATCAGCCAGATAAACGTATTGAGAGAAGAGACTTTCCAGAGTCAAACAAGGGTTAGGCTTTATTCAGGGTCTTTGCAGGCAAGTTCTTCCCCAGGAGAAGGGGACCCCCCTCCTCCCAAGGAGCAAGGATCATAAAGCAAGAGGATGGGCACGGAAGAGGGGAGGGACCTCCGGAGGGGACCCCGCAGCAAGAAGAGGGCCTTCAGGCTTTCCTGTCCCTACTTAAGCTCTCCCAGCCACATAGTTTGCATGTGAATGCCATGCGTGCTCTCAGCCCCTAGCTAATTAACAACAGGTGTGCTCAGACCAAGGATCAATCTCAAGGGTGGGATGCTCTCCCTAGCAAGTTTTCCACTGAGAAGAGGTGGAAAAACAAGATAGCTTGTGTTTCACGCCTCAATTCCCAGTTGCTCCCTGGGGGGCCTCGTGAGAGATCTGAGGTTTAGAAGCCCTCACTTTTACCTGCCCAGAAACTGTTCATGTGAAAACTGAGCTTACACCCCAACAATAATCTAAATAATATTCCCTCTGAATATGAAGTGAAAGTGACAAGTAGATTTCAGAGATTAGATCTTTCGAAGTGCCTGAATAATTCTGTACAGAATTTGCAATATCGTACTGAAGGCATCAGTAACAACATCAAAATTGAAATGAAAAAGGAGAAAGCAATGTGTCTGCCTGATAAGGCTTTACAAATAGCTGATGCACCTTAGGTCTTTGGCCCATAAATACTTTTCAGGGCATCATAAAACTCTTTGGATTGCCACTCTCAGCATAAAACTGAATTTCATCCACCTTCTTATGGAGCCAAGAATTCTGCATCTCTCTAAACTTCACTCATACTTTGCATTTAATGGAATTAAATTCTGTCTTCTTAGAGATGAATGAACTCTCTGGCAAACCTTGTGGAGTTCTCATCTTTTATTTAGCAGCTTCTGAATTTGCCCATCATTTTCATCAAATCAGTCTTGGTGTTTGTGAGCTTTCTGACCCAGATGAGCAAATGCAGAACAAATTATTGAAAGCTGCCCACTCCCTTTCTGCTGCACTGTTTCCAACTGTGAGATGACTCAGCTTTCCCTCTAACTTAGCAACAAACTGCTCCGTCTCAGAGAAGATCTCTAATCTGTTGGTAATATTTTTTTCTGGTAGTCACTTTGCTTTGGAGTTGTTGCTTTTGTTTAATGTGAATATTTAGCTTGGAGAGGATAAGTTTACGGTCAGTCCAGCACTCTGCACCACACATTGCCTTATCACTCTCACATCCTCTCTCTTCTCCTTAAAGTCACATAGTGTATCAAATGTCAATGTTTGATGTGAGGGTGCATCCATGAAGTTTTATTGCATTTAGGTAAATTGAAAACAATATTAGTGATGAGAAGGCCAAGAGATGCACAATGACAGCAGTGGCAGATTGCAGCCATGAAATTAAAAGATGCTTGCTCTTTGGAAGGAAATGTGTGGGAAATGTGAATAGCATACTAAAAAACAGAGATAGAACCTTACAACAAAAGTCCATGCAATCAAAGCTATGGTGGTTTTTTAGTAGCAATACATGGTTGTATCTCATGGCTGTGAGAGTCAGTTCTGCAGAGCACTGCAGAACGATGCTTTGGAATTGTGTTGCTGAAGAAGACTTTTGAGAGTCCTTTGGACATCAAGGCCATCAAATCAATCAATATTCAAAGAAATAGTCTCTGACTATTCACTGGAAAATCAAATACTGAAGCTGAGGCTTAAATACTTTGACCACATAATGAAAAAGAGAAATTGTTGGAAAAGACCATGATGATGAGAAGGATTGGAGGCAAAAGAAGAAGGCAATGACAGAGGATGAGATGGATATATAGTATCATGGAAACAATGAACATGAATTTGGACAGACTGTGGAAGAAAGTGGAGAATAGCAGAACCTTCTATGGGGTCACAAAGAATAGGGCATGACTGAGCAACAACAACTAGCAGAAGGGATAGAAATTCCAGTCAGAGTGGTGGGAATAGACTCTAGATGGCAGGGAGGAAGTGACTGGTGAGAAAGGAGAGACAGAAAATATATAGGTTGCTCTTTCCAGCAGTTTAGAAGTGAAAGAGAATGATCACTTTGGGCAATGACATGGCCAAGGGAAAGTTGTGTTACTTTTTAGTTAATTACTTTTCATTTGTTAAACATGTTTTTTCCTTTTCTCTTTCCCACCTTCACTCCTCACTTGAGAGTAGGGGATAAGGGGAGTGGGGAAGAAAAAAAGTCCTTGGAAAAAATAAGCAGAGTGAAGCAAAATAAACTCCCAGTCAGCAAAGTCTAAAAATGTGTCTTAGTCTGCATTTTAGTCCATTACCATTCCATCAGGAAGTGGGTAGCATTCTTTATCGTTATTCCTCTGGAATCATGATTGATCAGTTCTTAAGTCTTACAAGATTGTTCATTTCTACAGTGTTGGTGTTATAGTATATAAATGGTTTTCTTGGTTCTCCTCAATTCATACCAGTTTTCCAAGATTTCTATGGAACTGTTACTTTATTTCTTACATTATGATGGTATTCAATTACATTTATATAATATATTTTGTTCAGACATCCCCCAATTGTCTTTTTCTCTTTGGGCCTCAAATTATCCATTGCCAAAATGTGTGAAAGCTATGGAGGCTGCATACCCCACTAGGACATGCCATTTATGTCTGGGGAACAAGCATGAAAAGTATCTCACCAAAAGGACATGTGTGGCCAGTACATATCTCTTTAAGGCAGCTCAGATCTCCATTGCACACAGAAGTCCACTGATGTCTTCTGCAGATGTCATCATACTTTGCCTCTTGGGCCTGATCCTGAGCTTCCTTCCAAGACTTGTAGTTTCTCTCTACTAGGCATAGAATCTCTGCTGGGCATTTCTACTAGCTGATCTCATGGTCATTGCTGGCTCTAAAAGACAAAGTTCCATTGGCCCCAAGATAGGGAACCATTGGTCTATCTTCTGACATCATCTAATGTTCTTACCTGAGGAGCTCCTTCTTCCTTATAGGAGAAAGGGCCTTCACCTTTTCTCTTTTTATTTAAAGTCCAAAGATCTTTGCTATTCATTTGGAAGAAGGCAAAACCCCTAACAAGTCCAGTCCCTGGACTAAGGAAAAACCATTGGTGGACTCATTTGACTTCCACCTCTACCCACTTAGGAAGGATCTACTTATTTCCTAAAGCCCTGGCTAAGATTGGCATTGCCAGAAGGAGAACCCTCCCTCCAGGCAGAAAACTCTTTGAAATAGACAAGCAAATCCATTTCAGTCCCAAGTTTTCAGGATAATATCTTTTTTTGTTTCCCCTGGCATGTAAGGGTTGCTTTTGTGCCAGACTTGACTGTAGCATTAGATCGGCAGGTCCTTGTCACTCCCTGTTTAATTCCCAGTTGTTTGAAGGCATACTGGTTCCTCTTTTTCTTTGTATTCCGTGGCACCAAGCACAGTGCTTGCCATCCCTCAAGCACAGCAGACTTCTTTAAGGAAAGAATAGAATAGCAGTTAGCAGGAGAGCTGGGTCTTTAAACTTGACTCATTACAGATGACTTGAATTTCTGAACAACGTTCACAGACAAAGAAAAATGACTTAGGCAGTTACAGAATGGAGTAAAGACAAACATAAAATACAAAAAAATTGTTTGCTTTTCTTATACTATTTATACAAGATGTTTCCAGATTGGAAGAAAAGCATTTATCAAATCAAGTTCATAAAAGAGTAAATGAAGAAGCCATACAGATTAATTTAAGTGATAAAATACATAGTACTAGGAGTTCTGCAACTCAGGAGCAAGATAAAAGGCTAATCAGGGAGAGAATGAGTGAACAGGCAACATGTTCACTCTTGGCAGTTTCTTAGGGGTGTAAGTGTTATGGATCAAAGCATATTGTGGGGCTGCTTAAAAAAACTCAGACACAGACCATCTCCAACCCAAGTAAAGGCCATTTCCTGAAGCTTATTCCCTGAGTGGGCTAGGCTCCTTAGAGGAGCCAGCAGCTAGCAAAACAAGAAAGGGATTTTTATATAGCAAAAGATAGTTGCATAAAAGAATATGTGAATTTGCATTACAGGTGTATCAATAAGGCAATAGCACTGTGGGTGACTATGAATATGGAAGCATAGTTCTCAATCGCAAAATATAAAAGACTCTCCATATAGAAGGCAGAAGAAAAACATTTATTTAAACACCAGAAAGTCAAACTCTAGGCCCAGAAAGCAAAATCCATCATGGAGACCAAGAAGTTGATGAACATGATCACAGCAGAGGGCAAAACCATTCTCAAACTTCCCTTCCCTCAGCCAGGGCCTTCTCACTATCAACTGTCACACTGTATCAGCTGGCTTGTGTCAGTTGGCCTGTGTTCTGTCCCCTCTGACCTGACCCCACTCACTCATATGCTCCTGGTTCCACTCCATCCTTCCTGTTTCACCTCTTCAGCAAACATCTCCCATCACATGTGACCCAGGCTTCCAGGCAATTTAAGCAGATCATATGGGCCTATTAACTAGTGAGAAAGATATTTCCATTTAAATCACTATTACAACAATATATATATACATATATATATGGATTATATATATGGATTTTAAAATATAAGAGGTCTTTGCTGATGTGAGGAGGGGTCCTCACCTTCGTTGAACTGTACATGTGGTTACCCAGAATGCTTACAGAAAAACCCACTCAGGGTGGGATATTAATGTATGGTAATAATATTATAATAAACCTCTCATGCTATAAGTTCACCTAAGGGATGGTCTTTGCTAGTACTGTGCAGATGTCCACTCAGGGAAAGTTCTTTCTATGATTTAAGGGTTAAACATCTTGCTCAGTGTCATGTTGGTGCTGTTTTCTTATTGGTTGACGATTGTGGTCCTGTCTAAAACTAGAAGTGTGTGGTATGTGGTTGACTTCATGGACACATTTGCTGTTTTATTAAGGCATATGAGGTACATGGATTATTGGAGACAACAACTATTGGGACTGGAGGTAGTGGCTAGACTCCATCGTAAGCACTGGAAATTGAGCAACATGCTGCTCCCCTCCCTCCCATACTTGGGGCTTCAGTGGTCTCTTAATCATTATTCAAGTCTGTGGCTTTTTTCTCATCTTTGTTCTCCTTTTCTTTCACCTATTTCTTATTTCTTCCCCCAATCAAAAATAAAGTCACTGTGTACACAGGAAAAGATCACAAGACTCATAGGTCTCTCACTGAATCATGAGTCACCTTTCCTCAAATGCATAGGAAAGCAAGGAGGTAGGGGATGTTGTTGGAATCTTGAGAATAGGGAATGTACCTTGGGGCCAGTTCTGGGATGAATATGTATGTGGCTTGAGTTTGGGGCGAGTTCAGAAGGAGAATCTTTCCTTCATTCTCCAGGTCACTTTTTGCTTCTTGGCCTCTGTGTGGAGCAATCATGAGGGAGAACAAGCAGCAGAGCATCCTGCCTTCCACCTACAGGGAAATATGGGACACAGGAGCCTCCTCCCATGCCTGATTAACAGGGGGAGCCTCAGACTGAACAATTCCTTTCATGAATTTTTTCTCTAGATAGCTCCACTGTTCTTGGTTTTCAACTTACCCCAAATGTTTCTTAGCCTGAGTGGACCTCTTCATGCATGGGGCAGAAGCAATGAATGTAAGTTGCAGTGGAGGAGCATACTTAAGTGATCTTGACGTTCCTCCCTCCATGAAAAAAGTCTGGTATCATTTAAAGGTGAATGATCACTACCTCCCACCCATATGGTCATTTGCATCTCTACACCACAGCTCTCCTTGTCACAATCATGATATGCGATCTTTGTTATATTAAAGTTCCTTCACATCCTTGTCATAGCCCTGTGTGCCCTGTGTCCTTATTACACAGTCAGCACCCATATTCTTATCACCATCATAGCCCTTTTCTGTCCCTCCTATACACTGGTCCTCTTATGTCACAGCAAGTCACTGGGTCCTTGTGTCCCTGTCACAGATATTGTCCCACTTCCCCATTATAATTATGTGTCCTCCCATGCTTATTTCTCTACCACAGTCACTAATCTCTCTTCCTCCTTCCATGTTCTCTCCATAGGTGTGATGGAAATTCTCAGTTCTTTAGGAGCCTGTCTTTCTAGTTCTCTCATTGCCTTCTTCCTTCTTCACATGATGCTCAAAGTGGCCTTAGATAAGTATCTGCTTCTGTTACTTGTTTTCTTCTGGCCTGGAATAGGAGATTGATAGTTGAGCATATATAGATTCTGTCCTACACTACTCTCCATTTTTTCCAGAGTCATACACCTGATATTCTCCTAGTTCTTTCTTGGGACTTTCTCAGACTACCTATGCTCTCTCTACTAGGGTTTGTTCATTATCCTCATAATCCACCCCTTCCTTATTTACTCCTTTCTCTCTGAAATCTCCCACCATACTTCCTGCCTCTCTATCCTCTTTCAAGGTTCCTTTCTTTTGTCCCTTTTACATCCTGAACTCTGTCCCCATCTTCCATCTGTTGTTCTCCTCTTTGACCTCTTATCTCCTCTTTCTACCTGATTAAACAGAGCAGTTCTCAGTGATTGGGCCTGCAAGACCCATCCAGGTCCCACTTGGGGGAGAGGCAGAGTTACCATGTTTCCTGTCCCCCATCTCAGAGTGCTCAGCACATGGAAGTGGTCTGGTTGCAATCCACTCAGGTGGTACATCACTATCAAGATGGAGAGGATCAGTTTGGAGACTAGACCCCTGATTACCAAGGGAGGATGGAGCTGGTGAGAGATGGTTTCACAAGTGGGAATATCACCCTGAAGATATTGGATGTGAGACTCTTGGATGCAGGAGAGTACATGTGTCTCATTACAGATGATTTTCATCAAGATCAAGCTGAAATGGAGCTGAAGGTCTTAGGTGAGGAGCTGGGGCTTGGACTGGGCATGGTTGTATGCATATATGGGTCAAGAGAAACTTGTTTCTTGGCTCTGTAATTTCTGAAATCATAGAATGTCCTAGTTGAAAGGGACCTCTGAGGCCATCTATTCCAATACCTCTCTGAACAATAAATGGTTCCCACATGCCCAGTGGGTAGCTATTTTTCTCCTTGGCTCCTCACCTGGTGCCTTGCACATGAAAGATAATTAAAGTATGCTTGCTGAATTTAATATAGCTTGCAGATTTAAAAACTTCTAATGAGAAGTCATACTATTTTCCTGGGGGAGGCAGCCCTTTCTACTTCTGAATAAATTTCATCCTTATGAAGTTTTTGCTGACATCAAACTTAAATTATTCTCTGCAGCTTTCACCCACTGCTACTAGTTCTATCCCAGAGGGACAATCAGAACAAGCAGAATCCATTTTCCAAAGTCTAGTTCTTCAAACCTTCAAACAATTATTGTGCCCTGACTAAATCTTCTCTTCTCCAGGCTACAGTAATCATCAAACTGGAGGAATGAGAATGCTAAATTTAAGCAGTTTTGTTTCATGGCATAATCTCAAAGCTGTTCACTATCCCAGTCATCCTCCTCTGGATTCGCTTGGATTTTTGCAGCTGTTCTATGAAATCTTCATGTTGTTTTTATTCCAAAGACTTCAGACTTAGCAGTCTTGTGTCATGGGAAAGAGTGAGCATGATAGTCATTGCTAAGATGTGGGGAAAATATAAAGAGAGGAATTCCAAAAAATCTTTTTTGGAAAGTTTGCTAAGAAGGGAGAGAAAGAAATTGGGAAAAAAGAAAAGGAAACTGCAAAGGAAAAGAAATGTGAAGGGAGGCTCTAGAATGAGGAACACCATTTTCATGGCTCTCGTTTCTCTCCTTCCTCTACTCACATGTTATATACCAATGCTCCTACCTAGACTTCTATTTCTCAAGGCCATAGCAGTCAATCACATATCAACAGACTGGAACACAACTACCAGATGATGGGGGATGATGAAGAATAGCACTTGTTAAAGTAATATGACTGTGGAACACATTGGGGCTTGAGAAATATAAATCATCTAAAAACTTTGGTCCCAGGGACCTGGGAGCATGGGATGTTCCTAAAATAAGGTGAGTGAGGGGCAGTGAGTGGGAGAACATGAAGAAAATCAAGACTATTTTGATCCGCATTTTGTGTTCTGACTGAATTGCCTTCGGCTTGAATTCAAGTCACATTAAGGTGACTTTAATTTTAGGAAGCAACATGATACTGAGTTTGTTGTCAAAGGACTTGGATTAAATTCTGCCAGTCCCATTTACTATGTCAGTGATCTTAAATTCACTTCTACCGACCTCAGTACCTTGTTTGTAAAATAAGGGAGTTGGGCTAGTTGGTTTCTAAGGTCTTGTTCTACATTTTGAAAAAAGAACCAAGATTCAAGGTATACTTGCTAGGATACTGCATCCAAAATCAGAAGAAAAAAAAAACAAAAAACAACAACATGATTTCAAGTCCTATGTTAGGCACTTACTATCTGTATATTACTGGATAAGTGATTCTCCTTCTCTGTGCCTTAGTTTCCTCATCAGTAAAATTAGAAAGTTGAAATTGTTATCTTCATCTATGACCACATGACAAGTATGGTTGTTTTATATGTAGCTATTTTCTCACCTTAGTCTTCTAGAATGAAACTGGTTTCATCTCTTTTCAGTATTTTAGGGTAACGTTGATAAACAGGGAAGGCATCTTTTTCTGATGTTTTCAGTTTGAGTCCTTTCCCATTATGCTATTACCACTGTTATTTGCTTGTGATTAGTGCCCCGGTACTATTTAAGCAATTAATATCAATTAGCTTTTTAGAAAGGGATATTTACTAAAATATTGCAAGAACGTCATTACCAATATTTTCTCTCAACATGTGGTATATGATCTGCCATGTCCCACTTCAGTCCCTGAAGAGAAGAGAATCCAACTTAAAACAGTTTCTAATAGCATTGTTCCCACCACATTGATTTGCAAATATGGTATAGCCTATGGATGGATGAGCCTGCCTCTAGTTTATAAGTGGCCTGGGTCATTTGGGTTCTTTGGGACTTTACTTTTTACTGTATGACTCCTAACAAAACTTTCCAAGGGCAATAGCCCCTAGGCACCATACTTGTATCTTTTGAAGTTCATGAGATTGTAGCCATCTCCAATTGCTTCACCTAAAATAAGCAAAGAAAGCACTCTACAGAGACATAAGCAGTTGCACAGCCAGATATTCTCAGTTTCAAGGTACCTCTGAGTAAAAAACATAAATGCCTATCTCATCTAGAGGTCCACAGCATCTCTTTCTTCTTCTGGAATGCCAGTTGAAAAAGGGCAAATTTAGGCTTGATGTATGGAAAAATCTTCTTAACAATTACAGCAAAACCAAAGTGAAGATCCTGTTGGAGATAGTGAGCTATGTGTGTCTTGAAACAAAGACTGGATGATCATCTGTAGGGAGAGTCTTAGAGGAGATTCTGATTTAAGTGTGTGTTGAACAAGATGGGCCTCTGAGTTTCCTCTTATCTCTGAGATCCTTCCAGAATAAACCTAGCCAAAAAGTACATAAAATTGTCCCCTAATTCCACTTGTACTTTATTGTGTCCTCATCAATACAGTTCAATGTTGTATCTCACAAATGGGGCTACCTCCATGTGATGTGTCCTGATCTGGGGTTGCAGAAAGGAAATGTGGATATGGTAATGCTGTTGGTAGGATGAAGAGATTGTCTGCTATAAGGTGCAAAGACTCAGTGGAAGGGCTGAGAATTTGACCCCATCTATGATGTTGTTCTGTTCTCAGCAGGGGCATGGGAGTTGGAGATGGGGAGAATTGATGATGTAAATATTCCAATGAGAGCCCTAGTTCTGACATTTTTGTGCAATTGTGTTTTAGGTGACGAACCTGAGTCAACAACTATGCTGCCATAATCACTTATACTCTTTGCCGTCTGTTGGTTCCTGATATTTTTAGTTATTTTAGTTTTTCTTCTGTCTTTTCGAGGTAATTATCAGAGGAAAGGGGGAATGGGCTTCCTGTCTGGTTAAAAAGGCATGATTGATCTGGGAGGGGACAAGACTTTGCAATGCTGGGTCTTAGGAACATGACTTGTGCCCATTCCTTGGTCACTTGCTCTGGGGTACACTTTGTCCTCCACTCTATGCCCTTTCAGATCATTCATTCCCAAAAGCCAACTTTAGAACCCTGCTGCTCCCAACTACCCTTGCAGTCACATAACCCCACAAATTTTCTTCCTGCCCTTCTCCTCCTCTACATTCCTAATTCATAGCTTTCTTTCACCTCTCATTAATCATATTTTGGTGATGAACTTACCATGTATGAATCATGTACCAGGCTATGGTTGTTGTTGTTCAGTTATGATGGTCATATCCAACCCATGGCCTCGTTTGGTGTATTCTTCATGAAAATACTGGAGTGGTTTGCTATTTCCTTCTCTAAGTCATTTTATAAAGGAGGAACCTGAGGCAAATAGCGTTAAGTGACTAGCCCAGAGTCAGACAGCTAGTAAGTGTCTGAGTCTGGATTTGAATTCAACTCTTCCTGATTTTAGATTTGGCACATTTTACATGGTACCACCTACCTGCCCTCTTCTAGACCATATTGAAAGACAACTACTTCTTCCCTCTCCTTCAGTCCCAGTCCCTGCCCAATTCCTGATTTTAGAGAAGTAGGAATCTGAGTAAGGATCATCATTGACTCCTTAAAGTAATTGAAAAAAAAAAACCACTTAAATCACTGAGCACTTTTAACATACTCCTCTGTACTTTGCTTTATGGTCTGCGCTGTAGAAAGAAATAAGAAAGGTAAGACTCTATACTTGCTTTCCTGAAGCTGCAATCAAAGTGGGAGTGTGTCATGGATACAAATGTGAGACAGGAACAAAGGGTGATCCAGGCAATATATTGTGAGAAATTTGAGGAGAGAGAAATCCCTTTTTCTGCTTGTGCTGAGGGAGCAAAAAGGACTTCAAGGAGAAGATGGCTGACGCCTGAGGTAGGCTTTGAAAGAACAATAAATTTAGACTGAGATAGGGGTAGCATGGAGACTGTTCTCACTCCAAGAGTGAAGGAAGGAAAGGGAAAAGGGCAGGATGAGGAGGAAGGGCAAAGATTAGTACAGTTTGGGAGGAACATAGCTTACAAGAATCAATCAGTCAACAAACAAGAAGTATTTGTTAAGTATCTGCTGTATGCCAGGTCCTGTTCTAGGTATTATGGATAAAAAAGAGAAAAGGGAAATAGTCCTTGCCCTCAAGGAGCTTACTTTCCATCAAGAGAGAGAATACACATCTCATAAACCTAAACACAAGAAATAGATGATAATTCTGGAGATATGGTATTGCCATCTGGAAGACATGATCTTGAAAGATGATATATGGAGTTGGGCTGAGACTTGAAAGAAAGTGGAAATTTTAAAAGGTAGAATGTAGAAGAGAGGACATTGCAGCCAAAGGTGATAGCTGATGCAAAGGCATGGAGATGGAAGGTAAAGTGATGATTAAACCTTAGAGTGTTTGAACGGGGTTCATATATTATTTATGAATTATTATATGGCTCCAAAGCTGTGACCAGGTGGTAAAGGGTTTTAAACATCAAACAAAGGAGTTTACATTTGACCTTAGAGGAAATTGTTGTTGTTGTCCCATCACGTTTGACTCTTTGGGCCCCCATTTTGGGGATTTCTTGGCAGAGATACTGGAGTGGTTTGCCATTTCCTTATCCATCTGATTTTACAGATGAGACCTGAAGCAAACAGAGTTAAATGGCTTGTCCAGTGTCGCACAATGTTAAGTGTCTGAGATTGGATTTGAACTAAGGAAGATTAATCTTCATAACTCCAGGCCAAGCACTTTATCCACTGTGCCACCTAGGAAGTCATGATTAATATATAGAAGGTAGATATGATTATACATGTGCTTTAGCAAAATCCCTTTGGTAGCTGAGTGTAAGATGAATTGGAGACAGGTGACCCATGAAATAAAGAGACTAATTGGGAGCCTATTGTAATAATACAAGGAAAAGTTGACAAAGTCCTGTAATAAAAGGTGGCCATATGAACGGAGAAGGAGATTAATGTAAGAGATTACTGGAAGTATGTTTTACGGTATTTTGCCACTGATTAAATATATGGAAGGAGAGAGGGAGATAGGGACAAACAGAGAGAGGGAGAGAGGGAAGAAGGAAAGGAGGAAGAGAGAGTGTGTGTAATGGGTCAAGGATTACTCTGTAGTTTCAACTTGTGTGATGTGGCATTACTGACAGGCATAAGAAACTGCAGAACAGGCATCAATTTGGGGAGAAAGAAAAGAGTGCTGATTTTAACATGGAATTGTGATGCAAGAAATCCAATTTTAAATGTCCAATAGATTGTTGATACTAACTCAGTCTTCTACAGAGAGACAAGATACAGAGAGATACATAAAGATTTGAGTCATCTGTATAAAGAAAATAAAGTCATGAGATCAGATGTAATTGCACATAAAACAGAGAGAGATCTGAAAGAAGGGTTCAGAAGAGTTCCCAAGGATATACTGACAGTTAGGAGATAGGTTACAGATCATGATATAGTAAAGGAGACTGAAGAGTGGTCAGCCAGAACCAAGACAGAACTGTGTCATGAAAACCCAGAGAGGAGAGGGAGGTCAATACTGTCAAATGCTGCAGAGAGGTTAAAGAAAGGATTAACACTGAGAAAAAAATAGACTTGTCTACTAAGAATTTGTTGGTAATTTTGGAATGAGAAATTTCATTGCAGTGATGAGGTCAGAAACCAGATTTTAGAAGATTCAAAATTGAAATATTTAGGTGGTCATGAAAGCAAGGATATAACAGAATTTTCTGAGAGTTCATGAAATTGGGGAGATATATAGGATAATAGCTGGAGGGGATGGCAGCATGAAATGAATATTTTTTATTTAGAATTTTATTTTTCCCAGTTACATATTTAAACAATTTTTAACACATTTTTAAAACTTTGAGTTCTAAATTCTCTCCCTTCCTTTCCCCTCCACAATTGAGAAGATAAACAATTCTATATAGATTATACATGTGGGGTCATGAAAAACAGTTCCATAATAATCATGTTGTGAAAGAAAGCACAGATCAAAACGATAAAGGAAAAGAAAAATAAAGTAAAATAAACATATATACTTCAATCTGTATTCAGAGAGCATCAGTTCTTTTTCTTGGAATAGATAGTACATATTATTGCTGAAAATGGCTAAGCCATTAATAACTGATCATTTTAAAATATTGCTGTTACTTTGTTGTGCATAGTACATTTCACTTTGTACCAGTTCACATAAGTCTTTCCAACTTTGTTTTGGCGAGTATCCTGATCATCTTCTTATAGCACAGTAGTATAGTGTACTATCACAATCACATACCAAAATTTGTTCAGCCATTCCCCAGTTGATGATCATTTCCTCAATTTCCAGTTCTTGGCCCCCAGGAAAGAGCTACTATGAATATTTTTGTACATATACACCTTTCCTTTTTGAAAATCTCTTTTGGGATATAGACCTAGTAGTGATATTGCTAGGGCAAAGGGTATTCATGGTTTTATAGTTCTTTGGTATAGTTCCAAATTAGTCTACAGAAGGGTTGGATCAGTTCACAACTCCACCAGCAGTGCATTAATGTCTCATTTTTCACAGATCCCCTCTATCATTCATCATTTTCTTATTCTTCCCTGTTAACCAGTCTAATTAATAGGTATGAGATAATGACTCAGAATTGTCTTGATTTGTATTTCTCCAATCAATAATAAGGTAGAGAATTTTTTCACATGGCTATAGATAGCTTTGACTTCATCTGAAAACACATCAGTTGCAGAATGGCTCTTTTATTTGTATATTCAACTCAGTTTTCTAAATATGTTAGAAATTAAGACTTTATCAAAGAAACTTGCTTCAAAATATTTTCCACAGTTACTGTTGCTAACTGTATTTCCCTCCATCCTATTCCCTTTATTGTATTCTCTTTCTACTTTTACCCTGTTCCTCCTCAGAATTTTACTTCTGATGACCCCTCCCCAATTCTACACTTCCTTTTATCACTGCACCCTTTATCCCCTTCTCCTTCTACTTTCTTCTAAAGTAAGAGGTTTCTATACCCAATTGAGTGTGTATGTTGTTCTGTGTCTGAGTCAGTTCTGATGAGAGTAAGGTTCCCTCACTCCCTTTCACCTCTCCCCTTTTCCCCTCCACTATAAAAGCTTTTTGTTAACTCTTCTTTGTGAGATAACTTATTATATTCTATCTCTTCCTTTTCCTTTCCCCCAGTACATTCCTCTCTCACTCCTTAGTTGTATTTATTTCTTACTTTTTAGACATCCTCCCTTCATATTCAAGTCACATCTATTCCCTCTATCTGTCTATATATATATTATTTCTACATGCCCTAATAATGGGAAAGTTCCTAAGATTTACAAATACATCTTCCCATGTGGGAATGCAAATAGTTTAATCTTATTAAGTCCCTTATGATTTCTTTTTCTTATTTACTTTTTTATGCTTATCTTGAGTCTTGTATTTAAAGTCAAATTTTCTATTTTACTCTGATCTTTTCATCAAGAATGCTTAAAAGTCCTCAGTTTTCTTGAATGTCTTTTTCTCCCAAAGGATTATATTCGGTTTTGCTGAGTAGGTGATCCTTGTTTTTAATCCTAGCTCCTTTTCCCTCTGGGATGACATATTCCAAGCCCTGTGATCCTTTAATGTAGAAGTTGCTAAATCTTGTGTTATCCTGACTGTCTCCATGATACTTAAATAGTTTCTTTTGGCCTCCTCCCAATATTTTCTCCTTGACCTTGGAAATATGGAATTTGACTATAATATCCCTTAGAAGTTTTCATTTTGGAATGGCTTTCAGGAGGAGATCAGTGGATTCTTTCAATTTCTCTTTCACCCTCTGCTTCTAGAATATCAGGTCAGTTTTCCTTGATAATTTCTTGAAAAATGATATTTGGGCACTGTTTTTGATCATAACTTTCACATAGCCCAATTGTCTCTCTTTTTTTAAATTTGTCTCTCCTGGATCTATTTTGTAGGTAAGTTGTTTTTCCAATTAAATATTTGATACTGTCTTCTATTTTTGGTTCTTTTGGTTTTGTTTTATTATTTCTTGATTTAATATAAAATTATTACCTTCCATGTACTCCCTTCTAATTTTTAAGGAATTAATTTCTTCAGTGAGCTTTTGTACTTCCTGTTCCATTTAACAAATTTGACTTTTAAAGTAGTTTTTCTTTTCCCTTTAGTGAATTTTTGTGCCTCTTTTTTCTCTTGGTCAACTCTGATTTTTAAAGCATTCTTCTCCTCCTTGACTTTTTGCACCTCTTTTTGCCATTTGGTCTAGTCTATTTTTTAAGGTGCTATTTCATTCAGTATTTTTTTTTTTTTGCATGTGTCTCCTTTACCAAGCTCTTGACTCATTTTTCATGATTTTTTTGAATCACTCTCATTTCTCTTCCCAACTTTAGAATTTTTTAGATTCATAGTTTAAAGATATTTGGAAGGTTTGAGGGGAGAGCTCAGGTGACTCCTGCCATTACTCTGCCATTTTGCCTCCATTTCATAACATTTTTTTAAAGATGAGGGAAATCTGAGCAAATTTATACAAAAGAGGATAGGGTGGGGGAGGAAAAGGACTGTGGTGGCCAACTGCTGGAGAGGATGGGAGGGGATGGATTTAAAGCTTTTTATAGAGAGGTTGGCTTTAACATGAAGATGGGCCACCTCTTCATCAGAGGCTGAGAAAAGGAGAAGAGTGTGGAAGAAGATTTTAAGAAGTTAAAGAGCTTGAGAAGAGGAGGAGAGAGGTAATGTGGAATGATTTACATTTTCTCAGTAAATATAAGACAAGGTCTTCAGATATGGCATGAGGTGATTTCAGAAGTTTCAGAAAAGTGAAGGCTTGAAATACTCACTATAGAAAGTTGGTTAGAGAAAGAATTACAAATTAGTAAAAGATATTATCTTATTGCATTGAAGGCACAGCTGAGATTAGATAACACAAATTTAGTTTTTAGAAAAATATGCTTCAACTTTTCAATTAACAATATCCATCTTCTCTCCTCACTTCCCTTCCCTTCATTGAAAAAGGATAAAAAACAAAGCCCTTGTAACAAAAATGGATAGTCAAGGAAAAACCTAATGCTGCATTGGTTTTCTGTAAAAATTGATGTCTAAATTTATCCCTGAGGTCCTCATCTCTCCATCAGGAAATGGGTAGCAGTTTCTCTGTGGGCTCTCTGGAATCATGGTTGGTCATTGCAAACAGCATAAATTTGTAGTAGACATTACATAATTGCTCATAATTTCTTCTAGATATGAACATGAGTAAGAACAGAAGTAGATTTTAGAAGTAACCTAGAAATGGGCTTGTTAAATTATGATAATTGTTAAGGCAAGGGAAATGGTTTAAAGAGCAAAAGACAGTGTAATATTTAACTAATTAAAAATAATCAAGATTAGGAGGGGAAGCAAGTGAAGCTATGGAAGAGTTGAAGGTCTGAGAAAGTACTAAGGAGTGGAAGGACTGGAACTCATGGTAGGGGCCAAGATTAGGCTGAGAAGGAAGATCATTGGAGTGAGGAGGACTGAGGTATAGTGAGAGATGATGTAATAGGTATAATTTGATCATGGAATTTCAGAATTCTTGATTATGGAAGTGCAAATTTGGGAGTGATGGCAAAGTCAAAGGTACTCCCAATTCCGCTTTGGTATGGCTGAGTTGGCACGGAAGGCTAAGTCATGGGAGTTGAGAAGATTGCAAAAGTGAGAGGCTAGAGTTTTTAAGGAATATCAATGTACATGTAATGTGCCCTAGTATGACAGTGATTGGGACCTGATATGAATAATGTGAACCAAATATTGACCTTTTAGAGAATGGAGGGAGAATGATCTGACTCATAGGTAACTGCCAACTGATTGGGTTGTGTATTTGGATAGAATGAAACTCAAATTAGCAGAGGAATTTTGACTGTTCTCTAATAGTAGAAAATTGCAATGGGAGTGAATAATAGTCTGACTCCCTCCTAAAGACAAATGAAGTTGAGTAATGTGAAAAAAGCTACAACCAGTATTGAAAAGGACATCCAAGGAATACTATGTTCTCTAGGGAAATCTAGGTCTCAGTATGTGCTTGTAAATGGAAGGAGAAAGAGAAAGACATCTGTAATTGAAGCCATTTTGTGAATAAATTGAGGGACAAGAAAGAGGTCTAAAAGAAAGGAAGGTTTGTTAATTAAGGAAAAGGAATTCCAGAAGGCACAATGGAAAAGTAGGCAGAGCAGGAGTTGTCCACCATTATGTATAAAATCTCTTTTGAAGTGCAATGGGGACTATGTTTAATCTCTTAACTTTGGAAGTGGGTTTGAATCAGTTGCTCAAGGTGCTATATCTGGGTGAGGCACCAAGTGGTACTCAAAAGTACTAAACTGATTTTCTGCTTACCAGTTACTACTTGTCCCCAACTTTTCCTTACAAGAATTTTCTATATCCTGAAACTGCTATATATGGGTTTCAGTATTGCAATAGTAAGTCCTAACTCCCATCGGCTACATTGCTCCTCCTTTTGAATCCCATCTTTTTTTCATCATAGCCAGTCAACCTATATGCTAAGAGCCCAAGAAAAGCAAAAGTAAAATCTAATAACAATTCTGAACAGTCAATCACATTCACTCATGTTAAAGAAGAATTTTCAAAACTTTACACCTTCACCTGCTTCATGTCTCTCTAACACTCATAGATGAGAGGGAGATAGTTTTTTTTAATTTTAAATTATTTTATTTGTTTTCAGTTTTCTACAATCATTTCCATATATCTTAGATTTTTCCCCTCCCTCCCCCTTTTTCTCCTCTTCCTCCCCACTCCCTCCCCAACATGGTGTGCAATCTTGTATAGGTTCTACATTCTTATCAAATACGTTTTCACCTTAGTCATATTGCATAGAAGAATTAAAATAAATGGAAGAAATCATTAAACAAAAGAAAGCATAACCCAGGAGAAAATGGTCTGCTTCATTCTGTGATTCAGTTCCACAGTTCTTTCTCTGGTTGTGGAAGGCAATTTGCCTCCAGAGTCCATTGGGAAATTTTTAGATCTTTGCATTGGTGTGAAACACTAAATTTACCAGAAAAAATCCTCACACACTATTGTAGTTGCTGTGTACAAAGTTCTCCTAGTTCTACATCTTTCACTCAGCATCACTTCATATGAGTCCTTCCAGGCTTCTCTGAAGTTTTCCTGCTCATCATTTCTTTTTTTTTATATATAATCATTTATTTATTTTAATTTTCATGATTCATTTCCACAAGATTTTGAGCTCCAAATTTTCTGCCTAACTCTCCCATCCCCCACTCCAAAACACTTTGCATTCTGATTACCCCTTCCCCGAATCTGCCCTCCCTTCTATTACACCCCTCCCTTTCCTTATCTTCATCTTCTCTCTTTTCTTGTAGGACAAGATACATTTCTATACCCCATCACCTGTATTTCTTATTTCCCAGTTGCATGCAAAAACAATTCTCAACATTCATTCTTCAAACTTTGAGTTTCAGTTTCTCTCCCTACCTCCCTCCCCACCCATCCACACTGAGAAGGCAAGCAATTCAATAAAGGCCATATATGTGTAGTTTTGCTAAAGCCTTCCATAACAGTCATATTATGAAAGCCTAACTACGTTTCCCTCCATCCTGTCTTGCCCCCTATTTGTTCTATTCTCTCTTTAGACCTTGTCCCTCCCCTAAAGTGTTTGCTTTTAATTACTCTTTCTTCTCATTTGCACTCCTTTCCATCATCTCCCACCCCACTTATCCCTTTCTCCCTCATTTTCCTGTAGTGTAAGATAGATTTTCATATCAACTTGAATGTGCATGTTATTCCCTTCTTAAGGCAAATGTGATGAGAGTAAGCTTCACTTTTTCTTTCTCACCTCCCCCCTTTCCCCTCCATTCAAAAAGCTTTTCCTTGTATTTTTTATAAGAGACTATTTGCCCCATTCTATTTCTCCCTTTCTCCTCCCAATATATTCCTCTCTCACCACTAAATATTTTTAGAGATCATTCCTACTCTGTGCCCTCTGTCTATATATGTCTGTGTGTGTGTGTGTGTGTAATCCCTCCAACTACCCAAATACAGAGAAGAGTTTCAAGATTTACAAACATATTTCCTTGTAAGCATGTAAACAGTTCAACTTTAGTAAGTGCCTTATTATTTCTCTTTCCTGTGTGCCTTTTCATGCTTCTCTTGATTCTTGTGTTTGAAAGTCAAATTTTCTATTCAGCTCTTGATTTCATCAAGAATGCTTGAAAGTCCTCTCTTACACTGAATAGCCATTTTTTCCCCTTGAAGTATTATACTTAGTTTTGCTGGGTAGGTGATTCTTGGTTTTAATCCTAGTTCGTTTGACTTCTGCAATATCATATTCCAAGCCCTTCAATCCCTTAATGAAGAAGCTGCTAGATTTTGTGTTATCCTGAATGCATTTCCACAATACTTGAATTGTTTCTTTCTGGCTGTTTGTAATATTTTCTCCTTGACCTGGGAACTCGGGAATTTGGCTGCAATATTCCTAGCACTTTTTCTTTTCAGATCTCTTTCAGAAGGTGATTGGTGAATTCTTTCAATATTTATTTTACCCCCTCGTTCTAGAATAATAAGGCAATTTTCCTAGATAATTTCATAAAAGATGATGTCTAGGCTCTTTTGGTCATCCTGGCTTTCAGGTAGTCTCGTAATTTTTTAAATTGTCTCTCCTATTTTCCAGGCCAGTTGTTTTTCCAATGAGATATTTTACATTGTCTTCTATTTTTTCATTCTTTTGGTTTTCTTTTATAATTTCTTGGTTTCTCATAAAGTAATTAGCTTCTACCTGCTCCATTCTAATTTTTAAAGAACTATTTTCTTCAGTGAGCTTTTGAACCTCTTTTTCCATTTGATTTATTCTATTTTTTAAAGCATTCTCTCCTCATTGACTTTTTGGGTCTCTTTTGCCATTTGAGCTAGTCACTTTTTAAAGATGTTATTTTCCTCAGCATTTTCTTTGGGTCTCCTTTACCAGGCTGTTGACCTGCTTTTCATGATTTTCTTGCATTGCTCTCATTTCTCCTCCCAATTTTTTCTCCAACACTTTTTAGAAATCCTTTTTGAGCTCTTCCATGGCGTGAGATCATTTTGTATTTATTTGGACAATTTGGATGCAGAATCTTGACATTCATATCTTCCTCTGATTGTATACTTTGTTCTTCCTCATCTATAAGTATGAAAAATAATACCTGCTCACCAAAAAATAACCTTCTATAGTCTTATTTTTTTCATTTTGGGGGGCATTTTCCCTTTTTGGGGGGGGCATTTGAGTCCTTTGTCAAGAGGACGTTATGCTCTGGGGACCTGTATGTTCTCAGTTCATCCAGGGTATCACAATCAAGGGAGAGGAGTTACTCCTCTCCTGGCCTGTGCTCTGGTCTGGGAGCTACCACAAGCCTTTCTGCCCAGGATCTGTGAGCAGAATCCCCTCTCCAGAGCCTCCACCATCTCTACCAGTCAGTGCTCCTCCTCACCCCAGGACCTCCACTTAGGGCTGAGATACAGATCAGTGGCTCAGTTCCCTCATGTTCTTTAGGCTAAGGACTCCAAAAATGGACACTGTTGCAGCCGCCTAGGGCTGGGACTAGGGGAGGATTCTGCTCCATTCTCACCCTGGTGAAAGAGCTTTCTTACTGACGTTTGAAACTATCTGTGGCATTTGCAGGTTGAGGGGTCAGGGAATTGCATTGGCTGCCGGAGGCCCCCTTAAGCCTGCTTCATTCCTGTATATGCTGCAGTGTGTGGTCCAGGCTAGGCTGTGCTCTGCTCTCAGCTGGTGCCATAGACCTTTCCTGTCAGCCCTCCAGGCTGACATGGGCTGTAAATCTCTTTCACTCTATTGTTTTGTGGCTTCTGCTCTTCTAGAATTTGTTTAGAGTCATTTTTACAGGTATTTTAGGCCTTGTGGAGGGAGAGCTCCTATAGGTAGTCCTTCTACTCCACCATCTTGGCTTCACCTCTCTGTTCATCATTTTTTATAACAAATTCCATTACATACATATACCACAACTTGTTCAGTCATTCGCCAATTGATGGGCATCCCCTTGATTTCCAGTTTTTGGCCACCACAAAGAGAGCAACTATAAATACTTTTGTATATGTTGGACCCTTTCCTATTTCTATGATATCTTTGGGATACAGTCCTAGAAGTGATGTTGCTGGGTCAAAGGGTATGTCACATTTTTGTAGTCCTTTGGGCATAGTTCCAAACTGCTTTCCAGAATGGTTGGATCAGCTCACAGCTCCACCACCAATGAATTAGTGTTCCAACTCTCCCATATCTTCTTCAGCATTATCGTCTTCCTGTTCCTGTCATGTTAGCCAATCTGATAGGGGTGATGCTATACCTCAGAGTTGTTTTAATTGGCATCTCTCTAAACAATGGTGATTTAGAGCATTTTTTCATATGATTATAGATAGCTGTATTTTCTTCCTCTGAAAATTGCCTGTTTACATCTTTTCACCTTTTATCAGTGGAGGAATGTCTTGTATTCTTGTAAGTTTGACTCAGTTCTTTATGTATTTTAGAAATAATGTCTTTCTCACAGGTACTAGTTGCCAAAATTCTTTCCCAGTTTTCTGCTTCGGAAGTGGAGATCTTTGAAAAATAACTATTTTTTCCCCCTCAAATCATCCATTTTCTTAACTTCCTTCTTCCATTTGGTGATATTCCACTAGGGTGCAGGTAGATGGTGCAGTGGAATAGAGCATCAGTGCAGGAGTCAGGAGGACCTGAGGTCAAATCTCACCTCAGACACTTGACACTTCCTAGCTGTGTGACCTTGGGCAAGTCACTTAACCCCAATTACCTCATCCTGGGTCACCTCCAGTCATCCTGATGAATATCTGGTCACTGGATTCAGATGGCTCTGGAGGAGAAGTGAGGCTGGTGACCTGCACAGCCCTCCCTCACTCAAAACAAAGTCAAGGGCAAGACATATCATTATATCTCTGATGGCATGGTCTTCTTTGGCAATGAAGGAGAAACACACATAATTAAAATTGTCCATTTTACACCTCACTCTGCTCTCTGTCTCATGTTTATTCATCAACTGTTCACTTATCCCTAAGTGCGATAAACAATATATTACATGTTCTTCAATTTTTTTTTTTGTAGCATCTCTCTTTATACCAGGTCATGTATGCATTTTGACCTTATCTTTGTAAATTGTATAAGACATTAGTCTGTGCCCATTTTTTGCCATACTGCTTTCCAGTTTTTCCCAATAATTTTCACCAATAGTGAAATTTTATCCCCAAATCTTAAGGCTTTATGCTTGTCAAATACAGAGTTACTACATTTGCTGCTGTAAATTACATAGATCTATCTTTCTGTTTTGTAGCCAGTGCCATATAGTTTTCTTAATTAGTACATTATAATGTAGTTTTAAATCTATAGTTTAAGATAAAACACATCCATTTTTAGTTTTATTAGTTCCTTTGATATTCTTTACTTTTTTGTTCTTCCAAATGAACTTTGTTATTTTTTCTCTTAGAGTAAAATTTTTTGGTAGTTTAATTGTGTTGCCATTGAATGTATAAATTTCTTTAGGAAAAATTGCTATTTTTCTTATATTGGCCTTGCCTACCCTTGAGCAATGAGTATTTCTCCAATTGTTTAAATCTGGTTTCATTTGTATGCAAAAAGTTTTTTTAAAATAATTTTGTTTGTATAATTCCTGGATTTGTTTTGAGAGTTACACTTTGAGGTATTTTATAGTCTCTAGAGTATGTCTTACTATCTTTTCTTGCAAAGTTTCGTTTGTGCTATATAGAAATGCTGATGATTTATGTTGATTTTGTATCCTGGTACTTTTCTAAAATTATAAATTGTTTGCACTAAATTTTCGGTTGAGTCTCTGAGATTGTCCAAGTATAACATCATATCATCTGCAAAAAAACATAGCTTTATTACATCATTACCTATTCTGATTCCTTCAGTTTCTTTTTCTTCTTTTATTGCTTTTTTTAGGTTTTCCAGTACAATGTTGAATTATATTGGTTACAATGGGCATCCTTCTTTCATATCTGATCTTACTGGGAAGACTTCTAGCTTATCCCCATTACAAATAATGCTTACTAATGGTTTTAGATAAATGCTTTTTATCATTTTAAGGAAAAATCCATACTTTCAAATATTTTTAAAATAGAAATGAGTGTTATATTTCATCAAAACCTTTTCCACATCTATTGATATAGTCATGTGATTTAAAATTATTATTTATATAATCAATTATGTTAATAATTTTCCTTATGTTAAACCACTCCTGCATTCCTGGTATAAATCTTACTTGATCATACTGTATAGTCTTTGTAATATATTCTTGTAGTCCTTTACTTACTATTTTAGTTAGAATTTTTGTATCTATGTTGATCAATGAAATTGGTCTATAATTTTCTTTCTCCATTTTCACTCTTCCTGATTCAGGTATCAATTTCATATTAGTTTCATAAAGCGAGTTTGGTATGTTTTCTTCATTGTCTGTTATATCAAATAATTCATTATATATTGGAATTAGTTGATCTTTAAATGATTTGGTCTTGATGTTTTTTTTTTTCTTTGTAAGCTCTTTTATGACCTCTTCAATTTCTCTTTCTAAAACAGGTCTTTCATGATATTCTATTTCTGATAACCTAGGAAATTTCTTGGTAAATATTCTTCCAGTTCATTTAAATTGTTAAATTTATTGACATATGATTGACAAAAAAAAAACCCTCCTTATAATTGCCTTAATTTCATCTTTGTTAATGGTATATTCAACTTATTCAATTTTAACTCTAGTGATTTGGTTTTCTTCTCTCTTTATTTCATCAAATTAATAGAAGGTTAATCTATTGTATTCTTCTTTTTCATAAAACCAACTGCTAGTTTTATTCATTAATTCAATGGTTTTTCCACTCCATTTTATTTATCTTACCTTTAATTTTTAGGATTTCCAATTTAGTGTTTAATTGGGGATTTTTATGTTCTTCTTTTTCTAGTTTTTTAAATTGCATATCCAATTCATTGTTCTTTTTTTCTCCATTTTATTGAAGTAAGCATTTTTAGATATAAATTTTCCTTTGTTCTGTGCTTTTGCTGTATCCCATAGGTTTTGATAGGATGTCTCATTATTGTCATCTCTTTATACAATTACTGGTTGTTTCTATGCTTTGTTCTTTAACTCATTCATTAAGATTAGATTGTTTAATCTGCATTGTGATCTGGAAAGGATAATTTAAGTATTTCTGCTTTTCTGCTTTTAACTGTAAAATGTGGTCAATCTTTTAAAAGGGGTTCCATGAGCCACTGGGAAAAAAAGGTGTATTCCTTTCTATTTTCAATTAGTTCTCTCCAGATAGCTATGATATCTAGCTTATCGAAAATTCTGTTCAGTTCCCTGACTTGTTTTATTTATTTTTTGGAAACATCTTGTGTTGTTATGTTTGTCCTTTATTCTTGGAGAGGACCATGACATCAAGATGATGATATGACTTCCAGTTGACTTTGATTTGAGTCAGGGAGGGCTGTGCAAGGTCACCAACCTCACTTTCTTCTGAGCCATCTGGAACCAGTGGCCTGATATTCATCAGAATGGCTTGAGATGGCCCAGAATGCAATGTGAGACCCTGCCCCTTTCACGCTAAGGTCCTACATCATTCTCACTTTGAGTATCTTATTTAATATTTCTTTTAAAAATTTAGATATAATGGGATTTGGAGGATATAGGTTCATTTTATTTTGTGGCTTCATTGTCTATAATAACTTTTATCAAAATATAGTTATAATGTTTATCTCTTTTAATTAAATGTATTTTAGCCATAACTTTGAGATTATAATTTCTACTTCTGCTTTTTTGCATCACCTGAAGCATAATAAATTCTACATTTTAACTCTGTCACTTTTTAATGTGCTTCTTGTAAACAACATGTTGCATTCAGATTTTTAATCCATTCTGCTGTTTTCATTTTAAGAGTGAGTTCATCCCATTCATATTCAAAGTTACACTTACTCTTTTTGAATTTCCCTCTATCCAATTTGTATTCACTATTATTCTTCTCACTCTCTGTTTTTACTCTTTCCTTGTTACCTTATCCTTTCTTCTTACTCTCCTGTTTTTCTGTTCTACCCATCCCTCTAAGACTCATTCCCTTGTTCTCTCCATCCACATTCCTAAATCCTAACCTATACAGACTTTTAGAGTCCATTCCTTATCCTGTCCACCTGTTCTCTTATTTCTCCATGAGTATAGAAGGCTTTTTTGCCTTTTTAGATGTGTATGTTATTTCCTGTTTAACCCAGATCCAATGAGAGTGAGATTCCAGCACCACCAGCTCTCCACCTCCACCTGCTTCTTCTGCATCATTTCTTCCTTTCATGCCAAATTTTCATGAGGTAATTGCTTTTTTTTAGGTTTTCCTTTCCAGTTTTGTTTTCCAGAATAACCTCATCGTTAACAACTCAGCCCCAACTTTACTTTCTTTTTTTTTTTAATTTTTAATTTTTTTATTTTTTAATGTTTAACAATCACTGCCATACAATTGTGATTTTATCCCCCCCACCTACCCCCACTACCCCCCTCCCTCCCCACGACTGCATACAATTCTGTATAGATTCTACATATACTTTCCTATTGAGTATATTTTCACTATAGTCATGCTATGTAGTCAGACTAAAATAAATGAAAGAAATCGTATAGCATATCAGAACATGATACACAAACACATACACATACACAAACATGATCTGCTACATTATATGAGTGACTTCCATATTTCTCTCTCTGAGTGTGGAAGGCATTTTGCCTTGAGAACCACCATTTGGATTTTTTTTTTTTTTTGTAAGAAGTTCTTGTGTTATTACAAAAATCTAAGTCTACCAGAAAAAATTCTCACACACTGTGGTCGTTGCTGTGCGTAAAGTTCTCCTGGTTCTGCTCCTTTCACTCAGCATCAGGTCATATAAGTCCTTCCAGGCCTCTCTGAAGTCTTCTTGTTCATCATTTCTTATGGCACAATAGTACTCCATTACATTCATATACCATAACTTATTCAGCCATTCCCCAATTGGTGGACATCCCCTTGACTTCCAGTTTTTGGCAACTACATAGAGTGCTGCTATAAATATTTTTGTACATGTGGGACCCTTTCCCATTTTTATGATCTCTTGGGGATATAGTCCTAGTAGCGATATTGCTGGGTCAAAGGGTATGCACATTTTTGTAGCCCTTTGGGCATAGTTCCAAATTGCTCTCCAGAATGGTTGGATGCGCTTGCAGCTCCACCAACAGTGAATTAGTGTTCCAACTCTCCCACATCCTCTCCAGCATTTATCATTTTCTTGTTGTGTCATGTTTGCCAATCTTATAGGTGTGATGTGGTACCTCAGAGTTGTTTTGATTTGCATCTCTCTAACCAATAGTGATTTAGAGCATTTTTTCATATGATTATAGATAGCTTTAATTTCTTATTCTGAAAATTGCCTGTTCATATCCTTTGACCATTTATCAATTGGGGAATGACTTGTATGATTATACATTTGGCTCAGTTCTCTATATATTCTAGAAATGAGGCCTTTATCCCCGAGCTTAGCTGTAAAAATTCTTTCCCAATTTACTACATCCCTCCGGATTTTGGTTGCATTGGGTTTGGTTGTGCAAATACTTCTCAGTTTAATGTAATCAAAGTTATCCATTTTGCATTTCATAATGCTTTCTATCTCTCCTTTAGTAAAGAATTCTTCCCTTCTCCATAGATCTGATAAATACACTATTCCTTGCTTCTCCAGTTTATTCATGGTACCAATCTTTATACCTAAATCATGTACCCATTTGGACTTTATTCTTGTGTACGGTGTCAGGTATGTGTCTATGCCTAATTTCCTCCACACTGTTATCCAGTTTTCCCAGCAATTTTTGTCAAACAATGAGTTCTTATCCCAGAAGCTGGGGTCCTTGGGTTTATCAAACAGAAGGTTGCTATATTCCTTGCCTACTGCATCTTGAGTGCCAAGTATATTCCACTTGTCTACCTCTCTGTTTCTTAGCCAATACCAAGTGGTTTTGATAATTGCTGCTTTATAGTACAGTTTGAGGTCTGGTAGCGCTAGGCCACCTTCCCAAGCATTTCTTTTCATTAGTCCCTTTGATATTCTGGACCTTTTGTTTTTCCAAATGAATTTTGATATTATTTTATCCAGCTCTAGAAAGTAATTGTCTGATAGTTTAATTGGTATGGCACTAAATAAGGATATTAATTTGGGTAGAATTGTCATTTTTATTATATTAGCACGGCCTACCCATGAGCAACTAATGTTTTTCCACTTACTTAAATCTGACTTTATTTGTGCAAAAAGTGTCTTGTAATTGTGTTCATATAATCCCTGGGTTTGTTTTGGCAGGTAGACTCCTAAGTATTTTATACTCTCTACCCTAGCTTTAAATGGGATTTCTCTTTCTATCTCTTGCTGTTGGACTTTGTTGCTAATATATAGGAACGCAGAAGATTTGTGTGGGTTTATTTTGTAACCTGCAACTTTGCCAAAGTTGTTTATTAATTCAAGTAATTTTTTACTTGAATCTCTGGGATTCTCTAGGTAAATCATCATATCATCTGCAAAGAGTGATAACTTAGTTTCTTCTTTGGCTATTCTTATTCCTTCAATATCTTTATCTTGTCTAATTGCTACAGCTAACATTTTTAGTATCATATTGAATAATAGTGGTGATAATGGACAACCTTGTTTCACCCCTGATCTAATTGGGTATGCATCTAGCTTATCCCCATTGCATATAATGCTTGCTGAAGGTTTTAGATAGATACTGCTTATTATTTTATGGAAAGTTCCCTTTATTCCTATGTTCTCCAATGTTTTTAGTAGGAATGGATGTTGTATTTTGTCAAAAGCTTTTTCTGCATCTATTGAGAAAATCATGTGGTTTTGTTAGCTTTGTTGTTGATGTGATCGATAATGCTAATAGTTTTCCTAATATTGAACCAGCCCTGTAGTCCTGGTATGAATCCTATCTGATCATAATGTATTAATCTCGTGATAAGATGCTGTATTCGTTTTGCTAAAATCTTATTTAAAATTTTTGCATCTATATTCATTAGGGAAATTGGTCTATAATTTTCTTTCTCTGTTTTGTCTCTTCCTGGTTTGGGTATCAAAACCATATTTGTATCATAGAAAGAATTTGGGAGGACTCCTTCTTCCCCGATTTTCAAAAATAGTGTATGTAGTATTGGAATTAACTGTTCTTTAAATGTTTGATAGAATTCACTTGTGAATCCATCTGGCCCTGGAGATTTTTTCCTAGGGAGTTCATTGATGGCTTGTTCAATTTCTTTTTCTGAGATGCGGTTGTTTAAGTATTCAACTTCCTCTTTTTTTAATCTGGGCAATTTGTATTTTTTAAAATATTCATCCATCTCATTTAGATTATCGAATTTGTGGGCATAAAGTTGGGCAAAGTAGTTTCTAATTATTGTTTTAATTTCCTCCTCATTGGAGGTGAGTTCACCCCTTTCATTTTTAATATTAGTAATTTGGTTTTCTTCTTTCTTTTTTTTAATCAGATTGACCAAAGGTTTATCAATTTTATTAGTTTTTTCATAAAACCAACTATTGGTTTTATTTATTAATTCAATAGTTTTCTTAATTTCAATTTTATTAATCTCTCCTTTGGTTTTCATTATTTCTAATTTGGTATTTACTTGGGGATTTTCAATTTGTTCTTTTTCTAGCTTTTTCAACTGCAAGCCCAAGTTATTGATCTCCTCTTTCTCTATTTTATTTATGTAAGCATTCAAAGATATAAAACTTCCCTTAATAACTGCTTTTGCAGTATCCCATAAGTTTTGGTATGTTGTCTCACTATTGTCATTCTCTTGAATGAAATTGTTGATTGTTTCTATGATTTCTTCTTTAACTCAACCCTTCTTTAGAATTAGATTATTTAGTTTCCAAATGATTTTTGGTTTCTCTTTCCATGGCGTTTTATTACATGTAATTTTTAATGCATTATGATCTGAAAAGGATGCATTGATTATCTCTACCTTTCTGCACTGGATTGTGAGATTTTTATGTCCTAGTACATGGTCAATTTTTGTAAATGTTCCATGTACCACTGAGAAAAAAGTATATTCCTTTCTATTCCCATTTAATTTTATCCAAAGATCTATCATATCTACCTTATCCAAAGTTTTATTTACCTCCTTAACCTCTTTCTTGTTTATTTTGAGGTTGGATTTATCGAGTTCAGAGAGGGTGAGGTTGAGGTCCCCCACTAGTATAATTTTGCTATCAATTTCTTCCTTCAACTCCCCCAACCTCTCCTCTAAGAATCTGGATGCTATACCGCTTGAAGCATACATGTTTAGTAATGATATTGCTTCATTGTCTATGGAGCCTTTTAGCAGGATATAGTTTCCATCCTTATCCCTTTTGATTAGATCTATTTCTGCTTTCGCTTTGTCTGAGATTAGGATTGTTACTCCTGACTTTCTTACATGAGCTGAAGCACAATATATTCTGCTCCATCCTTTGACCTTTATCCTATGTGTATCCCCCCGTTTCAAATGTGTTTCTTGTAATCAGCATATTGTTGGATTATGGCTTTTAATCCATTCTGCTATCCGTCTCCGTTTTATGGGAGAGTTCATTCCATTCACATTCACAGTTATGATTACAATCTGTGTATTTCCCTCCAACCTCTTTCCCACCATTTGTGCTTTTAGCTCTCCCGTCTCCCTTCCCCTCCTCAATAGTATTCACTTTTCTCCCCCTCCTCCTGCAGCCTTCCCCACCTTCTTTTAGCCCCCCTCCCTTGTACTCCCCTTTACTCTTATTGCTTCTTTCCTCCCTTTTAGCCACCCTCCCCTTTCTTCCCCCTTCCCCTCCTACTCCCTATAGAGCTAGTTAGGATTATCTACTTAAGATTATTGTTCCCTCCTTTGAACAAATCAGATGAGAGTACCTCTCAAACAATGCTCATCTCCCTCCCCTCCTTCCCTCTACTGTAGTTTTGTACTTCTTCCTGTGATATAATTTGCCATTTTCTGCTTCCCCCTTTCCACACCTCCTATTACATTCCCTTCTCATACTTAAATCATATTTTTGACATGACATCATTTACTTTATGCCCGTTCCCTCTACATATATCCCTTTTATCATAATAGCTGCACAGTTCTCAAGATTAACAGTATCATCTTCCCTTATAGGGAGGTAAACAGTTTGCCCTAATTGAGTAGCAAGTTTTTGTTTTTGTTTTTTCCCCTCTGTTTACCTTTTTATGATTCTCTGGAGACCTGCATTTGAAGATCAAATTGTCTATTGAGTTCTAGTGTTTTGGTCAGGAAGCTCTGGAAATCCCTTATTTCGTTGAATGACTTTCTCCTTGCCTGAAATGTTATGCTGAACTTTGCTGGGTAGTTGATCCTTGGTTGAAGTCCCAGCTCCTTTGCCTTACGGAATATTGGGTTCCAGTTCTTTCGATCTTTTAATGGAGAAGCTGCAAGGTCCTGTGTGATCCTGACTGTGTCCTTGATATTTGAATTGTTTCTTTCTGGCTGCTTGTAGTATTTTCTCCTTCACTTGATAGCTCTGGAATTTGGCAACTATATTTCTTAGGGTTTTGAGTTTGGGATCCCTTTCGGGAGGGGAACGGTGGATTCTTTGGATGACTATTTTGCCCTCTGAGTCTAGTACTTCTGGGCAGTTTTCCTTGATGATTTCCTGGAAGATGTTGTCCAGACTCTTTTCTTCATCATGGGTTTCTGGCAGGTCAATAATTCTTAAATTTTCTCTCGTGGATCTATTTTCCAGTTCAGTTGTTTTTTCAATTAAATATTTTACATTTTCTTCTATCTTTTCATTCTTTAGATTTTGTTTGACTGATTCTTGTTGCCTCATTGAGTCATTAGTTTCTACTTGCCCAATTCTAATCTTCATCATATTTTTTTCTTCAGTTAGCTTTTGCATTTCCTTTTCCATCTGACCAATTTTTCCCTTTAAGGAGCTATTTTCTCCATTTAATTTTTGTATTTCTTTTTCCATTCGACCAATTTTCCCAGTTAGGTTTGGGGTTTCCTTTTCCATCTGTTCAATTTTCCCAATTAGGTTTTGGGTTTCCTTTTCCATTTGATTAACTCTTCCTTTTAGGGAGTTATTCTCTCCAGTTAATTTTTGAACTTCCTTTTCTATTTCTTCAATTTTTCTTTTCAGAGTGATGTTCTCATCAGTGAATTCTTTTTTTATAATTTTAAAATCATTGGCCAGTTTTTCTTTTATATCCTTCTTCAGACGTTCCAGGTAATCTAGTTGTGCTTGCGGGAAACTCATAGTCCCATCTGAGGTTTCAGATGGAAGTACAGTCTCAGCTCTGACCTCTTTGGTGTTTGTGTTTTGGTCCTTATCCCCATAGAAAGATTCTATGGTTTTTTCACTTTTCGTCTGCTTTTTCCGATTCATGATGTTGGCTGAGTGTTGTAGCTTTTGGTTCTTTCAGTCAGAAGATACAGATCTTTTAAGTTGGGCTGCTGTGTGTCTAGGCTGAAAGCAGGCTTTTTTTGTTGTTGTTGTTGTTTCCCAGATCAACCCTGGGGTTAGCTTGTTAGGTGTGTGGGAGGTGTGGTCTGGTCTCAGGAGATCTCCTCAGCTGACTTGAGGCAAAGGCAAGGTCAGGGGATGGTGATCCCAGCTTTCCTATTGTCTTCCCTTTTCCCCTGGAGGGCTGGGGTACGCCTAGAAACTAATGCGTGTTCCCGGCCCTCCTGGGGCTTGTCTCCCGGCTCTGAGGCTTGCCTGGGTCTCAGTGCGAATTTTCTCTGCCCTGGGTTGTCTGTCCCTCCAGATTGCCTCCGCCACAGTAGGAAGAATCCCCCCTTGCCACTTTTCCAGCCTCTGGTGTTGTGAGACCACCCGCCCCCTTCTACTGTTCCCGCTGATCCAGGATTAATCTGGGGAAGAATTTTATGGTTCCCTCACGGTCATCAGAAGGGAGGAGAGAGCACTTACTGATCACTCCACCATCCCAACTCCTGGAAGTTCAAGTAGCTGACCCACCGAAGTCCAGTCTTCAGGCTGAAGGTTTTAAGGGCTGCTGCGCTGATATCTGGCGCTCAGCGGCTCTCATCGGCTCAGCCTGGCTTATCTCCTGCTCCGCTGGTCTCGCCCGCCACTCTCAGGCCTCTCAGGTCCCCTCCGCCCTGTCACACCTACCGTGCTGCGCTGTGCGCCGGGGTCTTACCCCTGCGGAACAGATCCCTCCCGTGGACCCTCCAGTCCAACCTGGGCTCCGAATCCGTCAAAGTCCATCACCCACTGGATTCTATACCTCCAAAGTCTGTTCAGACTCTCCCCCCAGAGATATCCAGAGGAGTTTTTCCAGGAGCTTGGGTGAGTCGTTGCTTTCACTTCGCCATCTTGGCCCCAACTTACTTTCAAACTGTTGTTTGAAATGATGACATTCTTAAGAATTTTGATAATTTTCATATATTAGAATTAAACAGTTGGTTCTAATGAGTCCCTCATATTTAGTCTTTAATGTTTTCTTTTTATTTTTTCTGGATCTTCTATATCAAAATTTTGCTTTAGGTCTCATCTTTTTGTCACAAATACCTTAATGTCTTTCAGTACATTAAGTGTCCAATTTTTTTCAAATTCAGGATTATAATCAATTTTGCCCAGTATGTTATTCATGATTTCAACTTTAACTCTTTTGCTCTTTAAAACACATTGTTCTGAGATGTGCAGTCTTTTAAAGTAGAAGCTGTTAGGTCTTGTGAAACCCTGATGGTATCTCCACCGGATTTTTAATAATTTTTTTCCTTCATGCTTGAAATGTTTGCTCCTTAACCTGGGAATTTTTAAACTTGGCTGCCTTTTTTGTCCTGAAACATCTTTCAGGCAGTGAATTGTAATTTTTTTTCTACTTGTACTTTACTTTCTTGTTCTAGAATTTCAGGGCATTTTTTTCTAATAATTTCTTGTTACATTATATCAAGATTCTTATCTTGATAATAATTTTAAGTTAGTGCTAAAATTCTTATAGTGTCTCTTCTCAATCTGTTTTCTAGATCATTTGTTTTTTTCTCATGTGATGCTTCAAATTCTCTTCTATGCTTTTTAGTTTAGTGTTTCTTGGTGTCTTATAATATCATTTGATTTCCTTTCTCCAGTTCTAGTTTTTCAGGAGCTACTTTCTTCCTTAAGATTTTGAACTTCTTTTTCCAATTGGTTAACTTTTTATCATAATTTTCTTGAAGTGTTTTTGTTTTTTTCTTCCAAATATTCTTTTTAAACCTGTGATCATTTGATGTAATTCCTTGGGGTACGAGTGGCTTTTTTAGCCTTGGTATCTTCCTCTGAATATGAACCCAGATTTTCTTTTATACCAATGTAACTATCTATGGTGGAATTCTTTTTCCTTTGTTTACTCATTTTTATTTTTCTTTGTTTTATTTTAGAAGCTTATTATTGTAATCAGGTCTTAATCCTGACCTTTGGGTAATGATGCTCCAGTCCTGAGGTTTTCCTTACTGTTATTTTCTGTATTCTCTTCAGACGTTCAACTTCAGGCTTTCCCAGTCACATCCCAAAATGTTCTTGCTTCCTGTGGTATCTACCTCACTCATTGGCATGTGCTTGTTCCTCCTTGGTCACAGTCCAGGGTCATGTGTGTCCAGCACCACTGGGACTGGAGTCCAGAAACAGCAGGGATCCCCCTCTCAATTTTCCCCCACTCAATCCTCTGATCCCCAAGTTTTTTGCTAGATGGAAGCGTGTGAGGGAAAATCTTAGTGAGGTGAAATTTCTTGAGGCCTAGTCTCCTTCCTGCAGGAGCTGCCTCCAGAGCCTGTTGTTTGTTGATTCAACAGAGTTTGCTTGAAGCTGCCTACACTTCATTCAGACCACACCTCAGGCTCTGCAGGGGCTATCTTTTCTGAAGTCATCTCAAGTTGTCTTAGGAAGAGTGTTGTTTTACCCCTTTATTTTTGCTGCTATGTGTTCCTTTTGTGGTTATTTTCTATCTGTTTGTGGAGGAAACTTGGAGAGTCTGAAAATTTCTGACTTACTATGCCATTTTCCCAGAATGCTTCATTTAGGGGTTTCTTTTAGTATATCTTCCCAGGTCAGTTCCCAGGCTGAATGAGATCAATTGGATCCTGATTGTGATTTTTGCATTTGAAGTTGAAGTGGCCATTTATTTCCTTTGGGTCCGACATAGATGCATAGGTAAGAAGGAGGTAAGTAGGGTATAAATATGCTGGAATCATGAGATGTTAATAAAGCCCAAGCTGGACAGTCCCTAAGTAGCACAGATCCTGAGACTCCACCAGTCTTTGTACAGTCCTGACCCCTTGTAGCTCAGTGTAACCTTGGTATGTATTTGCCTCTATACCCCCAACTCTGAACATTTCCAGTCTGTATACCCCTCAGCCCATGCACTGCCCTGAATTCTGATTGGGTCCCAGTCTCTGCATAATTCTGGCCCTGTTGTGTCCACCAGTTCATGTGTAGACATCCTACTAAGTGTTTCCTGACCCTGAATTTTCCCATACTATCTTTGCAAAACTGATCCAAATACTCCAGTCTTCACACAGTCTTGAACCTCATATGTAACTGAGTCCCTGAGAATTCCTGAACCATAGTTACCCTTCTCTCCCCCTGCTACGATGGACTTACCTAAAATATTGAGGATTGGGACCCTTGTAAATCTATATTATTTCAAATAGAATGTGGTACATAAGACATAACTGAAGCCCAGGGAGGGGATTGGAGAGGGTTCAGAGGACCCAGGGACTGTGAAAGGGCCAGAAACACATGGTCCAACCCAGAAACAGATGTTTCCCATATGCATCAACTCATGGTTAACTTTTCACCTACAGGGTATTTTTATGAATGGAACTACATTTATAACTGGATGACTTTGGCGACAGGTTTGATGCTGGTAATATTAAAGTTTGTGTCAGTATACTTATTAAGAAGGTTTGTCATCACACACTGCCAGTCTCCAGACCTCACAATAAGGTAATTTCATGTGGGAGCTGCATTTGACTTAATTGCAAGTGAATGTCCCCACAGGCAGTTGATGAGAGACCAAGTTGAGTCTAGACGACCCATGCTCAGTTAGGGGTGAAGTTATATTGGTGTAAGAATTTAAAAGAATGTAAGGGAAGGAACAAATCACCAAAGAAGGTGAGTAGGAGATTTGGTGGCATTGGATCGGGTAAGGAAGGCTGTAGACTTGCAGGAGAGGAAGGTGAAAACTAGGTTCCTTTCCCACTCTTCTTCTCACTCTCCTTTCCTCCCATTTTCCTTGGGCCTTTTGTCCCTTCTCCTCCCTGCCCTCTCTCTCTTCTCTACTTCTCTGTTCCCTTCTGGTGTCTCCCTTTTCTTTTTTCTCTTTACACTTCTTTCTTTCCCCCTCTCTTTTCTTAACCCTCTCTCCTTTTCTCTATGCATCCTCTTCTCAAACAAATACCTAATCACCGAGGTCAGTCAACCGCATCCAGTACACATATTTGTTTTCCTCCCTTGTCCTTGAGTGAGGTCAAGAAGGCAGATGTCATGTCCAGGTCTCTCAGTTGTAGTGGAAGTTGGGGGTGAGGTTGTATGGGAGATGAAACCTCTTTGTCTTCAATTTCCACATGAGTGGCTGAGGACCACCTTCCCCTGCCAGGCTTCCTACTCCTTGATTTGCTTAAAGTCCTTGATAATCATCTCCAACCCTCTCAATCACTATCAGCATTCCTTCCTTAAGGGTCAAGTTTTATGACTCATCATGGTCAGTCACTCAGTAAATATTTGTTAATCAACCACTATGTGCTAGGCACTCTGCTAAGCCTGGGCATACAAAGAATGGCAAACAACAGTACTTGCTGTCAACCTAAGGGGAGGCAAGGTGTAAACCATTGTATCTGAACAAGAGATATACAGGATAAATTGGAGATAAGCTGCACAGGAAAGTCACTAGAATTAAGCAGGAGGAAGAATGTGTTTTCATAAGAGGTATGATTGTAGCTGGCCCTTGGAAGGAAGTCAGGGAAGTTGTATAGCTATGATGAGAAGAGAGACAATTTGAGCTATGAAGGACAGAGAGTGCAAATCCTTGTAGTTGCAATATGGAGTGTCTTGTACAAAGAACAGCAAGGTCAATGTCACTGGATCATGGGTTTAATGGGGCAGAGAGTATTAACTGTAAGAAGACTGGCAAGGGACTGGCAGGTTATAAAGGGCTTTGAATGCTCAGCAGAGGGTTTTATATTAGGCTTCTTCCTTACTGCCTGAAACTCTGCTCTTTATTCTCACCATCACCTTCATCCATCAGCTCCTCAATTCTGCTCTCTTCTACCTCCTCAGCATTAGTCAATATCTATGGAACAGGGGTCCTTTATCTCCCCCCTTTCCCCACAAACTAATTAGAATGCTCAGTAAATATTCTTGTATCTAGTTGGCTACATGGAAGCTTGGGAGCAGTGCTGCAGCCACACATGGATGATGGATCACTGAGGGATTTGCAATGGTAGATGATTACTGAGCCAGAACAGATGATGCCTCATCAAATGTAGAAAAATCAAGCTGCTGACCTCCTTGACTCTCTTTTCCATTCTAGTCTTGAAGCTTGAGGTGTCTTCAATATAACTTTAGAACAATCAGGTTGGGGAAGGGATGATCATTGTTTTTTCCACCCAGCCGTCATGTATCTATGGTCACCTCTGACTCTTGTGTTTATTGTGTCCTGATTTTGCCAAATAAGTTTCCTTCACCTGGATTTGTCAAGCACTGGCTATGATCTTGTGATTTGAAAGGTCTGAAATTCCTGAGTTCCAGTGAGCCATTGGATGTTAATGGCTCCATTAACATGGACCATTTCTGCCTCAGAGAATATGCCAACAGAAAGATGTCTGACCCAAGCTTGGCATTTGATCTGACAATGTCAGAAGTGAAATATAAAATACCTTGCTCAATCATTGAAGACTGCCTTATAGGACAAATAGGTGGCACAGTGGATAAAGTGCCAATTCTGAATTCAGGAAGGTTCATTTTGGGGAATTCAAATCTGGCCTAAGACATTTACTAGCTATGTGACCCTAACCAAGTGACTTAACCCTGTTTGCCTCAGATTTTCATCCAGGAAATGAATTGGAGAAGGAAATACTCCAGTACCTCTGCCAAAAAAAACCCCAAAGAGTCAGATAAAACTGAAATGACTGAACAACAAAGACAAAAACTGCTTTATGCTTGTATGTAGTTTAAATATAACACTTAGCCTGTTGAATGTGTAAGGATGGGTTACTGAAGCCTGTTTTAATCACATTGTTGAAGCACATTATGGTTTGTCTGCACTTTACATTCCTTTTTGTGAGTAGGAATAAATTACACATCCCATTCCTGATTTATATTGTACTTTAAATACTGTTGTCACTTTCCCCTTTTGGAGGAAACTGAGACTTGTAAGAAATAATCTCACTATCTTTGGCCTTCAGGGTAGTAATTTGCTAGCCATCCAACATATGTGAACCAAAGGAACCATCTTTTACCAGAGGCCAGGCTGCACAGGACTAAACCTCAAGTCATTCTCATGCTTACTACCAGGTAGTACTAGGTGTTGGTGACCTGGCACCTATGGTTAGTATTTCTAGGTTATATCTAACATCTCTCTACCTGTGATATCAGAAAAGGGAAAATCACCCCAGTTATCTGGGGGAAAATAGTTCCATAAACCTCATGACATTTGGCTGCTCAGGAAGCTACCCTCTTGTGAACATTCCTCTGACCCACTGACTTAGAGGGAGGGGGAAGAACACAGTGGAGCTGAGTATGCCTCTGCTAGGAATCATTGCATCGCCTCTCCCATCTTCCTTCCTTCTATGTTGACCCTAAGACCAGAACACCTTAGGTCACAGTGTCAGTTTTGGTTTTATCTATCTCTTGATACACCTGCTTGCCCATGCCTTGGCCCATTGATGTTTCATTTTAGGTCCCAGTCTTTTCTTTCTAAATGTAATACGACCATACCTTTCCTGAGACAACTTTCCTAATTTCTGGATCAAGTTTCCTCCACTCCATGAACCCTGATTGCCCCAGCTCCCTTGATATAGCCTCTTGGTCTTGGGGCACAAAATGTCCCCGTCATGTGTAGTCAGCACCTCTCAGACATGGTGGACATGGTGGGTGCCTGAGATCTTGTGAGTCACTGTATCCTAGAAATTGATTGACCAGATATATTTCAAGAGGAGACAAAGGGGATTGCATCCAGAGGAGCCAAGTGACATTGTGTCCTTATTGCATATCCTTTACTGTCTTAGGGCAAATGTCTTAAATATTCAGTGATTCACAAGTGTCCCATTTTGTCCCAACATTGAACCTGAAACAGAGAGTTAGCAGATCCATCTTAGAGTTGTGCCTCTAAGAGTTAGACATTAACATGCATGACAAAATATCTAAGAGGTAGCATGATGTAGTGGTCAGGATGCCAGCCTTGGGCTCAGAAAGTCCTGCCTCTGTCACAGACACCAGCTTTGTGAACATGGGAAAGTTATTTAACCTCTCATTGCTTCAAGTTACTCTCTAAGGTAATTGCATTGACAAAGAATTTCTATATCACTCATTCTCTAAACAGATAAAATTACAGTTTTCCTTGATAATTTCATTGAAGATGATGTCTAGGCTCTTCTTTTGATCATGGTTTTCAGGTAGTCCCAGAATTTTTACATTGTCTCTCCTGATTCTATTTTCCAGGTCGGTTGTTTTTCCAATAAGATATTTCACATTATCTTCCATTTTTCGAATCTTCACGCTATGTTCTGTGATATCTGTCTTTCTCATAAAGTCCTTAGCGTCCATCTGTGCCATTCCAGTTTTGAAAGATCTATTTTCTTCAGTGAGCTTTTGAATCTCCTTTTCCATTTGGCTAATTCTGCTTTTGAAAGCATTCTTCTCCTCATTGGCCTTTTGAACCTCTTTTGCCAATTGAGTTAGGCTAGTTTTCAAGGTGTTAATTTCTTCAACATTTTTTTGGTTCTCCTTTAGCAGGGAGCTGATCTGCTTTTCATGCTTCTCTTTCATCCCTCTCATTTCTCTTCCTAGTTTTTCCTCCACTTCTCTAACTTGATTTTCAAAATTCTTTTTGAGCGCTTCCATGGCCTGAGCCCATTGGGTGGGCTGGGACACAGAATCCTTGATTTCTGTGTCTTTGCCTGATGGTAAGCATTGTTCTTCCTCATCAGAAAGGAAGGGAGGAAGTGTCTTTTCTCCGAGAAAGTACCCTTCAATAGTTTTATTTCTTTTCCCTTTTCTGGGCATTCTCCCCAGCCAGTGGCTTGACCTCTGAATATTCTCCTCACACCCACCTCGCCTCCTGGTCCTCCCAGCCAGCGTTTGGGGACTGAGATTCAAATGCTGCTTCCAGCCTTAGGGCTTTTGGCGGGGGCAGGGCTGCTATTCAGTGTGAGAATTAAGTTCAGGTGGTCAGGTCAGGGCAGAGCCGCCTCTCAGGCTCAGTTCCCTCAGGGGGTTTATGCACAGACCTTCCACAATGGATCCAGGCTCCCACCCTCTTGGGGAGCCCTGTCTGCAGCCACCTCTCAGCTTCTATCTCCCGGGGGGGGGGCCCGAGCCATGGGGGCACCCCACTCCCCTCTCGACCCGCCAAAGAGACTCTCTCACCGACCCTCATCTCCTGTGAGTGGGGGGGCTTGTGCCGCCGCTGGAGATCCCGTCCCTGAAGCCTGCTCAGATCTGTACCTCTCGGAGCTGCGGCCGCAGCAGGTCTGGGCTGGGCTCCGTGTCTGCAGCGCGACGGACCTTTTTCGAGAGGTTTGCAGGTCCCTCTGTGGGTGGAGGGACCCGCGTGGCTGCTGGAGGTCCCGTCCCCATAGCCAGCTCGGATCTTTTCCTCACGGTGTCGCGGCCGTGGCAGGGTTGCCCTCTGCTCCCAGTCCCAGCGCCCAGTCGGCAGCGCGAAGGACCCCCCTGCGAGAGGTTTGCAGGTCTCTCTGGAACAGAAATCTCCCTCGCTCCAATATTCTGTGGCCTCTGGGTGCAGAATTCATGGTGAGTTGGTCCCTTCTAGCCGTTCTGTGACTTGTGGGTTCGGAGCTATGTGTATGTGCGTCTTTCTACTCCGCCATCTTGGCTCCGCCCCCTAAACAGATAAAATTACAGTTCCAGACCAAAATCAAGGAAAGAGTTTTTACTTGATACATGAATCATCTTTCTCATTCTTTTGTGAAATGTGCTCTAAATTTGGAAAGCACCTTGTAATAATGGAAAGATGATTACATATGGAACAGGAGTCCAGATTGCATCCTAATTATAATATCACAATTCCTGATCCTTTGCTGATTCTACCAGCAGAGAAAAGAAAAAGAACAGAAGGGGAAAAAGAGCCTAAATATATCATCATGCCTAATGGGTGGAACCTGTAGTCTATCTGCTTCCCATTTTGGTGGGGAGGGGTGGGAAGCCAGGTAATGCTGGAGTGGGCATCTGTCCTCCTTTAAGATTCGATCAACCCACATCTACCATCTTATCATTTCTGGCAAGCGCTGTTTACAGACCTCCAAATCACTTCCCTTCTTTACATCAGGAGTTCAGTGCTTCCTCACAGTCTATTCTCAACTCCTGCCTTCACCTAGAGGACTTCAACATATCTGTTGATAGTACCTCAGACACCCTAAACTCCTTTTTCCTCAACTTGTTCATTCTGCATTACCAGTTAGTTACTCCTCTATCCCATTTAAGGCACCCACAAAAGATGATCATACATATGCACAGACATACCACTTCTGTGTTGAGCTTTGAAGTTCTTTTATATGATTGTATTCTATTATCATTTCATCTTTTCTTCCCCTTTGCAGAAATAACTTTGTTCTTCATCCACATCATGACCCAAGGCTCTCAGCCCCTCAATTCTCTTCCAAGCAATCGCCCCTCTACTAGCTACACTGTCCTCCTTTCCCTGTCTTGAGCTCTTGGTGAACTGGTTTAAGTCTATACTGAAGACTTCTCCTGAATCCCTTATCCTCTTATCTTCTTGTAAATATTGCCCTATCATATTTCATCCTTGGATCACTTCCACTCTTTGCTTTGTTGTCTGATACACACTGCTCCTGAATGAAGGAGGAGAAAATGATGAAGTGTGCTAATTAGGATCACTGTAAATTTATATTACATAAGCTCAATAGGACCTTAAGCAAGGCAAACCTTTCACAACTCCCCTATTAACATACTATCCCAATCTCCACAGTGGCTCTTTCAAAACTTTTTAATCCCTCTTTAATCTTCACATGGTTCCTCCTTCTCCTACCCTCCTAGCTGAGAACTTTGACTCATATTTTGTTGAAAAAAAAAACAAACAAACCTTGAGGTCATTCATGTATAACTCCCTTTTCACTACTGTTCCTTTTCTTCCACCACTGAGATGTCTTCTGCTCCATCTAGATTCTTTTCCTTGCAAAAGCAGGCTTTTCTGTGTACACAAGTGATCCCAATCTAGTTCAGTGCTCTCTCATTTATCTTCAAACTCTGTCAACTGACTTCTTCCTTACTGCCTACAAAAACTCATTCTCAAAAACCCTTCACTTGACTCAGCCATCCCAACTATCTTTTCTCTTCTTTTGTGACTAAACTTTTTGAGAAGGTTGAGTCCATTGTTTCCCCTGGACTCCACTGATTCTCGAGGAAAGAGTGAGGCCAACGACTTTGCACATCCCTGTCTCACTTAAATCCAATTCCCTTTCAAGTCAAGACATCACTCTCCTGACATCACTGGTCCTCTTTCAGAAAAGTGGATGAACAACAATCTGTGAGAAGTTGTAGCTGTCCCACTGAGGACCCAACTGAGCAGTTTAATTTGGACAATGCTGCTATTTCCTCCCCCTCCTCTTCCTCCTATTCCTCTTCTTTCTTCTTCCCCTTCTCTTCTCCCTCTGTCCACACTGGGAATCATATTCTTACACATGATTGCTTATACTTTTGAAGGTATCTTGGCATTTAGATGTTAAACATTTTTTTCTTCCCTATTCATTTATTTATTCCTTTAAAAAAAACCTGTTACAATTAACTCTTCTGCCTTATGTAGTTTTTATTCATAATTACTTCAAATATAGCACTGTAAATCAGGCTTTAATAAAGCCCATTTCGGTAGAGCTACTTCATTATGCCCTTAAATCCAAATCTTTGGTTCTTACTGATTGGCCATAATAGGTCCCAGAACAAGCCTCACTTGCTCATTTTTTGGTTTTGATGGCTCAGAGTCAGTGAAATAACAATTTCTTCTATTCTGGCCAGAAACCCTTAGAGTTTTCCCCTCACAGATTGATTCTTTTTGGGAAATCATACATACATATTCTGCAAGCTAGTGACATTGTCCTTGTTCCTCAAACAAGACATTCTGTCTCTAGACTCCAGGCATTTTTCTATCTGTCTGCATGCCTGGGTGCTCACTCTCTTCACATCTACCTACTGACTTTCCTGGCTGTCTTCAAGCATCAATTCAAAATCTTGCGCTCTACAGGAAACCTTTTTCTATCACCCTTAATTCTAGTGCCTTCCCTCTGTTGATTATTTCCCTCTTATTATGGATGTTTGTATGCACATCATTATTCATATATTATCTTCCCTATTAGGCTGTCAAGTCCTTGAAAGCAGGGACTCTTTTCCTTCCTTTGCATTTCCAGTGCTTAGCACAATATCTAATACATAGTATGTACGTAATGAATGTTTATTGACTGTCAGGGAATACTGCAGTCTTTTGGAAAGATGTCTTATGCAAGCTGTCAAGAGACTCTTTGGCTTGAGTAGAGGGACACCTAGTAGAAAATTCAGTTAGGACATTCCCTCACTGTTTAAGATCCTGTCACATGGCCTTTTAGAAGCATTAAGGAAGGTAGCATAAGAGCCAATTTGGAATGTTTACAAAACAGTGACACCATTGTGGTGTCTGATAGATCTCACAGTAGTGGTGCTAGGGAAAGAATTTACTTTTGATAGTTTTGTTCTATGCCTTTGCCCCAAGGTGGGGCAGAGAAGGAGGAATACCTCATTTGCTAATAATGCTAGGGGTATAATATGAGTGGAGCATACAAAACTTATTCAATGCCTGAGAATCAGCTGTAATTGGGCAGGTTACTTGACCATTTAATAACATCTTGACACTTTATGATTGTGCTCAAGGAGGAAGATGCCATGTCCAAGTCTCTGAGTTGTAGTGGTTGTTGGAGGTAGGGATGTATGGCAGGTGAAACCCCTTTGTCTTCTACTTCCAGATTAGTGGTTGAGGACTACCTTACCCTATCAGGCTCCCTTGGTTTCCTTAAAGCCCTTGGCAATCAGCTCTGATCCCCTCAATCACTCACTGTCTGCTTTCTCTCCCTATGGGTCAAGATTTATGACTCATGGTGGTCAGTTGTTCAGCCAATTTTGTTAAACACCTATTATGTGCCAGGCACTCTGCTAAGCCCTGGGGATACAAAGAATGGCAAAAGCTAGTCCTTTTTCTCATAAATCTCAGTCTAAGGGGAGAGAATTTGTTCTGTTCTCTTCTTTGACATTGTCCCTCCCAAAAGTGCTTACTTCTAATTATTACTTCTTCCCACTTGTCCTCCCTTCTATCAACTCAGCTTCTCCCCTTCTCTCCTACTTTCCTGTAAGGTAAGATAGATTTTCATACCAATTTGAGTGTACATGTTTTTACCTCTTTAAGCCAAATGTGATGAGAGTAAGCTTCATTTTTCCCTCTCACCTTCCCTCTATTTTCCCTCCATTGACAAAGTTTTTCTTGCCTTTTATGAGAGATAATTTGTCCCATTCCATTTCTCCCCTTCTCCTCCCAACATATTCCTCTCTCACCCCTCAATTTTATTTCTGTAGATATCATCCCTTCCTATTCAACTCACCATGTGCCCTCTGTCTATATGTGTATGTGTGTGTGTGTGTGTGTGTGTGTGTGTGTTGTGTAATTACTCCAACTAGCCAAATACTGAGAAAAGTTTCAAGAGTTACAAATATGGTCTTTCCATGTAGGAATGTAAACAGCTCAACTTTAATAAGTTCCTTATGATTTCTCTTTCCCGTTTGCGTTTCATGCTTCTCTTGATTCAAGTGTTTGAAAGTCAAATTTTCTATTCAGCTCTGGTCTTTTCATCAAGAATGTTTGAATGTCCTCTATTTCATTGAATAACCATTTTCCCCCCTGATGTGTTATACTCAGTTTTGTTGGGTAGTGTTTCTTGGTTTTAATTCTAGTTCCTTTGACTTCTGGAACATCATATCCCAAGCTCTTTGATCCCTTAAGCAGAAGCTGCTAGATCTTGTGTTATCATGATTGTGTTGCCACAATACTCAAAGTATTTCTTTCCGGCTGCTTGCAATACTTACTCCTTGACCTGGGGACTCTGGAATTTGACTGCAATATTCGTAGGAGTTTTTTTTTTTTTTTTCAGATCTCCTTCAGGAGTTGATCGGTGGATTCTTCAATATTCATTTTACCCTCTAGTTCTAGAATATTAGGGCAGTTTTCCTTGATAAGTCCATGAAAGATGATGTGTAGGTTCTTTTCCTGATTATGGCTCTCAGGTAGTCCCATAATTTTTACATTGACTCTACTGGATCTATTTTGTAGGTCAGTTGTTTTTCCAATGAGATATTTCACATTGTATTCTATTTTTTCATTCTTTTGGGGTATTTTTGTAATTTCTTGCTTTCTCATAAAGTCATTAGTTTCCATCTGCTTCATTCTAATTTTTAAGAACTATTTTCTTCAGTGACTTTTTGAACTTCCTTTTTCATTTGACTAATTCTGCTTTTTAAAGCATTCTTCTTCTCATTGACTTTTTGGACCTCTTTGCTCTTTGAGTTAATCTATTTTTAAAGGTATTATTTTCTTCAGCATTTTTCTGGGTGTCCTTTAGAAAGCTGATGACTTGTTTTTCATGATTTCTTTGCATTGTTCTCATTTCTTGTCCAAAATTTTCGTCCACATCTCGTATTTGATTTTCAAAATCTTTTTTGAGCTCTTCCATGTCCTGAGATCATTACATATCTATTTTTGAGGTTTTGTACAGAGAAGCCTTGACTTTTACGACTTCTTCTGATGGTATGCATGGTTCTTCCTCATCCAAAATGATGGAAGAAAATACCTGTTCACCAAGAAAGTAACCTTCTATAGTCTTATTTTTTTCCCCTTTTTTGAGAATTTTCCCAGCTAGTTACTTGACTTTTGAGTCTTTTTCAAGAGGAAGGTATACTCTGGGGACCTGTAAGTTCTCAGTTCCTCCAAGTAGCACAATGAAGGGAGAGGAATTTACTCCTCTCTTGGCCTGTGCTCTGGTCTGGGAGCAACCACAAGCATTTCTGCTCAGAATCTGTGAGTAGGGTTCCCCCTCCAGAGCCTCTACCAGCTCCACCATGCTACTGGTTCTCCTTTTTTCAGGATTGCTGGTGAAAGCTGAGATCCAGATGAGCCACTCAATTCCCACAGGGCCTTTAGATTGAAGGCTCCAAAAGAGGACACTGCCACTGCAGTGGTTGCTGCTGGCAGGGCCAGATCACAGTCCCTTCTCACCTAGGTGAAAGAGTTTTCTCACTGAGATTTGAAATTGTCTTTGGTGTTTCTGGTTTGAGTAATCTGAGAACTACAGCTGTTACCCAGGATTCTGCATCCTGAACCTGCTCCAGTCCTGTCCCTGTCACACTGCATGGCCAGGGCTCATCTGTGCTGCACTCTGAGCCTAGTGTGATAGAACTTTCCCCTTGGCCTTCCAGGATGTCTTGGGCTAGAAATCTCTTTTATTCTGTTGTTTTGTGGTTTCTGATAATCTAGAATTTGTTTAGAAACATTTTGTAGGTATTCTATGGATTGTCAGGGAGAGTTTCTACACATCAGTCCTTCTACACTGCCCGATACTTCAATCTTTTGGAAAGTCTCTCATGCATGTACCTGAGGCTCTCAAGAGACTCCTTGGCTTGAGTAGAGTGCCACCTTGTAGATAATTCAGATAGGACATTCCCTCACTCTGTCAGATCCTGCTACATAGTCTTCTGAAGAAAAGAACTGTAGCACAAGAACAAATTTGGAATGATTACAAGGCAGTGCCAGCACTATAGTTCCTTAAGTATCATACTGTAGTGGTGCTGAGAAAAAAAGTTTATATTTGATAGCTTTTTTTAGGCCCTCTAAAATTACATGAAATTAAAAATATTTTGTGTGAATAAAATAAGCATCACCAGGGTTAGAAAGGAAGTGGCCAATGGGGAAAAATTTGCATCAAATATCTCTTTTTTAAGGGTAAGATATCCAATATAGGATATAGGACACTAACAGAAACATATAGGGCTAAGAATCATTCCTTAATGCCTAAATGGTCAAAGAATATGAGCCAAAGAATGATAAGTGATCAAATACCAAGGAAAATTTGCTCCAAATTAAATTTGCTCCAATGAATTGGCAAAGATGACAAAAATTAGGAACATCTGATTTTGGAGAAAGTGTGGAAAGGCAGTGACACTGAGGCAGTGCTGCTGGATATGTAGATTGGTGCAAGTATTTTGGAAAACATTTTGGAATCATGCTAAGAAAATGACTAAAATATCTATACCTTTAACCCCAAGATTCTACTTCTAGGCAAATACCATGAGGAAGGCAAGGACAGAAAAGGAAGGCACATAATACACTAAGATATTTATAGTAACTTTCTAAAGAAGGAAATAACTGGAAGTGAAGCAAATCCAAGTGATTATGGAGTAGCTAAAAAGTTGTGAAAAATGAATGTGATAGAATATTACTGTCTTTTAAGAAATGATAAGTAAGAATATAGACAACTATAAGAAAACGTATACATCGGTGCAAAGTGAATTCGTGCAAAGAGAACCAAAAAAAACCCAAAACATACTGTTGAGGACAGGGGTGCTCAGGACCCTAAAATATTGATATGCTGGGTCCCACCCTTTGAGTTTTTGACTCAAGCCTTCTTTCAGCCAAAGAAAACAAAGTTAACTAAAGATACACCATGTTGGCCAGACTCATAAGAAATCTAACCCTTGACTTGACACTTCACAAATCTGAGCACCTTCATGGAAATGGGGTGGGTCTTATTTACAGAAAAATTGTGGGAGGGATCTAAGGGTGGTTTAGCAGTCTGGAAGGAGGCATCTAGAGCAGGTCTTGAGGAGGAGTCTAAGGAGGATCTTGATGGGACTGGGGTGAGCAGAGATCACAAACAAGAGAATGGCATTTTGATGAAATCAAGGGTAGGAAGCAGCCAGAGGCAATACAGAAATAACAAACAATGGAGGGTTAGGCTAGGTTAAGGGTGTTTTGATAGGATCAAGGCTGGGAAGTAGCCAGAAGCATTTGGACGAAGGGATAATGAAAGGCTTATGTCCTCAGGTAAATTTCAAATCAAGTGGGAAAATTTCAGGGAGAATTTAAGGTGGGTGGTTTGTCAGGGCCTATGAGACAGATGGGACTCAAATTGTTTTGGGGTGAGGGGAAAATGTCTTGGCTTGGGCCTGTACCCTGTCACATACGATGATTGCAGAGAATGACAACAGCAAATAAACTTTGAATTATGAATGATAAAAATTGCTCTAAAAGAAAGAACAATACACTTTGTATATTATTAGTGCAGAACACTGCATCTACTGGAAGACTTGGTTAATGTCATGGTTAGTTTTCCTGATATGATTTTAAAAAATTATTTCTTATACTTCATTGAAGAGGATGTCTTGCTAGGCAGGAGAAAGATGAAATTGGAGCTTAACTTGATGAAAAATCAAAAGAGAGCAATTAAAATAATTAATGGTGCAATTTGGCCACTATATATAAGCCTTAGATTTTGAAGCATATCTTCCCATTCCTTAGAGTGATTCATAGATTCTATTGCTTTGTTGGTTCCATTGAAAAATTTGAGGCAGGACTATTTTCTGCATTATGGAACTGAGGGTTTTGATAAGTCTTAGTTCCTTTTGGGGAAGCCACTGACTCTTAAGTTGTCTTTGCACATCAATCACACTATGTGGTGCAGTATATGAAGTGCTAGAGATAGATTCAGGAATGAATGATAGCAGTGTTCAACTACTTGAAGAACTGCCATATTGAAGAGGGATTAGATTTCTTCTCTCCCTGGGATCAGTAGGTGGACATTATTTAGAATCATGTTTAGGGCTGAGGTCAAGAAAAGTTTACTCCCAAATAGAGCTGACCCAGAGGTGGGATAGGCTGCCTCAGGAAGTGGTTGGTTCCCTTTTCATTGCAGCTGGATGGCTGATTGTCAGGCATACTGTAACTGGTATTTCTTTTTCAAGTGTAGATCATGCTACATCACAGAATTACACAGTGTTAGAGTGAAAAGGACTCTCAGAGATCACCTATTGGAACACATTCGTGGAAAACAATCGCTACCACAGTAAACTCAATACTCTTTTGGTTAATGACTTCTCGCCATGGTGAACCCACAATGCTCTTGACATGGATCATTCTATTTTTGAACTGCTATAACTGTTAGGAGGTTTTCCCTGGCATCAAACTAAAATTTGTCTCTTTGTAACATCCACTCCATTGTTTCTAGTTGTCTCCCATGGAGTCAGAGAGAATAAGTCTAAACTCACTGAGGTCTCATTCACCTCTGACATTCTGTGATTCAAAAGCAACAGTAAGAACAGCTGATTAAGAATAGCATTTTTATTATTTTTAAATTTGTGTACACTTTGTAAGTGTTACTATATTGAATATTCCTAATATCCTAACTATACAGAATGAAAGCATTCAAAACATAAAGATCTAGTGGAAAATATATGAACCATGTGGAAACAGGATGAAGTACACATAATTCCCATCATCCTCTCTACTCTCAGAAGTGTCCTGAAGTTACCTTCAGAGAATTTACAAAAAACAAGCTTACATGCTAACATTTTTACTCAGTTTTTCCTTTGTGACATAAAGCAGTCATAATATTCAGCTGTACAATTGCTATAAGAAATTTAGTTAGTCCTGCAGTCTAGTATGTAGTTAAAAGAGAGGCCTGGCTCCTTTGGTACACTTTCTCTTTACTGTAGGTAATGAAGAAAGGTGATAAAGAATCAAGTCTGTAACTCAGAAGATATCCATTGAAGAACATACTGCACAGGATCAATGAGGATGGGCTCCAGGGAGGCATCTGTGCCCCATGTCCCCAGTGGTCTCAGTGTACTGTGGTTATGGGAGAATCAGACCTGTCCTGGCGAAAAACAAGAGACCTCAGGATATATTTCAAATTGTCTTTAGTGTCCTGGCTACAATGAGGACACTGTGGGAATATTTGCTGGGGAGTATAAAGAAAGGAGAAGATAGTGATCAAAGGAAACAGAGCCGTGGAAAGGAGTTATAGCCACTGAGGCAAATTTACTCAGGGTAGAAGGGGTAAGGACATGAGGTGTATATTGCTGGGAGGACAAGTCTAGTATATAGACAGGGTTGGGGCACCTATGGCCTTTTTAAAATTAACAGTCTCCTTGTTTTGAAATTATTAAGTATATAGTAGTTAGAGTTTTTACAGAAAAATATACATTTTAAAGTATATCTAATTGATTTTTCTTGAATGTGGCCTTATTTGATGACAGCTAAATTAATAACATGAAAAGGTTCTCCACCCCTGGTAGAGTCACTCCCATGCATTGTTGATATAGATTAGAGACAGAAGTATGATTACTGAGGCTTGCAGTTTCCTTGAGGTAGGGTGAAAGAAGTGCAGTCTTCTTTTCCCCTTTGGAAAACTTCTTCAGGGGAGGAGCATGATTTTAATGAAGTGTTGGGTGTTGGAAGGATGGTGAGGTTGTGGATCAGCTGGAACTAGAAAGGAGAAAGGACAGGATGTGGGATGAAACACCCCTTTAAAGGTAGGACATAGTGATGAGGGGCACTGTCCTGGTAGTTGAGAGGTAATTCCAGATTTAGAAAGAAAAGGAAGGAGAAAGTAAGCAGGAAGAAGGAAAGAAAAGTGTTATAGTGAAAAAAGGAAAAAAAGATGGAGGGAAGGAGTAGGAAAGGAGAAATAATATAGAAATGGACTATGATCTTGCTTTTTGTCACAACCCACTTCTTCCTTGGGTGCCCCCAGGTCAAATCCTGTGTCTCCTGGTCAATCTTCTTCCCTGGGCCATCACTTTCCCCTGCTTTGATCTTGGTAAGCCTCCCTCTTGTGAACATTTTCCCATTCCCTCCCAAATTGATCATAAGTGAACTTCTGGGTTAAATCCTAGAACATCCTTAACTACTTCTCCTGGTAAGTCTGGCCATTTTCTGTATGCTAATCAGTCTACCTGACAAGTCCCAGTTACCTGAATCAGAAAGTTATGAGGAAAAGCTGAATACGTATTAAAACCAACTTTAGTACTGGCAGTACAAGGATGATGTTCTCAATATTGGCAAAATTCATTGAAAGCAGCAATACTAGAAGAAAGGGGGTAGGATATCCATGTAGAATGTCCATAACTGTTATTGTCAAAAGTGTGGTGAACATCAAAATGAGGCTCCAAACAAACCAGTACATCCGATCTTCCTTGAGAGTAACCCTGCAGAGCACACCAATGTTTGTCACTTCTTAGACACTAGTCCAAGGTAGACTATACAATTTCTCTTCCCTGTGCCCTCCTTTAGAATGGCTGGAACCACTTGTCTCATCTCCCACACGATGACAGCTCATAGCTGGCTTTCTCCATCACCTCTGGATTACCTGACATACCAAAATATACAGAACGTCTTCCATTCTCACGAACCCTTCTCTCTTCCCACCCCAAAATTTCTCAGGACATCTTTGGGTCACCATGCATGTGAACAAGAGAAATCTACATATTGCTGAGGGAAACTGGGCCAAGTCACACGTGTCTTTGAAAGTGAAAAAAGGATCTTTGGGATCAGGATTTTCCAGTGATTGCAGTAAGAACAGAATGAGGACCAATGACATCCAGGATTTCAGGAGGATAACCCTTTAATATTGTCCAATTACCCTCTCCCCCCATTCCTCCTCTAGGTCAGCATTACCTGGGCATTGGTGCCATGTCCACAAAGAACAAATATAAAGACCCACTTCTACTGAATAAGTCACTGTCAGGATCCCATTCAGCTGCCACCAAAAGGCATGTCTTAAAATCCATTCTGGAAAAGGACACCAAGGGTCAAGGCCATAATCACTCAGACTCTACCCTAAAGCCCTTAACTGTCAGCTCTGACTAAAGGACTCAGGACCTCCCAAAAGACAGGAAGTAGGAGTTTTCTCCAACCAATCTGTCTCATAGAAGATGACCGCTGGCCCAACTCTCCAGCTGAAGAGAGAAGGTAGTGAAGTGGACAGATATGATTCTCCTGTGATCCCATGGTCCCCAAAGACATCCAAGTATCATTTCTTTGCACCCATGTTTTCTCATGTAGTGGACATTCCAGAAGAGGATAGAGACCATCAACTTCAGGGATGGAAGGTATTAGTGGGAAGATCCAGGGACTCAGAGACAATTCCTTAGCTCCAATCAAAGAACTTTTAGGAAAAAGGAATTCAGACTGTGATACGTATTGTACTACAGTAACTTTCCTGTCTCTATTGCCTTATGAGCAAGGCAATCCAGAAAACTCCAAAAGTTGTTTATTATAGGGATTATTGGTGCTATTATTGGGTTAAATACGTGGGGAAGAGTGGAGGCCCCAAGTATTCAAATCCCTTTAATTTCCCTGCTCAAAATGTTGAAGAGGAATTCGTTGCCTTAACTTTTCATCATACTTACCTCTGAAGGTGAGTAAGAAAAATATAGAAAATAAATATGAAATGTTCCACATGCCAATGATGTTCCTCATTATACTTCCCACCTATGATCCATTGGAATTATTTCTTCCTCACTGGAAATACATCTTGCCAATTCAGGAGAATCTGACCTGCATACTCTATCCTGTCAGAGGAAAAAACATTGTTCTTTGGGAATTGCCTCCTCAATTGAAAGTCAGTTATATCAACATCCTTCCTGAGGAGAGGGGCATGCTTTGCCCTAATCAGGACAGAAGATGTAGATATGACTGAGCAAAGGAAGAACAGTGGTCATGGCCATACATTCCAGGCTTTCCAACCACTAGACCCATCCTTGGGTCTCTCTGACCCCTACTTGCACCCATTCCTCATTCATAGATGTCTCCTCTCAAATCCCAGAAATTGCCCACCAACTTTAGAACAGAGCACATAATACTTGCAAGATATCTTCAAAGCATATAATGTACATTATAAGAGTATTTAATGAGAAGTATATAATGTATAGTATGTATAATAGTATACTATATTATATGTAACAATAAGTATGTATGAGAAGCATATCATGAGAATAAACATTATAATGAAAGATGGACCTAATCCAATGAGGTGCTAGGGGAATTTGACTATAGATTTATAGATAGATAGATACATGATAGATAGATAGAAAGATGATTGATAGACAGATAGAGAGACAGATAGATAGATAGATATTTCCTCAGACACCATAAACTCCTTGTTCCTCAACTTATTCTTCCCCTCACCAGTTACTCCCCTACCCAATTTAAGCCACTCCCCAAAAGATCATGCCCTTGATCTTGCCACTTTCACAGATGTACCACTTCTGAGCTCATGAGCTTTAAAACTCCTTTATCTAATTACACTTTATTATCATTTCATCTTTTCTTCCACCTTACACCCATTAACCTTATTCTTCATCCACATCATGACCTCCAGTCTCTCAGTCCCTCAGTTCACTCCCAGGCAATCATCCCTTTACTAACTACACTCTCCTCCTTTCTCCACCTTGACTTCTTGGTGAAGTGGTTTAAGTCTACATTGTCCTCTTCTCCTGAGTCCCTTACCCCTACATCCTCTTGTAAAACTTTGCCCTTCCATACCTCAGTCTGAGATCACTCCCATGTTTTGTTTCTTTGTCTGCTACACACTATTGCTGAATGAAGCTGGAGAAAATGATGGAACTATGCTGACTAGGTTCACTACAAATTTATATTATTTAACCTCAACTGAATCTCAAGTAACACAATCCTTTTATAACTCCCATATTAACTCTCTATCCCATTCTCCACAATGGTTCTTCCAAACCTTTTTAGCCCTCTTCAAATCTCCCATGGAACCTCCTCTCCCACCTTCCTAGCTGAGAACCTTGACTCATATTTTACTGAAAAAAATTGAGATCATTCATGGATAGCTTCCTTTTCCTTATTGCTCATTATCTCACAACACCTAGATGCCTTCCACTCCATCTCTATCCTTTTCCTTGCAAAGGAAAACTTCTGTACATTCACAAGTGATCACATTCTAGTTCAGCAGATTGCACCTTTCTATCATTCTCACTCTCATTTATCTCCAAACTCAGTCTCTCTACTGGATCCTTCCTATTGCCTACCAATGCCCTCCTTAGAAAACCCTCACTGGAACCATCCATCTTGGCTGTCTTTTCCCTTCTTTTTTGGCCCAAATTCGAAAGAACATGGGGGCCATTTCACAGCATCCTCACCAATATCTTGCCACTGGACTCCATTTACTCTGGAGGAGAGAATGAGGCAGATGACTTTTCACACCCCTGCGTCATTTAAGTCCAATTAACTTGCAAGTCAAGACATCAGTCTCCTGGTGACACTGGTCCTCTTTGAGAATGAAGGCAGAACAACAGTCTGTTAGTAGTACTACCTTCCCCCCTGGGAACACAGTTGAGCTGTTCCATTTGGGCAATGCTGCTATTTCCTCCCTCTTCATCCTTCATGTCTTCTTCCCCCTCCTGTGTTCTCCTGTTCTCCTTCTATCCATATGGCGAGTCATATTCTTACATGTGATTTTGGTTGTTTAAACTTTGCAAAATGTGTTGGGATTGGATTTTTATTTTTTTCTTCCCTATTTATTCTATTTAAAAAAAAAAACTGGAACAATTAACTCTTTTGTCTCTTGCAGTTTTCATGCCAGATTTTTTGAAATATAGCTCTGATAAACCAGGTTTTGGATACAACCCATTGGGATTCAAATAGAGCTACTTGACTATGCCTTTAAACCCAAATCACTTTGGCTCTTTATTGTCTTGATTGTCTGCCTCAGTTCCGTTAACTGTAAAATGGGGGTAATCATAGCACTTAATTTATAGGATTGTTCTGAGGACTGTGTGTCACTGTCCTTGAAACTGCTAATTTGCTACTGGACTGATTACTCCTTAGTCCTAGTTAATGACTTCCCCTCTAGTGCTCCTTTCCCAGACTCATTATCCCCTTTCTTGGTCTGAATGTTCAGGAACTTGACTGCACCACTCTACCCCCATTATTTCAGTCCCTCATTCCCTGAGTCACCTTAATCCCCTTAGTCTTGAAGAGCCTTCAGCCCTAGAATTCTTTAAGCCAAATTTTGGTGCAGAGACCTCTTATCCATTCAGGAGCTTGAAGAATTACAGTTTTTAATGGTGACCTGGTCATAGTTCATATTTTGTATGTATTAGGAAGTATCTGATATTGTGTGGCCTTGGGTCTCACAAAGACAAGAGTTTAGTAGCTGGTCCATTCTCTCCAATAATAATAGTGATAAACTTTTTGTATCACAATTGAAAAATTGCAAAACATTTCATAGAAATCATATCAAATAATTCTCATAAGAATTCTGAGAAACAGGTACTATGAGTTTTACTATCCCCATTTTAAAGATGAAGAAACTGAGTATCAAAGAGTTTAAGGGATTTCCCCAAAGTAACAGAGGAATATAAGCCCAGGTCTGTTTGATTCCAACTCTCTATCTACTATCTCATCTGTGCTCTACTCACCAGTATATTTTTCTGCACCACAAATTCACACAGACACTTCCCCTTCCCCCAGCAGACCACAGGGATCTCCCCAGAAGTCCTCTCACAAGCTATGACATTCTCTGGTCCATTTCTTCTGATAAAGCTTTGGAGTTGGGGGATAGTGAGGAGAGTGAGTGGGAAAATATACTATTGTGGAGTCACAAAGAGGGATGGGACCTTGGAGATGATCAAGTCCAATATTCTCCCCACCCAAACACTACATCCCACTCTACGTTCACCTAGTCAACATATTTTACTACAGAAGAAAAAGCCAAAAGACAGAAGGAGACTTAGGGTAGGTCACACATATTATTTGTCACATTGCCTACCTTGGCACCTAGGGGAGGTCTCCTGGAGTGGGTGTTGATACCATGTTCTACCTAAAGTAAAAGGAAAAATAAAATACAGAAGGCAACAGCAGTGACTTTGAAATGTTAGGAGCCCATTGGGTGAGTGTGGATCAAGTGACAGGTCTTGGTGAAAGTCACTAAGTAGGTGGAACTCTGAAACACTATCTAGACCCAGAGAGGACAAAGTTATTTTCAAATGGAGGCTAGTCTGTTAGCAGCCCTTCTGTAAAAGAGGTGATGAGTTGGAGCCAAAGGCTATTGTGAAGTTAAAGTGAGGCTCAGGAAACAGCAGAGTGGTTGTCCAAGGCAGTTTCAGGGACAGTCCCAGAGGAGGCCTTGGACAGGTGGTCTCTGGTACCATGGGTTATTCCCCTAGTTGATTAATTTTCTGTGCCTCTGTTTCCTGTTTTTTGTTCTTTAATAAAATAACCCTTTGTATGTGACTGGCCTGAGGGAGTAAGCATCATGGAGACCAGGTCATGTGTGGGTGGAGACAGTGACAAAATGAACAGATTTTGCAAACCCACAAGGTGACCCTTAGAATCCTGGAGTTGAAGTTATAAAGGTAGGACATGAGGACCTACTATGTGCTAGACACTGTACTAAGTGCTTTACAGATATTATTTCATTTGTTCCCCACATCAACTGTGGAAGATAGATGGTATTATTATTATCCCCATGTTATTCTTGGGAAAAACAAGGCCCATAGAGCATAAGTAACTTGTCCAGGGTCCCATATCTAGTAACTGTCTGAAGCTGAATTTCAACCCATGTGTTCCTGACTTTACCCCCAACATTCTATCCACTGCACCACCTCTTTGTCTGTAGAAACAGCTGCCCATCTGGAGAGCCAACTGGTGTAAATGGTGCTGTGAATTGAGCAGGAGTTTCAAGGAGGGGCATTACAAAAGTAGAATGACTTTGTTGGCAATAATCAGGGGCATCTTATGATCTTCTCTGGCAAAGGAAAATCTCACTGAATCACAGGGACTCGAATTCACACAGCAATTTCTGGAACATGTAGTCTGCATCAAAGGACTCAATACTTGGAGTGATAGAACAATCATCCTAGTGGTCCTTCTGTTGGTAACAGAGGCACAAGGATGTTTCAAAGAGGATTGGCCACTGAGCCAGAAAGAGCAGCCCATTCAATAGACAGAGAGATAACTCCCACTGCTGCTCCCGTCTTCTCTTTTGAACTTGTGGCTTAGAACTCTCTCTTTCTGGGAATTGTCATGAAAGGATGAGAAGGGCATCTCCTAAATCCTGCCACCTTGGCAGCCATGATAAATGTCCTCATATGACCACATTAGTTGCCTAGTCCAGTCTGAGACTGGTTCTTGGGTTCCTTCTACTTCATGTTTCTATGCCTGAGCAAAACTCACCAATAATGGTCCTGAGAAGGACCTTTAGGACATCCTGGGGCCCTTAGTTGGAGGTGACTGGCAGCAGAAAGAGTTTTCTGTATCTACATCTGACTCACAGAAGATTACCAGTGATAGGAGGATGAGGTCAACCTTGGCAGACTTAGCAGAACGCATAGACTTTGAGGGAATTATTTGGACAGTGCAGAGTCAAGGAGAAAGTGAAACAGTTTATTTAAATATGGAGCTTTTGACAGAATATCATTGGAATTATGGGGTACTTTTAATGTTTTAAGTCTTTGTTAATGCACATTTCTGACACTTGTTTTTTAAGCATTTCTTTTGTGTGGAATAAACAAATAGCACTCCTATACTGATCCATATTTTACACTATTTTCCTCTACACTTCCTTTTGGGGAGACCCTAGACATCAGTTAAACTGAAGCTTTCAATATTTTCCCTTGAGATTTCGGGGAGTAGGGGAGTAAAGCCAATAGGCAAGGAGAAAGAACCTGATACACATTTATGGGGAAGGGTTAAAACTCAGTCATCCTGTGAGCCCGGAGCTGAGGACCTCCCCAGGTTCCTGGTCCAACACCTGGTCTGTTTACTATGTGGAGATAGAGACGCTTTCTTTCAGTAAGCAGCTCTGGCTCTGGGATCTTGAGCAGACTGAATTCATTTCCAGCAGAACCTGGCCCCTAAACAGAGGGGTCAGATTTTCTTGAACTTGTTGACTGACCGTAATTGTCTGATGACTGATCACTCCACATTCCTTAAGCTGAACTTGACATTTTCCCCTCAAAATCGTTGTCTCCTCCTAACTTCCTTTGTCCATGTGTCTGAAAATATCTGGTCTTCTTTGATTCTTTTCCTTCCCCACATCCCACAAAGCCAACATAAAATTTCTCTTGTTTTCATCTCTGATATTTCTCATTTGCGTTTTTCCTCCTGCTGTCTTCACCTTAGTATAGACCTTACGTCCATCTTTCACATCGCTTCCAAAGGAATATTCCTGATACATATTTCTGATCCATTCATTTACTACGAATATTTGATGAATGAAAATCTAGGGAATGATGGGGATGTTCATTTGTCTCAGTGGCCCTCAGGTGTCTATGATGTTTGATGCTACAGTTGGGGGAAATGACTGATCCTTGGGAGGGCATTTATCAGAGGTGCTGCAGAGGATACCATTGGGTCAAATGACTGGGAGTTAGGAGGCAGTGAATGATATTATCTTATACCATCCCTGCTCACACTGGCCCATTGGACTAATGGGGGATTCCCTGCCTCAACTGTCTATCATACTTCCCTCTTACATTTACTATGAAATAATGAAAAAAGTCAAATATCAGTATCCTAATGCTAGTTACACTCCTCCTCATTGTCACCTGAAGCACAGCAAACCAATTCATGACTGTATGACTTGCACACCCCATCCTTGCACAGGACTATGTATTCTGCAAATGATTGTAGGCACTTCCAGAAGGCAGTGACATCTTTGGTATAGAGGGTATAGAGACCTATCTGAGAGAGATTCTCATAGAGAGAATAGGGCTGTAGCCACATACTTTGGTCCTCCCAATCACTTGACTCAGTCCTGGGTGCCACTGGCCGCTACTGTTCCTTGTTCAATTATTCCCTGAACCCATTCTTCACTCACAGCAGCCTTCCCCAAATGCTAGAAGCTATTTTTCAATCATAGGGCAGAGCCTGTTTGCTGACAATGGTGTTAGACTTTCCAGAGGGTGCTGAAGGAAGGATATATAGTTATGTTAGGTATAGCAAGGGGATATTTTGTATATCTTGGTGAAGGGAGATGCTGCATTCTCTTGGGGGAATGTGTTGAGGGGTAAACCTTAATTGATTGTGATTACTTTTTCTATAGATAGAGGAAGGATATGACACACAGTTAGCTAAGCCATGCAATACCAATAAAGGCTAATGGCCATCAGGAAATTTCATAGTGTCTGAGAATGAGCTGGTGGCAAGAGAATGAAGAGCATCTTATTTGTCTAGGTTAGAGTGATGAGGTATGGAAGGGGATTCCAAATCTTCTCAGGGGGCATCTTAATGATATAAATGATGCTTGCATAGGTGGTCAAGAGGGGCAATCTCTCCATGCCAAGAGAGAATCAGAAGAGGCGAAGGTACAGTGAGATGTTGTACATTTCCCCATCTGGGATACAGTATGTTTCTTTCTTTGTGCTTATGCCTAATGACCTTTACTGGGTCTGTATATTATAAATGATCTACATATTATAAAACTATTTCCTGGGTCTGGAAATCCTAAAACTGTGCACTCCCTTTTTCCTTCTCAAAAATCAGTAGAGTAAAACCCCAAACACTGATCATCTGAAGGTGGGGAGACAGCTGGGAAAAGGGAAAGGGAGACTATGGTAGAATGAGGCACTCAGCCCCAGTAGTAATGACAGTCAAAAGGGAAAGGTAACTAAGCATGAAGATGTGGCACATCTCCCCTTTCTGCCCTCCCCTTGCTACTTTTGCTTCTTCATCTTCCTACTCCATTCTCCCTTTTTCTTTTGAGACCTTGAACTTATCCCCATATTATCCTTAAAATATTCTAGATAATATCAAGTTTATTGTTTTATGCAATGCTAGTTTGTGATTTAATTAAAATCCACAGCAAACCCCAGGATTGCTGTTAAGAGTTTCATTATCAGTCAGCTTACACAACTCAATCTTGTCCATGAGACTATTGTAATAAACTTTAACAAATGTCTTAAGGAAATCCAAAGTGATACTGTGTACAAAGTCTCATTTCCTAAACTATGTTCTGTGCACCTTGGCTATTCATACCTCATGAGGAGGGAGAAATTCAATGAAATAATCTTGATATCACTAGTTTCTTTCCTTTAGAGATAGGTAGATGGCATAGTGAATAGAATACTGTGCCTGGGTTCAGGAAGACTTGAGTTCCAATCTGGCCTCAGACACTTACTAACTGTTTAACCCTGTGCAAGACAAACCTGTTTGCCTCAGTTTCCTCAACTGTAAAATCAGAATTATATTAGCACCTACCTACCTCACAGGGTTGTTGTGTGTGAATCAAATGAGAAAACATTTGTATAATACAGTTCTGGCACAGAGTAGGCCTCATATTTATAAATACTTATTCCCTTCCCCTAACATATTAATTTGATGTATATACCAAACAAAGTATTACATGCAGAGATTTTTTGCCATTTCAAAATAAACTCTACATAATATATTTTGCTAACAAATTTCCTGGCATTCCTTATTTCCTGCTGTATTCCACAAGCCCCCTGGCCTCTCCATGCCTCAGGACCATAAATTGCAGATCCTACTTGTATATTCCAAAGTTCAGTGTTCCCTGACTGAGAAGTTTGGAAAGTATCAATCTTTGACACTATCCTTGATCTAGTTGTCTAATAGTCATGTTCTGGACTGTGTGCGATAGACTGATATGGCGTGGCTAGGCCTGGAGATGAGAAACCACAGTTGTTTTACATCAGAGATGTGATTATATTTGTGTATTGAACCTGTGCTCTGGCCCCTTCAAGTGGACCCCAAGATCAGGCTACTTCCCATGACACATGTGCTCTGATGTCTGACTGCCAAATACACCCAGGGCACAAGAAGCATTAAGATTTCGCCAGCTAAAGGGATAGGTACGCTCTCATGGAATGTGCTTAAACTCCATCTTAATACTGTCAATCCCTTCAGCACCAACAGCCTCACGAAACTCCTCAGTGCCATAGGCCCCCTGGTCCTCATTGCCTCAGATCACCTCAGTACCCTCAGTTCCCAGTCTCACAAGATCATAGATTTATCGACGAGAAGTTATTCCCTCTCTTTCACTTCACAGTTCCCTAAACCCCACGGTTAAATAAGACATAATTTCCATCTGCTTCTCAAGTCAATTATTCAATCAATGAACAACTATTAAGTGCCAGGTCCTATGCAGGTACTGAGGATACAAAGACAAAAATGAAATTATCCTGCCCCTCAAGAAGCTTACAATCTACTGAGCGAAGCAACAAGTTCAGGTGTGTATAAAATGTTAGGCAAAATAGATACAAGTTAGCTTTAGGGGCAGGAATGAGGAATGTTCTCATATAGGAGACCCTCCCTAAATTAAGCCTTGTAGGAAGATGAGGATTCTAAGAGCAGGGGAGGAGATAGGAGGAGGAGAGTAATACAGATAAGGGAGGCCTAAGCACCTAGGCACTCTCTAGGTTCCTCAAGTGTCTCAATTAACTCAAGTTCCTTATCTTCTTCAGTTCTCTTAGCTCCTCTGGCTCTTCAGGAATAAAGCATCTTCTGCTCTCTCACTTCTCCCAGCTCCTTCCATCTCCCCACTTACCTCAATCTTATCAGTTCCTTCCTTACTTCACCTCTCCCCACTTTATAGCTTAATTATTACAGAAAGCACTTCTAATTTTGAGTGAGAGAACCTGGGTTCTAATTCCAGCTGCATGACTTCACTGTCATTAGTGAAATTGATTGGATTTCATTATCTTTAAATCCTAAGTCCAATATTTTATGATTCTAGTCCTCTAAATTCCATCTCCCTGGATATAACCCATCTGAATTCGCCCAGGGTCCCCCATCCTCCCTCTGTCTTTCTTATAAGTCTTCAATGGTTCCTCACTGCTTATCACATTGCATAATCTAACCTGGCATTCAAAGTTTTGTCCTGTGTATTCGCTGTTTTCTCATAGGACTACCAGAAATTCACTCCCCAATTCAGCAAGGTAGATTTCTCCATTAGTCCCCTCCACCTACACCACATGTGCATGCTAAGTCTTTTCCTACCCATCTTTTCCTACCCAATCTTTGCTTATACTCTCCCTCCTCCCCCTCTACCTTAGGTGTAATTCTTTACTTCATTTTCTTCAGTCTCCCAGTTTGTTTCAAGGAGCACCTGCTATATGAAACCTTCCCTGATTGCCCCCAGCATACAGGGATCTCTCTTTACACTGAAATATAACACATGATACTTGCAGTAGTCATCTGTTGGGTGTGGACTAGGGAGACAATAATATCATAGGTCCTGGAGACAGTGGTATCTGCCTGAAACTCTAAAATGAATTCTAAAAATCTTGTTTCTGGAGGTTTAGAGGAAAGAGTTACCTATATACAGAAAAAGACTGATGAGGCTGAGGGTGCTAAAAAGTGAAGACTTAATTTTTAAGTTGAGTTGATTGTGAAACTGTGTGATACAAACATGATGGCTGTCTCACCTAAAGACTCTACTGGAAAGTCCCCAACATTGCCAAAAGGACACTTCTGGCCTTGTATGGAAGTTCTACACCACTTGGATATCACCAGTTTTTGTGGCAGCAACTTTTTTCTTCCCAGCATCCTCTCCACTTCCTGCCATCTTCCACTCTGTCCCCTGAATTGTTTCTATTGGGTAAACTAAGCTGTAGTAAATAGATAGAATGGGAAAGCTCAAATATCTCTAGAGGTTGAGATTTTTATCTGTAGTTTTCTTTATGTTTTGATCCTCTTTGGTTTAAGTATTGAGATCATATTTTTGTCATAAGAAGAATTTTATGGGATCTTTCTTTTCAATCCCCTCAAAAGTTTGTGTTGTATTGCAATTAATTATTCTTTAAATGTTTGTTAAAATTTGCATTTGATCTGGAGTATGGAAGAGTGAGAGATGGGCATTGGTTGAACCCAGCTGTCTTCAGTATTGGCTCAAAGAGGGAATAATATATACCTGAAAGGCTTGTATGTAGAAATCTATCTTACCTGTCAGGGAAGTAGGATGGGAGGGTACTGTGGTGTGGGCTGGCAAGTGACAGTAGGGAGAGCCTATCAGGGTAGGTCATAGGCAGAAGCAGAACACTGGTGAGAAGGGAAAGGATGAGAGAACGGACAAACAGGAGGAGGAATAGGATGCAGGGAAATACATAAGTGGTAATCATAACTGTAATTGAGAATGGGATGAACTCTTCCTTCAATGGAAGTAGATAGCAGAGTGGATCAAAAATCAAAATCATAGACTATGTTGCTTATAACACACTTGAAGCAGAAAACACACACAGAGTAAAGGTAAGGGACTGGAACAGATCTCTCAAGTTGAGGTTAAAAAAAAAAGCAGAGATAGCAATCCTGATCTCAGACAAAACAAAAATAAAAATAGACCTAATTAAAAGAGATAAGGAAGAAAACTACATCTTGATATAAGGTACGATTGGCAATGAATATATATGCACCAAGTACATGCACCCAAATTCTTAAAGGAGAAGTTACGTGAGTTATAGGAAGAAATGGACAGCAAAACTGAACTGGGGATGGGGATGTTAATGCCCCCTCTCAGAACTGGATAAATCCAAACAAGAATTAACCAGAAAGAAACTAAGGAGATAAAGAGAAAATTTCAAAAGTTAGATATGGCAGACCTTTAAGAAAACTGTATGAGACCTATATATGGTCCAGTCTATCAGCTTTGGAGTGAACTGGGTTTAAGGCTTAGAGAAAGGAAGAGAAAAGAAAGAAAGCAATCTGGTCAGTAAACTCCAAATTAACTAGGCAGCTTCTTGTCCTATAGGAAAATACAAGGGAAGGGGAGAAGAGAAGGGATGGCAGATTGGGAGAAGGGGTAATCAAAATACATGCCATCTTGGGGTGGAGGGAAGGGTAAGATAGGGAAAAAATTTGGAATTTAAAATCTTTTGGAAGTGAATGTTAAAAACAAAAAATAATTAATTAATTAATAGAAAAAAAAAACAAAAAAGGAAAGAAAAGTGTCACAGCAGATGAAGGGAAAATGTTCAAGATTTAGGGGTACTTCCTGGATACATATGCAGAGGTGAGACATGAATGAAGATTGGAGAACAGCTGATATTACTGCATGAATGTGTAAAGCAGTATCATGTGAAATAAGACTAGAATGGGAGTGTGTTGTTAGACTGTGGAGGATCTTGAATGCCAGGTAAAGAAATTTATATTTTTAGATACAAATCTAAAAGTTTTAGATACAAAACAGAAAAATTTTGAACAGAAATGTGATATGGTCAGATCTGTGCATCATTAGTCAGTCAGCAAGCATTAATTTAGTGTCTATGCTAAGTACCAGGGATATAGAGAAGGGCAAAAACAATCTCTACCCTCAAGGAGCTTACTTTCCAGTTGGAGAAACTGCATGCGAATACCTAGGGATACACAAAACGTATTGACAGAGTGAATGGAAAGCATTCCCAGAGAGGTGGCACAGAAACTAAGAGGTTTTTCAAGATAACTTGCTGGTCATAACAAACACTCTTTTCCATCAAACCAAAGAGTATCTTTACACATGGTCTTCACCAGGTGACCGATATCAAAATCAAGTTAATTATATGCTTTACAGCTAGAAATGGAGAAGTTCTACACAATTCTTTAGAAGATCTGGAATTGCCTGTGGCTCAGATCGTGAGCTTCTTATTATAAAATTCGGACATAAATTTAAGAAAGCAGGGAAAGTCATCAGAGTGTAGAGATATGGCCATAATTTAAATAATATCCCTTAAAAATATGAAGTGAAAGTCCCAAGAAGATTTTAGGAATTAGATCTGTTAAAGTGCCTGAAGATCTCTCAATAGAGTTTGCAATATTATATTGGAGGCATCAACACCAAAAAATTCAAATGAAAAGGGAGAAAGCAAAGTGGCTGCTGCTGAGGATTTGCAAATAGCTGATGCACCACAAATAGCCATCAGGGCATCATAAAAGCTCTTTGGATTCCTGCTATCAGCATAAAACTAAATTTCACCTGCCTTTTTACTGAGCCAAGCATCTTGCATCTGTCTAAACTTGACTGCTGATATCATCATACTGTGTCTCTTGGGCCTGCCCCTGAGCTTCTTTTCATGACATGGAGTCTATATATACTTGGCATAAGGTCTCTGCTTGGCATTTCTACTACTTGATCTCATGGTCATTGCTGGCTCTAAAAGACAATGTTCCATTGGTCCCAAGACTGGGAAGCATTGGTGTATCTTCTGATGTCATCTAGTTTTCTTAGCTGTGATACTCTTTCTTCCTTGCAAGAGAAGAGTACTTCACCACTGCTCCTTTCATTTAAAGTTCAAAGGTCTTTGCTGTTAATTTGGAAGAAGGCAATATTTTTTTTCAAAGGGATTTCATACTTTTGCGTTTCATATCTGCAGAGGGTAGCTGGAATTTTGGCTCAGATAGTCTCTCTTGGTATCCATAAATGGAGTTAGATTCAGAAAAAAACAGTTAACAATTCCATAAAAACCTTAAAATAGCAAGCTTCAATAATCAGTTTTTAATATGACCATAACTTCACATTGGCTGAGGAACATCTTCAAAGTGAGCATTAAGTAGCTTGCATGCATTTTTACACTTGTTTTAGTTCCTGATTAAATAACATAAAATCAAATTTACTATTATGACTACCCTAATAAATTTATATCTCTTTCTTAAGCTTCTCTATCCTTTTCTAACCATGCTCAGTCTAAAAGAATATGATACACATATGATAAGTTCAAGCCCTAATTTCATTTTATGATTAGGTCATGGAATGAATTCAAATAAAAATAGAAATATTTAACTTTTCCATCAATGAAAAAGTATTACCCTCCTCTAAGAAACTTACTGAAATTATTTTCCCCAAACTGAAGATGTATTTGATTTAGTACAAGTAATTAATTCAGTCAATTGGATTAATATCCAAATGCTTTTACATCACTTTGAAATATCAAATGACCTTATTCCACACAGATACATCTTCATTACAGTTAACTTTAAATCCCAGTCTGTAACAGTAAGCATCCTGACATACACTGGGGAAAATGCTATCACAGGTCCTTAGACCTGCATTTCTAAAAGGAAAGTAACTTTTTGAGGGGTTAACAATCTCCTTTTATCAAGCACATATATCCTTCACTTAGTTCACAGGGAAAATTCAATGCCTTGAACTTCAGAGAAAATACAGAGAAATCAAAGATCAACAGAAAGGCTTCTAGACTGCCTGACATACATCAGAGACCAACAGGTAACTGTCTGACCATATATGTATAGTTACTAGAGAGGGAAACACCAACACCTGGGTTTTCAGAGCTGGGGGTTCCTTAGTGGCTTCCCAGAGTCTCCTCTGGCAAAAGAAAACCCTACCAGTCAGTAAGCACTAACATAAAACTTCACCTTCAGTGTACTTACACCTTTTTTTAGAGCCAGAGGGCATCATAACCCTTGAGAACCAGTACCTCATTAGCAAAAGGCACGGGCCTTTCTGCAAATGTTATCAGGCCCATTAATGGGTGGAGAAGATCTTTAATCACATTACCAATACTAATACATATAGTCTTTGTAGTTAATAATAAAGACACTTGGTTGTTGAAGGCAAAATTCAATCAGAGGCACCCGACTATACTAAAACAAAAACAACAAAAGATTCCACTTTGCATGCCATCACACTGCACCCCTCCAGGATGCTTGGTCTTATAATCCAAATGGCCATGGATCCTGGAACAAATACAGGCACTTTATTTCTTGGTTACATTAAAACAAAAATAGGAAAAGGTGCTACTTTCCTTGCCCTTACACAGACTAAGTCTATGGAACAATGATTCAACATTGTATTTGTACCTTTGCTTCACAAACTTCTTTTCCTTTATATAATAAATCCCATATCATTCAGAAAGAATCTTTGAGGATGAATATTTTAAAAAATATAAATTGCACAGATTAACAGAAGAGGAATTTAAATACTTAAATAAACTCATCCCAGAAAAAGAAGTTGAACAAGCCATCAATGAACTCCCTAGGAAAAAATCTGCAGGGCCTGATGGATTTACAAGTGAATTCTATCCAACATTTTAAAAATAGTTCATTCCAATACTATATAGAATATTTGGGGAAATTGGCAAAGAAGAAAATCTACAAAATTCTGTTTATGTTACAAATATGACTCTGATACCCAAACCATGAAGACAGAAAACATAGAAAGAAAATTATAAACAGATTTTTCTAATGAATATATATGCAAAAAAATTTAAATAAGGTATTAGCAAAAAGAGTACAGCAACTTTTCATGGGAATAATATATTATGATAAAATAGCATTTATTCCAGAAATGCAAGGTTGGTTCAATATTAACAAAACTATGAACATTATTGATCATATCAACAACAAAAGTAACTGAAACCATATGACTACCTCAATATATGCAGAAAAAGTTTTTGACAAAATACAACACCTATTTCTGTTGAAAACACTGGAGAGCATAGGAATAAATGCAGCCTTCCTTAATATAATGATCAGTATCTACGTAAAACCATCAGCAAGCATTATCTGCAAAGGGGATAAGCTAAATACATTTCCAATATGATCAGGGGTGAAACAAGAATGTCCATTATCACCACTATTATTACACATGGTACTAGAAATGCTAGCTGTCTCATTAAGAGAAGAAAAGACATTGAAGGAACTAGAATAGGCAAAGGAGAAACTAAGTTATCACATTTAGCATATGATACGATAAAATATTTAGAGAATCTCAGAGTATCAAGTAAAAAACTACTTGAAATAATAACTTTGGCAGAGGGGTAGATTGCGAAATAAACCCATATAGATCATCTACATTTCTATACGTTACTAACAAAGCCCAACACCTAGAGATCATTTAAAGCTCCAGTAGAAACTGTGAAATATCTGGGAGTCTATCTGCCAAAACACACCCAGGGATTATATGAACACAATTACAAGATACTTTTCACACAAATAAAATCAGATCCAAGTAAGCAGAAACAAATCAGTTGTTTGTGGGTAAGCCAAGCCAATATAATAAAAATGACAATTCCACCTAAATTAATTACTTATTTAGTGCCATACCAATCAAACTCTCTGACAATTATTTTCTAGAGCTGGAAAAAATAATATCAAAATTCATCTGGAGGAACAAAATGTCCAGAATAGCAAGGGAACTAATGAAAAAAAAAAAAAAGGCTGGGAAGGTGGTCTAGCTCTACCACATCACAAATTGTATTATAAAGCAGCAATTATCAAAACCACTTAGTACTGACTAAGAAACAGAAGGGTGAACAAATGGAATAGGCTAGGTACTCAAGACACAGTAGGCAATGAATATAGCAATCTACTGTTTGATAAACCCAAGGACCCCAGGTTCTGGGATAAGAACTCACTGTGTGACAAAAATTGCTGGGAAAATTGGATACAAGTGTGGCAGAAACTAGCATAGACCAATGCCTGACACCACCCATAAGAATAAAGTCCAAATAGGTACATGATCTAGATATAAAGATTGATACTATAAACAAATTAGTGGAGCAAGGAATAGAGTATTTATCAGATTTATGGACAAGGGAAGAATTTTTGACTAAAGAAGAGACAGAGAACATTATGAAGTGCAAAACAGATAATTTTGGTTACATTAAAGTGAAAGGTTTTTGCAGGATGAAATCCAATGCACCCAAGATTAGGAGGGAAGCAGAAAACTGGGAAAGAATTTTTGGAACTAGTGTCTATGATAAAGGCCTCATTTCTAAAATATATACAGAACTGAGTCAATTATACAAGAATACAAGTCACCTCCAATTGATAAATTTTCAAAGGATATGAACAGGCAGTTTTCAGAGGAAGAAATTAAAGATATCTGTACTCATATGAAAAAATGTTCTAAGTCACCATTGATTAGAGAGATGGAAATCAAAACAACTCTGAGACACCACATCACACCTATCAGATTGGCTAACATGACAGAATAGTTAGATGATAAATGTTGGAGAAGATGTGGGAGAGTTGGAACACTAATTCATTGCTGGTAGAGATGTGATCTGATGCAGCCATTCTGGAGAGCAATTTGGAACTATGCCCAAAGGGCTACAAAATGTGCATACCCTTTGACCCAGCAGTACCACTTCTAGGACCATATGCCCAAGAGATCATAAAACTAGGATAGGGTCCCACATGTACAAAAGTATTTATAGGAATTCTCTTTATGGTGGCCAAGAACTGGAAATCAAGGAGATACCCATCAATTGGGGAATGGCTGAATAAATTATGGTATATGAATGTAATGGAATACTATTTTCCTATAAGAAATGATGAACAGGAAGACTTCAGAGAGGCCTAGGAATAATTATATGATCTGATGCTGAGCAAAAGGAGCAGAACCAGGAGAGCTTTGTGCACAGCAATGACTACAGTGTGTGAAAGTTTTTTTCTGGTAGGCTTGGAACTTCATTGCAATGCAAGGACTTAAAAAAAAATTCTCAATTGTCTTTGAAGGGAACATGTCTTCCATACCCAAAGAACTTTGGAATTCAATCTCAGAATGTAGTAGACCATTTTCTTTAGTATTAAGTTTTAGTTTGCTATATGATTTCTTCCATTCATTTTAATTTTTCTACACAACTTGACTATAGTTAAAATGTATTTAAGAGGAATGTATGTATAGAACCTATATAAAATTGTATGCCATTTCGGAGAGGGAGAGGGTAAGGAAGAGAGAGGGGGGAGGGAGAGGAAAAATAATCTAAGTTAAATGGTAGTGATTGTAGAATACTGAAAATAAATAAAATTGATAAAAGAAAACAAAATTTTAAAAAGAGAAGCTACGGAATGTGCAGTGGCCACACACTGGCAAAGTTGGAAAGGCTAAACCAGGTTGAAGATAATTAAGTGGTCTTAAATCCAAACTCAAATCCAAGGGAGTTATCTTCCCCAAGCTTGTGAATACTTTCCCTGGTGGAACGGGCAGATGAGAACAATCTATTCCAGTGACCATGAAGCAGCTGAAGTAGGTACTATGGCGTGCTTAGAGCTTGGTTAGACATTGACGACACCAAGGTCATTCACAGCACTTTGAACAATCACCAGCCATCTTGACCCTGTCCTGCCACTGGACTGTGATGACTCTGGAGGAGAGAATGAGGCCAACAAGTTCTTGTAACTCTGCCTCACTTAAATCCAATTTATGCGCAAGTCAAAAGACATCACCCATACCATTTTACCCTTTTGAACTATCTTAAAGAAAGTCCTGTGACAGGTGAGTGATAAAGAGGCAGGTACAAATACACTGGGAATTGAAGTCACAATCCTGCACAGAGATAGCCCAGGACATAGGGTCATCTTGTCGCTGGAAACAAGAATGGATTCGGCAGACTCCTGGTTGTCTGAGCAGCCTTTTAAGGATTGTACTGCTCACCTCCTGGTGTGAGGAACAGACTAGACAAGATGCTTGAAAATTGTCTGCTTATTCAACCCTGGCCTAATTACTGTGGCGGGCAGAGATTCCATTCTGTGGTCAAAAAGAAAAAGAGATGTACAAAAATGTTTGCAAAGACAACTCCTATCACCATGAAATATGAACACACTTATAGACGAAACAAAATCAAAATCCAGATGACCTGAAAGTAGAGCAGCTCTTGTTGCAAGAGAACTCAGAAGGTATCACATTTAAATGGCAGCCCTGAGTGAAACAAAGATGACAGATGAAGACCAGTTTTTTGACGTGGTAGCAGAATACACATTTTCTTTAGTGACTGCAGTGAAGGAGAGCACCATTAATCTGGTGTAGATTTTGCAATCAAAACTTATCTATTCAACAAGCTTGTATGCCTCCTTAAAGGAGTAAATAAGTCTCATGAAAATTGAATTGCCACTTGTAGGAAAATATCACACCATCATCATTAATGTCGATTCCCCCACCATGACAAACCCTGATGAGATCAAATAAAATTTTATGAAGACCTGCAGACCCTTATGATCAGTAAGCCAAAGGAGGACAAGCTTAGTATTCTTGGTGACTTTAATGTCAGAGTAGGCTCAGAGTAACAAATCTGGCAGGAAGTCATAGGGTGGAATAGAGTTGGAAACAGCAACAGTAATACTCACTTACCACTGAAGACTTGTGCATCTCATGATCTTCTCATCAACTCCACTGTCTTCCATTTACCTAAACACAATAAAACTTCATGGATGCACCTCAGGGCAAAAATTGGCCTTTAATAGAAGATGTGATTGTAAGGAAAAGAGACAGAAAGATCGTGACCGTGATCAAAGCAATGTGTGGCATAGAGTGCTGGACTGGTCATAGATTTATACTCTCCAAGCTAAATATTTGTACTTTACAAAAATGGGAGCCCCAAGCTAAAATTAGTATCAACAGGTTAGAGCTCTTCTCTGAGAGGGAATAGTTTTTTGCTAACGTGGAGGGAAAGTTGAAGAAACACAAATTGTCATTGGTGGAACAGAAAAGAGTGGGCAGCTTTCAGTCGTTTGGTGTATAACACTACATTTGCTCCCCTGAGTCAGAACACTCACACACATCAAGACTCGTTTGAGGAAAATGATAGGGAAATTCGGAAGCTGATAAATGAAAAACGAGAACTCCACAGAGTTAATCAACAGGATAGTTCATCCATCTCTAAGAAGTCAGTCTTTAATTCCATCAAAAGTAAAGTAAAATTAAGCTTAGAGAGATGCAGGACTCTTGCCTCAGCAAAAAGTCAGATGAAATTCACTTTTAATGTGAATTGTTAACCTAGTAACAATCAAAACACTTTTAAGATGCCCTGAAGGCTATTTATTGGCTAAAGATCTATGGTGCATCTAACTCAGTGCTGATGGAGCCACATTGATAGAACATCATCCTAGAGAGATGGACTGAACACATCCATAGTGTTCTCAGCAGATCATCATCAATCGGTACTGAAGCCATTGACCTCAGGTTGAAGTCAGTGCCTCCCTCGATGAAATTTGAATTGAGGAAGAGATTTTGAATAGCATTAGGCTTCTTTCATGTGGTAAAACATATGGTGTTGATTCTTTGCCAGCTGAGATTCACAAGGTGGGATGTCCATTACTTGTACAAAACTGACTGAAATTTTCCAGGTTATCTGACAAGAGGAGGTTATCTCCTAGGAGTTCAAAGTTGCTTCCATCATCCACCTCTATAAAGTTAAAGCAAATGGATTGTCCTTTGACAATCACAAGGGATTCTCTCTCTTAGTCACTGGAGGCAAGATTCATTCCAGAGTACTCCTTTTAAAAAATTATTTCTTTTAAGTTTTCTACAATCACTTCCATAAATCTTACATTTTCTCCCCCTCTCTACCCTCTCCTTGCCCAAGATGGTAAGTATTCTTATATGGGTTCAACACATACATTTTAACTAAATACATTTTCACCTTAGTCATGTTGCATAGATGAATTAAAACCAATGGGAGTAACCATTAAAAAAAACAAACCAAAACAAAACATAACACAAGAGAAAACAGTCTGCTTCATTTTGTGATCCAATTCCATAGTTCTTTCACTGGATGTGGAAAGCATTTTGCCTGAAGAGTTCATTGGGAATTCTTTAAGTCCATGCTGTGAAGGGCTAAGTCTTCTAGAAAAACTCCTCACACACTGTGGTTGTTACTGTGTACAAAGTTACCTAGTTCTTCTTTCACTCAGCATCAGTTCATATAAGTCCTTTCAGGCCTCTCTGAAGTCTTCTTCATCATTTCTTATAGCAAAATAGGATTCCATTACATTCATATACGACAAATTGTTCAGCCATTCTCCAACTAATGGGCATCCTCTTGATATCCAGTTCTTGGCCACCCCAAAGAGAACTGCTATAAATATTTTTGTACATGTGGGATGCTTTCCCAATTTTATGATCTCTTGGGGATACAGTCCTAAAAGTTATACTACTGGGCCAAAGGGTATGCACATTTTTGTAGCCCTTTGGTCATAGTTCCAAATAGCTCTCCAGATTGTTTGGATCAGCTCACTGCTCCACCAACAATGAATTAGTGTTCCAACTTTCCCACATCTTCTCCAATATTTTTCTTCTTCCTTTTTTCATGTTAACCAATGTGATAGGTGTGATGTGGTACCTCAGAGTTAGTTTGATTTGCATCCCTCTAATCAATGTTGTGTTAGAGAATTTTTTCGTGTGATTATAGATAGCTTTAATTTCCTCCTCTGAAAATTGCCTGTTCATATTCTTTGCCATTTATTAATTGGGGAATGACTTGTATTCCTGTGCATTTCACTCAGTCCTCTATAAATTTTAGAAATTTCACAGACACTGTTTCCAAAAATTCTTTCCCAGTTTTCTGCTTCCCTCCTAATCTTGGTTGCATTGGGTTTGTTTGTGCAAAATATTTTCAATTTAATGTAATCAAAATTATCCATTTTGCATTTCATAATGTTCTCTATCTCTTGTTTGGTCAAAAATTTCTCCATTCTCCATCAATCTGACAAATGCACTATTCCTTGCTCTCCTAATTTGTTTATAGTGTCAATCTTTATACCTAAATCATGTATACATTTGGACTTTATTCTTGTGTATGGTGTCAAGCATTGGTCTATGTCCAGTTTCTGTCACACTGTTGTCCAGTTTTCCCAGCAATGTTTGTCAAAGAGTTAGTTCTTGTCTCAGAAACTGGGGTCCTTGGGTTTATCAAGCAGTAGAGTGCTGTGTTCACTGACTACAGTGTCTTGAGTACCTAGCATGTTCCAGTAGTCTACCCATCTATTTCTTAGCCAGTACCAGGTGGATTTGATGATTGCTGCTTTACAATAAAATTTGAGCTCTGTTAGGGCTAGGCCACCTTCCCTAGCTTTTCTTTTCATTAGTTCTCTTGATATTCTGGACATTTTTTCCTCCAAATGAAGTTTTGTATTATTTTTTCTAGTTCTTGAAAATAAATATCTGGTAATTTGATTGGTATGGCACTGAATAAGAAAAGTACTTTAGGTAGAATTATCATTTTTATTATGACAGAGATTATGCTCAGCCTACCCATGAACAACTGCTATTTTTCTGCTTACTTAGATCTGACTTTATTTGTGCAAAAAGTATTTTGTAATTATGTTCATATAGTCTCTGGGTTTGTTTTGGCAGGTAGAGTCCCAGATATTTTATAGTGTCTACGCTAGCTTTAAGTGGGATTTCTCTTTCTATCTCCTGCTGTTGTGCTTTCTTAGTAACATATACATACATACATACATACATACATACATACATATATAATATATACATGCAGATGATTTATGTGGGTTTATTTTGTAACCTGCAACTTTGCCAAAGTTGTTTATTATTTCAAGTAGTTTTTTACTTGATCCTCTGGGATTCTCTAAGTATATCATCATATCATCTGCAAAGAGTGATAACTTAGTTTCTTCTTTGCCTAGTCTAATTCCTTCAACTTCTTTTCTTCTCTTATTGCTAAAGCTAACATTTCTGGTACCATACTGAATAACAGTGGTGATAATGGACATCCTTGTTTCACCCCTGATCTTATTGAAAATGCATGTAGCTTATCCCTATTACGTGTAATGCTTGCTGAAGGTTTTAGATAGACACTGCTTGTTATTTTATGGAAGGTTCCATTTATTCCTATGCTCCCCAGTGTTTTCAATAGTAATGGGTATTGTGTTTTGTCAAAAGCTTTTTCTGCATCTTTTGAGATAATCGTGTATTTTCTGTTAGTTTTGTTGTTAATATGATCAATAATGCTGATAGTCTTCCTAATATAGAACCAGCCCTGCATTCCTGGTTTAAATTCTACCTGATCATAATGTATTATTCTTGTGGTAATTTGCTGTATTATTTTTGCTAATATCTTATTTAAAATTTTTGTATCTATATTCATTGGAAAGCTCTGTCTATAATTTTCCTTCTGTGTTTTGGTTTTCCTGGTTTAGGTATCAGAGTCATATTTATATCATAAAAAGAACTTGATAGGACTTGTTCTTCACCAGTTTCCCCAAATAGTCTATATAGTTTTGGAATGAACTATTCTTTAAATATTTGATAGAATTCACTTGTAAATCCGTCTGGCCCTGGAGATTTTTTCCTAGAGAGTTCATTGATGGCTTATTCAATTTCTTTTTCTGAGATAGGGTTATTTAAGTATTCAAAATCCTCTTCTTTTAATCTGAGCAATTTTCATTTTTTAAATATTCATCCATCTCACTCAGATTGTCAAATTTATGGGCATACAGTTGAGCAAAGTAATTTCTAATTATTGTTTTAATTTCCTCATCATTGGAAGTGAGTTTTCCCTTTTCATGTTTGATATTGGTAAGTTGGTTTTCTTCTTTCTCTTTTTTAATCAAAAAGATTTTTTATCAAAATGTTTATCAATTTTATTGCTTTTTCATAAAACCAATTCTTAGTTTCATGTATTAGTTCAGTAGTTTTCTTAATTCCAATTTTACTAATTTCTACGTTGGTTTTCAGTATTTCTAATTTGATATTTACTTAGGGGTTTTTTGTTTTTCTTTTTCCATCCTTATCAGCTGCATGCCCAATTCATCAATCTCCTCTTTCTCTATTTTATTCCTGTAGGCATTCAACGATATAAAACTTCTCCTAAGAACTGCTTTTGCAGTATCCCATAAGTTTTTGTAGGTTGTCTCATTATTGTCATTCTTTTGAATGAAGTTTTTGATTGTTTCTATGTTTTGTTGTTTAACCCACTCATTCTTTACGATTGTTTAGTTTCCAATTAATTTTTGGTCTATCTTTTCATGGTCGTTTATTACAAATAATTTTTATTGCATTGTGATCTGAGAAAGATGCATTGACTACCTCTGCCTTTCTGCACTAGATTGTGAGGTTTTTATGCCCTAGTATATAGTCAAGTTTTGTATATGTGCCTTGTCCTGCTGAGGAAAAGTTATATTCGTTTCTATCCCCATTCAGTTTTCTCCAGATACCTGTCATATCTACCTTATCCAGAGTTTTATTAACCTCCTTTACTTCTTTCTTATTTATTTTGAGGTTAGATTTATCAAGTTGAGAGAGGGGGAGGTTGAGGTCTGCCACTAGCATAGTTTTGCTATCTATTTCTTCCTGTAACTCCCTTAACTTCTCTCAGTATTTGGATCCCATACTACTTGGAGAATATATGTTTAGAAATGATATTGCTTTGTTGTCTATGGTGCCTTTTAGCAGGATATAGTTTCTTTCCTTATCTCTTTAGATTAGATCTATTTCTGCTTCTACTTTGTCTGAGATTAAGATTGCTACCCCAGCTGTTTTTCATCAGCTGAACAGTATTATAATGTGCTTCAGCCATTTATCTTTGCCAGGTGTCTGTACCACTGTTTCAAATGTGTTTCTAGTAAACTACATGTTGTTGGAGTATATCCCCCTCCATTCTCATTCACAGTTATGATGACAATCTTTGTCTTTTCCTCCATACTATTTCCCCCATTTATGCTTTTTGTTCTCCCTTCTCCCGTCCCCTCCACAAGAGTTTTAATTTTTGATCATCGTCTCCTTCAGTCTTCCCTCCCTTCTTTCAGCCCCCCTCCCATTTATTCCCCTTTTCCCTTACTGCTTATTCCCTCCCTTTAGCTTATCCTCCCTTTTCTTTCTCCTTTCCCCTCCTACTGCCTATAAAGCTATTTGGATTTCTATTATTTTCTGAATTTGTTGTTTCCTCCTTGAATCAGAAGAGAGTAATCTCAAAAAATGATCATCTCCCTCCCCTCTTTCCCTATAATGTAATTTACTTTTGTGCCTCTTCTTGTGATGCTATTTACCTTTCTCTGCCTCCTCCTTTTCACATCTCATTACAATCCCTTCTCACCCTTAAATCACATTGCTATCATCACATCATTTAATTTATACTCACTCCCTCTATGTATGTATGTCCCTTTTATGCATTATAATAAATATACAATTCTCAAAATTCTTCCCTTATAGGGATATAAACAATTTGCACATATTGAATAACAAGTTTTTTTTCCTGTTTACCTTTTTATGCCTTGCTTGAGATTTGTGTTAGAAGATTGAATTTTCTATTGAGTTCTGACTTTTTCAACAGAAAGGTCTGGAAGTCCCTTCTTTTATTGAATGTTCACCTCCTTGCCTGATATAGTATGCTCAGTTTTCCTGGATAATTGATTCTTGGTTTTATTCCCAACTCCTTTACCTTACAGAATGTCATATTCCAATCCCTCAGATTCTTCTAATGTGGAAGCTGCAAGGTCCTGTGCGATGCTGACTGTAGTTCCTAGATATTTGAATTGTTTCTTTCTGGCTGCTTGCAGTGTTTTCTTCTTCACTTCATAGTTCTGGATTTTGGCAACAATATGTCTTGGTGATTTCAGTTTGGGATCTATTTCAGGAGGTGATCAATGGATTCTTTCAATGACTATTTTGCCCTCTGAATCTAGGACTTCCGGGCAGTTTTCCTTGATGATTTCTTGGAAGATACTGTCCAGGCTCATTTTTTCATCCTGGCTTTCTGGGAGACCAATAATTCTTAGATTTTTATGCCCTGGTTCTATTTTCCAGGTCAGTTGTTTTTCCAATGAGATATTTTATGTTTTCTTCTATTTTTTCACTTTTTAGATTCTTTTTGACTGATTCTTAATGTCTCAAGAATAGAGTCATTAGCTTCTACTTGCTCAATTCTAATTTTTAGTAGATTGTTTTCTTCAGTTAACTTTTGCATCTCCTTTTCCATTTGCCAATTGTTCCTTTTAAAGAGTTATATTCTCTAGTTAAGTTTTCTACTTCCTTTTCCTTTTGTCCAGTTTTCCCTTTTAATAACTTTTCTCTTCAATGAATTCTTTTTTTCATATTTTTAAAGTCGTTGACCAGTTTTTCTTCTATTTCTCTAATAAGGCTTTTAAAATCCTTCTTGAGCTCTTCCAAGAATGCTCTTTGTTCTGCTCTTTAGACTTGAGACCAGTTTATATTTCCTTCTGAAGTTTCAGATGGGAATACAGTCTCAAGGCTCATGTCTTTGGTATTTGTATTTTACTCCTTGACCCCATAGTAAGATTCTGTGATCTTTTCTTTTCTACTTTGCTTCCTGCTAGTGATGATTGCATTTTCCTGGATTTTAAAGTGAATGTCTGCTTCTGGAGCACAGGGGGCTCCATCCCATGGTTCTTGTGCTTGCAACTTGAGGCAAAACAGAGGCCAAGTGACGTCTTTCTGAGTTTTCCCGAGTTACCCTTTAGCTCACTGCGTGAGGGTTGATGAGAGGGATTGTCTGGCCACAGGAGGACTCCTCTCCTGAGCTAGAGCACAGGCAGGCTCAGTGATTGGTGAATCTCGTCTGTGATAGTGATTCCCCTGCCTGGTCTGAGGGAAGCCTCTGGTCCTGGTGCTTGTGTTTACAGGCTCCAACTCCCTGGGGCTCAGGATCTCCTCCTTGTTTACTGAGGTAGGCCTTTCTGGGACAGCTCCAGTCCTGCACTAGTCCCCTTAAACCACAATAAGAGGGACTCTGCCCTTTGAGATTTTCCTAACTTCTCTGGGTCAGAGGTTGTTTACCCTTTTGGCTGATTCCACTATTCCAGGATTTTTCCTGGGGAGATATCCTCTGGATTTTTCAAGGTCAACAATGGGAAGGGGAGAGTATTTACAGATTACTCTGCCATCTTGTCTTTCATAAATTCAAGTAGGTGATTTACAGACATTTAATCTGCAGGCTGATAGTCTCAGGAACTGTTGTTGCTGTTACCTGGGGTTCTGTACTTCTCTCTTACTCAGTTCCACTGGATTTCCTCCTTGGGCTGATGTGTTTGAGAATCTTCACTGCTTCAGACCACCAGATGGTTCCTTCTTGACTTGGTGTTGGTGGAGTCTGTGCTGGTACAGCCTGTGTGCTCTGCATTCCTCCATCTCCATGAAACATATCCTTACTGTCGACCTTCCAGGTGGTCCTTGGTTGAAAATTTGGCACACTCTCTCTTCTAGTGAGTTCTGCCACTCTAAAATTTGTTCAGATTCTCTTTTTAGAGGTATCTGAAGGAATTTGTCTTAGAGTTTAGGTTGAGTACTTGCTCTCATTCCTCCATCTTGACTCCACTCCCAGAGTCCTCCTTAACAGTGTGATCCTTCACCCGGGAGATGATCATCTACCTGAGAAGCAGTGCGGGCTGAGGAATGGTTGATATGGTGTCTGCTGCTTGACAACTCCAACATAAATGCTAGCAGCAAAGCAGAGACCTGTATAAAATGTTTGTAGACCTGTCCACAGTCTTTGATACAGTCAGCTATAAGGGCTTATGGAAAATTATTTCAAAATTTGATTGTTCAGAGAAGTTCATTAGAATTGTGCATCAGTTTCATGACAGCGTGCTTGACCAGGTTCTCAATACTGGACAATGCTCTCTTGCTTTAACCATCACCAATGGAGTGAAACAAGCTGGTGTGCTTGCTCTCATGCTTTTTGGCATGATCTTTTCAGTCATGTTTTTCAAATGCCTTCACTGAAGATGAACTCAGCATCAAGGCCAACTACTACACTGACTGTAAATTTTTAAACTTGAAAAGGTCACAAGGCAAGACCAAAGTGGGGGGAGTGCTGATTTTCTGTTTGCAAACGATTGTGCACTCAACACATGCTCTGAAGCTGAGATGCAACAAAGGATGGATTGATTCTCTCCTGGTTGTGCTGATTTTAGCCTACCAATTAACACCAAGAAAACAATGGTGCTCCATCATTCAGATATAGAACCATTGGTTATGTCAAATGGAGAAGTTTTAAATACTGTGGAAAAGTTCACTTATTTTGGTAGTGTGCTTTCTAGTAAACACTGATAATGAGGTTGATACATACATTGCCTCAGTTAGCTCAGTGCATGGGAAGCTTCAAAGGAAAGTGTGGGAGAGAAGTCATATTAGATTGGCTACCAAACTGAAGGTCCACAGAGCCATTATGCTGACCTCATTGTTGTATGCTTGTGAAACCTGCACAGCATACCTGAGCTTCCAGGAAAGTGAATTATTCCCATTTCAACTGTCTTAGGAAGATTCTGAAGATCACCTGGCAGGATAAGGTACCAGACACTGAAGTCCTTAGTCAAGCTAAGCTGCTGAGCATTCAAACTTTACTGCTGAAATACAGCTCCAATGTACTTGGCACATTGTTTGAATGCCAAATGTAAACTTGAAAAATAGACTTTTATGGAAAACTCACATAGAGTAAGCATTAAGTAGTATTACCATTGCACTCTCAAGGTCTCTCTTAAGAATTTTGGAATAGATTGTGTGACATAGGAGACTCTGGCACATGACAACTCAGCATGATGTGCCCACATCAGAGAACATGCTCTGATCAAAAAAAGAATCGAAATAGCTCAAAAGAAATGCAAGATGCACAAATTTAGAGAATCTACCCCAAATATTCCCATGGACTAATTGTGCCCTACCCATGGTAGAATATTTCAAGCTTGTATTGGTCTGATCGGCCACAGGTGAAAACACTGTAAGTTGACTGTAGTATAGTGGTATCATTTTGGCTCTCTTTGAAATAACAAAGCCAGTCTGCGGTTACTTGCATGGTGGTATTGGCCAGAGTCCTTGACAGAAAGAATTCTAATACAGTAAGCTGGTGTCAGGACTACCTGGCTCATGAAGTCCTGAGAAAGTCAAAGTATCTCCCAGAAAGTATTAGCCAAGGAGAGATCTAAGGGGCCTTAGAGTGGTGCTAGAGGTACACTTGGCAAGACCCAAGATGGAGCAGCTTTTTGGAAAAATTTTTTTTTGCTGGGAACTCAGGCATTCTTCCCATATGACTTCTGGTGGGTCCACACCAGTTTCTTTTGGCTTTTGGCTTTTGCTATTCTCTAACCACCAGGCTAAGTGTTGTATCCCTTGGGGATGTAGGATCAGTACTTCAGGGAGGAGAACTTAGGGAATTATTACTAGAACTCTAGGTCAAGTAATCTCTTCATATACCATTTCAACAAGGCATGGCTTTCAATTATGGAACTAAGCAAAGAATTACTCAGATAGTAAAAGTGGAGAAAGATCAAAGATTCAAAATGAAGAAAAAATCTAGTCTTCCTTGATAAACAATCTGCCTGGGAATACCCAGAAAAGAAAGGACAACTGTTTCTCCTGGACCCTTGTTTATAGTGAGACTCCTTTAAATTCATGGTTAACCAATTGTTTTTTTTTTTTTAATTTTTTCATTTTTAACACAGTTTATACCAGATAAAACAATTCAAACTTTTGGTCAGGTGTTGGGATTGGAAGCTCAATTCCGTGTGGACGGTCTCGGGCGGGTAAAAGTGGGACTTCTAAATCTTAGAGTCTTACGAGGCCCTCCATGAACAGCGGGGATTCGAGAAGGTTAGACTGAGCTAGCTCGGCTAGCTCGGGTATTTCCGCCTCTCCCCAGGAGATACGTGATGCGTGGAGTCTCCCTGCCCTCGAGGTCGTCCCAGATTGGAGCATACCTAGTTACCTAACAGCACGGTATTGAGATGCAAACTGTGTGGCTGAAAGTTAAGTAGGATTGAGGAAGCCAGAAAGCTCTCTCTTAGCACGTGTGGAGCCAAGAGGACAGTAGGGCTCCGCTTCTTTTCTTTCCTCTCTCCCCTCCCCCTCTCTCCCCGCTTGTACTTCTACTTCCAATCCCTTAAGCTTAGCCTCCTTAGGAAATCTCCCCCTCTTCCTCCTAAGGAAGACTTCCCTGCATTTGTAACCCAGACCCTGAAATAAAGCTCAACCCCTGTTCGACTCTGGAACGTCCTTTCTCTCATATGTTTATCCGGTTTGGCCAACCGAAGACCTGGGACAGGTAAGAAAGACTCGGGTAGCCCAATACAGGCCTCTAGGCTTGGCAGTCAGGTGATACTTCTTTTTAAAGCATTTACAATATGGGCCACAAAAGAATTTTTTTAAAACATTAACCGACTGAGACACAAATAATATTTGTGTTGCTAATTTAACAAGCTCTTGACCTAATTGTCTCCACAGTATTACTAAGCGTTAAAGGACTCTAACTTATTGCTGTTGGTCTAAAGTCCTATGCCTAATAACTTAATTTTTGACTTAACCTCAGATGTTCCCCTACCAACAATCTGTAATTGAATAGATCTGGTATTAAGCTTACAAACCTTTTGACTATAGGAAATTTCCACCAAGAGTAAGGACATTGCAGGGATACAATATCTCCCTAACTTTATGTCAGTTCCAAGCAGGATTAGATTGTCCACTTGCATTCAGTCAGGCTTAAAGTCTGCCAGGTGTCAGTGGGGAAATTGAACCAGGAGAATCCTACCTCAGCCCAGGCTGAGTAGCCACCTTCCCATGAGATCACCTTTTGCGGTTCATACCAGCATCTCACCAGCTTACTGGCATCATGGAATGGAGGCTCAGATTGCCTTTCTTGCTACCCATACCTGGCGTTAGACTCAGAAGAACAGTCACTTAATAATTCTATAGCATCTTAAAATGGCAAGTTTCAATAACCAGGTTTCAAATATTATTATAGTTTCACTTTGGCTAAGGAACACCTTTTGAGGCAAGTCTTAAGTGGCTTACATGCCTTTCTATACATGTTCTAGTTCCTAATTAAATAGCAATCACAAAATCAAATTTACCATTAAATTTTAACTTTTCCATCAATGCCAAATTTTACTCAAGGTTACCTTCTTCTAGGAAATTTAGACTGAAATTCTTTTCCCCAAACCAAAGATGTCATTGATTTATTCTCAGCAATTAATTCAGTGTATTGTTTTAATACTAATTGCTTTTAACTCACTTTGTAACATGTCCCATTTTTTCCCCATCACGCCCCTTCCCCAACTTCCTAATACCTTGCATTCTGATTACTTCTTCCCTCAATGTATACTCCCTTCTATCACACCCCACCCTTACCTTATCCTCATCTTCTCTCTTTTCTTGTAGGGCAAGATATATTTCTATACCCCATTCCCTGTAGTTCTTATTTCACAATTATATGCAATAAAATTCTCAACATTTGTTGCTAATACTTTGAATTCCAACTTCTCTCCCTCCTTCCCTCCCTCCCCAGCCCCACTGAGAAGGGAAGCAATTCCATACAGACTAAATGTATGTTCTCTTGCAGAAGACTTCCATAATAATCCTGTTGTGTAATACTATTTATATTGCCCTCTCTCCTACTCTATCCCCCCTTATTATTTTTCCCCACAATTGATCTTGTCCCTTCTCGAAAGTGTTTATTTCTAGTGACTCCCTTCTCCCATTTGCCCTCCCTTTTAACAGTTCCCTCTCCCCACTTGTCTTCTTCTACTCCTCTTCTACTTTCTTGTGGTGTGATAAAAATTTTATATCAGATTTAGTGATTATGTTATTCCTTCCTTCAGCCACATGTGGAGAGAGGAGCTTCATTTTTCCCCTTTCCCTTTCTCCCTTTTCTCCTCTATTGACTAAGATTTTTCTTATCTCTTTTATGAGTTATAGCCTGCCCTGTTCCATTTCTCCCTTTGTCTTCCCAGTATTTTCCTCCTTCATCCCTTAGTTTTTTTGTATTTTATTTTTTTGTGTGGATCTCATCTCTTCTGACATAGCACACCCTGTGCTCTCCCTCTATATAAGTGTGTGTGTGTGTGTGTGTGTGTGTGTGTGTGTACAATCTCTCCATCTATCCAAATACTGAGAAAAGATTCAAGAGTTAAAAATATTTTCTTTCCATGTAGTAATGTAAATAGGTCAACTTTAGAGAGTCTTTTATGATTTTTCTTTCCTATCTACCTTTCCATGCTTCTCTTGATTCTTGTCTTGGGAAGTCAAATTTTTCTATACAGATCTGGTCTTTTCCTCAGTATGAATTATTGAAAGTCATCTATATCATTGAATGACCATCTATTCCCTTAAAGTATTATACTCAGATTTGCTGGGTAGGTGATTCTTGGTTTCAATTCCAGTTCCTGTGACCTCTGAAATATCCCTTTCCAAGCCCTTTGATCGCTTAATGTTGAAGCTGCCAGATCCTCTGTTATCCTGATTGTATTGCCATTGTACTCAAATTGTTTCTCTCTAGCTGCTTGAAGTATTTTTTCCTTGATGTGGGAACTCTGAAATTTGGCCACAATATTCCTAGGAGTTTCTCTGTTCCAATCTTTTTCATGAGATGATCAGTAAATTCTTTCAATATTTATTTTGCCCTCTGATTCTAGAACATCAGGGTAGTTTCCTTGATAATTTCATGGAAAATAATGTCTAGGCTCTTTTTCTGATCATTGCTCTCAGGTAGTCCTATAATTTTTAAATTGTTTCTCCTGGATCTATTTTCCAGGTCAGTTGTTTTTCCAATGAGATGTTTCACATTATCTTCTATTTTTTCAAATTTTTGGTTTTGTTTACTAACTGCTTGGTTTAACTCATAGTCATTCATTTCCCTGAACTCGATTCTCTCTTTCAGTGAATTACTTTGTTCAGTGAGCTTTTGAACCTTCTCCTCCATTTGGCTAATTCTGCATTTTAAAACCTCCTTCTCCTCATTGGCTTTTTGGACCTCTTTTTCCAACTGAGTTAGCCTCTTTTTAAAGCTGTTATTTTCCTCAGCACTTTTTTGATTCTCCTTTAGTAAGCTGCTAAATCTATTGCCTGATCTCAGTTAAAGTTCCCTTTGGAGACCCTAGAAGCAAAGGCCTTAACTGCCTCAGATAGTATTCCTTGTTCTTCCTCATCTGAAAGGATTGAGGGAGACACCTGTTCCCCCAAAATGTAACCTTCTATGGTCTTATTTTTTCCCCTTTTTTGGGCATTTTCCCAGCCAGTTACTTGACTTCTGAGTTTCCTTTCCACAACCACCTTGCCTCCAGTTCCACCAAGGCAGCACTGGGCACTGAAATTCAGTTGAGCTACTCCAAAGTCTTAGGGGTTTTAAGCAGGGCCACTATTCAGTGTGAGATTAAGATCAGCTGCTCAGGAGGGGACAGAGCCGCCACACAGGGCTCAGTTCCCTCAGGGGGTTTACAATGAAATTTTCAACAATGGATGTGGGCTACTGCCTGCTTTGGGAGCCCAATCCGCTGCTGCCTCTACTGCTGCCTCCTGAGTTATGGGGACACCCTGTTCCCTTTTCAGTCAGCCAAAAAGACCCTCTCACTGACCTTTGTCACCTGTGGGTTGAGGGATCTGCGCTGCTGCTGGAGAATCTGTCCCTGAAGCCTGCTCTGATCTGCTCCTTTTGGTGCTGCATGACTAAGGTAGGGCTGAGCTCTGCTCTGAGTCTGCTGTGTGACAGACCTTTCCCATCGGTCTTTCAGGTCTCTCTGGGATACAAATCTCCTCCACTCTGTTGTTCTGTGGCTTCTGCTGCTCTAGAATTTGTTGAGAGTTCTTCTTTACAGGTATTTTATGGGCTGTGGGGTAAGAGCTAGCATATGTGTGTCTTTCTACTCCACCATCTTGCCTCTGCCCACAGTCAGCCAATTCTTAAAGTAAGTTTGAGTATTTGTGATTAAACTTTTTGAAGTAAATATTTGTTTCAAAGCCAATCTGACTATTAAATGGAATGTTGGTGCATGGGAACCACCCTTTACAGTTATTGATAGGATCTGAGAGCCTAGTTCCTCCAAATTACACTTAAGTATTCAAAAGAACCTTGGGAGAGGAATAAAATCTATCCAACCTGACCTTTGAGGAAGTAGGCACCAGGCCAGTCTGTGTTATATTTTGTACTAGAATGATTGCCATAGTGAAAGAGAAATGGGAGAGTTGTAAGAGCTGTGAGTTGTTGAGTAAACTCAACAGGATTTGACTTCTGATTGGATGTAGTGGGCAAGGCAAAATGACTCAAAATCCAGATCCAGAGAAAAAGGACAGTGGGGCCAAGTATCTCCTATTCTTCTCTAATATGTTCATGATATGACCTTTGATACAATAATACTAGATAATATACATAATACTTTAAGGTTTTCAAAGTGTTTTACATGTGTTATTTAATTTATTCCTCACAAGAACCCTGTGGAATCAGTGTTATAATTTTCCTCATTTTACTGATAAGGAAACTGAGACTGAGAGAGGTTAAGTAACCTCTCGAGGGTCACATAGCTAGAAAATGTTTGAGGCAGGATTTGAACTCAGATTTTCCTCTATCTACTATGCTATCTAGTTACTTCTTTTTCACGGACATATAATGAATTCTTGTGCCAATAGAGTCCTTATGTTATTGGGTTTAAAACACACAATGCCACCATGTTCGATTACTTCTGGATCGTATTTTTCTTATCTGTTCCTTTGAACAACTTTTACATATTTAAAATCAGTATCTAATTGTTTTGGTGATTGCTGTTTTGTAGTAGTATATTTTGATGTCTAGTACTGCTAGGCTCTATTTCTTCTCACTTTTTTGATTATTTTCCTTGAATGTTTTTATCTTTCTGTATATTTTTAATTCTTTGTCTAGTTCTGTAAAGTAAAAGTAATCTTTTGCTAGTTTCAATGTCATAAAACTGATTCTGTATGTCAATCCAGGTAGTATTGTCTCTTAGATATTTTCTACATAGTGAAAAATTTTGAAAGTAATATATTTCTCTATTTCTTCCTGATGGATTTTGTTGCTGACATAGAGAAAATGGATTGTTTTATAAAAATGTTTTATATCCTATTGCTTTGCTAAAATTATTAATTCTTTTATTACTTTTGTTTCAATTTTTTTATTTATTTCAATCTGCTTAGAATAACTAGTTGTTTTCCTCCTCCATTCTTTTTTGCAGTGATTTCAATTTCTTTTTTTAATTATTTATTTTTAGTTTTCAATATTCATTTCCACAAGATTTCAAGTTCCAAATTTTCTCCCCACCTCTCCCCTCCTCCCACCCCAACACACCATGCATTTTGATTACCCCTTCCCTCAATCTGCCCTCATATTTATCACATCCATCCATTCCCTTATCCCCATCTCCTCTATTTTCTTGAACGGCAAGATAGATTTCTATACTCCATTGCCTGTTGTATCGCCAAGGCAATATTCATAGCACTGGTAGTGACTATGGATATGCTACCATAGTTCTCAATCACCAAGTATAAATGACTCTCCATATAGAAGGCAGAAGAAAAACATTTAAATATCAGGAAGCCAAATACCAGAACCAGACAGCAAAATCCATCGTGACGACCAAGAAATTAATAAACATGATCACAGCAGAGGGTAAAGCCATTCTCAAACCTCCTCCCTCTCAGCCAGGGTTTTCTCACTATCAACCATCATACGACCTGACTTCACTTCCTTACTTCCTCCCTGTTTCACTCCACTCTTCCTATTCCATCTCTTCAGCAAGCTCCTCCTGCCACAAGAGACTTGGACTTGCAGGGTCTCCTTTAACAAGCAGTTGACTCATTTTTCATGATTTTCTTGTATCACTCTCATTTCTTTTCCCAGTTTTTGCTCTTTTTCTCTTACCTGATTTTCAAAATCCTTTTTGAGCTCTTCCAGGGCCGTGGACCAATTCTTATTTTTCTTTGAGGCTTTAGATGGAGGAGCTTTGACTTTGTTTTCTTCTATTTGCATGTTCTGATCTTCCTTGTCACCAAAATAAGATTCTGTAGTCTGATTCCTTTTCCACTTGCTCATTTCCCTAGTCATTTACTTCACGTCTGAGTTCTTGGTCAATGTAGTTCTCTGCTTCCAGTGGGGGTGGAGGGTAATACTGTCAGCCGTTTAATCCCCCTCACAGTCTGTGGGCTTAGTGCTCCAAAATAGCCACTGCAGCTTCCCCTGCTGCTATTGTGGCTGCTCTGGGTTCCTCTGCCCCCTTCCCCCTCAGCTGCCCCGTGGCTGGGGCCCAACCACTCCACTCTCCTGCCCTGGTCCCACAGGCTTTTCCCACTGACCTTTCAAATTATCCTCAGCATTTTGGGGTCATGAATTCTGGAAATCACGACAGGTGTGAGAGATTCAATCTCTCCAAGCCTGCTCAGGTCTCCTCTTTGCACTCACAGCCCACACTGGACTGCACTATGCTCCCAGCCTGGTGCGGTAGACACTTCCCATCAGTCTTCCAGGTGGTCTTGAGCTGCAGATTGCTTCACTGTCATTTTGTGGTTTCTGCAGCTCCAAAATTTGTTTAGAGCCATTTTACACAGGTATTTTGTGGGGCTTGGCAGAAGCACTCTAGAAAGTCCTTACTGTTACTCAGGCATCTTGACTCCACCACATTCCCTCTCCATTCTTGAAAAAAGACCAAAATAACATCTGCTATGGTTTCGGCATAGCATACTGAGAGGAACAAGTCTTATGCCTGACCAGCAGGCTGCTCGTCCTCCTGTGGAGCTCGCGAGTAATAGAATGAGGCAGGAGAGCAGGTCATGAAGCAACTCCGATTTATTCAAGCAAGCACTCTGATTATATAGTCTCTGCCAGCCAGCCCAGTGAACCATGGTAACACACACAAACAAACCTGAAACTATAGTAATGAACACAAGCTGGAACTATAGTAACAAACACAAACCAGGGGTGGGGCCATCCCTTCCAGTGCCATCTTGTTTACCCTTCCATGCACCAGACTCAGTTTACCTGATGTCCATCAGTGTGGCGTCCCAGGTGGCGTGGTGGTCAATGCCCCTTACAAACATCAATATATTAGAGTCGTGTTCAGGGGTGGAAGAGCAGGCCAATAGGAGCTCAGAATTATCTACCATGGGTTGGGCACAGATAATTTGTGTGAATCTTTGGAGTGGATTCTCTATATTTGTGCATCTCACATTTCTTTTCAGCTACTTAAATTCTACGTTGCTCATAGAGTACAGCACCTTCTCTCATGAGAACATACCATGCTGGGTGGTCCTTTGCCAGTTTTTCTTGTGTCACACAATCAATTTCAAAGTTCTGAAGAGAAACATTGAAAGTGTCCTTTTTTTCTCATTTTTTCTGACTGTCATGTAAGTGCTTGCCATGTGTGAATTCTCCATAAATTAACCTTTTTGACAAGCATATATTTAGTATTCAAAGAACGTGGCAAATCCATTGTAGTTGTGCTCTCTACAGTAGAGTTTGGATGCTTGGCAGTTTAGTTCACAAAGGATCTTAGTGTCTTGTATCTTATTTTGCCAGGTGATCTTCCTAAGACAATTCAAACGGAAGTGATCCAGTTTCCTGTCATGGCACAGGTATTCTGTCCATGGCATACAAGAATGAGGTCAGCACAATGGTTCTGTAGACCTTCAGTTTGGTAGTCAATCTAATACCTCTTGTCTCCCACAATTTCCTTCAGAGCCTCCCAAACACTGAGCTAGCTCTGGTAAGGCATATGTCAACCTCATGATCAATGTGTACATCCTTGGAAAGTGCAATTCCAAGTTAAGTAAACTTACCCACGGTATTCAAAACTTTGCTATTTGATGTAAGCAATGGTCCCATGTGTGGATGATGAAACACCACTATATTCTTGGTGTTAGTTGTTAGGCCAAAATTAGCACCATAAGCAGAGAATCAATCCATACTTTTTTGCATCTCAGTTTCAGAGGATGTGTTGAGTGTACAATCACCTATAAATAGAAAATCATACCAAGACTCCTTCTACTTTGGTCTTGGCTTGTAGTCTTTTCAAGTTGAAGAATTTACCATCAGTGCAGTAGTTAACCTTGATGCTGAGTTGTTCCTCATTGAAGGCATTTGAAAACATGTCCAAAAATATCATGTTAAAAGGCATGGAAGAAAGCACAGAGGTTTATTTCCCTCCTTTGGTGACTGGGAAAGTATGAGCACATTATCCATTATCCAGAACCTATGCAAACAGGAGAGGTTTGTTAAGGGATTAGGTAATGGGAATGGCTCCCTTTTATGAATTGGTGGTCAATCATCCTGGTTGTACTGCTTTCTGATTGGTTAGCTATTGCTATCCTGTATGGTCAAGATGGATAAGTAAGTATTGTGGTCCTGTCTTGGGCTAAAGGGATGATGTGATTGTGAATGAATACAATGATACAAATATGTTCAAATATCTGAATTGGATGTGGGGAAGGGTGGGTAGCTAGGGGCAGTGGCCATGTTGAGTCTGGAGGCAGCTTTATTTGGATTCCATCAATTTGGTCCTCACAATCACACTAGAAATAAGGGTGGGCCCTGCCCCAAGGGATATAGCAATGTTTTTGGGGTCTTGAATGGTTACATGGACTGCTATATCTGTGAGAGCCACTAGGTGGCACTCACAGCTTGCTGTATCTGCTTACAAATTAATCAACTGTTACTGCCTGCTATGGTGCCAGGCATTGTGCTAATTATTATCGATAAAAACAAAAGAAAAGCCATCTGTTTTCAAGGAGGTCATAGTCTAATGGAGAATGGACTTTATGTCTCTGAAGACATGGAAGATATTGTGTATAAACAAATGAAGATGGGAGATAGAATGTTCCGTGTAAGGAATGGCAAGAGGGTCAGTTTGGCTGAACTACAGAGTATGTGAAGGGGATTTGTGTATAATAAGCAAGAAAGGCAGGTTGGAGCCAGATTATGAAGATTTTAAACACTAAATACAAGAGTTTGATCTATACACAATAAGGAGTCACAGAAATTTATTATCTGTAAGTAGGGGAGTGACATGATCAGATCTACATTTTAAGAAATCACTTTGGCAGCTGTGTAGAGGATGCATTGGAGAGGGGAGAGATGAGGCAAGGAGACCACTTAAGAGGCCAGTGCAATAGTCTAGGTAAGAGGTGATGGTGGCCTGAACTTGGGTCAAGGCCATGTGAGTAGAGGGAATGGGTGGATGCTAGAGATGTGACAGAGATAGACTTGACAAGACTTGTTAGATGATTGGTTTTCAATTAGTGTAGTGAAGCAGAATAAGGTATCGAAGATGACTCTAATGTGGTAAACTTAGGTAACAGGAAGAATAGTGGTGCACTTAACAGATATAATTATAAAAGGGTATGTCTACAGCTGCCTTACCTCTTTTTGACATGTGCTTATATAGACACTTTGGGGATGTTAAAGCCCCTGACTGCTTCTTGCCAGCCATGTCTGTTTCAGAGCTGAAAGGTCTTAGGCATTTTGAATGTGACAAAGTAATCCTTTATTACTCACTCAGGAGAAGTACTGCCAACTCAGTGGATCTTTAAAAGGGGGATAATCCATCTTCAATTCCATCTTTTCTTTCTGTGTACACTCAGAAGATTCTGTTAATACTATTCCAGTCTATCCCTTAACTGAAGGAGAAGGCTGATAACGAGAACAGGGGTATGCAAGGTGAAGTTGAGCCAGGGTCTCTGGCTACCTCTTTTGTTTTATGCCTTTTTTTTGTCTAATCCTAGGTGATGATGGACAGTGATCCTGAGACAGATGCACGAAAATCTTGGAGGCAAGCTCATGAGTTTGTGAAATTGGAGATCCTAGATCCATTGGTTAGAGCCTGATAGAAGAAAGAATTTCTGGACCAGAGAAGACACCTGCAAAGAAGAGAATGAATAAAAACCTGGACTGCCAGGTAGGTCATCTATCTTGAAGGAGAGTTCCTTGAAGTCAATGGTGAGATACCGATTCAGTAGTCCTATGAAATACATCATGTTCTGATGCTGAAACTTTACCTTCCCAGGAGAGCATAAAAGCAATTATAGCTGTGTCAAACATTTATTTTGCATCTTCAAAATAAATATTGTCCCTTAGATGATTTATACCGTCATTGAATTCATTTCCATTCCTTCTTTGGAGGAGTCACTAGACATCAGCTAATGCAGAGCTAATAATGAAGGTTATCATTCATATAGTATTTTAAGTATTTTGAATGAAATGAGAGTGCCGGAGGAGAAAAAAATTGGAAAAGAATTGAGCTCTATGGAAGAAAGAATTGGAAAGGGAATTAACAACTTGACATAGGAGGTAAAAAAATCTTGCCCAAGCAACAAAATCACTAAAAATTAGAATGGACCAAACAGAAGCCAATGACTTCCTGAGGTAACAAAAAATATTAAAACAAAGTCAAAAGACAAAAAAGAAGAAAATGTAAGATATCGTTTAGCAAAAGCAACTGAACTGAAAAACGGATTGAAGAGAAAAAAGTTGAGAGTCCTTGAACTATCTGAATTCCATAACCCAAATAAAAAAGCCTAAACCAAAGAAATCTTTAGAGAAAATAGCCCACATTTCTTACAACCAGAGGACAAAGTGGAAAGGAAGGTAACCCCCAAATAAAAATTCTTAAGAACATTATAGCCAGAATTCAGTTTCCAGGTCAAAGAAAGTATTGCAAATATCCGGAAAGAATTCCAGTTTCAAGGAGCCATAGTCAGGTTCATATATGATTTGATAATCCCTACTGCAAGGAATAGAGAACTTGGAATATAACATTCCAAAAGAAAAAGAATATAAGCTTATAACTAAGAATATCTTACCAGTAAAACTTAGTATAATGTTTCAGGGGGAGAAAAAGACCATTAATGAAATAGATTATTTCCAAGCATTCCTCACTGAGAACACCAGAGGTATGAAGAAAAGTTGAAATTCAGAAATAAAATTTAAACCATCAACAGGAATCATAATAAAGTAAACATAAATGGATAATGATAGAAGACTAAATGAGGATTAGACTGCTTACATTCTAATAGGTGGAGAATTGGTACATATGTCCCCTCTGAATTCTATCATCATCAGGAATTATGAAAGGACTTTAACCAGACAAGGCCTAGGAATGGTTTTATGTGTTGTTGATTTTAAGAGAAGAATGAAAATGTAAGAATACACAATGGTGGAAGGGAAAGGAAGGTCAGGGAAAATCAGGTTATACAAGCAGAATTTATAAGTGAACATCTGTACAAACAAGGAGAGGGTTTAGGGAGAGTAGCTAACACTTAAACTTCATTTCCATCTGAACTGATCAGAGGAAGGAAGACTATATAGATTAAGGTATGGATTAATCCCAAGTGAAACAAACTCTAAGCGAGCACAATTTTGGCAGCTCTTTTCCACACACCAGAATGTGTAATTTGGAGAATGGCTGGACAAATTGTAATATATAAATTAATAAGATGCTACTGTGCTATAAGCAATGAGACGTATCGGAAGACTTTATATGAACAATTTACACAAGTAATATATGGTAAAGAAAAATAGTTTTGAAAGAATTAGGAATTCAGCATAATGACCAAATATGATTCCAGAAAATTAGTGATTAAATATGCTATCCACCTCCTGAGAAAGAAGTGAAGGATTGAGAGCACAAAAGGAGACAAATTGCTTCGTACATGACCAAAGTGGACACTTGTTTTGATTGGCTATATATATTTGTAGTGGGTTTTGGTTTTAGTTTGAAGGTGATTGGAGGGGAGAGTGAGAAGACATGTTTTGGTTGATTGAAACAAAATATAACTTTAAAGTATTAACTTTATTTTTATTTTTCATTTTCAATTCCAAATTCTTTTCCCTCCTTCTACACCAATCCCACTCATTGAGCACGTAAGAAATATGATATCCGTTACACATATAAAATTATGAAAACATTTCCACATTAGCCATATATATATATATATATATATATATATATATAGTAGTAGTAGTAGTATTGCTGAGTCAATGTGTATGTATGGTTTTGTAGCACTTTGGATATAGTTCTAAATTAATCTGCAATATGGTTGGACCAGTTCACAACTCTCCTACAAGTGCACTGGTGTCTCTAATTTTCCACATTCCCTACAGCATTTTTTTCTTGCCTGAGTTGTGTTAACGTGCATTCTTTTAATTATTGGAGACTTAAAGCATTTTCTTCATATGACTATTTGATAGCTTTGTTGGAAAATTGTTCATATCTTTTAACTATTTACAAATTTACATCCGTTCTTATTGTTTTTAGCTAATGTGGCTCAGTTCCCTATGTATTTGAGAAATTAGGTCTTTATCAGGGAAACTTGCTGAAAAATAGCCACCCCCACCGTAGTGCCCTGTTTTTCTTCTAATTTTAGCTGCATTGGTTTTGTTTGTGCAAAACTTCTTGAATCTAATATAACCAAAGTTATTCATTTTATCTTCTGTGATCCTCTATTTTTGCTTGCTCATGAATTCTTCCATTATTCATAAATCTGACAGCTAGTTTTTCTGTTCTCCTTTAATTTACTTATGATGTTATCCTTTATGTGTAAAGCATATCTCCATTTTTAAGTTATTTTGGTATGTCCAAATGTAACATGCTAATTTATGTCTTGCTTCTGGTCGATTGTTTTCCAGTTTTCTCAGCAGGTTTTTTTTTTGAATAGTGAATTTTTGCCACAATATCTAGGATCTTCAAGTTTATCAAAAATTAGGCTACTGTGGTCATTTACTTCTATATGTTTTGTACCTAAACTATTTCACTGATCTACCACTTTATTTCTTATCTAGTATCAGATTGTCTTGATAATTGCTACTTTGAAATATAATTGGAAATATGATAGTGCTAGTCTATGTTATTTTTCACCTTTTTTAAAATTGATTCTCTTGGTTTTTTTATTTTTTTTTTTGTTCTTCTGGATGAAGTTTGTTAAGATTTTTATCTACCTCTATAAAATAATTCTTTGGTGTTTCATTGGTATGACAGTGAATAGGTCAATTAATTTAGGTAATGTTATCATTTTTTTACATTGACTCAGTCTATTCATAAGCAATTAAAAGTTCTTCAGTTGTTTAGATCTTTGTGTGAAAAATGTTTTGTAACTATGTTCTTATAGTTCCTATGTGTGCCTTGGCAAGTATACTTCCAAGTATTTTGTATTGTTTACAGTTATTTTAAATGGAATTATTTTCTATCTCTTGCTATTGGACTTTGTTGGTAAAAGATAGAAATGTTAATGATTCATGTGCGTTTATTTCCTATCCTACAATTTTGCTTAATGTTTTTAATTATTTTTGACTAGTTTTTTTAGTTGACTAATGTTCTTTAAGTATATCATCATACCATTTGAAAAACAAATGGTAGTTTTATTTCTTTATGGCTAATTCTTATTATTTTAATTTCTTTTTTTGTTTGATTGCTAAAGCTAACATTTCTAGTACAATATTGAATAATAATGGGGCAGGGTTTTCATTTATCCTTATTACAGACAATACTTACTCTTGGTTTTAGATAGATACCATTTATCATTTTAAGAAAAGCTCCATTTATTCCTATACTTTCAAATTTTTTTAACAGAAATGGAAGCCATATTTTATCCAAAACTTTTTCTGCATCTGTTGGTATAATCACATGATTTTTATTTTTTTTGTTATTCATCAATTATGTTTATAATTTTCCTAATATTGCGCTAAACCTGTGTTCCTGGTATAAATCCAACCTGATCATAGTGCATGACTTTTATGAAGTATTGCTGTAATCTTGCTAGTATTAAAGTACAGTTTTTGCATCAATGCTGATTAGGGAAATCAGAACAGAAATTGTTCTGTAGTTTTCTGCCTGTTTTTGCCCTCCCTGGTTTAGGTAGCAGTATAATATTTGTGTTATAGTAGGAATTTGACAAGACTACAAATTTATTCTTCTAATTGTTTATGTAACATTGGAATTAATTTTTCTTTAAATGTTTGGTAGAATTTATTTCTAAATCTGTTGGGTCCTGAGATATTTTTTTTCTTTCAGAGTTCATTTTTGTCTTGTTCAGTTTCTCTTTTGAAGTATTTCCTATTTCCTTGGGTTAATCTGGACAATTTATCTTTTTATAAACAATCACCCATTTCATTTAGATTGTCCATTGGTATGTAATTGTCAAAATAGCTTTTAAGATAACATATAATTTAAAAAAGAGAAAATTAGCAACTTAGATGAGAGTGATTTCATAGCTCTCTCACTTAGTTACCCAACCTTGTTTCTTTTCCTTGAGATTTTTCTCCTTGTTAAGTTAAATTGCCATTTATTTTTACTAGATTTACTAAATTGAAATTGAAAGTTAAAAGTATAGTTTTTTAAACTCTGGAGTTGTTGATCTTATCCTTTCAGATTTCCTCTATAGTATCTTCTAAGGTGTGCTTTTATGGGCATACCCAAGGATCTTTTGTGCTAAGTGCTGCTTCATTTTATAATTAAGTGGTGAGAATGAAAGTATACCTCTCCACCCACTGTCTGTTCCCACTAAATAACTGTTTCCATAGTAACCTGAAACTCTTGAACAATTATGAGATCCATCCATGGTCAGAGAGATCTCCTCACAATGATTTTGTAGTGTTATTGCAGATCAGAGTAAAGGACTGATTTCCCACCAAGAGACAGTTAGAAGACTAAGCTTCCTAGGGGGAGGATTTCAACGTGCTGCTTTGCCCTTTTAGAATCCCTTATATTCACATAATTTTGGTCTTTTGTAATTTCCCTATAATAATCTTGCACTTTCCCCCTTCAGCCTTCTTTCTCTTTTGTTGTGTAGAAAAATAAAGATGCAGAGAGAAAGTGGTCTTCCGTTGAAAGGGCATGGAAGCAAATGCTTTAGAATGAGAAAAACTGAGGAGAAAAAGAGCGTTAATAACTTTCAGAGTCAGAGAAGGCTGAGATGATACCTATTATAAATCCTGAAGGAAGACAAGGATACAATGGCTTGTGCATTGTATGTGTATTGTGTACGGAAACAGGAGATGAGATATAGAGTTCAAGGGGAAGCTAGTATACATGTTTTATGTTGTAGTCTGGGCTAATTAGGGCTACTTTGGATTTGGAATTTGCAGAAAATGAGGCATTCAGAGACCATTTAACAGTCAGTACCTAGAGATTTATTTACCCATAGCCTGGAAAGATTTTTTTTTTTTAGCAGGTATATAATGTTGATTCATTTGAGTGTGACTTTCCTGTCTCTAGATTGGGTGTATCAGTGAACCCTGAGGGAGAGCAACTCCTGCTTCCCTGTGGACTAGTTTTTGTAATTAGACTACCAAGAAACTATGTCATCAGTGGGAATCTTGATCTCTTGAATCAGTTAAGTGATGAGGATGAATTCATGAATTTTTAAGGGAAAATCTAGTGTAGTTTTTCTATGAAGTCAGTCCTCAGAAAAAGCTAGCCCATGAGATGATATGGGAAGATGGCAGAGTAGGTGAGAAAACTTTTGGTTATCCAAATTTCTTCTAAGAAACCCAGCCAAACACAACATCACCTCAAAGCAGCAGAAATAAGCACAGGGTAAAGCAGCTGTTCTGCTAAGACAATTAGAGAAGACCTTAGGAAAGACATGACCTCTAAACCTCCAGTGGTGCAGGTTTGGTCTGGATGAAATACAAACACTCCAGGTTGACTCTGCTGATTCAACAAGCATCAAGTGCTGAGGGCAGCTGGGTTGAGAGGTAGCCTCAGCCTTATAAACTCTCATCTCATAGACATTGTGAGGACCTGAAGGCTGAGTAGAAGATTGAAGGACCTTCCAGGCATCCTGGGCAGTGGTTGTATGGAGAAGGACCAAGCACACACCTGATGAATGCAGTAGTGAGGAGCCGGGATTCTTGGCAGTAGGCACTAGCAGAAGAGCAGAGTCCCTGCTTTCAGTTCTGGGGCAGAGAGGACAACTATAGTTTGCAAGCACCTGACAGACCAATGGAAGCATAATCATTTGAAGTTCAGTGTGGCTGGGGACCCTATATTTGGCTTAGGAGCAGAGTGGAAATCCCATGGTTGGACCTGAGACAGACCTCAGAACATAATAGTAAGAAAGACCCAAGGCTTGGGGTATCATTCCCCATACTTCAGGAATTCAACTTGATTATACTAATAGCTGCTAAAAAATCCCAAATTAAAACAAATAAAATCAATAAAAATGAGCAAGCAAAGGAGAAAGAACCCAGCCACAGATAATTACTATGAGGATACAGAAGATCTGGGTTCATATTCAGAGGAAGATAATGGAGTGAAAAAAAGTTACCTCTTTTTCAATGAGAAGAGTCAAATAATACCAATCACAAAGAGTTCTTGGAAGAATTTTAAAAGGACTGTAAAAATCACAGAAGGTCAAATCCAGCTCAGCCACTTACTAGCTGTGTGACCCTGGGCAAGTCACTTAATCTTGATTGCCTTGCCAAAAAAAAAAAAAAAATCAAATAAGGAGGATTAAAGAAAAAATTGGGGGAAAGAGAGCAATTCAAGTAAATTCAAAAAAATTATGCAAAGAAAGTAAGCCAACTGAAAATAGAGAATGAAAAACTTAAGGAAGTAAATAATTCCTTCAAAACTAGAATTGAGCAAAGGGAAACTAATGGCATTTAAAAACACCAAGAAATGATAAAATAATCAAAAGAATGAAAAATAGAAGATAAAGTGAATCATTTCATCAGAAAAACAACAGGTCTGGAAAACAGATTGAGGAAAAATAAGAATAATTGAACTACCTGAAAATTGCAATAAAAAAGAATCTTGATACACCATTACAATCAATTATCAAGGAAAATTGCCCCACAGTGCTAGAACAAGAAGGCAAATAAGAAATAGAAAAAAATTCACCAATTACAACCTGAAAGAGATCCCAGGAAGAAAACTTACAGGAATATCATGGCTAACTTTCAAAGCTCCCAGGTTAAGGAGAACATATTGAAAGCAATAAGAAAAACAGAACAATTTAAACATCATGGAGTTACAATATGGATTACACAAGATCTAACAGCTATTCCACTGAAGGACCACAGGTCTAGGAATAATATATTTCACAGAGCAAAAGAGCTGGGGTTATGACCAAGACTAACTTACCCAGGAAAGTTAAGTATGATTCTGAATGAAAAAAAGGGACATTTAATGAACTCAAAAATTTTCAAAACTCCCAGAAATTAAGGAAAAGTTTGACATATAACTTCCAGGAGAAATGTAAGGTAAATATTAAATACCAATTAGAAGGGACTTAATAAGATCAAATTATTTACTTCATATATGTTAAAATATTAGCAGCACTCTTATGATTGTCATTATTTGAGTAGTCTGAAAGAAAGGGAGGGGGTGAGTTGAGTATGATGGGGTAAACCTAAAAAATAAAACTATAGGGAGATATGAAAAGGAGTACTTATCTCACACAAATGAGATATAAAATGCAAAAAATATAAAGAAGAAGCTAGTGGGGGGAAGGGCAGGAAGTGTTGGAACCTTAGTGTCATTGAGAACGGGTAAAGAGGAAACAATACACACACACACACACACACACACACATACACACACTCACATATCTAGGAGGATATAAATGTCTTCTGAATTCAGAAAGAAATAGGAGGGCAAGGAGTGAGGTTTGGGGGAGTGGATAACGGAGGAAGGCTTAGAGGGATGGGTTGGTTAAGGAACAGAAAGACAAGGGAGTAAGTAGAAATAATGCAGGGGAGTGAGCAGAAATAGAGTAAATAGGCTGACAAGGATGGTGAGGAAAAATAGAAAGGAGGAAAATAAAGTCAAGTAATTGTAACAGAATATGAATGGGATGAATTTACCCATAAAATAGAAATGGATAGCAGATGAAAAATTTTGAATTCATTGTTTTCAGGAAACATTATAAAAATGAGAGATACAGATAAAATAAAGAGCAGGAGTAAATAGTGCATAAAAAAGCAGGGATAGCTATCATTATCTTACACAAATATAAAGTTAAAATAATTTCATCAAAAGTGAAAACTAGAGCAACTACACTATGTGTCAGCAATATTTTCCAGTATTGATTTAGACCATTTAAAATATCTAGACAGCATAAAGTACCTGAAGGTATAACTGCTAACACAGACACAGGAAATATATGAGCATAAATACAAAACATTTTTGTACAAATAAACCCAGTTATAAATAATTGAGATAATATGTATTGTGCAGAGGTAAGTAAAGCCGAGATAATTTTAAAAATCACAATTTTAACTAATACATCTATTTATTTAATACTTGACCAATTAATTTATTTTAAAATGTATTTTACTGAGCTAGGAAAAAAATAATTGCAAATTATATTTTCTTTTTTTTTATAATTAAATTTATTTATTTAACTTTTAACATTCATTTTCACAAAATTTTGGGTTACAAATTTTCTCCCCTTTTATCCCCTCCCCCCCCAAACACCAAGCATTCTAATTGCCCCTATGACCAATCTGCTCTCTCTTCTATCATCCCTCTCTGCCCTTGTCTCTATCTTCTCTTTTGTCCTGTAGGGCCAGATAGCTTTCTTGACCCCTTTACCTGTATTTCTTATTTCCTAGCGGCAAGAACATTACAGTTGATCCTAACACTTTGAGTTCCAACTTCTTTACCTCCCTCCCTCCCCACCCCTTCCCTTTGGAAGGCAAGCAATTCAATATAGGCCCAATCTGTGTAGTTTTGCAAATGACTTCTATAATAGTTGTGTTGTATAGGGCTAACTATATTTCCCTCCATCCTATCCTGTCCCCCATTACTTCTATTCTCTTTTGATCCTATCCCTCCCCATGAGTGTCGACCTTGAATTGCACTCTCCTCCCCATGCCCTCCCTTCTATCATCCCCCCCACCCTGCTTGTCCCCTTATCCCCCACTTTCCTGTATTGTGAGATAGGTTTTCCTACCAAAATGAGTGTGCATTTTATTCTTTCCTTTAGTGGAATGTGATGAGAGTAGACTTCATGTTTTTCTCTCACCTCCCCTCTTTATCACTCCACTAATGAGTCTTTTGCTTGCCTCTTTTATGAGAGATAATTTGCCCCATTCAATTTCTCCCTTTCTCCTCCCAATATATTTCTCTCTCACTGCTTGATTTCATTTTTTTAAAGATATGATCCCATCCTCTTCAATTCACTCTGTGCACTCTGTCTCTATGTATGTGTGCGTGTGTGCATGTGTGTGTGTGTAATCCCACCCAGTACCCAGATACTGAAATGTTTCAAGAGTTACAAATATTGTCTTTCCGTGTAGGAATGTAAACAGGTCAACTTTAGTAAGTCCCTTATGACTTCTCTTTGCTGTTCACCTTTTCATGCTTCTCTTCATTCTTGTGTTTGAAAGTCAAATTTTCTTTTCAGCTCTGGTCTTTTCATCAAGAATGCTTGAAAATCCTCTATTTCATTGAAAGACCATTTTTTCCCCTGAAGTACTATACTCAGTTTTTCTGGGTAGGTGATTCTTGGTTTTAGTCCTAGTTCCTTTGACTTCTGGAATATCCTATTCCATGCCCTTCGATCCCTTAATGTAGAGGCTGCTAGATCTTGCGTTATCCTGATTGTATTTCCACAATACTTGAATTGTTTCTTTCTAGCTGCTTGCAATATTTTCTCCTTGACCTGGGAACTCTGGAATTTGGCCACAATGTTCCTAGGAGTTTCTCTTTTTGGATCTCTTTCAGGCGATATTCTGTGGATTCCTTGAATATTTATTTTGCCCTCTGGTTCTAGAATCTGAGGGCAGTTTTCCTTGATAATTTCATGGAAGATGATGTCTAGGCTCTTCTTTTGATCATGGCTTTCAGGTAGTCTCAAAATTTTTAAATGGTCTCTCCTGAATCTATTTTCCTGGTCAGTTTTTTTCCAATGAGATATTTCACGTTATCTTCCATTTTTCCATTCTTTTGGTTTTGTATTGTGATATCATGCTTTCTCACAAAGTCCTTAGCCTCCATCTGTGCCATTGTAGTTTTGAAAGAACTATTTTCTTCAGTGAGCTTTTGAATCTCCTTTTCCATTTGGCTAATTCTGCTTTTGAAAGCATTCTTCTCCTCATTGGCTTTTTGAATTTCTTTTACCAATTGAGTTAGGCTAGTTTTCAAGGTGTTAATTTCTTCAACATTTTTTTGGGTCTCCTTTAGCAGGGTGCTGATCTGCTTTTCATGCTTTTCTTTCATCTCTCTCATTTCTCTTCCCAGTTTTTCCTCCACCTCTCTAACTTGATTTTCAAAATTCTTTTTGAGCTCTTCCATGGCCTGCGCCCATTGGGTGGGCTGGGACACAGAAGCCTTGTTTTCTGTGTCTTTGCCTGATGGTAAGCATTGTTCTTCCTCATCAGAAAGGAAGGGAGGACATGCCTGTTCACCAAGAAAGTAACCTTCTATAGTCTTATTTCTTTTCCCTTTTCTGGGCATTTTCCCAGCCAGTGACTTGTCCTCTGAATATTCTCCTCACACTCACCTCGCCTCCTGATCCTCCCAGCCAGTGTTTGGGGTCTGAGATTCAAATGCTGCTTCCAGCCTTAGGGCTTTTGGCGGGGGCAGGGCTGCTATTCAGTATGAGATTATGTTCAGGTGCTGAGGTCGGGGCAGGGCTGCCTCTCAGGCTCAGTTCCCTCAGGGGATTTATGCACAGACCTTCCACAATGGATTCAGGCTCCCGCCCACTTGGGGAGCCCCTGTCTGCAGCTGCCTCTCAGCTTCCACCTCCCGGGGGGCCTGAATTATGGGGGCACCCCACTCCCCTCTTGACTCGCCAAAGAGACTCTCTCACCAACCCCCATCACCTGTGGGTGGAGGGACTTGTGTGGCCGCTGGAGATCCCATCCCTGAAGCCTGCTCGGATCTTTTTCTCTCGGTGCTGCTGCCGCAGCAGGTCTAGGCTGGGCTCCGCGTCTGCAGCACGACGGACCTTTTGCGAGAGGTTTGCAGGTCCCTCTGTGGGTGGAGGGACCCGCGTGGCCGCTGGAGATCCCGTCCCCGAAGCCAGCTCGGGTCTTTTCCTCTCGGTGCCGCGGCCGCGGCAGGGCTGCACTCAGCTCCCAGTCCCGGCGCCCAGTCCGCAGCGTGAAGGACCCCCCGTGAGAGGTTTCCAGGTCCCTCCGGAACAGAAATCTCCCTCACTCCAATGTTCCGTGGCCTCTGGGTGCAGAATTCGCCGTGAGTTACTTCCCTGTAGCCATTCTATGGGTTGTGGGTTTGGAGCTATGTGTATGTGTGTCTTTCTACTCCACCATCTTGGCTCCCAAATTTCATTTTCAAGAAAAACATCAGGAACTTGGAAGAAACCAGGGGAAAAGAGTGTATAGGAATTAGATTCAGTAGTATCAGACTTAATCTATATTATAAATTGAGAATATTTTTGAAGCATAAAAAAGATAATTTTGATCATTTTAAATTAAAAATTTCTTGTGTTTCTATATAGTCAAGAGCAGAAGGAATGCAGAAAATTTTGAAAAATAAACTTTCATAGGCAATCCCTCTGGATGTGACTGGGTTGGAATATTGCAGTGGTGTAGGAAATGATGATCTGGAGAATTTGGAAAAAATTGGAAAGACTTGGAATTATAAAGGAAGATGCTATCCATCTTCAGAGAAACAGATAATAGGAGGAAATAAATATAGTATAGTTTTACATATGTGTGTATGAGTTTGTATATATATATATATATATATGTGTGTATGTTTATAGATATCTATGCATATGTATATATCTGCATATATATATACACACACACATACACACATATGTATGTATACACACATATCTCTATGCTTAATTGCAGTCTTCTTTAGGGTGATTGGGGGAGGGAGGGATAAATAAAATAAAAAGTGCACAGCAGACAACAAAGAAAACCAACAAGGAAGCAAAGAATAGCTGGGTAGGTTTGAAAACAATGTATAGTGTTTATTATATAGGTGTTATTGAAATGGAAATTATTGTCTTATAATGAATCTTCTCTTTTGGTCTGCTGTGTACAAAGCAATTTTTTTTTCCTTTCTCATTTTGTATATAACTTTAAAACAAATTTTTTACAATAATAAATAAAGAAAAATACAATTAAAAAGAAAAGGAAAAGTTATTCCAGCCTATGCAACACAGCAATATTACTGGTATGATAGTTGGAATGTGGAATTTATGAAAGGAAGCAGAGTACAAAATAAAGCTAATGGGAGCCAAATTATGGAAGACCTTAAATTCTTCCTATAGGCAAAGGAGATTTTTAATCAGGGAAGTGACATAGTGAGCTCTGTGATTTGAGAAGTTTACTCTGGCAGCTGTGTGGCAAATGGATTATAGAGTGGAGATACTGGGAGCCAGGGATCCAATTAGAAGGCTATTATAATAGTTGAGTCAAGAGATGATGAATACCTGAACTAGGGTAGTGAATGTGTGACTGGAGAGAAGGAGATGGATGAGACATATTAGGGAGTCAGAATCTATAAGACTTAGCAAATGACAGATTTAGGGAGTGAGAGAAAATGAAGAATCAAAGACAACTCTGAGAATGTAAACCTTAGAAGAATGACTGATAGGACCTCAGGATCTTAGATTTACAGCTGATAAGCTTTAGAGATCATCTAATTCAAACCCTACACTTTATAACTAAAGAAACCGGGGGACAGAGCCAACATGGCAGAGTGAGAGCAACGACTCAGTTAAGCTCTTAGACAAACTCCTTCAGATACACAGCATGACTATAGTGAAAATGTATTCATTAGGAATGTATGTGTAGATGCTATATAGAATTGTATGCCGTCCTGGGAAGGTAGGGGGTGTTGTGGGGTAGGTAGGGGGAAAATCTAAGTTTTATGGTAATGATCGAAGAACATTAAAAATAAATAAAATGAATAAATTTAAAAAAAGAAACTGAGGTGTAGAAATATTAGATGATTAAGCAATGTGAGCTCTGGGGTAGAGGGTGAGGTTATTGACCCATCTAAGAGGTAGGAAGTGGGACATTTTTTGACTGAGTCTTGGAGGGAGGCTCTGACGTATAAAAGGACTGAGCTCAGGGGGTTACTAACCTGTGTGAACCACCCATGGGGTAGATAGAAGGTGAGACACTAATCCTTTGTGAATCCTGGAGTGTACACTAAGTTATGTGAATCCCAATCAGTCAACCAAGTAACGTTTGTAGGTAGTGTTTGCTTTACTTAAATTCGCATTTCTCAAATTTGACTTCACATAAAGAATTCTGAAAGAAATCAGCATTCAAAAACGACAACTCCACCTATTTAGCTTTATTGTGTAGTGTTGCACAGCTTTAACTCTGCTCCTGACTCTCTGTTCAACCTTTCCCCACTCCCCTCCCCAAACAACCAGTCAAAAAACCCCTTCTAGTCTCTCCTGGAGAGACTGACATTTTGAAGGGACTGGGGGCTTGGCTTAAGACTTCCAGTGCTAAGAGAGGAGATCTTTGCTCTACTCTGCCCACCCTCCATGCTCAGGTATCCTGTTTCTGTTCCCAGTTCCAGAGTGCTGCCTGTCCTCTCCTGTCTGTGTCTGGCCCTAAGTGTTCTTCCTTTTGGTTCTGGAAAGTCGTGTAAGTGCATGGCCTTGTCTCCATGTTCTTCCTACCATTATATCTTGCATAAAAGTTACTTTATGTAGAGGTTGGTGAACCTCACAATTACATAAAGTGAGAACTATCTGTAGTACGCTTCTTATGTACTAACAAGATGGCACAGTAGTTGGTGTGTCCGGGCTTGAGTCAGGAAATCTCATCTTGAGTTCAAATCTGGCCTCAGATGCTTAATAGCTATATTATGCTGGACAAGTTGCTTAACCCTCTTTGCCTCAGTTTCCTCATCTGTAAAATTAATTGGAGAAGGAAATGGCAAACCACTCCTGTATCTTTGCCAAGAAAACCCAAATAAAGTTGCAAAGTGTCAGACATGACTGAAACAACTCAAAAACCACAAAACATGTTGGGAATTGTTTTAGGTGCTACAAGCATAAATATAAGACATAAGATAGTTTTCACCTAAAGGAATTTACTTTCTATTAGGTGTATACAGTGAACTCTTGGATTAATACAAGATCATGTAAAAAAAGGAAAAGGAAAAGTGATTGAGTAGGGGCATAAAATCCACAAAACCTGAGAGAATTAAGAAAGGCCACTTGAAGAAGGTGTGTCTTGAGTTAAGCATTAAAAAGAGCTAGGGATTGCAAAAGGTGATGGTGAGGAGGGAGAGCATTCCAGAAATGGGAACTCTTCAGTGTAAAATCACAGGGGGAAAGGAAGAGGATGTTATGTATGAGGAACAGTAAGTCACTGGTTTGAATGGAGCATAAAGTACATGAAGAGGAGTAATGTATAATTAACATGGAAAGTTAGATTGGAGCCATCTTGTGGAGGGCTTAATTGCTTTCAAAAAGGAGTTTGCAGCTAATCCTAATGAGATTAAAATAGCATCTCTTTAAATGGGGGTACAGATCTATGTGATCTATGTACCTTTGGGAGAAACTACATGATGTAGTAGATAGAGCATTGAACTTGCAGTCAGGAAGACCAGGGTTTGAATTGTGCTCTAAACACTTACTTGCTATGTGACCACAGTTGTGATGATAAATGTTTAACAAATAGCTATCTGAAAATACAAGATAAATTTTTCAGTTTACTCTATATTCTTAACATTTTTTCTCCATAACTTGCTTAATTCTAGACAAATCAAGTCTTGATTTATACCATTTGCCAATTTCCAGAGTGTAAATGCTCACACTGAAAATTTAACAATCTGCTCTCTATAAGCTGACTCCAGCACATCCCCATGTGGAACTCTGGGCAACTCATTTAACCTTTTTTTGAATCAAATTTCCTAAATTTTAAAATGAGAGAGTTGAACCAGAAGACCTCTATGGTCTCTTCTAGTTCTAATCCAGGTTTTGTTGATTCCAAGTCTGATGCTCTTATTTGTGAGTTCTGGCCTGGGACATTAAATCTGGGTGTTCCTGCCGTCAAAGAACTTATGATCTAATGGACAAAGACAGCACACAAAGTGAAATGGAAAAAACTTGGATGGGAGTGACCAGGGAGTACCTGGAACATCATGTTCCTTGTGTTCAAACCAAGTAGAGATGCATATGAAAAGTGGAAAGTTATCTGGAGAGTTCAAATTCAGTCCTCTCTATAGGAAAGCTTTGGGAGGAGTCTAGTGCTCCACCCTCCAGCCTTCCAGTCAGAGGGGAGAGGAGGCTGAGGAAATTGGGAAGGTATCTTGATTCTCCTTGCCATCTCACCCCCTCTACTCTTTAGGTCTGCAGAGGATGAGCTTGGACTTCATAGTGTTTCAAAATAACATTAGTCCTAATGTAGTCAATTGCTGCATTGTTATTGGACAGGATCCTGTCTCTCTTCCTGAGATGATGGATTCCAGCAGTTGTTTCTTAATCCTTTGAGTATCGTCACCGGACTATTACAAACCTGAGCTCATTCTCTACTCTTAGATCTCCATCCCTGATCTCTTTCACTTACAATGAAATAATAAATGGCATGGCAAAGAACTAAAGCCCATACTTATGGATTATGTGCTGGTCTCATATAGGAAGGGCCTGAAGCCTCTACTCTTCATTTTCATTTTTCTTCTCTCCTTGGAAGGCCAATATGTAGGAAGAAGTCAAACCAAGGGAAGGGACAGGTTATGGTTAAACAGTTCTTCTTAAATGCAACCCATCTGTCTAGGTAGGCAATCAAAGAGGCTTCTCTTTATCAAATGGTTATATAGTCTACCCTTTTAAGGGGTTGATGCTATAGCTCTATATACTATAGAACAGGAAATTGTCCTATATTCAGAACTGCATTTCCATCACCATACTGACCTTGGCCTAGGTTCCTCTTAGTTTAGTCTAGGTTTTAATATATAAAATTTTATAGAATGTAATTTATTATATATGTGTATGTATATGTATGTATGTGCATATATGTATATGTATGTATGTGTGTGTATATGTAATTGGAAATGCCAAGTTCACCCACTTGCATCCTTGGCCATCACCAGTCATCTTGACCTTTATCTTACCTTTGTACTTGGGTGACCAGGAGGACAGAGTGAGGTTGACAAGTTTGGACAGCTCTGCCCCATTCATATCCAGTCAAAATATCACCCTTGTGATGTCATTGGTCTTCTTTGAGAACAAAGGCCAAACAAAAACAACAATTAATTCATAGTATTTTGCAATTCTCTCTTACATTAGCCTGTATTTTGGATTCCCACCCTGAACTCAAAGAAAATCTCCAAAGATGGTTTGTGCCTCATTTCCTCATTAAAGTTCTTTCTTTCTTCTCAACCTCACCATGAGACAAATGGAAAACATGTTCACGTTAGAGTTTAGAATTTTTTTTATTATAATAAATAATATTTCAAACCCAGCAAAATTAAGCATAATCCTACATGAAAAAATGAGTATTTAATGAATTGTCCGACTTCCAGGATTTTGTTTAAAAAAAAACAAACATACCTGAACTTAATAGAAGATTTGACCTGTAAGATCAAAAAGAAATTTAAGGTATATATCAAAGATTAATTACAAGGGATTTAATAAGGACAGACTGTTTACCTTTTATATAAGAAAATGTAAAATTTATGCCTGATTGTTATTTGTAATTGGCATAAGAAAGATTGGGGTAGACCTAAATATGATATGATTTTAAAAAGTAAAACCATTTAGGAACAGGTAAAAGAGTAATTATTTTATACAAATGAGGTGTGAGAGAAAGAAATGACAGAGGAATTAGATGGGGAAGAAGGGCTGTTAGTTCTGGAACTCTACTTTCATTGAGAATGGGTTTTAGAGGGAACAATACCTTTATCTCTAGAAGGGTATAAAAGTCTTCTAAGTTCAGAAAAAAGTAGAAGATTAAGGAGAAAGTAATTGAGGAGAGAATAAGGGATTTTTAAAAGGTAGGTTAGGGAATAGGACAAAAAGGGTATAGAAAGATGTTTAGATTGAGGGGAATGGGAGGATAAGAGAGGGATCTTTAGAGGAGGGATAATTTAAGTAATAGGAGAGAAAGGTAGTGAGTAGAAGTAAACTAGAGGAGTCAAGAGGGATAGAAAATAAGAGATATACAAGAACATAAACTAGAGATCAAGGATGGTAATCATAATCTCAGAATAAATGAAAGCTAAAACAGATTAAATCAAAAGAGAAAAACAGGGAAAATATACTTTGTGTCAGTCATATTCATCAGTTTTGGTTTGGACTGTTTAAAACAACTAGACAGTATAAGGTTGAAATATTGCTGTGGCATAGGAAATGATGAGTTGGTGGACTTGGAAAAATATGAAAAGACTCAGGTTAGTGAAGGAAGAAGTTATGCACCCTCAGAGAAGTAGAGGACAAAAAAGTATAGTTTGGTCTTACATAGACGTATATGAATACATTTGTCTATATATCAATATGATTATAGATACCTAAGCATGTGTAAGTGTATGTATTTGTATCTATATCTTTCTGTGTATATGTGTATATATGTATGTGTGTATAGATGTATATGTGTATGTACACACACACACTTGTGTATCTCCATGTTTAGTTGTAGCCTCCTTGGGATGGAGTGGTAAGGGGGAAAAAGAAGAAAGTAAAAAGTAACTAGCAGAGAACAAAAGAAAACTGAGAAGAAAGCAAAGATAGACACCATTGAAGACAATGCACAGTATTTATTTTATAGACTTTCTTCAAATGGAAATGTATTGCTGTATGTTTAGAATCCTCTTATGTTCTGCTGTGCACATGGCAAAACTTTTTTCTTTTATTATTTTGTATTCAAGTTTCAATATTTAGGATTACAATATGTTTCTTTTTCTTTTCTTATTGTATATTTGTTTTAGTATTTAAGACTAAAATAAATTTTAAAAACAAAAACGAAATGATATTTCAATAGACTCAAAAGACTCTCAGGGTATTGTCTCTAGTTAAGTATTGGCCATCCCAAATCCTAGGAGCAAACGCTGCCCCTTTCAAGAGATGAGTTCATAACTTCACTATTTTTTAATCTTAATGTTTTATTTTCCCAATTATATGTAAAAACAATTTTAACATTCTTTTTGTTTGAAATTTGAATTAAAATTTTCTCCCTCCCTTTCCTCCCCCCACTTCATTGAGAAGGCAAGAAATTTGCCACAGGTTATACATGTATAGTCAAGCAAAACATATTTCTATGCAAGTCATTCTGTGAAAGAGACCCCCCCCCCCCCAATATCATGAAAAAGGAAGTAAAAAAAATCTTTGATCTGCATGTAGACTCTACCAATCTTTCTCTGGAGATGGACAGCACCATTCATCCTAAGTCCTAAGAATTGTCTTGGATCATTGTATGTCTGAGAATAGCTAAGTTCTTCATAGCAGATCATCATACAACATGGCCATTACTATGTACAATGTTCTCCTTGTTTTGCTCATTTAGTTTCATATCAATTCATGTAAGTCTTTCCACTTTTTTCTGGGAGCATCCTGCTCACCATTTTTAAAAGTACAATAGTACTTTGTCATACACAAGAATCATCACAATCATATACAAGACCTTGTTCAGCCATTCCCCAATTGATAGGCATCTCCTCAGTTTCCAATTCTTTGCTACCACAAAAAGACTTTCTATAAATATTTTTTGTACGTATATGGCCTTTTACTTTCTGTTTTTTATCTCTTTGGGATACAGACCTAGTAGTGGCATTGTTTTCAAAGGGCATACACAATTTTATAGTCCTTTGGGCATAGCTCCAAATTGCTCTCCAGAATGGTTGTTATCAGTATACAACTTCACCAGTAGTATGTTAGTGTTTAATTTTCCCTCATCCCCTGCAATATTTGTCATTTTTCTTTTCTGTCATATTAGCCCATCTGATAGGTGTGAGTTGGATACCTCAGAGGTGTTCTGATTTACACATGACTGTAGATGATTTTGATTACTTTATCTGAAAACTGCCTGTTCTTATCTTTTGACCATTTATCAATTGAGGAATTGCTCCTAGGTTTATGAATTTGACTCTGTTTTCTCTACATTTGAGAAAGGAAGTCTTTATCAGAGAAATTTACTGTAATTTTTTTGCAGTAATGGTGACCAACTATATATTTCCCTCCATCCTATTTTCTCCCTGCTTATCCTACTCTCTCCATCCTTTTCTCTTCTCCATTCGTAAGAGTGTTATCCTTCTGACTTTTACTCCTGGAATCTACCTTCCTTTCTATCAGCTCCTCTGTGCCTCTTATCCACTTTGCTTCCTACTTTCTTGAATGGTAAGATAGATTTCTACCCCCAACTGTCTGTGTATATTATTCCATCTTTGAGACAATTCTGATGAGAGCAAAGTTCATGTGCTCCCCTCTTCACTTCCCCCCCACTTTCTTCTTTTTAATGTATAATTTATTTATTTTTCAGTTCTTAACTTTCACTTCCACAAGAATTTGAATTCAAAATTTTCTTCCCATCTCTCCTCACCCCCACCCTAATACAGCATGCACCCCTTCCTCCAGTCTGTCCTCCCTTCTATTACCCACCCTTCTTCCATCTCCCTTCCCCTCTATTTTCCTGTAGGGCAAAATAGATTTCTATACTCCGTTGCCTCTATAGCTTAATTTCCAGTTAAATGCCAAAATAATTTTTAACATTCATTCTTAAAGTTTTGAGTTCCATGCTCTCTCCCTCCCTCTTTACCCACCCTTATTGAGAAAACCAGCAATTCAATACAGGTCATAAATGTGTAACAATGTAAAGCACTTCCATAATAGTTATATTGAAAAAGATTAACCACATTTCCCTCTGTCTGATATCCTGATATTCATTTATTCCATTCTCTTCCTTTACCTGTCTTCCCACAATAGTGTTTGCTTCTGATGATCTCTATCCCCAATTTGCTGTCCCTTCTATTATCTTCCCTCTCCTCTCTCCTTTCCCCTTTCCTTCCTGCAGGGTAAAATAGATTTCCGTATCCAACTGAGTGTGTGTTATTCCCTCCTTAAGCCAAATTCCATGAGAGTAAGGCTCACTTAATTCCTTTCATCTCTCCCCTCTTTCCCTCCATTATAAAATATCTTTTTTCCCTCTTTTATGGGAGATGATTTGCTACATTCTACTTCTCCCTTTCTCTTACTACTAGTACATTCCACTGAATAGTAAATTTTATTTTTTTGAGGTATTCTCCCTTCATTTTCAGCTCACCCTGTGCCCCCTCCTCTCTCGCCATATATATATATATATATATATGCATACACACATATATGCACACACATACACACATAAACTAATGTACATATACATACTTATACATATATAATATATCCATACATGCCTACCCATATACTCTTACATATGTAAGTGTGCATATCTATATATATGCTGGGGATGGAAGCTCAATTCCATGTGGACAGTCTCGGGTGGGTAAAGGTGGGAACTTCCAAATCTTAGAGTTCTCATGAGGCCCCCCATAAAACACCGGGGAATCGAGGAGTGAGACCGAGCAATCTCGTGTATTTCCGCCTCTTCCCGTGAGAAACGTGATGGGAGGAGCATCCCCCTAGAGACTGTCCCGGATCTGGGCACACCTATTGTTATCTAACAGGCACGGTATTCAGGTGCAAACTATGCGGCCAGAGAGCTTAATTAGGATCAGGAAAGCCTGAAGGCTCTCTTAGCACGGAGGGGCCCTGACAGGACAGAAGGCTCTGTTTTCCCTCTCTTTGCTCTCCCCTCCCCCTCTCTCCCCACTTACACTTCTGCTTCCAATCTCTTATCGTAAGATCTTTGCCTCCTTGGGAGATTTTCTCTCTCCCTCCTAAGGAAGAGCTTCCCCTGCTCATGTAACCAAGACCCTGAATAAAGCCTAACCCTTGTTCGACTCCGGAAAGTCTCTTCTCTCATACGTTTATCCGGTGTGGCCAGCCGAAGACCTGCGATAGAGGTAAGGTAAGACTCGGGTAGCCCTCAGGCCTCTAGGCCTGGCATATATACATATATGAATATTACCTCTAACTATCCTAATACTGAAAAAAGTGTCATGAGTTACAAGTACCATCTTTCCATGTAGGAATGTAAATAGTTCAACATTAATGAGTTCCTTAAGACTTATCTTTCTTGTTTGCCTTTTCATGTTTCTCTTGATTCTTATATTTGAAGGTCAAATTTTCTATTCAGATCTGGTATTTTCAGCAAGAATGCTTGGAAGTCTTCTATTTAATTTAAATTCAATTTTTTCCCTGGAGTATTACACTCATTTTTGCTGGGTAAGTGATTCTTGGTTTTAATCCTATCTCCTTTGACCTCTGGAATATCATATTCCAAGCCCTTTCATCCCTTAGTGTAGAAGCAGCTAAATCCTATGTTATCCAAATTGCATTTCTACATTATTTTAATTGTTTCATTCTGGTTGCTTGAAGTATTTTCTTCTTGATCTGGGAGGTCTGGAATAATATTGCTGGCAGTTTTCATTTTGGAATCTATTTCAGGAGGTGATTGGTTGATTCTTTTCATTTCTATTTTCACCTCTGGTTCTACAATTTCAAGGCAGCTTTCCTTGATAATTTCTTGAAAGATGATGTCTAGGCTCTTTTTTGAACATGGCCTAAAATTAGTGCAATAATTTTTAAGTTGTCTCTCCTATATCTGTATTCCAGGTCAGTTGTTTTTCTAATGAGATATTTCACATTTTTTTCTACATTTTTCATTCTCTGATTTTGATTGTTTCCTGATGTATTACAAAGTCATTGGCTTCCATTTCTCCAATTCTAACTTTTAATGAATTATTTTCTTCAGTGAGCTTTTGGATCCCCTTTTCCACTTGGTCAATTCTACTTTTTAAGGAGTTCTCTTCGGTGAATTTTTGTGTCTCTTTTTCCTTTTGAGCAATTTTGCTTTTCTCTTCATTGAATTTTTGTGCCTCTTGTACTATTTTGTCTATTATGGTTTTTTAAGGTGTTATTTTCTTCAGTATTTTTTGCAATTCCTTTACCAAGGTATTGACTTATTTTTCAAGATTTTCTTGCATCACTCCCATTTCTCTTTCCAGTTATTTCTCCACATCTTTTATTTGATTTTTAAAATCCTTTTTGAGTTCCTCCATGTTCTGAGACCAATTTTTATTTTGCTTTGAGGATTTGATGCAGGAATTTTGATTTTATTGTCTTTTTTCTTAGTACGTGTTTTGATTGCCCTTGTCATCATAGTAACTTTCCATGATAAGAATTTTTTTCTGTTGTTTGCTCATTTTCTAGTCTACATCTTGACTTTTAACTCTATGCTAAAATGAGGCTCTTCTTTCCAAGTAGAGGCTGCAGTGTCTCAAACTTCAGATTTTTTGTGCAGCTATTTTCAGAGGTAATTGTGGGGATCTGAATTCCAAGGTAGGGAGAGGTGTATTTACTACTCTTCTGAACTGTACACTGGTATGTTAGAAACCATAAGCACTCTTTTCAACCCTGGAACTGTGACTAGGGTATCTGCTCCCCTGTGGCCACAAGCTTTGCTGTGCAAGTGCACAGTTGTTTGGTCTCATGAACTTATTTGCCACATATGGGGTTAAGGTGAGAAAGCAGCGGGAACCAAGGATGAAGTTTGTTTTTCAGACTTTTTTGATTTCATATATTTGCTCCTCACACATCAGGCCAGGTCAGGGCTTAGAGGGGGCCAGGATGTGGGTGAGGTTTGCTTTTTATTGCTATATATGTGTTCTTATACTTGTATCTGGATTGCAGGCTGGCTGGGTGCTCTGTAGGGGCCAGCTAAGTGACAGGAAGTCATGGTTTTCTTGTAGGATCTCGGGTCCATTGCTCACCCACGTGGTGAGAAGTCAGGATGCTGTGGTCTGTCTGGTCAGTGACTTCTACCCCCAAACACTCAATGTGTCCCTGGTCTCCCTTCAGGCTTTAGTCTTATCCCAGCCCTCCCTGTGGCTCTTACAGCTCATGGCATCTACAGTGCCTTCCAGATTAGCAAGGTTGGTGAGATTGACTCAGTAACCTTCTCAGTGTATCACCCTGGAAATGCTATCCTGTGTCCTACCAGTGCCTGCCTGGGCATGGGGAGTGGTACCAACAAGGGACGTCTTGTGCTTTGGAAGTGTTTTCCAGATAACTGAGGGACAGAAACAGGAAGTGGAGGGAAATTCAGTAAAGTGAAGAGGAGGTCCCTGATTGAGGAGCAGAGGCCTGGACTGGGGCTAAAGGTCCTTGGGTAGAAAGGGCTATTCCAGTCCAGTGTTTCCTGATTGGTAGTGAGATCCCACAAATAGGGGATGTGATTTCTGGGAGAGATTAAAGGGGAAACCTGGCTGAAGAAGGATGTTCTGCCCTATAAAGGAAAATCCTGAGCTGGGAAGGAAAGTCCTGGGCACACTCAATCCAAAGGCTGTGACTGATTGTATCTTTTTGCCTTCAGACACTAAGATCACCCCTCAGCTGGAACCATTCTGCCATGACCAGTAACTCCCAGGAGGGTTTAAGGTGAAAAGACAGAAATAATGAGACTTAGCTTAAGTAATATGATCAGAAGGGAGACAGTTCTACCATTGTGACAGTCTCTGTGTCTCCCACCCTGATAATGTGATGTCCCAGGGTTCCTCATGGCCATGACCAACAGAGAGAATGATATAAACAGCCTAGTTATGGGATAGTTCAGGGCTCAGAGCATATGCAGAAAGGCTCAGTGTGAGTAATGGCTCAGGGATTGAAGCGAGTGATGACCTAGACATTTAGACTACATGAAGATCCAAACTTCAGGGAACATGCCAGTCCAGGGCTCGGAGTGAAGAGTATCTCACTTCTATTCTTCCTCACTTTCTTAGCTGCTCTCATCCCTTGGTAGTTCCCACCTTGTCTGCTCCTGGTTTTGGAGATGCTGAGTCTCAGTGGAGGAAATACCTAACTTGAATTAACTTCATTCATTATAGATTTATGCTATAGCATTGAAGCAAGGTCCTCACTCTGAATTTGTATTTATTTAACTTTTCTTTTGTCAATACAATAGAGAGCAGACCTACAAGTTAGGAAAACCCAGGTTTGAATCCCGCCCCTAATATATATTGTCTGTGTGCCCCTGGGCACATTGTTGTTCCAGGTTGATCTCTAACATGAAAATTTGCAGAGAAAATGCCAACCTGCATTGATGGAGGGAGTTACACCCAGAATTTCCTTCTACCAATAAAATAAATCCTGACACCATCTCTTGCTTTATTCCCTATAGTTGTATTTCCAAACTTATTTTTCTCATCTACCCTCTCATAAGCCCACAACTCTCACAGCTTTAGGAGACATCTCAGCATTCTATTTCCCTAAGGAGCCTGATGTCCTCCTATAGGGGTGGTCTCCCTCTTGGTCTTCACTCTCATGCTCATGCCTTTTTAGCTTCATCATATACTCCCACCCTCTGACCAAAGAATTGTATTTGCCAACATGTATTCAGCATTTTAAGGCCTACAAATGACTTTACATACAGCATCTCATTTGAGCCTCATAAGTGCCCTGTGAAGGAGATACCAGAGCTATTGCCTCCTCCCTCTTCTTATAAATGAGAAAACTGAGCTTCAGAGAGATTTACTGATTTGTCCATAATTATACAGTTGATAAAATGGGCAGCCAGTGGCTTAGTGGACCACTATTGTACAGGGCCTGAAATCAGGAAGACCTGAGTTCAAATCCAGCCTCAGACACTTCCTAGCCCTGTGATGCTGGGCAAGTCATTTAACTTCTCATTGCCAGACAGAATGGATCTACTTGAGAAGGAAGGGACAAACCACTCCTGTACCCTTGCCAAGAAAACCCCAGATGGGGTCACAAAAGGTTGGTCACAACTGAAATGACTGAAAAACAACAACACACAGTTAGTAAATGTCAAGAGGCTGAATTCTAACTTGCAGTTGGCTCTTTATTTCAGGAAAGTCATTTTGGTGGTTGTTGAGAATAAGTCTGAGTGGTGAAAAACCTGAGGCAGGGAGAACCAAATAGAACGATTCATTATAGTCTTTCTTGACTAGCACTCTTTCTAATTCATCACTCTGACCATGAACAATCACTAGTGCGGTCTCTGCCATTGAGTCCATTTTCTCCTGCCTCCTCCAGGGCCTTGCTCCATTTCTAATGTCTCTTGTACTCCTACCTCCTTCCCTCTGATGATGACTTGAGTCTTCCCAAACCCCTTTACCTTAATTACCACCCACTTCTGTGGCAACACTCCTCTTCCCTTCACTGCTAAAATAATAGGAGTTGTCATCACTGTCCAGTTACTTCCTCCTCAAGCTCTCCCTTTTGCTTTCAGCACTCCTCCCCTCTGCATAGTGAGCTCTTTCAGTGACTTCTTAACCACCAAATCCAGAGGCCCCTTTCAGTCTCCATTTTCCTTTGATCTCTCTGCAGCTTTTATGGAGATTATCAGTCATCACTGAACACCTCTTCCACTGCCCTCCAGAGATGCCACATTATCTTCATTTTTCACTCTCCGTTCTAACTGCTCCTTCTCCATCTCCCTCTCTGGTCCCTCTTTATTATGAATACTCCTTAAGGACCAGTCCTAGGCTTTTTTCTCTTCTCCTTATTTTGTTAATCTCCTTCCCTCCCTGGCTTTACTAGCAAGATTTTGCTGATGACTCATAAATCTTATCTCCAGCCCTTTACCTCTCTTATGAGTTCCAAAACCACTCCACTACCTTCAGAAAATGCCCACCTGCATAGACCACTGGTCCCTCAAATTTAACATGTCTAAAATGGAGCTTATTCTCTTTTTTCCCATTTTTTGACAAGATTTCCCCTCGTGCTGCTGCTATTCAGTTCACCCCTTCTCTTAGGCAGCATCCTTGGGGTCATCTCCAGTCATTCTGAGGAATATCAGGTCACTGGATTCAGATGACTCTGGAGGAGAAGTGAGGCTGGTGACCTTGCACAGCCCTCCCTTACTCCAATCTCAAGTGAAAGTCATATCATCATTTCTCTGATGGCATGGTCTTCTTTGGAAATGAAGAACAAACATAACAACCCTTGGGGTGATTGTAGATTCTTTCGCTATCTTTAGTCATATCTTCTTTGTCACAAAATTGTGCTAATTTTGCTTCTACCACATCTTTTACTACTCCTCCACCTCTTTTTTCTTAATGACATCTTGTTAGCAAAGGTCCCAATTATCATTTTCCTGGATTGTAGAGATGATCTCCTGATATGTGTTCCCAATTTTGTCCTCTCCTCCACATCATAATACAATCATCAGAATAATCTTTTATATGTATGGAATATTACACAAATAGTTGCTTTACCTCTCCATTCAGAAATCTTTATTGGCTTTCTTTGGTCTCCCACATAGTGTCCAAATTCTGTTGTTTGCCATTCAAGGCCTTTCACCACCTGATGCTACCCTGATATCATTTTACTCTCCTTCACATACTCTAGGCCCTCATCAGTCTGCCTACTGAATGTACCATCTCCCTATTTGCTTCCTTACATTTCTTCAGGTTTTTCCATATGTCTTCAATCACTTCTCAATATCTACCTCTTCGTTTATTGCATTCTTGTCCATCCTTTTAAATCAAATTCAAATTCTACCTTGTCCATTAATTCTTCCTTGAAGCCCCTGTTCCATAGTGACTTTCCTCCCTCAGACTTCAGATAGAAGATTGTTTTATAACTCTCTAATGTATATGTATAATTTTGTATACTGTAGTTATCTGTGTTTGTGCCTTATACCTCTTATAAACCTTCAGCTTTCTAAGGGTAGGTACTGTGTACCATCAAAACATTCCATCTCTCTGAATACACAATATAATACTTGGTGACATTTTTAATAAATGTGAGCTCAACAAACAGATGAATGAAATAATGAAGAAAGTTAAGGCTCAGAACCTATGATAGCTTCTGAGGAGCTGAGAAGAAGAAGTCAAATTTTAGAGTCTGTGATAGTCTCTAACTCAGGGTATGTAATAACCCAGGAATTGGAATGTGTGATCATTTGGGGAAAAGGGTACAGTAACTGATATTTAATATTTGTGATAACCCAGAACAAAACATTGGAATAACCAAGTGGCCAAAGTATTTGATACCTTCAGGCTCAATGTGTGTGATAACCCATTGCTAAGAGTATGTGATAAGCTCAGTGCCTGGGATAAGTCGTTGTTCAGGGTGCGATTTCCTTTGGACTCAGATTGTGAGATGTCTCTTGGTTCAGTGTGTTTGGTAGCTCAAAACTAAGGGTGCATATGATAAAGCAACATTTAAAGCATGCCATGGTATGCCATGCTGGGGAAAGTGTTTGTAAATACCCAGCATGTGTGTAATACTCCTTTTTCAAGAGGCAGTTGACAATGTGGGCTTATTTCCTCATATAGTAGGGTCTCATCATTGATTCCTAATTAAGCCCAAAGATATTTTCTCCCATTACCTTAACCTTCTCTCTTTTAGCAGGGGAACCAGGTGCTCCTGGGACTACTGAGCTTGAGGCTGTTATTGATGAAGACTGTGGCTTTCAACATCCTGTTTACCACTATGGTTTGGTCTTTTGATGTTCCTTCCATCGCATAAAATCATCCCATTAATCTTTGTCTGTTATCTGCTCCCTCAAAATTCCATCTATCTGTCCTCCTCAAACCCCATCCATATTTAGCCTCCTTTTTCTCAGTCTCCTCCCTATCCCTTCATGTCCCCGACCCTAACCTCACAATCTAATGTGTCTTCCCCTAGGCATTTCATAGTCCTCTCTGTCCTCATTCCCTTAGATTCTTAGTTTTTTTCCTGTTTCCTTTCTTGGCTTTTATTCATTTTGTCCCTATGATGTCCCTTCTGTGGGTGGACAAGGGAAATAAATGAAAGTTTTGTCTCTGACTCCTTGACTTAAATTATGTCCTTTGCTTCTCTAGAAGCCTGGGAAACAAAGTTCTGTGAACCACTGTTTGGACCCTGACATAACCATTTGAGCTCCAGAATAATCCCAGTGACCCCAGTTACATTCATTCTGCTACCCGAGATTCATAGCAGTCAATCCTTAGTTCGCATACCCTGAAATCATCAAGGTATTCCTTTCTTTGGAGTTCAGGGAATGTAAGGGGGATTGGTGCAGGAGAGGGAGAGCAGATATTCATAGCCCAATTTCCCCAGGTTTCCTTAGCTTGGGGAGTAGCAACAGTTTCCACTACTACCTTTTTCCTATGTGAGGCTCATTTTGGGGGTATAACCAAGTTTCAACCTCCAGTTCATGTTCATGGGATTATGGCATGTGGGCTACTTTGAGTCAGTAGGGGCTGTGTACAGTGACAGAAGTCAGGCTGTGAAGGCTGGGGACTCCTGGGGGAGAAAATCACCCACGTCATCTTCTAGTGCCTACCTTCTCTTATTATATCCCTGGGGAGGTCATCATCCTGCATTCCTATACTGGAGGAAGAAAGCACAAGGAAGGTCAAATGTAGGGAAGAACTTCCTGGTGCAAAATCTCCTTGAGCCCCTAAAGCTATCTATGTCTTATCCCTCTCTCCAAAATATTCCTGAGGTAAGGGGCATAAGGGTTTTTTAGGACATAGCCCAAAACCTAGACTTCCTCTGAGATGCAGCTGAGTCTAATCAGACTCTTCTGCACCCTCAAAGATCAAATGTTAGTGTTGTGTGAACCACTGTTTCCCTGGAAACAGAAAATTGAAGGAGGGCCCAGGGAGTCCATGCTTCTAGAAGGAATCCAGCAGTTCCAAGGTGGTCCAGGCAGAGAGAAACCCTAGTGGGAGCCACCGATAGATGGTCAAGAATGAGAATGGATAGGACAATCCCTCAGGCTGCAGGAGAAAAGAACAAGGGAATGATTTGGGCATCTGGGAGTTGAACTTAGCTTCAAATGCTGATACTCTCTTGGAAGAAAAGAAACAAGCATTTATTAAGTGGTAACTAGGTGTCAGGAACCATAGGGAGCTCTGGAGATAGAGATATGAGCAAGGAAGAAAGTTAGTGCCTGCCCTCAAGGAGTTTATATTCTAATGGGAGAAGATAACATGCAAAAAGAAGCTAAAAGGGAGCAAAGGAAAGGATGAAGACCCTCAAGGGCATGGTTTTGAAGCACAGAATTCAGAAACAGCCAAAGGGAGAATAAAGACCAGTCTGAATCCCTCCACAAAATGGAAACTCCCAGAGGATTTCACCAATGGGAAAAGAGGGTGGGTCCCACAGAGATATATTCCAACTTGAAAAGATTGCAGACATAAGGATGTGGCAGAGTGAGGAGGCCCTATGTGATAAGGAAAGGCAGTGCTGGGACATGGTTTTGAAGGCCAGAAGCCAAGAAGAGACCCCTTGGTCACAAGTGTGAGAAAACAACAACAAAAACCCATATGTGAACAAAGAAGTGTTCAGGGATTAAACAAAATAAGTGAGATGATATCACAAGAGTCTAGGTCATAAAACTGACTCATCATTTTCCTGAGCTGCTACCAAATAAATTAGTCATCTGAGGCTCAAGGGAGTGAAACTTGTAAAACTTGAATCTGGATATCAGCCTACAATGATGATGAGATCATAATGAATCTGCCATGTTGCCTTAATGGGCATGAGGTGCTGGAAGTGACAACGGGGGTGGGGAGTAAGATGCTAGGGATATGAAAATGCTAACACCCTTCTTGTTCATGCTTTCTCCTTGTATTCTTAGCCTACCTCTTCCCCCTTTATCCTCTCCTCATGCCATTAGTAAGCCTGTGCATCAAAGGTTCTTCTCAATATTCTTGGCCCAGATGAGCTGAGGCCCACATTCTATACCCATCAAACTCAGTTTGTCTTATATACCTTCCCTGGCCAACCCTGCTTGTGGCAGCTCAGAACTTGTTAGGTAGTTAGTAGACAGGAGACAGCTTGCTAAAACCCAAAAGAAAGGCTGACCTGGTGCAGACCTTTCTTTCAGCTTACAGGGAGGGGCCTCCCACAGAGCATATAAGGGACACTCTACTTACTTTTGTCAAATTTCTCATCTCTGAAGAATATTCTTAATTAACATTTACATAGCATCTATATGCCAGGCAGTCTACTAAGAACTTTACAACTGTTACAACCTGAGAAGTAGGTGCTATTGTTATCCCCTGTTTGATAGGTGAGGAAACTGAGGTAAACAAATGTCAAATGACTTGCCTAGGGACACTCAAGGTCTAAGGTAAGATTTGAATTCAAGAATTCCTTGCTCCAGGTCCTGCACTTTATCCATTTTACCACCTAGTTCTCCTAAGACCTGGGCTCTCTGTTTCTACCTGGGGTCAGCAAGTCCTTCATCTTAGTACTACTGCTTGAGAATGTTATCTTTAGCATCTTATTACAGGAATCTCTTGCTTTCATACCCAGACTCCAAGTGTTTAGCTATGCCAAGTATGATCTTTGTTTGAAATAATTGTCAGAGTTGGCAGGATCATGCGCAATGACCATGGAAGAGGTTAAGAAAGAGCAGCAGTCAGGAGGACATGACCCATACCTTCTCTCTGAAGATAAAATGACTTCATATTGCCCCTAATATCTGATCACACAAGAACTATGGGACCTGTGAGATAAATCCCAGTTTGGGATTGAGAAAGATGCCTCACTGAGCCCAAGGACATCAATAGATGGATCCATAAAGATAGGAACCTACAGAGAATAAGCAGTGTAAGAGAGACTGTCCCCTGGCTGTTCTTACTGTAATAAAGAAGCAAGAGAAGAAATAGTCTGACTTTTCTAGGATATAAAGGAGGAAATGATGACAAGAGTTTGCTCTGGACTGCCTGTAGGCTGGGTGACCCCCACTTAACCCCTCTGGAAGCTGGGTCTTCTAGAGCTGAGTTTGGGGATAGGATATAGAAGGCAAGATCTACAAATAGTGTGTGGTGGATGGGCAATCAGACAATGGTAGGGTCCCTTGGAAAGTCTCATCTGTAGTCTACTCTGCAGTCAAAGTGATTTTCAAGATATGCAAGCCTGACTCTGACCTTCCCATATCACAATTCAACAAACCCCAGCGGCTCCTTACTAGCCTCCAGGATAAAATATAAAATGCTCCATTTAGCATTTAAAGCCCTTGACAACCTAAGCACTTCATACCTTTCCAGTTTTTTTATCCTTACTCCCTTAAATGTATTCTATTGACCAGAGTCAATGGTCTTCATATTCTCCATCCCACTTCTGTACCCCATGTCCTTTCACTGGTTGTCCCCTATATCTGGAATTCAGCCTTTCCTCACCTTTACCTCATCTTTCTTGGCCTTCATTGAGACTTACTCAAATCTCACCTGCTTCAATAGGCCTTTTTCTGTCCTCCCTAAGCCCTCCCTCATTAGTAAATGTCTTCCTTTTGAAATTGTTTTCCACTTACGGGGCATATAGTAACATTATTTGCATGTTGTTTTCTCCTTTAGAATGTGGGCTCCTTGAGGACAGGGACTGTGTTTTGTCCTTTCCCTGTGTCCTTGGTGTTTACTACAGTCCCAAGCACATAGTCAATGTTTAATAAGTATTTTTTTTAACTTTTTAACTGACCGAATGGAAATTCCCCACAAGCACTCTGATTTGGAGGACTGCATGTTCAATTTTGAAATTTGGGTATAGACCTTTCACAATTCCTTTTCCTTAAGGGAATGAGAAGAAGCCCATCTAGCTTTCATCACTAATCTAGCCTATAAGATGGGGTAGGTACTCTGACAGTCAAAGTCAATGCAATATTCTTCCAAGGAACTGGGTCAGTTACAAATCACATTCCTTTCATGGTCTTGGGATATGCTTTGCAAATGGTTGCTTTTGCCACTGGACAATGATACTTGCTAAATTAACCTTGCTGACAGTAAGTTGAAGCACCTGAGAGTCCTGACCACTAAGCCCTTGATGCCATTTTAAAGTTCAGCTAATTACCTAAGTGGAGCCTCAGCAAGGGGAAACATCCTGCTCCAGTGTGTAGATAGGTCACTCTAGTTACAATGGCTCCCAAAGTGGGACTTTCTCTGGGAATTTAAACCAGGCCAGTGAACTGATCTCCTGATGAGGGCTGCCATTGAAAAGAATTTCTGAAAGCAACCCAATGACCTCAGGTAGACTCCCTAGCATATCTGAAATAACTTTGGACCTCCTTCCTAGGGGTTCCATCTACCCTTACTCATGGCCGCCTTTGGAGAGATTTAGTATCTGGTGCTTGTGAATATAAGGAACTTAGCTCAGGTGGGTTTAAGACATCAGGTCCTAAAGATGACACGATACGGGGCAAAAGGGCCCTCTGGCAAGCCATGAATGAAAGAAATCCTGTCCTATGGGATCTACAGATTTGGCTATTAAAATCTGAGATTCCTTAGGAAAAGCTAGGTGGAGCAGTGGACAGAGCTCTGGGCCCAGAGGCAGAAGAAACTGAGCCCAAATTTGACTTCTTGTGTTTATCAAGAGGATCAAATGAGATAAAACGTGTAAAGCACTTAGCACAGTTCCTGGCATATAGGCCCTTAATAAATGCTAGCTGCCTTCCTTCCTATGGAAGAAATGGATGGCAAGACATTCAGCATCTTAGTGCAAAGGTTCTCATGGTTTAGGGCAGGAGGAAAGGAGGCCCAAGTACTCCCGCCCCCTGTAAGTGCAAGCAAGGTAGGATTTTTGTTGTTTTCCTTTCTGGAGTTCAGTTTCTTACACTCATGTTAAATTATAAACATCTGAAGGATCAATCTCCTTTGAAACTTGGTAATTCACAGCTATACTGAGTCACATAGGTTATGATGCATTCTGGCTCTGGGCATATTAGTTGAAAACTATGTGTATTGGGAGGGAGGTATTTTATTTTTGGGTTCACTCATGGGAAGAATGACATTTTTGTTTGTGATTTGCTCAGATGAGACTCTGAGTAGCCTTTGTTAAGGAGCACCCTGGCTATGTGAACCCAGATGTTGGTGCTCCCTGGTCTGGTGATTATGTATCTATTGCTTTGTTTAGACAGCTGGAACCCTATCGATTGGATATCTCTGCTAATTTCTCTATGTTTCTCTGCTTTTATTTTCTCCATACTCAGGGTGCTGACCTTTCTCCTGAACTAGCGAATGACATATACTTAATTTAAATGGCATTATTGATCCCTTTAAAGCTGTCTTATCTTTAGAAAAGCAGATGAAATCACTATTGATTAGAGAGATGCAAATCAAAACAACTCTGAGGTACCACATCACACCTATAAGATTGGCAAACATGACAGAACAAGAAAATGATAAATGCTGGAGAGGATGTGGGAGAGTTGGAACACTATTTCATTGTTGGTGGAGCTGCGAGCGCATCCAACCATTCTGGAGAGCAATTTGGAACTATGCCCAAAGGGCTACAAAAATGTGCATACCCTTTGACCCAGCAATATTGCTACTAGGACTATATCCCCAAGAGATCATAAAAATGGGAAAGGGTCCCACATGTACAAAAATATTTATAGCAGCACTCTATGTAGTTGCCAAAAACTGGAAGTCAAGGAGATGTCCATCAATTGGGGAATGGCTGAATAAATTATGGTATATGAATGTAATGGAGTACGATTGTTTCATAAGAAGTGATGAACAAGAAGACTTCAGAGAGGCCTGGAAGGACTTATATGACCTGATGCTGAGTGAAAGGAGCAGAACCAGGAGAACTTTGTGCACAGCAACGACCACAGTGTGTGAGAGTTTTTTCTGGTAGACTTGGAATTTTGTAATAACGCAAAAACTTCTTATAAAAAAAAAAAAATCCCAAAGGTGGTTCTCAAGGCAAAATGCCTTCCACACTCAGAGAAAGAAATATGGAAGTCACTCACAAAATGTAGCAGATCATGTTTGTGTATGTGTATGTGTTTGTGTATCATGTTCTGATTTGTTATACGATTTCTTTCATTTATTTTAGTCTGACTACATAGCATGACTATAGTGAAAACATACTCAATAGGAAAGTATATGTAGAATCTATACAGAATTGTATGCAGTTGTGGGGAGGGAGGGGGGTAGTGGGGGTAGGTGGGGGGGATAAAATCTCAATTATATGGCAGTGATTGTTAAACATTAAAAAATAAAAAAAAATAAAAAATAAAAACAGGATTTTGAGAAGAGGAAAAAAAAGAAAAAAGAAAAGCAGATGAAAGAACCAGTGTGAGGAGGCCATCATGGGTATGCTAGGGTGCTTGCTAATACACTCCCTTCTCCCCATACCTTTTTATCCAGATTTAAAGAGCTTGAGGGTAGAGGCCAATGACTCCAAATTTGGCCAGTAGTTGGCTCTACCCATCCTGTCAGGAAGTCTTATAATGGGATTGTGGTGAAATAGGACAGGAGCATATAAAACAAATTTTCACTGGACTATTGGATACAGGATCACAAAACATAATTATTCAGGGAGATCTAATCCAAGCAATGGAGGAAGTGCATGGTAAATAGGGATAGGATTCCCCTACAACTATGATGATTTGGAAAAGTGACCATTTTGGTATAGGAGCAGGGGGCAGAGCCAAGATGACCAAGTAGAAAGACACACATATGCAGGCTGTCCCCACACAGCCCATAAAATACCTGTACAGAGGGACTCTCAAAAAATTCTGGAGCAGCAGAAGTGGAGAACAACAGAGTGGAGGAGATTTCCAGCCCAAGGTGACCTGAAAGGGCCATGGGAAATGTCTGTTGTGAAGCCCAGCACAGCCTTGGCCACAGTGTGTGGCTCACCAACAGCCCTTGGGGGTGGAATCTCCAGTCCCGGAATCTCCAGTTCTAGTAGCAACAGGTTCACAGATCCCTCAACCTACAGGCTCCAAAGGTCATTGACAGGGTTTTTTCAGCTTGCTGGGAAGGGAGAATGCCCTTCCCATAGCTCTGCCCTTAGGCAGCAGCCACAGAAGCCACATTGGGCAGGCAGCAGCAGTTCCCACCACAGCCCCTACAACAGAAGATAATGTGAAATATCTTATTGGAAAAACAGCTGATCTAGAAAATAGATCCAGGAGAGACAATTTAAAAATTATGGGCCTACCTGAAAGCCATGATCAAAAAAAGAGCCTAGACATCATCTTTCATGAAATTATCAAGGAAAACTGCCCTGGGATTCTAGAACCCCAGGGCAAAATAAGTATTCAAGGAATCCACTGATCACCACCTGAGAGAGATCCTAAAAGAGAAACTCCTAGGAACATTGTGGCCAAATTCCAGAGTTACCTGGTCAAGGAGAAAATATTGCAAGTAGCTAAAAAGAAACAATTCAAGTATTGTGGAAATACAATCCGGATAACACAAGATCTACTAGCTTCTGCATCAAGGGATCAAAGGGCATAGAAGATGATATTCCAGAAGTCAAAGGAACTAGGACTAAAACCAAGAATCACCTACCCAGCAAAGCTGAGTATAATACTTCAGGGGGAAAAATGGTCTTTCAATGAAATCAAGGACTTTCAAGCATTCTTGATGAAAAGACCAGAGCTGAAAAGAAAAGTTAACTTTCAAACACAAGAATCAAGAGAAGTATGAAAAGATAAACAGCAAAGAGAAATTATAAGGGACTTACTAAAGTTGAACTGTTTACATTCCTTCATGGAAAGACAATATTTGTAACTCTTCAAACTTTTTTCAGTATCTGGGTAGTTAGTGGGATTACACACACACACACACACACACACACACACACACACACACACACAGAGAGAGAGAGAGAGAGAGAGAGAGAGAGAGAGAGAGAGAGAGAGATCACAGGATGAATTGAATAGGATGGGGGATCATATCTTAAAAATATGAAATTAAGCAGTGAGAGAGAAATATATTGGGAGGAGAAAGGGAGAAATGGAATGGGGCAAATTATCTCTCATAAAAGAGGTAAGTAAAAGACTTTTTGGTGGAGGGGAAAAGGGAGGAGGTGAGAGAACAACATGAAGCTTACTCTCATCACATTTGACTCAAGGAAGGAATAAAATGCACACTCATTTTGGTATGAAAACCTATCTTACAATACAGGAAAGTGGGGGAGAAGGGGATTAGCAGGGTGGGGGAAATGATGGAAAGGAGGTCAGTGGAAGGAGGGAGAAATTAGAAGTCAACTCTCTTGGGGAGGGACAGGATCAAAAGAGAGAGCAGAAGAAATGGGGGGGCAGGATAGGATGGAGGCAAATATAGTTAGTCTTACACAACATGACTGTTATGGAAGTCATTTTCCAAACTACACAGATATGGCCTATATTGAATTGCTTGCCTTCCCAAAGGGAATGGGTGGGGAGAGAGGGATGAAGAGAAGTTGGAATTCACAGTTTTAGGAACAACTGTGGAGTAGTGTTCTTTCAACTAGGAAATAAGAAATACAGATAATGGGGTATAGAAAGTTATCTTGCCCTACACAACAAAAGAGAAGATGGGGATAAGGGAAGAGAGGGATGTTAGAAGGAAGGGAAGATTGGTGACAGGGGTAATTAGAATGCTTGACCTTTTGGAGTGGAGGGTTGGGAGAAATGGGGAGAAAATTTGGAACCCAAAATTTTGTGAAAACAAATGTTGAAAACTTAAATAAATAAATTTAAATACAAAAAAAACAAAGAAAGAAAGAAAGAAAAGTGACCATCTTGGGAACCATACCCAGAATTCACAGGATAATGGATGTTTATCAGAAACCTGGCAGTGGTGGACTACCAATCTTAATTGATTATTGCATCATCATCATCATCATCATCATCATCATCATCATCATCATCATCATCATCATCACCATCATCATCATCACCATTGTCTTCTTCTTCTTCTTTTTCTTCTTCTTCTAGTGTTTTAAGTCTTGCAAAGAATGTTTTAGGATTATTTTATTTCATTCATATATGATTCCCACATACATTATTTCATATGATCCGCATGACAACCCTGTGAGGTAGGTGCTATTATAATTTGCATTTTACAGATGAGGAAATAATCAGAGAAAGGTTACGTGATTTGCCCAGGGTCACACATCTAGTAAGTGTCTAAAGCTTGATTAGAACTCAAGTTTTACTAGCTCTAAGTCTAGCATTATATTCCCTGTCCTTTCTAAATGCTAGACAATTTAAATAACCAGGAGACTGTGCTTGTTATGGTGATAGGTATCAAACCCCAGAGTGACCTAGTCAGTAGGATGTAAGGAAGAAACACTATATCTGCAGATTCCTACCCAAGTCACCAGTACAAAGCAGTACTGTCTTGAGAAAAGGAAATCTCTGCGTTGATTGATGAGATGAAATAAGCTAGAATACTAGTATACATTAACTCTTTTAACAGCCTTCAGAGCAAGATAGATAGCTTATAGTGTCTCACTACATAACTAAAGAAGTTGGTGCCTCTAATTTTTGAATTTCTGGCAGTCTCTAGCTTGAGAGAATATATCTTAAATTTTTAGATAATGATACGTTGTCAATGACCTAGCTACTATTTTCTTGTTTTTTTTCTGGGCACATCCTTGCAATAAGGGGAGAAATATATCTGAAATTGCTACATGAGTTACTCTACCTGTGAAAGCCAACAGGGGATGCTCTAATACTGAATAAGATTAGCTCTTTTTCATTTTCATATGGACCAGTAATTCCTAGTAGTACCCATGTATCTCCCAACTTTTTCTTCTTATTGCCTTCCCAGATTTATAGCTAACCCTATTGATATGCTTGATCATTTTCATAATTTATTTATACTGCATCTTATTTGGTGGTTGATCTATTTTTCAGTCCTTAACATGAACCCACTAGAAGTATTTTATCTACATCTAGGTTAAATACGTTTATTAAAACAAATAGAAAGTGATGCTATACAGCTTAAGAAAAAGAGATTCTAAAGGTCAGCCCCAAATGAATTCCATTTCCCCTTCTCTACTCTGCCTTTTTCTCTGTCTCTCTCCATTATCAGGCATAATCAAGCTAAAAGACAATCGTGACAGGTGGTTTCTTAGCTCACTGCATTCACCTCCCTACACCTCCTGATCCTGTGATCTGTGTAAACTCTCTGTACCTACTGATGAAGCCACTGATTGATGATGATATGGCCTAGTTGGCTTCCTTTAGATCACCAATATGACCACTGACAGTTTAGATTGCTGGAAGTGTGAGAAAATAGAGACCCCAAAGAGAGAGATACCTCATTCCACTAGAATTTCCACTGGAGCTTAAGACCTCTCTAGACCCTACAAAAAAGGCTTTTATGTTAATTTTCCTTGTGGCTATTCAGGTTCATACTTTTCTGTCCCTTTGGGGCCTAACAATTCATACAGCATAGGGGAAACATGTCAGATCTTCACAATAGGAAACTATCGTAGCATGTGCTTTTCAAGCATAGTAAATAGCCAAAAAGGCATGGGAAAGTGAATGTACTATGCATGTTCTAGGCAGAAAGTTGTGCAGCTTGGCTGGAATGTAGCATAGGAATAGGGAAGCAATATGAGACAAGATTGCACGGGGAGAAAGGGGAAAATAATATCAGATTGTGAATAGTCTTGATTGTTAAGTGGAGTAGTTTGAATGGTACTCAGAAAGCAACTGGAAGTCACTGAATATTTTTGAATGAAAAGGTGACATGACCAGGTATATCCCCAAGGAAGATTATCCTGACAGTCAAAGGGTAGAAGAGAGGTGGAAAGATTATTGCAACAGTCTTAGTCATTGGGAATAAGCATGTAAGTTAGGATGTTGACAGTCTGAGTGGAACAGAAGAAAGGGTATAAGAGATAATATGTAAATTGACAGGATTTGGTAACTAACTACTCAAATATGAAGAGTGAAATAGAGGGAAGAGTTAATGATATCTCCAAGGTTACAAACTTGGGAGGCTCAATAAGGACCAAATTCAGGAAGAAAGATCATGAATTCCATTTTGGATATAAGGAAGATATCGGGCAGTGGCATATAGCATACAAGGGACAGAAGAGAGGGTGGAGGTGGGAAGATCTGTTAAGAGGTTATTTCAATAGTCCATGAAGATAGCAATGATGATTCAATTCAATTCAGTTCAACAAATGAGTATTAAACGCTTATTTTGGGTACTGAATATATGATTTCTTAAGTACTTAATTTGCTTATGAACTGAGATAGGCAGACAAAATTATTAAAACAAATAATGATTCTGTCCTCAAGGAGTTTCATTCTACTGAGTTGTTTGGTACTGTAGTGATGGAAGTGGAAATATAAAATGGGGCATCATGAGAGATGCTATGGAACTAGAACTCATAGGATTTGGCAAATGGTAGGATATAAGTAATGTGGGAAACAGAGGGTCAAAGATAACAATGAAGTATCAAGCATGGGAGACTAGATGAATGGTGGTGCCACAGAACACTGGGAAAGTTATTGTGACAGTAAAGTCAAAAAGATAGGCAGGTATTGATGATGTGAACCATAAAGCACTATATTAATGTGAGGTACTCTTATTCTTTTTTTTTTTTTTTTGGCTTTCCAACAGATTTCCTCTTTATTAATTCCCGCATTATTACTATACAATCATTCACAATGGTTAAGGAATCACAATGACCGAGTCAAGGGGCTCAGGGCATTAGCAACATCATCAAAGATAGTATCTGAGCCATAAGAGGGACAATCAGATTCATGAAAAACCTGGGGTGGAGTGAGGAAGGTTGACTGACCCCTTCACTGTCCTCTGTCCTTCCCGTGGGACTCCAATAAAGACTGAAATCTGGCTAGATTGAGACAAAGTCCATTATTCCCTGATTCCCCTCTGTAAATCAAAGACTGGGGTGGGGAGAGCCTAAGACTGAGAATAAATAGACTATTTCTTTCCTTCCACCATGGGGGCAGGAGCATTCATTCTAAACAGTGCAGATAAACTAGGCTACAGGGGTATTATCCTTCACACGTCCTTGGTTCTCTCTTCCCCAAGACAGAGGGTCTGGAGTTGAAGCTCATAGCCACTGTCAGATGCAGCCCAAACCTGACCTAATAGCTCAAGAAATCCTGTTATAGATGTCACCAGGGGCTGCTTCCACCATAAGCTAGGGACAAAGGAAAATGGGGAACTCCTATGATGAAATAAGAGACAAAAGTATTGAAGGCACTTGAGTTCTGATATCCAAACCTAGCCTTCCTCCCAGTTTACTAGAGAGAGTAGGGTGTCTGAGATAGCTCACCCCTCTTCCCCCACAACTATTGGATCTAAGGAAGCTGGATGGTGAAGGCTGGACAAGATTTGGTGCTGGCCCTGAGCTGGAGCTGTGGAGACAAGGATCAGTCTTGTGCTGGGCCCACATGGAGCTGTATCAACATGGGAGGAAGAGTTGGATGGGGTGGAGGTGTTCTTAAAGGGAGGAGACAGCAAAAGATAGAGCCTCTGGCATCACCCCACATCAGGTCAGTAAAGAGCCTACAAAGAAAGTGGAAGAGTGGTTAGAGAGGTAAGTAGACAACTATGTGATGTGCATGAAACCTAAGGAAGAGATAATATCCAGAATATCCAGAAGGGAGGCATACTCAAGTGCTCAGCAGTGAGTGGTTAAAGCTAAAAAGTCTTAAAGAAAAGGTGACTCAATTTGCTAATTAGGAAATTTTGGTGACCTTGGAAAGAGAGGGGCTTCAGCAGAATGATAGGCAGAGAAGCTAAATTGTAAGGAGTTGAGGAGAGAGAATTGGTGAAAAGGGCCTGGAAAAATCAAGTGTAAAATCAAATGTAAAATTTCCAAGAAATTTGGAAGGGACAAGACATGGGACAATAGTAGAGTGGGGTAGAAGAGTCAAGGGAAACTTTTAGAGGGACTGGAGAGATATGAGCATGTTTATGGACAGATAACAAGAAGTCAACAGAAAGAAAGAGACTAAAGATGCATGAAAAAGAGGGAGGGATGATTCCTGAAGCAAAAACCCAGAGGACGATGGAAAGAATGCAGACAAAGGCACAGATGGAGGGACTTGCGAAGTAGCATCATTACTTTGTTGCTAGAAGGAAGGAGGAGAGAGTAAGTGATGATTCTAAAAAATGTCAAGGAGTAGAAAAATTAATGTTACTCCAGCCAATCATCCAATCAATTCTTAAATAGTTATTCCTAAATAACAGTAATAATTTCTGAAGCTAATAGCTACTTTTTCATTGTGCAACTTACTGATCATTTAAGAACTGGAGCTTTTTTTTGTCATAATCAACTGTTCACATGTCTGTAACAGCACTGACAGACTAGGGCCTAATCTGCTCAGATCAATGATGAACAAGTATTTATTAAATACCTACTATGTGTCAGGAACTATGCTAGACACTAGGCAAAGATAAAAATGCAGCTATGCCTGCACTCTAGAATTCTATGGGGAGGGGATGGGAAGCAGAATTTGCAACTTGTACATAAATCTATCTTAAAAACAAAGTAAAAATTTTAGGGGAGTGGCCTCAATCTACTTCATGAAGTAGAAAACTAAACAATTAGCTCTAAGTCGGGGGTTGGGCTTGAAGTCAGGGCAAGAAGAGATGTATAAAGCTTTGGTATACTTGTGAGGAATGAGATCAAATATTGATTAGAGAGAATTATGGACTGCAAAGTGTGGGAATTTCTTGTTTTCATTTTTGTTTTTGGTCAAGACCTAAAATTTCCTTGGTGTGTAGCGAACCTTGTGAAGACTTACCCCTCAATAGATGCAGATCTTAAACTGTTTGGCAATTTAGAGAGTTGCCCAAGGCACTGACAGGATAGTTGCTGAGACTTATGTTGCCAGGACTTGTTCCAGGCAGAATAAGGATAGACTTCTGCTTACTATTCACTCACTAGGCAACATTACCTGTTTACCTGGGGCATCACTTAACTTCACTGTGTCTCAGTTTCTTCACCTATAAAATGGATGGGTTGGACTAGATGGCCTCTGAGGTCCCTTTTAGCTATAATAATAACAATAATAGCATGCATTTATATAGTGTTCTGAGGATTTCAATTCTTTTGGGAGATATCATCCTCATTTTACAGGATGAAACTGAAACAGATAGAACTGACTTGTCTGGAGTCACAAAGCCAGTAAGTGCCTGAGACTGGATTTGAACACACATTTTCCTGACTACAGCTCCAAGATCCTGCACCAGCTGGTTGCTCTGAATTTGTGAGCCTAGCATTCTATGGACCATTCCAGCTCACTTATTCCACTGTGACTGCCTCAGAGAAAAATGAGCTGTCCCTCCTCTCCATGCCTAACATGGCTTGACTTGTCACCTGGCCCATGGGTACCTGAGAATCCACAACAGCTTTGGGCCTATGGTGATAATGGTCCCTTTCTGGACCCTGCATAGACCTAGTGCCCAAGAATTCTGTTTTCTCAGGGTCTGGGGATGCAGAGAAAGAGATGGCTGAAATGCAGGTGAAGCAAGGACATTTAAGAAGGAAAATGCTAGAACTACCTTCTAATCTATGCTGAGTTAGACTGCATAGTTATGGTGTTCACCTCAAGATGCTGAGTTATGTCCCAAGCACCTCCATACTTCAGGACACTTGCTGCCAACCCCACATGAAAACTAAAGGTGATTTTTTTGAATGCCAGTAGGGCTATGAATTAGCCCTGCAGTCACAGTTATTCTGTTTTAACTCCCTTCTCCTGCCCAGACTTGCATCTGTCTGCCTCATGCTCCACCCCCTCCTAACCACCAGAGCTTGGGGGATGGGCAGACCCCACTAACCTCAGCTGCCTTCTTAAAAACACTTCCTTCTGGGCAGAACTCATATCTGCAGATATTACTGACCTTGGACCACAGTTGTTGGTGCCATTCTGTCTAGACAATCCTGCCAGACTTAGCAGCATGTCTGCCAGGACCCTCACCACTCTTGCCAGGATCTACCTCCTAAGGCTGCTCCTCTCCATTCTCCCAGGTATATGTCCTATCCATACTGCTTCTCTCTTCTTCCTCACCCTCTTTATGGGTCTGAGGCTCTAATTAGCTTCTGGATATCTCTATCCCTTTCTCCTCTCTATTCTCTCTTCATTGATCATAGGGGCCTTGAAATATAGCTTCTCCTTCTAGTTTCTTGGCCTCTTTTCCCTGACAACTTGGGTTGGGATTGGGGTCTCTCATTAGCAACCAAATGCCATAGCCCCTAAACTCCCTTTCCTTCAAAGGCTTTGTATAGGTCTTAACTCTTTGCTATGTCCTCTACAGGTTCCTGGGCCCAGGTGCGGCTAGTGGAGTCAGGAGGCAAGGTGACACATGAGGGCCTGTCTGTTACCCTGACCTGCAGGGCCTCTGGCTTTAACTTCAAGGATTTTGCCATGTCATGGCACTGGAGCCCAACTGCAAACCACAGGGAGCTTGTGGCCAGCATCAGTGCCTGTAGCTGTAACAAAGAGTACAGTCCCAAAATTCAGGGCAGGGCTTCCATCAACAGGGACAATGTGGTCCAAAGTGTCTCCCTGACCTTGTACCAGTTACAAAAGGAGGATTCAGGCAAATACTACTGTGCCAGATTCATTCACTCTGCTAGGGCCCAGGCAGACACCTGGACAGAAACCTGGGATTAGAGCCCCAGATGCTGCTACTCCCAGATGCTGTGTTATGTTGTGTTGTGCTGTGGTGTGTGTGTGTGTGTGTGTGTGTGTGTGTGTGTGTGTGTGTGGTGTAGACAATGGAAGAAATAGATTATATGGGTGTAGCAAAGTAAGAGGCAGGGCTTTTCTCCCAGACTCCACTGTTCTTCCACACTCTTATGACTCCAGCCATTGCTGCAGTCTTAGGTAATGTTCCCCTCCACCTTTCCTCAGGGTGTCAGGTAGCCACAACTTTCTGGGGTCAGGTCTCCAGTAAGGATTCCTGTAAAAACAATCAATGACTGAGAGCAGGTAGAATTCAGGCAGAAGTTTTGATGTTACAGCATCTCCTCTATATCATGCACCTGGTCTAGATTGGCTCAATTGTGAGGACAAGTAGGAGATGCAAGCCCAGACTCCATTCTGGAGGAAGCTTACAGTATGAGGAGGCAGAAGAACTAACTACCTCTGCCCCTGGGAAGCTCAAGTTTTAGCTTGAAGGGACCGAGAAAGAATTGATTGGTTCCTGCCCTCAGAAGCCTTTCCCACACTATTCCTTGTGAGGTATATGTATGTCCATTTTAGAGATGAGGTAACTGGTTCAGATGAGGGAAGAGGCCTGCCTGGAGTTACCAAGCATATCTCCTCTTAAACCTCCTGCTTGCAGGCTTTCTTTCCTTTCCTCTACATATGGGGTCTCTTGAACCAGTTCTACACAATGCATTGATCCTTTGCTGCCTTGTAAGATCTCAAGAATCCTCCTTTTCAAGGTCTTTCAAATTCTAGTTTGGATCTGGGAATGGGAAAGGCAACTCTCTATGCTTCAGACCTTGGAGAGCTCTGCAATCCCTCTTGCTGTGTAAGACTTGGATGAAGGGACATACACATGGCAAAAAGGACCTCAAGGACAGAAGCTCAGGGACACTTGACCACTGTAGATGTGCTTCTGCAGAGCACTGAGGTCCCACAAGGCTTGTCTGTACACCTTCTATTCCTCTGTCAAGGACTGTCCCATTCTGCACATGTCATATGTTTAGGGCCAACCATTAAATCCCATCAGTGAAAACAGCTTCTCCCAGTCTTCCTCTTAGGTTCAGGAAGCAGTGGTGTGCAAGAGAGGTTGGTGCCCTTTTCAGGGCTATTGGTAGCAGCTGCTGCCTTCTTGAACTCATAGCCCATATCTATTGTCTTTCCTACTGTACTATGTACAATCTACGGACCAAGAATTTCAAAGAAGTCCCTTGGAGGGGTTGGAGGGAAGGAGAAGGGACATTACATCTGACCCTTGAAGGATTTGAAGAGATAAAGAGATTTAAATGGGAATTGAGTGAGAAACAAAACAGAGAGAAGTAACCAAACCAACATCCCCAAGGTCTAGATTATTCACTGTGAACTCACTGTTCACAAATCTGCAGCAGCAGCTATAGGAGAAGTGCTAAACTCCACAGGTCAGCATTGAAAAGTCCTCTAGGTTTTGCCCCTCTTGCCTTCTTACTCATAGTTCTCCTCTCCAGACTCTCAACTCCAGCCTAATGGGATACTTCACTATCCCCCAGACCAATTTGTGTATGTTCCCATAGCTCTTATCCTACTTTAGATGTCTTCCTAACTGCTACATCCTTCCATTCATCTACCATCACATCTTCAAGGCTCAACTTGTCTCACATACTCTGGCAGGTTTGTACTGACCAATTCAGTCCAACCTGACTATTCCTATCTCCAAACTCATAATCATCTTTCCAGTGATGCTCTCCTCTCTATATTCTATACTGCCTCCTTGTATTTGTTCCCACAGAAGAAATTATCTTCTGTAGGCTGACCCTGGAACTCTGGGATTGAAATTTGCCATCTCCTGATGACCAGAGACTCAGCAACAGCATGGAGGGGAGTGTGACCAGAGGACCTTGTACAAAGGGAGATTATTTAGCATTCCATTCCCACATTCTCTATTCTTCCAAGATCTTCACCTTAGTCTAGGTTTCCATGATTCACCTGGATTATTGCGATATCTTCCTATCTGGTTTCCCTCCCTCAGATTCCTCTCATGCCAATCCATGGAACATGCAGCATGACCTTTCCCTTATCCAACACCCCTCCCCAATCTTCATGCTCTCTGAAGGTCCTCAACTGTATCTACCTTGTATTTTGGTTTTATTTAGTCTTATTCAGTCTCTCTCTTATTCTCTCAAATGAAATCCTGGAGGGCAGAAAACAAGTCTGATTCATGTTTCTATTTTTTTCCCAGTTACTAACACCTGGGGTTCAGCAAATAATAGAGTCCATGCTTGTAGAATTGAAAAAAAAATTGAATTTAGAATTAGGACAAGATCATGCTGTAGATGGCTATGAATAGCAGGCCTTAGCCTGACATAAAGTCTGGGCTTTATCTTAAAGGCAATATGATGTCACTGAAAGGTTCTGAGTAGTGAAATGATGTGATCACAGCTTCCTTGGCTTCCTTCAAGGCTAAGAACAGATATCATCTCCCATGGGAAGATTCATTTCAGGATCTGTCTCAATGTCATTTTTCTGTCCCTTCTCAAATCAGTTTTTAAAGTATGTTTATTCAATACTTTATTTCCTCACAATTACATGTGAAAACAATTTTTGATATTTGCTTTTTAAAATGTTGAGTTCTAAATTCTTTCCCTCCTTCCCTCCCCCTCCCCCACTGAGAAGATGAGCAATTTGATATAATTTACATTTACATTCATGACAAACATTTCCATATTAATCATGTTGTGAAAGAAAACAGGTTAAAAAACTAAGAAAAATAAACAACGAAAAAAGTCTACTTCAATGTGCCTTCACACTCGACTAGTTGTTTCTGTGGAGATGGATAATGTTTTTAATCATATTTCCTTTAGAATTGTCTTGGTTCATTGTACTTCTGAGGATAGCTAAGTTATTCACAGTTCATCATTCTACAATATTGCTGTTACTGTGTACGATATTCTCCTAGTTCTGCTCATATCCCTTTGCATCAGTTCATTTAATTCTTGGTTTTTTTCTGGTAGCAGTCTGCTCATTATTTCCTATAGTACAATGGTATTTCAACGCAAATATAGACCACAGCTTTTTCAACCACTCCCCATTTGATGGGCATGCCCTCAATTTCTAATTCTTTCCTACCACATAAAGGTGATATAAATATTTTTGTACGTATGTGTTCTTTACCTTTATAAAAAATCTCTTTGGCATACAGACTTAGTAGTGGTGTTGCTAGGTAAACGGATATGCATGGATTTTATGGCCCGATGAACATAGCTCCAAATTGCTTTCTAGAATGATTGAATCAGTTTACAACTCCATAAATATATTAGTGTCTCAATTTTTCCACATCCTCTCAACATTTATAATTTTCCTTTCCTTTCATATTAGCCAATCTGATAAGTGAGGGAGCCATATCTCAGAGTTGTTTCAATTTGCATTTCTCTAATCAACAGAGATTTAGAGCGTTTTTTCCTATGACTATAGATAGCCTTGATTACTTCATCTGAAAACTGCCTGTTGATAATCCTTTTGCCATTTGTAATTTGAAGATTCCTCTTGTTTTTATGAATTTGAATCTGTTCTCTACGCATTTGAAAAATGAAGCTTTCATCTGCCTTCTCAAATTAATTTTGATTCACTTATTTACATACCTATTTTATCTTATTTCGGTTCAGTAAACAAGTATTTTTTTGAATATCTTCTATAATCAAGATACAGGTGTGGAGTCACAAAAACAAAAGTAAGACACAGATTCTATCCCCTAGAAGCTTCCATACTACTGGAAGATACAATCTTTATGCATAAAAGTCAGTTCAAGACAACCAAAGGAAGGAAAGAGCGTTACCCATGAGGGGGATCAGGAAAGGCTTCCCCGTAGGACATGAATTGATGTTTGAAAGATGCTAAGGTTTGTATGAGTTACAGGTGAGGATGAAGAGCACTCCAGGGATAGCAAAGAGTTTGGTTAAGGCCATGGTTATGAGAAATTGTACACTGAAATCAGAGACCAGTAAGTAAGTCAGTTTAGTTAGAATGAAGAATGCGTCAAGGAGAACAAGGTGAGACAAGCCTAGAAAGGTAGAACAACATAGTGGAGAGATTTAAATGTTAATGTGAGGAATTGTTATTTTATTTTAAAGCCAGTGGGGAGGGTTGGATATGGTGGTATACATTTACACTCCCTGTGTTTTCTCAATCTATGCTCCCTTTTATCAGCCCCCCTTCTCTTATCATCTTCCTCTCCAACTTTCTTGTAGGATCAGAAAGATCTCTATACTCAGTTAAATATATATGTTCTTCCCTCTTTGAACTAATTCTAATGAGAGTAAGGTTCACTCCCCTTCATCTCCCCCCTCTTCCCCTTCATTGGAAAAGTTTCTCTTACCTCTTTTATGTGAGATCATTTACTCCATTCTACCTCTCCCTTTTTCTTTCCCCTAGTACAGTCCTCTCTCACCCCTTGCTTTTATATATATACTCGTTATAACTACCCTGACAATGAGAAAGTTCTCACAAGTTACAAGTATCATCTTCTTACTTAAAATGTCAATAGCTCACTTTATTAAGTCCCTTATGATTTCCCTTTCCTGTTTACTTTTTCTTGCTTCTCCTGAGTCTTGTATTTGAAAGTCACATTTTCAGCTCTGCTCTTTTCATCAAGAATTCTTAAAAGTTCCTCTATTTTATTGAATGTCCATTTTCTCTGCAGAAGGATTATACTCACTTTTTCTGGGTATGTGATTCTTGATTGTAATTTGCTCATTTGTCCTATATTCCAGAATATCATATTCCAATCCCTCTCATACTTTGTTGTAAAAGCTGTTAAATCTTGTGGTATCCTGATTGTGGCTCCATGATATTTGAATTGTTTCTTTCTGCATACTTTCAATATTTTATCCTCGATGTGCAGAAACTGTGGCATTTGGGTATAATCTTCCTGGGAGTTTATATTTTGGGATCACTTTCAGGAAGTGATCAGTGTGTTCTTTCTATATCTATTTTACTCTAGTTCTAGAACATCAAGATGTTTTTCCTTGATAATTTCTTGAAAGGTATCTGAATAATTTTAAAATTAAGTCTCCTGTATCTGTTTTCCAGGTCAGTTGTTTTTTCCAATGATATATTTCACATTTTCTTTTTTTATTCTTTTTGTTTTGTTTTATTGATTCTTGATTTCCCATAATCTCATTAGCTTCCTTTTGCTCAATTTTAACTTTCAAGGAATTATTTTCTTCAGTGGGTTTTTGTAACTCCTTTACATTTGACCAATTGTACTTTTTAAGGCATTCTTCTCCTTGTTGGCTTTTCGAACTTCTGTCATCATTTAGCCTAATCTGTTATTTAAGGTGTAATTTTCTTCAGTACTTTTTGTGTCTCCTTTGCTAAGCCATTTACTACTTTTTCATGATTCTCTTGCATTGCTCTCATTTATGTTCCCAGTTTTCCTTTTACCTCTCTTAATTTTCAAAATCCTTTTAAAGCTCTCCCATGGTCTGAAACATCATCATACTTTTCTTGGAGGTTTTAGATATAGGAACTTTTACTTTGTTACCTTCTTCTGGGTGTTTTGATCTTCATTGTCACCATGACAACTTCCTAAGGTCAAAATTTTCTTTTGTTGTTTGCTCATTTTTCTAGCCTATTACTTGATTCTATCTCCTTGTTAATGTAGAGCTCTGCCAGGGTGGCGGGCACACTTTTCCCAGTTCCAGGTGTTTAATGTAGCTGTTTTCAGATACTTCTAGGAAATTGTAAGTTTCCCCTTCTTCCAAGGTGGTATGATTGAAGGAGAAGTGTTTGCTACTCTCCTGAACTGTGCACTGGTTTGGGAGCAACCAAAGCATTCTTTTCTGCTCTGGAACTGTGAGAAGAGTCCCTGTTTCACTGTGGCTACAAATTCTGGTGTGCTAATGCTCCTCCTTTCCCTGAGACTGCCACCCAGGACTGTCACCCAGATCCTGAGTATGGGAAAAGCAAGAGTCCTGACCCCAGTTCCAGCAAAGAGACACCTGTAAATCTCCTGACTAGATGTTTGACTCCTTGTGGTATCTAGTGGTTGAGCACTTTGGAAGCAGCCTCCATTGCTGCTGATTCAGTGGCTCCTAAGGTTTGTTCCTAGTTGCTGGCTTGGACTTCGTTGGACTATGCTCCATTCTCATGAGGTCTGATAATCCTTTGCTGTTGACCTTCTAAGTTGTCTTTGGAGTCTGTTGGCTTAGAAGTCTGGAAATTTCTATTGATGCCAGTGATTCAGTCACCCTGAGGCCTGTTCCTGGTTTTCAAGGGTGTGGTCTGCACTGGCATGACCTGTATGGAACTAAGCTGCTCTCTCACTCTGGTGCAATGACCTTTCCTCCTGACCTTCTAAGCTGTCTTAGGCTGGAAAATTGTTTCAATCCATCTTTCGGGGGGTTCTGCTGATCTAGAATATGTTTAGAGTCATTATTTCAAAGTATTTGGAGAGGTTTGAGGGAGGGCTCAGGTGAGTCCCTGTCTTTACTCCAGCATCTTGGTACCACTTTCCCCCAAGGACTATTTTTGAGTATCAACTAAGAAAATATTTGTGAAATGCTTTGCAAGACTTCATATTGAGGCTGGTTACTATTGTTACTATTATCTCTGTTGGGTTTCCTGCATCTTGTATTAATGTCTTCACATGGTACAGTTAAAAGAGGACTTGAGGGCGGAGCCAAGATGGTGAAGTAGAAAGACGCACATACACATAGCTCCTAACCCACAAACCACAGAACGGCAGAGGGGACCAACCCAGGGCGAATTCTGCACCCAGAGACCATGGAATATTGGAGCGAGGGAGATTTCTGTTCCGGAGAGACCTGCAAACCTCTCGCGGGGGGTCCTTCGTGCCGTGGACTGGCCGCCGGGATGGGGAGCAGAGAGCAGTCCTGCCGCGGCCACGACACCGTGAGGAAAAGATCCGAGAGGGCTACAGGGACGGGATCTCTAGTGGCCACGTGGGTCCCCCCACCCACAGTGGGACCTGCAAACCTCTTGCAAAAGGTCCGTCGCGCTGCAGATGCGGTGCCCAGCCTGGACCTGAGGCAGCGGCGGTGGCCGTGGCTCCGAGAGGTACAGAACCGAGAAGGCTCCAGAGACGGGATCTTCAGCGGCGTTACAAGCCCCCCCACCAACAGGGGACTGAAGGGGGTAGGTGAGAGAGTTTCTTTGGCGGGTTGAGAGGGGAGTGGGGTACCCCCGTGGCTCGAGCCTCCCCAGGAGATAGAAGCTGAGAGGCGGCTACAGACAGGGACTCCCCAAACGGGCGGGAGCCTGGATCCATTGTGGATGGTCTGTGCATAAACCCTCGGAGGGAACTGAGCCAGAGAGGCAGCCCTGCCCCTGACCACCTGATCTTAATTCTCACACTGAATAGCAGCCCTGCCCCCGCCAAAAACCCTAAGCCGGGAAGCAGCATTTGAATCTCAGTCCCCAAACGCTGGCTGGGAGGATCAGGAGGCGAGGTGGGTGTGAGGAGAACATACAGAGGTCAGGTTACTGGTTGGCAAGAATGCCAAGAAAAGGGAAAAGAAGTAAAACTACTGAAGGGTATTTTCTCGGAGAAAAAACACTTCCTCCCTTCCTTTCTGATGGGGAGGAACAATGCTTGCCATCAGGCAAAGACACAGAAATCGAGGATTCTGTGTCCCAGCCCACCCAATGGGCTCGGGCCAAGGAAGAGCTCAAGAGGAATTTTGAAAATCAAGTTAGAGAGGTGGAGGAAAGACTGGGAAGGGAAATGAGAGGGATGAGGGAGAAGCATGAAAAGCAGATCAGCTCCCTGCTAAAGGAGAACCAAAAAAATCTTGAAGAAATTGGCACCTTGAGAACTAGCCTAACTCAGTTGGCAAGGGAGGTGCAAGGGGCCAATGAGGAGAAGAATGCTTTCAAAAGCAGAATCAACCAAATGGAAAAGGAGATTCAAAAGCTCACTGAAGAAAATAGATCTTTCAAAACTAGAATGGTACAGATGGACGCTAAGGACTTTATGAGAAAGACAGATATCTCAGAACATACCGCGCAGATTTGAAAAATGGAAGAAAATGTGAAATATCTTATTGGAAAAACAACTGACCTGGAAAATAGATCTAGGCGAGACAATGTAAAAATTCTGGGACTACCTGAAAACCATGATCAAAAGAAGAGCCTAGACATCATCTTCCATGAAATTATCAAGGAAAACTGCCCTGAGATTCTAGAACCAGAAGGCAAAATAAACATTCAAGGAATCTGCAGAACACCGCATGAAAGAGATCCCAAAAGAGAAACTACTAAGAGCATTGTGGCCAAACTCCAGAATTCCCAGGTGAAAGAGAAAATATTGCAAGCAGCTAGAAAGAAACAATTCAAGTATTGTGGAAATACAATCAGGATAGTACAAGATCTGGCACCCTCTACATTGAGAGATAGAAGGGAATGGAATAGGATATTCCAGAAGTCAAAGGAACTAGGACTGAAGCCAAGAATCACCTACCCAGCAAAACTGAGTATAATACTTCAGGAGAAAAAATGGTATTTCAATGAAATAGAGGACTTTCAAATTTTCCTGATGAAAAGACCAGAGCTGGAAAGAAAATTTGACTTTCTAACACAAGAATGAAGAGAACCATGAAAAGGTGAACAGCAAAGAGAAGTCATAAGGGACTTACTAAAGTTGAACTGTTTACATTCCTACATGGAAAGACAATATTTGTAACTCTTGAAACATTTCAGTATCTGGGTACTGGGTGGGAGTACACACACACACACATGCACACATGTACACATACATAGAGACAGAGTGCACAGAGTGAATTGAAGAGGATGGGATCATATCTTAAAAAAAAAATGAAATCAAGCAGTGTGAGAGAAATATTGGGAAGAGAAAGGGAGAAGTTATATGGGGCAAATTATCTCTCATAAAAGAGGCAAGCAAAAGACTTATTAGTGGTGGGATAAAGAGGGGAGGCAAGAGAAAAACATGAGATCTACTCTCATCACATTCCATTAAAGGAAAGAATATAATGCACACTCATTTTGATAGGAAAACCTATCTCATAATACAGGAGAATGGGAGACAGGGGCACAAGCAGGGTGGGGGGGAGGATAGAGGGGAAGGCATGGGGAGGAGAATGCAATACGAGGTCGACACTCATGGGGAGGGAAAGGACCATAAGAAAATAGAAGTAATGGGGGACAGGATAGGATGGAGGGAAATACAGTCAGTCCTATACAACACAACTAGTATGGAAATCATTTGCAAAACTAAACAGATATGGCCTATATTGAACTGCCTGTCTTCCAAGGGGAAGGGATGGAGAGGGAGGGAGCTAAAGAAGTTGGAACTCAAAGTGTTAGGACCAAATGTAATGTTCTTACCACTGGGTAACAAGAAATACAGGTTAAGGGGTCAAAAAAGCTATCTGGCCCTACAGGACAAAAGAGAAGACGAAGACAAGAGCAGGGAGGGAGGATAGAGGAGAGAGCAGATAGGTCACAGGGTCAATTAGAAAGCTTGGGTCTGGGGGGGGAGGGGATAAAAGGGGAGAAAATTTGTAACCCAAAATTGTGTGAAAATAAATGTTAAAAGTTAAATTAAAAAAAAAAAAAAGAGGACTGGGTTAGCACCCAGGGGATGTTGTAGACTAGGTCATGTCAGCAAGTAATTAAGCATTGACTATGTGCTAGGTACGATGAGAAACACTGAGGCTACAAAGAAAGCAAAAATAGTCCCTACCCTCAAGGAGCTCACATTCTAATGGGGAAGGCAACTGTATAATACAACATAGCTCTCTCTATCTATTGAAAATAGGAAATAAACTCAGAAGGAAGGCTCTAGTTGCTAAGGTTGGAGTGCTGTGGTTTAGTGAAGGAAAAGGTCTCTGAAGAAGGTGGTGTCACTCAGTCTAGTCTGGTAGTTTGAAGGAAAGATTAGAAAGAAATGGGAACTATTCACAGAATATCTGGCAGTTAGCAAAAGGTTTATTTCTCCACAGCATGGGAAATATAATCTGTAAGGATGTAGCATTGCTTCAGTTGGGACCAACTCAGTCATGCCAATGTAACAGTTAGGTCTGAGGGAGATGTACCTCACATCTTATAAGTAGGTTTTTGTACCTTGGAAGTCACATTAGTGGCTTGAACCTTAATTCCTAGGACCATTTTAAGTGTCAGGGATGATTTCAGCACCTTTTATGGAAAAGTTTGCCACATCTGTATGTGGTAGAGCCTTAGGAAAAACTAGCCCAGCCCACATGGCACGGTTCCTCATAGATATTTCTTCTGCCATAGGGGATATGACTTAAAATCTCACACTCACTGCTTGTGTGGCCAAGGCAAGTCATTTCCCCTCTCTGGGTCTCAATTTCCTCATCAGTATGTGTGGAGTATAAGGCCCATGTAGGATGTTTATGTCCAAAAGGGCTGACTAAATATTGCTTATGGGATAAATATCTCTGGAATCTCACTCACCTTACTCCTAGGGAAACTGATTCCTGACTGGAAGAGATCAGGAGAAGGGGGAAGAAGGCTTTCTGTTCAGTTCTTCTGTAAGAGGGGATCACTAGACCAAGATTATACTTATCTTACCTTGGCTCCCCAGATCATCCTGATCTAGAAGTCTATATTTTTAAGTTAAAAACAGATAAAGCAGGTATCTCCCCTGGTCACTACCCCTTGAAGGACACACAGCTTACACCTTACACAGCAGACTTGACTCTTTACTATCAAATACTACTTAAACAAAAGACCATCACCAATTGTGAATATTTATCTGAGTACACAGCATATAGAAATTTAAATTTTACATAGTAACACATGCCTGGAAATATAAATGAATGATTTCTTCACATGGGAATGAGCTGAGATCTGCATCAACAAAAAGAAAGAATATAATATTATCCATGGAGAAATTCCCTGACATCTCTAGGGAAGTAATCTGGGAATGAAGGACATGTTAATGATTCTTTCTTTCTCTCCCAGGAAGAGATTCTGTCTCTTTCCTTGAAATCAGTCTTAAGAGTCTGGAGCTGCTTGTGTGTGTGTCTCTATTTAAGGAGGGGTGGAAAATCTCTCTCCTTTCTAAAGCCCTCCTGCCAGTTCTACCACTCATGCAGGATCTCAGTGTTGACTCATTCTTTCTATCGATTAGGATATTCTTATGCAAAATACTCCAGTTTTGAAACCCAGGTTACAAGTATAATAAGGGGGTTGAACTAGATGGCCTCTAACGACCCTTATAGTTCTAATTCTATGATTTAATCTTACCTCTGATTTTTGCAGAGCTCTACATGTCTTTTTTAAATTCCTCTTTCAAGTTGGAACTACTTCCTGGGTTTGTGTTGAGGTATATATCACTGTGTGATACATACGAAACACATCAATGCGACCTCTAGAGCATATGGTGCAAAAACCTATAGCAAGTTGGAGGGGAGTGCAGTGGGAGACTGGCACCACTACCTCATTCACAAACACATTTCTATCATGTTTGTACCATCATAGGTCCATAGGAGGGAGCTCCTTGACCTTTGGATCGTTCTCTCTGCCTCTAGAGGGACTAGGACAACAGAGGAAGCGTTCCTAGAGACTATAAACCTGAGTCCTGAGGTTAGTCCAGGGTGAGATCATAGTTTTTTTTTACTTCCTTGTCTCTGATCAGTTCTTTGGAAAAAACATGTTCTGATTCTATATACATGAGAAAGAAAAAACTTCATGTATTTGAAAGATGAACACATGGAAGATAAACTAGATATCTGTGCCTTTTCCTGAGAAAGCAGAGTTAGGGATAAATAAATGGGCAGAAGTAAAAGAGGCAGATTTTAGTTTGATGTGAAAACTAGAAAAAACTCTTAACCCTCTAACTGCACCAAAGTGTTATGGACAGCCGCATGATGTGATGGTCTTTGCCTCAGTGAAGATCTTCCAGCAGAAGCTGGAAAACCATCATATGTAGCTATTTCAAGCAGGACTAATGTTTGGGCATGAAATATACTAGGTGGCTTGTGATATTCCTTCTAACTTGGAGATTTTATGGGTAAAGAAGTCAACCATTACTGCGACTAACACATCTGGGACATGAGTGACACAAGAAAGTATGTTTCTGGATGACCGCAATATCCCCGGATTCCTGGTCTTTACTGCCTATTGTAAACATTTCAAAATCTCAATGAGCTGAGCAGAAATACCACTGAAAAATGAAATGGCAACAGGTATCTGGGTATTTGGTCATTGCCAGCATCATACCAGCAGACCTTCATTCAGTGACCAAGAACATCAGCGTACCTAGATCTAGCTGTTTACCTAGATTATTCAGGGAGTCAGGATGCTCCTGCAGCAGAGGACCTGGAGTGCTAGCAGCTTTTGAGAAAAAACAGCTTAAACATGATTAAACAGCTTCATGCTTTTCTGCCTCTTCCCTTCCCCTTGCTCTTGATTTTTTTTTTAATTTATTTATTTGACATTCATTTTAACAAAAATTTGGGTTCCAAATTTTCTCCCCTTTTGATCCCTCCCTGAGCAACCACCGAGCATTCTAATTGCCCCTATCACCAATCTGCTCTCTCTTCTATCATCCCTCTCTGCCCTTGTCTCTATCTTCTCTTTTGTCCTGTAGGGCCAGATAACTTTCTATACCCCTGTACCTGTATTACTTATTTCCTAGTGGCAAGAGCATTACTCGACAGTTGTTCCTAACACTTTGAGTTCCAACTTCTTTACCTCCCTCCCTCCCCACCCCTTCCCTTTGGAAGGCAAGCAATTCAATATAGGTCATATCTGTGTAGTTTTGCAAATGACTTCCATAATAGTTGTGTTGTATAAGACTGACTATATTTCCCTCCATCCTATCCTGTCCCCCATTACTTCTATTCTCTTTTGATCCTGTCCCTCCCCATGAGTGTCGACCTCAAATTGCTCTCTCCTCCCCATGCCCTCACTTCCATCATCCCCCCCACCCTGCTTATCCCCTTATCCCCCATTTTCCTGTATTGTAAGATAGGTTTTCATACCAAAATGAGTGTGCATTTTATTCCTTCCTTTAGTGGGATGTGATGAGAGTAAACTTCATGTTTTTCTCTCACCTCCCCTCTTTATCCCTTCACTAATAAGTCTTTTGCTTGTCTCTTTTATGAGAGATAATTTGCCCCATTCCCTTTCTCCCTTTCTCCTCCCAATATACTTCTGTCTCACTGCTTGATTTCATTTTTTTAAGATATGAACCCATCCTCTTCAATTCACTCTGTGCACTCTGTCTCTGTGTGTGTGTGCATGTGCATGTGCATGTGTGTGTGTGTGTAATCCCACCCAGTACCCAGATACTGAAAAGTTTCAAGAGTTACAAATATTGTCTTTCCATGTAGGAATGTAAACAGTTCAACTTTGGTAAGTCCTTTATGACTTCTCTTTGCTGTTCACCTTTTCATGCTTCTCTTCATTCTTGTGTTTGAAAGTCAAATTTTCTTTTCAGCTCTGGTCTTTCCATCAAGAATGCTTGAAAGTCCTCAGTTTCATTGAAAGACCATTTTTTCCCCTGAAGTGCTATACTCAGTTTTGCTGGGTAGGTGATTCTTGGTTTTAGTCCTAGTTCCTTGACTTCTGGAATATCCTATTCCATGCCCTTCGATCCCTTAATATAGAAGCTGCTAGATCTTGTGTTCTCCTGATTGTATTTCCATAATACTTGAATTGTTTCTTTCTAGCTGCTTGAAATATTTTCTCCTTGACCTGGGAACTCTGGAATTTGGCCACAATGTTCCTAGGAGTTTCTCTTTTTGGATCTCTTTCAGGCGGTGTTCTGTGGATTCCTTGAATATTTATTTTGCCCTCTGGTTCTAGAATCTGAGGGCAGTTTTCCTTGATAATTTCATGAAAGATGATGTCTAGGCTCTGTTTTTGATCATGGCTCTCAGGTAGTCCCATAATTTTTAAATTGCCTCTCCTGGATCTATTTTCCAGGTCAGTTGTTTTTCCAATGAGATATTTCACATTATCTTCCATTTGTTCATTCTTTTGGTTTTGTTTTGCGATTTCTTGGTTTCTCATAAAGTCATTAGCCTCCATCTCTTCCATTCTAATTTTGAAAGAACTATTTTCTTCAGTGAGCTTTTGAACCTCCTTTTCCATTTGGCCAATTCTGCTTTTGAAAGCATTCTTCTCCTCATTGGCTTCTTGAACCTCCTTTGCCAATTGAGTTAGCCTATTTTTCAGGGTGTTATTTTCTTCAGCATTTTTTGGGGTCTCCTTTAGCAGGGTGCTGACCTGCTGTTCATGCTTTGACTGCATATATCACATTTCTCTTCCCAGCTTTCCCTCCACCTCTCTAAGTTGATTTTCAAAATCCTTTTTGATCTCTTCCATGGCCTGAGCCCACAGAATATTTAGTCTGGATGTTTGGGATACAGAGGCCTTGACTTCTATGTCTTTGCCTGATGGTAAGCATTGTTCTTCCTCATCAGAAGGGAAGGGAGGAGATGCCTGTTCACCAAGAAAGTAACCTTCTCTAGTCTTATTTCTTTTCCCTTTTCTGAGCATTTTCCCAGCCACTGACTTGACCTCTGAATATTCTCCTCACACCTACCTCGCCTCCTGATCCTCCCAGCCAGAGCTTGGGGTCTGAGATTCAAATGTTGCTTCCCAGACTCATGGCTTCCACAGGGGCGGGGCTGCTATTCAGTGTGAGATTAAGTTCAGGTACTCAGGTCAGGGCAGGGCCGCCTCTCGTGCTCAGTTCCCTCAGGGGGTTTATGCAGAGACCTTCAATAATTGATCCAGGTTCCTGCCTGCTTGGGGAGCTCTGGTCTGCCGCTGCCCTCAGCTACTGCCTCCCGAGGGGGCCTGAGTTTTGGGGGCACCCCACTCCCCTCTCAACCTGCCAAGAAGACCCTCTCACTGACCCCCATTACCTGTGGGTGGAGGGACCCTCGCGGCCGCTGTAGATCCCGTCCCTGAAGCCCGCTCAGATCTGCTCCTCTCCGTGCAACGGCCGCAGCAGGGTTGGTCTGGGCTCCGCTTCGGCAGCGTGACGGACCTTTTGCGAGAGGTTTGCAGGTCCCTCTGGAACAGAAATCTCCTTTGCTCCACTGTGCTGTGGCCTCTACTACTCCAGAATTCGCCGTGGGTTCCTTTTTACCGATGTTCTATGGGTTGTGGATTCGGAGCTATGTGTATATGCGTCTTTCTACTCTGCCATCTTGGCTCCGCCCCCCCCCCCCCCCCTTGCTCTTGATTTTAAAGAACTCTCCACAGGACTCCCATCCTATTTGCCTTTTCTTTTCTCAAAAGTGAGTACTTGAATAGATCAAATGATAAGAGGCAGTTGGTTGGCATACCAGTTAGAGTTCCAGACTTGAAATCAGGAAGTTCCAAGTTTAAATTCTACTGCAAACACTTACTAGCTATGTAATCCCAGGAAATTCACTTAATTTTTCTCAACCTCGGTTTCATCATCTGTAAAATGGGAATGAAAATAGCACCTCTTTCACAGAATTCTAAAGATCAAATAAGATGATGTATACAACATGCTTTGTAACCCTTAAAGAGTTATATAAATGTAAACCATGTTTATGATTACTATTTGTGATCTCTTTTCTGATGGTGGACCGCAATTCTTCCATATATCTCCAACTTGTATGATTTTTTCTTGTTACTCAATGTATCCTTGACAAAAAATCTACAAAACATACAGGAAAATGTGAGGTTGGAGGGTGGGAGTAGAAAGAAACATCAAAGATGACTGAAACTTATGACCCTGGGTGACTGGGAGGGATAGTGGTGCCATCAGTATTATTCACTTCATTTTACTTCACATCAAAAAACACTGAAGTGCTTATTTTGCTCAAGATGTAGGGATAAAAAAGTGAAAAAATGTCAAGAATCTTGTACTTCAGGCAAAGAAAGCCTCACATTTCATTATTAGTGATGCTGTTTAAGGAAAAATATTTTGGAAAAATGTTATATTTTTACTAAAGGATCCTAGCACATTCAACAAACTCAGTTAGCCATACCTGATTTCAGGAATCACTTCCATATCCTTGATTCCTGAAAGCTATACTGAAACAACGTACCTCCACTTGGTGGTAGTGTATTCCAGTGGCAAGCTTATTTCTTTTCAGTGGGGTATAACATTAGAGCACCCAGAGGGGAAGGAAAGGAGCTTTAGATATATTGGGCTAAATATGACAGCATGAACTACTGAAGGGGATGGTGTGTGAGGGTGGGGAGTGGAATGGAATATTAAATGAGCAAGGAGTTTTGTCCACCCCTGTTCACAGTGTTTATGCCTGTTCCTGATCTAGGTGTCCAAGGTAGGTTATAATAGTCACCTGACTCCTTGAAGGGACACAGTTTTCATTCCCTGGGCCTTGCTCCTACTCTAGACCTGCCAGGTGGTTTCCATATCATCAGATATGCCTGCAGCTACCAGTGAACTCAGTGGAAAGTGGGGAGCTCAAAACCTCTCCAGTAACATGCATAAGGGAGAGCCAAACAAAAGACTGCTACAATATCAAGTTCCCATTGGTTTAATAACAGCTGACATTTATATAATGCTAAACACTATACTAAGCACTTCACAAATTTTAGATTATTTGATTCTCACAACAGCCATGGGAGATAGATATTATTATCCCCATTTTAGAGATTGGGAAAATGAAGCAAACAGAGATTAAGTGATTCACGCAGGGTTGTGACCCAGCTAGTAAGTGTCTGATGCAGGATTTGAACTCAGGTCTTCCTGATACCAGGCTTGGCATTCCATCCATCTAGTTGTCTTGGTATTGAGGTTGCACACCTTAGAATCCATATCCTCAGATCTATGACTATCAGTCCTCTAGAAAGGTCTTCATGGAGCTCTGTTTCAAATCTTTTAGATTGTCAGAGGGTGGCTAAGGATTCAATACTGAATTGTTTTCTGTCTAATCAAATTGAAAGATATTGACCAATGTTAGCCAATGTGTCTTGAACAACTAAAGAATGAAGCACTGAGCTGCTTTCCAATCAGGGAGTTCAAGCTGAGGATGAATGACTGACACACTGAGAATGTTACAATTTGAGAGTTGGGAAGGGCCTTAGCAGCTATTTGGTCTACCCATAGGAATCCCTACCATAATATACCCAACAACCATCCATGCAGTCTCTGCTTGTACTCCTCCAAGGAAGGGGAACCCATCACCATTTTAGGCATCTCATTATTCTGGCTTAGGTGACTTGACTGAAACCCTACTATTTCCCTACATACATTCAGTGAAACCTAAGGAGCAAGCTGGGCACCCCTATGATCCTGCCCCTTGCCTAGTAACAATGCCCCTTGGTTATTGTAAGTATTATCAGCTGTCATCCATTATACCACTATGACTTGCAAGTTCCAACAACCTGTTACCCTCTCTATCACTCAATTATTTTATTTCCAGACAAATAAGGCAAGCTACAACTCTTCTGCACCTCCTGTTTTCTCTTTGCAATATTCTGCAACTCTTAGTAAGGAGGTTCTCCAAGCATGTTCAGGTATGTGTTGGACTGTTGTTCATCCTTTGTTTCGAAGGGAATCAGTGACATCACAGGATCATGTCTTGACTTGTGTGTGACTCTCTTCCAGAATCATCAAAGTCTAATAGCAAAAGAAAATGCAAGATGACTGGCAATGGCCTAGGATTCAGGAGATGACATAACTGTCTTTGTTGTCTAGCCAAGCTCTATGTGTTCCATAATGCCTGCTCAGCCACCTTCATTATCTGTTGCACAAATTGTTTTTTCTACCCATTCCACCGGAGAAAGTTTTCACATGCTTGGGGTATTTATCCTACTAACTCATTGACTGGTTTGAGGCCTGTCAGTTACCCTGAACCTGACTTAGCCCAATTTATGAAAAGCTTTTACCAGAGTATAACTACTGCAAATGCTACAGCTTCTTGGATTTTCAGATGAGAGCTGGGTGAAAAATTGACACAAAAGGTGGATCAGTAGCACTGAAAATGGCTGGATGAAGAAGTAACTAGGAATCTTGGCACCAAATTAAAACTTGCACTCAAATCAACAGTGGTGGAGAGAAATCCTGGACATCAGTTTCACAAAGAGTGACATTTTGGGGGATGCTCCAACTTGTCAGGGTGGGGGAAGCTGCCACCCAGTGAAGGACTCACATGGTCTGGATTCAGGGGAAAGGGACACACACTGTCTTGAATCTTCCCAAATTAACTAATTTTAATACTAACTCATCTTTACACTATTGAAGGAGTGAAAATATCCTTTATCTGACACTAGCTGTATGATCTTAGGTAAGGTCTGCCCCTCAGTTTCTTCATCTGTAAAATAAAGGACTTTGAATTATATGACTTCTGAGCCCATCCAGCCGTAGCTCTATGAACCTAGGATCCTGCTAAAATGTAATTGTAACATTTTAAAATTGACTGATTTTATAAAATAATGTTTTAAAAGTTCTGTATCCTGAAAACTTCCTTGCATTGGGGTCACCAAATCATAAGTTAAATCTTGGGCTAAATGGACCATGAGTTCCCTTCAAGCATTGAAAATCTGAGGCTTTAAAAATTTCCAGATATTTAATGGAGTTGTGTATCTAGAACATAGAATCTCTGGAGAAGTATACTGTAATAAAAAGTTAGATAGGTGAATTAGTTTGAACTTTATTCTCTTAGTAATGGGGACACACTGAAATTCTTTGAACAGGAGAGAAATGTGGTCCAAGTTGGGTTTTAAAATCCTTCTGATAGCATGCACAGGATAGACAGTAGGATAAAAGAGCAGAGGTGGGGCAGCTTAGGGAGAGCTTAGGGTTTATTCAGTTTATTGAATTTCTTTTGTTTTTGGACAACGTTAACAGTGGGAAAGTTCTTTCTTGTACTGAGACTAAATTAGATTCTTTACAGCTTCAGGAGGAAGCAGTCAATCAAGTACATTTCAGTTTCCATTGAGAAATGGAGGAATTTGAACTATCTTTAGATACCTTAAATTGAAGAGGGATTGAGTTCATTCTAATTGGCCTTACAGGATAAAGTAGCAGCAGTGTGTGTATGTTTGTGGAATGACAGATGGATCAAATGAAAATGACTGAATGAAAAAGCATCGATTAATTAAATTTCTCTTATGTGAAAAGCACTGAACAAAGCCTTGAGGATACAAGTAGAAAGGTAAGGCAGTTCCCTACCCTCAAGTGGCTCACATTCTAATGGGGGAGGAATCACACATGGAAGGTTTCAGTTCCAAGTCAGATGCAAAGGTCTTATGGTGCTTAAGGTGCAGTGGCAAAGCAGATAGTCGTGCCTATTTTTTAATGTCATTTCCACTGATAAAGTTCGACCAGTTTCTATTGTTTAAGCATCTGACAGTACCAACGACTTTGGTGGTGAGAACTTTTTTTCCTCTGTGTCTCAAGAGGTTATGGTTTCAGCCTCTGCAGGAGCGGTTTCCAGGCTGTATTCCCTCAGGGGCTGTTTCCCAGTTTCATGGCTATGGACTAGAGACTGGGCACATTGATATTTCTAATGCTTTGAGTTTCAGGATCCTGGGTTGTGTCCACTTGGAGATAGTGGTCAAGGTGGTGATGGTGGTTCTACTTACATTGGCACATGTTGCTTTTGTTCCTCCCTCAGAGTAATCTGCTGCTTCAACCAGGCTGATTTGCCTTCTCTGTGAGTGACAGTTGGTGGCAGTTGATTGAAATGGCTGGTCTCTCCTCCAAAGGAAGTTTGTGTGTGTGTGTGTGTGTGTGTGTGTGTGTGTGTGTGTGTGAAGGGGTAGATTTTGAGTAATAATTCCTAATGATCAGTCACCCCACAATACATCATATGACTGTAGATTTAGAGATGGAAGGGATCTTAAAGGTGAAATGCTTAAACTCCCTACTACTAGGATCAGGGAATTTAAATGACTTCCCAAGGTCATCCGAGTGAGAAATCTCCCACTTGAGATTTTAAGTCTTTGCAAAGAGAGAGATCCTTGTCCCTGAAGGAGTCCAATGAAAGGTGGTAGATAACCCTACTCTAGGGAAGCTTGTTCATATGGGCATCGGGGGATAGACTCCCGTCTCTGATGTTTTTTTTAGCTTTTGCGTTGGGGAAGAGGGACATTGACATCATACTTTCATGGATGAAATGGGGGGAAGTGTCAGAAAGATGCTGAAGGACTAAAGCAGTTTTTGGCATCAGACATGCTGTGCTATAGGAGGGTCCTCAGTCATCATGACTGGACTCTCCTGAGCCTCTTTTAGTGTCTTTAGTACTGGAGCCTCACAGTCATTTTCTGGGAACTGATAAAATCATCAACAGAAAATGCAACAGCTTCTTGGAGGGTCTAATGTCTGAGACACACACCTGCAGGCCCCAATCTTACACTGTGGTTACCAGAGCTCCTTAGGGTTTTTCTTCTTAGGGGATGAGAGAGGTGCTTTGGAGTAAGCCATGAATCACTGTGCCACTCAGTGGGAGTACACAGTGATCTGTTCTCAGACAGCTTTATTAAAAAACTGTTAACCTCTGCAGTCTGTGAGAGCCTGTGCTCTCTTTGCCAGAATCTGTTTATTCTTCCTAAGTAATCAGCATCACATATGCTCAGTGGCCACCTAGTCCATGTGGTACCTGAGAAGGAATTCCCCCTGCAATCTACCAAACAAGTGGCCACCCAGTCTTTGCTGAAGTGAGTCCACCCTTTCCAGAGATGGCCCATTGTATCCTTGGATAGCTCCAATTGTTTGGCAGTCTTCCACCAAATCTAATGTTGTTCCTTTGCACTGTCCTCAACCTCCCCATTCTTGGTTTTGTCCTTTAGGATTGAGCCAAACTAGGGCATTTTCCCCTTCGATGTGGCAACCCATACATACTAGAAGACAGCTACCAGATGAGTCTTCTGGCTTTTCTTCTCCAGGCTAAACATTGTCAGTTCTTGCATCATACTTTCACATACATGACAAAAATCAAGATGATAGGTGATGGTCCAGGATTCAGTGGTTGACCTTGACCTTTTGAAACTAAGATCCTTCCCAGGTCTGAATGTGTGTGAGGCAACAACCACTCAATGATTTGGGTCTAGGTAAGAATTGGGATAAAATACGGTCTAGTTTGCCATTAGAAAAGAATCAGTCTGGAAGGAGAAGACTCTTAGAGTTTCTAGTCATAACAGAAAGCAATTACCATTTACAGTCTCTCAGAGCCATCAAAACCCAAGGATGTGCAAGACAAGTTTGGGCTATTATTAGCCATTCAATGAAAGCCAGAGTGATTTGGGTTTAAAAGCTTAGTCAAGTGACTCCATTTCCATCATGTTGGACTTTTGCAGAGTCTGCTTATTCAGAGCTGTATTTCAAAAAATCATAAATTAAAACTGTACAAGACAAAGAGTTAATTGCCCCAGCTTTTTTTAAAATGATGAAATAAATAAATAAATAGGAAATTTAAAAAATGTAGCCCTGAACTACAAGATAGCTTACCAAGTGTAAGTGACCAAAAACTGTATTCCTTTGTACAGAGCATCCACATGTAAGGGTATGATTTCTTATGTGGACAGAAGGACCATGTGGTGAAGGAAGAAGAAAAGGAAGGAGGAGGAAGAAGAGGAAGAGGAGGAGAATATTGTAGCAATGCCCAACTTGAATTGTGATGCCCCAGAATGCAGCAGTTGATCTTGATCTTTTTAGATTAAGGTTGAAACTAAGACTTGGAAGGGGGCAGACGTGAGTTCAAATTTGGTCTCAGACACTTATTAGCAATATGTCCCTGGGTAAATCACTTAATTTCTGTTTTGCTTAGTTTCCTCAACTGTAAAATTGGATTAATAATAGCACCTACTTCCCAGAGTTGTCTTGAGGATCAAATGATATAATCATTGTAATTCACTTGGCACAGTGTCTGGCACATAGTAAGCACTACGTAAATGTTAACTGCTATCACTATCACCAGTGTCATCACTGAAAGGGTGGTTGGACCCCAGCCCTAGGACCATGTCTTTCCCCAGCCCAAAGACTCTATCTCTAGCAATAACTCCTGAATGGTGAGGCAAACTATCTCTCCCTCCTACAAGAGCAGGGTGACCACTGTAGAATTTCCCTTGAATGAATAGAATTACATTGTACCAGCAGAACTATCATGTACTGATTCCCACAGTTACCCTATACAATACAGAGGTCAAACTATAGATGTCAACTCCTGAAGCTACCATGCTACAGACATAGCAGACCGAAAACACACCACTTAGGAAACACTCACACTCACGCACACACACACACACACACACACACACACACACACACACACACATCTGCTGGTGGATTTCCAGTAGTGAATGACACTTTTGTCCAAAGTACAGAGACTTTATGTTCCTTTATGCTCTGTACCACCTTTTAGGAAACTTGGTACACCATTCACTGAACTTTTTCTATATAAGCTTTAGCATCACTTCCATTAAGTTGTAAGTTCCCTATAGAGCTCTGGACAATTTATTAGTGTTATAATAAGCTTTCACCACTTGATTAGAAGACTGCTTGAGTCCTCAAATTCTTTCCAGAGTACTCCACCCTGTACCTTAATAGCTTTGGGGTCCCTGTACCCTTAAACCTCATCAATTATCATCAACATCACCACCACCACCACCACCACCACCACCACCACCACCAGCAGCAGTCTTTCCATACTGTTACTTTCCCAGTCTTGGCTACTATAGCTCTTTTAGTTCAGCCTAAGATTGCCCTAACTTTCTTAGGTGCGATATTGAACTCAGGAGTCTCCTAGATCTTTTTATTCCCTAGGGGAACTTTTCTCTAGCCACACTTCTATCATTTTATACCTGTGAAATTGGAACTCAAGTATAAGACTACATTTATCCCATTTAAATTTCACTGTACTAGATTTTGTTTGATGATATGGTTTGCCTTATCTAGATCTTTTTGAATCCTGACTCATCCAGAATATTACTTATCTTTCCCAGTTCTACCGTCATCAAATGAGATGAGCACATTAACTATTCCTTTATATAATCCACTGAATAGAGTGTGTTATGAATCACTGTGGTGAGCTCCCCTCCACAAACTCTGTCAAAGAGTTCTAGAAAATTCAGACTGAATCCTGATGAGGAAATCCAGAAAAATTCACACTGACTTATTTCTTCAGCCTAGTTTTGGATAGAGAGACAGATGGAGGTCTGGGCACATTTGGGGAGGTTGTCAGGTCAGGATTATAGAACATAGGACCAAGGAAGTGACTATCCACCAGGATGAAAGGAGGTCCCAGATCCATGCTTAAGAACTGCAATGGGGACAGGTGTGAAGTGGCAGCTTTGTTGTTTACTACCTAATTCAAGGTGACAGACTAAAAAAGGGACCCTCACAGAAGAGTGGAAATCCCTAGGAGGGAGGCTCTGGGCGGTCTATGGATAAAGTAGAAAATTCAAAAGTCTGCAGCAGTAGCAGGAATATTATGGCACAGAATAGAATCTCCTTTCTGGTGCCTACTGTAGCTTGGAAAGAAATATCTAGGGCACGACCTCCAGACCAAAGTGGAGTCTACTATCCTGCAATTCTGAAGTAATAGTTTTCTAGCTGACTGATAGAGGTCATCTAGCATCATTATGCTCTTACACAGACCCAAACTCAGATTGGCGACTTGCAGAGCTCAGACTTCAGTGTCCCCTGGTTCCTCTTTTAAAAGTCAGTTTTGCTTCTGACTAATGCCTCCCTTAATGTACCCTCCCTCATATCCCTTTTTGTGTTAATCTCTTTCAGACTTTCCTCTGGATAATATCCTTTTGAGAATGCTGAAGATTTGTAGTCTCCATTCTGTTCCTAAGATCCTGGAATAAAACAATACTCAATACCCAAAGAAAATAGCTACAGGACCAACCCAGATCTTCACTTCAGAAGTTCTTTCCAGAACTTCAGATTCAGTCAGGAAGTAGACTGGAAATATGGTCAAACAAAGAAAGAACTCTATTATCAGCAGCTATTTTGATGCAAGGGATGCTTGAGACATAAATACAGAAGAGAAAGGCTTCAAAACATCTATAAGCAATGAATCAGAAGATAACACGGTATGGGTACAAATTCAACTAGAATTAGAATTCCTATAAGACATGAAACAAGTATTTTTATTAAAGTTAAATTATTTTTATAAATATATGAAAGTGCTTGAGAGTGCATGATGAAAAAATAAATAAGCACTGTGGGAAAAAATTGGAAAGGCAACGAACAGTTTGACACAAGAGGTGCAAAACTTCGCTCAAGCAACAATTTCCCTGAAAAATTTGAATAGATCACATATAAGCCAATGAATTCACGCATGTCACAAGAAAAAATGTTAAATCAAGTCAAACGGTTGAAAAAATAGAAAAAAAAATAAGGTGCCTAAAAGGAAAAACGGCTGAAGTACAAAACAGGTCAATGAGAAAAAAATTAAGAATCACTGGGCTGTCTCAATGCCATGACCAAAAAGAACCCAAACATCATTCGTGTTTCAAGAAATCTTAAAATTATCCAAAACTCTTAAAATCAGGATACAAAGTGGAACAAAAAGTATCTATCAGTAACCTCCTCAAAGAAATCACAAAATGAAAACTCCGAGAAACATCATAGTCAAAATCTAGAGTTTTCGAAAATATTGCAAGAAGCAAGAAAGACTGAATTCAAATACCAAAGAAATACAGTCAAGATTACACACGGTTTAGTAACCTTCAAAAAGGAGTGCAGAGCCAGCAGTATGATAGTCCAGAAGGCATAGGGTATTGAATTAGGGGGGTGGAGCCAAGATGGCCGAGTAACAGCAGAGACGTTCTAGAGCACTGCCCCCAACTCCAGCCAAATATCTGTAAAAATGGTTGTAAACAAATACTGGAGTCACAGAACCCACAGAATGACAGAGTAAAGCAAATCTCCAGCCCAAGAGAGCCTGGAAGGTTACTGGGAAGAGTGTATTGTGCCATACTGGGAGCAGAGCACAGTCCAGTGTGGGATGCGAGTGCACAGAGGAGTCCTAAGGAGGTCTTGGGGGGACAGAATCTTTCACACCTATGGTGGTTTCCAGACTTCATGACCCCAAAATGCTGAGGATAAATTGGAAAGTCAGTGGGAAAAACCTGTGGGACCAGTGCAGGAGAGTGGAGAGATCTGGCCCCAGCCTCAGGTCAACTGAGGGGTAAGAGGGCAGAAGAACCTTAAATATCCACAGCAGCAGCAGGGACAGCTGCAGCCACTGCTTCTGGAGCTCTTGGTGCACAGATTGTGGGGGGATCAAGCAATTGACAGTACATCCATCTCCTACACACACTGGAAGCACAGTATTACCTTGACAAAGAGCTCAAAAGTCAAGTAAACGGCTGGGGAAAAGAGCAAAAACCAGAAAAAGAATCAGACTGTATAATCTTACTTTGATAACAAGGAAGACCCAAGCATGTAAACAGAAGAAAACAAAGTCAAACCTCCTCCATCCAAAGCCTTCAAGAAAAATATGAACTGGTCTTAGGCCATGGAAGAGGCCAAAAAGGACTTTGAAAGTCAATTAAGAGAAGTAGTGCAAAAATTGGGAAGAGAATTGAGAGTGATGCAAGAAAATTATGAAAAATGAGTCAACTGCTTGCTAAAGGAGGCCCGAAAATATGCTGAAGAAAATTATACCTTAAAACATAGACTAATCTGGAGGCAGGGTCAAGAGTAGAAAGACGCACGTACAGTAGCTTTTCCCCCACAGCCCATCAAATACTTGTAAAGAAAGACTCTCAACAAATTCTAGAGCAGCAGAAGCCACAGAACAACGGAGTGGAGGAGATTTCCAGCCCAGAGTGACCTGAAAGGCCGATGGAAAAGGTGTGTCATACCAGATGGGGAACAGAGTCCAGCCCAGCCTTGGCCATGCAACATGGCACTGGGAGGAGGACACAAGCAGGCCTTGGGAGCAGAATCCTCAGTGGCAGTAGCAGCAGACTGCAGATCCCTCAACCCACAGGCATGAAAGGTCAGTGAGAGGGTTTTTTCATGTGGCCAAGAAGACAGCAGGGTCTTTCCATAGCTCTTGCTTTAGACAGTGGAAAAGGCCACATCTGGTGGCAGCAGCTCCCACAGCAGCCCCCACAGCAGCCCACATACATTGTTGGATCATAAAACCCCTGGAGGCAGTGAGCAGCTGATCCTTACCTCAGCCCTGTGTGAAAGCCATGCCACCACCTAATGCTCCTGGAGGAACTGAGCAGCTAATGTTTATCTCACACTGAATGGTGGCCCTAACCCTGCCTAAAACCCCTGGGAGAATTGAGAAACTTATCTGGATCTCAGTCCCCAGTGCTGGCTTGGTGGAACTGGAGGTCAGGTGGATGTGGAGAGGAAACTACGACTCACAGATTCTGGTCGCAAAAGTTTCTTGTTGCTCCCAGACCACTGTACACACTTGATTATACCACCTTGGAGGAAGTGAGAACTTACAGGTCCCCAGAGTATACCCTACTCTTGACAAAGGACCCAAAAGGCAAGTAACTAGTTGGGAAAATGCCCAAGAAAGGGAAAAAAATAAGACTATGGAAAGTTACTTTCTTGGTGAACAGATAACTTGGCCCATCAATCTTAATGAGGAAGACCAATGTTTACCATCAGGGAAAGATATGAAAGTCAAGGCTTTTGTATCCCAAACATCCAAAATAAATATCCAATGGTCTAAGACCATGGAAGAGCTCAAAAAGGATTTTGAAAATCAAGTAAGAAAGGTGGAGGAAAAGTGGAGAAAAGAAATGAGAGAGATGCAAGAAAATCATGAAAAGTGAGTCAACAACATGCTAAAGGAGACACAAAAAAATAATGAAGAAAATACCACCTTTAAAAATAGGCTAACTCAATTGGCAAAAGAGGTCCAAAAAGCCAGTAAGGAGAAGAAGGCTTTAAAAAGCAGAATTAGCCAAATGGAAAAGGAGTTTCAAAAGCACACTGGAAGAAAATAATGTTTTTAAAAATTAGGAAGGAACAGATGGAGGCTAATGACTTTATGAGAAACCAAGAAACCACAAAACAAAACCAAGAGAATGAAACAATGGAAGATAACGTGAAATATCTCGTTCAAAAAACAACTGACCTGAAAAATAGATACAGGAGAGTCAAATTAAAAATTATAGGACTACCTGAAAGCCTTAACCCAAAAGAAAGCCTAGAAATCATCTTTCATGAAATTGTCAAAGAAAACTGCCCTGATGTTCTAGAACCAAAGAGTAAAATAAATATTGAAAGAATCCACCGATCACCTCCTAAAAGAGATCAAAAAGAGAAACTCTTAGAACACTGTAGCCAAATTGCAGAGTTCCCAGGTCAAGGAGACAATATTGCAAGCAGCTAGGAAGAAACAATTCAAGTATTGTGGAAATACAATCAGGATAAGACAAGATCTAACAGCTTCTACATTAAAGGATCGAAGGGCATGGAATATGATATTCCAGAAGTCAAAGGAACTAGGACTAAAACCAAGAATCATCCACCCAGCAAAACTGAGTATAATACTTCAAGGGAAAAAATGGTCTTTCAGTGAAACAGAGGAATCTCAAGCATTCTTGATGAAAAGACCAGAGCTGAATAGAAAATTTGACATTCAAACATGAGAGTCAAAAGAAGCATGAAAAGGTAAACAGGAACTTAAAATTATAAGGGACTTACTGAAGTTGAACTGTTTACATTCCTACATGGAAAGACAATATTTGTAACTCTTGAAACTTTTTTTAGTATCTGGGTAGTTGGTGGGATCATACACACACACACACACACACACTCACACACATGCACACAAACACACACACATATACACATACATACATATACATACATATATTATATATATATATATATAGAGAGAGAGAGAGAGAGACAGACAGACAGACAGACAGACAGACAGACAGACAGAGCATAGGGTGAGTTGAATAGGAAGGGATCCTATTTAAAAAATAAAATTAAATGGTGAGAGAGGAATATATTGGGAGGAGAAAGGGATAAATGGAATGGGGCAAATTATCTCCCATAAAAAAGTCAAAGAAAACACTTTTCAATGGAGGGAAAAAGCAGGGAGGTGAAAGGGAAAACATGAAGCTTACTCTCATCACATTTGATTCAAGGAAGGAATAAAATGCACACTCATTTTGGCAAGAAAAACTGTTTTCCAATACAGGAAAGTGGGGGAGAAGGGGATAAGCAGGGTGGGGGATGATGGAAGGGGTGTAATGCAAGAAAGGAGCAATTAGAAGTTAACACTCTTGGGGAGGGACAAGGTCAAAAGAGAGAATAGAATAAATGAGGGGCAGGATAGGATGGAGGGAAATATAGTTAGTCTTACACAACATGACTATTATGGAAGTCATTTGCAAAACTACACATTCATAGCCTAAATTGAATTGCTTGCCTTCCCAATGGGGATGGGTGGGGAGGGAGGGAGGAACAGAAGTTGGAACTCAAAGTTTTATAAACAACTGTTGAGTATTGCTCTTGCATACAACTGGGAAATAAGAAATACAGGTAATGGGGTATGAAAATTAATCTTGCCCTACAGGACAAAAGAGAAGGTGGAGATAAGAGAAGGGAGGGATGTTAGAAGGGAAGGCAGATTGGTGGTAGGGGTAATTAGAATGCTCAGCATTTTGGGGTGGGGGAGAGAGATGGGGAGAAAATTTGGAACTCAAAGTTTTGTGGAAATGAATGTTGAAAACTTAAAATAAATGAATAAATTAAGAAAAATAGACTAAGCCAAATGGCAAAAGAGATCCAAAAAGCCAATGAGGAAAAGAATGCCCTAAAAAGCAGAATTGGCCAGATGGAAAAGGAGATCCAAAAGCTCACTGAAGAAAATAATTCCTTAAAGATTAGAATGGAGCATATGGAAGCTAATGACTTTATGAAAAATCAAGAAATTATTTATAAAGAACCAAAGCAATGAATAAAATAGGAGACAATGTGAAATACCTGACTGGAAAAATAACTGACGTGGAAAATAGATCTAGGAGGGACAATTTAAAAATTATGGGACTTCCTGAAAGCCATGATCAAAAAAAGGAGCTTAGACATCATATTTCATGAAATTATCAAGAAAAACTGCCCAGATATTCTAAAACCAGAGGGTAAAATAAACATTGGATGAATCCACTGATCACCTCCTGAAAGAGATCCCAAAAGAAAAACTCCTAGGAATATTGTATCCAAATTCCAGAGTTCCCACATCAGTCAGAAAATATTGCAAGCAGCAGAAAGAAACAATTCGAATATTGTTGAAATACAATCAGGATAACATAAGATCTAGCGGCTTCTACATTAAGGGATCAAAGGGCTTGGGATATGATATTCCAGAAGTCAAAGGAGCTAGTATTACAACCAAGAATCACTTACCCAGAAAAACTGAGCATAATATTTCAGGGAAAAAATGATCATTCAATGAAATGGAGGACTTTCAAGCATTCTTGATGAAAAGACCAGAGCTGAATAGAAAATTTGGCTCTCAAACACAAAAATCAGAGAAGCATGTAAAGGTAAACAGGAAAGACTAATCTTAAGGGACTTATTAAGTTGAATTGTTTACATTCCTACAGGGAAAGATAATATTTGTAACTCTTGAGACTTTTCTCAGTATTTGTGTAGTTGGAGGGATTATATACATGTAGATAGAGGGTACAAGGTGAATTGAATTGGAAGGGATGATATCCAGAAAAATAAAATTAAGGGGTGAGAGAGGAATATATTGGGAGTAGAAAGGGGGAAATGGAATGGGGCAAATTATCTCTCATAAAAGAGGCAAGAAAAAGCTTTTTCAATGGAAGAGAAAAGTGGGGGAGGTGAGAGGGAAAACGTGAAGCTTACTCTCATTGCATTTGGCTTAAGGAGGAAATAGCATGCATCCTCAATTTGGTATGAGAATCTAACACTATAGGAAAGTAAGGGAGATAAGGATAAGTGAGGTGTGATAGAAAGGAGGGCAAATGAGATAAACGGATAATGAGAACTAAGCACTTTTGGGGAAGGACAAGATCAAAAGAGAATAGAATAAATGGGGAGCATGATAGCATGGAGGGAAATACAGTTAGCTTTTCACAACATGACTATTATGGAAGTCTTTTGCATAACTACACATGTAAATAACTTATATTGAATTGCTTGCCTGCTAAGTGGGGATGGGTGGGGAGGGAAGAAGGGGGAGAAGTTAGAATCAAACTCTTATAAGTGAATGTTAAAAATTGTTTTTACATGCAAGTGGTGATTGGGTATAGAAATACATCTTGCCCTTCAAGAAAATAGAGAAGATGGAGATAAGGGAAGGGAGAAGTGATAGAAGGGAGGGATTTGGGGGAAGGGCTAATTAGAATGCATTTGGGTGGAGAGAGAGGAGAGATGGGGAGAAAATTTGGAATTCAAAATCTTGTGGAAATGAATGCTGAAAATTAAAAATAAATAAATGAATTAAAAAAGAAAAAAAGGTTATTGGTTTACAGCCAAGAACAACTTGCTTAGTAAAATCGAATAAAATACTACACGGTAAAAAGAAAAAAAAAAATGAAGCTTAAATGAAATAGAGGATTCCCAAGATTTTCTGATGAAAAGAAGTGCTGAGTAGAAAAGCTGATAGAAATAAGACTAAAGAGAAGCATGAAAAGATAAACATGAGTGAGAAGTAAAGAAAGATTAAATGTGGTTAAATTGTTTGCATTCTTATATGGGGAAATAATACATGCAAAGTCTCGGAACCTTATAATCTCCAGGGTCATCAAGGGAATTTAATTAGAAAAAAGGCCTAAGTGTGATTCTGTAATGTTTGGATGATAATCAAAAGAGAATGAAAGAAATAGAGAGGGTAAGTGCACTGGGAGAGGGGGAAAGGAAAATTTAAAAATGGAGAAAATTATTTGCCTAAGTGGGAAGCACAAAGAGAAGTTTATACAACAAGGAAGAGGGAAGTGTGTGTGTGTGTGTGTGTGTGTGTGTGTGTGTGTGTGAGTCAGGAGGAGAGAAGATCTAATTTGAAACTCCTTCATTTGACCTGGTTAAAGGAGAGAAGAATAGAAATACCCACACAGTACAGGAGCACATCTTATCCAACAACAAAATAGGAATGAAAGAGATTAACAGAAAATGAGAGAATAAGGAGGGTAGATTAAGGGAGACATTAGTATGAAACAAAACTGATTTTTAAAAAGAAGGCAAGGGGAAAAAAGTATATACATATGTACATATACATGTGTGTATATATATATACATATATATGTATGTGTATATATATATGTGTGTGAGGTACACTACAATCATAACTGTGAAAGGAATGGACCCCTCTCAAAAAAAAAAAAAAAAAGAGGGTAGCACAATGAGCTTATAAACCAGAAACCAACATTATGTTGTTTAAAAGAAATACACTAGAAACAGAAAAATACACACAGAGATAATATTAAGGGACTGGAGCAGAAACTCTTATGCTTTAGCTGAAGTAAAAAAGTCAGGGATATTATTTATAACATCAGACAAAGAAAAGCAAAAATTGACCTATTTGAAAGAGTTATTCAAAGAATCTACATTTTTCTAGCAGGTACCATAGACAATGAACTTATGGCAACGGTAAACATAAACAAATGGCATACCATTTAACTTCTTTTAAAAAAATAGTTTATCTGTTTTCGATTTTCAACAATCACTTCCATAAGTCTTAAATTTTCCCCACTTCATCTTCCCTCCCTCCCTCTCTCCACTGTCCCCAAGACACCTTGCAATCCTATGTGGGTTCTTCACATACATTCTTATTAAACTCATTTTCACATTAGTCATTTTGTGTAGAACAATTAAAAAGTATGGGAGAAACCAAGGGAAAAAACAGTACAAAACATAACACAAGAGAAAAGAGTCTGCTTCATTCTGTGTTCTGATTCCATAGTTCTTTCTCTGGATGTGTATGGTGTTTTGCCTCAAGAGTCCTTTGGGAATGTTTCAGAACCTTGCACTGTTGTGAAGGGTTTAGTCTATCAGAAACAGTCCTCGCACACTGTGGCTGCTACTGTGTATAACTTTTCAATTTAATGTAATCAAAATTATTCATTTTGCATTTCATAATGGTCTCTATCTCTTATTTGGTCATACATTTCTCCATTCTCCAAAAATCTGACAAATACACTACCCTTTGCTCCCCTAACTTATTTATATTATCAACTGATACCTAGATTGTGTACCTATTCGGATTTTTTCTTGTGTACAGTATTAGGCATTGATCTATGACCAATTTCCACCACACTTTTATCCAGTTTTCCCAGGAGTTTCTGTTAAAAATGAGTTTTTATGCAAAGATCAGGGGTCCTTGGATTTATTTGACAGCAGACTGCTATGTTCATTGACTACTGTGTCTTGAGTACCTAACCTATCCCACTAATCAATTCCTCTGTTCCTTAGCCAGTACCAAGTACTTTTGACGAATGCTGCTTTATAATCAATTTGAGATTGGATATGACTAGGCCACCTTCCTTAGCATTTCTTTTCATTAATTTGCTTGATATTCTGGACCTTTCATTCTTCCAGGTGAATATTGATATTATTTTTTCTAGCTCTAGAAAATAATTTTCTGGTAGTTTGATTGGTATGACACTGAATAAGTAAATTAATTTAAGAGGAATTATCATTTTTATTATATTAACTCGAGCAACTGATGTTTTTCCATCTGACTTTATTTGTGCAAAAAGTATTTTGTAATTGTTTTATGTAGTCCCTGGGTTTGTTTTGACAGTTAGACTCCCAGGTATTTTATAATGTTTACAGAAACTTTAAATGAAATTTCTCTTTGTATCTCTTGCAGTTGGACTTTCTTAGTATTACACAGAAATGCAGATGATTTATGTGGGTTTATTTTGTAACCTGCAACTTTGCCAAAATTGTTTGTTATTTCAAGTAGTTTTTTACTAGATTCTCTAGGATTCACTAAGTATATTATCATATCATCTGCAAAGAGTGATAACTTAGTTTCTTCTTTGCTATACTAACTTCTTCAATTTCTTTTTCTTTTCTAACATTTCTAGTACCATATTGAATAATAGTGGAGATAGTGGACATCTTTGTTTTCACCCCTGATCTTACTGCAAATGCATCTAGCTTGTCCCCTTTACATATAATACTTGCTAATGGTTTTAGGTAGATACTACTTATTATTTTAAGGGAGGTTCCATTTGTTCCTATGCTCTCCGGTGCTTTCATTAGGATTAGGAGTTATTTTCCTAATATTGAATCACCCATGCATTCTTAGTATAAAGCCTACCTGATTGAAATGTATTATTGTCATGCTAAGTTGTTGTAATCTTTTTGCTACTATCTTCTTTAAAATTTTTGCCTCTATATTCATTAGAGAAATTGGTCTATAATTTTCTTTCTCTGTTTTGACCTTTCAAGATTTAGGTATCAGAGCCATATTTATATCATAAAAAGTATCTGGTAGGACTCATTTTTCCCAATTTCCCCCAAATAGTCTATATAGTCTTGGAATTAACTATTCTTTAAAAGTTTGATAGAATTCACTTGTAAATCCATCTGCTCCTGGAGATTTTTTCCTAGGGAGTTCATTGATGAGTTGTTCAACTTCTTTTTCGAGATAGGGTTATTTAGGTATTTAACTTCCTCTTCTGTGAATCTGAGTAAATTATATATTTTTTATAATATTCATTCATTTCACCCAGATTGAGAAATTTATGGGCATACATTTGAGCAAAGTAATTTCAAATTATTGTTTGAATTTCCTCATTGTTGGAGGTGAGGTCACCTTTTTCATTTTTTAATACCGGTTTTTTGGTATTTTCTGGTAATTTCTGGTAATTTCTTTCTTTTTAAAAATCAAATTGACCAAAGGTTTATAACTTTTATTGTTTTTTTTTTATAAAACCAACACTTATTTATTAGTTTGATAATTTTCTTAATTTCAGTGCTATTAATCTCTCCTTTGGTTTTCAGTATTTCTAATTTGATATTTACTTGGGAGTATTCAGTTTTTCCCTTTTCCAGCTTTTTCAGGTGCATAACCAATTCATTGATCATTTTTCTCTATTTTATTCATATAGACATTCAATGATATAAAACTTCCCTTAAGAACTACTTTTGCAACATCCTATAAGTTTTGGTAGCTTGCCTCATTATTGTCATTCTCTTGAATGAAGTTAGTGATTGTTTCTATGATTTATTGTTTAACCCACTTATTCTTTAGGATTGGATTATTTAGTTTCCAATTAATTTTTGGTCCATCTTTCCCTGGTCTTTTATTACATATAATTATTATTGAATTGTGATCTGAAAAGGATGTCTTGATTATCTCTGCCTTTCTGCATTGGACTGTGAGGTTTTAATGCCCTGGTAAATGGTCAATTTTTGTACATGTGCCATGTACTACTGAGAAACATATATATTCCTTTCTCTCCCCATTCAATTTTCTCCAGAAATCTATAATATCTACCTTAGCCATACTTCTATTCACCTCCTTAACTTCTTTCTTGTTTATTTGGAAGTTAGATTGATCATGTTCAGAGAGTGGGAGGTTGAAGTCCCTCAATAGTACAGTTTTTTGGTCTTTCTCTTCCACTAACTCCCTACACTTCTCCTTTAAGAATTTGGATGGGAGGGGCAGAGCCAAGATCATGGAGTAGAAAGACGCACATACACATACCTCCGAACCCACAACCCATAGAATATCTGTAAAAAGGAACTCACGGCGAATTCTGGAGCAGTAGAGGCCACAGAACAGTGGAGCAAAGGAGATTCTCTTCTAGAGGGACCTGCAAAGCTCTCACAAAAGGTCCGTCGTGCTGTGGACACAGAGCCCAGCCCAGCCCTGCTGCAGCCGTTGCACGGAGAGGAGCAGATCTGAGCAGGCTTCAGGGATGGGATCTCCAGCAGCCGCGAGGGTCCCTCGACCCACAGGTGATGGGGGTCGGTGAGAGGGTTTCTTGGTGGGTTGAGAGGAGAGTGGGGTGCCCCCATAACTCAGGCCCCCTGGGGAGACAGCAGCTGAGGCAGCGGCAGACCAGTGCTCCACAAGCAGGCAGGAGCCTGGATCCATTGTTGAAGGTCTCTGCATAAACCCCTGAGGGAACTGAGCATGAGAGGCGCCCCTGCCCTGGCCTGAGCACCTGAAATTAATCTCACACTGAACAGAAGCCCTGCCCCCGCCCAAAGCCCTGAGGCTGGGAAGCAGCATTTGAATCTCAGACCCCAAGCTCTGGCTGGGAGGATCTGGAGGCTAAGTGGGTGTGAAGAGAATATTCAAAGGTCAAGTCACTGGCTGGGAAAATGCCCAGAAAAGGGAAAAAAAATAAGACTACAGAAGGTTACTTTCTTGGTGAACAGGCATTTCCTCCCTTCCTTTCTGATGAGGAAGAACAATGCTTACCATCAGGCAAAGAAACAGAAGTCAAGGTCTTTGTATTCCAGCCTACTCAATGGGCTCAGGCCATGGAAGAGCTCAAAAAGAATTTTGAAAATCAAGTTAGGGAGGTGGAGGAAAAGCTGGGAAGAGAAATAAGAGACATGCAGTCAAAGCACCCCGCTAAAGGAGACCCAAAAAAATGCTGAAGAAAATAACACCTTGAAAAATAGGCTAACTCAATTGGCAAAAGAGGTTCAAAAAGCCAATGAGGAGAAGAATGCTTTCAAAAGCAGAATTAGCCAAATGGAAAAGGAGATTCAAAAGCTCACTGAAGAAAATAGTTCTTTCAAAATTAGAATGGAACAGATGGAGGCTAATGACTTTATGAGAAACCAAGAATTCGCAAAACAAAACCAAAAGAATGAAAAAATGGAAGACAATGTGAAATATCTCATTGGAAAAACAACTGACCTGGAAAATAGATCTAGGAGAGACAATTTAAAAATTATGGGACTACCTGAAAGCCATGATAAAAAAAAGAGCCTAGACATCATCTTTCATAAAATTATCAAGGAAAACTGCCCTCAGATTCTAGAACCAGAGGGCAAAATAAATATTCAAGGAATCCACAGAACACCGCCTGAAAGAGATCCAAAAAGAGAAACTCCTAGGAACATTGTGGCCAAATTCCAGAGTTCCCAGGTCAAGGAGAAAATATTGCAAGCAGCTAGAAAGAAACAATTCAAGTATTGTGGAAATACAATCAGGATAACACAAGATCTAGCAGCTTCCACGTTAAGGGATCGAAGGATATGGAATAGGATATTCCAGAAGTGAAAGGAACTCGGACTAAAACCAAGAATCACCTACCCAGCAAAACTGAGTATAGTACTTCAGGGGAAAAATTGATCTTTCAATGAAATTGAGGACTTTCAAGCATTCTTGATGAAAAGACCAGAGCTGAAAAGAAAATTTGACTTTCAAACACAAGAATGAAGAGAACCATGAAAAGGTGAACAGCAAAGAGAAGTCATAAGGGACTTACTAAAGTTGAACTGTTTACATTCCTACATGGAAAGACAATATTTGTAACTCTTGAAACTTTTCAGTATCTGGGTACTGGGTGGGATTACACACACACACATGCACACAATGACACACACATAGAGACAGAGTGCACAGAGTGAATTGAAGAGGATGGGCTCATATCTTAAAAAAATGAAATCAAGCAGTGAGAGAGAAATATATTGGGAGGAGAAAGGGAGAAATGGAATGGGGCAAATTATCTCCCATAAAAGAGGCAAGCAAAAGACTTATTAGTGGAGGGATAAAGAGGGGAGGTGAGAGAAAAAACATGAAGTTTACTCTCATCACATTCCACTAAAGGAAGGAATAAAATGCACACTCATTTTGGTATGAAAACCTATCTTACAATACAGGAAAGTGGGGGATAAGGGGACAAGCAGGGTGGGGGGGGATGATGGAAGGGAGGGCATGGGGAGGAGGGAGCAATTTGAGGTCGAGACTCATGGGGAGGGACAGGATCAAAAGAGAATAGAAGTAATGGGGGACAGGATAGGATGGAGGGAAATATAGTTAGTCTTATACAACACAACTCTTATGGAAGTCATTTGCAAAACTACACAGATTTGGCCTATATTGAATTGCTTGCCTTCCAAAGGGAAGGGGTGGGGAGGAAGGGAGGAAGAGAAGTTGGAACTCAAAGTGTTAGGAACAACTGTCGAGTAATGTTCTTGCCACTAGGAAATAAGAAATACAGGTAAAGGGGTGTAGAAAGTTATCTGGCCCTACAGGACAAAAGAGAAGATGGAGACAAGGGCAGAGAGGGATGATAGAAGAGAGAGCATATTGGTTATAGGGGCAATTACAATGCTTGGTGTTTTGGGGGGTAGGGGTTAAAAGGGGAGAAAATTTGCAACCCAAATTTCTGTTAAAATGAATGTCTAATTAATTAATTAATTGATTGATTAATTAGTTAATTTAAAAAAAAAACAAATCATGTAACTAAGGGCACAGGTTTGTGAGATGGCTTGCCAGAGTGCAGTCTGTGCCACTGACACATTTCTCTTCAGAACTAGCTAAATTATACTTACTGCAGTACTTTAGATGATTTGTGCTTCTGTGATTGTGGCTGACCATACCTTCTATCATATATACCTTCATCTCACAGGTCATTTCTTTTGAACTGCCATAACCAAAGTACTTAATCACGAGGTATTTAGCATTCTGGTGATAAACCTCTCTGACCTTCCATAGACTGACTGGTTGCTGAATGGCAGGGACAGATGAAATCATTAAAGCTACTTTATTTAAGGAGGAAAAAAAAAAAAAGAATTTGGATGGGGACTGCCAGAGTCATTTTCAAGGTTTCCTTAGGACAAGTGGTACTAGGGCATTCTGGATAGGTGCCTCCCATTTCCACAATGAAGCAGCTTTCGTCTGTAATCTATGTTCCCATCAGCCTCGTCCTCCAGTCTGCGTCCTTCTACACAACTTACTTTGCAGAAACACACAGCTCCTCAACAGTTTCTTCTCTGGTGTCAGACTCAGCATTCATAGCACAGTGCTCTAATGCAGATTTCTGCTCTAAGGCTGCCCAGTGCTGTAAACATGGAATGGGTAAAGATGGCTGGATTGAAGAAGCTATTGCCTGGAGTCTCTGATTTCTTACGCTCATTTTGCTCTGTGTGGGTAAAGATAACACCTGATGAATTCAAGTACAGACAAGCATAAAATTTGGGACTCCATGGACAAGACTAGCAAACTCCACCAGTTTGCCACATAAAAGTAAGATAATAGTTGTGAAATAAGATTCAGCTTCCATTTTCAGCAAGCATAACAGTACTTTCACACCTAGTTTCAAAAGTTTACTATTTAGTCCTGATAATTTTCCTCTCTATGTAGCATAATATCAGATTTATTTTCATAAACTTTTGCTGAATTGAATCAACAGGAAGAATTTATGAACTATCATTTGTGTTCCCAGCAGTGTCTTGACACTCAAGGATACAAAAAAGGAATAACCAAGAGCCATTCCTCAAAGATAAGTGATCACAAGATATGAACAGTTTTTGAGAGAACTGTAAATAATAAATTATATTAATTGCCATTTGGAAACTTGCTCCAAATCAATGATAATAAGAGAAAGACAAAGTTTAAAAATTCTGAATTTTCTCACCCTGAAAATTGACTAAGAAAACAAAAATGAGGATAAGTGCTGGAGGAGTTGTGAGAAGAAAGGAATACTCGTGCGCTGTTGGTAGAGCTATGAATCAATCCATCCATTTTGGCTATCCATTTGGAATTATGCAAATATGTGATATTACTTCGTACTTTTTTGATTGAATAAATCCCTCTACTAGACGTAAACCCCAAGAAAATTCAAAGATGAAAACAGTTTCAGCAGGACTCTGTGGTAACAGCAACTACAACAAAAGCTGGAAACAAAGTAAAGAAAAAGTCAACTGGTATACAAATGTAATAAGTTCTGCTACATAGAAAGGAGAAAAATCACAAGAAGGAACCTGAGCTCTGAGTGATTGAGAAAGCAAAAAGAAATGGTGCTAGAGAACAATTAAAGGAACATAGTTGTCTCCCTTTGACAGAAATATGGGGAAGATATACAAAAGGGGCCTGTCAGAGCCACTATCAGGCAGTCTTGTTTAATAAGGTTTTTTTGTTTGTATGTTACATAGAAGGGTTTGATGGGGGAGAGGGTGGGACAATGGTATAGACCTAGAAATAACTGTGATGTTAAAATAACAGGCATCAATAAAACCATTTTTTAACAAAAAAAAAAAAGAATTTAGATGCTATATTACTTGGTGCAAATATATATAGTAATGATATTGCTTCACTGTCTATGGTGCCTTTTAGCAGGACATATTTTCCTTCTTTATCTTTTTTGATTAGATCTTTTTGTGCTTTTGCTTTTTCTGAGATTATGATTGCTACCCCTCCTTTTTTTACTTCAACTGAAGCATAATATATCCTGCTTCAACCATTTACCTTTGACCTCTGAGTATCCCCTTGTTTCAAACGTGTTTCTTGTAAAAAAAACATATTGTAGGATTATGGTTTTTAATCCATTCAGCTATCCACCTCTGTTTTATGGGAGAATTTAACTCATTCATATTCACAGTTAAGATTACTATCAATGTCTTTCCATCCTATTTCCCCCAGTTTGTGCTTTTATTTCTCCATTCTCCCTTCCCCTCCATAATAGTTTTATTTTTGACCACTTCCTCCCTCAGTCTTCCCTCTCCTCTATCAGATCCTCTCCCTTTTATTCCCTTTTCCCTTGCTACTTCCTCCCTCTTTTTTAGTCTCCCCTCCCTATTCTTTCCCCTTTCCCCTCCTATTGCCTATAGGGCAAGTTAGATTTTTATACTTAACTGAATATGTTGCTTCTTCCTTGAAACAAATTAGGTGAGAGTAAATATCAAACAGTTCTCACCTCCCTCCCCTCTATCCCTCTAATATATTATGTTTATGTGCCTCTTCTTGTGATGTAATTCACCTTTTTTGCCTCCAGCTTTTCTCTTGACCTGTTACGATACCTTCACACCCTTTAATCATCTTTTTTAAAAAATCATCGTATCAGTTAATTTATACCCAGTTCCTCTATCTCTCATCTATCTATCTATCTATCTATCTATCTATCTATCTATCTATCTATCTCCTTTGTAAATGATAAATAAAGATACACTTCTCAAGAATAACAAGTTTCATCCTCCGTTATAGGGATGTAAGCAATTTGACCACATTAAATAACAAATTTTTCCCCTGTTTACGTTTTTATGTCTCTTGCATTTTGCATTTGAAGATCAAATTTTCGATTGAGTTCGGCCCTTTTCATCAGGAAGGTCTGGAAATCCCTTAGTTCATTGAACATCAGTCTCCTTGTCTGAAATATTGTGCTCATTTTCCCTGGGTAACTGATCCTCGATTGTACTCCAATCTCCTTTGGCCTACAGAATATTGTATTCCAATCCCTTCAGTCTTTCAATGTAGAAGCTGCAAGGTCCTGTGTGATCTTGACTGTAGTTTCTTGATATTTGAATTGTTTATTTCTCACTACTTGAGTATTTTCTCCTTCACTTGAAAGTTCTGGAATTTGGCAACTATAATCCTTGGTGTTTTCAGTTTGGTATCTCTTTCAGGAGGTGATTGGTGGATTCTTTTGATGACTATTTTGTCCTGTGAATCTAGGAACTCAGGTCAATTTTCCTTGATGATTTCTTGGAACATATTATCCAGGCTTATTTTTCATCATGGATTTCTGGTAGACTAATAATTCTTCAGTTTTCTCTCCTGGATCTATTTTCCATATCAGTTATTTATCCAATGAGATATTTTACAAGTCTATTTTTTTCATTCTTTAGGTTCTGTTTGACTGATTCTTTATGTTTCAGATAGTCAGTAGCTTCTACTTGCCCAATTCTAATTTTTAAAACCTTGTATTCTTCAGTTAACACTTGCACTTCCTTTTTCATTTGTCCAATTCTTCCTTTTAAGGAGTTATTTTCTTCAGTTAAGTTTTGTGCTTCCTTTTCCATTTCCCCAGTTTTCCTTTTTAAGGAGCTCTTCTCTTCAGTTATTTTTTCATATTTTTAAAATCATTTGTTAATTTTTCTTCTACCTCTCTAATTTGACATTTAAAATCCTACTTGAGCTCTTCCAAAAATGCTTTTGAGCTTGAGACCAGTTCATATTTTCTTCTGAGGTTTCAGATATGAATACAGTCTCAATGCTGACCTCTTCTGTATTGTATTTTGGTCTTTGTCTCCATAACAAGATTATATGGTTTTTGCTCTTCTGATTTGCTTCTTGCTCATGATTATTGACTTTTTCCTGCCTTTTAAAGTAGATCTCTTCTTCTGGATCACAGGGGGCTCTGTACCATGCTTCTTGTGTTGGTATCTTGATGCTTTTTGTGTTGTGTCCTCTGGTCCTTTCAGGTAGAAGCTAGAATGCTGCAGTTTAGCTGGTTCTGAGTTGGCTGGTGTGTGCCAGGGCTGAAGCTGTGTGAAGTATATGGGAATGGTGGTCTGGCAGCAGGAGGTCTCCTCCTCCCCTGAGTTAGAGCCCAAGAAGGCTCAGCACCTGGTAATCCACCATCTGCGCTGATTTATGTCCACTTCCCCTGGTTGTGCTAAGGCATGTGTGGTGTCCTGGTGTTGATGTTTATGGGTTCCAATCTCCTGGGGCTCAGGATCTCTTCTTAGTTCACTGAAGTGGGGCTATCTGGAACAGCTGTGTGTCTTCACTGGCTCCCTTCAGCCATAACAAGAGGGACTGTCCTTCATGATTTTCCCAGTCTCTGGAGCTGAGACTCTTTACTCCTTTAGCTGATCCCACCATTTCAGAATTTTTCATGGGGCAGTAGTTTGTGGGTTTTTCTAGGTCCACAAGGGGAAGATGAGAGCACTTACAATTTACTCCACCTTCTAGGCTCCCATAAATTCATGAAGGAGACTTTGGAACATTTAATCTGTGGACTGATAGTCTCAGGAATGCCTGCTGCTCTTGATGGGAGTCCTGTACTTCTGTCTCACTCAGTTCCGCTGGACTCCAATCCTGTGATGATATGTTTGGGGATCTGCACTGCTGCTTCTGCTTCAGTCCACCCTGATGGTTCCTGCTGTGCTCCACTATGGTGGGGTCTGCGCTGGTGCAGCTTGTGTGCCCTGCACTCCCCCTGTCCCATGTACCACATTTTTCCCATCAATTTTCTACGTTGCTCTGGGCTCCTAATAGATTCTGCCACTCTAAATTTTTTTTAGATTCTCTTTTTAGAGGTATCTGAAGGAATTTGTGATAGAGTTAATGTGAGTCCTTGGTCTCATTCTGCTATCTTGGCTCCGCCCCCCATTTAACTTCTTGAAGGAAAAGTTACATGAGTTACTTAAAAGAGAGGAAATTAAATTATGATAGTAGGAGATATCAGATTATCTTTTCAGGCCTAGATAAGTTGAAACAAAAATTACAAGAAATAAAGAAGTTAAGGAGATAGATGTAATTTGGTATGATAGCCATCTGGAGAATATTGAATGGGAATAGAGAGATTTATGTCTCTTGCTCAGCTGTTCATGACACCTTCACAAAAATTGCCCATGTGTTAGGGCATGAAAACTTCACAAATGAATGCAGAAAAGTAGAAATTTTAAATATAGTTTTTAATGGCCACAATGCAATAAAATTACACTTAATAGGGGCCTTTGAAACAAAGATTAAAAGTTAATTGAAAACTAAATAAGAAAAACCTGAAAAAATTAGTGGTTCAAAGAAAAAATGATAAAAATTATCTATAATTTCATCAAAGATGGTGATGATAGTGAGAAAATATTCCAAAAGTTGTAGGAATTCAAAGTTGTAATTATGGGAAAACTTGTCTTTAAACTCTTTAATCACTGAAAGAGAAAAAGACAAGATCAACAAATTGGGCATCCAATTAAAAACCTAGGAAACCAGAAAATTGAAAACCTTCAACTAAAAATCAAAATAAAAATTCTGAAAAGCAGTTATGAATTAAATTAAAAGTAATAGAAGTTGGATTAATAAATGAAACTGGGGGCGGAGCCAAGATGACGGAGTAGAAAGACGCACATATGCTACCTCCAAACCCACTGCCCATAAAATACCTGTAGAGAAAAGAACCACTGGCGAATTCTGGAGCAGCAGAAGCCACAGAATGGAGCAGATGAGATTTCTGCTACAGAGAGCCTGAAAACTTCTCGCAAAAGGTCCCTCACGCCACGGACCCAGAGCAGAGCCCAGCCCTGTCTCGGCAGGGCAGCATCGAAATGAGCAGATCCGAGCAGGCTTCAGGGATGGAATCTCCAGAAGCCACGTGGGTCCCTCCACCCACAGGTGACAAGGGTCGGTGAGAGGGTCTCTTTCACAGGTTGAGAGGGGAGTGGGGTGCCCCCATAGCTCAGGCCCCCTCGGGAGGTGGCAGCAGAGGCGGGAGCAGACCGGGGCTCCCCAAGCAGGCAGGACCCTGGATTCATTGTTGAAGGTCTCTGCATAAACCCCCTGAGGGAACTGAGCACAAGAGGTGGCCCTGCCTTGACCTGAGCACCTGAACTTAATCTCACATTGAACAACAGCCCTGCCCCCACCCAAAGCCCTGAGGTTGGGAAGCAGCATTTGAATCTCAGACCCCAAGTGCTGGCTGGGTAGATCTGGAGGCAAGGTGGGGGTGGAGGGGACACTCAGAAGTCAAGTCACTGGCTGGGAAAATGCCCAGAAAAGGGAAAAAAAATAAGGCTACAGAAGGTTACTTTCTTGGTGAACAGGCATTTCCTCCCTTCCTTTCTGTTGAGGAAGAACAATGCTTACCATCAGGCAAAGACACAGAAGTCAAGGCTTCTGTATCCCAGCCCACTCAATGGGCTCAGGCCATGGAAGAGCTCAAAAAGAATTTTGAAAATCCAGTTAGAGAGGTGGAGGAAAAGCTGGGAAGAGAAATAAGCAACATGCAGTCAAAGCATGAACAGCAGGTCAGCACCCTGCTAAAGGAGACCCCAAAAAATGCTGAAGAAAATAATACCTTGAAAAATAGGCTAACTCAATTGGCAAAAGAGGTTCAAAAAGCCAATGAGGAGAAGAATGCTTTCAAAAGCAGAATTAGCCAAATGGAAAAGGAGATTCAAAAGCTCACTGAAGAAAATAGTTCTTTCAAAATTAGAATGGAACAGATGGAGGCCAATGACTTTATGAGAAACCAAGAAATCACAAAACAAAACCAAAAGAATGAAAAAATGGAAGATAATGTGAAATATCTCATTGGAAAAACAACTGACCTGGAAAATAGATCCAGGAGAGACAATTTAAAAATTATGGGTCTACCTGAAAGCCAGGATCAAAAGAAGAGCCTAGACATCATCTTTCATAAAATTATCAAGGAAAACTGCCCTCAGATTCTAGAACCAGAGGGCAAAATAAGTCTTTAAGGAATCCACAGATCACCGCCTGAAAGAGATCCAAAAAGAGAAACTCCTAGGAACGTTGTGGCCAAATTCCAGAGTTCCCAGGTCAAGGAGAAAATATTGCAAGCAGCTAGAAAGAAACAATTCAAGTATTGTGGAAATACAATCAGGATAACACAAGATCTAGCAGCTTCCACATTAAGGGATCGAAGGGTATGGAATAGGATATTCCAGAAGTGAAAGGAACTAGGACTAAAACCAAGAATCACCTACCCAGCAAAATTGAGTATAGTACTTCAGGGGAAGAATTGATCTTTCAATGAAATTGAGGACTTTCAAGCATTCTTGATGAAAAGACCAGAGCTGAAAAGAAAATATGACTTTCAAACACAAGAATGAAGAGAAGCATGAAAAGGTGAACAGCAAAGAGAAGTCATAAGGGACTTACTAAAGTTGAACTGTTTACATTCCTACATGGAAAGACAATATGTGTAACTCTTGAAACTTTTCAGTATCTGGGTACTGGGTGGGATTACACACACACACATGCACACAATGACACACACATAGAGACAGAGTGCACAGAGTGAATTGAAGAGGATGGGATCATATCTTAAAAAAATGAAATCAAGCAGTGAGAGAGAAATATATTGGGAGGAGAAAGGGAGAAATGGAATGGGGCAAAATATCTCTCATAAAAGAGGCAAGCAAAAGACTTATTAGTGGAGGGATAAAGAGGTGAGGTGAGAGAAAAACATGAAGCTTACTCTCATCACATTCCACTAAAGGAAGGAATAAAATGCACACTCATTTTGGTATGAAAACCTATCTTACAATACATGAAAGTGGGGGATAAGGGGACAAGCTGGGTGGGGGGTATAATGGAAGGGAGAGCATGGGGAGGAGGGAACAATTTGAGGTCAACACTCATGGGGAGGGACAGGATCAAAAGAGAGAACAGAAGTAATGGGGGACAGGATAGGATGGAGGGAAATATAATTAGTTCTTACACAACACTACTATTATGGAAGTCATTTGCAAAACTACACAGATTTGGCCTATATTGAATTGCTTGCCTTCCAGAGGGAAGGGGTGGGGAGGGAGGCAGGGCAGATTGGCAGACAAGGGCAATTAGAACGCTCGGTGTTTTGAGGTGGGGGTAGGGGACAAAAGAGGAGAAAATTTGGAACCCAAAATTTTGTGAAAATGAATGTTAATAGTTAAATAAAGAAATTTAAAAAAAAATAAATGAAACCACTTGTTTTTTAAAAAACAACAATATAGACAAGCCATTACCTAATTTGATAAAGAAAAAAAACAAACTACCAGCATGAAAAATGAAAAAGGAAAATTCACAAAAAATGAAGAAAAAGTAAAAACAATTATTAGGTACTATTTTATTAAACTATATATTAACTATATTATCAACTATATCAATTAATTTGGCAATCTCCATGAAATGGATCAATATTTACAAAAACATAAATTACACAGATCAATAGAATAGGAAATACAATATGCAGATAATATTATCTGAGAAAGAGAAATTGAAAAAGAAAAAAATGAACTTCTGAAGAAAAAACTCCAGGATCAGATGGATTTAAAATTCAGTTGTACTAAACTTAAAAGAATGATTAATTCCAATACAATATAAGATGTCAAAAAGCAAATATGTAATAAAGGAATCCTACCAAATCTCTTTCATGATGCAAATATGGTCTTCATACCTAAACCAGGGAGAAGTAAAAGATGGAAAGAAAATCAAGGACCAATTTCTCTAATGAATGTTCATGAAAAAAAAATTAAACAAAATTTTAACAAGGAGACTACATCAATTTAACACAACGGTTACATACTAAGCTCATCCTAGATTTATACCAGGAATGCAGGGAAGGCCCAATATTAGTAAAATTATAAGCGTAATTGATCATATCAGTGCCAAAACCAATAAAAATCATAATTATTTTCATAGTTTTGGATGGAATATGAGTAAAAATGGAGCTTTTTAAAAGTGATAACTACTGTCTATCTAAAATCAAGAGTCAGCATCATATGTAAGGCAATAAACTAGGAGTTTTTCGAATAAAATGCTGACCATGTAAGATATCCATCATGCTCATTACTATTCAATATTATGCTAATTAGTCTTGCAGAAACTAGGTCGAAACCACCATGTCACTTCATACAACAAAATAAGCTCAAAATACGTATATACTTTAGACATAAAGGGATACATCGTAGAAAATTAGTGGAACATGGACGAAATTTCCCTTCAGATCTATGTATAGAGTAATAATTCTTGATCAAATAAGGGAGGGGTTCAGATGTGATAAAATGGAACAATTTTGTTTGCATAAAGTTAAAAAGTTTTGCACAAACAAAACCAATGTAACGAAAATTGCAATAAAATCAGGACGCTAGGGAGAACATCTTCCCAGTAAATTTCTCTAATAAAGGTTTCATTTCTTTTTTTTATTTTTTGTTCTTTATTTTTTATTATTTTATTTGTTTTCAGTGTTCTACAATTACTTCATATATCTTGGATTTTTTCCCCTCCCTCAATCTCCTTTCCCCCTCCCTCCTTGAGATGGCATGCCATTTTATATGAGTTCTACACATACCTTCTGATGAAATACATTTTCATCTTAGTGATGTTGAATAGAAGAATTAAAACGAATGGGAGTAACCATAAAACAAAACAAAACATTATACAAAAGTAAATTATCTCCTTCATTCTGTGATCCAATTCCATACTTCTTTCTCTGGATGTGGAAGGAGTTTTCCCTCAAAATCCATTGAGAATTTTTTAGGTCCTTACTTTGCTATGAAAGATTAATTCTTCCGGAAAAATTCCATGCACACTGTGGTTGTTGCTGTGTACAAAATTCTCCTGGTTCTGCTCTAAAGGTTTCATTTCTGATATTGCTGATGTTTGTCCTTCATTCTCAAAGAGGACCATGACCTCAGGGAGATGATGCCATGACATGCAAGTGAATTGGATTTAAGTGAGGGTGGGCTGCACAAAGACACCACCCTTACTTTCTCCTCCAGAGACATCTGGGTCAAGTGGCCAGATATTGATCAGGAAAACTCTAGATAGCCCAGGATGCAATGGGAGACTTTGACCTTTGCAAGCTAAAGTCTTTAACTGGATCTCAGTTTGATTCAGGTAGTGCCCATTCAGTGATTAAGGCTTATAAAAATGAGGCAAAGAATGGCCTCTAGGAGCAGAAGACCCTCAAGGTTTCTGGCCCAAATGGAGACAATTGTTATTTACATTAGTTCTGGACCAATCAGGGCCCCAAAACAACCAAGCAGGGACTGGTCTGGGATCAGAGTGATTTAGGGTTAAGGCTGATTTTTATGAGGAAAAACCAAAAGAAGAACAAAAGTTCCAGAGATTAAAATTTGTATTCCCTTTGGGCAGAACACAAGCAGTTAAGGGTATGATACTCTATGTGAAGAGGTAAAAAGGAAAGAAAAAAGGAAAGGAAGAAAGGAAGGAAGGAAGGAAGGAAGGAAGGAAGGAAGGAAGGAAGGAAGGAAGGAAGGAAGGAAGGAAGGAAGGAAGGAAGGAAGGAAGGAAGGAAGAAGCCATGTTGCCCAATGGAGCCAAGAGAAATGTAGAAGAAAAAGAACCATTCTCCAACTGATTAATCGTCAAAGTATATGAATGGATAATTTTCAGGGAAAGAAATACAAATCATCAATTGCCATGTAAAAAAAAATGCCCATAATCATTAATATTTGGAGAAATACAAATTAAAACAATTCTGAGTTACCACTCCACATCCATCAGATTGACTAAGAGAGAAAAAAAAAAGAAACTGACAAATGTTGGAGAGGCTGTGGGAAAGCTGGTACACTAAGCACTGTTGATGGGACTGTGAATTAGTCCCATTATGGAAAACCATTTGAAACTAAGCTCCAAAAGCTGTTATGCTCTGCATAGACTATGAACCAGCAATACTAGTACTAGATCTATACCCTAAAGACATCAAAGAAACAAGAAAAGGACCTATTTGTGCAAAACATTTATAGTAGCTCTTTTTGTGTTGCCAGTAGAAAATGGGAACATGTCTTCAAAGTCTCTATAAATTGAAGAATGTCTGAACAAGTTATGGTATGTGAATGCAATAGAATACTATCATGCTGTAAGAAATGATGAAAGGGGCAATTCCAAAAGACTCATGATGGAAAATGCTATCCATCTCCAGAGAAAGAACTGTGGAGTCTGAATGCAGATTGAAGCAAATGATTTCTACTTCTTTTGCTTTTCATAGATTTTCCCTTTTGTTTTATTTCTGGTTTCATAGCATGACCAATGTGGAAATATGTTTAAGATGATTTCACATGTATAACCTATAGCAGATCATTTACTGTCTTGGGGAGTGGGGAGGGGAGTGAGGGAGAAAAAATTTAGAACTCCAAATCTTATAAAAAATAAATTTTGAGGGGGAGGAGCCAAGATGGTGGAGTAGAAAGATACATATATGCTAGCTCCAAACCCACAGCCCATAAAATACCTATAAAGAAGAACTCCCAACAAATTCTGGAGCAGCAGAAGCTGCACAACAATGTAGTGGAGGAGATTTCTGTTCCAGAGAGACCTGAAAAACTGACACAAAAGATCCGTCGTGCACCAGATCCAGAACAGAGCCCAGCCCTGCCTTGGCCACATTTCACCAAGAGGAGCAGGTCCGAGCAGCCTTCAGGGACAGAATATCCAGCGGCCACGCAGGTCCCTCCACCCCCAGGACCCAAAGGTCAGTGAGAGAAACTTTTTGGCTCACCGAAAGGGGAGCAGGGTGTCTCCGTAACTCAGGCCCCCTCAGGAGGCAGCCCCAGACAGGGGCTCCCAAAGCAGGCAGGAGCTTGGACCTATTGTTGAAGGTCTCTGCATAAACCCCCTGAGGGAACTGCCCTGACCCGACCCGAGCAGCTGAACTTAATCTCACACTGAATAGCAGCCCCGCCCTCGCCAAGAGCCCTGAGGCTGAGAAGCAGCATTTGAATCTCAGACGCCAAGCACTGGCTGGGGGGATCAGGAGGTGAGGTGGGTGTGGAGAGAAAACTCAGAAGTCAAGTCACTGGCTGGGAAAATGCCCAGAAAAGGGAAAAAATTAGACCATAGAAGGTTACTTTCTTGGTGAACAGATATCTCCTCCCATCCTTTTCGATGAGGAAGAACAAGGCTTAGTATCAGGGCAAGACACAGAAGTCAAGGCTTCTGTATCCCAAACATCCAAAATAAATACTCGTGGGCTCAGGCCATGGAAGAGCTCAAAAAGGATTCTGAAAATCAAGTTAGAGAGGTGGAGGAAAAACTGGGAAGAGAAATCAGAGAGATGCAAGCAAAGCATGAAAAGCAGGTCAACACCTTGCTAAAGGAGACCCAAAAAATGCTGAAGAAAATAACACCCTGAAAAATAGGCTAACTCAATTGGCAAAAAAGGTTCAAAAAGCCAATGAGGAGAAGAATGCTTTCAAAAGCAGAATTAGCCAAATGGAAAAGGAGATTCAAAAGCTCACTGAGGAAAATAGTTCTCAAAAAATTAGAATGGAAGAGATGGAGGCTAATGACATTATGAGAAGCCAAGAAATCACAAAACAAAACCAAAAGAATGAAAAAATGGAAGATAATGTGAAATATCTCATTGGAAAAACAACTGACCTGGAAAATAGATCCAGGAGAGGCAATTTAAAAATAATGGCACTACCTGAAAGCCAGGATCAAAAAAAGAGCTTAGGCATCATCTTTCATGAAATTATCAAGGAAAACTGCCTTCAGATTCTAGAACCAGAGGGCAAAATAAGTCTTTAAGGAATCCACAGATCACCGCCTGAAAGAGATCCAAAAAGAGAAACTCCTAGGAACATTGTGGCCAAATTCCAGAGTTCCCAGGTCAAGGAGAAAATATTGCAAGCAGCTAGAAAGAAACAATTCAAGTATTGTGGAAATACAATCAGGATAACACAAGATCTAGCAGCTTCTACAATAAGGGATCGAAGGGCATGGAATAGGATATTCCAGAAGTCAAAGGAACTAGGACTAAAACCAAGAATCACCTATCCATCAAAACAGAGTGTAATACTTCAGGGGAAAAGATGGTCTTTCAATGAAATTGAGGACTTTCAAGCATTCTTGATGAAAAGACCAGAGCTGAAAAAAAATTTGAGTTTCAAACACAAGAATGAAGAGAAGCATGAAAAGGTAAACAGCAAAGAGAAGTCATAAGGGACTTTACTAAAGTTGAACTGTTTACATTCCTACATGGAAAGACAATATTTGTAACTCTTGAAACTTTTCAGTATCTGGGTAGTTGGTGGGATTACACACACATACATACACGCACACACAGAGACAAAGAGCACAGAGTGAATTGAATAGGATGGGATCATATCTTTAAAAAATGAAATTAAGCAGTGAGAGAAAAAATATATTGGGAGGAGAAAGGGAGAAATGGAATGAGGCAAATAATCTCTCATAAAAGAGGCAAGCAAAAGGCTTTTTGGTGGAGGGATAAAGAGGGGAGGTGAGAAATAAACATGAAGTTTACTCTCATCACATTCGACTAAAGGAAGGAAAATGCACCCTCATTTTGGTATGAAAACCTATCTTAAAATACAGGAAAGTGGGGGTGAAGGGGATAAGCAGGGTGGGGGGGATGATGGAAGGGAGGGCAGTGGGAGGAGGGAGCAATTTGAAGTCAACACTCTTGGGGAGGGACAGGATCAAATGAGAGAATGGAAGCAATGGGGAGCAGGATAGGATGGAGGGAAATATAGTTAGTCTTACACAACACGACTATTATGGAAGTCATTTTCTAGACTACACAGATATGGCCTATATTGAATTGCTTGCCTTCCAAAGGGAATGGATGGGGAGGGAGGGATGAAGAGAAGTTGGAACTCAAGGTTTTAGGAACAACTGTTGAGTACTGTTCTTGCTACTAGGAAATAAGAAATACAGGTAATGGAGTATGGAAAGTTATCTGGCCCTACAGGACAAAAGAGAAGATAGGGACAAGGGAAGGGAGGGATGATAGAAGAGAGGGCAGATTGGTAATAGGGGCAATTAGAATGCTCGGTTTTGGGGGTGGGGGGAGGGGACAAATAGGGAAAAAATTTGGAACCCAAAATTTTGTGACATGATGACGACGTCTAGCAGAAACGACAAAAATCTCATTTCTGTTGAATTAAAGGATAGAGATACACTTCCTTCTCTGTTCTCTAGAGCCAGGAATGCTCCTTATAATTGCACACTACTGGGCTTCACTTTTAGCATTCTTTTAATTTAAATTGTTGCAGCAGTTGTTTACATTGTTTTCTCATTTCTGCTCACTTTGTGCTGCAGCAATTCATTCCTAAGATATATGTCTTCCTACTTTCCTCTCACTTCCTCATTTTTTTCCTAGTGGCACAATAACAATGCAATGCAATATACCATGATTTGTAGTCACTCCCCAGAAAAGAATTTGTTTCCAGTTTTTGTTTTTCTGACTTTTTTTCTTCCCATAAAAAATGTTATTGTGGTTACGTTGGTATATATGGTATCTTCACTTCTAGCTTTGCTCTTCTTGGGTCATATGCTCAGCAGTGGAATGTCTTCCCATTCAAGGACGTAAACAGTTTAATGACTTTTCTTCCATAATTCCAAATCATTTTCCTAGGAAAGTCAGACAATATTTTAGCGTCCCATTTATAGTTTAGCCCCTCCAATATTGATTATTACTGTATTTCATCATCTATGCCATCTAGGCCATCATCTATGCTAATTTGCTGAGTGAGACCAAATTTGAACTCAAGTCTTTCTGACTCCAGAGTCAGTGCTCTATCCACTGCAAGACCTAACTGCCCCTACATGTTCATCCTTTGCTGGGCCTTCACATTCTCCACAGTAACCTGGACATTCTTCATGTGCAGCCCTTATAAGTACTTTGACTCCCTTGCTTCTTCTGCAGAACATGTGCATTCTTTAGAGAGGGAGCTACATTCTTTGGAAATGGAGGCACATTATCAGTAGAATCTGGGCACCCTCCTTAAGGTTCTTCTATATTCTCCATCAACGGTCTGGACATCTTTTTCAGAACTTGTCTATGCTTTGTATGTCCTGTATGAGGACCACTACAAATATTGTAAAGAGACCCTGCCTCACCAGGCACAATCTATGAAGTATTCTATGCAGAACATGTACCTCCTCTGTATACTTCAGTGTAATCTTGTCAGGGTCCATGCATTTTCTTTGTAGATCCATACCAGCTCTGCTTGGCTTATGTATTCACTCTAAGAATGTGTGCATCTTTAAATGCTTTGACACACTTTGCTGATGTCTATGAATACCCCTTAAGAACCTTTGTAGGCTTGCCAGGACCCCATTGCTCTCAGGGTTTTAGGTTGGCCATGTATCACTGTGGTGACTGGGAAGAAAACACAGTGATATGACCTCAGGGACATCTGGAACAAAAATATGTCAGCAGTTGGAGGGCATGTGGGCTGTGGTGGGAACACTTGGGACTTATAATCATGCAGACATACCTTGATGACATGATATCCCTGAAACCTTGTTCAGCCTGAACGCAACCTCTCTGACTCCAGAGCACCTGGGGTAGAATGGAGGGGACAGTGTTGCAGATGAGAAATGGGGGTCTTGAAGCAGGACTCTAGTAAGGTAGAGTCCTTGTAAAGCTGAGGAGGCCAATATCAGATCTTGGCTAATTAATTGGAGCGTTCCCAGCTCTTTCCCTCCCCCAATGTCCTTTTGGACTAGCTACTCCCAGTTCCAGTAAAGGGACAAAAACTCTTTATGCAGTTGAAATATTATCATGAGGAAGAGGAATTATACTTGGTTCTCTTGGTTCCAGAAGACCAAACTGGATGGAAGTTTCAAATGGACAGATTTTGGCTCAGTGGAAAGGAAAAGTCTAAACCATCAAAAAGGTCCTGAAATTGAATGTGTTTCCCTGTGGGACAGTGATTCTTTATTCCCAAAGGACTTCAAGTTAGGGCTAGAGGGATAGGTGTTAGGACATTGGTAAAGCTTTAAAGGAGAGTCTTGCCTAGTTACAAGTTCATCTATTCCCTCTTTAACACATTATTTATATCTACCCTCTCCTCTCTATTGCCATTTCTACCCCATGACACAGGCACTCAAAGCTGTATCATTCTAAAAATCTCCCAACGTATCTTCCTGCTTCTGTTCTATTACTTGTCTGATTTATCCCTCACTCCCCTGTCATGGTAATCATCCTTTTGTCTGAGGCCAAGTTCATTTGCTTTCTTCCTCAAACCTAATCCTTCTTTTGACTTTCTTAATCTGTCTATGGTATCTCCATTTTCTTTCCAATGTTGTCTACTTTCTCATTATCTTTAACTCTTTTCTCCATCAAATACCTCCAAAGAAATGAATGTTCTCCCCCTTTTATTCCAGGCATTCTGGAATATTCAAAGATTTCTGGGCCTTTCTGAACAAGACACATATTCCCTGGACAGAGTGACTGGGAAAAGCTGAGAGGCCAATGTCACCTACTGGAATTGGTGGCAGTAATGAAGGCTCAAATCAAAGTTTGCCCGTTGCTGAGTAAACCTGAAAAAACATCACGAAAGATCATGGACAAACTCAGTAGAATGTTCTTGGCTTGATCAATCTTTCTATCTGTAAATGGAGTCTTTGTAAAAATAAAATCTATCTCTTGTTCTGATCACTTGAGAGTGGGAAAGAGTTTTACTCATAATCAAATCAGTGGATCAGGGGAATTCACATCCAGGAGGAGAACACCTACCTCATTGCTAGAGGTCTGTCAGAGAGGCCCAGGGGATGACTTATTTTATGTGTTGTAGAAAGGATGAGATTGTTTGACAACACTCCTCACCTTCACCCCATACATGCCACCATCTTTGGAACCTTGTCTTTTCTACTTCTATAACATCTCTCATATCTGTCTTCTTCTCTCTATTCATGTAGTTACTATCTAAGTTCAAAGGGCATATAGGAAGTTGAGGGAGGACTAGCATCTTTGGTGTTAGCGTTTGTCAAATGCTTTTCTGAGCTGTTCATCCACTTTTGGTGTCCACTGTCACCCAACTTTCACTGGTGGATCCAAGAAGCTGCAGTGAGCACAGTGGCCACACCCTAATAAACCTCTATTGGTAGATGTTCTAAATCAGATTGAGGGTTATCTACAGTCCTCATACCCATTGGTGACTTAGAAGGATGTCTACCCTAAGCATGTGAAGACTTCCCCCAGTCGAATAGAATGCTCTTGAAATGAATGTTTTGAGTCTATGAAGACCAAATTGGTAGCTCCTTTGAAGCTATATGTTTCCTTTTCTGAAATACTTATTTAAGTTTTGTTTCTGTACTTCTGATAGTTTGAGTACCTAACATTTTTTGACAGATGACTTTATTTCTTTTATGTTTTTGGTTTTCTTTGTTTTTTTTTAATTTTTTCAATATATAATTTATTTATTTTTCAATCTTTACATTCACTACTACAAGAATTTGAATTCAAAATTTTCTCCCCATCTATCCACACCCCTCAGTCCAGGACAGCATGCACCCCATCCACCCCTTCTTCCAGTCTGTCCTCCCTTCTATTACCCACCCTTCTTCCATCTCCTATCCCCTCTATTTTCTTGTATGGCAAAATAGATTTCTATACTCCATTTACTGTATAGCTTATTTTCCAGTTGCATGCCAAAATAATTTTTAAAATTCATTCTTAACGCTTTGAGTTCCATATTCTCTCCTTCCCTCCCCATCCACCTTCATTGAGAAAATAAGCAATTCGATACAGGTCATATATGTGTAACAATGCAAAGCAGTTCTATAATAGTCATGTTGAAAAAGTCTGACCATGTTTGGCTCTGTCCTATCCCTCCCTTCATGTATTCCATTCTTCTCCTTGACTTGTCCTCCAACAATAGTGTTTGCTTCTGATTATCCCTTTCCCCAATTTTCTGTAGCTATTTTCTTCCCTCTTCTATTCCCGTACCCCTTATTTCCTTCCTTCAGAGTAATAGATTTTCATATCCAACTGAGTGTGTGTTATTCCCTCCTTAAGTCAAATCCCATGAGAGTAAGACCCAATTATTTCCTTTCATCTTCCCCCTCTTCCCTCCATTGTAAAGCTCTTTCTTCCTTCTTTTATGTGAGATGAGTTGCTACACTCTACCTCTCCCTTTCTCTTACTCCTACTACATTCCATTCAACAGTAAATTTTTATTTATTTTAGGTATTCTCTCTTCGTATTCATCTCACACTCTGCCTTCTGTCTATGTGTGTATATATTTATAGATATATAGATATATATCTATGTATACAAGATATACATGACTATATATCTATATATAGACAGATAGATAATCTATATATAGATATACCTGTACATGTATATATCTGTATATCTATATCTATATCTATACAGGTGTATCTATCTATATATTAATATATACACATACACACATACACTCATGTGCATATACATACCTATACATATATAATATCTACATATATACATACCCTTACACACCAACATATACATACATATATATGTATATATTATATATATATATATACATATGTATATGTGTGTGTATATATATACATATATATGTATATATATGTACACACACATAACTTCCATCTACCCTCATACTGAAAAAGGTCTCATATGCTTCAAGAAACATCTTTCCATGAAGGAACGTGAACAGTTCAACTTTAATGAGTTTCTTAAGACTTCTCTTTCCTGTTTAACTTTTCATGTTTCTCTTGATTCTTCTATTTGAAAGTAAAATTTTCTATTCAGCTCTGGTCTTTTCAACAAGAATGCTTGGAAGTAATCCATTTCATTGAAATTCCATTTTTCCCCTGAATTATTATACTCAGTGTTGCTGAGTAGGTGATTCTTGGTTCTAATTCTATCTCCTTTGACTTCTGGAATATCATTTTCCAAGCCTTTTTATCCCTTAGTGTAGAAATTGCTAAATCCTGTGTTGTCCTGATTGTATTTCCACAATACTTGAATTGTTTCTTTCTAGCTCCATGTAATATTTTCTCCTTGACCTGGGAATGCTGGAATTTGGTTACAATATTCCTAAGAGTTTTCCTTTTGAGATCTCTGTCAGGAGGCGATTGGTGAATTCTTTCCATTTTTATTTTTCCCTCTGGTTCTAGAATATCAGGGCAGTTTTCCTTGATAATTTCTTGGTAGATGATGTTTAGACTCTTTTTTGATTGTGGTTTTCAGGTAAAGCAATAATTTTAAAATTATCTCCCTTCAATCAGTTTTCCAGTTCAGTTGTTTTTCCAATGAGATATTTCACATTGTCTTCTACACTTTCATTCTTATGGCTTTGTTTTATAATTTCTTGGTTTCTCATAAGTCATTAGCTTCTATCTGTTCCATTCTAATTTTTAAAGAACTATTTTCTTCAATGAGCCTTTGAAAGTCCTTTTCCATTTGGCCAATTCTGCTTTTTAAAGCAGTCTTCTCTTCATTGGCTTTTGGGACCTCTTTTGTCATTTGGGTTAGCCTCCTTTTAAAGTTGTTATTTTCTTCAGCATTTTTTGGATCTCCTTTAGTAAGTTGTGGATATGCTTTTCATGATTTTCTTGCATCACACTCATTTCTCTTCCCTCCACTTCTCTTATTTGATTTTCAAAATCCTTTCTGAGCTCTTCCATGACCTGAAACCATTATATATATATAATATATATATATTGCAGGTTTTGGATGTAGAAATCTTGACTTTGATATCTTCTTCTGATGATGTGCTTTGTTCTTCCTCATCTGAAAGGATGGAAGAAAATGTCTTTTTGCCAAGAAAGTAACCTTCTATGGTATTATTTTTTCCCCTTTTTTGGGCATTTTCCCAGTCAGTTACTTGACTTTTGAGTCCTTTGTCAAGTGGAGAGTATACTCTAGGGACTTCTCAGTTCTCAGTTCCTTAAAGGTGGCACAAATAAGGAAGGAGTTTACTCCTGTCTTGGCCTATACTCTTGTCTGTGAACAACCACAATCACTCTTTTCTGCCCAGGATCCGTGAATAGGGTTCCCTCTCCACAGACACCACCAGTTCCCACCACGCCAGCACCAGTGCTCCTCCTCACCCCAGGGCCACCACTCAGGGCTGAGATCCAGATTAGCTGCTCAATTCCTCCAGGGTCTTTAGGCCAAGAGCTCCAAAAGTGGATGCTGCCACAGTAACTAACGCCACCCTGAGACTGGGGCTGGGGTCGGACCCATGCCCCAGTTTCACTCAGGTGAAAGATCTTTCTTTTTGACCTTTGAAGCTGTCTTTGGTTTTTGTGAGTTGCTAATACCATGATCCCATGCCCTGAAGTCTGCTCCAGTCCTGTCTGTGTAGCGCGACTAAGGCTGTGCTGTGTGCCACCCTTAGCCCAGTGTGATAGACCTTACCTGTGGGCCTCCCGGGCTGTTTTGGCCTGGAAATCTCCTTCACTCTGTCGTTTTGTGTCTTATATTGCTCTAGAATTTGTTTAGAGTCATTTTTACAGTTATTTTATGGGCTAAGGGGGCAGAGGTAGAGCAGGTCCATCCTTCTATTTTGCCATCTTGGCTCTGTTCCCCTCTGGTTTTGTTTGCATATAGCTTCATTGCATGTTCTGATCATTTCTCTTATTTCTTCTGACTTTACTATGATCTTCCCTCATTTATTTACTCTTTTATTGATTTGATTTTCTTTTTTTAAAGTCTAATTATCTAAGAATTTATCCAGTTTGTCTTTTCACAGAACTAGTTTTTAGTTCTCTATATCAATTCTAGGTGGGTTTTTGTTTACAAATTATCTATTTCCCCTTCTAATACTTAATATCTCCTCCTTTGGGCTTATTTTAAATTTATTTGTTGAGTTTCTAGTTTTCAAAATTCATATTTAGTTAATTAATCCCCTCTTTTATTAATATATGATTTCCCCCTGAGCACTACATTAGCTGCATCCCAAATAATTTTATATTTTGTTTATTCATTATAATTTTCTTTTACATAGTTATTAGCTATTTATTTCTGTAATTTGTTGTTTGACAACTAATTAGTTAAAGTTTTATTGCTAAGTCTCCATTTGGGTTTATATACTTTGTTTGTGAACCTTGAATCAATTCATATTTTTATTACATCATGGTCTTTAAGAATATATGGATTATTTCTCAATTTTTACATTGGTTTCTAATATCTCTGTGCCCCAGGACATGGTCAAGTTTTGTAAAAATTGTACATGGTGTAGATAACAGTACAATAGTGATGGAAGATTTAAATATCATTCTATTACTTTTAGATAGGTCTAAATAAAGGATAAAACAAAAGGAAAATATAGAACTGAACAAATTTCTGGAGAAGTTAAACTGAAAAATACTTATAGTGTCTTCTAAAAAGGACAGTAAAATAATACAGATATTTCCCTACACCATGTCAGAATTCCATCCACTGGACCTCTAGATGCCCTCAGTGTAAGCATAGTCTTATGTTATTCAAGTGACCTTTCCATTTTATTTGAAAGATTTTCTCTTCATCACTTGTGGAATTTGTTGTTGTTTTTGAATTACACTGTGTCTTGAGAATTTTTTTCCAGGAAATACTCACTTGTTTGTATTGTTTTAACACCTCATTGATGATCTATTCTTCCCCCCCCTCCCCTTTTTGGGGCATCAACCGTTCCCCAAATAAAAGTTCTCCCTTATAACCAATAAATATGGTAAGCAAAACAAATCAAAACATGGACTATAGCTGCAAATATGTGATTCTTTATATTCTTGGAGTCTATTACCTCTCTTCCACAAAAGAGGATGCATTCACTTCAGTCCTAATTGGTCACCACATTAAAGCCCTGAATTTTTTCAAAGTTTACATGATTTCCATTATGCTAGTTATTTGTATAAACTATTCTCCTAGTTCTGTTCACTTCACTCTGTATTAGTTCATACATGTCTTCTCAGGCTTCTCTGAACCTGTCATAATCCTCTTTTCTCACAGCACAATAATATTCCACTATGTTCATATGCCATGATTTGTCTAGCCTTTTCCCAATTGATGAGCACCCACTTTTTTTTTTTCTGTTTCTTTGATACAACCAAAAAGTGCTTCTACAAAGCTTTTTGTACCTATGGGTCTATCCCCTATTCGTTCTCTTCTCCCTACTTTCCCATTCATCCTGCTGTGCTGTGTTACTATGTACAGCTATCATAGCCATTTTGGCCCATAAAACCAAGCGACAATCTATGGTAGGTCACTGGAGGGCTTTGAGAGCACACCAGGGTACAACAAACAGACTTGGAATATCAAGAAAAGAAACTTTAAAGTTTGCCAGTCTCTATAAGGACCAGCAATGAGAGAAATGAAATATTATGTATGTACAAGAGCAAGTAGGACAATTTTGTTGGAGAAAAAGTTCAGGTATAGTCAATGAGTTTGAAAAAAATTGTGAAGAGTTTTAAATGTCTAACAGAGGGATTTATATTTTATCCTAGAAGCACAAGGAGACACTTGAAGCTTCTGGAGTGGGGAATGGTCAGAACTGCAGGAATAATGATTTGTCAGCTCTTTGAATTATGTTTTGAAGATGAGAAAGACTGGATACTAGGAGATCAGTTAAGAGGCCACAGCAAAAAGTCCAGGAGAAGGGTGATCAGGGCTTGCCTGAATTAGAATGGTTGTGGTGTGAGTAAAAACAGGAAACTGGAGAAATGTACAGCTAACCTTTACAAGATTTGGCAACTGCTAACAAGAATTGGAGTTCACAATCAAATTTTGAATAGGGTTGTTATTTTGTAGTGGGGTTTGGATTCTTGGAATGGCAGTTTGTCTGTTCTATGTGACACAGGTATTCTCTCTTAACATCAAAGAATTGTATTTGCTTTCCCATTTCCCCTAAGATCAAAAGTCCAAAAAAACAAAACAAAACAAAACAACCACGCCATTTGACACCAGGGGGAGTGGGGAAGGAGCAGAAGAGGCTGGGAGGAACAACGTTTTGGTTGAAGCCTGCATCAAGGTGTTTGGGAAGCACAGTAATGCATCCCCTGAAGTTCATACTACAAAAACCACTACTGGGTAAAGGTGGAGTTTTGGAACTGAATAGGATTAGCAGTGACTACCATCAGGCAAGGAGTAGGCTTATTGCAGAGGGCTCTTTTCTATTCATCAGCACAGGGAAAAAATCTAGTTATTAATAAATATCATTTACACACTAAAATATTTTAATTTTTCCTCATCTATCACCTCCTTTCTAGTTACACAATCTGCACTCAAATGTAGTTTCTCATTTATTCTTTTCTCCTTCAGTTTTTTTCCACCTTACATTATCTACAAGTGGTTTCCTATTGTACTACGACATAAAGGCAAAATGCAGAACCCATGAGCTAAGAATGACTTTTACCTTTTAAAATATAGTGCAGGAAAAGAGTCAAGATGTTAGAGTAGAAACAACAACCCAGCTAAACTCTTCCATATTCCCCTTCAAATAACCTTAAAATGACATGTCTCATTGATTATTGGATTGGCAGAACCAGCAAAAGTTTGGGATAAGCCATACTTTCAGTCCAAAACGACTCAGGAGGTTGAACAAGGAAGCTTATGATACTAGGGTGGGCGCCAGCCTCGAGCACATATGCAGCAACATCAGAGGTCAGCCTTGGAGGTGGCTGTCACAGTGTCTGCAGAAATTCAAGAACTCTCAGCCCAGAGATGGTAAGGGGATTGAATACCTCATCAGAAAGAGATTACAGAGGACACTTAGCCAACACTGGGTACAGGACCAGGTTTTGTATGTTAACTCAGTTGCCCATGTGCAATTCTCTGTTCCTTTTTTTATGGTGGAGTGGTGCCAGGCCTAGAGGCCTGAGGGCTACCCGAGTCTTACCTTACCTCTATCAGAGGTCTTCGGCTGGCCAAACTGGATGCTCGTATGAGAGAAAGGACGTTCCAGAGTCGAACAAGGGTTGAGCTTTATTTCAGGGTCTGGTTACAAGTGCAGGGGAATTCTTCCTTAGGAGGGAGAGAGAAAGATCTCCCAAGGAGGCAAAGATCTTACAATAAGAGATTGGAAGTAGAAGTATAAGTGGGGAGAGAGGGGGAGGGGAGAGAAGAAAGAGGAAATGCGGAGCCTTCTGTCCACACACGTGGCCCCTCCTCCCAAGCGAGCTTTCAGGCTTTCCTGATCCTACTTAAGCTCTCCAGCCGCATAGTTTGCATCTGAATACCGTGCTGTTAGATAACAATAGTGTGCCCAGATTCGGGACAATCTCGAGGGTGGGGAGAGCTCTCTCCCATCACGTTTCGCACGGGAAGAGGCGGAAATACACGAGATAGCTCGGTTCACCTCGATTCCCAGTCGTTTCCTGGGGGGCCTCATGAGAACTCTAAGATTTAGAAGTTCCCACCTTTACCCGCCCGAGACTGTCCACATGGAATTGAGCTTCCATCCCCAGCAGAGTGGAACACTTGTGGTCAGTCACAAGGGAACAGAAGCCTTGGTCATAGATCCAGGGCAGAGAGGAGCATCTATACTTGTGATTGCAGTGAAGGAGAAGTCTTTCCTGAATTAAAACCAGAACACAGATCAGGGAACTTATGACCATGCCTCTTCCAGATTAATACCACATTGGAAGTGTTAGAAAATATCCAGATTCCCAGAATTAGCTCTAAAAATATCAACACAGAAAAGCCTAGAGTTTAGAACAGTGCCTCCACATCCCAAAATGTACAGAGCCCAACTTTAACAAAATAAAGTTTTAAATCAAGAGATAGTCTGGAAAAATGAGCAAACAACAGCAACAACAACAAAAGAACCTGACCATAAAAAGCTACTGTGATGGCAGGGAAAATACAGACATAAATGTAGAAGACAACAACGTAAAAGCATCTTCAAGCAAAGAGTGAAAGAAAAATGCAAATAGGACACAAGCCCAAAAATAATTCCTCTAAGAACTAAAGAAACATGCAAGAGTAGTAGAATAAAAAATGGGAAAGTAACGAGAATGATGGAAGAAAATTATGAAAAGAAAAGTAGCAACTTGACAAAAAAGACACTAAAGGTATTGAAGAAAATAACACCTTAAAAAACAGAACTGGCCAAATGGTAAAATAAGTACAAAATATCACTAAAGAAAATAATTCCTAAAAAATAGAAATGAGAAAGTGGATATTAATGACTCCATGAAATATTAAGGAGCACTAAGATAGAGTGCAAAAAGAATTTAAAAATAGAAGAAAATATGATATATCTCCTTGAAAAAAATTAACCTGGAAAATAAATTTAGGGGAGATAATTTAAGAATTATTGGACTGCCTGAAAGGTATAATATTTCGAGAAAATTTTAAAGGAAAACTGCCCTAATATCTCACATGCAGATGGTAAAATAAAAATTGAAAAAATCCACCTTCTTAAAGAAGTCCCAAAAGTAAAACTCCCAGGATTATTGTAGTCAAATTCCAGCGACCCCAGGCTAATGAGAAAATATTACAAGCTGCTAGACAGAAACCATTCAAATATCATGGAATCCATGTCAAGATCACACAAGATTCAGTATGTTCCATTTTAAAGGAGCAGAGGAATTGGAATATGATATTCCAAAAGTCAAAGGAGCTAGGATTATAACCAACATTAACCTACCCAGCAAAACTGAATATAATCCTTCAGGGAAAAATAGATATTTAATGAAATAGAGAATTTTGAAGCATTCCTGATGAAAAGGCCACAACTAAATAGAAAATCATACATCCAAACACAAGACTCAAGAAAAACACAAAAAGGAAAATATGAAAGAGAATTCATAAGGACTTAGTAAAGTTAAACGGCTTTTATGACTTTGAGAGAAGATGTTAGTTCTAACTCCTAAGAACTTTATCATTATTAGCGCAGTTAGAAGGATTCTACATAGATAGAAGGCATGAGAGTGAGTTGATTATGTTGGGATGATGTTAAAAAAAGTGAAAGGGTGAAAAAGAGAAATGCACTGGGAGAAGAGGAATGGGAAAAGAATAATGGGAAAATTATATCAAAGAACACACAAAGAAAAGTTTTTACAATGGAAGGGAAAATAAGGAGGGACAGTGTGCAACATGAACCTTACTTTCATTAAAATTAGCTCAAATGGGAAGAATATACATGCAAATTTAGGGGATATAAAGCTCTGTCTACTCGTAACAAGTGAAGGGCACAAGAGAAAGGAGAGGTGATAAAGGGGAGGGTGGATTAAAGGAGTTGGTGATCACAACTGAAATGAACTTTTGAGGAGGTGACAAGGTAAAAGGAAAGAGAGAGAGAAGGATAACCAGAAGAAATAAGATGGAGAAAATTACATAAAATCATAACTGTGACTATAAATGAGATGAACTCACTTATAGAATGGCAATGGATAATAGAATGGATTAGAAACCAGAATCTAATATTTTGTTTACAAGAAACATATGTGAAATAGAGAGACAGGAGACAGAGCCAAAGTGTCAGGGTAAAGGCAGGGACTCTCTTGAGGTCCAGCTCCTTCCAAATACCTTTAAAAATGACTCTAAACAAATTCTAGAGCAGCTGAACCCAAAACAACATGGAGTGAATAAAGTTTTCTAGCCCAAGTCGTCTTGGAAGAGTGGGAGAAAAGGTCTATTGCACCAGGATGAGAAAGGAATGCAGTCCAATGCAGGCTGCACCAGCACAGACTGGGCCCCAACAAACATAGAACAAACAGTGACTGAATCACTGACAGTAGTGGCAGTTTCCAAACTCCTGAGTCCACAGATGCCAAAGACAACTTAGAAGGTCTGTAGGAAAGGTCTGCTGCACCTGGGTGAGGGTAGAGTGTAGTCCAGTCAAGTCATACCAGCACAGCCATGAGCCCAGCATAGCAGGAGCTGGCCTTGGGAGTGACTGAATCAGCAGTGATAGCAGCAGTAGTTGCCTCCAGAGCTCTCAGTCCACACATGGTAATGGAGTCAAACAACTGGTCACAAAGAGATTGCAGGGGTCTTTTTGCTAGCACTATGGCAGGAATCTTGCTTTACCTAAACTCAGATCTAGATATCAACCCTGGATAGCAGTCCCATGGCAAGGAAGAGCACTGGCGTGGCAGAGCTTGTGGTGACAGTAGAGAGGATACCCTTCTTATAGTTTCAGAATAGAAAAGAGTGCTTGTGATAACTTACAGATGAGAGCAAAGGCCAGGAGAGTAGTAAACATCCTCTCTTTGGATCATAACACCTTGAAAGAACTGAAAACTTACAGATTCCTAACAGTATCTGTGAAAACAGCTGCACAAACCCCCAAAGCTTGGTATAGTGTGCCTTTCGATTTGCATTTATTTCCCACCATAAAAGGAACTACTATAAATATTTTTGTACTTGTGGGTCCTTTTCCCATTTTTATGATCCATTTGGGATATAAACTTAGAAATAATATTCCTGGGTCAAAGAATATGCACAGTTTTACAGCCCTTTAGTCATAGTTCCAAATTGCCTTCCCTAATGGTTCCAAAATGCCTTGCAGATCAGTATACATTAGTGTTCCAATATTCCCACACCTCCAACATTTATTATTTTCCTGTTTGTCATGTTAGCCAATCTGATAGATGTGATGTAGTACCTCAGAGCAGTTTTGATTTGCATTTCTCTAATCTATAGTGATTGAGGGCATTTGTATTATGACTATAGATAGTTTTAATTTCTACATCTGAAGATTGTCTATTCACATATTTTGATCATTTATCAATTAGGGAATGCCAAATACCTTTTTAAAGAAATTACTCAGTGCTCCCCCGGCCCAAATCTACTTTCTTTATCACTTTAAAGTTGTTTTTTTTTAAATTTTCATCCTTTAAAAAATATATATATATATTCATTATTATTATTTTATTATTATTAATATATGTATATTATTATTATATTATCATTAATATATGTATATATTGGGCAGCTAGTGGTGCAGTGGAGAGAGCACCAGTGCAGAAGTCAGAAAGGCCTGAGTTCAAATCTCACCCCAGATACTTGACACTCACTAACCGTGTGACCTTAGGCAAGTCACTTAACCCCAATTGCCCTGCCTCATCTTGGGTCATCTCCAGTCATCCTGATGAATATCTGGTCACTGGATTCAGATGACTCTGGAGGATAAGTGAGGCTGGTGACCTGCACAGCCCTCCCTTACTCACAACAAAGTCAAGTGCAAGTCATGTCATTATTCCTCTGATGGCATGGTCTTCTTTGGCAACAAAGGATGAACCCACACATATATGTATATGTATTTTAAAATGATGCATATCAAATTTATTAATGTATTATAAATTTATGGATTTTTCCTTGCATTGAAATTTAGATGATGCAATATTGTGGCATATAAACATACAGTATCAAATTGTAAGCAAATCCTTACACACATATATTCCTGCTGATGCAAGCTGGACTTCCTGAGAAGGCACAACATGCTCATCTGCAAACATTTGCTTGTTAAGACCTCTTAGTAGACTTGACCTCTGATCAGTTATAATTTGGATTTTGTGTGTTTATTTGAAAAATAGCATAATCACTATGACTTTTATTCTGTTATACAATAGATGAATCAGGTATGAATGATTTTTCAAAATTTTCTTCCCTTTTGTCTTTATCCCTCCACTGCTCCCCTATTTTTAATCACCATCCCTCAGTTGCACCTCAGGCTAATACCATCCCCCCTGGGTTTTTTAGCATCTACAACGGACAATATCATTCACTTTCAGAAATTGTGATCTAAAGCCTCCAAGAGAAATATGAATTGGTTTTGGACAAAGGAAGAGTTCAAAAAGGATTCTGAAAATCAAGTAAGAGAAGTAAAGGAAAAATTGGGAAGAGAAATGAGAGGACTCAAGAAAATCATGAAAAATGAGTGAACAGCTTAGTACAGGAGACACAAAAAGTACTGAAAAAAGTAACACCTTAAGAAACAGACTAGACCAAATGGTAAAAGAAGTTCAAATAGCTAATGAGAAGAAGGGTGACTTAAAAAACAGGACTGGCAAAATGAAAAAGAAGAAGGGTGACTTAAAAAACAGGATTGGTAAGGTGCAAAAGATTACTCAAGAAAATAATTCCTTAAAAATTAGAATGGAGCAAATAGAAGCTAATGACTTTATGAGAAATATAGAAACAATAAAATAAAGCCAAAAGCATAAAAAAAATAGAAGACAACATGAAATATCTCATTGGAAAAACAACTGGCCTGAAAAACAGATCCAGGAGAGTTAATTTAAAATTATAGGACTACCTGAAAGACATGATCAAAAAAAAGAGCCTAGAAATCATCTTTCAAGAAAGTATCATGGAGCCCAAAGGATATAAAACTATGCACACCAGTTTTACCAATTTGATCCAGCAATACCATTACTAGGTCTGTATCACAAAGAGATCATAAAAAAGGGAACAGGGTTCGAATGCACAAAAATAATTATGGCAGCTTTTTGTGGTGGCAAAGAATTATAAATTGAGGCAATGTTCATGAAATGGAGAATGACTGAACAAGTTGGGGCACATGAATGTAGTGTGATGTAATACTATTGTTTCATAAGAAATGATGAGTGGTATATTCTCAGAAAAACCTGGAAAGACTTTCATTGGTAATGCAAAGCCAAATTTGCTGTGCACAAAGCAACAACAATAATGTAAGATAGTGAGCTGGGAATGACTTAGCTATTCTCAGTAATGTAATGATTTAAAACTATTCTGAAAGATTTATGATGAAAAATGTTATCAAACCTCAGAGAAAGAACTGATGGTGTCTGAATACAGGTTGAAGCACATTTTTTTACTTTATTTTCTTGAGTTTTTTTGTCAATGTTTTCTTTTACAACATGACATTATGGATATATTTTGCATGACTACACATGTATAACCCATATTGAATTGCTTGACTTCTTAATCGTGGGGAGGGAGGAAGTGAGAGAATTTGGAACTCAAAGCTTGGAAAATGAATGTTAAGAATTGCTTTTACATCTAACTGAGGAAAAAGAAAATACTAAAGAAAAAGAAAAGAAACAGAGAGACACAGATGGATTAAAAACAAGAGGCTGGAGCAGTATCTGTTATGCTTCAGGTGGGGTTAAAAAAAGAGTGGAGTAATAATCATATTCTTAGAAAACACAAAAGTAAAAGTTCAATTTATTAAAAGAGATAATCAGAGAAACTACATTTTGCTAAGAAGGTACAATGGACAATGAAGTAATATAAAAAAAATTAACCATATTTCTCTGATGAAAACCTCATTTCTTAATGATATGGGGAATTGAGTCCAATTTATAAAAATAAAAATAAGAGGCATATCTTAACTGATAGTCAAAGGAAATGAACAGGCAGATTTCAGAAGAAGAGATCAAAGCTATCTATAGTCATATGAAAAAATGCCCTAAATCACAACCAGTTAGAGAAATGTAAATTCAAATATCTCTGAGATACCACCTAATACATATCATATTGGTTAATGTAGAAGAAACTGACAAATGCTGGAGGGGATGTGGATAAATAATGACACCAATACATTGTTGGTAGACTTGTGAACTGGTCCAATAATTCTAGTGACTGATTTGGAACTATGCCCAAAGAGCTAAAAAACTGAGTATATCATTTGACCTACTCGGTCTGTAGACCAAAAAGACTAAAGAAAAGGAAAAGGATCTATTTGAACGAAAATGATTTTAGCAGTTCTTTCTGGGGTGGTGAAAATTGAAAATTGAGTGTCCATAAGTTGGGGAATGGGGGAAAAAAGCTGTCGTGTGATAGAAGAAATGGTAAACAGAATGGTTTTAGAAAAACCTAGGGAGACTTACGTGGACTGATGTAAAGTGAAGTGTGCAGGACCAGGAGAACATTGCACACAATAACAATATTGTAATGATGATCAACTGTGAAGTACTTAGCTCCTGCACAACTTGGCAGTAGGTAGGGCCCCAAATTAAAAGAAGCTAAACTTCTTCAGGCTGTAGATAGAATTTTAGTGGCTCACTTTACAAAAGTAAAATTAATCATTAATTTTTTTTCTCAAAAAAGCTTTTGTTTTTATCGAGACATAATCCAGAAACTACAATCAGCAAACATTCCTTCAGAAGTCACCTTCAGTAAAGGACTTCCCAGCAGCAATTTTTTGGAAATCTGAAAACTAACCTTAGTAGCCACCTTATTTTTTGAGTTTACTTTCTTGAAAAACCCTTATTCCCCACTGAGATTTTTCAACAATTTGAATGCTTTAATTTGCTTTTCTTTGGTGTTCAGTTAGTTTAAGTCAGAATATTTTGATTCTAGATGTTGACAAATATTGAATTCCTTGAAAATGGCAATTATTTCTTGGAAAAACAGGAAAAATATTTTGTCTCTCATGTAAGTGAACAATTATCTATTTGTCCACTCCAGATTAAACACATATTCTGATTTGAAATTTCCATTTCTTTCTGTCGCTAATTTGACAAAGTCGCCCCAAGACTTTATTGGTAGAACTAAAAAATCTCACAGCAACTGCTGATATAAAAAGAGATACTGAATTGAGAGTCTGACCTTGGATAGAGCACAAGGCACTTGGATGGTGGCCTTGCAGGTAGAGATGGAAAGAAGCCCTCGTGTTGTTGCCACACATCTCAGAGAAGGAGTCAGATGCGTTGGCATGTGCCTGGATTCACTTTGGCCCTGTTCAATGCCAGTGACACACAAAAACATAATGAGAAGATATGACTTTTGCTCCTCTCAGACTAGAGACATATTGACAATGGTTGGTTGCCATAGGTCATGTGTCAAACAGGAGAGGGTGCACAGTGGCAACCCACTTGCCAAGCCACATGATGGGCACAATAGTGATTAATAGAAGGTTTGTTAAGTGGGGCATGGACAAAGCATTTGTTAACATCTTTTCTTTTATATCCTCTACATTTTTCAGGTACCACCTAAAATCTTTTGGCAGGCCATGAGCGACCAGTGGGTCAAATGTTGTGCAGGCCTGATTTAGGTACTTGGATCAATATGATGATCCTGCATAATTCCAAAGGGCCCATGATGAAAAATGTTATCTACCTCCAGAGAGAGAACTAATGAACTTTGCAAACTGAAGTATACTTTTCAAATTGTTTTTCTTTTCTTTTAGCATGACATATGGAAATGTTTTGCATGACTTCATATGTGTAACTTACATCATATTTCTTGTCTTCTTAATATGTGGGGAAGGGGTAGAAGGGAGAGAGAAAATCTAATAAAAGAATGTTCAAAAATAATATCATTGAATCACAGTAAAGGTATCCATACTTTTTTTGAGAAGAAAAATGAAGCTTCAGATGATAATTATTTCATCACATGAACTGATGATCTGGAATTAATTGAACTGAAGTTGGAAAATCCTTCCTGAATGCTCCATGAGCATCTGCAGAGGCTTTGCAGGAGCATCAGGTTCCCTTCAGTGGTTCACTGAAATATTTCCAAACACCTTGGGAGGATTAGTTGACTCAAATGTTCCCCAAACTCCCCAGGGAGGTATATCAATGCAAATATCCAACAATCCCCCACCTCCTGAGACATTGGTCAGCTTTAGATTGAACAGGTACCCACCAGGACAATGTCCCGAGGAGACAAGCAGGTTAGTTATCTCTGAACAACTGTAGGTGATTCTTGAGGTTCTTCAATCCTTCTTGACTATTGTTCCATCTATGACCAGATCCCTTAATGGATCCCAGGGCACTTTCTGTTTCAAGCCTTTTCCTATGTTACCTGGGTAAGCCCAGGGTTAGATCAATCAATCTCACACAATGGAGATGGTAAGGACTGAGGGTAATAAGTCATTAATGCAGCCACCCCAGAAGTCATGTAGAAGGATTATCTGAGGTCTTGCAAAAGGGAAGTCTTTTCCATATTTCTAGCCTGCCTGAAGGCTTTCTGTGAAGTGGATCTAGGATATATATCTTGAGGACCTTTACACTTACCTGAAGACCTGTCCCTCTGCTTCATGACTTTGATGTGTTTTAATTGGCTTAACTTCAGGGTCTCTCACCTCATTTCCTGTCACCCTCATGTTCTTCTATCCTTCCTAAGGACGGTTCTGTGGAGACAAGGGGTTTAGGTTATTTCCTGTGTCAATGTGAGCAGCTCCTGGGAAGATTTTGGTCCTGGAACAGAAGTGACTGTGTTGCCATGTAAGTTTCATGTTTTCTGGGAATGTGTGCAAGGGCGGGTAAAGCTTGACGGGGGATTTCATTCCATTGAATCCTGAAAGAGCTACAGGTATATTGGGATGGGGGAGCTTTGAGGTGGGTTGATGGTTCAAGTAATTCTATGTCCTGAGGAGTGTGGTGAGTTTCTGTAATTAACACTATTTTCAGATAGACCCTCTCTCTTACCCACTCCAGGAAACCCCAATCCTGTCAGTCTCCCCATACCCATGAACCTCTATCTCCTCAACCTTGAAAATCTTTTGGCACTTAGAACCTCTGATAATCTGGGAGGCCTCTGACCCAGGGACAATTCCTATGATCCCAGGACCAACCTTGACCCCTGTGGTTCCCTGGATGCCAACAACAAACTTGACCTTTCCTGTTGCCATGGGTCATTTGTCCCATATATCCTTCCCTCCATAGGTCTGAGGTGGAGTTGGGGAGATGGGTTAGGGTTGGGGTACTAGTGAGTTAAGGGGAATTAAAGCTCTGTCTCAAAGGACAAGGCATTGATGGACTGCCCCTACTTATACCACCCCCATCTCTGATTCATTCAGTGGACTGGACAGCGTTGATGGAATCTGGGGGAGGCCTCCATTATGCTGGAAGGACCCTCAAACTCAAATGCCAAACCTCTGGTTTCCAGTTCAAGACAAGCAAACTTTCCTGGTACCTTTGGGCCCCTGGCCATGCCCCTCTGTGGTTGACCAGTCTCGACAGTAGTTCTGCAGATGCCGCTGAAGACCGAATCACCACATCCAGGGATGACACTCGCAGCTGGATTTTTCTACATATTGAGGGCCTGAACCTCAGAGATTCTGGTCAATACCACTGTGCAAGGAGGGTGGGCAAGGGAGATGACACAGACAAGTTGGTCTTTGGTTATGGGACAGATGTGATTGTGGAGCCTGGTGAGTGCCTCTAATATCCCAGTCCTAAGAAAATCCTAAGATGTTAGGTCACATAATCAATTAATGTTGGGCCTAGACTAGAAACAGGGTTCCCCATCTCCCTTCTCTTCATTGCAGTGTATTCTGTAACCATGTACAGTTAACAATCTTACTCCAAGCTGAAATCCTTGGGGATGGGTAGTGGTAGGTCATTAAAGGGCTTTGGGGTCACATCATAAAGCCTATGGACTTGGGACACTCAGCAATGAACTCCTAAGACTTATCAATGACAGTGACAATCAGGAGTGGGGAAACTGGGAGGGGAAAGGAGACTGGTCTGCAGGTCTGTATAAGCATGTGAGTTGGGGACATGGGAACCAGGCTGAGGCTGGGGTTTGGGGCAGGAAATGTGGCTGAGGTTTTTTTTTATAATTACTTGGTCACATGAATTTGTTCCCCATATATAGAGCCAGGCTTAGGTGAAGGGGGGGCAGGAAATTTGGGGGTAAAGTTTGCTTTTCATACTTATATGTTGGTCATATATGTGCCCTTCCCATATCTGGGCTAGGTCCAGATAGAGGACAGGAAGCCATCATTTGATTACAGGACCTCAAGCCTCCCTATCACCCAATGTGTTCATGATGAGGGATCAGGATTCTGTGGCCTGCCTGATCAGGAACTTCTACCCCAAGGAACTCAGTGTGTCGCTGGACTCCCCTGGGTCTTTGATCTCAGCCCAGTCTCTTACTCTAATTCCCATGACCAATGGCACCTACAGTGCTGTCCAGATCGGCAGGGTTGGTGAGAATGATACCGTAACCTGCTTAGTGAAACACCTTGGAAAAGTGATACATGTATCCCACCAGCCAGGTATGATTAACCCCTGGATGACACAAATTGGAGGGGAAGGATGGGGATGCTTCAGTTTAAGAAGGGACATTGTCGATTCATTGAAGGACAAGCATAGGAATATAGGGTGTGTCTGTGGAGGGGTATTACAGGGTGCTAAGTAAAGTTGTAAGTTAGGAAAAAGGGTCCTGGAATTAGAATGTGGGTCCTAGAATTGAAAGGAGTATCATAGGAAAAGAGGTAATGATGCTAGGGCTAGGAATCCTGGTCTGGGGAGTAGGTCTTGGATTGAAGGGGAGCAGCTAGGATCTAGGATCCCTAGTCTGGGAAGATAGTTTCTGAAATCGAGGTCAGGAGGAATGTATACTGGGGAAGCCAGTCCTGGACTCACTGAGGATCAGAGTTGTGTCTGAGGATGTGTTCTGGTTTCAGATCATACTGAACCAGACTTTGGGATTGCTTCTGAGCAGAAACTGTCATGTCCTGAGCAACATCTCATGGGTGAGTTAAACATTCATGGTGAAAATATAGAACTAATGAGACTGAACCTGAGAGCCTCATAGGAAAGAAAAATGCAACAGTGACCAGAGGGGAAACTGACAAAGCCTGGAAGTTACCAAGAGACAAATTTAGCTTTGATCATGCAAAGAATATTTCTGACTATTTGGACTATTGAAAAGTAGAAAAGGCCATCTGAGGGGGCCAAGGGATCACCTGATTGAAGCACTTTCAGCAAAGACTGGATGAAACCAGTTAGGGATATGCTGTAGAGGAAATTCCTTCTAGGCATAGGTTGGAGCAGTTAGCTACTCAAGTCCTTTCTAAGTGAAGTTCTCTGAATCTATAGTCCTTCTGGGTCAATATGTCCTACTTTGATAATAGGACAGCCCAAAGTTCAGAGCAACCATCAGCCCAGGTATGGAGTGTGTGATGTTCCAGAGTTTGGATGTGTCATAATTCAGGGTTCAAAGTGTATATAATGTTACCCAGGTCACATAAAATGCTCTCCATAAACTGAACTGAGCCTGAATGCTCCTTTATAATTCACTCTCTTGATAATTATTCCCAACATTGATTGCTCCAAACATTCTTTCTCTCCTCTGCATACCCTCACCTTCCACAGTTGTAGCAGACATTCTACTTCAAACAGAGCTTGTTAGTGTTTCCTTTAAACTTGTTCGTTCAGTTGTTCCATCACTATTTCTGTCACTGTTATATTTACTTTTCATCCCATGATTGAATCATTCAATTTTTTTTTATTTTTCCTCCTCATTCAAGTTTCATATCAAATCCAAAATAATCTAACAAATATTTATTGAACGTTGACCTTGTGCAAGACATTAGGGATTCAGGGGAAAAAATGAAAGACATTCTTTGCCCTCCCTGAGCTTATATTCTACTAGAAGGGAGGATATAACATACGAACAGATAAGTATACACATGATTATTTGAGGAGGGAAAGAGTTCCAATAAATAAGGGGATGAGGCAAGACTTCCTGCTTGAATTGATGCAAGAGCTGAAACTTGAAGGAAGTTAGGAATTCTAAGAATGGAGGTGATGAGGGAATGTATTCCAAACTGTGGGTGGGGGTAGAGGAGCTGGGAGATAGAATACAAGTTGGGGGAAAAGCAAATAGGACAGATGGTTTAAGTCATGGAATGTGTGAAGGGGAAATAATGTGCATTAAACATGGAAAAGTAGATTAAAACAAATTGTAAATGATTGCAGTTTATCCTGGAGTTAATAGGGAGCCATTGAAGATTCTTGATCTGAGGAAATGACATGCTTAGACTTGTGTTTTAGGAAGATAATTTTGCCAATTGCAGATGACATATTTGAAACAGGGAGAGACTGGAAGCAGAGAGATTAATTAGGACACTGCTGTCATAATGTAGATAAAAAATGAAGGAACCCTGATCCAGGACTGTATGAATGCATAGAAGGGAGACAAGAAATAGAGAACTGAAAAGACATGACAACAGACTGGATACATGGGGTGAGGGAGGGGAAAGAAATTAAGATGGTACTCAGGTTGTAAATCTGACTAATTAGAAGGATGGTGGTTCCTGAGTTCCATATTAGTTATGCTCAGCTTGGAATGCCTATGATATACCTAGTTCAGGGGTGGGGAACCTGAGACCTAGAGACCACATGTGACTCTCTAGGTCCTCAAGTGTAGCCCTTTGACTGAATCCAAACTTCACAGAACAAATCCCCTTAATAAAAGGATTAATTCTCTTTGGATGCAGTCAAAGGACTTCACTTGAGGACCTAGGGGGCCACATATGGCTTCATCCTAGTTGGAGTCAGAAGATCTAAATTTGAATCTCATCTATGATACCTACTAGCTAAGTGACCATGGGCAAGTCACTTAAACTCTCTGAGCCATTTTTCTCATTGATAAAATGGCAATAATAACTGTAATACCTATCTCATGGTGTTTTGGTAAAAACCTCCTGAGATTTTGTGTAGATTGTTTTTCAAATTGAATAAGCCTTACATAAATGTGAGCCAGGGTTAATGTTTTCATTGCCTAGAGTGGGGTTTTAGAATCCAGTCTACCTCCCCTTGATTTTGACCATTGCCCTCTGCAGAAAGACCTGTGCAGGGGAACAAGCTGCTCCTCAGTGTGATGGGCCTGAGACTGCTATTCATGAAGACTGTGGCCATCAATGTCCTCTTCACTGCCATGGCTTTTATCTCCTGAGGTAAATGTCTAGCTTTGGTTTATCTTCCATTCCTTCTAGGTTCTCTCAGACCATTAATCCTGGTCTCCTGTCTCTGCAGATTCTCCTCTGTACTTCCAGTCATAGCTCAGCCTCACCCTTTTCCTCAGTCTCCATTCTGTCCCCTTAGAGTCTCCTCTGTCCCTCAGACCACTCCTTAGTTCTCTTGAGGTACATGTTGTTTATTTCTCACAGAATTCTATCTGACTTGTGAGAATTTCCCCACGACTTCCTCCTCACTCACTGTGCCCCATTTTCCTTTCAGCTTCCTCTCTGCTATAGTCTCTTCTCTCTCATCTCGGATATCCATTCACGCTCCTTCAACTTCACTCAGGCTCTGCTTCACTCTGGTCTCATCTCTGCCCCCTCAGGATCCCCTCCATCACATTGCCTCTCCTTCTTCTTGAGACTTGACTTTGAGGGAAAGTGTAAGGGACAGGGCAATGGGTTTGGCATCTGACTACTTGATATTTCACTTCTAAGTTCTGCTTCTCCAGGAAGAACTTTAGGAAGAAGGTCTGAGAATTTACCACTTGGATTCTGGATCTCTCTGGGGACCCCACAAAGACCTCTGCATGAACTCAAGATAACTCTAGAATGAACCCAAGGATCCATAATTATCCCAATTATGTCAAATCCCCTTTAAACTGCAGACTCTTCATTCTGGGTCCATATTCTCCATGATATAGCTTTCCTCATTTCCTTAATCCTACAATAAAGACAAAAATGCTTTGCCCTGCTCTTTGTATCAGTGGAGTATTCAAAGACCAAGTACACTTGGGTCTGACAGCTTACCTACCATGATACCACACTCCTTCAATCCAAGCTTCTTTGTACTGGAGGATGTGTTTGAGGGTGACAAGGGGAAGAATTCATTTTATAGTGAACCTGAACATTAATGCCAATAGAGGGTGGGAGTAAGACCTTGTGAACTAATGGGTGGATTATGATGATGATGATAACAATAATAATTCTTGGCATTTATAAAACCCTAAGGTTTGCAAAGTGTTTTTTCAAATATCTCATTTTATCCTCACAACAATCTCAGGAGATAGGTACTGTTATTATCTCCATATTTTGAAACTGAAGCAAACAGACTAGCCCTGGGTCACAGAGCTAGTAAGTGTCTGAGGTCAGATTTGAACCTAGATCTTTCTAATTCTAAGTCCATTAGTGTGCCATACAGCTGCCTTTACAATGTGCCTAGGGTCGGGGCTTAATGGTAAAAAGTGGACTTCGCCATCTTACTCTGTCCAACTCACTGTGTCCCTGTCATTGTGCCTCCTCACATATTCACTTTCAGAGCTAGAAAATGTTCTTAACTGAGTGATCTTCAGTTAAACCCACATCTGAAAAAGAATCCCCTCTATAACCCACCCAGTAAGTGGTCATCCAGTCTCTGCTTAAAGACCTCTAGTGAGATATAGCCTGTTACCTTGTTGACCAATTCTGCTTTTGGATAGTCCTAAATTTTAGGAATGTTTTCCTTCTCTCTAACCTCAAATTTCCATTTGGCAAAAAATTATTGAACATCAGCATTACTGACACTTCCTAATTCCCAGGGTGGCTATGAAGAAGGCACTTTGTAAATTCTAGCCTACTATAGAAATGGGAATGATGTCAGGGCCTGATGTCTTTCCCGGGAATTCTGATTCCCATTGCTCATTGCCTTTTAGATGTTTCTAGCTAGACATCATCACAGTCCTTCAAGGCAAATGGGTCCAAACATGAACTGATGACCTTCACCTCCAAACCAGCTGCAGACCTTGTATGAGTTAGGCAGAAGAGTGCAGAACTATCAAAACCCAAAAAGACATGGACATCTCAGATAAACACACACACACACACACACACACACACACACACACACACACACCTTGTGATGCTAGTGCACAAAATTAAAGGAGTCAAAAACACCTGCAGAAATCAAACTCTTGGTTCTCTCAACTTGGCTTGGATCCTTATCTTAAGAAGCCTTTGTCTTCCCTAGACTTCTGTTATGTATAGAACAACTACAGTCTCCACCTAGAACGGAGCCTGTTGGCCCAGTACAAAGGGGCCCTCCTTCCTTCCTCCTCCTCCTAACCAGAGGAAGCATTAGCTGCCAACTTCTTTGTTTATATTCTACCTTCATGATCAACTTAAGAGGGAAAGCTCCCCTCTTGCTATTTGGAAAACTGCTCCTGAAAAAGTAGGGACTATATGGGCTAGAATCTGGGCTAGCTAGATCCTGGAAATAGAAGAAAATCATAGCAAATAATAGTCCTTGCTTTAATAGTTTTCTTGCTACTGGGGAGGGGGTGAGATGAGGTGTTTGCATAGATATACAGAATAATGTGGCAGGGGAAAGGGCACTAAAAGCGGAAGGATTTGAAAGGTTTGCCCAAAGAGGTGTCATCAGAGATGAACCTTGATGGATACAAAGAACTCTAAGACTAGGAGTTGAGGAAGGTGAACTTTCTAAGCCCCAAGGACAGTTTATGTAAAGACATGAAGGAAGGAGATTGAATGTTGTTGTTAGGAAAGAGAAAGTAAACCAGTTTGTCTAGAACAGAGAGATGAGAAATAATTTAAATGTCTTATTATGAAGGACTTTAATTGCTAAGCTGAAGCATTTGTATTGTTCCCTAGAAAAAATGAGGAGGTACTAAAGCTCCTTGAGAAAGAAGGTCAGATGTACACTTGTGGACTTTGGTAGCTGTGAGAAGAAATGATTGGAGATGAGAATCTGGAGGGAAGCGGATCAAGTAGGAGATTTTGTAATATTTCAAGGGAGAGGTTATGAAACCTTAAATGAGGATGGTGGCTCTGTGAGTCATGATGGATGTGAAAGATATTAGGGAAGTAGAACAGATAAGACACAATAAGTGGATGAGATGCTGGGGTTATACAGTGCATGAAGTGATGAGAAAAGTTCACAAACGCAAATGGCTGTGGCTCCAAAAGAAATAGGGAAGCTTGGAGTAGGGACAAGTTGGAGGAGAAGGTTATGAGTTCCATTTCAGACAAGTTGAGTTTGAGATGCATCCTGGATATCGAGGTGGAAATGTACTTCAGTTAAATTGGTGATCTCTGGAACCTGAGTTTTGGAAAAAGATCAAAGCTGGTTATATAAATTTGGGAATACTCTGCAAAGAGAGTCTAATTAAGCCCAATGGATTTAGTGAGGACATCCAAAGAGTGGTGGTAGAAAGAGAAGAGGGCTCAGGATAAATTGAGGCTTACCTGGGACTGACTACTTATAAGTGGAGTTTTCCTCATCTGCAACAAGAGGACAATAATGTTTATACTAACTAATCAAAAGGTTGTCATTGGGAAAATGCTTTGCAATACATGAAGCCCTGTGGAAATCTGAAAAAGCAACATCAGTATTATTATCATTATCTCAGTTTTAAGCATGGGAATCTGCGATTTCTGCAAAGTCAAGAGAATAGATTATTTGTGTCCAAAAGAACTTGTGATAGTGAAAATCAGAAATAAGCCTTGATTTTTATAACATAAATTAGTAAGGTGACATCGCCCTCTAGCAGTGGTGATGTGGAAGCATCTGGCAGTTGGTTGGCTGTAGGAATGAACAATATGACATTCCGAAAAGTAGTCAGAATTACAAGGTCTTTGGTATAGACATGATCTTTGAAATCATCTACTCCAACTCATTCATTGTAGAGATAAAGAAACTGCTGGTCAAAGGAGGGAAATGACTCATCCAGGCTCTCAAAGTCAGTGAATGGGAGTAAAAGGATTTGAGCCAAGATGTTCTGCCTATTCTATCATTTATTTGTCCACTATGTCATGCTACTTTTGTATGGAGAGATTTTTTTTCATTAACAATAGAGTATAGAGCCTGGAGACTGTCATTCATGTTATTTATGGTGAAACACAAACATTTGTAATTACAACACCTGCTTGTTATTTTGTTGTTTCAGTTGTGTCTGACATGTTTGTTTGTTTTTTTTGTTTACTACATCTAGGATTTTCTTGGCAATAGTATGAGAGTGGTTTGCCATTTCCTTCTACAACTCATTTTACAGATGAGGAAATTGAGGGAGACAGGGTTAAATGACTACGTCTAGGGTCACACAGCTAGCAAATGTCTGAGGCAGGATTTGAACTCAGGAAGATAAGTCTTCCTGATTCCACTGCCAGTGTTCTATCCAGATTACCAACTACTTGTCCATTGTAACACTTACCTTGGCATAAGTAACATCATGGTCAAGTCCCCTTCTCCTGACTCTTTCCATCTGGAGCACATAACAATAATTATTATACTAGCTAATAATAGCTAACATGCATATGTACGTATATGGAGTGTTCAAGAAGGAGTAGCACCTCTGGCTTTCTGAGCTCTGCTTAGGGTTACTCATCCACCTTTCATTTCTGGCTTTTCCCAATTCTTACCTGTGACTCCAAGAAGCTATAGTATGTATAGGCCACACCTGGTAAAACTGTCTTAGCAGACAGGCTAAATGAGGTTGAAGGTAACTGATAGGCATTAAACTCTCTGGTGAATTAGGAGGATGAGTACCCCAAGCATGTGAAGACTTTCCATGGAAGAATGGGCAGATGAGAATAATTTATTCCCACAGCCACCAAGTTGGATGAAACAGGTACTTAGATTGCTGAGAGCTTGCTCAGACATCAAAGGTAGTGCTTAGATTGTTGAGTCATCAAAGACATCAGTGATCGCCTACATCCCAGAACCTTGCCAGTTGTCTTGACTTTTGTCTTACTGCTAGACTTATGACTCTGAAACAGAAGAAAGCTAAAGACTTTGCACAACTCTGCTTCTCTTAAGCCCATTTCACATGCAAGTCAGGACATCACCCATAATCCACTATTTTACTATCTATTTTATTACTTTGCCATATTATGTATATTTATATATTTTATATGTATATATTGTATAATAATATATTGTGTATAATAATATTTCTATATTATTTAACTACCTTGAAGTTCTGTGGTGATGGGTGAGTGATGAAGCAGCTGGTGTGGATTCACTGGGAGCCATAGCCACAATTCTGAACAGAGTTGGCCCAGGAATTTGGTTATCTTCTCACGGGATTGAAGGAGCAATGAGATTTGTCAGCCCCTCGGTTATCTCCAAGAAAGTAGCTTTTAACTCTGTCAAAAGTAAAGTGCATGCAAAACCTAGAGAGATGCATGAGCTTTCACTCTGTAAGAAGAAAGATGAGATTCAATTTTATACTGACAGAAATAATTCAAGGTGGTTTTACAATGCCCTACAGAATATTTAGGGGCCAAAGACCTCTGGTACATCTTAACGACTCAGTGCTGATGGAGCCACATTGTGACTGTAAGAAAGATCTCTGATAAGAGCATGATTCTGAACAGGTGGACTGAAAACTTCTCTAGGGTTCTTAAACTTATCAACTAATGCCACAGTCACAGATTATAAGCCTCAGGTTATCATTAATCCCTCTCTAGAAGAATTTCCAACTAAAGAAGAGGTAGTAAATGCCATCAGATTTCTCTCAAGTGGTAAAGTGTCTGATGCTGATTATGATCCAGCTGAGATCTACAAGGAAGGGGTCCTCTGCTGATAGAGAAGCTGACTGCAATCTTCTAGATTATATGGCAAGAGGAAGTTACCCCAGTTCCCGTATAAAGGCTGCCTCCATTCTCCATTTTTATAAAGGATAGAGAAGCAGACTGTCCTGTCACAATTTACATTGGGCTCTCTCTCTCTCTCTCTCTCTCTCTCTCTCTCTCTCTCTCTCTCTCTCTCTCTCTCCCCTCCCTCTCCCTCTCTCAATCTATCTCTCTGTCATTGCTGGCAAGATTCTTGCCACAGTGATCCTTAATTGTCTGATCCTTCAGCTGGAAGATGGTCATTTGCCCAAGAAGCAGTGTGTCTTCAGAAAGAGCCAAAGAACAGCTGACAGGTTGTTTGTTGTCCAACAACTTCAAGAGAAATGTCATGAACAGAACAGAGGTCTGCATAGGATATTCATTGACCAAACAAGGCCTTTGATACTGTCATTTGTGAGGGATGATGAAAGATCACTGTAAAATTTTGGTGTCTGGAATTCATCAGTACTGTACACTTTGAGCCTGCAAGGGTTCAGGATGAAGGACAATGGTCTCATGCTTTCCCAGTTACTAGTGTGCCAGGCCTAGAGGCCTGAGGGCTACCCAAGTCTTACCTTACCTATCGCAGGTCTTCGGCTGGCCAAACTGGATAAACGTATGAGAGAAGAGACTCTCGGGAGTCGAACAGGGGTTAGGCTTTATTCAGGGTCTTGGTTACATGGGCAGGGGGAACTCTTCCTTAGGAGAGAGAGAGAAATCTCCCAAGGAGGCAAAGATCTTACAGTAAGAGAATGAAAGCAGAAGTGGAAGTGGGGAGAGAGGGGAGAGGGAAGAAAGAAGAGAGGAAAAGGGGCCTTCTGTCCTGTAAGGGCCCCTCAGTGCTAAGAGAGCCTTCAGGCTTTCCTGACCCTGCTTAAGCTCTCCTGCCGTATCGTTTGCACCTCAATACCATGCCTGTTAGATAACAATAGGTGTGCCCAGATCCGGGCCAGTCTCGAGGGCGGGGATGCTCTCTCCCATCACGTTCTCACGGGAAGAGGCGGAAATACACGAGATCTCACTCCTCAATTCCCTGCTGTTTCCTGGGGGGCCTCATGAGAACTCTAAGGTTTTAGAAGTCCTCACCTTTACCCGTCCGAGACTGCCCACATGGAACTGAGCTTACACCCCCAACATCTCCCCTTTTTTGTTTTGCGCAGAGCACACATGGCCCTAGAGTAAATAGCGGCTGGAGGCTGAGTGGGTTAGGAAGGCCTTTAGCATATGAGTACCCCACAACAAGAACTTCATTTACACAGAAATCTGCAGCTAGCACAACAACTGACAAAGAGAGGCATCCAACAAAACAAAGATGAAACTAAATGGCTGAATTACAACAAGAGGAAGTGCAATCACTAATTCCAAAGCATATTCTAAGAGAAGTAGCTCAGTGCTGGCGCCTTACACTTCACCACCCCCTCAGTCATGCAAATGGACCTCAACGGCCAAGCCTGTGGTATTCAGGCGAAAAGTTGGTCACCCCCCCCCCCCCCCGTGTGTCCTGGGTTCGTGATATCAAAGTCCTCCTTCAGCTGCAGAAAGGAGATGCCTAGATGGAGTGGGCAGCAATGTCAGTGGTTGGGATGAGTGCTGCTTCCTCTCTGGGCAGCAGGGTCAAAGCTGTCAGTAGCAGACTCAGGTGGTGCATGGTCCTTCTCTGGGGTCTCCGGGGTCTCCGCTACCTGCGTCTCCGTCATCTCCAACACTGGTTTCCACCTACGGATCCTTCTAATGGGAATCCACGCGTCCCCTTTTCCTGTGGAGACACAAACATACCCTGGACCCCATATTAGTATCTTAGAAGGACCTTGCCATTTCCCTGAGGCCATATCCTTTACCATGGCCCATGTTTCCTTATTTCCAGCCTGGGTATTACTTTCCTTGCGGGGTTGTCGTGGAATAGTCACAAAATGTCTCATAGCTGGAATAGTATGTGAATTTTTTGAGACAACTGTATCAAGCTCTGATTGTGTTAGGCGACCTCTTCCCCTTTTTTGTTTAGCGAGGATCGCCTTTAAGGTGAAGTTGATAAGAATGCATACTGGCTGTTTACTTTGGTATTGCTGCCTAGGGCTCTCTAATGCTTGATTAACATCCATAAGGAACCCGAATTTTACGGATTTTTTCTTTAATTGCTCCTTAACCAGTATTTGTAGTGCCTGGAGTTTTTCTGGAGTCAGGGGCCATTGCTCCACCCAAATCGGGGTGTCTGACTTCCAATTCAAGGGTGGGGACTCCAGTGCAACTGCAATGGCCCTTACTAAAAATTTGATAGCCTCATCCCCAGGCGGCTCATGATGTCTCTGCCCCAGATGTTAAAACTAAGTCCTGGAATCACCAACGCCTATACGGTCCCTTGGCGATCCTCTGCCTCCCACTTTACTGGGTGCATTGTCTCTAAGGTATTTTGGCACCCTCCTATTCCCCACACTGGTCTCTGGCTTTCTTTGAGCTTCCAGTGCCAGGGTACTGAGCGACCGCTAAGGCAGGTCCTATCCGCTCCAGTATCAAGGAGGCCAGTCATGGGAATTCCATTGAGCCAGATTGTACACTCAGGTCTATTCTGTCTTATTTCCTTTAGTAACTGGATTTGAACTGAGTGCTTTAAGGGAAGGGCAATAGCTATGGGAAGCTGATTGTCTATATGAGCTGGCTCGGCTACCACATTGGAGCATGGAAGTGCTGTGGTGCCAGTGGGATAAACTCCTGTATATATAACTACGGGTGCATGAGAGGGGTTCTGTAATATCAGGGATTCCTCCTGTATGGGGTCTCTCAGGGGAATCATAGTAAACTGATGAGCTGCAAGCTGGCACTTATCTAAGCTGTAAAGGTGTTGCATTCCTTCCTCTGGCCCCATAATCTCCTGTATTCTCCCTCCAAGGGGCCGTCCCGATTCTCTGCCAAAGGGTACACTTTCGGGGCCCTCGAGGGGCCCCTCACCCCGTTTCCCGACTTCCTACATTGTCTAGCTAGGTGACCTGGCTTTCCACATGAAAAGCAAGGGTCCTGGCCCCTCCCTGTACTTATTTCTTTCCTACACTCTTTCTTAAGGTGTCCCAGTTTTCTGCAGTGAAAACATTTCCTCTCCAGGGAGATGTTATTTAAGGCTGTGGCCAGGTACTTCCCTTGGACCTGTGCCAAGTACACCTGACTTCCTACCCTCTCACATCTCTGTATCATTTCTTCAACAGACGCATTCTTTGGCAGTCCCAGCATTGCCTTTTTGCAGTCATGATTACAATTCTGCCACAGCAATGTCTTTAACACTATCTCTGTCCCTTGATTCTCCTCTCCCATGTCTCGACCCACTGCCTCCTGCAGCCTGGCCACAAAATTAGTAAATGGCTCATTGTTTCCTTGCGTAATCCTAGTCATGGGAAACTCTCTCTCTTTCTTAGAGGCTATAACCTTCCAGGCGGCAATAGCCATTCCAGCAATCAAGACATAATCGGCGGCCCAGTACTGTAATTGATTTCCTGTAGCCTCAAACTGCCCTGTTCCTGTAAATCGCTGATAAGCCTGGGGGCCCTGAGCCCCCAGCCCACTGGTAGTGATCTTTACCTTCTGAGAAAATTCTGATACCCAAATCACATTCTGCCCAGGGGTAAGGCAGGCTCTGGCTAAGCTCTTCCAGTCATTAGGAGTCAGAACGAACTGACCACTGAGAGTTTCAAGCATGGCTATGACAAAGGGTGAATTAGGGCCATGCTTGGTACAAGCCTCTTTAAGAGTCGCCACTCTCTTCCACTCTATAGGTATGTGGCTCCTCCGAACGCCACCGGGGACATTGGGGTCCGCTATTTCTAGCACAGGGAATGTCCCTACGTCTTCTCCATTCTCTATGGTCTTTCATATTCCCTTTTCCAAACTGGACTGTGGCCCTGGACTGTCTGACCAATGGAGCATGCTATAAGGAGGTGCAGAGGGAAGACACAGTGTATTCTCCCAGGCCTCGCCTTTCCCATCTGCTAGATGGAGCTCCGAACCTATTTTTTCTCTACACTCCTTAACTTTCTGCTTGCCAGGGTTCTCCCCTCCCCTCTCTCAGCTTCCACTCTCATTCCAATCCCGCCCTGGTCTCTCCGGGCCTTCCAAAAGACTTTTAATCACACCGAATATCAGGAAATCTAAATCCTCCAGCTCCCCGGGGCATTGTTGTTCATAAGCGGTCATTTGTTCTCCGACAGCTCCCCATCTTTCTCTTGATATTCCAGTCTTCTCGAGCCAGGGAGAGACCTTCCAAATCCTTTTACAAAATTCTCGGAGGTCGTTTAACTCTATAGTGACCCCCGCCTCCCTGCATTCCCTGTAAAGTATCTTAGCCCAGACCTCCTGTTCCTCTGGCTTTATTACTGGCAATTGATTCCCCATCCCTGCCCTTTTCCCATGGGTGTGGGAAGCTACTCACTCTTTCTCTCCTTCTGAATCTAGGATTCGGGACGCGCCTCTTTCACAGCCCCTTCCGGGTGTCCCAACCACCCAGGATATCTGCGCCTGTCCCTGTTTGGAATGCGCCAACTGCCAGGCCTAGAGGCCTGAGGGCTACCCGAGTCTTACCTTACCTATCACAGGTCTTCAGCTGGCCAAACTGGATAAACGTATGAGAGAAGAGACTTTCCAGAGTCGAACAAGGGTTAGGCTTTATTCAGGGTCCTGGTTACATGTGCAGGGGGAACTCTTCCTTAGGAGAGAGAGAGAAATCTCCCAAGGAGGCAAGATCTTACAGTAAGAGAATGAAAGCAGAAGTGGAAGTGGGGAGAGAGGGGAGAGGGAAGAAAGAAGAGAGGAAAAGGGGCCTTCTGTCCTGTAAGGGCCCCTCAGTGCTAAGAGAGCTTTCGGGCTTTCCTGACCCTGCTTAAGCTCTCCTGCCCTATCGTTTGCACCTCAATACCATGCCTGTTAGATAACAATAGGTGTGCCCAGATCCGGGCCAGTCTCGAGGGCGGGGATGCTCTCTCCCATCACGTTCTCACGAGAAGAGGCAGAAATACACGAGATCTCACTCCTCAATTCCCTGCTGTTTCCTGGGGGGCCTCATGAGAACTCTAAGGTTTTAGAAGTCCTCACCTTTACCCGTCCAAGACTGTCCACATGGAACTGAGCTTACACCCCCAACACTAGTGGAGTGAAGCAGAACTGTGGACTTCCTCCCATGTTTCTTAGCCTAACGTGGTAGCACTTAGTTGGATGTCTTCATCAAAAACAAAAACAGCCTCAAGTTCAGCTACAACACTGATGATAAATTATTTACCTAGAAAAGCCCAAAATCTAGGACTAACATGGAGGGAGAATTGGTGCACGTTTTTGTTTGCAGATTATTTTGCTTTCAGTGCAAACTCTGAGACTGAGATAGAACAAATTATGGATCAATTTTTTGCTTTCTTGTGCTGAATTTTGACCTGACAATTAACACCATGAAAACAAAGATTCTCCATTACCCAGCACCACACCATTTGTCACAGGAAATGGTGAAATTTTGAATGTTGCAGATAAGTTACCATTCCTTAGCAGTACACCTCCCAGGGGTGTCCACATAAAAGATAAGGTTGATGCACTCATTATCAGAGCTGGTTCAGTGCTTGGAAGGATCTGAAGAAAAGTGTGGGAGAGAAGAGGTAATAGGCTACCTACCAACCTGAGGATGTACAGAGCCACTGGGCTGATTTTCTTGCTGTATGACTGTGAAGTCTGAATAATATAATAATACCATGTCAGAAAACTGAACTGCTTTCATTTGAATTGACTTAGGAAGATTCTGAAGGTCATATGGCAAGATAAGTTACCAGAGGGGAACATTCTTCTGTGGGAACGCACATGTTGGTCAGAGGTAACACACTGGCATTGTCAAATCTCTCTGAAGAAGAAGAATATTGATTGTGAGATATGGCATTAGACTCCCTACCATGTCATGCTTGCATCAAAGGAGGTGCTATACTCCACGAGCAGGGCAGAATTAAAGCAGCACAAAGGAAATGTGAATTGTGTAAATCCAGAGTAATCTCCATCCCCAAAATCTAATGGACTACATGGGCTTGGTATGTGGCAGAGCCTTCTAAACTTATATTGGATTGATCAGTCACAGCTAAACACATTATATCCTCACCCCAATTCTGTGCTGTCCTTGGTCTTCTTTGAAAAAGAAAATGAAGAGCCATGTCTCAGACCTTGTACTTTACAATTATTGTCTAATTTGATCTTCACAACAACAGTGAGAGGTTGATACTCTTATTATTCCCATTTTATACATGAGAAAATTGAGGCAAGCAGAGGCTAAGTCACTTTTCCAGAGTCATATAGGCTCTAGAACATTTTCCCAGCTCATACTCCAATCAGCAGATATAGCACAAAAGCAATGTTCACAGTCCCTACAGTAGCTATGCATATGCCAGTACAGTTCCGAATCATAAAATATAACAGACTATCCACATGGAAGACAGAACCAAACCTTACGTTCAGACACCAGAAAGTCAGATCCCAACACCAGAAAACCAAATCCATTATAACAACAAAGAAAGCTCCACACAATTAACAGTGGAAGCCTTCCAACAAACCAATTCTCTCCCACATATAAAAAAATCCCTCTCTCACTCACAGAGTCCTGCCTTGCTTCCTCTCTCTTTCCCAGTTCTGTCTGTTTTAACTCATGTCCTGCTCAACTCATTCAGCAAGCTCCTCCCAGCACAGGCTCATTTCACTCAGCCTTCCATGTGACAGAGGGAGGTCACATGGGTCTATTAATGGATGGGAAAGATCTATCCATTTAAATTACCATCATAACTTTTAAATTTTAAATCCTTGGTGGAGCACACACAGCTCAGCTCAGGAAGTGTGGAGCGCAGCCCAAGTTGGCAGGAACAGGACCCTGAACAGACTTGAGGGAGCCAACAGCATCAGTAGTTCCCAGACTGTTCAACCCACAAAAAAATTCAAAGGTCAGCAAGGGAGTTCCTTCACACAAGAGATGGAAGCATGGTCAAGAGTGGCAGCCCTAGGAGACTTCCACCTAAAGCCCCTGGTAGAATTGAGCTACTAATCTGAATCTCAGCCTTGAGCTCAGCCCTGACAAAGAACTCAAAAGTCAAGTAATGTTGGGATTGGAAGCTCAATTCCGTGCGGACAGTCTCGGGCGGGTAAAAGTGGGACTTCTAAATCTTAGAGTCTTATGAGGCCCTCCATGAACAGCGGGGGTTCGAGAAGGTCAGACTGAGCTAGCTCGGCTAGCTCGGGTATTTCCGCCTCTCCCCGGAAGATATGTGATGGGTGGAGTCTCCCTGCCCTCGAGGTCGTCCCGGATTGGAGCACACCTAGTTACCTAACAGCACGGTATTGAGATGCAAACCGTGTGGCTGAAGGTTAAGTAGGATTGAGGAAGCCTGAAAGCTCTCTCTTAGCACGTGTGGAGCCAAAGAGGACAGTAGGGCTCCGCTTCTTTTCTTTCCTCTCTCCCCTCCTCCTCTCTCCCCGCTTGTACTTCTACTTCCAATCCCTTAAGCTTAGCCTCCTTAGGAAATCTCCCCCTCTTCCTCCTAAGGAAGACTCCCCTGCACTTGTAACTAGACCCTGAAATAAAGCTCAACCCCTGTTCGACTCTGGAACGTCCTTTCTCTCATAAGTTTATCCGGTTTGGCCAACCGAAGACCTGGGACAGGTAAGAAAGACTCGGGTAGCCCAATACAGGCCTCTAGGCTTGGCGGTTGGTGCCCCAACAGGGATTGGGAGCGCAGATAATCCTGGGTGCTTTTGGGGTACACCCGGAAGGGGCTGTGAAAGAAGCGAGTCCCGAATCCTAGATTCGGAAGGAGAGAAAGTGGAGAGAAGCTTCCCAAACCCCTGGGAAAAGGGCGGAGATGGGGAATCTATTGCCAGTAATAAAGCCAGAGGAACAGGAGGTCTGGGCTGAGAAACTTCACAGGGAATGCAGGAAGGCGGGGGTCACAATAGAGTTAGATGACCTCCGAGAATTTTGTTAAAAGATTTGGAAAGTTTCTCCTTGGCTCAAGCAGGCAGGAATATCAAGAGAAAAATGGGGAGCGGTCGGAGAGCAAATGACTGCTCACGAGCAACAATACCCTGGGGAGCTGGAGGATTTAGATTTCCTGATATTCGGTGTAATTAAGAGCCTGCTGGAAAGGCCGGAGAGACCAGGGCGGGATTGGAATAAGAGTGGAAGCGGAGAGAGGGGAGGGGAGGACCCAGGCAAGCAGAAAGTTAAGCGGAAAGTTAAGGAGCGTAAAGAAAAAATAGACTCGGAGTTCCATCTAGCAGATGGAAAAGGTGAGGCAGGGGAGAATACGCCGTGCCTTCCCTCCGCGCCTCCTTATAACCTGCTCCATTGGTCAGACAGGTCAGGGCCACAGTCCAGTTTGGAAAAAGGAATAAGAAAGGCTATAGAGAATGGAGAAGACGTAGGGACATTTCCTGTGCTAGAAATAGCGGACCCCAGTGTCCCCGGTGGCGTTCGGAGGAGCCACATACCTATAGAGTGGAAGAGAGTGGCGACTCTTAAAGAGGCTTGTACCAAGCATGGCCCTAATTCACCCTTTGTCATAGCCATGCTTGAAACTCTCAGTGGTCAGTTCGTTCTGACTCCTAATGACTGGAAGAGCTTAGCCAGAGCCTGCCTTACCCCTGGGCAGAATGTGATTTGGGTATCAGAATTTTCTCAGAGGGTAAAGAGCACTACCGGTGGGCTAGGGGCTCAGGCCCCCCAGGCTTATCAGCAATTTACAGGAACAGGGCAGTTTGAGGCTACAGGAAATCAATTACAGTACTTGGCCGCCGATTATGTCTTGATTGCCGGAATGGCTATTAGCTGCCTCGGGATGAGGTCATCAAATTTTTAGTAAGGGCCATTGCTGTTGCTCTGGAGTCCCCACCCTTGAATTGGAAGTCAGACACCCCGATTTGGGTGGAGCAATGGCCCCTGACCCCAGAAAAACTCCAGGCACTACAAATACTGGTTAAGGAGCAATTAGCACCCTGGAATGCTCCTGTGTTTGTTATAAAGAAAAAATCTGGGAAATTCAGGTTCCTTACAGATGTTAATGAAGCATTTGTAAGCACCTGGCAGCAACTATACCTAAGTAAAGAGCCAGTTTGCATCCTTATCAATTTTACCTTAAAGGCGATCCTCGCTAAACAAAGAAGGGGAGATAGAGATCGCCTAATACAATCAGAGCTAAGATCAAGAGGCCTAATACAATCAGAGCTTGATACAGCTGTCTCAAAAAACTCACATAATACTCCAGCTATGAGACATTTTAAGATACTAATAGGGGGTCGAGGGTATGTTTGTGTCTCCACAGGAAAAGGGAATGCGTGGATTCCCATTAGAAGGATCCGTAAGTGGGAACCGAGGTCGGAGACGGCAGAGACGCAGGAGGCGGAGACCCCGGAGAGCCCAGAGACCCCGGAGAAGGATCATACACCACCTGAGCCTGCTGCTGACAGCTTTAACCTTGCTGCCCAAAGAGGAGGCAGCACTCATCACAACCGCAGACACTGCTGCTGACAGCTTCAATCTAGGCATCCTTTTTTCGCCAGCTGAATGAAGACTTTGAGATCACAAACCCAGGACACTTGGGTGGGGAGGAGGTGACCAATTTTCCACCTGTATAGATCCATTTGCAAGATTAAGGGAGTGGTGATGTAAGGCGCCTACACCAGCTGCTCCTCTTAAAATATGCTTTGGGATTAGTTGATTGCACTTCCCCTGTTGTAACTCAGCCATTTAGTTTCATCTTTGTTTTATTTGATGCCTCCCTTTGTCAGATGTGCTAGCTGCAGATTTCTGTGTGAATGAAGTCTTGTTGTAAGGTACTCATATGCTAAAGGCCTTCCTAATCCACTCAGCCTCCAGCCACTGTTTGCTCTAGAGCCAGGTGCGCTCCGCGCAAAACAAAGAAGGGGATATGTTGGGATTGGAAGCTCAATTCCGTGCGGACAGTCTCGGGCGGGTAAAAGTGGGACTTCTAAATCTTAGAGTCTTATGAGGCCCTCCATGAACAGCGGGGGTTCGAGAAGGTCAGACTGAGCTAGCTCAGCTAGCTCGGGTATTTCCGCCTCTCCCCGGAAGATATGTGATGGGTGGAGTCTCCCTGCCCTCGAGGTCGTCCCGGATTGGAGCACACCTAGTTACCTAACAGCACGGTATTGAGATGCAAACCGTGTGGCTGAAGGTTAAGTAGGATTGAGGAAGCCTGAAAGCTCTCTCTTAGCACGTGTGGAGCCAAAGAGGACAGTAGGGCTCCGCTTCTTTTCTTTCCTCTCTCCCCTCCTCCTCTCTCCCCGCTTGTACTTCTACTTCCAACCCCTTAAGCTTAGCCTCCTTAGGAAATCTCCCCCTCTTCCTCCTAAGGAAGACTCCCCTGCACTTGTAACTAGACCCTGAAATAAAGCTCAACCCCTGTTCGACTCTGGAACGTCCTTTCTCTCATACGTTTATCCGGTTTGGCCAACCGAAGACCTGGGACAGGTAAGAAAGACTCGGGTAGCCCAATACAGGCCTCTAGGCTTGACAAAGTAACTGACTGGGAAAATGCCCCCAAAAAGGGAAAAAGAATAAGACAACAGAAGGTTACTTTCTTGGTGAGGAGGCATTTCCTTCCATTCTTTCAGATGAGGAAGTACAATGCTTACCATCAGAGGCCTCCAAAATCAATATGCAATGGTCTCAGGTCATGGAAGAGTTCAAAAAGGACTTTGAAAATCATGTAAGAGAAGTGGAGGAAAAATCATGAAGAGAACTGAGAGAGAAGCAAGAAAACCATGAAAAGCAAGTCAACAGCTTGCTAATGAAGACCCAAAAAAATACTGGAAGAAATTAACAATTTAAAAAACAGACTAACTCAAATGGCAAAAGAGGTCCAAAAAGCCAGTGAGGAGAGGAATGCTGTAAATAACAGAATTAGCCAAATGGAAAAGGAGGTTCAAAAGCTCACTGAAGAAAATAGTTGTTTTAGAATTAGAATGGAACAGATGGAAGCTAATGACATTATGAGAAACTAATGAATTACAAAACAAATCCAAAAGAATGAAAAAATAGAAGATAATGTGAAATATCTCATTGGAAAAAGAACTGACCTGAAAAATAGATCCAGGAGAGACAATTTAAAAATTATGGCACTACCTGAAAGCCATGATTAAAAAAAGAGCCTAGACATCACCTTTCATGAAATTATCAAGGAAAACTGCCCTGATATTCTAGAACCAGAAGGTAAAATAAATATTGAAAGAGTCCACCAATAACCTCCTGAAAGAGAAACAAAAAGAGAAACTTCTAGGAGTATTGTAGTCAAATTCAAGAGTTCTCAAGTGAAGGAGAAAATACTGCAAACAGTTAGAAGGAAACAATTCTCGTATTTTGGAAATACAATCAGGATAATACAGCATCTGGCAGTTTCTACATTAAGGGATGGAAGGGCTTGGAATATGATATTCCAGAAGTCAAAGGAATTAGGACTAAAACCAAGAATCATCTACCCAGCAAAATTGAGTATACTACTTTCAGAAGAAAAAATGGTCGTTCAATGATATAGAGGACTTTCAAGCATTCTTGATGAAAAGACCAGATCTGAAAAGAAAATTTGACTTTCAAACACATGAATCAAGAGAAGCATGAAAAGGTGAACAGGAAAGAGAAATCGTAAAGGACTTTCTAAAGTTAAACTGTTTACATTCCTACATGGAAAGACAATATTCGTAACTCTTGAGACTTTTATCAGCATTTGGGTAATTGGAGGGATTATACACATACACACACGTTTTATATATATATATATATATATATATATATATATATATATATATATATATATATATATATATATATATATATATATATATATATATATATGGAGAGAGAGATATCACAGGGTGAGTTGATTAAGAAGGGATGATATCTAAAAAAATAAAAAGGGGTAAGAGAGGAATATATTGGGTGGAGAAAGAGAGAAATGGAATGGGGCAAATTATCTCTCATAAAAGAGGAAAGAAAAAGCTTATTCAATTGAGGAGAAAAGGGAAGAGGTAAGAGGGAAAAAGTGAAGCTTACTCTCTTCACATTTGGCTTGAGGAGGGTATAACATGCTCACTCAATTTGTACGAAAATCTATATTTCACTACAGGAAAGTAGGGGAGAAAGGGACAAGTGGGGTGAGGCAGCTAATAGAAAGGAGGGCAAATGGGAGAAGGGAGTAATTAGAAGCAAACACTTAGGGGGAGGGACAAGGTCAAAAGAGAGAAGAAAATAAATGGAAGGCAGGATAGGATGGAAGGAAATATAGTTAGTCTTACACAACATGACTACTTCGGAAGTCTTTTGCAAAACTACACATATATAGACCATATTGGATTGCTTGCCTTCTCAGTGGGGATGGGTGGGGAGGAAGGAAGGGACAGAAGTTGGAGTTCAAAGTATTAGGAATAAATGGTGAGAAATGTTTTTGCATACAATTGGGAAATAAGAAATACAGGTTGTAGAAATCTATCTTGCCCTACAAGAAAAGAGAGAAGACGGGGATAAGGGAAGGGAGGAGTATGATAGAAGGAAGGGCATATGGATGGAAAGAGGTAATCAGAATGCAAGACATTATGGAGTGGGGGAGGAGAGAGATAGGGAGAAAATTTGGAACTCCAAATTTTGTGGAAATGAATGTTGAAAACTAGAAATTAATAAATAAAAAAAAATAAATTACCCTTATAGCAGGTAAGATTCCAAAGCAGTGCTGGTATTTCCAATGCTTAGCACATAGGATGGTTGATGGGTTGGTTGTTGTCTTTCATTCTTAGTACAAAGCTTGACTGGTTGATTGGTGGTTGTTTTTCATTCCTGAAGAGGAACAAGAGGACGTCACTATGTTGAGATCAGGATACTGTGTGCCCAACTCTGGTCGATCACACCAATATGAACTCAGAAAATTCTACCACGGAAAAGGCACAGATTGTTCATATAAATATTTTGAATGGAGATATCTCTAAATTTGTGTACCTCATATTTCTTTTGAGTTGAAATTCTGATATCTCACAGGGTATAAAGGCTTTTTTGATGTAGAAACACCATTCTGTGTAATCCTGTGCCAATATCTCCTATGTCTCATAATGGATTCCAAAGTTCTTCACAGATGGAGGTGCAGTCAAGATGGTGGAGAAAAGACAGGGACTCTTCTGAGCTCTCCCTAAATTCCTCTCCAAATACCTTTAAGCAATGCCTCAAAACAAACTCTAGAGTGTCAGAAGCTACAAAACAATGGGTTGAAACAATTTTTCAGCCCCCCCCAAAAAAAGCTATTGATAAAGCATTTTTGCGTATTGTTAATATGATTTTGCTTCTTAATGGAGAGATCTTCTCCATCCATTAATGGACCTGCCCATTAAGGGGAGTTTGATTAGGGAGGATTTATAAGAAGACTTATACCTTTTGTCAATTTTCTGATGAGGCACTGGTTCTCAAGGGCTGTGATGTCCTCTGGATTGTGATGCTCTCAGGCTCTGAAAAATGAATACATACCCTAGATGAGGTTTTACTTTGGGGCTTACTGATTGGAAGTATTTGTTTGGCCAGATGAGACTCTGGGCAGCTACTAAGGAGTTCCCTTGGCTTTGAAAAGCCAGATGTTAGTGCTTCTCTCTCTGGTAACCATGACTGTATGGTCAGACAGTTGGATCTGTCTGGTGATCAGTGATGTATAGATTTCTTATGGTCAGACAGTTGGAATCCCTGTCGACTGGTCTTTCTGCTTGTAATTTCTGTTTGTATTTTCCCTGAAGTTCAGGGTGCTGACTTTTTCCCCTGAACAAAGTGAATGTCTATAATGTGCTTAAAGTGATTTTCATATGTGATTAAAATTATTTTGACCAGCCATTGGAGTTGAAGGCTCTTAGGGCTTGGAAGTTCAGCTACAGAGAGGACCTCAGTGTCTGGTACCTTACCTTGTCAGTTGATCTCCAGAATCTTTCTTAGACAGTTCAAATGGAAGCACTTCAGTTTTCTTGCAATAATAGATGGTCCGGGTTTCATAGAAATAGTAAAATGAGATCAGCACAAACTCTCTTTAGACCTTCAATGTGTTAGCTAGTCTAATACCTCTTCTCTCTCACACTTTCCTTTGAAGTCTCACAAACTTTGAGCTAGCTCTGGCAATGCATGTATCAACCTCATCATCTCTATACACATCCCTGAATAGTATGCTGCCATGTTAAAGAAACTTAACCACAGCAATCAAAATTTCTCCATTTGCTGTAACTAATCTTTCTCTGTGCGGATGATGCAGTACAGGCTGGTGGACAACCTTTGTTTTCTTGGTGCTAATCATTAGGCCAAATGTAGCACAAGTAAGCAGAGAACTGATGCAATCTTTGTTTCTTGTCAGCCTCAGAGGTTGCACTGAGTGCACAATCATATTTAAACAAAAATTCATGCACATACTCTCCCTCCACTTTAGTCTTGGCTTTTAGACTTTTGAAATTAAATAATTTGCTGTCAGTGTAGTAGCCAACCTTGATGATCTTTCAGTGTGGTAGGGGACCTTTTGTCTTCATTGAAAACTTCTGGCAAGACTGCTGAAAACATCATGTTGTCTCGCATGGGAGGAAGTCCATAGCTCTGCTTCACTCAATTGGTGCATGGGAAAGTGAGAGCATGTTCCATTACCCACAAACCATGCAAGTAGGACCTGAAGCACGATACTGATGAATTTTTCTGAGCAGTGAAATTTATAGTGCCTAGAACATAAGAAGTACCTAATAAATGCTTTAGTTTAAGGATGAATGTAGAGTTAAGAGATGGCAATAGTTTTTAAGTACTTTACTATATTAGAAACACTGTTCTATGCATGAGGATGCACACTCTAGAGCAAAGTGAAGCCAGAGAGGCTAAGAAAAATACAGAAGGCTTAGTACATCCTTCATGTTATTACAAGCTCTGAGACGTGAGCTATCAAAGATTCTGGTACTTGAGATCTTACACAGCCTGAGCTCTGGACTGTCACACATTTTGTGCCCTGGGGTATCATCCCTCTGAGCCATGGACCATATCACTTCAGCAGGGTTGACGGCATGGAAATTTTGTGGGTGTATTTAGCACCTTTTCTATTGCTGTCTTGAGAGTCCTTTCTCCTTTAAGTGTTAAATGCATATGTAAGTCCCTAAAAGGAACAGGATGTGCCCAGCTCAGAGGAAATTCTTTGGTTTAGTCCTTGTTAATCTTGATCTCAATCCTCAGTGAATTGAAGACTGATTCTCTCAGCCCAGGAGCTCTTTCCCATCTGAAGAATTCTTCCCCAGCCTAAGATCCCCTTTCTTGCCCAGGACCTCCTCCCCAATCTAGGATACTTTCTTATAGTTTGAAACTTCCCTCACTCCCAGGACTTTCCATACATGGCTTATAGGACACGTGTCTCTTTCCCAACACAACATGCATATTACTATGCAAGCCTTGCCAAACTTGTCAATCTGGTCAGCACTATAATTAAGTCTGAGATTAAGGTCCTGTCCAAATCTAGGCATACATTGAAACCTGTGAGGTAGGAAACCCTGAGCAGTCAGGCCACGACCTCCTAGCTACAAATTAAACCATAATTCCTTATCTCTCAACTAGCCATCAGTTCCCACCCAGACGCAGACTAGGCAATTTTATAGTGTAATGATGTTGATTACACAATAGAAATTATGAATATTAAAAATTCAGGAGGGGTATGTTAAGGGATTAGAAAATGAGAAGGGCTCCCTTTTATGGTTTGGTGGTGAAACATCCTGGTCATGATGCTTTCTGACTAGTTAGCTATTGTTGTCCTGTCTGGTCAAGAAGGATGCATAGGTATTGTGGTTCTGCCTTGGGCTAAAGGGATAATGTGATTATGGTTCAGTGCAAGGATAAAAATTTGTTCAAATATGTGAATTTGATGTTGGGGTGGTGGCAAGTTAGGGGCAACAGCTATATTGAGGCTAGAATCATCTCTATTTGGATTCCATCAATTTGGTCCGCACAACCACACTAAGGATAAGTATTATCAACATGTCGATTTTACAATTGAGAGAACTGAATCATACAAAGGTTAAATTACTTGCCCAGGTTCACATACCTAACATGTGTCTAAAGCTAGATTGTAACTCAGAAAAGCCTGTATCTTCTTAGAAGACTTTTGGTCCAAGGCCATATCCACAACACCACTTAGGTGTTCACATAGGGTTTTGGAGTCCCTTAAGGTGGAGTCCTCTAAAAGAAGTAAGGAAAGGGTGCTTGGAGCTGAGAGAATCATGTTATTCCTCTTCTCCAAGGCAGGAGACCAAGCTAGAGATCTGGTGGAATGGCCACAAGTGGGCACACAGCTATGACCTCTTGATCAAAATATCCAAAGTTGGACATGATAGCTCTAGAACCCTTATGCTGCTCTTAGAATCTCTTCTATTAGTCAGTTAAACTTACTTCTCACAGTCAAAGGAACAGTTAGCTTACTGTAGTCATATAGTTAATTACACACAGCAAAAATGAAAAGAAAAACAGTAAGTGCTTCTATGTGGAGCTCTCTACCTCACACTCACAGGTAGTGAATAAGATTAAAGGATGGAGTTGCTTGTCTAAGACCTTAGAGAAGGAGAAACACAGTGGGAGTGAGCTACCTCCCCTTTCATTTCAGTAGCTACTGGGATTTTCAATAGTTGCCAGGTCCAGCTACTCTTGTCTTGATCTCTATGTGCCTCAGATTCAGGGGAGCACCGGTCATGGTTTCAGCTCTTCCTTCCCTGGTGCTATCACCAGAAGAGTCTTGGGCTAAAGCTCCAGTCCTACAGTTCTAATCCTGAAGTATCAGTCTGACTGCCAGGATAGCTTGATACCTCTGCCCCATGGGGCAACTTTAGGGTGTATAAAACCCAAGGGCACAATTAATTGATTTATTTTATCTAGAGTAACTAGGCTTAACAAAAATACCTTTAAAGATTAAAAGACAGCTTAAATGGAACAGGAAACTTTAGATTTAAGTCTTTGCCCAAAAGGATGGAAGGGAAGAGGAGAAGAGACAGTGGGAGAAGGAAAAAAGATACTTATTCGTTCACCTCATTTATGGTTGTAGGTGAAGAGAACATCCACTAATGATCAGGCTTATATTCTACTTTGATGCTGCCATCTAGGATAGCCTGCTATTATATGTTATTTGATCCGCTTTTCTAAAAAGAAAGGCAACATTTGAGGGGTAAACAACCATTTAATCAAGCACATATATCATTCACTTAGTTCAGGGGAAAAAATCAGCACTCTGAACTTCAGAGAAAATACAAAGAAATAATAATCAACAGACAGGGTTTCCAACTGTCTGACTGTAAGCAATAAATATATCACAGATCAACAGACAGATCCAGCTGCCTGACCATACATACATAGTTACCAGAGAGAGAAGCATCAACATCTGGGTTTTCAAAGTCAGGGGGCTCCTTAGTGGCTGCTCAGAGTCTCATCTGACCAAATAACATTTCCAGTGAGTCAGTCCAAAGTAAAACTTCACCTCAGAGAATTTATACAGGTTTCAGAACCAGAGGGCATCATAACCCTTGAGAATAAATGCTTTAGAAAATAACAAAAGATGTGGTCCTCCCCTAATCAAGCTTTCCTTAATGGACAGGTAAATTAATGGCTGGGGAAGATCTTTAACTCTCTGATTAGTATTACAGTGACATGCTCAACTCATCTCTAACACCTCTATCAGAATCAGTGTCTGCCTCTCTATCTCCTTCATGAAACTCCTGAAACATTCATTCAAAGTATCTCTGGGATTTCATCATTCTCCTCTGTTATTTTTCAATAATTCCCTGGTCAGGAAAGTGAGAAAAACTCCAAATCCCTGAATTCTCAGAGAAGTTTTAAAGTACTTCCTCCATGAGATCTCCAACTGCCCTCCTACCCAAAGATGGATCAGATATCATTCCTTTTTTTGGTTTGTTTCTCAGGGCCTAAATAAGAATGGAGTAAAAGAATCATTGAAAGCTGAGATTCTGTTCTTTTTACTCCCCATAATCTTTCAAGTTGTTCAATTTCCTATCACCAAACAATTTTCCCAATAAGTATTCTTGGTTTTCTTCTTTTGTCTCTTCTCCTTCCATATCTTCACTAACCCATATAGAGCAATCTCTGGATTCCATATCATCTAGAAGACTGACAAGCCTGCATATGCCTGCTTGTAATTCACAAAAAATCTTGGCAATTTGGGCACACACTTTTTTTTCTTCTTCCCTGTTAATCATTTTTTTAAAAAGTGAGAATTAATTTTTCTTTATCTCATGTAGTTTTCATTCATAACGTCTTGAAATATATCTCTGATAGACCAAGCTTCAATAAAGCCTTTTGGATTCAAATAGCACTACTTGACTATGCCTTTGAGACCAAATCACTCTGACTCTCAATGACTGGTCAATAATAGGTTCCAGTTCAAGCTTCATTTGCTCTTTGCTTGGGTTTGGCTGGCTTACATTGATTCAATGACATTTGCTTTTGTTCTGGCCAGAAACAATGAGAGTCTTCCCTTCCCAGACTGGTTTTTTTTTTTTTTTTGAGAAGACTCACAAACACCTATGCTGAAATCCAGTGACACTAGCCTCCTGATGTTCATCAAGCAAGACTTTCCATCTCCTGACTCCAGGCATTTTCTCTGACTGCATGCCTGGGTGCTCACTCTGCTGATTTCCACCTCTTGGCTTTCCTGGGTTCCTTGGAGTGTCAGTTCAAAATTCTCCCTTCTACAGGAAGTCTTTCTTTATCTCTCCTTAATTCTAGTGCTTTCCCTTTGTTCATTATTCCCCATTTAATGTGGATATAGTTTGTATGTTATTGTTTATATGCCGTTTCCCTTATTAGGCTGTGAACTTTTTGAGAGGAGGAACAGTCTGTTAGCTTCTTTTGTGACCCCAGGCTTAGCACAATGTCTAACACATAGTAGGTATTCAATAAATATTTGCTGACTGGCAGAAGGGATACTTCAATCATTTTTTATGTTTATTTATTTATTTTTAGTTTTCAACATTCATTTCCACAAAATTTTGAGTTCTAAATTTTCTCCCCATCTTTCCCCTTCCCCCACCCCAAAACAACATGCATTTTGATTACCCCTTCTATCAGTCTACCCTCCCTTCTATCACACTCCTCTCTTCACTTATCCTCATCTACTCTCTTGTCTTGTAAGGCAAGGTAAATTTCTATACCCCATTATCTATATTTCTTATTTCTCAGTTGTATGCAACAATAATTCTCAACGTTCATTCCTAAAACTTTGATTTTCCCCTTGTTTCCCTTCCTCCCTTCCACCCATCCCCACTAAGGAGGAAAGCAATTCAATATAGACTATGTATGTGTAGTTTTGCAAATAAATTCGATAATAGTCATGTTGTGTAAGGCTAACTACATTTCACTCCATTCTATCCTGTCCCCCATTCCTTCCATTCTCTTTTTTGATATTATCCTTCCCCAAAAGAGTTTACTTCAAATTGCTCCCTCCTCTAATTTGCCCTTCTTTCCATCATCTCCCACCCCACCTATCCCCTTCTCCCCTACTTTCCTGTAGTGTAAGATAGATTTTCATACCAAATTGAGTGTGCATGTTATTCCTTCCTTAAGCCAAATGTGAAGAGAGTAAGCTTCACTTTTTCCCTCTTACCTCTTCCCTTTTCCCCTCCATTGTGAAAGTGTTTTCTTGCCTCTTTTATGAGAGATAATTTGCCCCATTCATTTTCTCCCTTTCTCCTCCCAATATATTCCTCTCTCACCCCTTAATTTTGTCTTTTAGATATCGTTCCTTCCTATTCAATTCACCTGGTGCTCTCTGTGCATGTATGTATATATATATATATGTATGTATGTATGTATGTATGTATGTATGTATATGTATGTATGTATGTATACACACATATATGTATGTATATGTGTATATGTATGTATATACACATATATGTATATATATAAAATATATACATATGTATATGTATGTATGTATGTATGTATGTATAATCCCTCCAACTAACCAAATACTGAGAAAAGTTTCAAGAGTTACAAATATTATCTTTCCATGTAGAAATGTAAATGGTTAGACTTTATTAAGTCCCTTGTGATTTCTCTTTCCTGTTTACCTAGTCATGCTTCTCTTGATTCTTGTGTCTGAAAGCCAAATTTTCTCTCCAGCTCTGGTTGTTTCTCCAAGAATGCTTGAAAGCCCTCTATTTAATTGAATAGTCCCTCATTTCCACTAAAGCATTATACTCAGTTTTGTTGGGTAGGCCATTCCTGGTTTTAATCCTAGTTCCTTTAACTTCTGAAATATCATATTCCAAACTCTTTGATTCCTTAATGTAGAAGCTGCTAGATCTTATGTTATCCTGATTATATTTCTACAATACTTGAATTATTCTTTCTAGTTGATTGCAATATTTTCTCCTTGATCTGAAAACTCTGGAATTTGATTACAATATTCCTAGCAATTTCTCCTTTTGGATCTCATTCAGGAGGTGATTGGTGGATTCTTTCAATCTTTATTTTACCTTTTGGTTCTAGAATATCAGGGCATTTTCTTTGATACTTTCATGAAAGATGATGTCAAGGCTCTTTTTTTGATCGTGGCTTTCAGATAGTTCAGTAATTTTTAAACTATCTCTTCTGAAGAGGGAACTGATGGAATCTGAATGCAAATTGAAGCATATATTTTAAGAACCATTTTTATTGAGTGGGGCAAGATGGAGGAGTGAGAATAACTCCTAACTTAAGCTCTAAGACATATTCCTTCCTTTAAAAAGAGAATCTGAATGGATTTTGGAGGGGCAGAATAAAATAGGAGACAGACTGTGGCAAATTTCCAGCCACGGCAAGGCTCAGCAGGAAGCCCAAGTGAGCTGAAACTGCAGAAAGGCTGTGGCTTCTCAGATGTAGCAGCTCAGGGTGGGAATCTAGTGGAACCAAGGGAGAGAGAGGCACAGAACCCCAGGTAACAAAAGCAACTGTTCCTAAGACCATCAGTCAGCATGTTAAATGCCTGTAAATCACCTACTTGAACTTCTGGGAGCCAAGATGGCAGAGTGAGTGGTAATTCCCATCTCCCTCCCCTTATGGGCCTTGAAGAGCCCATAGAATATTTCCTCAAGAAAAATCCTGGAACAGTGGGATTAGCCAAAGAGGTAAACAATCTCTTATCTGATGAGGCTAGGAAAATCGCTAAGGAGGGTCTCTCTTGCTGTGGCTGAAGGGGACCAGTGCAGGGCTGGAGTTGTCCCAGATAGCCCCACCTCAGCAAATTAGGAGGAGTTCTTCAGCCCAGAGGGATGGAGCCCACAGCTGCCAATACCAGGATCCTCATTTTGCCTCAGCACCCCTGGGAAATCAGGAAGACACTAACGTAGATAGGTTCACCAACCAATGAGCTTGCCTATCCTCTAACTCAGAGGAGGAGTTCTCCTGTGGCCAGATCACCCCTCCCCCACACTTAACACAGGTAATTCCAGGGTAATACCAGGGAAACACAAAAAGACTTCACCTGGCCTCTGCTTTCCAACACCATCCAGGTCCAGCACTAGGTACACAGCAACATTTTAACTTTTAGATGAAAGAACCAGAGGCCACAACACACAAAGCCTCAAATTCCAGGCTCAAAAACTGTGGGAAAGAGCCCCATGTGCCCCAGAAGCAGAGATCTATTTTTAAAGCAAGGAAAAGGGAGATCATCATGAGCAGGAAGAAAACCAGAAAAGAAAGACCTTAGAATTTTTCTATGGGAACAAGGGCCAAAACACTTATACCAAAGAGATCAACATTGAGATTGCACTTCCCTCCGAAACTTCAGAAGGGAATTTGAACTGGTCTCAAGTCCAAAGAGCATTCTTGAAAGAGGTCAAAAAAGATTTTAAAAGGCCAATTAGAGAAACAGAAGAAAAACTGGCCAATGATTTTAAAAATATGAAAAAAAGAATTCACTAAAGACACCAGCTCATTAAAAGGGAAAATTGGACAAATGGAAAAGGAAACACAGAACCTAACTTGGGAAAATGGACAAATGTAAAAAGAAGTACAAAAACTAATTGGAGAAAATAGCTCCTTAAAAGGAAAAATCAGACAGATGGAAAAGGAGATGCAAAAGGTGAGTGAAGAAAACAATTTGATAAAAATTAGAATTGGGGAAGTAGAAGGTAATGACTTTATTAGACATCAAGAATCGGTAAAACAGAATCTAAAGAATGAAAAGATTGAAGAAAATGTAAACTATCTCACTGGGAAAACAACTGACCTGGAAAATGATCCAGGAGAGAAAATCTAAGAATTATTAGTTTACCAGAAAGGCATGATGAAAAAAAAAGAGCCTGGACAATATCTTTCAAGAAATCATCAAGGAAAACTGCCCAGAAGTTCTAGATCCAGAGGATAAAATAGTCATCAAAAGAATCCACTGTTCACCTCCTTAAAGGGATCCCAAACTGAAAGTACCAAGAAATATCATTGTCAAATTTAAGAACTCTGAAGCAAAGGAGAAAATACTGCAGGTAGACAGAAAGAAACAATTCAAATATCGAAGAGCTACAATCAGGATCACAGAGGACCTGGCAGCTTCCACATTAAAAGATCAAAGGGATTGGAATATGATATTCCACAAGGCAAAGGAACTGGCACTACAACCAAGGATCAATTACCCAGCAAATTTGAGCATAGTATTTCAGGCAAGAAGATGGACATTCTATGAAATAAAGGATTTCTTGACCTTCCTGATGAAAAGGCCGGAGCTCAACAGAAAAAATTTATCTTAAAACATAGGTCTCAAGAGAGGCATTAAAAGGTAAACAGGAGAAAAACTCTTGTTATTCAATATGAGAAAACTGTTTACATCCCTATAAGAGATGATATTTGTTAATCTCAAGAAGTGCATATTTATTATGGTATATAAAAGGGATATATATAATAGAGGGAGTGGGTATAAGGTTAATGACGTGACGATAAAAATGTGAGTAAAGGGTGTGAAATGACTGTAATGGGAGATATGAAAAGGAGGAGGAAGAAAAGGTAAATTACATCACAGGAAGAGGCACAACAACACATTACAATAGAGGGAAAGAGAGGAGGGAGATGAATATTAATTGAAATTTACTGTCATCTGATTTGGTTCAAGGAGGGAACAACAAACTCAGTTAAGTATAGAAATATAACTAGCTCTAAAGGCAGTAGGAGGGAAAGGCAGAAAGAAAAGGGAGGGGAGGTTAAAGGGAGAGAACAAATAGTAAGGGAAAAGGGGAGTAAAAGAGAGGGGTGCTGAAAGAAGGGAGGGAAGACTGAGGAAGGTGGTGGTAAAAACTTAAAACTCTATTGTGGAAAGGAAGGGAGAAGGGAGAACTAAAAGCATAAATGGGGGAAAGGGGATGGAGGGAAAGACACAGATAGTATTCAAAACTGATTGTGAATGAGATGAACTCCCCCATAACACAGAGACAGATAGCAGAATGGATTAAAAATTATAATCAAACAATATATTGTTTACTAGAAACACATTTAAAAAGAGTGCATACAGAAAGGATAAAGGTAAAGGTAAAAGGCTGGTGTAGAGTATATTGTTCTTCAGCTGGTGTACAAAACGCAGGGGTAGCAACCCTAATATCACGGGAAAAAAGCAGAAATTGATTTAATCAAAAGAGATAAGGAAGGAAACGATATCTGGGTAAAAGGCACCATCGACTACAAAGCAATTTCATTACTAAACATATATAGACTAAGTGGTATAGCATCCAAATTCTCAGAGGGTAAGTTAAAGGAGTTACAGGAAGAAATGGACAGCAAAACTATACTAGTGGGGGACCCCAACCTCCCCATCTCTGGACTCGATAAATCTGGCCTCAAAAAAAAAAAAAAACAAGAAAGAAGCTAAATAAGTGAATAGAACTCCTGATAAGATAGAACTGATAGATCTCGGGAGAAAATTGGATGGGGATAGAAAGGAATAAACCTTTTGCTCAGGAGTACATAGCACATATATAAAAGTTGGCCATGTACTAGGTAATTAAAACCTCACAATGCAGTGCAGAAAGTCAGAGATAGTCAGTGCCTCCTTTTCAGATTATAATGCAATAAAAATTATATGGAATCAAAGACCATGGGTAGAAAAACCAAAAATTAATTGGAAACTAAATAATCTAATCCTAAAGAATGAGTGGGTTAAACAACAAATTATAGAAACAATCAACAACTTCATTCAAGAGAATGACAATAATAAGACAACCTACCAAATCTCATGGGATACAGCAAAGCAGTTCTTAGGGTATGTTTTATATCTTCAAATGCCTACATAAATAAAATAGAGAAAGAGGAGATCAATGAATTGGGTATGCAGCTGAAAAAGCCAGAAAAAGAACAAATTGAAAATCCTCAAGTAAATATCAAATTAGAAATACTGAAAACAAAAAATACACAAATAAAATTGAAGTTAAAATATATTGAACTAATACATAAAACTAAGACTTGGTTTTGTGAAAAGACCAGTAAAATTGATAAATCCTTGGTCAATTTGATTAAGAAAAGAAAGAAGAAACCAAATTACCAACATCAAAACTGAAAAGGGTGAACTAACCTCCAATGAGGAGTAAATTCAAACAATAATTAGAAATTACTTTTCCAACTTTATGCCCATAAATTTGACAATGAAAATGAGATGGATGATTATTTTAAAAAATATAAATTTCTCAGATTAGCAGAAGAGGAAGTTGAATACTTAAATAACCCCATCTCAGAAAAAGAAATTTAACATGCCATCATTGAACTTCCTAGGAAAATATCTCTAGGGTCAGATGGATTTACAAGTGAATCCTATCAAATAATTAAAGAACAGTCAAGTACAATACCATATAGATTATTTCGGAAAATTGGAGAAGAAGGAGTCCTCTCAAATTCTTTTTATGATACAAATGCAGTTCTGATACTTGAACCAGGAAGAGTAAACAGAGAAAGAAAATTATAGACCAATTTCTCTAATGATTATAGGTGCAAAAATTTTAAATAAGATATTAGCAAAAAGAATACAGCAATTTATCATGAGAATAATTCATAATGATCAGGTAGGATTTATACCTGGAATGTAGTTCCGTTTCATTATTAGTGGAACTATTAGCATTATTGATCATATCAACAACAAAACTAACAGAAACCACATGATTATCTCAATAGATGCAGAAAAACTTTTGAAAAAAATGCAACACCCATTTCTATTGAAACACTGGAAAGCATAGGAATAAATAGAACTTTCCATAAAATAATAAGTATCTGCCTAAAACCATAATCAAGCATTATATGAAATGGATATAAGTTAGACGCATTCCAATAAGATAAGGAATGAAATAAGGATGTCCATTATCACTTCTGTTATTCAATATGGTACTAGAAATGGTAACTGTAGCAATAAGAGAAGAAAACGAAATTGATGAAATTAGAATAGGCAAAGAAGAAATGAAGCTATCACTCTTTCCAGATGATATGATGATACACTTAGAGAATCCCAGAGAATCAAGTAAAAAAACTACTTGAATTTTAAACAACTTTGGCAAAGCTGTAGGTTACAAAATTAATTTACATAAATCATCTGCATTTCTATATGTTACTAACAATATACTTACTAACTATATGTTACTAACTATAGTTAGTAATTATATGTTTCTAACAAAATAAATTTACATAAATCATCTGCATTTCTATATGTTGCTAACAAAGCCCAACAGGAAAAGATACAATAAGAAATCCCATTTCAATCTATGCTAGATACTATAATATACCTGAGAGTCTACCTGACAAAACAATCCCAGGGACTTTATGAAGACAATTATAAACACTTCACACAAATAAAATCAGGTCTAAGTAAGTGAAAAAACATCTGTTGATCATGGGTAAAAATGAGATAATGTAATAAATATGACAATTGTGCCTAAATTAATTCACTTATTCAATGCCATACCAACCAAACTACCAGACAATTATTTTCTAGAGCTAGAAAAACTAATACCCAAATTCATCTATAACAACTAGAAACCCAGAATATCAAGGGAACTAATGAAAAGAAATGCTGAGGAAGGTGACCTACCTCTACCATATCTCAAATTGTATTATAAAGCCTCAACTATCAAAACCATTTGGTATTGGCTAAGAAACAGAGGGGTAGACAAGTGGAATAGAATACGTACTCAGGACCCAGCAGTCAATGAATGTAGAAACCTACTATATGATGAACCCAAGACTCCCAGCTTCTGGGATAAGAACTCACTGTTTGACAAAAATTGTTGGGAATACTGGATAATAGTGTGGCGGAAAATGGGCATGGACCAACTCCTGACACTGTACTCAAGAATAAAGTTCAAATGTGTACCTGATCTAGGTATAAAGATTGATACTATAAACAATGTAGTTGAGCAAGGAATAGTATATTTGGCAGATTTATGGAGAACGAAGAAATTCTTGACCAAACAAGAGAGAGAGAACACTATCAATTGCAAAATGGATAATTTTGATTATATTAAATTGAAAAGCTTTTGCACAAATATAATGCAATCAAGATTAGGAGGGAAGCCGAAAACGGAAAGATTTGTACCTAGTATCTGTGATAAAGGACTCTTTTAAAAAATACATAGAGAACTGAGTCAAATGTCCAAGAATAGCAGTCATTCCCCAATTGATAAATGGTCAAAGGATATGAACAGGCAGTTTTTAGAGGAAGAAACTAAAGCTATCTATAGTCATATGAAAAAATGCTCTAAATCACTACTGAGTAGAGATATGCAAATCAAAACAACTCAGAGGTACCATATCACACCTATCAGATTGGTTAACATGAGAAAAGAGGAAGATTATAAATGCTTGAGAAGAAGTGGGAGAGTTGGAACACTAATTCATTGTTGATGGAGCTGTGAGCTTATCCAAGCATTCTGCAGAGCAATTTGGAACTATGCCCTAAGAAGTATAAAAATGTGCATACCTTTTGACCCAGCCATATCGCTTCTAGGACTGCATCCCAAGGAGATCATAGAAATGGGAAAAGGTCCCACATGTACAAAAATATTTATAGCAGCTCTCTTTGTAGTTGCCAAGAACTGAAAATCAAGAGAAAGCCCATCAATTGGGGAATGGCTGAACAAATTGTGATTTATGACTGTGGTGGAATACTATTTTTGCTATAAAAGATGAACAGGAAGATTTCAGAAAGGCCTGGAAAGACTTTTGTGAACTAATGCTGAGTGAAAGGAGCAGATCCAGGAGAACTTTTTACACAGCATCAACCCCCTGTGCAAGGAATTTTTGTGGTAGACTTAGAACTTCATTCCAATGTAAGGACTTAAAAGATTTCCACTGGACTCTTGAGGCAAAATGCCTTCCACATCCAGAGAAAGCACTATGGAATTGGATAGCTGTTATGTTCTATTTGCTATGCTTTGTTTTATGGTTTCTCCCATTCATTTTAATTCTTCTATGCAACAGGACTGTGGTGAAAATGTATTTAATAGGAATGTTTGTGTAGAACCTATATAAAATGTAGAACCTATATAAAATTGTATACCATTTGAGGGAGGAAGTGGGAGGGAGGGGGCAAAAAAGGGAGGGGAGAAAACTAACATATGTGCAAGTGATTGTAGAACACTGAAAACAAATAAAATAATTTAATAAAAGAAGTTTGAAAAAAAGAATTATTTTTGTTGTTTTATTTTGCTTGTATTTTTTTTTTTGCAAGATGGCTAAATATTTCTTGCGTGACTTCACATATTTAATCTGTATCAAATGCTTTTCTTCTCGAGGAGAGGAGAGGAGTAAGAGGAAAAGAGAGAATTTGAAACTCAAACTTTTTTAAAATGCTAAAAAAATTTTGCATGTAATTGGAAAATATTTAACAAACTTAATAAAAGAAATTTTTAAAAAAAGTTTGAATATATTGAATTTTATAAAAGGTAAGTTTAGAGTTTTGACTTGCTCTAAAGGAAATTAACTTTACATGAATTCAATGAATGAAGTGGAGTGAACAACAGCTTTTTAAAAAATAGCTTTTAATAAATGAATATTAAATGTAAGTCAACAGTGAAATATAACTGCCCAAACCTATTCTAATCTTATGTTACAGATTGAGGGCTTTGGTTCAATCTGCATTTAATGTTTTAATAAAGAATTATTTTCTTATTAAAGATAGAAAGACTGAAGAATTGATGAGTCTAATTTTCTCTGTAGTTAACCAATGGAAGTACCTGTTAACTGGAACAAGGTAAAGCTCACTTCTTACCGGATGGTGGAAACATATCCCTCACTGCAAGTTTCCTTCCTTGAGCCATCAACATCAAGGTACTGAGAAGGTAAGAGTAGGAAAATATCTTTTATTTCATTAAATATTTCTTAATTACTTATAGAAAAAATTAACATTCGTTTTTAATAATTTTAAGCTCTATATTTTCTCCTTCTTTCTACTCTCCCTGCTTGATTGTCTAGAAAAGTTTGTCAGCATTGAATGTCAATTGCATGAAGGCATGCTTGCCCTGGTTTTAATGGACACAGCTCTCACTCTTACCCAGTCACCAGTGGAGTGAAACAAGGCTGTGTGCTTTCTCTCATCCTTTTCGTTGTTGTTTTGTTAGTCCTTTGTTTTTGAAGAGGATCATGACAACAGGAAAATAATGACATTACTTGTAGCTGACTTTGATTTGAATGAGGGAGGACTGTGCAAAGTCACCAGCCTCTTTCTCCTCCAGAGCCATCTGTATCCAGTGACCTGATCTTCATCAGGATGAAAGGAGATGGCCCAGCATGCAATGGGAGACCATGGGCATTTTAGGCAAAGGCCTTTTCAGGTACTCTCATAGAGTGAGGTAATGCCCATTCAGTGAATAGGTCTCTTTAAGAAGTAGTCAAGATATGGCCTCTTTAACTATAGCAAAAAAAAAAACCCAAAAAACAGAAAAAAAGAAATCAGACTGGGAGGACAAGGCCATCAGGGTTGCTGTTCCAAAAAGAAACAGTTACCACTGAGATTCCCTTTAAGCCCAGAAGAGTCCAAAACACAGCCATCAAATGGACTTTGTGCAGGGATCTACTGTGGTCCTATGTATAGGTTTCAGAGTGAACTGGCTTTAAGGTTTTATGAAAGAAAGAAGGAAGGAAAGAAAGAAAGAAGGAAAGAAAGAAAGAGACAGAGAGAGAGAAAAAAGGAAGGAAGGAAGAAAGAAAGAAGGAAAGAAAGAAAGAAAGAAAGAAAGAAAGAAAGAAAGAAAGAAAGAAAGAAAGAAAGAAAGAAAGAAAGAAAGAAAGAAAGAAAGAAAGAAAGAAAGGAAGGAAGGAAGAAAGAAAGGAAGGAAGGAAGGAAGGAAGGAAGGAAGGAAGGAAGGAAGGAAGGAAGGAAGGAAGGAAGGAAGGAAGGAAGGAAGGAAGAAAAAGAGAAAGAAAGAAAGAAAAGTGTAAGAAAGGACAGAAGAAAGAAAAGAGGAGGGAGGGAAAGAAGGAAGGAAAGAAAGAAAGGACGAAGGAGGGAAGGAAGGAAAGAAAGAAAGAAAAAATAATCTAGCCACCAAATTTTGGCCACTAAAATTTACTTTCCTTTGGAGAGGAGAAGTGAAGGGAGAAGGAGAGAATCAGCTGAGTTATCCGTCTAGCTGAGTCCGCGTTCAGGTAGCTCAGTCTACTCACAGGTTGTTTGTCTTTCATTTTCAAAGAGAACCCTGACATCAGGGAAATGATGATATGACTTGTAGTTGACTTTGATTTGAGTGAGGGAGGGCTGTGCAAGGTCACCAGCCTCACTTTCCCCTCCAGAGACATGTGGATCAAGTGATCTGATATTCATCAGGATGACTGTAGATGGCCCAGGATGCAGTGGAAGACCCTGGCCCTTTTAGGCTAAAACATTTTCAGCTATTCACTGCGAATGAAATAATGCCCATTCAATGAATAGTGCTGTTTAAGGAGTAGCCAAAGAGCGTTCCCTTTAATTAGAAAAAGAACAAAAATCAAGCTGGAAGGACAAGGCCCTCAGAATTGCTGTTCCAAAGAGAAACAGAAATAGCCCTTGGAAGAAATAAGCAGAATGAAGCAAAACAAACTCCCAATCAACAAAGTCGAAAAAATGTGTCTGAGTCTGCATTTGTGCCATCACCACTCCATTAGAGTAGCATTTTTTACCACTATTCCTCCAGAATCATGATCAATCAGAGATCTTTAGTCTTGTAAGATTATTTATTTTTATAATGGTGTTACAACATAAATGGTTTTATTTGTTCTGCTCAGTTCATACAAGTCTTAAAAGATTTCTATGGATGTATCAGTTTATTTCATACATTATGATATTATTCAATTGCAATAATATAATTTGTTCAGATATTTCCCAATCAATGGATGTTCTCTCAGTTTCCTGTCTGAGGCTACAATGAAAATTTCTATAAACATTATTGTACAACTAGTATTTCCTCTTTCTTTGATTTCTTTGGAATATAGGTCCAGTAGTGATATTTCCCTTTCAATGCACATGCACAATTTAGTGAGTTTTCGGACATATTTCTAGATTAGTTTGCAGAATGGTTGAATGAATTCAAGGCTCCACCAACAGTCCATTAATATATTTGTCTTTCTCTAGCCCTTCCAATATTTGAATTTTCCGTTGTTGGTCTATTTGCCAATCTGATGGGATATAAGAAATGCTTTAATTTGCATATCTCTACTATTAAAGATTTGGAGAATTTTAAAATTTAGAGAATTTCTCTGTCTTTAAAGAGCTTTGATATCATCCTGTGAGAGTTACTTTTTCATAGCTTTTGACTGCTTATCAGTTGCAGATGGTGAATGACCATCACAATTTCAGAGAATTAATGATGAAACATGCTTCCCTCCTGGTAGAGAGGTGAATGACTGAGAGTGAAGAATTAGATATGCATATGTTTTGGAAAAGATTAGTGTGGACACTTGTTTTACTTCATAAACTTTTTACACATATAAATGTTTGTGACAAGGGTTGTGTCTTTCTATCATTCTCCAGTGGGGGAGGGATGGGGGACTTTTGCTGCTTGAAAAAAATATTTTAGCAGAAAAGAAGAAACGTTTTAGAATAACTGCTATGGGAAATGTAATAATTAATTGTAGATTTAAAAAAGAAGTAATGCTGTGCAGCAGTGAAGGTATAGTTGTATCTAGGTGACACAAATGTTTACTGAAAACATTTAGCATGACGATGTGACCATCTCATACAATATTTAGTGTTCGACCTAAAGGCCAGTGGGCTACCCGAGTCTTCTCACCTTTCGCAGGCAGTTCTTTGGTGATCAGCCAGATAAACGTATTGAGAGAAGAGACTTTCCAGAGTCAAACAAGGGTTAGGCTTTATTCAGGGTCTTTGCAGGTGAGTTCTTCCCCAGGAGAAATGGACCCCCCTCCTCCCAAGGAGCAAGGATCATACAGCAAGAAGACTGGAGGGGAAGAGGGGAGGGACCCCTGGAGGGGACCCTGCAGCAAGAAGAGGGCCTTCAGGCTTTCCTGTCCCTACTTAAGCTCTCCCAGCCACATAGTTTGCACGTGAATACCGTGCGTGCTCTCAGCCCCTAGCTAATTAACAACAGGTGTGCTCAAACCACGGACCAATCTCAAGGGTGGGATGCTCTCCCCAGCAAGTTTCCCACTGAGAAGAGGTAGAAATACAAGATAGCTCATGTCACGCCTCAATCCCCAGCTGTTCCCTGGGGGTCCTCCTGAGAGTTCTGAGGTTTAGAAGCCCTCACTTTTACCTGCCTGAGACTGTTCACGTGAAAACTGAGCTTACACCCCAATAATTTAGCATCTCCTAAATAGGAATGGAAAAGGTTGATGGCAGTTGTGACCCAGTGTTAAAGATTAAAATAGTGAATATTAGGACAAAGATGTATGTTTCTTAGATGTGTAGAGACTTTTAAGAGTAGAAATGGTTCCAAAGGTTTTTGAGCTGATTGACCTTAAATTTAAGTGTGTAAGTGAAGGGAAGTACTATTAGAACAAGGTTCATGGACTTGAGAGAATGTAGAGGGATTCACGTTTTAGCTTATATTGAGGATGAAGAATAGGTCCATGAAGTAGCAATAGAGGTAGAAGGGCAGGGTATTATAGCCAAATGAGAGAATTTCAGAGTTCATGAAGTCGAAGGTGAAGCAGTTTTAGGTTATAATGAGAACAGTTATATCTGTGAAGTTGACATTATGATCATATCCTGGCTGTCACATTTCCCAGGCTCAGGACCCATTCCCTAATCCTATTCTCAGTCACCTCCTGTGTGTCTAGTCTTTTGCCAACATAAAAGAAACTTTTGTTTCAAAAACTAACACTCTGGCCCCTGATATCCTTACACACACACACACACACACACACACACACACACGGATGCACATGTTGAGTTCATGTTAGCATAAGGCACAGAGGAATTTGGCCCACTCTGCATGGCCTCCCCAGTCTCCAAGCCTAGCATTTATGTACTGGGGAAGAATTACATTAGAGTTGGGATTCAAGAAACAACGGTACTGATCACAGAGGTCCTCTTGTCTGGAAAGTGGTTGTCTTTTCTCTTGGGCCTCAAATTCTCCATTGCCAAACAGGTGACAGCTATAGGGTTAGCATGATGGAGGCATTAAAGAGGGATTGGGCTACATGATCTCAAAAGAGACTTCAAACTCTAAGACACCACAGTCCTAAAATCAAATAAGACAAGTAGATGAAAAATAGGGAAGAGAAATGA